>NW_027518700.1:21630000-22880000 GCF_043159265.1 Tasmannia lanceolata
GACCTGAGGGATCTTATTGGTCCTAGTGAAGGAAGGTTAACCCCTTCCGGCAAGATTGCTGTGCACAGCGGAACAAAAATCGCATAGAACTTTAAAATTTTCTTTTCGATCTTGCTTTTGCCCAAGATCCTAGAGTCTAGATTAGTTAATTATGTTAATCAAACATCAATAAATACCTCTTTGAAGAAGAAATCAAGGAACCACACTGCTTCATCTACTCCTCAAACGGTTGTGATCGTTCTAAACGCCGCAGACCCCGCAAGTTGAACCGATGGATTCTTTTTCTTTGCTTGGACTATTGTGGATGTGAATAACTCTTGTTCACCTATTTAAGGTCTGATCTAATCACTACTTTTGTTGTAGAGAATAGAGAAATTGCTTGGAAGCCTTTCTCTTTGAAACTATTTCAATTGGAAGAGAAACAGAGAGAGAGAGATGGACAACTATTTTTCCAAAGGGGGGAAGCAAGGGAGAACGAAATTTTGAGTATTCCACACTTGAAATTTCATTCCCCCCTCTCCTTTATATGAAGTAGAGTTTTGGTTTGATAAATCATTGTTTCTCTCTCCCAATTCCAATCCAATTGAGAAACCAACTTGAATTGAGACTCCTCGAGTGAATGAGACTCTCCCAAACCTCCAAGGCTGTGTGCGGATACTCAAGATATATGGGAGAACGTGTATGGATGCCTCCCTCCAGCCCTTGTGGCCTTATCTCATAGGAGTTTGTGTTAAAAACAAATTGCTTACTTTGTAGATCCTATAATTTAGCAATTCTTATTCAACAAGGAGTTTGAGTGCAACTCAAATTTCTTGAGCAATTGTCACTCTTTTTCCTAGCTCTCCAACTGATTTAGGAGTGTTGTGGGCCCCACAAACCGTATCCAATTGTTTAGTCCTATCCCAATTCCGTTCCAATTTTGCAACTTTTGCAAAACCGGTTTGGGAATAACTTTCCTCATTTATATTACACATCATTATGCTTATTATTAATCAAATTAATAATACATAATAATGAATAATAATTAAACAATTAATTAATAAATTAATTAATTATTTAATTGATTAATAACTCACATCCAATGGGATGTGAGTTATTTCGGCTCAAATTTGTTTTCAAAAAATTCTCTTACTGTCTCTTGCTACTTACTTAACAAAGACATGTACATATACATATATTGACATATATATATATATATATATAATTAATATCCACATTAATCTAACGGATCATATCCGTCCGTGCAATTACATAAAATGCGGAACCCTGATCCATTTGGATGTTACCAGGTCATTCGAGTTATGAGTGGGATCGTCGTAGAGATCCATTAGTCAATCCTGCAGAACCCTATGGTGGGCCCCACTGCGATCTCGCTCTGTAGTTAAACTGCACTCGTATTAGGTCAGTGGCCTCCATCGAGACGTAACCCTGAAGATGACCGTCAGATCATGTTACCACATCTACTGAGTTGAGTCATACGGGAGGTGGACATCATTTACCCGCTGGCCCACTCTTGGTATACCATTTTGATCAAGCGGTGTTCGGCCTCCAAATGTATTTGTAAAATCTTTTGAAAACAATTCAATGTTTCATAAAACTTTTCGATAAACATTTTATCAAATTCGCCTGGCCAGGCTATTTAATAGGACTACCGCTCTGACAAAATTGTAGATGTCAATCCTTAAATTTTAGTGCAAAGAATCCCTTATTGAGTATCACTATTGGTCTCGAGGGTTTGCTCTAAGATATAGCTCTATCCGAATATGACTCTAAAATAGAATCACTATAAGATAGACTAACACCCTAGAACGGTCCGACAAACTAATAAGATCCCTCAGGTCTAAAGACATGTGAAGGGTCTTGTCTAGAAGAACAACTTTAGAAGAACAACTTTATACTTTCTTGTCCACAAGTTGTTCTTTATTTGATCCGGTTCGGTTGCGTGATCCAATCGTCACACCCACTCTTCTTGCTTAGGTTCAACTACCCAGATGACTGAGATAAATCACCTCACGACACTTGCATGTAAGCAATACTGGTGCTAGTTGTATACAGAAAGAGATGTCCAGTCTCTTTCCCAGCTAGGAACTATTAAGGCTTGCATAGAACCGAGATGCCATATCTCCTTTTCCCTTGGATCTGTGAATCCTTTGAGCGTGGCATTTTTACTACGCTACCTAAGGACGAACATGTGTCAATAAATAAGTACATTACACACATTCATAAATGTAAATACCCATTCATGTCATGAAATAAATCTTTATTAGTTAGAAAATGTCATTCTACTGGCTTTTCAGGGCATATACTTTAACAATCTCTCACTTGCCCTCAAAGTCAGTCATGCATGATCTTAGACCCATTCCTTCCAGATGCTTGTCAAAAACTTTTTGACTAAGGGACTTGGTCAAAGGATCTGCTAAGTTGTCCAATGAAGCTACTTTAGCTATGGCCACATCCCCTCTGTCGATAATCTCTCGTATCACATGATATTTGCGAAGGACGTTCTTTGACTTCTGATGAGACCTTGGTTCCTTTGGTTGAGCGATTGCCCCACTGCTATCACAATACAGCGTAATAGGTCTCTCAACAGAGGGCACGAATCCAAGTTCGTTTATGAACTTCTGCAGCCATACCGCCTCCTTCGCCGCATCACTCGCAGCGATGTATTCCGCCTCAGTCGTGGAGTCTTGCTTGCAACTTCTCCATGAAACTGCTCCATTAGCTAAGGTGAAGACAAAACCTGATGAGGATTTCATGTCGTCGACATCTGACTGAAAATTCGCATCAGTATATCCAGAAACGACTAATTCGTCTCTTCCATATACTAAACAATAATGTTTAGGTCTTCTGAGGTACTAAAAGATATGCTTAACTGCTGTCCAATGCTTTGGACCTGAGTTTGATTGATATTTACTAACCATACTTACAGAGAAACAAATATCTGGCCTTGTAAACAACATGGCATACATCAAGCTTTCCACTGCCGAAGCGTAGGGAATCATGTTCATTTCTTCCTTCTCTTCAGATGTCTTAGGAGACATCTTCGTAGAGAGCTTGATTCCATGCCTAAAAGGTATTAAGCCTTTCTTGGAATCTGCCATATGATACTTGACCAGTATCTTATCTATGTAAGCTTCCTATGATAATCTAAGTGTCCTATTCCTACGGTCTCTAAACAATTTAAAGTAAAGGATATAAGACGCTTCACCCAAATCATGCATAGCAAAGGTACTAGATAGCCATACTTTTTTATTAGACAACATTCCAGCATCATTCCCAATGAGTAGAATGTCATCTACATACAAAACAAGAAATGTCACAGGACTCCCACTGACCTTTTTTGTAAACACAACCCTCATCTACGTTTTGTGTGTAGCCAAACTCTTTGACTGCTTGATCAAAACAAAGATTCCAACTACGGGATGCTTGCTTTAAACTTGCACACTTTCTAACTTCCTTCTCCGGCAGTTTCAAAACCTTCTTGCTGGATCATATAGATATCCTCATGAATGTTTCCATTCAAGAAAGCGGTTTTGACATCCATCTGCCATATCTCGTAGTCATAGTGTGCTGAGATAGCTAATAGAATCCTAATAGACTTTAGCATGGCTACCGGTGAGAAGGTTTCCTCATAGTCAGTTCCAGCCTTTTGACTATATCCCTTCGCCACTAACCTTGCTTTGTAGGTCTCTACCTTACCGTCAGGGCCTTTCTTCCTCTTGAAGATCCATTTGAATCCAATAGTCTTAATGCCATCTGGTGGATCAACTAAAGTCCATACCCCATTAGTGTACATGGAGTCCATTTCGGATTTTATTGCTTCCATCCATTTTCCCGCATCGATGTCTAACATTGCTTCTTTGTAGTTAAGGAGATCATTATCATTTTTATCTGAAATCATATCAGATTTTTCGCTCAAGTAGACTAATCTATCAGGTTGTGTGATGACCCTTCTACTACGTCGGAGTGTTTGTATAGGTATGGTGGGCTCTTGCTCAGTGTCTTCTCTTTCCATTGGAGTTTCAGGTTGCTCTTCCAAGGCAATCCTGTCCCTCTTGACAGTATCTTGGATGGACTCTTCTTCCAAAATACCGCATTCCTGCTTGCAAAACAGTTTTGCTCACTTAGGTTATAGAATATATAACCCTTTGTTTCCTTAGGATATCCAATGAAAATACACCTTTCGGTTCTTATCTCTAACTTATCAGCACTTATCTTTTTAACATGTGTGGAACACCCCCATATCCTCATATGATTCAGTGAGGGTTTTCTGCCTGTACATATCTCATATGGAGTAGATGGTACTGATTTAGTTGGGACACGATTTAAGACATATAGTGCCGTTTCTAAGGCATATTCCCATAGAAATAGAGGTGCTTCTGCGAAACTTATCATAGAACAGACCATGTCCAATGAAGTCCTATTTCTACGTTCTGAAACACCATTCAATTCTGGTCTACTTCATTCTTTTATTCTGGTCTCATCCGAGAGATACTCTCCACCTTTATCAGAGCGAAGAGTCTTTATTCTTTTATTTAACTAATTCTCTACTTCATTCTTGAACTCTTTGAACTTTTCAAATGTCTCAGAATTACGTCGCATAAGTTACAAATATCCGTACCTTGAATGGTCATCCGTAAAAGTCACGAAGTATATGAGCCCTCCTCTTGCCGGATGAGAAATGGGACCGCATACATCACTATGTATAATCTTCAACAAATCTTGGGATCTTCCACTCTTGCCCTTGAAGAGAATTTTGGTCATTTTACCTTGAAGACATGGTTTACAAGTTGGAAAAGGTTCCACTTGGATAGAATCCAATGGACCGTCTTTTACCAATCTTGTAATCCTATCTAGGTTAATATGGCCTAATCGAAGATGCCATAGATGTGTGGGATTGGTCGTATTCTTTGCCTTTTTGAGGTTTGGAATTTTCTGAATAGGAATATCCTCAATATTACTTGCATTTTCTAAAGCATTTACTATAAATAATCCGTCAACTAATGTACCTTCTGTGATCAAGGAATTAACTTGTTTGATAAAAATACTACTTTTATTAAAAGTTATTAAATAACTGTCAATCAAAAGTTTAGAAACTGAAATCAAATTCCTTCTAATGGAAAGTACATAAAGACAATTATTTAAATGTAAATATCCTCATGAAAATGCTAGTAGCAGATCACCCACAGCTTGGACTGCAACCATTGCATCTATTTTAACATGTAGGTAGAGTTCGCCCTTAGTCAACCTGTTCTCAATGGAAGCAAGCATTATTGGTCTTGGTTGACTTCTTCTTGAAAGTTTTCTTGTTCTTGACCTTGGAAATATTTTTCTTAGAATCCTGGCCTTTACCTTTTCTTTTTCCATTGCCTTTCGGTTTGGGAGTTGAGATTACATTAGCTTCAACTAAGAAATAGGGTTTTTTATTCTTTTTCTAAAGATCCTCAGTAGATTGAAGATGATTCAACAACTCTGTCAACGTCATTGACAGTTTGTTCATATGGTAATTCATAACAAAGTTATTGAATGATGGTGGTAGGATGCTCACACCATGTCGACTTGCGACTCCCAATCTAACATGGCCCCTAAAACTTCGAGCTCATTTAGATATCTCATCATCTTCAACATGTGATCTTTAACTGGGGTTCCTTCCACCATTTTAGTGGAAACTAGGCCATTATCGCTATTTGTCTGGCACTGCGATTTTGTTCTCCAAACATCTCCCTAATATTGTGCATAATATCTATGGACGAAGCCATTCTGACATGTTGTTGCAACACATTCGACATCGACCCAATGATATATTATTTAGCCATTTGGTCATCTTTATGCCATTTTGTGGCTCTCTGTCCCTGACATCCTGGGGAGCATCTGGACCAGGCAACTCAGGTGCCTCAGAAATCAAGACCCAATAAACTTTTGCTGTTGTGAGCACTAGGGTTAAGTTCCTCTTCCGGTCCACGTAATTTGGACCAGTAAGTTTGTTGTCCTCAAGAATCCTAGCCAATGGATTGAATGATGCCATATCTAATGCAAAGGAAATGAGGCATAAATTAAGCAAGATTAACCATTTTAGATTTATCATGACATGTAACCATTGGATCTGGGTTTTTGATCTGTAATGGTATTGCCCATATCTTGTCTCATTTATGTGCCCTCAAACACATAAATCAAGAGAAATAGCATGATTTCTCCAATGGGCATCGGATGCTCATTAACAACTTTGTTAAGTACGAGTGGATTCATCCAATCCATCATATTATTAATATGATATCCGATTTGATTTTGGCCTCAAAGCATCGCAATGTATCTATTCTTTAGGCATCAACACTCTTTGCTTAGCCCACTGCCTCAGAATCATTTTACAAAATATATTAGCTTCTGCTTTGGCATATAACTAATGTGTTTTGCAAATATCCCTTACCTTATAGGAATTTATTAGTTACTCTAGATAGAAAATCAAGATCGGCTTCTGCTTTGGCATATGACCGTCTTGTTCTCTAAACTAGCAAACCAATAGATGGCTATGGAAGGCCATGGAGATTAATCCTTTCGATTTAAATCCCCATTTACAACTTAATATTTTATAAAGAGGGTTTCTTTTAAGTGGGAAAAACTTATTCCTATGCATGCATCTAAAACAAACCATCCAATGGGAATACATACATAAGGAAAGGAAAAAGCAATCATCCATCACACTTCCAAACCACCGAAAAGTAAAACAACCAAATCCATAATATTAATTTTGGCATCTTGGATTTATGGGGATTCTCCCACTAACTATTTTAGAGTTAGTTAATCTCCATAATTCCATATTTCCAAAATTAAGGGTGAAATTTGGGCAACTATTCGCTATTCGCAATAGGAAAAATCCGCCGACCTCAAGGCGATTTTTCAATGGTATTGGTACTGATATACTTCATCACATGAAGTATTTTAGATCAGTAAAAATCATAAAGAATGCGTCCGTCCTTCAGTGAATCGATAGAATCGAGGTCCGCCATCATCTATAGCCTTCTTGAAACACCGTCATGTCCAAGTTCTTTGATTCTTCGATTGACCACCTCAAGAGCGATTTTATTTCTTCATTACTTCTGATGTAATATGAAAATAAACTACCCTAATGTCCTACACTAGCCTAAATAATATATACATCAAAAGAAATTCTCCATGGGAAACCAGTTGTCTGCACAACTGCCTAGAGGAAGTACATAAACCAATAAAACCTTTAATTATTACATTGCGGACTTTTAATTGCTTCATTCCTGCAACATCAAACCATAAAAATAAATAACAAACATCCACAAATATTATCCATATGCATCTCATGCATGGATAGAGGTCGAATAATCATTTTTGCCCAATTTTCACCAATAGAGATCAACTCATGCTGAAATTAAATTAAATAATTTTTAATTCATCTGTAAAACTACTGACATCTAAAGAAACTTGATATAATCAATCCTTATGATGTCAGAAGTCACCACAAAAAATTTCGTGCAAAAACGAAATCGTTTGAGCGAGAAAAGCTAAAATAGTGGTTTTCGGGAGCCCTTTCAGAATAAGCATAATTTTCGAATATTTGAAGTGGGAGAAAAATTATTCGGACTACCATATTAGTTATTAATTATTCTTAAAATACACCGAAATAATGTTTGAAAAATTTAATCTTAGGCAATAAATTTTTCTCACAAATTTGGGGCCATTCTGAAATAAAACAAGTAATTCCCGAAATAAAAATCAGCAAAAGACAACACTTTTGGCCTAACTTGTAAAAATCATATCTCCCAATCCGCTCATTGGATTTTGATGATTCGTGATGCGTTAGACTCGTATTCGAGTCTACTTTTTAACCATCAAGGTTGATCTGATAAAAAATCACAATGAGTAGATCGAAATTATAGATCTTTACAAAACAGTCCATATGTTGATTAATTAACACTACGGAGAACAAAAATCGCATATAACTTTAGATTTTTCTTTTCAATCTTGCTTTTGCCCAAGATCCTAGAGTCTTGATTAGTTAATTATGTTAATTAAACATAAATACATCTTTGAAGAAAAAATCAAGGAACCACGCTACTTGATCTACTCTTCGAACGGTTGTGATTGTCCCGCAAGTTGAACCGATGGATTCTCTTTCTTTGCTTGGACTATGTCGATATGAATAACTCTTGTTCACCTATTTAAGGTCTGATCTAATCAGTACCTTTGTTGTAGAGAATAGAGTAATTGATTGGAAGCCTTTCTCTTTGAAACTATTTCAATTGCAAGAGAAATTGAGAGAGATGGGAAACTATTTTTCCAAGGGGGGAAGCAAGGGAGAACGAATTTTTGAGTATTCCACACTTGAAATTTCGTTCTCCCCTCTCTACTTTGTGTAAAGTAGAGTTTTGGTTTGATAAGTCCTTGCTTCCCTCTTCCAATTCCAATCCAATTGAGAAACCAATTTGAATTGAGACTCCTCGAGTGAATGGGACTCTCCCAAACCTCCAAGGCTGTATGGGGACACTCAAGATACATGGGACAATGTGTATGGATGCGTCCCTCCAGCCTTTGTGGCCTATCTCATAAGAGACGGTGTTGGAAACAAATTGCTTACTTTGTAGATCCTACAATTTAACAATTCTTATCCAAACAAGGAGTTTGTGTGCAACTCAAAGTCCTTAAGCAATTGCGACTCTTTTTCTCAGTTCTCCAACTGATTTCGGAGTGTTGTGGGCCCCACAAACTTTATCTAAGTGTGTAGTCCTATCCCAATTCCCAATTCCGTTCCAATTCTGTAACTTTTGTAAAACCGGTTTGGGAATAACTATCCTCATTTGGATTACACATTATTATGCTTATTATTAATCAAATTAATAATACATAATAATGTATAATAATTCAATAATTAAATAATATATTAATTAATAATTTAATTGATTAATAACTAACATCCAATGGGAGTTATTTCGGCTCCAATTTGTCTTCGAAAAATTCTCTTATTGTCTCTTGTTACTTACTCAACAAAGACATGTATATATACGTATATCAACATATATATATATATATCTATTTAATTAATATCCACATTAATCTAACGGATCATATCCGTCCGTGCAATTACATAAAATGCGCAACCCTGATCCATTTGGATGTTACCGGGTCATTCGAGTTATGAGTGGGATCGTCATAGAGATCCATTAGTCAATCCTGCAGAACCCTATGGTGGGCCCCACTGCGATCTCGCTCTGTAGTTAAACTGCACTCGTATTAGGTCAGTAGCCTCCATCGAGACGTAACCCTGAAGATGACCGTCAGATCATGTTACCTTTAATTACATCATGTATGTGCAAGTCCTTTCTTCGTAACCACATCTACTGAGTTGAGTCATACGGGAGGTGGACACCATTTACCCCCTTGGCCCACTCTTGGTATACCATTTTGATCAAGCGGTGTTTGGCCTCCAAATGTATTTGTAAAATTTTTTGAAAACAATTCAATGTTTCATAAAACTTTTCGATAAACATTTTATCAAATCCGCCTGGCCAGGCTATTTAATAGCACTACCGCTCTGACAAAATTGTAGATGTCAATCCTTAAATTTTAGGGCGAAGAATCCCTTATTGAGTATCACTATTGGTCTCGAGCTCTAGGATATAGCTCTATCCGAATATTTCTCTAAAATAGAATCACTATAAGATAGACTAACATCCTAGAATGGGCCGACAGACCAATAAGATCCCTCAGGTCTAACGACATGTGAAGGGTCCTGTCTGGAAGAACAACTTTATACTTTCTTGTCCACAAGTTGTTCTTTATTTGATTCGGTTCGGTTGCGCGATCCAATCGTCGCACCCACTCTTCTTGCTTAGGGTCCACTACCCAGATGACCGAGATAAGTCACCTCACGACATTTGCATGTAGGCAATACTGGTGGTAGTTGTATACAGAAAGAGATGTCGAGTCTCTTTCCCAACTGGGAACTATTAAGGCTTGCATGGAACCGAGATGCCATATCTCCTTGCTCCCTTGAATCTGTGAATCCTTTGAGCATGGGATTTTTACTACGCTACCTAAGGACGAACATGTGTCAATAAAATAAGCACATCACACACATTCATAAATGTAAATACCCATTCATGTCATGAAATAAATCTTTATTGATTAGAAAATGTCATTCTACTGGCTTTTCTGGGCATATACTCTAACACTTAGTCCATCTCATAGTGATTCTAGTTTAGAGTCACATTCGGATAGAGCTATATCCTAGAGCAAACCCTCGAGACCATTAGTGATACTCAACAAGGGATTCTTCGCCCTAAAATTTATGGATTAACATCTACAATTTTGTCAAAGCGGTAGGCCTATTAATAGCCTGGCCAGGCGAATTTGATAAAAGGTTTATCTTAATATTTTATGAAGCATTAAAAAGTTTTCAAAGGATTTTACAAATGCATTTGGAGGCCGAACATTGCTTGACCAAAATGGTATACTAAGAGTGGGCCAAGGGGGTAAAATGTGTCCACCTCCCGTATGACTCAACTTAGTAGATGTAGTTACGAAGAAAGGACTTGCACATACATGATGTGATTAGGGGTAAGATGATCTGACAGTCATCTTCAGGGTTACGTCTCGATGTACGCCACTGACCTAATGCGAGTGTAGTTTAACTACAGAGCGTGATCGCAGTGGGCCTACCATTGGATTCTGCAGGATCGACCGTCAGATCCCTACGACGATCCCACTCATAACTCGAATGATCCGGTAACACCCAAACGGATTAGGGTTCCGCATTTTATGTAATTGAATAGAAGGATATGATCTGTTAGATTAATATGGATATTAATTAAGTAAATATATATATATATATATCTGTGTGTGTGTGTGTGTGTGTGTGTTGGTATATGTATATATACATGTCTTTGTTAAGTATGTAATAAGTGACAGTAAGAGAATTTTTCGAAGACAATTTTGAGCCAAAATAACTCCCATTGGATGTGAGTTATTAATTAATTAATTTGTTACTTAATTATTTAATTATTATACATTATTATGTATTATTAATTTGATTAATAATAAGCATAATAATGTGTAATCCAATTGAGGATATAGTTATTCCTAAACCGGTTTTGCAAAACTTGTAGAATTAGAACGGAATTGGGAATTAGGATAGGGCCATGATTTTAAATTTCGACAGAAATTCGAAATTTCGGACCGAAATTTCGGATTTTGGTGGGGACCGAAATGGAAATTTCCCAAAATTTCAAATTTCGTGAAATCCGAAATTTCGGCAATTTCGGTAAATTTGGTTCGAAATTTCTATTAAATGCCATTTTTTATTTAAAAAAAATGTTACAAAATTTTGGATTTTCGGTAGGGTCCGAAATCGGTACCGAAACCGAAATTTAAAACCTTAGATATGGCTACACATTTGGATAAGGTTTGTGGGACCAACCATACTCCCAAAACAGTTGGAGAGCTGGGGAAAGGAGTCCCAAATGTTCAAGGACTTTGAGTGGCACTCAAACTCCTTGTTGTATAAGAATTACTAAATTGTAGGATCTATAAAGTAAGCAATTTGTTTCCAACACCAACTCTTATGAGATAAGGCCACAAGGGCCGGAGAGAGACTTCAATACATGTTCTCCTATGTATCTTGGGTGTCTCCACACAGCCTAAGACGTTTGGGAGAGTCCCATTCATTCGAGGAGTCTCAATTCAAGTTCTTTTCTCAATTGGATAGGAATTGGGAGAGAGAAACAAGGATTTATCAAACTAAAACTCTATTTTCTATAAATGAACAAGGGCTGAATGAATTTCAAGAGTAATGCACCTTGGAAATTCGTCCTCCTCTCCTCCCCTCTTAGAGAAATGGTTTCCTCTCTCTCCCTCCATCTATTTTCCAATTGTTGGAATTTTCACTCCATAGTTTCAATGAAAAAGGTTTCCAATTCAATTCGTTGATCTCTACAACGAAGGTACTAATTAGATCAGACCTTAAAGAAGTGAATAAGTATTATCCACATCCACGATCAACGGTGCAAAGAAAAGAATCCATCGGTTCGACTTGCGGGGTTGGGGCATTCAGAACGATCGAATCGTTCGAGCAGTTGATCAAGCAGCGTGGTTTCTTGATTTCTTATTCAAAGAGGTATTTCTTTATGTTTAATTAACATAATTAACATAATTAACTATTTTAGACTCTAGGATCTTGGGCAATTACAAGATCGAAAAGAAAAATTTAAAGTTCTATGCGATTTTTGATTTGTTGCGCATAACGATCTTGTCGGAAGGGGTTAATTTTCCTTCAGATAGAGGGGCCATCCTCGATTAACAGCGAGTGAGATAAGCACTTTGACACAAGGAATGTTGGCAACTGGTGAGAAGGTCACTGTGTAGTCAACCCTGAAGGTTTGAGTGTATCCCTTGGCAACTAAGCGTGCCTTAAGGCGCTCAACGGTTCCATGTGGTAAATATTTGATGGCAAAGACCCAACGACAGCCAACAGCTTGAGCCCCATGAGGAAGAGGAACCAAATCCCAAGTGTGATTGACCTGAAGAGCGGCCATATCAGTCTCCGTAGCAGCACGCCAGCCTGGGTGAGCAAGAGCCTCTAGTACTGACCAGGGCAAAGAAAGAGAAGACAAGGACAAGACAAAGCTGCGAAACATAGGGGTGAGATGGTCATAAGAAACAACAGAAGAAATAGGGTGAGCGGTCGTACAGGACCGAGTACGTGATGCAATAGGAGAATCTGTAATGGCATCAGGAGAGGCAAGAGAAGGTACCTGAGAGGTAGGAGTCGGTATCTCCGGTTGAGAAGACGATGTCTCGGGTGCAGAGTGATGGGCATCTGACCTCAAACGCCGCGACTCCGGCTCCCCTTCCTCTCCCAGCTCGTAGGAGTTGGAGGGGGAGGAGTTGAGACCGGTCATGTTGCAGAATCCGACACAAGAGGAGCCACTGATACCTCTAATGGTGGAGAAGAGAACGCAATTGGATCAGGTAGGACCGGAAGGGGAAGAGGAACTTGAGGGTCAGATACAATGGGACTACTCGCAGCACTAGCAGTAAAGTAGGAGACAGAGTCAGAGAATGTGACATCGGCGGAAACAACTAAGCGCTGTAGTCGAGGACTATAACAACGATAGCCTTTCTGGGTGTGAGAGTACCCGAGAAAGACACACCGCTCCGCCTGAGGAGCCAACTTATCCAGGTCTGGTGAGAGGTTGTGAACAAAACAAACACAACCAAAGACACGTGAAGTGAGGGGAAAGGGATCACCTTGAGGGTGTAGAACCGAGAAAGGGGAGATACCATCTAAAACAGAAGAAGAAGCCGATTGGCCAAGAAACATTACGTGAGGATGGCATCGCTCCAATAGAATTGAGGAACCCGCATCTGGAAGGGAAGGGTGGGGGCTATATCAAGTAGGTATCGTAATTTCCTCTCAGCAACACCATTTTCCTGAGAGGTGTAGGCGCAAGAGGACTGAGAACAATGCCATGGGTAGATAGGAAATCGTGAAAAACAACAGAGAAGTACTCCCTAGCATTATTAGTGCGCAAACATTTAAGAGTAGAAGTATATTGGGTAGTGATCTCCGCATGAAATGTGCGGAAAACATTAAAGACCTCAGAGCGGTCTTTAAGTAAGAATAACCAGGTCATACGGGAGAAATCATCCACAAAAATGACAAAGTATTGATAACTAGAAAGGGACGTGATCCTGGAGGGACTCCATATATCAGAACACACTAATTCAAAGGGAGTGGAGGCTCGACTAAGAACTCGAGATGGAAAGGGCACACAACGGTGCTTCCCAAGCTCACGTGACTCGCATTGGAAAGAAGGAACAAGACTAGGAATAAAGGATAATTGCAGAAGCTTTTGGAGTGAGGGATGACCGAGACGGTAGTGCCACTGATAATGATCTACTGATGTATGCAAAGCAGCAGGACGAGGGATGCAATCAAGACGATAAAGACCATCCACCACACGGCCCGAATCAAGATAGAACAAGTATGATTCTTTGTAATTTGGCTAACAAAAAGTAAATTAAGTGGTGACTGAGGAACACAAAGTTCCGAGGACAAGGGAAGACTGGAGTGAGAAGAAATAATACCAATACCATAAATACGTGCAATGGTCCCATTGGCCAAAGTAACTGTATGTGAGGCGGAGTGAAAGGGCTTAAAGGAATGAAGGGAGGCTGAGTTATCCTTCATATGGTTGGAGGCCCCTGAATCGATGATCCAATAGCTGGAGGTAGTGAGGAAAGAAGTAGGTGAAATACTGTGCTGAGCAAACAATGCAGTAGGGGCTCGACGGTGCTCACGTAGGCGCAAAACTCATCATAGTCGGCCCTCGAGACAAGAACACAATCATCAGGTGCTATTGGGCCAGCAGAGGAGAATGTAGAGGCACCGGGGAGGCTGGCAGATGTGATGTGAGCAGAGTTGGGGGATGGAAGTAAGGGTGTCCACGCCCACAGCGACACAACCGCCTATAGAACCACGACTGCGAACACGGCCTCGACGGCCCGGACCTCTGGCAAAGCAACCATCGCCACGGCTAGAATGATCACTACCAAGATACGCGCCAAGAATAGAAGTGCCAATGGAAGGGGTACTAGACCCATGAAGCCGCATAAAGAGCGGCATGCGAGGGTGGGACCCGTCAAGTGGGACGGAAGTCATCTGTGGGAAAGTAACCTCTACAGAAGAGGAAGAACTAGAGATGGTAGACGAAGATGAAGAGGTCGATCCGAGAGTATGAGGCTAACTATCATGAGGATCCATGACGACATAAATAGATAGAGACGCTCAAGTCTCAACCACAACGACGGTAGAGGATAAACAATATAGAGGGCGAATCAACCGATGGGCCTGGCCATGATACTGTGGCTCCGATGGAAAGACATAGCAGAAATAGAAATATGAGCACTATCCAGGATGAGAAGATAGGCTAGAAGATGAAATTGGAGGCTTAACACCTCACTCGGACATATCATCGAACACGTGGCGTGCACTGCGGCTCCGAAGAAGAGACATAGATAAGGTGATATAAGCACTAGCCAAAGAAAAGGAGAAAGGAAAGCGAGGGGACGAAATCGGAGCCGCGGAGATGAATGAGAAGAACATCAACGGGAATTTAGGCCATGAAGGAGAGGGGAAAAAGGTACAATAAGAAGGAAAAACCCCTTTAGTGATGGGATTTAAAAGGTTGAAGGCACAATGAGTTGGTGAACAGGATTATAAGAGAGGTATTAGAGAGAATGTAGGGTTCTCAACAAGGGTGGAGGGAGGAGCATGGGGGTTGGAGATGAGCGTTAGAGATGAGGATCACGACAAATGGGGTTTAGAGGGTTAGTGACGTGGAGGGTTTTACCGTTAGGGTTTTGCGTGGAGGAGAGAAGGAGTTGTGGCGAGTGGAGACGTGGAGGATTAAGGAAGAAGAAGAAGGAGAAGGGAGAGGGAACAATGGTGGTCCCTAGGGGATCAAAATCCTAGGGCTCTGATACCATGTTGAGAGAGGAGAAGAAGAGAAGATAATGAAAGAAAAAGAGTGAGTTAGGGAGATGCTCCCCCTCACTTCTGTATTTATATCAAAGAGAAAGAGTACAAAGAACATAATGCCCGTAGGCAAATTCATACACCTTCTAACAGTATCATTTAAATTTTGCTAAAAAGGAAAGAAGAGTTTTATAACTCTCATTAAGGGGAAAGGTTATCAACTACATTCTAGCATGTAAATAAGGTTAAACTAATAGTATTTTAATGAGATATCTAAATCTTTTTAGATTAAGAAGTCTATATTTGAAGGTACTTGAGGGATTTAAGGGGTCTTTTAGATTACCCAATGTATAAGAATAATAAATTAAGTCTTTACAAACAACTAAATTGGGAAACTACAAATACCAACTAAATAATCTCAGTTGACCCAAAAGAGCATTACAAGTTTCTTTTCATAGATGTGAACTTCTAGACTAGTTGGATAATAAGTTTAATAGTTTAAACATTTTCCCCTATATTCATTATTTCTCTTTATAATTTTATTTCTTGGTTATGTATCTATATACCATTTTGTAAATATATGAAAACTATATGTTACATGTTCATGAACGAGTGGGCTCTAAACATTCTAATAAATTATATGGATAAATTATTAGAAGTTAGAGATCATAATTATCCACTATGCAAGGATATTTGGTCCTGATACTTTTCATAAACTATTAGAGAACTGACTAGGACATGGATTTCTTATATATATATATATATATATATATATATATATATATATATATATATATATATATATATATTTTGGATTTTTAGTTTCACTGATACTTCGAAATATTGTATGAATTTCTCAAAATTTTCTTATTTCAAGATTGTCTTGAATTGAATAAAATATTTCACTGATACTTCAAAATATTGTTTGACTTTCTCAAAATTTTCTTATTTTAAGATTGTCTTGAATTGAATAAATTAAGAACGAGTGTTAGGTAGAGGAGGCTGCCAACTGACTGTCAGAAGTTCACAATAATATATAAAATACTTCAAATTTCAGTTGACATAGAAGATCACAGCTTTGTTATTGTTGTATTAGGAAACGAACATGAGAGGACCAAGACCAAGCAACTTCAATTCTTCGGAAGTGGTGGAGGTGACCCAAATCTTATTTGGAAGTGATTGATGATAATTTTTAAAAACAAATACTGGCTTTGACAATGTCTCTCCAACTTATGGATGGACTCAAACTCGTTGCATTAATTGACAGTCATCAACATATACTGTGAGAAAAATAAAGCCATGAGTGGAGGTGGAAGTGAATAATGATGAAACTGAAGGAGACTTATCAAACACCAATCAAGAGAACGCATCACAAAATTGTGATTCTGAAAGCCATGCATGCTAGTAGCTTGCTTGAGGGCATATAAAGCTTTATGTAGATTGCAAAGGAGACTAATTGGATGGGGTTTCATGCATAAACTCCTTGTAAATGTTCACCATGAGGAAAGGTGTTTTCATGTTCATTTGGTAAAAGGCCATTTACAAACAAAAAGAATAGTGCTGAGCAAGAACCATAGTTATCAGGGAGCTCTTTTCTGATTGTCTTACATGTTTCCTAGAAAAATGAGTGCATACTCATTTCTGAAATGGGGAGCACGTTTCCTCAAATTCTACTCAATTGCTTTTTCAAAATTTCAGAAACCCATTTCTTATTTCTCTCCAAAAAAAAAAAAAAAAAAAAAAAAAAAAAAAAAAAAAATCCCATTGCCCATTTTTTTGAAACTCGTTTCCACCTTTTAAGAACCAATTTCCTATTCTTCCCTTGACATCTTCTTAATCATATAATTCTTTGAATTAATTACCATTAACTAAAGGCTACTTATATTGGCACCACCATATTTTGATACTTGCACAAACTTAACTTGTATTTTCTTATTTGATAACATTCTGAGAGCTTTTTGGGAATTGTAATGACTTTTGACAGCCGGTTAAATAATAAAAGACAAGGGGAGTTTGTGGTACAAATAACATAATCTTAATGACAGAAATATGTGGGAATATGAAAAATAATATTGGAGTAGATTCAGAAATACCTTTGTGGACCTATACAGAAAGATCAAAGATGCCAATATGTGGTACGAATGGTTGTATGCTATTTCCTATTCAGCAATTAGTAATGTATAAGCACATATGCTAGATTGGTGATACATCTACTAATGATGATCATGGGACTAAGAATTGTGATTTTATAGGAGATGAAGCAGTTGAGGGTTCCATCGTATACATTATGTTGCAAAAGCTGCATAGAGAGCTAGAGTAGAAAGAACATGACAAGAATGATGATTGACAAGGAACTAGATATAATGTTACGAAGTAGAAGCGTAGCTGGTTTTGAACTATCGATAATTGTTTGGAACTTATCTATCGAGACTTGAAGAGTGCATTTGCATACATAGGCAACAATGCAGCTTATTATAACTGTGCGGGACATTGGATATGTCACATCTAGTTATTAACCATGCATGCTTGAGATCATATCACCTACTTGGGGTAGGATTGATTCCTAAGCATGTTAACATATGAGGAATCAGTCTTGTAAGTGACACTTTGACCCTCAACTAACCTTTGTTGCGTGATAGGATAAGGTTTAATGATAGTTAGTGTAGCATTTAATGCTAAATTTGTTTGATTCAGATAGTTAACACACTTTGCTAAGCTAGCAATCGAGAAATTTTTATGTTGAATAATTGTTTTTAAAGATTCTTTAGCATTGACACCATGACATTGTGCCTAATCGTTGATGCATTTTCAAAATGAAGGTGCATGTCTAGTTTACATCATAAAGTGATTATGTAAAAGATCAATATCCTCTCGTATGCTGCTTATGGTCCATGACACTACCGATTGGCTAATCATGGCTTTGCATTTTTTTATGGGCGATGATAAATTCGCACCCCCTTGTAGGATAAATTCTCTCCCTTTAACATGAATTGACGCCAAAAGCGTAGTCTTCCACATATCCTCATTTAACCGGTTAATAGTTTAAGTCTGACACATTCCTTCAACAGGTTAATAAAATCTCTCTCTCTCTCTCTCTCTCTCTCTCTCTCTCTCTCTCTCTCTCCCCTTCATACCCTTGGTGGGGCCCAACTGCACTCTTTCTCTCTACACCCTTGGTGGGGCCGAACAATTAAGTTATTATTTTCATATTATGCTCTGCTGCTACCCTGCAAAAAGAGAGGAACATGCACACTGAAACAGATTAAGTTCTCTATTGCTAGATGATGTGTTTACAGCCCTGCATACAGTACAGAAGAATAAAAACTGGACGACAGAAGGATAACTTAGAAGAACTCTGTTTGGCAAGTAACTTGAATACTAGCAAATTATAGAACATTTAAACAAAAATGGTAATTCCAACTAACATTTTCCATTCATTTATTTAGATTATTGTAATTATTACCTTTTTATTATTTTCTATATTTAACATTTCATGTCGTATTCCAGCTGTTGGCTGAAGGTAATTCCTCTTTTTCAAGGATTGGTGGATTGTGCTAAACTTGTGTCTTGTTTATTACTGCTGCATTTTTCTTTTGCCCATCATATTACTTTTTTTGCAGATCCCCAGGAGAGACACATACATTATTAGTTGAAAGATATGACAATGGTACTAGAAAGAGGTGAATTCTAATATTCTCTTCCAATTTCTATCTTGCTGGCTTGGAATTTAATGCATAGTGGTAAATTAAAAATCAGAGGAATCCACCTTCTCTGGTAAACCATCACACTCAATCAAATTGTGGATGCAAGAACTGGTTTAAAAAATGATATTTCTGTTACTTTCTATTTGCAAACTGTTAGAAGTGTATATGTGCCTAAGGGCATTTTGGTCCTTGTACTCTTTTCTCATTTATATAAATACATAAGTGAGGGGGAGCTATCCCAAACTCACACTTATTCCATCCTCCTCTTCTCTCTTCTCCTCTCTCAATATGGTATCAGAGCCCTAGGATTTTGATCCCCTAGGGACCACGATTGTTCCCCCCTCCCTTCTCCTTCTTCTCCCCCCCGCCATCAGCCCACCATCTCCTCCCTGCTATCAGACCCTAAACCCTCACCCTCTTCAGCCTTCATCCTCATCTCCACGTACATACCCTCTACCCTAACCCCAAACCGTATCCTAACCCACCACGTGCCGGAAACCCTCCCATTCCCCTCGCCTTCTTCATTCCCTCTCCAACACCGGCCGGAAAATCCCCACATTCACCTCGCCTCTTTCATTCTCTTTCCAGGCCCATCAAACCCCCCTTCGACCCTAACCCCTACCCCAAAATTTGCCTCGGACCCTAACCCCTACCCCAAAACCCGCCAAAATCCCGACTACCCATAACCTGACAACCCTTCCCTAACCCTCACATCCTAACCCGAACCCTACCATCCTAGTCCTCATCCTAATCTTCTTAACTCTCCAAATCCTAACTCTACTCCTCAAGCCCTAGTATTTAATGAGAGCAAAGAAGGAAGAACCAAAAATAACACCTAGTACATTTTTTTAGAAAAAGTCCGTAACCGATTCCAAGAAGAAGCAATGCTTCTGTTCACCCAAACCACCAAGATGTGAAGTTTTATTTCATCCAAAAAAACAAGTCCCTTTTCTAATCGTTCATACTTTTTTTTATACTTACATAAAGCAAAAAAGAATCACTAAAAAGACTCCTAACACAAGCAATTACTTAACCCATCAATCAAAAGAAAACTAAGTAAATCCTAGAATCCTACACTACTAAATTTTAGTTAAAGATAATGATAAAATTAGGGAAAGAAATCCTTTAGATAGGCAGGTTTGTTAATATGCCTTTCTAGCTGAATTTTCGGCAAAACAAGTCTCCGTGATAGAAGCGTCTGCATCAATAACTCCTCGGGTTGGAGAATATCCGTCCTCGGATTTGAATCTCTAAAGAGTGCACGTTCTTACTAATTTTCGTTGGCATCATGTCCCCATGAATTAGAAAAACTCGTCCTCGAATTTTGAAGTGTCGAAGAACACTAATCATTTGAAACTCTAGAGCATCAGACTCTTCTGCATAATCTCTAGGACGAATAGATAATCTTTCTTGATCTTGAACGACGTGAATTCATAAACATCCGTTACGGGCTTTGATTTATCATCTAATAAAAATGGATCCAGAAAAATGATGAAGAAATCAAATTAGTATTTCGCCATTTACCCTCCACTTCGATCTCCATGCCGTCAGATCCAATTTCTTTTGCTTCTCCGTTCATGGTTTCGTAGCAAACAACAACCATCTCTTGTGTCACCACATCCTCGCAACTCCCACCATCAATGATAATATTATTCGTAGTACGCCGAGTAACCAATGCCTCGCCACGATTATTCAAAATGATCTCGTCACCCTCATCATCACTGTAGTCGTCAAAATGCGGTTGTTCATCTAGAACCTTCGATTCGACCAACTCTTCAAACTCTTCGACCAACTCTAGATGTGGTTGTTCATTTAAAACCTTTGATTCGACCAACTCATCAAATTCCTCATTCATATTAAAGTAACTTCGGTTTGGGCACGCCGCCTCTATATAGCCAAAACCCATCCGATCTTGAACTTCCCTTTCACCTGTCTCACCCCGCGAAGCACGATGATCAAAAGGGTTAAAATCTTTCGAGAAGAGACTATTTTTATAACCTCTCCGAATTTCGAGATGCGCTACACGTTTCGTAAGTTGATGGATTTGCCTCCTTAAATCTTCATTTTCATCTATTTGATGATCTTGACGAGGAGCATGAACACCTCGATCACGTTCACGATTGCTTGACATGATAGTCGCCTCTTCACAACGAACGGCACTAACAACCTTGTGCTCTGATACCAAATTAATGAGATGGTGTGGAAACCGTAACCCACAGAAGAAGCTACGCTTCTATTAACAAACCCAAGTATATTTTCTGTCGATAAAAGTCCCCCTATTCTCCACATTCGACAGTTATATACAAAAGACCAATAATTCCCTAATTAAGACTCCTACTACAAACAACTACTACCTTAGTTAAAATCCTAAAATTACTCTTCCAAAAAAATAGATATAAACTTATACTAGAATTCTAATAAAGTAAACTTTTCTACTTTTTAAACTTCTAAATCCCTAAATAAAAGTGACTTACTTGCAAAAGGAAACAAAGATATTATTGAATGTAATCTTGCGAATGTCTGATAACTCTCTCGTGAGGGATATTCAGCGGGATATGATTTCACCATAAGATGCGCCTGCATCAGTATTCCTCTCCCAAATCCTTTCTAAGACACACTAGGGTTTCTTTCTTTCACTCCACTTCCAGGTCATGACCTAAGTCACCCTTGCTCTATATTTTTCACGTCTTATCGGCTCCGATCTTCTCTATTAGCCCATATTCTCCTTTTCGCTAGTGATACTATGCCTATGTCGACTATGTCTTTTTCGGAGCTGCTGTATCTTGTATAGGCCCGTTGTGTGATTCCCTTTTCTTTTGTTCCTTTGCCGTAGTTGTGGTTGAGAGTCTCCTTTTATTTCTGTCATCATGGATCCCCCTGTCATCATGACTCCTGCTGTCATCTCGACTCTTCCACCTTTGTCTTCTTCTAGCTACTCTCCTTCTATGGAGCACTCTTACCCACAGATAACTTCCAAAAAACTTGATGGGTCCATCTATTGCAATTGGTGTATGGCGGTTGAGACCTACCTCCTAGCTAGAGGTAAGGTTGATTTCATTGAGCGTGGTCCTCCCTCTTCTATGTATCCCTCATCTGTTCAATGGCGGCAGGATGATGCCCTCCACCTCACGTTGCGGGCATGACGATGTGCCTTAAGAACTCCAAGGAGATCTGGGATCATACAACTGTCCTATATTCTGAGGTTGATAACCTCACATGCGCTTGTGCCACATACTCGTAGTGGATGTGCCTCCAGCATGGCGATACACCCCTAGCTGCCTTCTACAGCTAGTTTGGTTTACTTTGTTAGCAGCTCGATGTATTTATGCCTCTCATCGCTGATCTGGCCACTTTATGCTGGCAACGGGAACATCTCCGCATTGTTCACTTCCTTGACGCCTTGGGCGCTGACTTTTTGCATCTCAAACGGCAGATTATTGGCTCCGGGCCCATTGCCTCCATCACAGAGTTTTATTCTCGTGCCCAATAGTGTCTCCTGGGTGATTTTTCTCATGCTGCCTCTGCTGATGGTTCTGCACTCGCCGCCTTTGATAGTGGTGACAATTCTGGCCACGCCGGTGGTACCTTTGCTGTGGTAGGGGTTGTAGAGGCCGTGGAGGTGATCGAGATTTTGGTTGTGGCTGTGGTACTGGTGGGCGGGGCCGCCCTTACTCCACTCACTGTCAGGTGGCTGAACATCATGTGGATACTTGCTATGCCTTGCATCCCGAGCTCCATCCACACCGTTCTACTCATATCACTATTGCCACCTTTCCTGATGTGCCTACATCATCCTTTGCCGGCCTAGCTGCAACACCTAGTGATACTTTTATTGTCTCCAAGGCCGACTTTGAGGAGCTTCAGCGCATCCGCACGACCAGTCTCCCATCTACTAGAGGTTTTACATAGTAAGGTAATTCACCCGCTTCTTTTCTCACTACCTCCAGTTCTTGGATTGTTAATTCCGGGGCCTCGAATCACATGACGGGTAATTATGCTTCCTTAAGTTAATTTCGGCCCTTTACTTCTGTCACTCATTTTATTACTCTCGCTAATGGGGCCACTACTCTCATTTCAGGTGTTGGTACTATCTCTCCACATTATGTTCTTACCTTGTCGTCAGTTATTTGTGTTCCTAAGTCCCGTTTTAATTTACTTTATGTTAGCCAACTTACCAAGAATCTTAACTGTCCTGTCTCTTTTTTTCCTTCTTATTGTCTATTTCAGGATCTCTCGACTGGGAGGATGATTGGCTCGGGATGTGAGGTGGATGAACTTTATCGTCTTGACTGTACACCCTCGCATGCCATTTTGCGTACTTCCGTCGACGCTTATCAGTGGCATTGTCACCTTGGGAAGCACTATCGTGTATCTTTTCCTCCAGAGTTGTTGGTCGGGTCTCGAGTCCTTTTGCGTTGGTACATGTATGGGGTCCCTCGAGGACTATGTCCCTTTTTTGGATATAAATACTTGATCATTTTTATTGTTGGCTTTTCTCGTATGACATGGCTCTTTTTACTTAAAGACCATTGTGAGGTCTTTCATGCTTTTCGCACCTTTCATGCAAAGATTACCACTCAATATAATTACTCTTAAATGTTTGCGCAATAATAATGCCAGGGATTACTTTTCTACATCTAATGGCTTTCAAGACTTCTTATCTCTACTCATGGCATCGTGCGTCAGTCCTCTTGTGCTTATACTTCTCAACAAAATGGTGTAGCTGAGCGAAAATTGAGATATTTACTTAATATGGCCCACGCTCTTCTCTTTCAGATGCGGGTCCCTAAGGCCTATTGAAGCGATTCCATCCTTACCTCTTGTTTCCTGGCTAATCGCCTTCCCTCTATTTTTGAGGGAAAATCTCCTTTCTCCGTCTTACATCCTCAACAACCTTTTCCTCACTCGATGGGTATTTTGTTGTGTTTGCTTTGTCCACAACCTCTCTCCTGGCCTCGATAAGTTCGATCCTTGGGCGGAGAGATGTGTCTTTCTGGGATACTCTTGCACCCAAAAGGGTTATAGTTGTTATAGCCCTCGGCTGCGTTGCTTATTTGTTTCCACAATGTCACCTTCTTTGAGTTTGTTTCTTTCTTTACTGCTCCTGCTGAGAGCAGCCCCATTGTCCCCGAATCTCAAGTTCCTCTTCCTTTTCTCATTCTGCCCGATCCTCTTGTGTCATCTTTTCCTCCATTACAGGTGACTTCGGCCCCTCCTCCAGCTCCTTTGAAGATCTATCAGCGGCGACCGAGGCCTGATGTCCCCCGCCCTACTCCCGAGGCATCGTCTTCTCAGCCGAGATGCTGGCTTCTCCCTCTCAGGTACCTCTTCTTCCCTCTCCAGATGTGCATGTAGATCTCCTATTGTTACCCGTACTTATTCTCATTCTATTGCACATCGTATTTCTAACTTTGTCTCTTATGATCACCTCTCTCCTCTATTTCGCAGTTTTGTATCTTTCTTGTCTTCTATTTCTTTATTGCAGTCTGTGCTCGATGCCCTAGCTCATCTAGGATGGTGTGTTGCTATGGATCTTGAGATGGCCGCTCTTCAGGCCAATCATACTTGGAATTTGGTCCCTCCATGTCGTGGTGCTTAGTCCGTGCACTGTCGTTAAGTATTTTCCATCAAATACTTGCCAGATGGGACAGTTGAGCGCCTTAAGGCGCGCTTGGCTGCCGAGGGTTATACGCAGACATTTGGAGTTGACTATATAGAGACATTCTCCCCAGTTGCCAAAATCCCCTCGGATCGAGTGTGTATTTCACTAGCCGTCAACCGAGGATGGCCCTTGTATCAGCTTGATGTTAAAAATGCCTTCCTACATGGGGACTTCCCTAAGGAGGTTTATATGGAGCAACCTCCTGGGTATGTTGTTCAGGAGGAGATGTCCTCCTCAATTTGCAGACTTCGCAAATCGTTATATGGTCTCAAACAATCTCTTAGAGCATGGTTTGGGAGATTCAGTGATGCTATTATGAAATTTGGCATGAAACAATGCATAGTTGATCACTCCGTCTTTAGCTATCAGTCTGATGGCGGGCATGTTCTTATAGTGCATGTGGATGACATTATCATCATAGGTAGTGATTCAGTGGGCATACAGAAGTTGAAGATTTTCCTACAGAAAGAGTTCTCCACGAAGGATCTGGGTCGCTTGGGATACTTTCTTGGGATTGAGGTAGCCTATTCTTGCAGTGGTTTTTCCCTTTCGCAAAGAAAGTTTGTATTGGACTTATTAGATGAGACATGTTCTCTTGGGGTGAAACCTACTGCCATGCCTATGGACCCAAATGCAAAACCTCTTCCAGATGAGGGAGAATTGTTAGATGATTCTGGCAGGTACAGTAGGTTGGCTGGCAAACTTATATACCTCACAGTCATTCGTCCATATATCTCATATGCTGTGGGGGTAGCCAACCAGTTTATGAGCTCACCATATACCTCTCATTGGGTAGTAGTAATTCTGATTATTAGATACTTGAAAGGTGCTCCAGGGAAAAGATTGCTATTCAAGAAACATGGGCATGAGTAGTTGGAAGGATTTTGTGATGCAGACGGGGCAGGGTCACAACTAGCTGATGTTTTACCAAGTCCTTGAGTAAAGCTAAGCTAAATGATATTTGTACCAAGCTAGGAATACTTGATATATACATTCCAGCTTGAGGGGAAGTGTTACAAGTGTATATGTGCCTAAGGGCACTTTGGTCCTTGTACTCTTTTCTCATTTATATAAATACATAGTGAGGGGGAGCTATCCCTAACTCACACTTATCACATTCTCTTCTCTTCTCTCTTCTCCTCTTACAACACAAACAACAAGACCTTAAGGCCTTTTATTGATGATTCACTCATATGGATGCCTTACTCCTGGGTTCCATTTCGTTGAGCCTTCATGTATCATTTTTTCTTGAATAAAGTTCCATTTGTGAGCTCCATATCCTTATTCAGTATTCTAGTATGTTATTAGACATTCTTTACAGTGTTATCCCTGGATATGCATCTGCCATATTTCTCAGTATTGACACCCTCTATTAAACTGAGGAAAACTAAAACTGAAACTACTAGGTGTAATATACTACTCCCTGTTCCATCTGCCCTTAACGATTATTTTGTTGTGATGAAACCAAAGCTATTGAGGAAAACTAAAACTGAAACTACTAGGTGTAATATACTACTCCCTGTTCCATCTGCCCTTAACGACTATGGTAGTTCTGATTTGCGTATTCTCTCAGGCTTTGTTGAGACTTTCAAAAAATGAGAAGCTTATTTTATTCTTATTGTGTTTGAGATGCAAAAAAAGTGGGTAAGTGGTTTAGTTCTCTCCACATCATCGTCAGCCAAAATTATCTAATCTGCTTGTGTGCAAGATTTCTTGATTTCAGATCATACAAGCTGGTAATTTGTTTTCTTGTTTGTTTTCATGAATTATTATGCTAGCAGGTACATATTGGGCTATGACTTACGGTTACAAACTGTTTTGGAGGAATGTGGATCCACAGAAAATGAATTTCAAGATACAAACCTCAACACAGAACTATCTTGGCTCCCAAACATTGTGAAGGATTTTATCTTACCTGCCGGATTTCCAGGTGACAATCATCATGCTTTCCTTATTTGTTCGTGGTTCATATTCTCACTCCATGGTTGGTTTATTCATCTTCTAAAGCATATACTTTACTGATTGAATTTTATGTTAGTAGTTCTGTGTAGATCGTGGTCTGTTCTCATTCTGAATTGTTGCATTTGCATGCGATTCTTATACTATTATGCAGTTCCTTTAAATTGTAGGCTATTTTGGCATTTTTACTATTGTAATCCTATGCATACATGGCCTTGAAAATAGTGTTTGTGGAACTGGAATCCATGGATCTCCAATTGAAAACTGGAATTTCCTGGTTTTTGAAGCCTTCTATCAGTAGCAATAATGCAAGGGAGGTTAGGACCAACAAAGTACCGTTTGTAATCGATGGTTCTTCAAGAGAAAAATGCATCAAAGCTTCTTGGCTAGTTTGCAAGGTTTAGCTGGTTTGAGGAGTCTCTCTCTCTCTCTCTCTCTCTCTCTCTCTCTCCCTGGTCATATGCTTAATAAGCCAAAAAGGGTGAAGTTTTGATCTAATTAATAACACTTACAGTAGTTAACAGAGGTCGACCTTTAGGGATCTTCTAGTAATAAAATTCTAAATTCCTTACTGCTTAGATATTACCGAATTTTCAATGATTAAGTGGAAAATGGTATTCAAATACGGGACTTGTTTCGGGACATGTCGGCAGAAATCCCTATCTAAAATTATGTATGGCAATCACAGTGCTGCTATTTTCTATCTTTTTTTTAGTCTCTAATTTAAGGACCTCTGGATATATATATATATATATATATATATATATATATATGTGTGTGTGTGTGTGTGTGTGTGTGTGTGAGAGAGAGAGAGAGAGAGAGAGAGAGAGAGAGAGAGAGAGAGAGAGAGAGAGAGAACAGTTCCTGCGCTCGAGCGCAGATAAGCTTATCTGCTTTCGAGTGCAGAAAACATGGTGGGCCCACATTTTTTGGGTAATCCTAAGCATTCATTTGAAAGGCCCCATCATGGATGGGGTGTGTACCAAAAATCAGCCCCATTGGATCATCCTAACCCTTCCATTTTTCGGGTGAAAAATGGGCAGATTTGTGGACAAACAGTATCTGTCCATTTCCCCCCCACAAATGGACACCCTAAGATGATCCAATGGAGCTGATTTTTGGTACACACCCCATCCATTATGGGCCCTTTAAAATGAATGCTTAGGATCACCCAAAAAATGTGGGCCCACCCTTGTTTTCTCACTCGAGCGCAGATAAGCTATCTGTGCTCGAGCGCAGGAACTGTTTTCTCTTATTATATATATATATATATATATAGGATTTGCTAGGGTCCATCACAAAAGGCATTTTGCGGCTGGTCTGTCGCATGTCAGACCAGCCACCTCGTGAATGGAGACAACAGCTTTTGTCTCCATTCACGTGGTGGCTGGTCTGAAGTGCAACAGTCCAGCCGCGAAATGCCTTTTGCGATGGTTGCTAGCAATTCCCTATATATATTTATTTCTGACAATTTGTTTGCTAGTTAGGCAATAACTTTTATGAAAAATACATGTAGTTCCTTACATCTCATCGTTATACAGCTTGGTAAATGAAATATTGTGACTGTATCCAACCATTAAAAAGCATATTGTGATTGTATCTAAATATGAAATGCTTCGAATATGTTGTTCTCTTGTTCTATTGAAACTCTTATCCTAAATTGGAGCTGCATCTTCTCAGTTGCTGAACGTTTGGTTTTTGCGATGATACTCAATTACATGAATAAAGTGACAAAACATCCAAAGATCCACAAAAATCATGATTGCAAAGAGGAGATCAAGTTCTGTTTATTGTTGTATATAATTGTCATACCACTGTCAGTCATTCATTATTCACCTTAAAGATTCTAGTAGTGAGAGTGACAAACTTCCGACAATGATAACCGAAAACTTAAATTCTTTCTAAGCAGCTTCTCGAGTTCTAAAACTCCCGGGGCCAGCTGCAGATTTTGTTGAGTGCTTACCAGTGGCAGGACTATAAGTGGAATAGACAAACTACAGACTTCTTGACGCCCTACCCTCAACTGTCGCTTGCTCAAAATCTTTCCCTCCAATTTTGTAACAAGTGCGATCCATGTGATCATGAGTCCACTCCTCCTTACTAATGGGGCCTCTTCGTTGGCCCTAGCCCCGGTCAACACGTCACAAGCTAAATGATTCAAAACTTCAGGATAAGTTTGTTAACTTACCAACTTCTCCAAAAGCTTAAGCTGTTGGAGAAAGGCGTTATTTATCTTTTATACTTTAACACTCCCCCGCACGTGTGGCCCACTTGGCAAACACATGGCACATGTGGTCCTACTTTGGGCTGACCATCGCATGTGGATTTTTGCTATCCGGGAGGTTTGAACTCGAGACCTTTGGCTCTGATACCATGTTAACTTACCAACTTCTCCAAAAGCTTTAGCTGTTGGAGAAAGGCATTATTTATCTTTTATAATTTAACACTCCCCCGCACGTGTGGCCCACTTGGCAAACACGTGGCACATGTGGTCCCACTTTGGGCCGACCATCGCATGTGGATTTTTGCTATCCGGGAGGTTTGAACTCGAGACCTTTGGCTCTGATACCTTGTTAACTTACCAACTTCTCCAAAAGCTTGAGCTGTTGGAGAAAGGCGTTATTTATCTTTTATACTTTAACAAAGTTGAAAGCACATAAGACTCCTCAGATGGACTGGAAATCCCTTAGTGATAGAGGATTTTTTCCTCGTTGAAACATCATGGTAAGGTGGTAATATTGTCATCGTGGATGAGAAGGTTGTAGAAGTCCAGAAAGATACGATTCACTTCCCTTGTATTTATCTGGGTTGACCTCGTTAGTCTTCCTTTTTGCTTTTGAATGAAAATTGCTACCATTCAAAAAAAAAGTCCTGAGAGATATGATGGACCAATTTCGGGTTTATATATCAAAACCAGAATAATTGATATCCCATATTGTTGCTCTTAAATTCGCGAAGATATTTTGGATTCAAGAAATGTAGCTATTACCTATTAGTATTATAATGATAGGTTCAGCAGTCATTCTGATTCATGGATAACGGTAATGAAGTCTATTGAATGCAATTTGCTACAGATCTCGTTGATTGACTCTTTATTTGCTTCTTTTTTTATTCCAATCTAGAACATCTATTCTGAGATAAATTGTATTGATAATGACCCCTTTGCCAGTTTTCCATCCATTCAAAAGTTTCTTATGTCTTGATCTGGAATACCAAGAAGCATGTGTTAAAAATAACTAAATTATTAGATTTCAAGACCATTTAATGCTTCAATTATGATCCCCTGAGTGATGTATTAAGTTTGTATTTTGACATCGGGACTATTATCCAGGATCTGTTTCAGATGATTACTTGGAATATATGCTATTGCAGTTCCCTACAAATGTGACCGCATGGATCTGTCAAACATTGGTGACATCAAGTCTCCTAAAGGTACTTGATGATAGTAAGATGCTCAATTCTACCCAAATATGTGACTTCTTTTTCCTTGGGAATGTGTACTAAGGAACTAAAAACAGTGTGTGTATCATCTCCTTTATGAATATATATTTTTTTTATTGAAACTCAGTTGCAATTCACTATGGTGAAATTTTTTATTTTTCATTCGAAGTATCATCTAGATTAGACTTGTATTCGTATAGGAAAAGAAAATATCAGTTAAGTTGATTGTAAAGCATGACGAGGATCAAATAATTTACTTTTTTGCAGTTAGATTGAGAGGTGATAGTTTTTTGTCTATCTATAATCCTCTTTACGCTTGACTTTGCTGACAGGGGAGTATCACTTACCCTAAGGAACTTTCGCTAAATGTTGGTTTCGTATAGGCACAAATTCTGACTATGTATTTATTTGAACCTCTCAACTCATTATCTTGATTGGTTTATTACGCCCCTAGCACCATTGAAATATCAATTGAACTTTTTCAAGACTCATGGTGTTGAAATGAGGTGAATAAGCTGCTACTTTAATTATGGAGCAAGCATTTTTAGGTTATTTTGACTGTTCCTTCTATTCTTTTCCGATTCTGTTATTTGCATTTTAAATTCTGTGATATAACATATTTAGACTGAATGGAACTTAATGCTAATTGTTTTACTTAATAACTGTACCAGGCTGTTGGTGTAGGATCTTTTTCAGGAAGTAGCACTGCTGCTTCTGCTGCCGCCATCAGGTAATTTTACCACTCTGATGATTGTAGGAAAAATTATCTTTCTTTTGTTGTGGTCTCATTTTTAATCCAGTTTTGTTGAGATGTTGAATTTCTCATCCATCATTGTACCAAAGAGGTCATCTAGTGTACTTCTCAAGTCATTTTCTCACTTTTCTGTTGATTTATCTTAGTTTTGGAGGGTTTATCTTGTTTGTTTATTGTAATTCTTTGTGTATATATTGTAAAATTATTAACTTCGAAAGAATAAAGATCTTTAAGGGATAAGGTTTGTGTTCCTATAAAGAATGGAGGGTTGGGGATCCGAAGAATGAAAGAGTTCAACCGTGCTCTCTTGGGTAAATGGCTATGGCGTTTTGGTGTGGAACAATCTTCTTTATGGGTAAAAGTTATTGGGAGCAAGTATGGTTTCCTACATGGTAACTAGTGTTCGGATGATAAGTATGGTAAGAAAGGAGGGACAATTTGGCGTAATATTTTGAGGTTCAAGCAAAGCTTTGAGGCGGGAATTCGGTTTAAAGTATATAAAGGAGATCGTATAAAATTTTGGTTGGACTCATGGTGTTCTGCTGAGCCTTTGGCGGTGCTTTTCCCTGGTTTGTTCTCGATGGCCTTGGACAAAGAAGTGATGGTATGTGATTGCTTCGAGAGAGTTCACAATAAGGTGGTTTGGAATCCTTGTTTCAGAAGAAATTTCTTTGAGAGAGAATTACAGTTTATCTCTCATATGCTTCATCTCATTGAGGGGTGTTATATAAAAAGAAGTGGGTTGGACAAAAGGATATGGATATGGGATTCATCTGGCTTATTTACCGTGAAATCTTTTTACTGTCAGTTGCTGCCTACTTTTGGAGCCCCTATCTCTGCTGATGTTTGGAAGTTTCATGGCCCGCCATCGGTATCTTTTTTCAGCTGGGCAGTGTGTAATGGGAGGATTCTGACCATTGAGTTTCTAAGAAAAAGGGGTATGTGCCTGGTGGACCATTGTTCGCTGTGTTTAGAGATGGGGAATCAATTGACCACCTTTTTATTCATTGCAAGGTAACAAGGGAGATTTGGGGTCTCATTCTGGACAAGGTTTTAAATTTCGGTTTCGGTTTCGGTCATCTCCAAAACCGAAACGTTTCGGTTTCGGTACGAAATTTCGGACGAAATCTTGTAAAAATTTCACCGAAATTTCCGTAACGTTTCACCGAAATTTCCGAAATTTCGGGTGAAATTTTGTACTTCACCGAAACGTTTCACCGAAATTTCCGAGCCGAAACGTTTAATTTCCGAAACGTTTCGGCGAAGTTTGGTACTTTTCCGATTCACTGTGAATTTCGTTTCATTTTCCACCGAAACCGAAACCGATTCTGGACAGTTTTGGTATTTACTGGGTCTTTCCAAAGTCTCTAGCAGAACTATTTTCGAGTTGGGATTTTGTGCCCTGGAAAAAGAAAGGTAAGGTGCTTTGGAGATTATGTTTAATAGCTTTGTGGTGGGTCATTTGGAAGGAAAGAAACTCGAGAGTTTTAGAAGGAGTGGCAAAGTCATCATATTGGTTATATAATAAAATCATCGCCATGGTTATTTATTGGGTGAAGAGCATCCCTCTGTTTACATTCGTATCAGCCTTCGATCTGTGGGAGGGGTGGCGCATTGTGTGTTCTGAAGGTAAGACGAGAGAGAAAAGAAGTCAGAATGGGGAAGCCCCTCCTGAAGGTTTTCTTAAATTAAATTTTGATGGGTCCTACCTGGGTAATCCGGGTCCAGCTGGGGTTGGAAGGCTATGCAGGGATTCCCGAGGGATGGTATCGTGGGCTTTTGCAGGTCCAATTGGAAGGTCTGACTCATCTAAAGCGGAAGTAAGGGCTGCATATCAAGGGATAAAGCACCTAAGTGATGATTCTTATGATAGGGTGATTGTGGAGGGAGATTCTTCAAATGTAATTAGTTGGTTATCTGGGAGAGTGGCTCCTCCGTGGAGATTCCTTAGTTACTTTGAGGAAATTTCTGATCTCATTTCAGAGTCGTCTATGGTTTTTAAGCATGTTAGACGCGAAGCAAATGGTGAGGCGGATTCTCTCGCTAGATCTGGAGTACATAAAGTGGGGTTGGAGTGGTTCGATTTCCTTCCCCAGTGAGAAGTTTGTTCCTGTATTTTCCATTGTATTTTGTTGTCTTTTTATGCTTTTCCTCTTTGTATTTCTGGTGGACCATCTCGGTTCCTTTTTCAATATATTGCCATTTCAAAAGATCTTTAAAGTTTAAACTGAAGACCACTGACTTGAAGCAGAAGAAGTCCAAAAAACCCTTGACGCATGGATACTTCATCATGATTTAATTAAGTTGAGCTTGTTCGCATCTTTTCTCATTATGACTTACTGATTTCTTCCAAATTATCATTATTTCTATATAATTATTAAAGATATCCAATTGCATTTCGTATTGTGTCGTGTCATCAGGTTGATTGGGTAAACCTTTCTCATTTTTTCAATGTTTTTGTACTTACTACTTGTATTCAGTTGGCCCATACATTGACTTTCCAGCTTTCATCTTGTTTCATTATTTTCCAAAAAGCTTATCATCTTGTATTTTCCGTCTTTGATAACTTCAATCTCATTATGCTCTGTGCATAGAATTAATTACCATAGTTGCTGGTGTGGGAAGCAAAAGCTGGAAAGCGAGGGCTCTCGGGAAGGGAGGAAGCGTCAAGGTTGTGGAAGTGTCATGGGAAGCGACATAGTAGCATAAAGGGAAGATCCAGGGAAGCGAACAGGAAGCGCATGAAATAAAACTCAACTCAACTCAACTCAACTAAGAAGGTGCATGAAATAAAAAATAATGAAAATATGAAAAAATAAAATAATTTAAAAAATTAGTGAAATTAGAAATAAGGTTTAATAATTTTTTTCAATGTTTATAAAAATTGAAATTTAAGTGAATTTAAGTTTCCAAGAAGTTAAGAAAATCAAATCCAACCACCATAAACAAATCAAAATTTCAACCAACATTAAATATTAATTCCATCCAAAATAACCAATTTGCATGCGAATCCAAATCCAAACCATTAATCAAAATATCAAATATCAAAGTTAATACAAAATTTTCTTATGTAATGGATATTTAAATGATGAATCCACTTAAATGATTAATTGCTTAAGTGGAGAAACTAACAAACATTACTTTTCTTGTCAATTGACTATAAGTAAATAAACATGTCAACTTTACTTGCACACTAAAACGAAGTGGGACAAATGTATAAGTTTTTACTGGAAACTTTAAATACACACTATTTTTTTCTTCCTCTTCTTATAATTAATTAAGTAATTAACAATTTTGACATATAAATACTTATTATCTAATCAGAAAATAAATTAAAAGTAAATGGGGAAATGAACAGAAAAGAGAAGAAAATATATTCCAAACAAACAAAAAAAGAAAAAAAATTGTGAACCATTTTTTTAATGGTAGGAAGAGTTTTCATTAATGAAAATAGGGGAAAGCGCGACTAAGGAGGTCTATACCAGAAGAAAATCGAATACAGAAAAAGAAGGAATACAGAGAAAAACAAGAAAAAGCCCTCGAGCGGGAAGGAAATCAAAGATATCTAGAGACTCTCCGCCCACCTCCACTAGAGCTAATCTATCTGCATCCGCATTTGCCAATCTCCTCTCGTGATAAAATGAAGATGAGAACCTGCTACACGATCCTGGATCTCATCAACCCCTGGGTCAAACCACCAAGGGTAAGAACAGCTCCCATCTAGCCATCTGATTACCTTGAGCGAGTCTCCCTCTACTATCAATCTTCTTAGATCCCTCTCCTCAACTAAACCAATTCCATGATCTCATCTCCGCGTCGTTGGAATCAGTGATCCCAATGGGGCCAGAAAAAACCTTCTTAGTCATTCTCCGATAATCTCTGAATATCCTATCATTTATTTCTTTCCAAATGCCCATATTAGGCCAATAGCACAACTCCATAATGTCCTTTCCCTATTCGTCCAAGGATCTAACATCCAACAACCTAGGAGATCTACAAATTGCTCCAGGAGGACCCATGATGTACCGAATCGCCCAAGAATGCGAACCTAGATATCTCTGGCAAATCTACAGTGTAAGATGAGATGATCAACCGACTTTTCCACCTCAACACATGTGGCACAATGATCAATGATAAACATCTGATGATTACGAAGATGGTCCACTGTCTGAATCTTATTTTGCACTACCGTCAACCTGAACGCACATATCCTAGGAGGAACCAGAATCCTCCACACTCTGGCAACTTGGAAGAAGAGAGGATAAGGTCCAAGATTATGGTAAAAGGATTTGACAGTGAATACCCCATATGGGCTCCAAATCCATACTCTTTTGTTTTTGCCTAATTTCTTGATGTATTCATCGTCAATAGATTTAGAAGCCGGAATATGCTTTCTAGTTCCTGATCAAAGAAATTCCTCCTGAACTTAATTTTTTCAGGAGATCTGATCGTCCTTCCACTGAAAACACTCCATGATAAAGGATTCCTTATCTAATGCCACCGCTTACATATCAGGGAACTTTGTAGCCAAAACTAACCCCTCGCACCATTTGTCATGCCAAACCTTTTTCCTGACCCCCTTATATACTATGTATCTTATCCCTTCCTTAAACTTATATTTAATCTTCAAGATATCTCTCCAAAAAGTTAGCCCCTAGGTTGTAAACTGATCATTAGAAATCTACCTTCCTGAATAGGAACCATACTGACTCTCAATGACCCTGGTCCATAATCTACCTTCCTGAATAGGAACCATACTTAGCCTCAATGCGCTCCTCACCGAACCTCCATAGACACTTTCCTAAAAGAGCGTTATTCACATTTCTAATCCATGGAAACTCAAACCTCCAGCTTTAATTTGTTCACATACATCTCTCCATCTAGCCATATGAATCTTCTTTTTCTCATCTAAACCATCCCATAAGAAGTTCCACTGGAAACGTGCTTCTCAAGAAATAGGAAACTCGCTTCCCAAATTTGGGGATAGTCCCGCCCTAAAAATTGGAGTGGGGATACCCTATGTCATAAAAAAAAAGAAATTGGAAACTCGCTTCCTAAATTTGGACAACGTGTTTCCAAGAAATTGGTAACACGCTTCCCACGAATTGGAAACACACTTTCCGAAACGCGATTTCCTATAAGCGAGATTCCCACCGGAGGGCATTTCCGGTAACCATGCTAATTACACCATAAATAATCATATGGCTGCTAACATCAAGTGCACCAGTTTATTAGAAAGTACCCATAGTGTGACAATCTACTTTGGAAAAAATTCTACCCCATAAATTTGAAAAATTTCCGAAAATGCTATTCAGGTACGCTTTTAAAATTATTGCGACAAAGGTTTTCCGTATTGGAAAAAAGACCCAAATACCCTTCTGAGCATACTTTTAAAACTCTCCCGCGTCATTGTGTACTCCCCCGAGTCGACTCCCATTTCCCTTGGCCGTGTTCCGCATTTTTCCCTACAGAGTCAGTAAAAACTCCTTTGACTCTTCTGAGTTATGACTGTGTCAATCGAGTTCTCAACCGTGTCAACCACGTTCTTGGCCGTGTCTGCGCCGAGTCAACAAGGATTTTTCTTGGCCGCATTTTGACCCGCATCCACATTTTTAAGCAGTGCTTCTGAGCACTTAACTTTCTGTACTTCTCTCCGTCTCTCTTTCTCTTTCCTTTTCTTCTGTCTTCTCTGTCTTTTGCTTTTCTTTTTTGTCATTTTTTCTATTTTACTTTTTTTAGGATTCTTACCTTTCTTCCTGTTCTTCATCTTCTCTTTTTCCATTTTCCATTTTCTTTCTTGTGCATATGCTCTTTTTTTAGAATCGTTAAGTAGAACATCTTGTATTCTTATAGTGACTCTTCACCCATATTCTTCACTCGATCTGAGTAATGTGCCTGGAAGGAAAATTTAGATTTGGGTTTTCCATATTTCTCTGTTCTTGTTCTTTCTCCTTGTTTAAGGTTTGTTACCAGTTTTTTTATTTTTTCCTTCTTTCAGTTCTTCTTTGGATTTTTTTCTCAAGTATAGTGGCTGAAGTCTTGATGGAGAGAAATAATGATTGGGATCAAGGAAAGAAGATGAAGAAGAAAAACATGAAACACAGAGTAATGCAAAATAAAAGGGGAAGAAAAAGAAAAATACTGAAAAAATCTGGAAAAACCAAAAAAATGATTTTAAATGGTGAATAACGAGTTTTGGTGAAAACAAATTAAAGCAGTAAAAAAATTTTAATGTTAAAAGGGATTTGCTAGCCAATTTCGCGGAAAGCCATTTCGCGACTGGCTTTTGCATGTGAGAACAGCCACATGGGTTGACTTTTTGTCAGATTTTATCTTATTCATTTAATTCAAGTGAGGTGGCTGTTCTCACATGCAAAAGCCAGCCGCGAAATGGCTTTCCGCCAAATTGGCTACCAAATCCCATGGTAAAAATATTATTAGTGGAGTAAATGTAGTTTATAATGGTAAAAATATATCTGGTGTTGTAAAATTTTTAGCGTGAGCAGTAAATTTGTTCTTTTAGCGGCATTACATATTCATTTGTTTTATGAACAATAAGAGAGCGAGAAGAGCGGTAAAAAAACAATCTTAGCCTCATGGCTCATATTAAGTTTACCTTTTGTTTGTTTGACTTTCAATTCCACCGATTCAGCAGTGGGATAATGGGAATTCCTGAGGCATCCTTTTTTAAAACTACATAGATGATAATATAGGAGTGTAACTCAGAAGAAGTAAAACACATAAGGAAACTCAGCTGATCTCAGTGCTAAAACTTGTGTTGAAATCTTTACATAGCCAAAACAAAAAGTGAAAATGTTTCTTATGCCCTTGAGAATATGGGGTATTATCTCTGCTACCCCTAACATCAGTAATACCCCTCAATCATCGACCCAGATAAATTTAAGTTATGTGTAGTTTATGTCTTATGGAGGTAATATTGTAAAAATGTTGTTATTAGTGTTCATTTTGTAATTTATATTACTCTCTAATATAAAGAGGTCACATGGGGGGATTTCTCATTGAGCCTAATTCTCAAGCCACTTTTCTCTTGTCTCTTCTCTTCTCCTTTTCGCCCCCTCCTCTGATTCTTCTTCTTCTCCTTATCCTTTTCTTCTCCGCCTCTTCTTCTCCTTGCCCTTATCATTCCAGAAAACCCAAGTGATAACCCATTATCTCAGGGGCGTGAGAGGAATTCCCTTCAAAAAAAAGGAAAAAGAAAAGTGAGAAACAAACAGTGAAATTGCTTCAGATTTTGCTTGGCTTAGGTACTAAGCGTTTGACTTCTTTTGGATTAGTAAGGAAAAAGCTGGTCTTTGGTGAAGTTGGAATCTCTCTATGACGGATAAAAAATTCCATGCATTGCACGTGCTCTTATATGCTTATTTAATCTTTTTTGCAGATGGGTTTCAAAGGATGGTCTTGGAGCTGTTGGACGGCTATTCATTGGTCTGAAAACCATCCAGGAAACCTAGAAGAAATAAAAGTTATTTGTTGCATGTATTCCAGCTGAGAACCATTGCTATCATTTCCAGGTGGACGATTCGGAAATCTTTTCGATGATGACCCCAAACAATGGCGTATGTATGCAGATTTCATTGGCAGTGCGGGAAGGTTTCTATCACGACTTGTTCCATTCAATATGAATGATTTTTAAATAGATTTTGAACATATTAAAAATTATACACTGATGAATCCAACATGCAGTATCTTCGAGCTAATTACACCGTTATATCCGGCGTATTTTCTTCCACTCGCATCTTTAGGAAATTTTGCTAAGGTACTCCAATGTTAAGTTTACATTTACTTTCGAAGCTTTTCCTTTTATTGGTAGGTGGTCTCTTTCTACATCGAAATTCTTGTACCTTTCATTGATTGTGCTTCCTATGTGGTATTGTTTTCTAAATTTTGTAAATGTTATTTTGCTGATTTTCTTTACTGCATTTAACACTGAAGTCTAAATTCGAATGGAATCCTTTTGTGGGTATTCTGTTTTTGTTGATTTTTTTGGAGATTAATGTAACCGTTCACTCACATATAAATATCTTTAGGAGTCCCTTTATTTCTTTACATGGTAATGTATGTATGGCTTTATAAAAGTACTTACTGGATGAATCATATCGGCATGCAGTTTATACAGGTAATATAAGGAGACGGTAAGACAATAATCTAGAAAATGGCTGCTGAATACCAAAAGATTGGATATAGTGAATGAGGCTTCATGCAGGTAACAAGTCCCCGAAACAGACTTAGAGCATGTGTCTTTGTTGGACACATGATTTTAAATTTCGGTTTCGGTTTCGGTTTCAGCTTCAGCCGAAAATTAAATTTCAGTGGCAATTTTGGTTTTGGTAGAAATTTTGGTGAAAATCTTATAATTTTGGCCGAAATTTTTATATTTCAGTTTCAGTTTTAATTTCAGCCCCGGCCGAAATCTGAAATTTTGGATTTTGGCCGAAATTTAAAACCATGGTTGGACATTACCAGATAAATCATAGAGATGCATGGTATTACTGATGGGTAACTAGGTTGCCACTAAAAGGAGCTTACCTCCAAGACCTTGTGAATGCTGAAAGATTGGATACAATGAATGAGGTTGCATGCAGGGAACAATTGTGGGAAATGTACTAATGTTGGACATGACTAGATGAATCTTAGAGATGCATGGTGTTACTGATGTGTAGCTAGGTTTCTACTATAAGAGGCTTAACTCCAAGAGCTTGTGGACTTGGATTACCAAAATCTTGAACCATTTAATATTGAACATGATGGGTATGGTCAAGAAAGACTAACATGCTGGATTTGGAAAAGCTGTTAAGGAGTAAGCTTGGTGCTTGTTTGGAAGAGCTGTAAAGGAGTAAGCTTGCATGTAATCTGAGTTTTATTGTTATCATGCCATCATGAGTTTGGTTGCAGTCTTAAATGTCTTCGTACAGGTAACGCTCATGAGTTTTTCTCTGCTATTCATGGTTTTCAGGATTACCTCTCCTCTCATGGTATTACACATCAATCATTCTGTGCATACACCTTGCAACAGAATGGTGTAGCCGAAAGGAAATTATGCTATCTCCTTGAGGTGGCCTGTACTCTACACTTTCAGATGCAGGCTCCCAAATCCTTTTGGGCTAAAGCTATTCTCACTGCATGTTTTCTGTCAAACCGCCTTCCGTCTTCTGTGCCGAATAACGATTCTCCGTATCACAAATTATACCCACAACAGGATCCTTTTCCCCTTACGCCCCGTGTCTTTTGCTGCATCTGCTTTGTTCATCATTTGGGTCCGGGTCGTGATAAACTTGATCCTCGTTCCGAACGGTGTGTCTTTCTGGGCTACTCTGGTACCCAGAAAGGATATCGTTGCTACAGTCCCCGTCTGCGTAGATGGTTTGTATCTGCCAGTGTCACGTTCTTTGAGTCCAAACCCTTCTTCGGTTCTGGTTTTGTCCATACCTCCTCCAGGATGGAGCCTGAGGTGTCCATTTTTCTTTCTGTCTTTCCGGACAATTCTGCTGCATCTTTACCATCCCCTTCTGACTGCCCTCCTGGTCACGTCGACTCCTGTGTTCCCAGAGTGGACCCTCCACCTATTAAGTTTCAATATCAACGTCGTCAGCAACAAGTACGACAGCCTCACCCTGACAGATCGTCCTCACAGGCACAGATCTACTCAGGTATCCTCTCCTATAGTTGTATCTGACTCACCTATTACTTCGCGTTCTTGTTCTCATTCTACTGCATACCTTATATCTCAGTTTGTTTGTTATGATCGTCTAACTCCTACTTTCAAAAGTTTTGTGCTCTCTATGTCTTCTGTTATGTTACCACAGTCTTTGGATGAGGCTCTCAATCACCCAGGATGGTGGGTTGCCATGGACCTTGAGATGGGTGCTCTACATTCTAACCTGACGTGGGATCTGGTTTCTCTACTTGCTGGTGCTCGACCTGTTGGTTGTCGTTGGGTGTTCTCAATTAAATATCTGCCTGATGGTACTGTTGAGCTACTGAAGGCTCGTCTCGTGGCAAAGGGGTACACTCAGACTTTCGGCGTTGATTACAATGAAACATTTTCACCGGTTGCGAAGATACCTTCAGTTCGGGTTCTGCTGTCCCTTACAGTCAATAATGGCTGGCATCTTCACCAGTTATATGTGAAGAATGCCTTTCTCCATGGCGACCTCCTTGAAGAGGTGTATATGGAGCAACCTCCAGGGTATGTTGCTTAGGGGGAGTTGTCCTCTTCTGGCTATCGCCTCAAGAAATCATTATATGGGTTGAAGCAGTCTCAACGTGCATGGTTTGGCAGATTTAGTGATGCAGTTATGAGGTTTGGCCTGAAACAGTGTGCTGTGGATCATTCAGTATTCAGTCATCAGTCCTCAACAGGATGTATTATGTTGATTGTATATGTCGATGATATCATTATTACAGGTAGTAACTCAGGGGGAATTCAGAAACTGAAGGCTTTCTTACAAAAAGAGTTCGCTACAAAGGACTTGGGACGTCTCAGATATTTCCTTGGATAGAAGTGGCATACTCCTCTGGTTGCTTATCTCTATCACAGAGAGTATGTTTTGGATTTGTTGGAAGAAACAAGAAATCTTGGTGTAAAACCTGTGTCTGCACCTATGGATCCCAACGTAAAACTAGTTCCAGAAGAGGGTGACTTGTTGGAGGATCCTGGTAGGTATAGAAGGTTGGTGGGTAAGCTCATATACGTTACTGTTACTCGTCCTGATATATCCTATGCCGTTGGAGTGGTTAGTTAGTACATGACCTCTCCTCGTACTTCACATTGGAGTGCAGTAGTTCAAATCCTCAAGTATCTGAAGGGTGCACCAGGAAAGGCTTACTATTCAAGCAGCATGGTGATATGCAAATTGAGGGGTTCTCTAATGCTGATTGGGCTGGATTTCCTTCTGATAGGAGATCAACTACGGGGTACTATACCTTTGTGGGAGGCAACCTTGTTTCATGGAAAAGTAAAAAGCAGGACATCATTGCAAAGTCAAGTGCTGAGGCAGAATACAGAACAATGGCCTATACTAGTACAAAGATATTTTGGTTGAGGTCACTCCAGTCTGAGATTGGTGTTGTCTTTCCTTCACCTTCACAGTTGTATTGTGACAACAGGGCTTCCATCTATATTGCGACAAATCCAGTCTTCCATGAGGGAACAAAACATATCGAAGTCGACTGTCATTTCATTCGTCAGAGAATTCAGAAAGGGGAGATAGGTACTGTATTCACTTGTTTTGCAGAACAGTTGGCTGATAGTTCACAAAACCATTGAGCAAAGCAAACTTGACTGACATTTGTAGCAAGCTAGGAATGTATAACTTATAATTCCAGCTTGAGGGGGAGTGTTAGAATAAGCCTATGGACATTCTAGTAATTGTACCTTTCTTTTAGTATATAAATAAATCAGTGAGGGGGAGACAACCCTAACTCACATTTCTCTTTCTCTATCTCTCTCGTAACAGAGAGTAACGGTGTGAAAGAGAAGATTCATTGGATGAGTATAGTAGTAGATAACAAAGCGCATATTGGTTCTAGTTTTGTTTTACGCTTCGACATCTTTTTGCATCAGTTATACTTTCTAGTGTCGACTGCTATATCAAATTTTATTTTCTAGTAATGGTTGAATATTGATCCCTAGGACAGAGAAACTTTCAAATCTCTGGCTTGTGAAACTTTCTAATCCATTTCGCTCTTCTTGGTAGCATCGCATTTGTACCCCTGATAAAATTCATACTTGATATTATTTTTCCCTTGCCTCAATGTGATGCCGAAAACCCAGTTGAAAATGACACTCGGTTAGAATGAGTTTTATTGATAAGATCTGATAAAGTAAACAAGCACCAAAAACAAAGAAAACTCTAGGGAAGGTTTTTATGAACAACACTTCAAATCTTCCATCTAAGTCCAAAGCATGCCCATGACCCTCTTAATAACCATCCTTTGATGTTTATTTGAAAATCCTAGAATGCTCATGTGCTACCGAATAACCCCAAACAAATAATATAAATAGCACACTACCTGATGGTTCTCTTATAAATAAAACCGAAATAGAGGTATGTTTTCTTAAAAAGCTTAGATGTTGCTTCTGCATCAGTACTCCTAGCTGAGAAGAACTCGGGTCCGACGAGTTAGCTTCTTAATACTGTTGGGGCAAATATGCTTCTATTTCTTGGAATTCAGCCTTCATAATCCATGTGCTTTCGATGATTGATTTGTACTTCCAGCTGATTAGGATCTTTTTCAACACTCCATTTTGTGTGACGTAGTCTTTGTATCAAGTATGCTTTAATATCTTCTGCTGGTCTTTTAGGAAGTTAATCATCCTGGGTAATCGTATAAATCAGCAAATTTGAGAACAAAACCGATGTTGAGTTCTGGGGGTAATTCCAACAGATAGGCATTTGGTCCCACCTTTTGTAATATTGTGCACAGCCAAAATTTCGTTGCTTTCAAATTGTGATGTATACTTTTGTAGAAGTCATCCCTTCTTCAAGAATACCATGACCTGATCTCCCACTTCATACTCAGTCCTTTGCAAATTAGATCTATTTATATTTGCAATTGTTGGCTTCAATCGTACTCTTAGCTTCTTCATACAACGATTTATATGTTTGGCATAGGCATCGACATCATCAGTGATCTGCATATCTTCAGGCCAAGGAATTGAATCTATCATATTATTTGGTGATCGGTGTGCATTAAGTTATATGATTATATTTGACTGATATATTTATATCGGCCATATCAGTTATATGATTATATCAGTTTGAATTGGGTGATGGATTCTCATGATCTTAGAAATAGTGAAATGTAATGTTTCGACTGTGTGTTTGTGTTTACTTCTATTTTTAATGATTTAGTTCAAATGCTGTTTATCTGATTGTCTGTTAAAATTTTTAGCTACTACCAGTTTTTTCAGAGGCTTTTGACATGTACTCCTCAAGGTGAGGTGCACCTAAAACCTTTCGAGGCGTTAATAAAAAATGCAATGTCCAAAAGGCGCAAGCCTCAGGTGAGTGGGTTGTGATGAGGTGCAAAAGGCATATGCCTTCCACTGGAAGCATACACCTTCGACTAAAAGCATAAACCTTTCACTTGAGGAGTACGCCTTTCAGGCAACTTGCTCAAAAAGCATAATTTTCACAACTCAAACCCCCCAAATTTCATTTTCACTTTTTTTCTTTAATTTTTCTTCCCCTAATCACCTATTAAAACTTAGGCAAGGTTTAAAATTTCGGTTTTGGCCATAGCCGAAACTAAAATCTTGGCCGAAAAACTGAAATTTCAGCTGAACCGAAATTTGATAAAAAAATAGAAATTTCAGCAAAAACTTGAAATTAAAAAATATATGTTGCCTATATTTCAGAAATTTCGGCTGAAATCCGAAATTTCGGCATTTCAGCCGAAATTTAAAACCATGTACTCAGGTTAAGTATAGCCTATTAAGACAATTTTTAAGAAAGGGTTTTAAGAGATTAAAGAGAGTTTTGTTGTTTCAGGAACTTTTGTCATGTCCTTTGTTTTTGGGATTACTCTCCAACCATCTGATGGAATCAAAATTCGTCGCTTCCGATGGATTTTTCTCAAGAAAATGAAACTTTTGTTTGAGGAAAACTTTGTGATTGTGCATTCCTTTACTCGGTGAATAAAAAACCCTAATTTTTTTGCGTATTTCCTTTTTATATCCATACAAAGCTATTTTTCTCAAATATTTGAGGCTACTGTAGTGAATTTGATCTTCTTCATATATATCCATCGCTTCGTTGTCTTCTTTGGTTGGTAACCTGGTAATGATAGATTATTTTGTTAATGCATTGATGGTTGAATGATAATTTTTTTTAGTTTTTAGTATTTTTATACTTTTTCTTATTTTTTTAATTTTTAATTTGAAATTCAGAGAATGGCTTTCCTTATGTCTTCTCCATTGAAAACACTGGCACTAAAGCAAAAGCATAGAAAACCACTATTTTAACTAAAGAAATGATAATATACACAATAAAAATATGCAAAACACTAACATCACTGCATATATCATTGCGTACTGGGCGCCCTCATTTGCATGGGGCAACTAGGGACAACTGCAAAGTACAAGCACAAGTTATATTCATTAATTCATGACACTAGTATAATTGTATAACGATTTAATGGTAGAATGTGATCATTTGTTTTTATTATTTCCTCATTTTTGTTAATATTTACCTATATAAATATTTATTTTGATCATTTCATTCTTTGTTTACTATTTAACTATAAATATTTTATTTTGGGTTTTGCTAATGCAGCGCTAAGGGCACTGGTTAAGCATCATTTAATGAACTTGGGGATCTTGAAATTACACATACTTCGATGGAAAAAATCTCAAAATGGGTGTGGTAACTTACCAACTTCTCCAAAAGTTGAAAGACGTTATTTATACTTTAACACTCCCCCGCACGTGTGGCCACTTGGCAAACATGTGGCACATGTGGTTCCACTTTGGGTTGACCATCGCATGTTGATTTTTACTATTCGAGAGGTATGAACTCGAGACCTTTGGCTCTGATACCATGTTAACTTACCAACTTCTCCAAAAGCTTAAGCTTTGGGAGAAAGGCGTTATTTATCTTTTATACTTTAACAGGGTGTAAAAGTATAAAAGTGCGCGCAAAATCATGTTCCCAATGGTCATTAAATGATGCCTAACGAGTGCCCAGCAAAACCCATTTATTATTAATTTTACTTTTATTATTGTAGACACCCAATTTTGTCAAGGTGGAACTAATGATAGGTTGTCGCGAGGAAGAGTCTCATGACGAGTCCCAGAGCACCTGTAGTCTTTATCTTAATTTCTCTCTAGGTTATGAAACTAGGATAATTTTTCAAAAAATGAACTTTACCGCATAGGTGAAACAAAAGCTCGTCTTTACACGGTATGCCACCTTTCACGGCACGGCCAAAAAGCCCATTTTCACACGGCCTTTCAACTGAGAAGTTAGCTTTGAGTAAAAAACATTCGTTTTTACCCAAAAACACTTTGTGTTCTGAAAACCACCGATATTAGGTTCATTGGAATCTCCTCGGAACGAGGAATCCAACGGATCTCACCGCGTGCAATTCGGAGTTCAAACGGTGGAGTTACGGTCCGACGAAAGTCCCTGAAACCCCGTCAAAAGAGAGGAAAAAGCACGTTTTTCGAAACAAAGAGACGAAAAATCACATTTTCTTAAATGTTGCCGATCAGGGCCAATTTCGCACTCTGTGAAATTGTGACCTGAAGCCCTATTTATTTTCGCACTCTGCGAAATTGTGACCCGAACCCCTATTATAAATAGGGGGGGGGGGGGTAAGAGTAGAAATCTGATTTTAAGTTTTTAACTATTCTCTAGTTTAATTTTAAAATTTCTTGTTATTTTTCTCTTCTGGTTTTTCAGTTCAAAAACCCTTATGAATATCAGAAAATCCTAGTTTCTTTGCTTTAGAAGAGAGAAAGTAGAGAAGTTCTTGGGTAGCTCACACTGGGCGTCGGCATTCTGCTGAATTTTCGAAGATTCGGAGCGACATCCTTCAAATAACGTCTTTATTCTGTCGAATTTCGCAGGACTACGAGCTATTTTTCCATAATAGCGTAGTTGTTCAGCCGAAACCTCGGGAAACTCGAAGCTCTTTCGTCAAAATAGCGGTGTTGTTCTGCTGAATTTTGGAGAACACGAGGCCCTATTATCTAAATAGCGCTGTTGTTCTGCCGAAATCTTGGCAAAATTGAAGCCCCTTCAAAATAGCACCGTTGTTCTGCTGAATTTAGGAGAACGCAAGGCCCTATTATCTAAATAGCGTCGTTGTTCTGCCGAAATCTCGGCAAACCCGAAGCTCTTTTGTCCAAGCAACGCTGTTGTTCTGCCGAAATCTCGGTAACCCTGAAGCCCTCTTATCTAATTAGCGCCGTTACGCCGCCGATTTCTTGACAAGGTCTCGCTCCTTCGGTAAATTTACATTTATTTCCTAGCTTTCTGTATTTCTATTACAAAACTCGGTGCAGGGTAGTTACGGGGTTTATGGCTCCTTTTGTCCTAAATTGAAATCCCAAGTAGGCAACCAAGAGGGTTAATTGGTTCCCTTTTAAAAATTTGCTCTTTTTAAATCCCTTTTTAAGATTCACCCTTGATCTAATCTTGTGCTAATCAAGTTTTAGTTTAGTTGTGTGGATTTGAGATCTTGAAGCACTTTTAAGATTTTAGTTACTAGATGACACTAGATGATTTCCTAGTTAGTTAATATGATATAACAAAGATGATTATGAGCTAACTAGAGATAAAGAGGCATTCATAGAGAAGAGATAGAGGGGATAGAGAAAATACCACACATGAAGCACACAAGATTTTATAGTGGTTCGGTCTTCAACTAGACCTACTCCACTCTTCCAAGTTTGTCTCCTTGGGCAGTTCACTAAGATGAGATTTCACTATAGCCAAATCCCCCGGCTGTACAAGAATCTTCTCCGCCTCCGAGGGAACAAACCCTCTTTGCACAACCACCTCCAAGAAGTCAACCCTAATTTCCCACCGCCTCAAAGGGTATAACTTCTCTTCGCGAACCGCCTCCAAGGAGATTAACCCTCTTTGCAAACCGCCTCCAAGGGATCACTCCTCTTTGCGAACCGGATTCACTTTTGTTGTTGGGCCGAATCGTAGACCCCAATTACAATAGATAGGAAAAAGATGAAGCTCACTCAATGCCTCTTGATAGGCTAATACATACAATCAATAGCTCACAATCTCTCCAAAATATTACACCAATAAAGCCCTATGGAGATCTTCTTCAAGTATGAAAAATGCAAGTTCAAAGCTCTTGAAGAAAACTAATGGATTTGAAGGTTTAAGCTCCAATAAGGTTTTCAATAAGTCCAAAAGTTCTTGAATCCATGATAAAACCATATATTTATAGTCCATAATGATTTATGACCGTTTGGAGGTGATTTGGGCAAGAAAAGATCCAAAACGGAACAAAAAAGCAACTAGCCTTTAAACCCCAACGGCTAGTTTTTCGCGTTGTCCCGGTCGACCGGGGTCGCACGGTCGCCCGTCGGAGGGCGCCTGGAATTTTAAAAAACTGCAATTTGACTGCCCCGGTCGGTCGCGGCTGCAAAAACAGTTTCTGGCCGCGATCTTCTAAAATTCATTTCTCACTCGTTTCGTATCGGATTTTGACGCTCTTATACTTGATTTGAATGGAAACGATGAGATCTATATATTAAAAATATTTCCAAAAATATTTGAAAATGTTTTGGACAGATTAAAGTGGAAATAAGTTGCTGTCCATCATTCATGGTTTTAAATTTCAGCCGAAACGTTTCGTTTCGGCTGAAATATTTCGTTTCGGCCGAAATATTTCGGTTTCGGTGGAAAACGAAACGAAATTCACAATGAGTCGAAAAAGTACCAAACTTCGCCGAAACGTTTCGGAAATTTTGGCCGAAACGTTTCGTTTCGGAAATTTCGGTGAAACGTTTCGGTGAAATTTCGGTGAAATTTTTACAAGATTTCGTCCGAAATTTCGTACCGAAACCGAAACGTTTCAGTTTCGGTGATGACCGAAACCGAAACCGAGATTTAAAACCTTGCCATCATTCAAGTGCCAATTTTGATGTCATTCACTTTTCAACTTAACGTAGCACTTGAGATTTAAATCCTTGGACTATGACCTTTTGTTTTAAGAATATTTAGGACCTTTGAAAATGGTTTTTCATGAAATATACTTTGGTCTCAATGGTGGTTTTGAAAAGGGAATGAAAAACTCTTTGAAATGCAAAATCACATGAAAAAGATCTCCAATACAATTTAGAAATGTAAAACTACTTAGCACCTTGATCGTATTGGCGTCAAAGGTCTTCCTTGGGATCTTGGGCTTGGAAGTGAACACTTGAAAAAGCTTGCATCTTCACTTTGAATGCTTGAGATAGTCACCAACACTTGTTCATCTTCAAGCTCGTCTTGGCATTATGCAAGGCATGCTTGTGGGATCTTTAAGTTGAGCTTTATGCTTGGAAATCTTCCAAGGATTATGCCTCCAATGTGTGCAAGCTCTCTTAGTTCCTTTGCACATGTTGATCCTCAAGCCTTGTGTTGTGTTGTATTATGTAATGGCGATATGACATATGAAGTTCATGTCTAAGACACAACACTCAAAGACAACACATTAGTTCATAAAGACTAATCAATTTGGGTTTGCTAGCATCAAAATAAGAAGGTAAAGGTGAATGTTTGAACCCTTGGGCTTACATAAATCCTGTAACGTAAACCCCTCTCCTCTCTGTAAATAGGGCTACGTTCCCTCTCCTTATCCCACCACTCTGTCTCCGGTCCCACCATAGACAAACGAGACAGAGACGAGAGCCCTGACGCTCCAAGGAGTTGGACAAACGGAGGGTATCATAAACCCAAAGTTTCTTTTCCCTTCTATAATGTCTTCTCCATTTGATTTAGTTAACCTGATTGTGGTCAACTGCGAGATCTTTCGGGACTCATATAACAGCATATGATCTCAATCAGGATAACAACTGCTTATTTTCTTTCTTTTGTAAATTCATTTTTTTTACATTCTAGAACTAAGCCTAATCCAAATAAAGGATAAAAAGACAATTATTTTGATTAAATTCTTCAAAAATGCCAAAACAAGTCAAGAGATCGGATTTATCCGGGCAAGAGGGGTGCCTAACACCTTCCCCGATTGTAACCATAACCCTTACTCAGATATCTGTAAGCACCAGGCCTTAACAAACAGAGCAAAATTACAGGTTCCTGGCCCAGAGCAAAAGAACCCCTTTGGTTACTGTTCCTCGAATGAAACTCGGGTACTTATCCCCTTTTCATCGGAAGAATTGGAACGGGTCCTAGGTCCTAACCTAGGGGCGACTCTGAGTTTCTCTTTCTTATGAGATCCGGACCACAATCCCGAGTTCACAAGAAACGCAGATCAACAAAACACTCCTAGAAAATCCGAAGTGGTGATCCCGCTGCCCACCGCGCACGGGGAAAAATCGGCTCCCACAATTATGTATATATTTTTATTAGAAATTTAATATTAAGGAGGCGGGGCGAGGATGTAGTAAATATGACTGGACATGAGGTACCTAAGAGGGATATCTTTCGCTATCTTGGTTCAATCTTACGTAAGGAAGGAGAGATTGAAGAGGATGTTACCACAGAATAAGAGAAGGTTGGTTGAAGTGGAAGCATGCTTCATGAGTTCTGTGCGATCGTAAAATGCCTACCAAGTTGGAAGGAAAAGTTTTATAAGACAGTTGTGAGGCCAGCCATGTTGTACGGCTTAGAATGTTGGGCCACCAAGAAGCGGCATGTGCATAAGATGAGTGTAGCGGAGACGCAAATGCTTAGATGGATGTGCGACCGCACAAGGTTAGATAGAATTAAAAATGAAGACATCCGTAAAATGTGGGGATGGCACCAAGATGAGAGATCAACCCTTTAGATGGTTTGGGTATATCCAACATAGGCCTTTGGATGCTCCAGTGAGAGGAAGTGACTCGTGCCAAGTTGATGGAGTAAAAAGAGGTAGGGGCAGACTGAAAACAACTTGGGTAGAAACAGTGAGCAAAGACTTGATAGCTGGGAACATAACAGAGAACATGACCTTGGATAGGAGAGAGTGGAAGAAAATGATCCATGTAGACGAACCCAAGTAGTGTCAGGATTAGACTTTTAGTCAATTTGAGCTGGGTACATTCTTTCACCTTCTTCATGAAAATTTTCTAAAGGATTCATTAGCTGACCCCAACTAGTTTGGGGCAAAGGCTTAGTTGAGTTGAGTTGAGAAATTTAATATTAATTCTTTATGAGTAAATGATTTTTTGAGTTATTTCCCTTTTCCTTTGCTATCTTTAATATTTCAAATATCTTCTCTAAATAGCAATTTACTATTTATTTTGTTTGTTTAATGTTTTTTTTATAAATTTTTAGCTTTATAAATATTTGTTTCGCTCATGTACCAATTTTTTAAATATTTACCTTTTATTAGGAAATTATTCTTTATTTTTCCTACAATAATAATATACCTAATAAGTTGATTAATGTAGCTTTTAGGATATCATATATTTCCTAATCTAACAAGAGAACTTAATCTACGTTAATTAACATAACTTTGTTTAACTTGTGTAAGGATTGCTTTTGGTGGCTTAGAATTACCACTGGCGATCAGTTTTTGGGTTCTATATGTGTAATTGAGATCGTTGATATTGTAAGCCATAATGACAAGACACATGGTATCGGTCCCATGTCAACCGTACGATAAAGGACTATTGAAAATCAATGGTTTAAAATTAATGTTAAATATTAAGTTTTAGGCCCCTTATGGGGACATGTAAGTGTAAACAGACCATTGATCTTGTAGGTCGTCATGAGTCGATCCAAATCCTTATGGTGTCATGCCAAAAAGACATCGCATTTGTAAGTTACAGGACTACAAAAAATTGACTGTTGAGTTTTCTAGGTCTTAGACTTACAGATGGGGTGTTAGTTTCTACATGGGACTAGAACCATTTAGGTCACCTCACGATGGCCTACAAGAGCAATGGTCTCGATTACAGTTATATGTCCCCCTGCGAGACCTTTCCGTAAGAGGTTATTGTAGGATCGATCTCTATTCTCAATTCTTCACATAGTAAGTTTAAAAGATAGGAAGGAGCCTCTATAACAAAGATAGAGTTACGAAATGTGTCTTTAGGGCTAGGAAGTTTCTCACGGCAATATAATAAACTCTTCAATTATTTATATCTGAGCGAGGAAAAGAGGGAGCGATCTCACACAGCACAAGTTCCCTCTACTATTCTTGGAATTGTTCCATACAACTTTTGAAACATTTCTTCATAAAGAAACCTAATCCTGTCAATCCTATTCCCACAAAATTCAGTGGTTGTACTTCATTTGAACGAGTATACAGCGTATAGATCTTGACGTGCTCAGTTCAAATTTGGTGTCTGATCCTTGAGTGTATGAAAGGTGGGAATGGAATTTGGATTTTTCTTTGATATCAAGTAGACGAAAATCGATAGGAAAAAGAAGAAAAGGAAGAGAAAGAAATTTTTAATGAATGGTCTAAATGTCATACGGTTAGCCCACCTTTTCTATTAAAAATTTAAAATCAGCGATATTTACAAAACAGACATATCTACCCTTGCTGACATAAGTAATGCAAAAAAACCCACTAACATTGATATATTATGTACATTCTCTCAAGTCTGAACACTCTTGGCAACCACTTGAGATCAAAACTACATTATCTTTGTGGTAAACGTTCACCTTATGATCACTATCTTGACATTTTTTATTTTCTGTTATGGTGTATATGATTGAACAACATATTGCATAACAATTTGTCCGCTCCATCATCATAACATTACTATGCAAATTGCAAAATTTGTATTTACAGATATAATTGCTTTGTAGAGTTTAACTTGGTTTTATATTAAAACAGGCTATAGCAAGAGGACTAAAAGACCCGTCATTTCGAGTGATTCAAAATCATTTCGCCACCTCTAGAAATCTGGGAGAGGTTGCTGCAAAGGTATAATATCCAAATCAGACTACATTGTTTCCGTATATATACATATATAGAACAAACATAGCGTCATGCCAAATTTTAAGGTTGCTTATACCACCTCACTTTCTTGTCCAACTGAGAAAGGGATTCACATTCAATGTGAAAATCTCCCTTGGTTAGATGTTTCGCTTGTCCAACTGAGGAAGTTTCTGAGGAATTGCAAACTCATGGAGGACCCAGCAGATGCATCACTGAAAGAGTGATGCATACTTTGCTTTTGCGTACCCATTCTATTCTTCTGGATAATATGACCAGGCATCACAGCTATTCAATATGTATGTATATGCCTATGGGCATATAGGTCATTGTATATTTCTCTCTTTATATATAAATACATAAGTGAGGGGGAGTCTCTCCAACTCACAATCTTCTCTTCTCATTCTTTTCCTCAACATGGTATCAGAGCCCTAAGGTTTTGATTCCCTAGGGACCCCCTCTCTTCTTCTCTCCCCTCTCCTCTAACCATAACCCTAACTCCACCTCTCCTCCCCCCACTGTCCCTTTCCTCTACCCCTGACCCTAACCCTAACCCAAGACACCCCCCGCCCCCGAATCCCTCCCTAGCCCCCTGCGCCCCTCCTTTCCCTTCCCAGCCTCCCCCTTTCCCTCCCCAGCCACCCCGCGCCCCTCCTTTCCCTCCCCAGCCCCCCGCGCCCCTCCCTTTTTCCCTCCCCAGCCTCCCCGTGCCCCTCCCTCTCGCCTCCTCTCCACCCGTACCCCCTCCCTCTTCTCTTCCAGCCCCCACGCCCCTCCCTTTCCCTCCCTCCCTTTCCAACTGCGCCCCCGTACCCCCCTCCCTCTCGCCCCCTCTCCACTCGCGTCCCTTCCCCTTTTATCCCCAGCCCCTCACACATACAAAAAAACAAAAGTAAAATAAAATAACAATTTCTATAACCTAGAAACCTACTCCCACATCTTTTCTTTCTTCTTCTAATGGCTTAAATCTCTTTTACCTACTTTCCTCTTCTCTTCGCGGCTCCGATCTTTTATCCCTAGATCCGTTTGTCTTCATTATGTCATCAAGAGTTTCTTTCATGCCCTATTGATCATTTGTCTCTCTTCGGAGCCGCGTTCTCCATTATTGATTTCTCTGCTCTCCGCCTCTGCATCGTTTCTTCTCATTAGTTGATTCTCTCTCTCTTTGATTATTTACTCATCGATAGCCCCGTTATTGAGGATCCCTCTCTCGGGCGGCCCCCAATGGCTATTGTTCCTACCACTCACCCATCCTCACCCTCTTATAACTCCCCGTCTTCTTCGATAGATGGTTCATTTCCTCCAATGACCACAGTCAGACTTGATGGTTCCAATTATCTGAATTGGAAAGTGGCCGTGGAGACCTATCTTATTGCTAGGGGGAAGACCTCTATTCTTTGTCGTGACCCCCTTCTAGTGATCCCACTTATGAGAAGCGGGAGCAAGATGATGCTCTTATTCGTACTCTCCTCTGGCAGAGTATGTCCCCTGAGATTGCCGGGACCATGATACACCTTTCCACTTCTTGCTAGGTTTGGGATCATACTGCTATTACCTTCTTGGGAAAGGCAACCTATCTCGAATCTGTGCCACCTATTCTCAGTGGATGAACCTTCGCCGTGGAGACACTCTTCTCTTGACCTACCACAGTCAGTTTGTTTCCCATTGCCAGCAGTTAGATGTTCTTATGCCTCTTACCACTGATTTGACTACAGCCGCTTAGCAGCGTGATCAGATACGTGTCGTTCAGTTTCTCGAGACTTTGGGTCCTGAGTTCATGCACCTTCGTCAGCAAATATTTGGGTCTGACACGATGCCCTCTCTTTAGGAGGTTTATTTGCGTGCCCAACAATGTGCTCTTGGTGACTCTGTGTAGGCTCATTCGGTCGATATTACTGCCATTGCTGCCTATGGCGTAGGTGATCGTGCTACACGCGGTGGGGGCACCTTTAGCCGTGGCCGTGACTCTGGTCGTGGCGGTGGACGCTATCTTTTTGTAGGGCGTGGTGGCCGATCACGTCCATATTGCTCGGACTGTCGTCATGAGGGATACTATATGAAGACTTGTTATGTACTGCACCTTGAGTTTCGTCCTTCCTCTGAGTCTTGTTTTGGCCGCTCCGCATATCTAGCAGCACTAGAATCTTCAAAGGAGTCCTCTCCTTAGTTTCGCCCATCACTGGGCCTCATGCTGATGAGGTCTTTATGTCTCGTGCCGACTATGATGAGTTACAGCATCTCAGGTCTACCAGCCATCCCCCGACTGCGACTTTTGCTCAGCTAGGTAGCTCCTCTGCATCTCTTCTTACTAGCTCCAGATCGTGGATCATAGATTTTGGAGCCTCCAATCATATGACAGGTACTTCTTCCTCACTTAGTTCATTTTGTCTTCTTTCTGATCAGTCTATCACAGTTGCTGATGGGAGCTCCACTCCTATCTCTGGTGTTGGTGATATTTCTCCTCGTGTTGGTCTAACATTGTCCTTTGTCCTATGTGTGCCAAAGTCACCATTTAGTTTACTCTCAGTTAGTCAGATTACTAAAAAGCCCAACTGTTCTGTCTCATTTTATCCCTCTTTTTGCTTGTTTCAGGATCTCTTGACTGGGAGGATGATTGGCTCTGGTCGTGAGATTGATGGGCTTTATCGTCTGGACTGTAGCCCTCCTCGTGCCATTTTACACAGCTCCAGCGACGCATATCAATGGCACTGCCGTCTTGGACATCCCAGCCTTGATCGTTTGCAGTGTGGACATCTATCGTTTCTTCTTCTGTTACACCTTTTTCGTGCGAGGCCTGTGAACTTAGGAAACACCATAGGGTGTCCTTCCTGTCTAGGCCTGTTAGTCGGGCCTCACACCCTTTTGATTTAGTGCATTCCGATGTATGGGAGCCTCGCGGACTACCTCTGTTTTTGGACATCGCTATTTTGTCATATTTATTGATGATTATTCATGTATGTGTTGGCTTTACTTAAGGACCGCTCAGAAGTGTTATCTGTTTTTCGTACTTTTCATTCAAAAGTTACTAACCAATTTAATTGCACTATTAAATGCCTTCGCACTGATAATGCCAAGGAATATTTCTCAAAATCCAATGGTTTTGAGGAGTTCCTTTCCACTTGTGGTATCCTTCATCAATATTCCTGTGCTCACACCTCTTAACAGAATGGAGTTGCCGAACGGAAAATGCGATCCTTATTAGATGGAGCTCGCACTCTTCTCTTCCAGATGTGAGTTCCCAAGTCTTATTGGGGTGATGCAGTTCTCACTACTATCTATTTTGCCAATCGACTTCCTTCCTCTGTTCTAGGCGGTTCATCCCCTTTTTCACTTTTATGTCCTCATCATGAGCCGTTTCCTATTACTCCTCGGGTCTTCAGGTGTGTTTGCTTTGTCCACTACCTTGGGCCTGGATTGGATAAATTAGATCTTAAATCTGAATGATGTATTTTTATCGGCTACTCACGGACCCAGAAAGGTTATCGCTGTTATAGCCCTCGGTTACGTCGATCCTATGTCTCGGCAGATATTACCTTCTAGAGAGTGATCCCTTCTTTCTGAGCTCTCCGGATACAACGCCTCTCTCTCATTCTTCAGATCTTCCTCTACCGATTCCCGTTCTTCCTGACCCGGTAGTCAGTCCATCTCCATCGTCTCTCTTACCTTCTCCTGCTGTGGTTCCTGTTCCTGAAACCTCTCTTCCCTTACTGGTACCTGTTCGGCCTCCAGCTCCCGTCACTAAGACCTATCAGTACCGCCATACCTCTGCAGCTCATCCATCTCTAGCAGCGCCATCGTCAGCCCTTCTGGAGTTCCCTCCTTCCACCTCCGAGGTATCTGTCGAGTCTTCTATTGCCTCTTGCTCTCGTTCTCATAGTACTCCTCACCCTAATTCGTCTGTTCTTTCATATGATGCTCTCACACCTGTTTTTCACAGTTTTTTCTTCTCTCTATCTTCGGTTTCTTTGCCAGAGTCTTTGGCTGCCGCACTTGATCACCCGGGGTGGCGCGCTGCTATGGACCTTGAGATGGATGCCCTTCAGGTCAATCAGACTTGGTATTTAGTTCCTATGCCTCCTGGTGCACGTCCCGTTGGGTGTCGTTGGGTCTATACGGTCAAATATTTACCTGATGGCTCTGTTGAGCGCCTTAAGGCGCGCTTGGTTGCAAAATGGTACACTCAGACATTTGGAGTGGACTATGGTGAGACCTTTTCTCCTGTGGTAAAGAATCCCCCAGTCTGTGTTCTACTTTCTCTTGCTGTCAATCAGGGCTGGCCTCTACATCAGTTGGATGTCAAAAATGCATTTCTTCATGGTAAGCTCATAGAGGAGGTTTACATGGAGCAACCTCCAGGGTATGTTGCTCAGGGGGAGATGTCCTCCTCTCTGTGTCGATTAAAGAAATCCATTTACGGTCTCAAGCAGTCTCCTAGAGCATGGTTGGAAAGTTCAGTGATGCCATTATGCGCTTTGGCATAAAGCAGTGTGTAGTTGATCATTCTGTCTTCAACTATCAGTCTACAGTTGGGTGTGTACTCTTGATAGTCTATGTCGATGACATCATCATCACCGGCAGTGATACAACTGGGATTCAGAAATTGAAGACCTACTTGCAAAATGGGTTCTCTACCAAAGATTTAGGTCGTCTTAGATACTTCTTGGGTATTGAAGTTGCATATTCTACAAAGGGGATTTCCCTCTCACAAAGGAAATATGTCTTAGACTTACTTAAGGAGACAGGTTATCTTGGAGTGAAACCTGCCTCGGTTTCTATGTACTCAAATGTGAAGTTACTGCCTGAAGAGTGAGACTTGTTAGATGACCCAGGCAGATACAGGAGGATGGTTGGTAAACTTATCTATCTTACAGACACATGCCTAGATATCTCCTTTGCTGTTGGTGCTGTCAGTCAATTTATGAGTTCAGCTCGTACTTCACACTGGGTAGCGGTTCTTCAAATTCTTCGGTATTTGAAAGGTGCTCCAGGTAGAGGGTTGTTATTCAAGAAACATGGATATCAGAAGATAGAAGGGTACACAGATACAGATTGGGCAGGATCTCTAGCTGACAGGAGATCTACCACTGGATACTGCACATTTGTGGGAGGTAACCTAGTGTCATGGCGAAATAAGAAACAAGATGTTATCTCCAAATCTAGTGCAGAGGCGGAATCTATAGCGATGGCACACACAAGTGGAGAGCTTATTTGGTTACGCTCTCTCTTGTCAGAGATTGACTTCTCCCCATCATCTCTTTCTCAGTTATACTATGACAACAAGGCAGCGATTCACATTGCCACAAATCCAGTCTTTCATGAGAGAACTAAACGTATCGAGGTTGATTGCCACTTCATCTGACATCGAATTCAAAGAGGAGAAATATGCTCAGTGTTCACTAGATCGGTGGACCAATTAGCGGATATGTTTACCAAGCCGTTGAACAAAGCCAAATTGAGTGATAATTGTAGCAAGCTAGGAATGTTTGACATATACATTCCAGCTTGAGGGGGAGTGTTGATGTATGTATATGCCTATGGGCATATAGGTCGTTGTATATTTCTCTCTTTATATATAAATACATAAGTGAGGGGGAGTCCATCAAATGAATGCTTTGGATCATCCAAACAACGTGGGCCCACTGTGTTTTTAACCTCCACTGTCCATTTTCAACGTCCACAAATCGAAGGGTTAGGACGATCCTATGGAGATGATTTTTGGGCACACCCTATCTATGTCAGGGCCCATCAAATGAATGATTTGGATCATCCAAACAACGTGGGCCCACTGTGTTTTTAACCTCCACTGTCCATTTTCAACGTCCACAAATCGAAGGGTTAGGACGATCCTATGGAGATGATTTTTTGGGCACACCCTATCTATGTCAGGGCCCATCAAATGAATGCTTTGGATCATCCCAACAACGTGGGCCTACTATGTTTTTGGTCGGCGGACTAGAGAAGGTTCTCTAGTCAACCAACTAGAAACACTTTGTGTGTGGAGAGAGAGAGAGAGAGAGAGAGAGAGAGAGAGAGAGAGAGAGAGAGAGAGAGAGAAAGAGCTATTCTTGCACAAGTGTGCAGGTAAGTTACCTGCACACGAGTGCAGAAACAAGGTCGGGGCCCACATTTTTGGGGGGATCAAAGCATTCACTTGGAAGGCCCTTCCATGGATGAGTGTGACCCAAAAAACAGCCCCATTGGTCCTAACCCAATCAAACGTGGGGAGGGGGGGGGGGGGGGGGGGGGGGAGGGGAATGGACAAACATTGTGTGTCCATGTTTCTGCCCATTTTCCCCCTCCACAAATGGCAGGGTCAGGATAATCCAATGGAGCTGATTTTTGGGCCACACCCTATCCATGGAAGGGCCTTCCAAGTGAATGCTTTGGACCCCCAAAAAATGTGGGCCCCCACCCTGTTTCTGCACTTGTGTGCAGGTAGGCTTACCTGCACACTTTTGCAGGAACAGTAACCTCATATATATATATATATATATATATATATATATATATATATATATATATGAGGTTATGATTGTGAGCTTGAAGCTCATATAGCTTATATGAGCTTGAGGGCCCAAACACATGGGTCCCACATTTTTTGTGGTGATCCAAACCATTCATTTACAAGACCCCATCATAGATAGGGTGTGTACCAAAAATCAGCTCCATTGGATCATCCTAACCCCTTCAAAAGCGGAGGGCAAAAATGGGCAAATTTGTGGCAAACGGTGTCTGTCCATTTTGCCCTCCATTTTTGGATGGGTTAGGATGATCCTATGGAGCTGATTTTTTGTACACATCCTATCTATGTAAGGGCCTTTCAAATGAATGCTTTGGATCATCCTAACAATGTGGGGCCACATGTGTTTGGGCCCTCAAGCTCATATAAGCTATATGAGCTTCAAGCTCACAATCATATTCCTCTATATATATATATATATATATATATATATATATATATATATATATATATGACCAGGCATCTCATTATTACTCATTTCTGAACTTGAAACTGATGTCACCAATTACCTTATTAGCATTCTGGGCCCCTTAACCTTGTATGCTTTCAAAAGGGTGGCTGGTGCTTTTCTATTTGTACTTGGACAAAATATGAACTGATGGACTTCAAGCCCTTGGATGCGAACAAGGACAATGCTGCTACATGTAGTGGGTTTGCTTCCCCTTCTTTAGAGGCTTTTTCATTTTATCAACTGAGATTGAAGAGCAAGCTTGATGCCTATTGACGGAGAACAATGAATTTAAATGATGGTTGTGATAGGGAAAGTAATAAGCTTTATTCTGATATATTACCTAAGTTCTGTTATGGCATTGTTGAAGATGCCATTTTGTTGTATTCATGAGCATGTTTTCCTTCTTTAGTTGATCTTTGATCAGGAATTTTATTTTTCCCTTTTCAAATCAAGCTTTATGACTAAGCTCTCTCAAAGGACAATATGTCTATTATGATTCTATATTTCTTCAGGTTTTTCTGAAACCAAATTTATTTACTATCAATGTTTTAGGAGGAAGTGTGGGAAGTGGCTGCCCAAATGGTTGGCCTCACTCTTGGCATACTGGTCATGGTATTTATTTCAGGAATTTTTATTTTTTACTATCAAAGGTTGTATGCCTACTAAGAGTCTTTCACTATTTGAACATAAAGTAAATTCTAATCCTTGGTTAGATGTAGTTGACAAAACTCTGGAACTATAATGCAGGATACAACTAGGCTTCAAACATCAGATTCTACACTAGCATTCACATGGTTGACCATGCGGCTGCTGCACCTTTGGTTACGTTATCAATCACTTTCAGTCCTGAGATTTAACACTGTAAGTACCGATCCAATCTTCTTATCTGAATATAATTTGAATGCCTTAAACTGTTGCTACTTACGAGGCACCCAAAGCCTCCATGTCCTTGAATGTATGACTTGTTCCAAGTGCTTTCTTAGTTATCTGCTCCTCTTGAGACACTTAGGCTGGTTATTTAATGTATCCATTTGTATTTTTTATCGAGAGAGGCAGTGATTTTTTACCAAGAGAGAGGCAGTACAATTTTTTATGCCCTTACGTGTAGTTTATGGGCTACCACAGCTATGCTAACCTGTCCAAGGACTTTTCTCTATCTAATTTTCCTTCCTCTAATATTGTTTTGATAATCTGTCCTGACAAAAGATCCAGTCATACTGAAACTGAAATTATACGAGTCCTTCGGATCTTTTTTGTTTATTTAGTACTTAGGCCTTGTAAACTATGTTCCTTGACTAGACTGAAAGTGCATGTCTTTGTCCTTTGCTTACTTTCCCCAGTTGCTACGCAGTTTGTATTCATTTTGATAATTCTGTAATGCTCTAGGATCAAATATTTTAGCATTGAGAAATGGGTATGTTTCTTTGCAAGTTGTGGGATTGTTGCAATTCTTACTTTATGAAGAGAATAGACTGCAACAAAATTTAATCATGCATTAACTGTCCAGTGGATGTTGGTTCTTTGAATTCAGCGTGGTTTTGCTGGACATGCAATCCCCACTTGCCAAACTTATAGCTTACACAGAAATAAGAAATGAAATGAAAGAAATGAGTGAGAAAATTGACATTGTGGATATGGCTCGATTTTCTGGCTGTCATTTATTTTTCTTTGTTCTAACATTTTTTTCCAACCTACTTCAAGCACTTATAGTGAAGTTCGCAGTTGCACATTTGTCTAATGCACAATTGTCCAACTCTAATAAGTAATATCCCCTACTCTATTTTTGTATGGTTTGGAAATTATTATGGACTTGTTTTCAGGATTGATTTACCCAACCGAAATGTCTTTGATTTGGTAATTTTTTATCATGCACCTTTATGTCTGGTTCAAAAGTTGGTCACTTCATAGGAAGATAGAATTCAAATACTTGAGTTTCAGACAGGGTTTAACGATCGAGTTTCACCTTTCCACTTTGTTCTTGTTTTTAAGATATTATTTATTTATTAATCATGAAAAATTATTCTAAAGAATATTTGGCGGATGAGGGAGAGAGAGACTTGAGAGGGCAAAGAGTGGAGAAAACATAGAGTATGACAAGAACACTAGATGGCGAAGAGGAGATGGGGAGACTGGATCTGCTCTAAATGCGGCTACCACAACTTCAGATGGTGAAGAGGATGTCGGTGCTGCAAGCTTGGGAGAGCGAAAGGTATACCCTGGCGGTCTCCGCCGTCAGGAGACCACACTCCCAAACCACCAGATGAAGGGTTCGAGGGGGCTTGGCCTGATTCTGGGGATATCCTAGCCGGCTCGGAAGAAGGGATTCCAACTTTAACCATTTCTGGGAAGGAGGTGGAGGCTCGTAGTCATCTTCTAAAATCTTGCCTGGTTGGTGGGCTAAAATGGAAAAATTGGATTCTTATTGATATATGGAATCGGGCTAAGATTCTATGGAAAATTCCGACCCTATCTATGCAAGGCATTTTTGGCCCTAATGAGATTTTATTCATGTTTGCAAGTGAAGATATGGCACTCAGGGTTTTGAAGATGGAAGAAAAGGCATGCGGTAACTTCCTCCCTTCCCTCTTCGCGTGGAGCCCGGAAAAAAGGCAAGAGGAAAGGGGAATCTGGATCAACTTTATTGGGACCCCCCTACATGTATGGGCAACATCAACTGTGGAGGCTTTGGGAAGGTTGTTTGGAAAAGTCCTGGACGTAAGAATGGAAGGAAGCCATGGCCAATGTATGACCCATGCATTGGCACTTATTCTTACCTCGGATTGGCATGTAATCAAACCTTTTGTTCATATTAGGGTACATGATATCTGTTTCAGAATAGGTATAGAAATTCAGGCATCCATGCCTTCGAACCGAAGAATGACATAGGATCTTATATATACTCATAAGAAAATGCCTGTCAGGGCCTCCTCTGCCCTGGTCGACCCATTGGAATTGCGTCTGGGACTATTGAATCGGCCGCCGACAGGTCCTAAGGAATTCCAGGCCGTTCCACCAGCTCAGTGGAGGAGGACCCCATGCTTGGGTGTCCAGAATATCGAGAAGTCAATCGGAGGCGAAATTTCTGGTCAATACAATGCTTTTGGGCCGCCCATAATTCACCAGGACCGCCCTGGTGGGCCCTGGGCGGGTCAGCCGGAACATTTTCGAAATTCAAAATTCAAACTCAACAGTCTAATCAGAATGGGTCCTCCAAGAACAACCATTAGAAACAGGTAAAGCTTTGGGTGATCCAAAGCTAGCTATACCACCTCCAATAGGTGTGTCTTTAGGACAGCAGGGTCATTCTGACAAAAACAATGCTTGGCGCCGAACCTCGGCTCAATTGAGGTACGAAAAATCAAACACAAAAGCAAAAAAGCTGTTTGGTACCCGAATGAGAGGTATCTTTGGACAATCAGTAAAAGATCTGAGTTCCCAGGCCACATTTTTGAAGTATGGAGTGTCCAGGACGTGTAAATATTTGCAGCAAGTGCTGGGTTGACAAGCCTGGAGGAGAGCCCTCAACTCTCCTCTTTTTTTATAAGTCCTTTTGGGTAAAGGACAAATTTCGGAAGCGGTGGCTTTTCAGGACGGAAATTAAATGGAATATGCAAAATCTAGATCTCTGGGGAAATGTGCTTTTTGGAAAGGAATAAGTACATTCTCGATTTAAGTGACAGATGGCTCTTTGTTACCACCTACATTAATTGGGAGGCTGCGAAACCCTCGATAATGAAACCACTTTGCTTGTAGGTATTGAGAAGATAAGCGATTATATCAGAATAGCATTACTTGCTTCGCACGTTTCCGCATATTTTGGGGGGTCCATTTATTGGTAGTTAAGACGGTTCTTCCTTAAAAGGTAGTATTTTGGGTCTCTTCAGGAAAAGGAAAGGAAATCAAATCTATAGAGTTTAAAAATGGATTCCAACAGAGCCACCCCCTCGGAAGTTAGAACCTTCAAACGAAAAAGGTTGGAGACATTAGACTGCTCATCTTGGATTGAGACTTTAACTGAAGTTCAAGTATTAAGGTATGATGAATCCAAAGTCTCCCTTGAAGCACCCACTCCAAGAGAGATTGTCAAACGTTCCATCAAAAGACAATGGCATCAGCTCAAAGCAAATTTTCTGCAGAACGTGGAGGCGCTCTTCCCCTTGACAGGCACTCGCAACATTAAGGATATCTATTTGCCGGTTTACAAGCTTCCTTTCTTCAAGAACCGATTTGAGGATGAGAAAAGGGTGCGTCGTTTTAGTTGGGATGCAAACCGTCTGCTATGTATTCGGAAGCTAGAGGAACTTATTCCTATTAATTCGAACCCGATGGAAGAAGTCCCTGTACCCGAGTTTGCTATCGTGTTCTTCCCTAAAGAAAAGGAGTTGCAAATCGAGGTTGAATTTCTTCTATGTGAGTTAAGGAAGTGCTCCTAGGTTTAGGGGTGTTAGTATGTTAGTATATACATATTTTTTGGGGGAATTATCTTGTTTTGGGAGTTTTGGAAAGATTATGAAGATTCGATAAACAGAAAGAACAGAAGATCTTCTGAAGGCGCTTTTTGGATTTTGGTGAATTGTTTTGAGTTTTGTTTCAATTCTGCAGGTTGTCAAGATCTTCGAGGAAGATCGCACAAGAAGGTTGCCTTATCTTATAAAGGGTTATTTCTAAGATCTTCGTTGAAGATCGCAAAGATGTTTTAGTAGATTTAATAGGGATACTAGTAGGAATGATCTTCTAGGAAGATTACAGTTCTTGAAATATTAGTATTTTGTTTGGTAGATGTACAGGGGAATGTAAGGGGGAATAGCTCTGGACCTTGCTCAAGGGTTCTGAAGCTATCTCCTAGGACCTTATATGATGGTTCATGGGGGGGTCCTGGTCCCTTTATCATGTAATTCTCGTATGATTATCAATATATTTTGTCGACTTTTAAAAAAAAAAGATATTATTTATTTATTGCTGAATACTACATATCGTTCTATTTTAACCATTATTGTATTTACTTCTCTTATATCATGCAAATTGTACCCGGTTAATTTTGTTTTTAGGAATTCTTCATTTTTAGTTTGTTTCACTTTTTATCCTTTCTGTTAAATTAATAGGTGCAATTTTTTATTAAATTTTAGAGCTCTTGCTATATTTATTCATTTTTTTTATGAATGCTGCATTTCTATCTGTTTTTGCTTATGAATGGAATGTTTTTCCTTTGGGAACAGATTAATCTCAAGCGTGCTCGAATGTTGGTGAATTCACACACTCTACACTCTATTGTTCCTGGTGAAGTTATATTTGTTTTGTTCAAGCTTTTGTAGCTCTTGTTGTATTATATGGCTGTGAAGCGTGAAGCTTGTGGATTGAATGTGTTGTTGATGCAGGATATGTTGATTGCAATAGGGAAGAGAATATTTTGTCATGGGAAAGATTCTTAAAGCCACGAATCATCTTTGGTGTACCCCTGGATGAAATGATTGCAGGAAAGAGCTCCAGGTCCAGTTGCTCGGTAGTGTCTCTTGCCACCCAGTTTTCATAACCATATTATTAAAACATATGGCCCTTTAGTATATATACATAGTAATGGTTTTCGAATTTTTGTTTTTCAAAAAATTATTATGCCGATGAGTGTACTTTAATGAGTTTATCGGCATTTTCTCTAAAGGGGATTTAGGAATTTTCTTTAAGTGGATTTAGGGATTTTTCTCTAAAGGGGATTTAGAGCTTCTCTCTAAAATACATGTAGAGAGAGAATTGTTCCTAGGGATTTAGGGATTTTTGAATTCCCTTTCTAGGGAATTTCGGAACCCCTTTTTCGGTGGTACATGTAGAATGAGAGAGAGGGATCCTCTGACCCTTTTGTGTCTACCAGGTATGGAGGGCTTCTCTTCTTCTTTCAAGGGAAAAAAACAGTTACATGTGGATTGAAATGCAGCCATTTTTTAAAGAAGGTGTTAAAGTATAAAAGATAAATACTGCCTTTCTCCAAAAGCTTAAGCTTTTGGAGAAGTTGGTAAGTTAACATGGTATCAGACCCAAAGGTCTCGAGTTCAAACCTCCCGGATAGCAAAAATCCACATGCAATGGTGGGACCACATGTGCCACATGTTTGCCAAGCGGGCCACACGTGCGGGGGAGTGTGAAAGTATAAAAGATAAATACTGCCTTTCTCCAAAAGCTTAAGCTTTTGGAGAAGTTGGTAAGTTAACAGAAGGAAAAGCTAGAAGTGCTGGAAAATGGCGTGGAAATATCATTTCCCAGCAAAACATTTATTCTGTAACTTTTCTTAATGTTGGGTTACTGTATTTGCATTTGCAAGTTATATGTTTGAGGAAATCCATGACCAGTCGTCCGTTATGAATCCATATCTATTAGTGCAATTTTGCATTTGCAAGCTATTAGTTTGTACTCTAGAAATTCGAGGAAGGATATTCTAGCAAAATGATAGCCATTTTTCTGCCTCAACAATGACTTATAGCATCCACACCAAATTAAGAATATATTTTAAAAAGGAGTGAATAGTAAAGTTGTATTTTAATCCAAAATTGAGTGTCATAATTTTTCTCTGAGGCCTATATTTGAGTGTCATAATTCTCCTGTCCGTTTTTGTTTGCCTATGCATCACACAGGGATTCTCAAATAATGCTTGAGAAAGCCTTTTTTGTTGTTGAAGGGCTAGGCTCATATGCATCCTTTTGTAGCTTCAAGAATCAATTAATTTGTTTTGGCGGTTATATTATTAGACCACAAAGAGAACGTTTACTTCCTATAATCTTATCTGTTTAAGTTACTCCGGTGCCATTCTTTGTTATTGCATCTTATTTGTTAATATACATTATACACATTGGAAGCTTTGTGCCATTCACTGCAATACATTTTAGTACATGGTTTTGCACTTTAGTGGGGCAAGAAGTTCCTTTTTTTATATGGTTATTTGAAGTGGGATGGTGTTGAGGAGAGAAGCTAAACCTAGGATGTCTTTTGAAAGAAATGTGCATCATAATGGAGATACCTTTAATTTACCAAAGATTACATACCCAATTAGTATTACATCAGATTCATATTTATACAGTGTGTTTCTGATTTGTATGTAGATGGCTCCGTGCATCGCACGGTTTGTCTTACTAGTGTGTGTGTATATATATAGGTTACCGATATAGGTGTGAACATGTTTTGATAATCGACGCGATTCACCTTCTAATATATCTTTTAACCTGCTGCTGAGAAATTTTTGGGAATTGTAATAACCTTTGACACCTGGTTAAAACATATACGTTAGATGTGTATTATGTGTGTATGTTGCCTAAGGGCATAGTGGTCATTGTACCATAACTCTTTATATAAATACATAAGTGAGGGGAGAAGACCCTAACTCACTCTTTCTCAAACTCTTTTTGCTTCCTCCTCTCAACATGGTATCAGAGCCCTAGGGTTGTGACCCCTAGGGACCACCATTGTTACCTTCTTCTCCACACTCTAACTCACCATTGTTCCCCAAAACCCTAACCTTCTTCTTTTAACTCACCATTGTTTTTTTCCCAAACCCTAACCCTTCTCTTCCCCACCCTCAGCCCCACCCCCACCCCCAACCGCCGTCCGCCACCTCTCTGCTGTCCCTCGCCCTTCGCCTCCCCTCCCCGAGGCCCCCCAACTCCTCACCCCACTCTCCCTAGCCCCCGCCTACACCCCAGACCCCTCCCCTAAACCTAGGATGTCTTTTGAAAGAAATGTACCTCATTATGGAGATACCTTCAATTTACCAATGATTACATACCCAATTAGTATTACATCAAATTCATATTTATATAGTGTGTTTCTTACTTGTATGCATATGGCCCCATGCATTGCATGGGGTGTCTTTGTAAAGACTACCCTTGTTAAATCTATATCTATAAAATTATTTTTAAAAACTGTAAATTCTAATCCATTGAATCAAAAAAAATTTAGAGTTGAGATTATCGTAGCAAGTGGAGAGTCCATCGTTATAAAATTATTTTTAAAACTGCATAAAGCCATTCAATATTCATAATTTAGGGAAGTAATTAGGGTCATTTGATGAAAATTAAGAAGGCTAGTAACGTTAAAAAGGAAAAACGGTTGGAAATTATGAGGAAGAAAATCACGATCTCAAAATTTCAGAGAAGAATGGGCAAAAATGAAGATTTCTTTATGATCGTATTTATTTTGTGGTAACACCCATCCTTGCTTAGAAAAACTTAAAAATCCCACCCAAATAAGTTACATACCTTATTGTTAAGATCAAAAATCAAGAGAAGAAGAGGGGAAAGAATACAGTGAGAGAGAGAGGAAGAAAAGAGAGGCTCGGACGGTTCTTGGCCGGGAAACCCATCTTGATTCTTCGTCTTCCCCATTCACCACAGCCGAGAGGTATGCTTCTTTTGAGTTTTACTTGAAACCCTTGATCAATATCTACTTGAAATCCCATGGCAACTTCTTCTATTTTTTTTGGAAGCCATGGAACGGCATCCCCAAAACCGTGTATGCGTTGAAACACTCTCTGTTTATTCTTCAAAACCCATTTCACTTCCACGATTTTGCCATGCCCAAATCTCGAGCTCCAAAAACCTGCAGAAAACCGACATCTACGTTAAAACGAATTTAGGGTTTCTGCAACTAAGAAAGCAAGATGCAAAAAGGAGAAATAAATAAATAAATACAATAATCTATACATTACCCATCTCATTTACACGAAATTTTCCATGCTCAATCTCACGTTTCAAAACCTGCAAAAAAAAAAAAAAAAAAACCCACAACTATGTTAAAAGAGAAGAAGGCTGTAAAGAAATGAAGCAAGACACAGAAAAGGGGAAAATAATAACGAAATTTTCATGCTTATGCCCTTGTTTTACCTTGGGACACCCTTTTTGTTTATTCGTTTTGTTTAAAAAAAAAAGAAAAAAAAGACATGCGTCTGTTCCAGCATTTTTATATTTTTTTTTGGTCACAAATGAAAACTATATAAGGGACTCTTAATTTCCCAGAAAGTGGTAATACGCGGTTTTATCAGTTCCTAATAAATCTTACAAAATGATTTTCTTTTATAATTTTAAATAAATCAGTTCTACACTAGTAGCCCTCTTAGTACAAATTTTGTGTATGGTTAATATCTCATCAGTGATGCATATAATATTTTTAAATAATTGATCTACAGGCCTACTACTTCCTTCTCCCACATAAAAGGGCCATCTTAATCTCACACATCTCCAGGTTTAAAAAGGCAGGTGACAGCTAGACCTTGCTTGTAATGGTTTCCAATATAATTGTCTATGCAATATAGCCGTACTTATAAAATTATGTCTTATTAATACCTGCTTAGTTTGATTTTACTTGCTTGCCTAGAATAAAATGAATTGAAATGAAAAATAAATTGTTCTAAAATCTTATGCGAAGTAATGCAGGAAGGGAGACAAAGGTAATGTACTTTAATTTCCTAATTGCATATCATACATGGGGGAGAGTGAAGGGGAACTTAAGGGTGTGGTGGTATCATCCTGGGACCTAAGGTCCAAAGGCCAACGCGAGAAGCGTGTACAGCCTTTCGTTGGCAAACCATCCAAAAGGGATAGTATCCCCGAAACGGCTCGGCATTAAATGCGAGATCGAAATCCGAGTCCATAACGCCACTACCTTTAGACAGGGGTAGTGGATAGTCGTGCGGCAAGGACACCGGCAAAAAAAAAAAAAAAAAAAAATGGGAAAGTCAGAAAAGAACTGACAGAAAAATAAACTGGGGAAAAGCCGGATGTACCTGGGGAATGTGCTGTCTCAATTTATATAATTGTTGCATACATAGTATAAATTTGAATTATTGTCACTCCTTTTATTTATATTGCCATGGATTATATTGTATGCACTGTTTATATTGTCTCTCTTACTCTGCTCGGTCTCTGGAGGACCCTGCTCTAACGTTGTTTCCTCCACCACAGGGGTTGAGGCGTTAGATGGTGGAGCGTTTGCAAATGAAGGAACCTTGGGATAAGGGACTGTGTGATCAGAGAGTTCGTTTCTAGGGTTTTTGCATTTTGACGTCTTGCGTCATTTATCATTTTTATTTCTATCAAAACTTTATTTAGTTTGGACTTTGGTAATTTAAAACTTTACTTTTCTTTTGAAGTATGAGCATTGGAATTGTTATGGTAAGACATATTTAATTTGGAATAAAATTTTATCGTGGTTGCTGACTATAAAATATATATATATATATATATATATATATATTTCCATGATTTTTGCGTTCTTTTGCTCGTAACGACTTGACGGAAATCGGGTCGTTACAGTCTTACTAGTATGTCTCTCTCTCTCTCTCTCTATATATATATATATATATATATATATATATAGGTTACCGATATTGGTGTGAACATGTTTTGATAATTGAAGCGAGGCTAGACTTGGTGATATTTGTACCAAGGTTTTAAATCTCGGTTTCGGTTTCGGTTTTGGTCATCACCGAAACCGAAACGTTTCGGTCATCACCGAAACCGAAACGTTTCGGTTTTGGTACGAAATTTCGGACGAAATCTTTTAAAAATTTCACCGAAATTTCATTTCCGAAACGTTTGACTGAAATTTCCGAAATTTCGGGTGAAATTTTGTACTTCACCGAAATCTTTCACCGAAATTTCCGAAACGTTTCACCGAAATTTCCGAAATTTCACCGAAATTTCCGAAATTTCACCGAAATTTTACCGAAACAAAACTTTTCGGCCGAAATTTCCGAAACATTTCGGCGAAGTTTGGTACTTTTCCGACTCACTGTGAATTTCGTTTCGTTTTCCACCGAAACCGAAATATTTCGGCCGAAATGCGAAATTTAAAACCATGATTTGTACTAAGCTTTGAATGCTCAATATTTACCTTTCAGCTTGAGAGGGAGTGTTAGATATGTATTATGTGTGTGTATGTTGCCTAAGGGCATAGTGGTCATTGTACCTTCACTCTTTATATAAATACATATTTGAGGGGGAGAAGACCCTAACACACTCTTTCTCAAACTCTCTCCTCTTCTTCCTCCTCTTAACAATATACAACTAGGTGAGTTCTGGCCAATTATCAAAACATGTTCGCCACCGGTAGCTTATATGCCTTATTTTGAAGCAAGCCTACTAATAGGGATTGAGCAATTCTTAATGGACTTTGTCTTAACTTAGAAACGAAGATCTGAATTTGTTGGACTGCTTCCATGTTAAACAATTTTTTAAATTCAAAAACGGGATCAAGCTTTCTTCTTGGGGTTCAAAGCTTTGATTAGAAGAAAAAAATTCGAAGTTACATGTATTCATTGTCTTGAAATTCATTGTCTTTAGTTATATCTCTTCTTCCAATTTTTGTGCTTTCTCTCTGCTCTCTTCTTCCTTTATTGTCCACCATCTTTCATGGTTTCTCTCTTTCTTTTTTAAATTCTCATGCAACCAGTAAGGGTATTTTGTTCATTTTAAAAGTACAAATATACAAATAGGGTAAAATGCAGAGGATGTTTTATATTGCTCTTATTAAATTTAAAAACTCCTTAGCCTTTTTTTCAACAATAATCTCAGTATGTATTTTTTTTGAGTTTTATTTAAGTTGATAAATGTTTTCTTTCTAACTGTAAAAAAGAGATATGCTCAAGTAAAATATATTCTAACTCTCGACATCAACCTTTATATATGAGGAGGTGGCTTCTCTCCTAAATCCATGCTTAAGATTTCTGACATGTATCTTGCTCGGTACGTTCCTTCCTTTATAAGGAATTGTTAAATGGAAATTGTAAGGAAGCCTCCTGTTTTTTAGGTTAATACGGTTTGAGCTCAGAAGAGTCGTTTCAATGGGATCCTAATACTCTGGAAACTCAATTTATTAGACGAAGAAGGGTGGAATTGGTAGATTGCTCTCTTTGGATTCACACTTAGGATGAGGCAAGAGGGCTTGCGTATAATGAGATTAGAGCATCCATTGAAGATCCTACCCCAAGTGAGCTTGCAAAACGGGAACTTAAGAGGCAATGGAAGTAACTTAAAGAGGACGCACAACAAAATGTGGAGGAGTTATTTTCTTTGACTGGCACTCGAAATATCGAGAACATGTGTACCGGTTTATAAGCTTCAGTTTTTCAAGGACAAGCTGAATTTTAAAGATAGTTTGCGCTGAATTGGGTGGGAGGCGGACCGAATTATCTGTATCAGTAAGCTGGAGGAACTAATTGCTACTTTGGAGGATCCGATGGAGGAAGTCCCTACACCGGAGTTTGCGATAGTTTTTTCCTCTAAGGATAAGAGGCTGCAGAATAGCGTAGAATTCTTCCTTGGCAAATTAAGGAAGTGCTCCCTGATTTGATTGGTTGGTGCATGGAAGTTTTAGTTTTTTGAGGGAATCCTAGGTTTGGAGTTTGAATAGATTGAGACTTTTTGGTTTTTTCGGATTTTGGATTCTGGGGTTAAACTTGTAGTACTTACAAAGTAATGCTTTAGCTTGTCAATAGTTTTTAACACAGTATTGTTGATAGGTCGGTGAAATAGTGGGAGGAACTGGCCCCCATAAAGCCAAATTTCAGGGTACTAAAGGTAGGAAGTTGATTCCTGATAGCTTGAGAGATCACGGTCTTTCGCTTAAGGAGTACTGGTTGCGATACGACCAAAGGATTGAGGATGTGATGGCCTGGAAATTTAGGGGTCGGATGTAAGGAGGAGGAGCGGCAATTCAGGACTCAAGAATTTAATTCAATAAATTCATGAAATATAAATTCATGAAATGGCTGCTAATTATAAGATTTTCTTGGAAATTCTTGTATATGGAAAATCAAGTTAAAAATGAAGAATAAATGGCAATTAAGAGAGTTCCACGTTTTCCCTCTTGTGGGAAAACGTGTGAACTTTCCTATTTTTAAAGATCCATCTTTATAGTAAGTCTGTTATCAAATTGATCTAATGTTTTTAAAGCCATTCAATATTCATAGTTAAGGAAAGTAATTAGGATTAATTGAGGATTAAATTAAGAAGGCTAGTAACGTTAAAAAAAAAAAAGGAAAATTTCTATATAGATCGTTTAGTCTGTGGAATCACCCATTCTTGCTTAGAAAACCGTAAAAATTCCACCCAAATCAATTACATACCTTATTGTTAAGATTAAAAATCAAGAGAAGAAGAGGGGAAAGAATACAGTGAGAGAGAGAGGGAGAAAGAGAGAGGCTCGGTTGCATCATCCTCGTTTTTGGCCGGGAAACCCATCTCGATTCTTCAACTTCCTCATTCACCAGCAGAAAGGTATGCTTCTTTTTAGTTCTTGAAATCCCATGACACCTTCTTCTTCTTCTTCTATTATTTTTGAAACCATGGAACGGAACCCCTAAACCATATATGCGATGAAACCCTTCTTGTTATTCTGTAAAACCCATTTCAATTTCACGAATTTTGCCATGCCCTATATCTCAAGCTCCAAAAACCTGCAGAAAACCGCATCCACGTTAAAATAAATTAGGGTTTCTGCAACTAAGAAAACAAGATACAAAAAGAGAAAATAAATAAAGTGATATATCCTTACCCATTTCATTTTCGATTTCTTCCATGCCCTCTATCGCACTCCAAAACCTGCAAAACCTCATCTCGTTAAAAATGGAAATAGGGTTTCTGCAAACCAAAGAAGCAGATGCAAAAAGGAAAAATAAAATAAATAAAATGATTTATACATTACCCATATCGATTCCACGATTTTTCCGTGCCAAATCTCACGATTTAATCACCTGCAAAAACCCTTATCTTCGTTAAAATGAAATTAGAGATGCTGTAATCAAATAAAGCAAGGCAGAAAGAGAAAAGAAAGAACGAAATATGTACATGCTTATGCCCTCGTTTTTACCTTGAGACACCCCCTTATTGTTTATTCGTTTTAAAAAAAAAAAGAAAAAAAAAAGAAAAAAGAACACTATACATATGTATGGGTATAAATGCTCTTTTGAATGGTAATGCGTATAAACTAATGTATACGTAAAAATCTGTGTATAATAACTAAGTAGACATGGTACAATTTTGATGTATAAATTAGGGTATAAACTATGTATCTCATCCTTGCCAGGTTATCAATCTTCCCACCTCCTCTAGGGGGCTCGTCAAATTTTTATCCTCAAATCTAACTGGAAGGCAGGTGACAGCTAGACCTTGCTTGTAATGGTTTCCAATATAATTGTCTATGCAATATAGCCGTACTTATAAAATTTTGTCTTATTAATACCTGCTTAGTTTGATTTTACTTGCTTGCCTGGAATAAAATGAATAAAAATGAAAAATAAATTGTTCTAAAATCTTATGCGAAGTAATGCAGGAAGGGAGACAAAGGTAATGTACTTTAATTTCCTAATTGCATATCATACATGGGGGAGAGTGAAGGGGAACTTAAGGGTGTGGTGGTATCATCCTGGGACCTAAGGTCCAAAGGCCAACGCGAGAAGCGTGTAGAGCCTTTCGTTGGCAAACCATCCAAAGGGATAGTATCCCCGAAACGGCTCGGCATTAAATGCGAGACCGAAATCCGAGTCCATAACGCCACTACCTTTAGACAGGGGTAGTGGGTAGTCGTGCGGCAAGGACACCGGCAAAAAGAAAAAAAAAATGGGAAAGTCAGAAAAGAACTGACAGAAAAATAAAGTGGGGAAAAGCCGGATGTACCTGGGGAATGTGCTGTCTCAATTTATATAATTGTTGCATACATAGTATAAATTTGGATTATTGTCACTCCTGTTATTTATATTGCAATCAATAGCGTAATTCCTTTCCAGTTTTTATTATTGTTGCTATATATTGCTGAGGATCTGGATTATATTGCCTATACTTTTTATATTGTCTCTCTTACTCTGCTCGGTCTCTGGAGGACCCTACTCTGACGTTGTTTACTCCACCACAGGGGTTGAGGCGTTAGATGTCGGAGCATTTGCAAATGAAGGAACCATGGGATAAGGGACTGTGTGATCAGAGAGTTCGCTTCTGGGATTTTTGTATTTTGACGTCTTGCGTCATTTATCATTTTTATTTCTATCAAGACTTTATTTGGTTTGGACTTTGGTAATTTAAAACTTTACTTTTCTTTTGAAGTATGAGTATTGAAATTGTTATGGTAAGACATATTTAATTTAGAATAAAATTTTATCGTGGTTGATGATTATAAAAAAAAAAAAAATTATTTCCATGATTTTTGCGTTCTTTTGCTCGTAACGACTTGACGGAAATCGGGTCGTTACAGGTCGGTGAAATAGTGGGAGGAACTGGCCCCCATAAAGCCAAATTTCAGGGTACTAATGGTAGGAAGTTGATTCCTGATAGCTTGAGAGATCACGGTCTTTCGCTTAAGGAGTACTGGTTGCGATACGACCAAAGGATTGAGGATGTGATGGCCTGGAAATTTAGGGGTCGGATGTAAGGAGGAGGAGCGGCAATTCAGGACTCAAGAAAGATAATCGATGTAAGGGGGAGGGGGAGTAGTGGCAATACATGTTAAAATCTTGGGTGTGATAGGGGAAAATCTTTGACGGATAATCTGTAGGGTAAGATCTGCCCATGGAATGAATAGGAAGTAAAGGTCTACATGGTTCTTTAGTTTGTGGTTCGAGCTATGCCCTGAATAGCTTTAATTGATATTTTGTAATGACAGTTGGGACTCTTGGTCCCCAATGTAACTTTCATAGTATCAATGAAAACATGTCGTCTTTCAAAAAAAAAAAAATATATATATATATATATATATATATATATATATATATATATGAGGAAATGGTTTGTGAGCAGCTGCTCAGATAAGCTTATCTGAGTAGGAGCTCACAAACACATGTGGCCCCACATTTTTTTGGGGGTCCAAAGCATTCATTTGGAAGGCCCTTCCATGGATAGGGTGTGTACCAAAAATCAGCCCTATAGGATCATCCTAACCCTGCCATTTTTGAAGAGAAAAAAATGGGCAGAAACATGGACACACAGTGTCTCTTCATTTTCCCCTCCACCTTTGATTGGGTTAGGATGATCCTATTGATCTGATTTTTGGTACGAACCCTATCCATGGAAGGGCCTTCCAAATGAATGCTTTGGATCCCCCCAAAAATGCCCCCCCCCCCAAAAATGCCCCCCCCCCCACCCCCCCCCACATGGTTCATGAGCTCTGCTCAGATAAGTTTATCTGAGCAGCTGCTCACAAACCATTTCCTCTCTCTCTCTCTCTCTCTCTCTCTCTCTCTATATATATATATATATATATAGGGGGCGAAGTTTATGAGGGATACCTCAGATAAGCTTATCTGAGCAAGCTACTATAAATAGCACATCACCCATGCTGTTTGACTCATCTAAACCATTCATTCCATAAAACCTAACATAGATAAGGTGCTCCTAAGAAATCATCTCCATAGGATCATCCTAACCATTCGATCTACAGAGGCACAAAATGCACCCATTTTATAGCCGTCCATTTTAAACCTCCACAAATCAAGCCTCAGCATGATCCTATAGAGATGATTTCCTACAATTACCCTATCGATGTTAACTCCTATAGAATCAATATCTAACATAACCCTGTATTGCAAGTTGGGACCTCTGGTCCCCAATGTAACTTCCATAGTAACATAACCCAAACAACATAGCTACCTACCCTATTTATATGAGCTTGCTCAGATAAGCTATCTGAGGTATCGCTCAGAAACCTTTTCAAATGAATGCTTAGAAACCCCAACAATGTGGCCCCACCTTTGTTTTATGCTAACGTTAGCAGCTAAGCTAGCTGCTAACGTTAGCAACAACCCTTCTCTCTCTCTCTCTCTCTCTCTCTCTCTCTCTATAACTTTAAAAACCTTTAACCGTCATGAAAATCTATAAATTTTCCATTTTTTAGTGAATTTTACAATTCAAATATGACTTTTTTTCATTAGGATTTTATTTTAGTCATGAAAATCTATAAATTTTCCATTTTTTAGTGAATTTTACAATTCAAATATGACTTTTTTTCATTAGGATTTTATTTTAGTTATGAATTGTTCTCTATGGAATTCATTTAGAATTGTAGGGTTCGGTGCTTTATTCATAAGAAAACTAGCCTCGTTCCCGCAAGTAGTCTTCCAGTGGTTACCTGTACCTGTCAGTAGTTAAACAATGGGGTGGAAAGTTGTTAGACCGTTGGCTCTCATGCCTTCAAATTGGAAAGTTTGTAGACCTGTGAAAAAGTCAGGGTGTGGAAGCAACGAAGCATGGTAATCAGTCTGAAAAACTATATCCATAGCAGATTTGAAAACTAATACTTAAGACAATCCAAACCAAAAGAAAGTTAAGCTATATTTGCTTGAATGAGTTCTATGGAACCTATCAGCCAAACCAGTAAATATAGTGGTCTAACTCAAGTTTTGCAACAGATTAAGGAGCTTTTGAAGTTATATGCACAGGAAAAATACATTCTTGTCGCAAAGCAATGCCAGCAGATAGGAGACTTGGAAGTTTGTGTTACATTCAAGGTACGTTCTAAACACATTCTTATCTCAGATTGGCATTTGTTAGAATCAATGTTTACTAACCTGAGTGGATGCTGGCCTAAATGGGGTTGAATCAAATTGGTTAAATGGGAAAAAAAAATTGAACAAACCAAAAAAATTAATTTTATCAAAAAAATGTAAAATACAAAGAACTGATGGAATGCCAAAATATTATAGATATTTATATTATACAAACTGTAAATTTTTAATAAGAAAAGTTGTCAGAAGTTGCTTGCAGGTCCTCCTTTTGGTGGCATGGTTAAAACTGTGGAGAAAAGAAGAGTATAAGATGAGGAATTTAAACTAAATAATGAATAGAGTTTTAGACTGAAGTTGATCAGCTTTTTCATCAACTGGATTTGCGATTTTCTATTTTTTTTTTAAAGGATAAAAGATTAGATAAGAAAAAACAAATGAAATGAGATTTGATAAAAGAAAGAAGAAAATCATTTGCATAAAGCTTGCATCTAGAAGGCTCTTCTGTTTTCATCATCATCATCATCATTGTTGTTGTTGTTGTTTTTGGCATTTAATTCTTTTAGGGAATGATTTTTTGCATCCACCTCAATTAGAATTTGCTGAATTAGTCGGTTGAATGCATAGTTACTAGAAACTTCCTAGTTGAATGAAAAGATTGCTTCGGAAGCTAAGTTCTTCTCCCTTTCCAAAAATTTAGGGCAAGAATGCTTCTCATGATGTTCCTATGTGTTTCCTCTTAATTAAGAGTTTGCTACCTATTTTGGCGATTATTTTTTCCTAAAAGAGTGTTGTTCCTTTTGATAATACCAAAGTAGCGTATTTGATAAAAAAAAAAGAGTATTGAAAACTTAAAAACTCATCTCAATTTTCAAACGAAACTAATGTGAATTTTTTTTCCAAAAACTTCACATTAAATCTAGATGAATAAAACATGTGAAACTTCCCTAAAACATGTAATTCTAATATGTTGCGAAAACTCCTAAGCCTTACTCAACTACTATAACCCTACTCATTCTATGCATTTCTAATCCGTTTCCAATGAGACTTATTGCATGCTTCATGTTGGCTTTTAATGATATTTCCCATGCATTTCCTCTTTACTTTTTTTAGAACTTTTCATACTTACATTTTCTCTTTCTAACTCCATGCTTTATGTTGAATTTAAGCTGGCTACCCCAGCTGGTGCACCCAAAAATTGTAATAGAAAAAAGATTTTTGGGTTTAACGCCAGACCATCAAACCTATGTTCAGTCTTCAGACCATGTAGCCTATCATTGGTTAGAAGAATATAAGCACCAGATGGACTGAGTGAAGCTTCCATATTATGTAGGTGGGAGCTACAAGCCTGTCTGTATTGCGCTGTGTGTGGCAGGCTTATTGGCTTCACCAGCATTGGAGAGGATCAGATCAAGTCTTCTTTCATATTGAGGAAAGCCTCTCGAAATTGGAAGAAAGGTTTGATGATTTTCTCCAACAGTTGGAGGGAGCTGGATGGAATACATGTCAGATCAATCTCAAAGTACCAAAGAAACTTCTTATTGAAGAAACATGTCTCACTGGATTCACCGGAAAGAAGTAACTGACCTATCCTTGCTGCAGCTTGATGCCTGATGGCCGCTGAAAACACAGCTTGAAGAAGATGACGAGCAAATCGTCAAGTTTTGTGATGTTTGTACATTTAAAATCATTTGTTTTTTTCCTTTTATTGATTGCTTATGTCAAGATATGTAGCCTCAAATTTATACATGTAATTTGCAAATTTTTAACCAAAAAATCTGACGTGGTTTTCTTTGTAAACCTATAACTTACCCCAATATTTACAACACAATCAACCATTTATCTCTGCAACCTTCAGATTGCTTTTACAATATTGTATAGAGTACACAGAATTGATAAAATTTATATGTTCAAAATCGAAAATTATGAGGAGTTTATATCAAGTCATGAGTTACTTGCTCTTGTGGTCTCAACTAAACTCAGTTTGAGTTGTCTCAACTAAACTCTCTTTTGAGTCGAGTTGAGATTTTGAGTTTTTGATATTTTTTTTTTCCCCCTTTTTTATGTTGATAATGAAAAGAATTTATTAAAAGAGGGATTGACCCTCTAGCTCAATGGTTAAGGCTTTGTTATTTGACCCAATCGGGGTTCAATCCCGGCTTATCCCCAAAAAAAGAATTTATTGAAATAACAAAATACTAAACGGTCTGACTGAGCTCGTTAACATTCAAAGATAGAATCACAAAACAAAAACAATGCAAATGGAAAAAACTCATCTGAGCCTCGATTGAGAAAAACTTATTCAGTTTTTCGTATATTTGCTGAGATTGTATCTCCATTCCCTTGTTTTCCTATTGACAGTCCTTGTTTTCGTTTTAAACATCTCTAATATGCTGTTGTTAGCGTTTTGGAGACATTTGAGTGTAGTCATATCCCTTTTTTTTTTTTTTTTTTTATATGTACTGGAACAAAATAATCCAAGTAGACGAACCCAACTAGTGTCAGGATTAGACTTAGTCAATTTGAGCTGGGTACCTTCATGAAAATTTTCTAAAGGATTCATTAGCCAACCCCAACTAGTTTGGGACAAAGGCATAGTTGAGTTAAGTTGTACTAGCAAGATAGCCTGTGCTACAACCAAGCAAAGAATTCTAACTATATAGTAGTCTATCAGTATTTGTAACACTTTCAATATGACCCTTGCAAAGTATAAAAAATCTGTTGATAAATAAGTAACAATTAACGAAACAAAATGAACAAATTGACCTAATCTACTTATGTAAGTCACCCATAATTTTCTATTTTTATATCACTTTTTTCATGTAATGTTTAGAGACGCAACTATTATAAGCAAGAACAATTAAAACAGATTAAACAGTATATAAACTTCCAATGCACTCTACGGCTATGCCGCTATCTTTACTTCCATTGAGGGTCTATATTTCGACAATTATTAATGGGTTTAGTTAAATCACATGCATTGAAAAACAGTCTGGAGAAATAAAAAACAAAAGAACCACCTTCAATGTCAAACTATGACAGGTATAAGCAAAATAAACACGCCAGAGAGAGAGAGAGAGAGAGAGATATAGATAGATGACGGTTCACCGAAAGCAAGCCGGGGCAAGATTATGGTTCACCGAAAGCGAGCCGGGAGCGATCAAAGGCGATAAATGCTTGATTGCATTATTGATTGATTGATAACGAGAGATAATGGTACCCCGACTATGCCCAAGGCCCAAGGGGTTACCGTCACGTTCATTGAAACTAATAATTGGCGGTAAAATTTGGTGCTGATGTTGAAATGTCCATCCACAACGGTTACTACCTATTGCTCTTAATTGATATCACGACAGTTATTTATTGCCGTCACAGTAAATGAAATTTATGGCGGCAACTGGAGGAGGGAATGACATCGTAAAATTATTATCGACTATATATACATACATCGCCCAGGATTTTATGATAAATGTTTTGACTCTATTTTTCAGATGGGATTTGCTAGGGACCAACGCAGAACGGCTGTCTGATGATAGTGCAGCCACATAGGCTCACTTCTGAACATATATTTTTTTTTGAACAGGTAACGATAACTTTATTAATATATAAACATTACATGGGAGGGACAAGATGTCCCCAGTCAGAGGAGGCTAAGGAAACCCCAGACATTCATGTAATTCCAAAATCTAAAATGCCCAAAATTACAGTTCACACCACCATCTCTCCCATAACGATGCACACTTCTTCTTGATTAACGCCACTCTTTGCCAACCCATTGGCCATTTCATTCGCCGTCCGCCTTCTATGTTGCAGTTGCGGCTTGATCACGCGAACAAGGTCTCTTACCTCATTGATAATAGATGCCATTTGCCATGGCCCACCACACCGATTGCTCGCCCATGCTATGGTGTTCGCGGGATCTCCTTCGACAATGAGGGTCTCATGTATTCCAACCAAATCAATTAGAGAAAATTAGAGAAAATTAGATACAACCAAATCAATTGTATTCCATCAGTCTAAATAAATTGAATTATGTTATATATTGCTTTTTAATGCAATAATGAACCATACAAAGCATCAAAAGAATAAAGCCTAGAAAGGGAATCAAATCTAGTACGTTAAAACTCGTCCACTCCATCTTTTGTCAATCATAAGACACTAATTTTAAAATTTCAAACCATTAACAAACACGAATCGATATCCTCCTAGTCTTTTACTGTACCACACAGTCCGTATACAGTTTTTACCAAATATGAATCAGGAACCTTAAACCAGTTTCTACAGTATTCAGCTTCAATCATGAGATTTAAACTGTAAATGGTATATTCTAGCAATATTGGTGCATAAACTTACTTGTTCAAGTTCAGTCCTGATCTGTTCAACAGCATGCCTAACTTCTAGCCGCATGGCTTCATACAATCCACGATCCACTCCATCCCCAATGGGATGTTCTGACTGCAATCGTAACAAGATACAGAAGTAAATCATAAACATTTAAAGTTGAAGGTATTGGCAATTTAATTAACAAACAGTAGTGAAGAAGTTTAACTTTTTCCTGTGCATAAACTGCACGTATTGTCTTCTCGATCCCATTTTTTGACCTCAAGCATCCTGTTCTTCATCATCAGTTAATGCAGAGGAGTAGTTCTGAAAAGATCCAAATTTATAAGTTCTCTTCCTTTTCAGGGTGAGCTCTCTTCAAACCACTCTAAACATAGAGGTGAGACAAAATAAAGACAGAATTAAGAGAGAAAAGGTGGTCCTTCAGCCCATATGTACCCCTTATTCCTATTATTTTTTCTTTCAATAAAAGAGCATTCACCCCATCTCGAAGAGAAGGATACGACCCCTTAACTATTATAAATAAATAAAATACTTACAGAGTAGCCATCATGCGACTGTAATAAATCTTTTAGACTCAGAGACCTTTTCAAGACATGCTGATGGTTTGGGGTGTTGGGTTTATGCAATGAGGGCCTTTGGAAGTTCCCATTACTGAAACTCTTTGTTTTGGTATGATTGATGGAATTAGGAGAATGCTTCGTGTCACTCTGTTCATGATAAAAGAAGTAAGAATTAGCTTTTCTCTATTCTATATATAAAATCTATCAAGAAATTATACATGTTTATGGTGCGGACCGAAAAGACAATTAGGTATTGTCCTGCATTATTGTAGTCATTTTACATTGTTGGCCTAGTTTGGGCCTATATATACATCATATTCATGAGGAGTATTGTCCTGCATCATACTGTAGTCATTTTACATTGTTGGCCTAGTTTGGGCTTATATATACATCATGTTCATGAGGAGCTCCCTAGTGGAGACTTCTCATCTTCTCTACTCATCTTCTTCTTCCTCTCTTATAACCTGTTTTGCATGGATTCTTTGCCCCCCCTATGCAGAATCTGTGTCGACACGTCTCCACATGTGACTCGGACAAGGATTCAAGTGGGACACACCCGGATTCTTCTTGTAGCTGTGTCCCGTACTAATCCTGTTTTTTTCGGTGAATCTGACTCATTATTGTCTCTTTTAAAATGTAAATCTTGTATATTTTCCCTTTAAACAAGCTTCCTTCCTAACTTTTTTTATATGAAAGCACAACCCGTACTCTTTTAATAAAAGCCCTAGTCCCTCGAACCTAGAACACCAACCCCCTTCCTTCTTATTTGACTCTCTTAATAAAAACTCCAAGGCCTCAACCCTCCATCCTCAATATTTTCATATATATATATATATATATAATTTAAATTTTAAAATTTTATTTTATTTAAAAAATATCGAATCCACGATTCCTACATTTTGGGTTTTGCCGAATCCGACACCTCGAATCCGAATTCATGCAACACAGCTTCTAACCCTAATCTAATTTCTACTGGTTTAACGAGCAGAAAAATATAAAAACATAAAGAATCCAAAGCCATTGTTACCAAGTTTGCTTGAATCTAGGCTTGTACCGTACTAATCAATAAAATCACTACTTGTTTAACGGGCAGAAAAAATATAAAAATATGAAGAATCCAAAGCCATATCGTTACTAATAGCAAACTTACATCCTACTTTGCAATGTTATATCTATTAGATAAAATATTTTAACATAAAAAATTATATTAAAAAAATCATGTTACTCTCATACAAATCAGTAGAATCGTACTGACGTTCCATTTATGCACATCATTGACTAACTAGGACCCCGGTTGCTTGAAGAATAATAAAAGTAGCCAAAAAGGAGACCAATCTAGTAGTCATAGATATGTAGAAATCCCATATCACACACACACACACACACACACACACACACACAGAGGGAGAGAGAGAGAGAGAGAGAGAGAGAGAGAGAGAGAGAGAGAGAGAGAGAGAGAGAGAAAACAAAGTTACCTCTGAATCAGTGCACTGATACCGCGAGACCGAGACATAATGCCTTCTCCTTGAATTACAATCGGAAGCATCCTTGTCACCCGAAACTGAGACAGAACGCCTTCTCCTTGAATTACAATTAGAAGCGTCCTTACCACCCGAATTATTATCGAATTTGCTCTTTCCATGATTTCTTGATACCAACAACCCCTTTCTCAAACTCTCATCCACTACGGTCCCTAACGTCGAAAGGCTGGCAGCGGATAGCCGGCAACCCAACCTACCCTTTGTGCTCTCTCTTCCATCGTCTTCATTTGCCAGAAAGAACTCACTCTCGAGATCGTCAAGGCTTGTTTCCAGAAAGCCAGATCCTCTCTCAGTATTCACAAATCTTCCGCTCCGGTGCTGATGCTCGTCATCAGGGTCTGACGGATGGAACCGGCCAGAAAAGCGGTTGAGGATCCTCGTCGCCATCGTCTTCAATTTTTTTTTTAGAAAATTAACAAAAGTAGAAACACATAGAACTAAGGGGAAAAAATGGGAGAGTTGATAATATAACACCAACAGTTGGTCACTACAATTTTTTGTGGCATTTCTAGGTAGTAACGAACAACATATCATAACAAATCTCTTCTAGACCAATAGGAGAAGGAAAAAAAATCCAACCATAGTATGTTACATAGTATTAAATTTCATCACCCTTCAATTTATAATATAACATGTAGTGAAGAGTCATGAAATTGTACAAGTTTTCACTCTGACTGAATTGTATAATTTAGGTGCAGTTTTTGAATAAAAAAGTGTTGTGAATCATCCGGATGGGACCCAAACTGAATTATAGGACTGAATGGCTAAAAAAGTTTACAAACTGTTCCTGTGTAAAATTCATACATTTGGGTGAAGTAGTTGTGGATTATCATCCAAATTCAAAGCCAGTCCAAAGAGTAAAAAATGCAAGCCTTGACATTTTTCTGTCAGGAAGCTTTTTATTTTTAATTTCAAAAATTTCAATGTATTGGTGATGAAAAACCAATAGTCGAGGGTGTCATTCAACACTAAATGTGCCCCAGAAAATCACTGAATGCCTACTAATCAATAAAAGAAAAGAAAAGATGATGGTATTCTCATACAAAACAATCTAATCTTACTTAAACTCAATGTTCTATTTATGAGCATCATTGACTAACAAGGAGGACCCATTGGTTGAAGAAACAATTTACTAGTCATTAGATACATGGAAATCACATATGAACAAGAGAGAAGAAGAAGAAAAACAAAAAGGTACCTGTGAATGAGTGGCCTGATACCGGGCGACCGAGACAGAAGGCCTTGTCCTTGAATTAGAATCAGAAATGCCGTTGCCACCCGAATTATTGTCGAGATTGCCCTTTCCGGGGCCTCTTCAAAGATAATGATCGTGATCTTTCGAATCTTATTTTGGAAATCTATTGTGATCAAAGTTGAGAAGAAATGCGATTTTTCATGATCATCAACTGCCGTTTTTTTCTTTGTCCGAACATCAAAATCTTCAAGTTTTAGCCTTCTTTCGTATCTGCGTATTTCCTCTATCGTTGTGCTGATTTTTTTTAAGCCTTCCATAAATTGACGTTGTTCTTGATATGTTCATTTTCATGAATTGTTCACAAATGATCTAGTTACGTGGTTCATGATATCACAAATGCATTTTCATAAATTTTCATGAATTGTTTATTTCATGAATTGTTCACAACTAATAATAAAAAATTGTTATGTGCCTAATTGGCCATAACGGAAATAAACAAAGAGAAAATAGAAAGAGAAGGGAAGGGAGGTTGATTCGAGGCAACCAGACCTCCTAGTGGTTCAAATCGAGAGGAACCATGACTCTCCTACAAAGTTTCCTTTGCTGTAGAAATTTTTTTTTTTTTCATTCCATTGAAATACAAACTTAAATACAAGCATAAAGGTAGTTTTACAGCACTACCCTACTACCCTACTAACCCACTTACATAACACATAGGAAATAACTAACATCCACAGCCTTAAACCCATAACCACATAATTAATAACCACAATCTAACTATTCTAACTAACATGCACATATTACGTGCCTAATCGGCCGTAACGGAAATAAACAAATGGAAAATAGAAAAAGAGATGGGGGAAGGTTGGTTCCAGCCAATCGGACCTCCTAATGGCTCAAATCGAGAGGAACCATGACTCTCCTAAACAAAGTCTCCCTTGTTTGCTGTAAATTTTTCTTCCTTTTTCATTTCATTCAAATACACTTCTTAAATACAAGAACAAAGGTAGTTCCATATCACTACCCCATTAACCCACTTACATGACACATAGCAAATAACCAACACCCTCACTTACATGACACATACAAGTAAGTAACACCCACAAATCTAAAATGAAAAAAGCCTACAATAACTACTTTGTAACCAAATCGCATACACCATAACAAGTAAGTGGAATGCATGAATAAATAAATTTTCACGTTGTTTTAATTAACAAATATCATGTCTCAGAGTCTTTTGATAAGAGTACATGGACTGGAAACAAGATGCTCCGGAAAACAAAAGTCTCGAACGAAATTCAGTTCGATGACAGGTTTCCAAGGATTATAAAAAGAGGAACTTTAGATAAGAAAACATGAGTTTCACAAAATCTGGAACAGTAATAAAATGTCGACTGTGAGTATCAGGAGCGGGGAGAGTGTCCGAGTCATCTGAACTCCATTTGCAGTGTCTGATTCTGACAGGGGCGCTGATGCCGGGCATGCCAGTCCATATTTCCCTTCCTTGCACTCACTGGCAAACAAGCCTGGGGGGTACTTCCCGTAGAGGTTGATGTAACTGAACATGGTCGATGCACAGTCGTTACTGCCATCATTTATCTCATCTACATAAGGGCAAGCAAATTCCTTGAATGCTCCACAACAGAGCGTGGGCAGGTAATTGGGTCCTTTGCACTGGCTTGTGATGATCGTGTAGTTCAGGAACTCGAAGTTGACGGGGCAACCTGTAAAGAAAGAGATTAGATGATTGCAATATTCATCATGGTGTAAAATAAAATACTTGGTGACAGCTCATCAACACCCAGGTGGCCAGATCAAGTGCAAGGTAAATAGTTTTTTCCAGATCCTAAAATAAAATCATTTGGGTATTCAAAAACTCCCACAATCAGACTACAATATAAGCCTTTGAAACTTGAAAAACTTGATCGACTACTCTACCAACCGGGTTTTGAGGTGACTGGGGATTGGATCTTCACATAGACCAAACCAAGTTCCATTTTTAACCTAGCGATGTTTTAAACTGAAGGAATGTAATAGGAGAACTCCATATTTCAAAACAATGCTGCGGATTTAAGTCTCAGACACATACTACTCAGATACATGTGAAACATGGGAATGGATGGTGGGCTAAAGCTGTGCAGTAATGTTTTTTCCTTTTCTATAGTATTTATATTATAATCTAACTTACAGGAGGTACCTTCAATGATTTTGGAAAGAATAATAATCATGCCACTGTTGGAACATAGTTGGCCGCCATGTAGAAAGGACACTTCAGTTCAAAAAATAAAAAGTTGTCGGTACCCAAAAAATAAAAAAATTGATGGTGTCCAATGTGCAATCGTGCTACACATCCTACTTCATCTTTTTTTCCTTATTTTAGCACATTATTTATGAAGTTGTAATAAGCTTAATTCTTCACCAAATTAATATACTTAATTTTAACCATTCATAAAATATATATACTTAATTTTAGCGACACTTGTTAACAGAACGATACACATGAGTCTCTATCTTGACATTTGAATACATCCACCTTTATATATGAAAACTCCAGATCCTAACGTGATGTAGTCATCGATCCTACCCATCTCAGTTCAACAATATGTTATAACTTACAAGCAATAGGAGAATAATATTGTTCCTTAAAAACAGAAGAATAGACTTTTGGAACCAAGATTTCCCAGTAACAAAACTTAAATAAGAATCAACCATCCCATCTCCATAAAAGTATGAAACTGGTTTAAAACAGTGTACAAAACTAGAAAATTGAAGCAGACTAGATGATGGTTCAAGTTCAAGAGACACCAGACCTGGTACTCGATGATGGTACTCGATGAAGCTTTTCAAGTTTAGACAACGTATGCAACTATTTTGATTCCAAAAAAATAAAATAAAATTATGCTACCTTCCAACTTGAACCACTGTTTAAACACTCCTGCTCAATCGTCGACTCTCCCGAGTCGACTCCGTGTTACCTTGGTCTAATTCTGTCTGAGTCCAAGTTTTTCCCTTCAAATCATTCAAAACTCCTTTGATTTGCCCAAGTTATCAAAAAATCGACCGTGTCAATCATTGAGTCGCCCGAGTTGACTCTCTTTTATTGTGGCAGGGTTCTCATCCAACGAGGTTTGGAACACTGTCTTGAACAATATTTTTCAACAGCTTGATTTAGTTTCTGTAGGTGTAAAAACTGGAATCAAGCTATTACCTCTAAAGTCTTAACTCAACCAGAATTCTTCTGAGCTCCAATTGAGTTACAAAGCACTGGTTTAAAGTATTCCGTTTGGAATAATCATTTACTAGATTAACTAATAGCAAGATATGTCCCATCTGCCTCTTGAACAGATCCTTATTCATTTAATTACTTGTCTACATTACTACCACATACAAGTAGTGATTGGGTGGGATCTACACATTACATCAAGTCAACGATCCCTTCTGTTCTATCAATTCTTCACATAATGTTGGCATTAGTGGCCATCCTAGAAAGAAAAAAAACGTACCTTTACAAGACATTATTCGTTCTCTAACAGGCAATTTCAAACTGGAAACCAGCATCCTCAAAGCAGACCACTGTGATAACTATTCTAAGAGATCAAGTAATGACATCCCATGCTTTTTAAATTCCAAAAAGAAAGTGAGAAAGACGAACTCCAAAACAAATGTCACACAAAAAACAACCCATCTCCTGTTCTCAAGTCATATAAACATATAATTTGTATACCTTTATATTTCCAAAAGCATTTATTTTTCCATTTGGCTACTCGTTTCTCTGTCTAATAATTCCCCTAAATACAATTAAAATGACTAAAAATTCAGATATGTTTCTACCTTATGGTTTCACCTTCTCTAATTATTCCCCTACATACAGCTAAACCATTGAAAATCCGACAACATCCAACGCCAAACTCCTTGCTTCAAAGTGAATGAATGGCCAAAACCCTAATTTCACATATCAAGCACACATACTACACATACTAGTACAATGTCATGGCTTTTTACCATGAATTCTTCAATTTCATAACCAGGTGAGCAAAAAAGTGAAAGAAAAACAAGATCCCAGTTTCCGAGCTAGAATCCCTTCCCAAGATATTTCTTTGTCTAATAATTCCCCTAAATGCAATTAAAATGGCTAAAAATTCGGATATTTTTCTAATACAATGTCATGTCTTTTTAACTATGAATTCTTCAATTTCTATAACCAGGCGAGAAAAAAAAGTCGAAGAAAAACAAGATGTCAGTTTCCGAGCTAGAATCCGATCCCGAGATTCAAAACAAACATAACACATAAAAATAATAAAAAGATAAGAATGGACTTGGAGAGATAAGGAAAACATAATCCTAATCTCCTAATCCCATCTAACTAGATAATCTTCTAATCTAAATTATCTGATATTCTCTAACAAAACACGACAATTCACCTAAAAAAACCGACGAAAGAAAAACTCACTCTTTTTGGCCTGAAGGAGGCTGCGACCGGTAGATCCGTGAGAGTCAAAGACATCATCTGAAATAAATCAGGAAATTCGGGCGTCAAAAAACGTGAAATTGAGCGATTATTATTTATTATCAGATCTGGAGATGCATCGATTTTATAGTCCAGGATTGCAAAATCGTGGATTTCACAAGCTAATACTCGGATTTTACAATCCTGAAAATGAAAATTTTAATTTTTAGTGTATGAGATTAAGGTTTTAGGTTGTAAAATCTAGGATTTTAAAATCCTAGTTTATAAAATCTACAACGTAGGGTTTGGGATCTTGTCACCTGAAATGAAAGAAGAAGAGGCGAAGCTCGTCAAAAGGAAGAAGAGAAACGCAAGAAAGCAGCGATCTGACGCCATTCTCGAAGATCGATCTCTCTCGATCTTCCTCTCGAGAGAGCTCTGACGCTGGGAAAGACGGAACAGAGGAGAAAATAACAGGTTTTGGAGGAAGAGCGTGGGATTTTTTTATTTTTTTTGTGTGGATTTGGTTGGCGAAAACAGAGGTCTCGCATAACCGAGTCAAAAAGTATATTAGTTTTGATGAATTTATGGCAAAGCTTTTAAGAGAAGTTGGCAGCTGTGAAAACGTGCTAACCCTCCTTTTCATTGTTTTTTTTTTTTTTTTTTTTGTGTTCTTATTTTTTTTATATATATCACAAACAATTTCAGACCTTTCTCTCATTCAAAAATTGGTGTGGGATGTATGTACGCTGTCTCAAAATATTTCCATAAGATGATCCCAACCCGAATGATTACCAATGGCAACATGGCATTGCTTTCCAAATAATTGTTCTTTTTTTATATATCTTTCTAATCAACTTCTTGTTCTACGAATTGAAGAACAAATCTTATTGACCGGTATCACGTTTGTTTGTCCTCTTCAATAGACTAGCAAAAAGTGAACAGGACTCGCAGTTCCACCCAGTCTACCCGTAATTTATGGTCCGGGTCACTAAATTAGTGACCCGTTGAAATTTGAACCGGTCCGTACGGGTCCCGTCAAAATTGGGCAAGTGCTCGTGAAAACCCAAATGATCGAGATTTTATTTGGTGTAAGCCAATGTAGTCCTGTATTTTTCATAAAATACTGTGAGGACTACCACATCATAGGATGATCTAAACCGTCCATGTGATGGAACACAACGTAAATAGGTTGTGCCTCAAAAATCATTTCCATAGGATGATCCTAGCCCTCCGATCTATATAGGTTTCCATAAATAATAATATGTAATTTCTCGATAGATTAGAGAGCTAGGATCATCCTATGGAAATGATTTTTTTTGGCACAACCTATTTACGTTATGGCCCGTCAAATGGGCGGTTTGGACCATCCTATTATAGTGTGAGAATAAACACAGTAAAAAAAAAATACAGGTGACCCGCCGGTCCACCCAGACTGCACTGATGTGCCCAAAGTCACAGGGTAGCACAATGATCTAATTTTCTTTGATGACATGAAGTTGGTCCTCCAGCCACTTGACGCGGATCATGATCACAATTGGAGGATGCCATAGCTCCAAAGTTAGGCTAATTCAACAATCCTAAGCATTTAATTAGTGAACAAAATTATTCAATGTCTCAAATTAAGAACGTAAGTCTGGATCAGATGGTTAGGATTGCTGAGCAGCTGAGCTTTATGGTGAAGATTGGAGCAGACTCCAGTGGAAGTAGGATCATTACACAAAAAGCAAAAGAAAAGAAAGAGAGGATATGTCCAACCACGTAAGAAACCAAACCAAGCCAATGAGGCGTCTAATAGTGGATGATACTAATTTTAATACATGCCTATCGCTTCCCTCTCTTTCACTCTCAATATGGCAACGCTTCCATTCCATGTTCGTTGAGCACGGATTGTTCCCAGTGCAGAGTCCCATGAAAATGGAGGCTCTTTTATCTTTTTTTTTGAAAGGTAACGATAATTTTTATTCCGTAAATAGAAGGGTACAAGATGTCCCCACAGGTGTTACATTGATCAACGATACCCCATAGGACCCACAGCTATAAACAAATCTCTAGGACATTCAGCAAAGATATTGCATGACAATAAAACAAATGTGGACATGTCTGTCAGATAATAGTGAAACCATTATCTTGGAGTAGGCAATGAGGAGTGTTTTCTCTGCTAATCACTTTTTCAGATGGAGGGCAAATCTTGCGAGGCTACAAGAATCAGTTCATCGGAAATGGTGTTCCAATATAATGATGATTTACCTAGTGGAAGCTTATAACCGATAACCAGAGAACCCCTATTCATCAGTGAATTATCGTGCATGTGATCTGGATAACATGGAAAAGGAATCTCGTGTAAACTGTGGCACTGCACCACCAATATATTAGGTGGTGTTTCTAGGATGTAAAACTTTAAATCCATGGTAGATAATGTCTGTGGTTGTTGTATGTGGGAAGCTAAAGAGGACAAGGTACTAAAGTTGTTAAAACGTTTGGAACCAGCTTCTACACAGAAAGGAAGTATACCAAACCCCTGCATATATCTGAATATGGAAAAAGGTAAACTCCACACTTCCGTGATGCCAGGGGCAACATAAATCAGGTCTAATCTTTTGGGGATATTCACCACGATATTCACAACGGGAATAAAAATCTTTGGATAAGCCGTTCCCTGGATTAATTATCTCGCTTGGATAAGTTTTATCTTGAAATTATCTCGTCTTCAGTTCAATTTTGATCTACTAATTTTATCCAAGAACAAAGGTCGACATGAACAGTAGATATCAAGTCTTTCCAAGGATAAAATAAACCCCGGCTTGCTTCCATGATGAACACCCTCCTTTCGGCGGATTACAGGTGCAGCCACTTGGATTCGCTTAGAGCTTGGTTGATAACACTGAGTTTCATCCAAACTAAACAAAAGAAATTAAGTTTGACTGATTTCCTTCATTAATACAAGAGTTGGACCCAATATGTGGGTTTTTAGTAAAACCTAGTTTTTTATATTTAATAAATGGCTCAATGAACAGATTAGAAAAATGTCAGAGAGTGCAAAGCAAAAGGATGTTAGTTGAGGTGAAGCTGGATTTGGTGGAATCTTTGCATTGATGGGCAATGGCTATAGTGGAACTTGAATCTGAAGCTGGGACCGAGTGGGAGTATAATTAGATGTTAGAAAAGATTACTGTAATTGGATGTTTTCTTTGCTGACCTTTCAAAAAAAAAAAGATTACTGTATTATAAGGCCATGAAATTTGCATAAAGTTTGAGTGGCCTTCAGGAAATCTGTTTTTAATTAACTGGCTATGAAACAGGCAACTCATTGCTACTGTGTTTGTCAAAATTTTCCACTTTTCCCTTCATTAACTTTAAGACTCGTGACACAAAAATAAGAACACTACTAGATTTGGCTGAAACCGTGAAAAAATAAGAGAGCTTCAGAAGCATTTGAGTGTTGCACAGAAAGCCTGAAAGCCCAATACCCCCTAAAGTGCACTTGTAATCATCTTTTACTTAATAAATGATATCTTTCTTCCAAAAAGAAAAAGACCACCTGCAGTACTATATCTAGCAAACATGGCAGTCTCAAGTAGTTGAAAAGATTCACACTTTAAGAAAGCAGAAGGCATTGTGAAACAGATCACACTAAAAATTTCAAGAGGCAAATCCTTACCTATCACTATCAGACTCCATAATAAAAAGACTCCATAATAAAAAGGCCTAAATATCCGAGAAATCTGTAAAAATATGTCGTATAATTTTTATTTTTGCAGATGAAAATTAATCTCATGGACATGGGAAGCTAGCAACAACTTCAGGATAAAAAAGATCCTACCATTTAGTTATATAACAACGTAACGGATGAAAATTAATCTCATTTGGGAAGCTAGCCACAATTTCAGGAAAGGGAAGATCCTACCAGTTAGTTATATCAAGACACAACATCAAGCACACTTTTTCTCAAGGCACGAAAACATAATAACTCATGTACCCAAACAAAATGCCATACCTGAAGGAAGAAATCCATCTACCAGTCTGATTATTATGTCTAATCATGGCCATATCCCCAAAATCAACACCACTCAGTAATCTGATATTGTCTTCGTAACTGTGTAAAATGATTAAAACAGAAAATTAGTGAGGCTCCACCCATCATATCCCTGATTGAAACATATTTCAGAAGTGTCACTTCTCACCAGTTAAGTTACTATCACGGTGACAAATATTGATTTCTGGAATTCACAAGTTCATGTGTCTATCAGACATGTGTGATAGAAAGTATTGGAGATAATAATGAATAATTACATAAGTGGCTACAAATCCTAACTTGGCAAATCCATAAATTGGCAGTAAAATTGAGGAAATCTGCATAGGAGTAGACGGGGCTGGTACACAGGGAAAAACAGGAGGGATATGCTTTAAGTCACACAATGATGTCTAAGCTTTGAGCATGAGGTCCCTCAGAGAAGAAAGAAAGTTGCAGTGGGCGGAAGCAGTCATCGTAGAACTTTGGTCCAGACAACTGGGGCATCCTTCTTGGGACCCACGGAGTCAAAATGAAAGTGAGTTAATCCAACCTCTGTTTTCCTAGAGAATATTCACTAGCTTAAAACACACAATGAACAGCTTTCATGTAATTTGTCAAAACTCAAAAGATATTTGGCTACCTAAGAGGATATGCAACATTGCAACAGCTATTTCTATGGATAAGGGTCACTGAGATTCCTAACTCAATAACCTTCAACGAGTACCTAATAGGATATGCAACATTGCAGCATCTACTGCCATGGATAAGGGTCACCGAGATTCCTAACTAAATAATATTTGACAAGAACATTTCATGAGTCCGTATTTATTTAATTTTTTAAAAGGTTCATTTCATGAGTTTGTATCCCTACAATTAGGGCTGTGAATTTTCTGGAGCTGTCAATTTCATTCAAAGGCACCCAGTCAGGCTTAGATTGTCCTTGTTGCAGAATGTCATGTGCTTCCAAGTAAAATTAGTGGCAAACAAGTTACACGGACCTGATAAACACATGATGAACCTGAACTCAAAATTGGAAGGAAAAAAAACAAGGTGAAAGAACTCAATAACAAGCTAAAATAATGAAGGCACTAGTCTGACTATTTCATTCTTTTGAAGGTAGGGGTAATATTATTGAGTAACTGTGTTTCATATATCTGAAACCATTATTAAACAAAACCATACACATACTTCCTGAAATCTAAAGAGAGATATTGGAGAAGTACCTTGTCGTCGCAAGACATCTTCCACTTGGTGAGAAGTATGCAGAATGAACAGCCTTCTGATGCTCTACCGTTTTGAGACTTTTTGGGTAACGGACATTAATACTTCTCAAATCCCAAATGCAAGCTGTTCCATCCGTTGAACTTGTAGCCATCAAATTGGTGTTTTCAGGGTTGAAATCTATGGAGTTGATCCTGTGGGCATGCAGGATAGACGAGGTTGAGATGCATCCTGCTCTTTCATCCCAAACCTTCAAATTACCATGAGCCTCAGCAAAATATATGGACTTTATATCATTTGGCCGCTGAGAGAGGGAGAAAATAGCATCGTCGCTGGAATAAACCATATTAAAGCTCTCTTTTCCGATATCCATCAAACGAATGAATCCATCATAGCTGCTGGTGAAAATCTGCACAGAGTATTCGATAGTCAAGCAATGAGTTCATTTACAACAATGAGACTAAATATTCATTGGAATGATTACACGTGCCTTTTGGAGTACTAACAATTGGTAAATGTCTATCTAAAAAAATTTAACATTATTGAAAAAACAGCACTTGGTAAATGTTATAAGAGTCATACAGTATAAAGGAAGGCATTTCAACAGATGAATTCCGATTCAGCTCAGGAAAGTCAAAAGAGAAAGAATATTGAAGTTATATCTATTATAGAAACTGCCTTGGCTCATGATACACATGTCACTTTAGAATTTTATGGTGCACGCACACTCTCATACACTATTCATGTCATTATGTTTGGCAGCGTTTGTTGTAGCTTAGCGAATCACACACAACGTTGATAAATCCTCTGCTATTCAATAAGGCCTGGAGAAATTACTCATAACCTCACTATACATGGCCAACACTAGCCGAGAGGAGTCTATTTTAAGGACAGCTTGAGTCGACGCTTGAAAAACAATTCCTGATTTTTTTTATCCGATTTCATCCTCATCTCCGCTTGACGCGTGAAAAACAATTCCTGGAAGACAAATGGCATAGTTCCATCGCCTTTCCCAGCTTTTCCACTCCTTTTTGTTTGTCTCTTCATGCAAATGTTTAGGAAAGAATGCTTGAAAGTTGAAACATCTAAAGTTGTTTGTTAGTTGCTACTGGGTGAATGTAGGTGCTAAGGGTTCTTATACACTGGTGTAGATAAGTTATCTACACACTAGCTTAAAATACAGTGGGGGCCCACTCGAAGAAAAGATTTAAGTGTTGGTTTTCCTCAAAGATGTTGGGTAAATTCCGAAACTTTTTAGCTGAACCTCTGAGAAAATTAAGAAATTTGTTTTCTAAAAGTAAAGCATGTATCTTCTTAAACGCCTTAGGTGTAGAGTAGCCCCAATATCATTTTGATAAGGAAATTAGAGTGATATGTATGTGATAGAAAGTTTGAGAAGTTACATGATATCAAGCTTCAAGAGTTTTTTATATGGTGTACGCAATGCACACTGGCACACCGGAAAAAAAAAATCATTATTGGAAGACCCAAACCATTAATTTTTTGGGCCCCAATTTAAACAGGCCGTGCCTCGAAAACCATCTACATTGGATTATGCTAACCATCTGATGTGTAGACGTTTAAAAAGGATGGCACGCATAAAAAACCTTTACAAACCCAAAAAAGTGAATGGTTTGGATCATCAAATAATGTGGTCCCCACTGAGTTTTTTCGGTGTACTTGCACGTACGTGCGGACACCATACAAAAACTACTAGTTTCAATCACATAACATCATACCCATGGATTTAAATTTCAGTTTCAGTTTCAGTTTTGGCCTTGGCCGAACAGAAATTTCGGTCGAAATCAGGTAAAAAAAATTAATCAATTAATTATTTCGGTAATTTCGGCCAAAAACTTTGGTAATTTTGGCTGAAATTTAGGAAAAATATTAAATTTTTGAAAAAAAAAACTCGGAATTTCGGCCGAAAGAAATTTGGGAAATCCAAAATTTTGGATTTCATGAAATTTTGTTTTGGTCCCAACCGAAATCCAAAATTTCGAATTTCGTACGAAATTTAAAACCATGATCACATCAGGGATAATGTGAGTATATGATAGAATTGTACCACTGTAAGACAGTACATGTTGAATAATTAGATCATGGACTAGTAGCTACTGGTTTCCAAAGGTTTTGCCAAAAAATTGTTCATTACCTACGCTGGTGGAACTTTCACTTCTGAAGATTATTTATAGAAAACTAAAGTTTATTTTCAGTATTGAAGGTAATTGTGTCCAACTAGTGTAAGGATTAGACTTGGTCAATTTGAGCCGGGTAGATTCTTTCACCTTTCTTCATGAAAAATTTCTAAAGGATTTGTTAGCCAACCCCACCAAGTTTGGGATAAGGTTTTAAATGTCGGTTTCGGCGATCCGAAACCGAAGTATTTCGGTTTCAGTGGAAATTTCGGCCAAAATCATGTAAAATTTGGACAAATTTTTTTTTTTTTAAAAATTTCCACCGAAATGTATAAAATTTTGGTCATTTCTGTGGAAATTTCGGTGGCAATTTTGTAATAAAAGGTAAAAAACAAAATTTCGGTCTGAAATTTCAGATTTCGGGGAAATCAAGTAAAATTCCGATTCAATGTACTTTTGGTTTCGGTCCAAATAATATTATGTATACCATTTCATTGACAAGTCTTTGATATTGGCCATTCAGCCATTGGCTAGATTTTGAGGTATGCATGCCATTTCGCATTTCTTTCATTATTGCATTGACTTCCCATGAGAGCTGTAACATAGTTGGCATGCATACCTCGGAAGATTCACATCTTTCAACCAAGAAAACCAATTCTATCAGGTTTTCGGTTGGATTTTATTGCATCCAAAATTCATTTAATTGAAAAAAGTGGTATTAAACAGAAATGTTCATCATAACACATCATGTGTAATTTACAATATAATTTCAGAAATAACTTCATGTGGTTACAATGGCACAATAGTACCTTTCCAGAGCGAAATTTATCAACAATGCCATTCATCATTTTCCGCGACATCTTCTTCAGTCCAGAGTGAAATCCCACAAGGAACTCGCATTTCCAAAAATTTAGGGATTCTATTTTCCCAAGTATAAATGCTAATGATCTTGCAATAATGATCCTCTTCACAAAAACAATACATTTCACGTCTGCTTGTAGCCTGACATAGAACCAAAGTGGAAATAAATTTCCTATCGGGATGTCAGGTAAATGAGATGAGCCAAATACTATTTATTTTACCAACAGATAGACAACATATATCAAAAACTATGTAAAAACTTCCTAGTTCTGTACATATAATCTAAGCCTCGATAATTTCTGTAGAAGGATAGGGCACTAACCATGCTTCAAATCCTAGATTGAACAGTTCCAAAGGAATATTGAAATTAACGCAAAAAAAAAAAATTAACTGGGGATGAGCAACATAAACTATTCATTGCTTATAGACTGCTTATAAAAATAGTGGCAGAAGTAGAAAAGGTCCACAATGCAGAAAACATGGTGCATTTTTAGAGGTGTTGATATATTTTGCCTTATACCTCATTGAAGGGGATCATCACTTATGAGGGGTATTCTTGTAATTATTAATGTTTGTGCTTTATATATAATAAACATATAGAGTTGTGGGTATCATCAAGAAAACCCACAAACACTTTTCCCCTCCTCTCTTCTCCTTTGTTCTTCTTTTCTTGGTTTGTTTACAAGATTAAATCATACCTTGGTATTAAAGAAAAAAGGATGTAGAGTACTATTGCTGCCTTTTTTTCAAGTTTTGGGGCTTAAGGTAACCTCTAGGAACGTAAGACTGACGTCAGAAGTCGTACGGACACATCTTTGGGCTAGCAAATTGATGTAGAGCGCACAATCGGAAGAAGCACAAATCAAATCGGATCTACAGTTTTTTTTTTCTTTTAAATTTTGGAGAAGATAGGGTTCTTGATCTTACTTCGAGCGTGGGGACACACGAGATCGGATCAAGCGCGGAATCGTCGGCAACAACCTTGCATGCAACAAGGGATGAAATGATAGGAGAAATTGAGAAAAAGCTACAGCTTACAATTCCAATTTCCCAAGAAAAACAAAAGAGATACAAGAGAAAATTTCCCTCTCAAATTTCAAATCATTAAGAGGTTCCTAAAATGAGAGACCATGGGGCTTTATATACGAGGCCATTACAATATAAAATGACTTAACTACCCCTAGTAAGCAAATAACCACTAAACACACATGAAAGTAAGGAAAATACAATTATGAAACTACATGACTAACACTAGTGAAACAAAAAGAAAAACACACTAAGGAGACATGAAGGCTGATGTAAAATGCCCAGGGGATGCTCCTGCATCAAACTCCCCTTCTTGAAAGAACTCGTCCTCGAGTTCCCATCAGCCTCGCAGTGGAAGGAATCCGGCAGGGTCAAAAATATAGATGATCCACTCTCTCAAGGAGAATAGTAATCCATAGAAGTCAGCTCGCCCCATGCATCTCAACAAGAATGAATCATCCCGGCAAATGTAGCGGTCTAGAGGGGTACTAGTCCATATTAAAACAAGCATCTGCTGAAAGTGGCATTGGTATAGTGGTCTGCCATGCCAACCAACAGTCATCTCACTAAATATCTCATCTATATCGGGTGTAATGGCTACAGGCAGCACCATCTCAACATGAACAACATCTACCAAGACTTTCTCTACGACTGTGGTAATGGTTATGTCACTTGTGACATCTGGAAGTGTATACTCCTCATCTACAACTGTGCTCACTAACGGTGTGACGAACTCTATCTCAACATGCTCTGGCATAGCTTCAATATCATCATCGTCATCATTGGCCTCACTATCAATGACAAAAAGCTCACCACTAGTATCAACAACATCACTAGTGTCAAGCTCGTCACCACCATCGTCTGGCTCTGAAATGATGGTATCAACAACCTCTCCTGGCTGGCCATGTGAATCCTCAGTATTATCCATAACTTCTCCCTCCCCTTCTTCTTCGCTAGCCTCATCATCAGCCTCTAGGAGTGGAGAAGGAGCTATATGTGCATGCCGCTGAGTCTCTGCAACTGCATGGTGAGGGAATCAAGAATATCCTTCCCTTTATGGTGAGCCTCTCGTTCTTGGCAATGCTGGGCCAAGAACACTTCCCACCTGTCCTTTTGGGCTCTCTCCTCATCACATTGCCGTCAATACTCTGTCAGAGCATAAATCCTCAAAAAGCTATCACGGACATGCTCCCATCGGCAGAACGGAGGTTTGCCCACGCCACGACGTTCTCTTTCTATGAGCATCCACATAGACTCTGCACTTAGTCTAACAGTCTCTCTAGCAAGCCGTAATGTCACACGATGGTTGAAGCTATAGTATCTATGATGCGCGTCGAGTGCGTCGGCCCAGATCATGCACTCGGTCTCAACATCACCATAGCCATAGATGTAAGGAACAAATGGTGGCTCCATAGGTGGGAAAAGAAACAAACTTGTATTCAATCACTATATTAACAAATGCTGTCCTTTGAACTCTTGATTCTTGATTAAGCTGAAATGAATCCAGAAACTCTTGGCTCAGATTTTGAATCAGCGAGAAGAAACACAGTTAACAAATGATGAAAACTGCTGTCTTCAATTGCCATACAGAGTCAAATCTGAACCACTGCCCTGTGACGATATGCTGAAAGTTCCTGGAAACTAATACGGAGTTCAGAAACCTGGATTCAAACTTGAAGAGTGTTCAGCTTGCTTTTAGTAGTAAACTGATCTGAACTATGTCCATGAAAATGAAGTGACTGCTGAAATGAATCTGTTTATGGTCAAAAGTCCGTTGAAAATGACATAGAACTGTAATAAAACCGTGAAGTCACTGCATGAGCTGAGAATCACTGCTTGCTAGCTGAAATTGTACTAGATCATGCCTGACCTTGCATTTGTTTGTTCATGGGACAAATCAAGAAGACGAGCCACTTACAGGAATAAAATTCTCTTGAGAATGTGTGGAACTGATCCCCTTTGCTTATAGAAAGCCAATTAATCAATGTATAACACAGATATAAGGTCCCTCGAACTGTTCTGCCTCTTCTTCCGGTATGAACTAGACACAAACAATGTTGATCTTAACATTTCTGACAGGCTAGTGAAGTTTTTTTTTTTTTTTTTTTTTTTTAAATCCTAACTTTATGATTCCACAAAGTATCAACTCGTCAACACCTGTCACGCTTAATAGAGCAGTCAGTTGGCAGCTGGGTTTGATTCTGCTATGAATGAATGTTGGGTCTAGTTCTCTTGAAGATCTGAAGGGCTTCAGGGAAATACACCTACCAATGAGGGTTTCTACATCTCAAAATAGAGGCGCACAGCGATGGGATCAATTCAGAACAGTACCAAGTAGATAGGTAGGCACCAACTGAAGGGGCGAGATCTCTAGGTTTCAAGTTGAGTGAACAGTCTCTCTTGTTTTTTTTTTGTTTTTTTAATATCCACCTTGTTGTAACAAGCTTTAGTAGCTCAGAGAATAACAATTCAGATGCTATGGCAGTTAGCTAATAGTAGGTTGTAATTAGGACCTGCAAATCCTCATTGGTTTATAATTCTCCAAGATCAACAAATGCTGGTCGCCCATGGAAACTGAGTTGTATTATCTCAAATCATGCATTCGCTGATTCGCGTACAATACTGATGGATTCTATTGAGGGTTCTCAGTTGATGCATAGCTCCATTTGCCATAGCTGAGAGCCCTCATAGTAGATAATTGATGCAGGTGCGTCCCTCCATCCCTCCAGATCGCACATATCAACGACCAGGAGTTCCAAATCTGTGATCGGACTGCCCAAGACCATCAGATCAATAATCAGGCGATCCAGATCATCAATCAAGCCCAAACTACAGAAGAGGAGAACCATTCCAAGGACAACCGCCCCAGATCATCAGAAGATCCAGGCACCATCAGATCTACGGTCCGTCTAGGTTCTGTCAATATGAGAGAGGAAAATAATTCGTTATTAATTAGGATGAATAAAGAAGCCTTGTGGGTTTTAGTCTATTACATTTTTTTTGTGAAGTTTGGCTTAGGACTAAGTTTAGGAGTTGGATGAGTTTTAGAAGTTTTATGCAGGTTGAAAGTCTTCACGTGATAGGGAATGGGAATGGGTTTTACGCAGAAGTTTTAGTTGTTGTAGTTTTATAAGTCTTTGTTGGGGTAGGAGTTGGCCACCTAAAAATTCTCTCTCTCTCTCTCTCTCTCTCTCTCTCTCTATATATATATATATATATATATATATATATATATATATATATATATATATATATATATATGAGGAAACTGTTGGTGAGCTTAAGCGCACCAAACCTATGGTGCGCTTAAGCTCCCCAATCACATGTGGTGATCCAAACCATTCATTTGCAAGGCCTTATGATAGATAGGGGGTGTACCAAAATCAGCTCCATAGGATCATCCTAACCCCTCCATTTGTGGAGGACAAAAAATGGGCAGATTTGTGTCTGTCCATTTTTGTCCTCCACAAATGGAGGGGTTAGGATATATATATATATATATATATATATATATATATATATATATATAGAGGAAACTGTTGGTGCGCTTAAGCTCACCAAACTTATGGTGAGCTTAAGCACCCAATCACATGGGGGCCCACTTTGTTAGGATGATCCAAAGCATTCATTTGAAAGCGCCTTACATAGATAGGGGGTGTATCAAAAATCATCTGTCCATTTTTGTCCTCCACAAATGGAGGGGTTAGGATGATCCTATGGAGCTGATTTTTGGTACACCCCCTATCTATCATAAGGCCTTGCAAATGAATGGTTTGGATCACCACAGAAAAGGTGGGACCCATGTGATTGGGGAGCTTAAGCGCACCATAAGTTTGGTGCGCTTAAGCTCACCAACAGTTTGCTCATATATATATATATATATATATATATATATATATATATATATATATATATATCCACCATTGTAAATGAAAATTATTCTTTACACCTGGTTCTTCAATATTTTGCTCTAAGTAAGAGTGGATTGAGTTTTCTCAGAGAAAGCGATTGATTCTAAGTTTTTTTTCGAGCTTGTTGAATGCACGCTTCCCATCCTCAATGCTGAATTGGAACTAGCAAGATTGGTTTCTCAGTCGCTGCCCAGACAAGAGCTCTGAGAATCGCACGGCTCCTGCAGTTTTCTTGGTTGCAGCAAGCATCATCTCACGACTCAAAAGAAAAAAGAAAAAAAGCCACCTTGCATATTGTTTCAGTCGCATACCAGCCACAAAACAACACCTGGTTATCAGTCACCCACAGCAAGAGGAGAGCAGAAATTTTCTGCCCATTTTCAGTTGTGATAAGCCATAAAATCCAGCTACTGTAGACGCAACTTCATCCAACTTTCAGGCTTCCAAGTTCAGCTGACTGCTGAACTTTAGCAAACTGCCACCCACCCTTGCTTCAGCGGATTGCAAAACAACCACTTGCGACCACTTGCGACAACCGACAGGTTTTGCTGCAAGAGTGAGCGCTACCCCACCTTCCATACGAATTCCTACATAAATTCAACCCAGCTTACCTTCCTCGTCCAGGAGAAAACCTTCCCAAATTTCCCGGTTCTTTTGATCTAACACACGTGCACGCCCACACACACACACACACACACACACACACACACACACACACACACACACTTCTTGATCTTCTTTAATCACCCCAAACTTCCACCTTTCTAACCAATTCATCCCTTAAACCAACAACCACTCCATCCTATATTTAACCGAATACACACCTTGTTTCTTTAGCTGACAACCACTTGAAACAATTCAAAAACTCTCATCATTGTAAACGAGACCCCTTTCCACATTCACTACATCACTCCCTAAAACTCACCACCCCTTCACATCCTAATTCACTTCTTTCCCACTGCCTAATCCAACCACCCATCGAGATACCCCATAACTACCTCTTTCAATAACCCTTTTCACCGCCTTCCGCCATTCCACCTCCCTTTTCTAGTTTAATATTGGAGCTTCTGCTACACCTCTGCATTAATAATCAATGGTGTTCTCTATAAATCAAATAGGTAATGAATGGCTAAACATGCAAAGATGTATAGCCCCTACTTCCCACAGAAGAATAACTAGAAAGGGGAAAATTTTGTAATTTAGATTGTTCTCTTTTTTCCACACTTCAAATTTGTGTAGACACGAACTCTTGAAAAATCTCATCATGGTTTTGTTCTACATATAGGCAAAATTTAATTTGCAAATATCCTTTAGTCCTTCAATTATGGTCTGAACCAATATTGAGTATATTAATGGGAAAATGCAATCAAAGATAAGAAAATAGAATAACTAAAGGTGAGAAAAGGTATGGAAGAAAAAAAGAAATGACACTTCCACAAATTCAAAAATCAATAAAAGAGACATACCTGTATTCTCCTGCAACCGATTATGCAATAGGTTATGCAAAGAAAAAAGTTGTTTTGCCTTCAAAAGAGGTTGTTCTGGGTATAAAAGATGAATCCTAAACCTGATTTTCAAAATAAGAACACTACTATTAATGAGGCAACATGTAAACAATAGAGTGAACAGAATCAAATAGCATATTCTAAGTCACAGATATTTGAACTTGATTAGAAGGGCCATTATATACCAGCAACCACATAACCATTATAAAACTGTAACAGAATTGAAAGAAGTTGTTTTTGGAAAAGGTATTTTCCTTCTTCTAATCATGGGCGTTGCCTTGTTAGAAGAAAATTTTCAGCCCATTATTTCTGGAGTTGGTAGTTGCAATCGTGGGCTACATATTTGGAATAATACCCTTAAAGATTTTAATTTTTTTAGTCTTGGGCTGATATCGATCCTTGTTGTTGATACAACTCCTTAAAAACTAGCCCGAGTTATTGCAGTCGGTCAGCATATTTAAGGAATGTTCCTACGAGATTTCGATCTACAAAATCTTTACGAAGAATTTGGTAATATAAGTCTTCTGTCAATGCAAGGAAGTGGGGCGAGGATGTAGTAAATATGACTGGACAAGAGGTACCTAAGAGGGATATCTTTCGCTATCTTGGTTCAATCCTACAAAAGAAAGGATAGATTGAAGAGGATGATAACCACAGGATAAGAGGAGGTTGGTTGAAGTGGAAGCATGCTTCATGAGTTCTATGTGACCATGAAATACCTACCAAGTTGAAGGGAAAGTTTTATAAGACAGCTGTGAGGCCAACCATGCTGTACGGCTCAGAATGTTGGGTCACCAAGAAGCAGCATGTGCATAAGATGAGTGTAGCGGAGATGCGAATGCTTAGATGGATGTGCGGCCACACAAGGTTGGATAAAATTAAAAATGAAGACCTCCGTAAAAAGGTGGAGGTGGCACCAATTGAGGAGAAGATGAGAGAGCACCGCTTAAGATGGTTTGGGCATATCCAACGTAAGCCTTTGGATACTCCATTGAGAAGAAGTGACTCGTGCCAAGTTGATGGAGTAAAAAAAGGTAGGGGCAGATAAAAAAAAACTTGGGTAGAAACAATGAGGAACGACTTGATGGCTAGAAACATAACAGAGACCATGACCTTGGATAGGAGAGAATGGAAGAAAATTATCCATGTAGACGAACCCAACTAGTGTCAGGATTAGACTTAGTCAATTTGAGCCGGGTAGATCTTTTCACCTTCTTCATGAAAATTTTCTAAAGGATTCATTAACCGACCCCAACTAGTTTGGGACAAAGGCTTAGTTGACTTGAGTTGAGTTTTTAAGTCTTCTTCCAATGCAATCGACAAAGATGATTAGTACAAAAACCGTAAATTTGTGTGGGTTTATAGATGAAAACAAACTAAAAAAACATAATGCACTACATTCACATGCATAAAATAAACAAAAAGATATACCTGAAAAATGAAAGCAGGCTTTATTTGAAGTGTATCGACCAAAAAGGATCTTGATCATCATACCAATAATTAGAAACAACCAATGATGTATGAAATGCAACAGAGGTCATTTCATGTTCCATAAATCAAGAAAGAATGAAGGTAATAATGAGGATATGCATCAACAACTGAGTCACTTGGTATAATTATAGTTATAATAAGTAGCATAGCTAAATTACCTACTTTTTCTCGTAGTGCTCTGCGTAGCTCAAAACTTTGGGGCCCTTTAATTGACTGTTTCCATTTGTTCCATGAAGAATATCAACAATAAAGAATAACAGTTTGTTATGTGGAGTGAGTACTAAACTATTTGGGATGTCACTTATATGTATAGGGCCATCAAAAAATTCCAAAGAGTTGCTCACAGGCATATGACCTTTGTCAGTATCACGTGTCGGACATCTGAAAACTGGTGAAGATAAGCAGCCCTTCACAGCTCCAATCAACAATCATTTTATCCTCGTGTTCATGTTTCCAGATAGGAAGTAACAGGTAGAAGGTTGATGAGCCTAGATGAGATGAAGCTTTCTTACCCAAGGGAACAAAGTTAGAAACAAACTCTGATCTGTCAAGGATGATCTTGAGAAACATTTCTTGAAAATTCTGTGCATGCGTTATCTGTATGAGTATCAAATTCTGTCAGATAATGACTAAAATTAAATAAGACAAGTGGGGAATTTGTTTAGAAGTAACACATTACCTCATCCGCATCAAATTCAATAATCGCTGAAGGAATAAGCTGTGTCATAACAATTCTACCATGGGCCAGATGAAGATCAACATTCATAGTTTCAGCTTCTTTAGGTAGAGGGTTCTTGACAAAAAGTCCAAAATCTCTGTAGAGCCTATCATCCGGGTCAGGAATAAATCGCTTATCATAAAAGTAGAGGCGGATAGGACTTTCAGTACAAATCCATGGTACTCTAAGTGCAGCAGGGATTAGCATCTCATGAAGTTCTCCTCGCAAATTATCCTCTGCCAACAAAAATACTTTATTCTAATAACAGTTCCTGGCAGCGAGATGCAGAAATGAAGGCAATATAGCAGCCATTTAGAAAACAGTGTACCTTCACAGGGACCAGACTCAGAAGTATGTTCAACAAATCCTTCTTTTGTATCATCATCTGAACCTGGCAAAAGATAGTTCGTCAAAGCACCCCGTGCGTGTAATTCTGTGCAGGCTTTTAGACATGCAATTCTCTTAGCCTCGTCTTTTGAAGGACAGGGTAGACTGTCAATTTGACGAATTGGAGCATTGAGAGGGAGGATAATGCGGCAGACAGTCCCACCTGAATCATCGAAATAAAAGAACTCCGGCTTAGGGGAAAAATGCCTGCACATAAACACCATTGCTCTTTAACTGGGTGAATTATCAGAAACATAAAAAAAATTGGAACCGATAACATTTAGTAAGCTCCAAAAATAGGAAGTGGGATTCTGAAATAAAAGTAACAATTAAAGTTAGGGCATACTCATCTTTGGGAAGTTTCGAACAATAATGGTGAAGTAATGAAACACTAGATCCAGTACTGATGGAAGCACCGGTGGAATCAACTTGATACCTCTTCTCCTCTAAATCAACAAATGTCTCTATGGATGTTCTACATGTAATTTGCTTATTCATGCATTCTTCATCAGACATAAAATCCTCGATCAATTTAAGCTCACGCTGGTTATCTCTACTATGTCGAGAAGGCAGACAATATGAACTAATTTAGACAAATAAATATAGTATTAAATTCCTAAACGCACAGACATAATATGGAAATATAAATCACCTCTCTACCAAAACTACATATTCGGACTGTTGCGTGCTCGCCCTCTAGATTGTATAAAGCTGGTGACAGATTCTGGTAGATCAAACCGCACTACAAGGCAGCAAGTCTGAATATCAAGTCCTTCTTCAGCCACATTAGTTGCGACCAGTAGATTCACCTGCCAGATCAAACGGATGTAGATAGTTACCTTGTAGATTAGTGGTATAAGTAGTCAATAGGGAGGAGACAAACATTTGTAATGTTTGATCTACCTAGGATTTACCTGGTAGAATAGTAATAAGTAGTGTTTGGTTTCCAATCTCATAAGAGTAATGGGAGGGGGTGTCATTACCAATATATATATATATATATATATATATATATATATATATATATATATATATATATAGAGAGAGAGAGAGAGAGAGAGAGAGAGAGAGAAATTTTACACAACAAATTCTTGATTTTTTGAAGAGAATGACAAGGTATAAGTAGGGAACATGTAGGGAAGATGGGTGCCACGTCACCAGACAAGCAACTATTACCTTTGAATCTTGTCTAATAGTCTCTAGGGATTTTGATTCTAAATTGGCTACCAAACACCATAAAAGTTGCCCAAAAAGCATTTTATACTTTGGACATCCTTGAGGATGCCAGGCATGTGGCTACCAAACAGGCCCTAAAAAGAGTAATCACAGGCTGAAACATGACTAGAAGTCCAACATAATACAGAAATACCAAGCAGATATGACAAAGTAACTGTTAACAGGTCTTTAGGTCTTTATTGTAATGCCCAAGGGCATACTTGTCTTTGTACTTCACTCTTTATTATTTATATTACATGAGTGAGGGGGAAAACCCTAACTCAATCTTTTCTTTCACTCTTTACTTTCTCTCTTTTCTCTACCTCTTTCACTTTTTTAGTCCATCCATCTCGTTGGATCCCTCCCCCTCTACACTTTAGGAGGATTCCTCGCAAACTCCTGTTCTTCCTCTTCCGGTTCTTCCTGATCCCATCCCTGTTTCTACATCTCCGGTGTCCAGTTCCTCCCCTACAGTTGATTCTACTGTTATGCCGACGTCAGCGCCTTGTGCAGCCCCTCTGCCTCCACCATTGAAGCAGTATCAGCGTCGGTGCAAATCTATTGCTCATTCAGCCCCGCCCGCCAGAGATCCCCACTTCTGAGGTACATTCTGACTCTCCCATTGCCTCTCGCACTCGGTCTCGCAGTACTGCTCATCCCATTTCCTCTTTTGTGTCTTATGACTTTCTCACCCCTGTATTTCGTAGTTTGGTTTCGTCTTTGTCCTCTATTTCTCTACCTAAGACTCTACAGGAGGCACTTGATCATCAAGGCTGACGGGCAGCTATGGATCTTGAGATGCAGGCCCTTCAGGCCAATCAGACATGGGATTTGGTCCCTCTACCATATGGTGCTCGCCCCGTTGGCTGTCGCTGGGTTTATGCAGTCAAGCACCTTCCTGATGGCACAGTTGAGCGCCTTAAGGCTCGACTTGTTGCCAAAGGGTACACGCAGACATATGGGCTTGATTATGGCGAGACTTTTTCACCAGTTGCGAAAATTCCTTCTGTCTGTGTCCTGCTATCCCTTGCTGTGAATCATGGCTGGCATCTTCATCAGTTGGATGTAAAGAATGCCTTTCTTCATGGTGATTTGGAGGAAGAGGTCTATATGGAGCAACCTCCTGGATATGTTGCTCAGGGGGAGAGATCTTCTCTTGTTTGCCGTTTGAGGAAATCCATTTATGGTCTCAAACAATCTCCGAGAGCCTGGTTTGGGAAGTTCAGTGCTACACTTATTCGCTTTGGCATGAAGCAGTGCGCAGTTGATCACTCCGTCTTCAGTTTTCAGTCTCAGGCTGGTTGTGTTCTGTTGATAGTATATGTCGATGATATCATTATCACTGGTAGCGATACAAGTGGCATTCAGAGGCTCAAATCCTTCCTTCAGACAGAGTTCTCTACTAAGGATTTGGGCCGTCTTCGGTATTTCCTGGGCATTGAGGTTGCCTACTCGACTAGGGGTATCTACCTCTCACAGAGGAAGTATGTTCTGGATCTTCTTGATGAGACAGGTTGTTTAGGAGTCAAGCCTGCCTCAACTCCTATGGACCAGAATATGAAATTACTCCCTGGGGAGGGAGTTCTGTTAGAAGATCCAGGGAGATACAGACGGTTAGTTGGTAAGCTCATTTATATTACTGTTACACGTCCAGATATGACCTTTGCAGTTAGCGTTGTTAGCCAGCATATGAGCTCACCTCGCACTTCACACTGGGCTGCTATACTTCAGATATTGAGATATCTGAAGAGTTCGCCAGGTAAAGGGTTGTTATTTCAGAGGCATGGGCACCAGATAATTGAAGGATACACTGATGCAGACTGGGCAGGATCTCCGGCTGATAGGCGGTCTACTACAGGATATTGCACCTTTATTGGAGGTAATCTTGTTTCATGGAGAAGTAAGAAACAAGATGTCGTGTCTAAATCTAGTGCCAAGGCAGAATATAGAGTTATGTCTCATACGAGTGGGGAACTCATGTGGCTATGTTCCTTACTTTCAGAGATTGGATTTCCTCCTCCTTCTTCTTCTCCAGCTCAGTTATACTGTGACAACAAATCCGCCATTTATATTGCAACGAATCCAGTCTTCCATGAGAGGACCAAACATATTGAAGTGGATTGTCATTTCATTAGAGATTTGATTCAGCGAGGCTACATATCTCTCGTGTTTACCAGATCTACAGATCAATTAGCAGACATGTTCACGAAGCCTCTAAGTAGAGCTAAGTTAGTTGATAATTGTAACAAGCTAGGAATGTTAGATATCTACATTCCAACTTGAGGGGGAGTGTTAACAGGTCTTTAGGTCTTTATTGTAATGCCCAAGGGCATACTTGTCTTTGTACTTCACTCTTTATTATTTATATTACATGAGTGAGGGGGAGAACCCTAACTCAATCTTTTCTCTCACTCTTTACTTTCTCTCTTTTCTCTACCTCTCTCAACAGTAACATCTACCTTTATAATCTAATTAAGTTGAATGTCTATCACCAAAGGTTTCATCGATACAATATGAAGTTATACCTAGTATGAGAAAAGAAATGGTACCCCCAGAGACAGGGCTGGCAATTTCACCCGGAAAAGCGGGGATCCGCCCCGCCCCGCCCGCTTGGGGAGGGGATTCCCCGATTTGAGTGGGGAAGGGGATTTAAAAAATTCCCCGGTGCGGGGAAGGGGATGGAGTTGGCCCCGCCCCGCATTAATGCCATTTTTTTCTTATATTTTTTTAAGTGTTTTTTTTTTTTGGAAAAACTACTAGAAACCCCTTAGATCAAAACATATCTACAAGATTCTCCCAAAATTTTCATAATTTCCATTAGTACAGTTTTGTCCCTTACATAGCTTTTTATGTTTTCTTTTACCCATAATCCATTGGGCATTGTCCCTCATTATATTAGTATATTACCCATAGAAATCCCTAAAATCTCTCCCTCGAACCATCACTGTAAGGCAACATTAAATTCTTTGAAAATCTCCCTCCCCCAAATAAAGGCACCATCTCTCTGATGAGTGATGAGATTTTATATGGTGTGCGCTCCCATAGTCCATTATTTTTCAAAAAGTAATGTATGGGCTACGCCATAGGATGGTCCAAACTGTCCATTTGATAGGCTATAATTTAAAAGTACTTTACAGGCCACACCATAGATCATCCAAACCGTCCATTTGATGGGCCACAACGTAAATAGATTGTGGCCCAAAAATCATTTCCATAGGATGATTGCAACCCTCCGATCTGTAGAAGGTACCAAAATATGCAATTCCTCTATAGATCAGAGGGTTGGGATTATCCTATGGAAATGATTTTTTGGCCACAACCTATTTACGTTGTGGCCCATCAAATGGACAGTTTGGATCATCCTACATGTGCCCATCAAGTGGAAGGTTTGGATCATCCTATGCCTATGGTAGTATGGTGTGCCCATCAAATGGACGGTTTGGATCTTCCTATGGTGTGGCACGTACAGTACTTTTTGGCAAGTGGGATTGGGAATTAGGGATCTGCTAAGGACTAGTGATCAATTAAATGAATCTGAGAGCAACCACCTTTGTCCCCAGGTTAATAAAATGAATAAGACAAAATCTTAGCCTATGTGGGTTGTGTGGCTACTCTCACATGCAACAGCCAAGCCGCAACATGCCTGAAGTGATTGTCCCTAGCAAATCTTTAGTTTTAACCTAACATTTAACAAAGTAAAATGAGAAAGTAAAGTGATTGTCCCCGAAGGATGCGGGGCGGGAAAGGGGATGGGATGGGGATTAGATATTCCCCGTGGGGAGGGGAGGGGGATTCCCACCATCCCCGCAGTGGGGAGGGGAAGGGGAGGGGGGAAATTCCCCGCATAGGGGAAGGAGTAGGGGATCCCAACATCAGGCCCCGACCCGCCCCGTTGCCAGCCCTACCCAGAGAACTAGTCTTCCATTCTAAAAAATCATGAAACCTGTCCCAGAATTAATGGGAACCACCCACGCTTTACATAGGTCCGTTTGATTTCAACCACAGAAGAGGGCAGTGATTTCAACCACAGAAGAGGGCAGACAAGTAATCTGATCACCCAACCAGACCAAGTTTTATTTAATAGTATCAACAACCCAAAATCCCAACACATGAATTAAGTACTGGAAATATGTCTGTATCAGACGCCCCAAACTCCAGCATGTATGATACAATATCATCCAATACAAACATTCTCATAGGTGACACATTATAGTGTTTTTGGATAAACAATTTGTGCATCGTTCTCATAGAATGTTATAGCCTCCTTGGATGAATGACTTGTTTATCCGATGATACATAAATTCATTTTTTTCATAGCATCCAGAAGAATGATGCCTTAAATGTAACGCCCCGGCCACCGTGTAGATATTGTCCGGTTCTAGGCCGGAGCCCTCCCCGGTTTTGCTTTTCCACATAAAATGCGTCTACACAGGGAAGGTGGACGTCTACACATATACCCCAAGAACTTTCTCTCTCCGCTTCCGATGTGGGACTATTACATTAAAACTAACAGCGGAACAGTTATAGATGCTATTGCAGTAAGAAGGAAAAAAACGAAAAACTACAAAGACAGTTCAACCTTTGGACACAGTAACTTCACTCATAAGCTTTCATGTTAAATTAAATGTTTTGTAATTGTAAAAATAAGCCTCCAGGGTAAGTTCCTCTCTAGGTTAAGAAAGAATAACTTAGGTGTTCCCATCTGCACTGAGGCATCATCAGACAGAAGTAACCTAACTACATTAAGCAGGCATTAAAAATTTGAAAGAAGACAATTTCAAGGCATTATATTAGTTATTAAAATTGACTTTACATGCTTTAACTTTTGCATGCCATCCAGGAACTTGAGGATTGCACTCATGGTGGCATTTAGGACAACCATGAAAATTGAACAGAGAAATAATTATAAAAGAAGAACATTAGGAAGAGAACAGAATATCAGAGATAGGTTTATAGAAGCACTGCGAAAATCGGAAAGAGAGCCCATATGGCCTGTCCATCTACCATGTCTAATATCTTCTCCCTGGTACCTAAGTAGACAAGTACATGGTTTGCACCTGGCTCGTAACTATAAGTTTTGGTCCCACAAAACATGAAAACTGTATATACACAGTAAGTTCATAATAAGTATGTAAGAATATAGTCTTTTAATGGGCAAAGTCACAATTGCACTTGTATTTGAGTAAAACATGTCATGAGATAAAAGAGTTCACATTGATAATGGGAGACATTCACTGGTGTCTATTGGGTCTAATGAAACAATCATATGATCGCTCAAATGCAAACAGCCATCAACCACATAACCAACAAATATCTTCAAAATAGACTAACAACTAAAAAACACACTCATCAGTCACCATTAGCCGTTTGCTCAACAAAAAAAAAAAAAAACACGCACACACACACACAGTATAATCCCTACACCTAGACATGTAAATCAGTGGTCTTAATAGTTTAGGATGTTATAACAAAGGGAATAAGTTTGTTCAAGATAAAAAAAACACAGAAAATAAGTAGACCAGAAAATAAGTAGACCAAGGAATAAATGAAGGGAAAAAAGAAAATTCACTATTAACAAAAAAGATATCGAACACACAAGAACAGCCAGACATGGCCTATAACAATGATAGCAAAACAAAATCATGAAGGAGACAAAAGCTTTGAAAATCATTACAAAAAATTTTACATGCATGATGTGCTACCAACAACAGAAATTTACCATTGTTTTTATTGAAACTATTTTAAGATTGACATAGCTTACTATAAAATTATAAAAAGGGTTGCCTATTGGAGTTGGTTACTTGGTTCGGAGAGGGGATTGTGGTGGTGGTGGGAGAAGGGTAGGTATTGGAGAAGTTTTTAAACTTCAAAACATTTTGGCGAAACATTTTATGGAAGAAAATATTTAAGTGTTGGTTTTCCTGAAAGATTTTGGGTAAATTCCGAAACTTTTTAGCTGAACCTTTGAGAAAATTAAGAAATTTGTTTTCTTAAAGTAAAGCATGTATCTTCTTAAACGCCTTAGGTGTAGAGTAGCCCCAATATCATTTTCATAAGGAAATTAGAGTGATATGTATGTGATAGAAAGTTTGAGAAGTTACATGATATCAAGCTTCAAGAGTTTTTTATATGGTGTCCGCAATGCACACTGGCACACCGGAAAAAAAAATTCAGTAGGGTCCACATTATTGGAAGACCCAAACCATTAATTTTTTGGGCCCCAATTTAAACAGGCCGTGCCTCGAAAACCATCTACATTGGATTATCCTAACCATCCGATGTGTAGACGTTTAAAAAGGATGGCACGCATAAAATCCTTTACAAACCCAAAAAAAGTGAATGGTTTGGATCATCAAATAATGTGGTCCCCACTGAGTTTTTTCAGTGTACTTGCACGTACGTGCGGACACCATACAAAAACTACTAGTTTCAATCACATAACATCATACCCATGGATTTAAATTTCAGTTTCAGTTTCAGTTTTGGCCTTGGCCGAACAGAAATTTCGGTCGAAATCCGGTAAAAAAAATTAATCAATTAATTATTTCGGCCAAAAACTTGGTAATTTTGGCTGAAATTTAGGAAAAATATTAAATTTTTGAAAAAAAAAACTCGGAATTTCGGCCGAAAGAAATTTGGGAAATCCAAAATTTTGGATTTCATGAAATTTCGGTTTCGATCCCAACCGAAATCCAAAATTTCGAATTTCGGACGAAATTTAAAACCATGATCACATCAGGGATAATGTGAGTATATGATAGAATTGTACCACTGTAAGACAGTACATGTTGAATAATTAGATCATGGACTAGTAGCTACTGGTTTCCAAAGGTTTTGCCAAAAAATTGTTCATTACCTACGCTGGTGGAACTTTCACTTCTGAAGATTATTTATAGAAAACTAAAGTTTATTTTCAGTATTGAAGGCAATTGTGTCCAACTAGTGTCAGGATTAGACTTGGTCAATTTGAGCCGGGTAGATTCTTTCACCTTTCTTCATGAAAAATTTCTAAAGGATTTGTTAGCCAACCCCACCAAGTTTGGGACAAGGTTTTAAATGTCAGTTTCGGCGATCAGGAACCGAAGTATTTCGGTTTCAGTGGAAATTTCGGCCAAAATCATGTAAAATTTGGACAAAAATTTTGTTTTTTTTTGTTTTTTAAATTTCCACCGAAATGTATAAAATTTCGGTCATTTCTGTGGAAATTTCGACCATTTCAGTGGATATTTCGGTAATTTCGGTGGCAATTTTGTAATAAAAGGTGAAAAACAAAATTTCGGTCTGAAATTTCAGATTTCGGGGAAATCAAGTAAAATTCCGATTCAATGTACTTTTGGTTTCGGTCCAAATAATATTATGTATACCATTTCATTGACAAGTCTTTGATATTGGCCATTCAGCCATTGGCTTAATTTTGAGGTATGCATGCCATTTCGCATTTCTTTCATTATTGCATTGACTTCCCATGAGAGCTGTAACATAGTTGGCATGCATACCTCGGAAGATTCACATCTTTCAACCAAGAAAACCAATTCTATCAGGTTTTCGGTTGGATTTTATTGCATCCAAAATTCATTTAATTGGAAAAAGTGGTATTAAACAGAAATGTTCATCATAACACATCATGTGTAATTTACAATATAATTTCAGAAATAACTTCATGTGGTTACAATGGCACAATAGTACCTTTCCAGAGCGAAATTTAGCAACAATGCCATTCATCATTTTCCGCGACATCTTCTCCAGTCCAGAGTGAAATCCCACAAGGAACTCGCATTTCCATAAATTTAGGGATTCTATGTTCCCAAGTATACATGCTAATGATCTTGCAATAATGATCCTCTTCACAAAAACAATACATTTCACGTCTGCTTGTAGCCTGACATAGAACCAAAGTGGAAATAAATTTACTATCGGGATGTCAGGTAAATGAGATGAGCCAAATACTATTTATTTTACCAACAGATAGACAACATATATCAAAAACTATGTAAAAACTTCTTGGTTCTGTACATATAATCTAAGCCTCGATAATTTCTTCAATGTTAGTCTCTACTTAATATGATCTGGAACTGTTCAAAATTTCAAATATAAATCACTGCATTGTACTCTTTTGCAGGGAAGTCCAGATGAGCTCAATAAATACAAGATTAGTGCATTCGATTTATTTTAAATATGTTACCATTCAATTAATTCAAATAGAGATCTGTAGAAGGATAGGGCACTAACCATGCTTCAAATCCTAGATTGAACAGTTCCTAAGGAATATTGAAATTAACGCAAAAAAAAATAATTTAAGTGCCCTTTTTTCAAGTTTTGGGGCTTAAGGTAACCTCTAGGAACGTAAGACTGATGTCAGAAGTCGTACGGACACATCTTTGGGCTAGCAAATTGATGTAGAGCGCAGAATCGGAAGAAGCACAAATCAAATCGGATCTACAGTTTTTTTTTTCCTTTAAATTTTGGAGAAGATAGGGTTCTTGATCTTACTTCGAGCGTGGGGACACACGAGATCGGATCAAGCGCGGAATCGTCGGCAACAACCTTGCATGCAACAAGGGATGAAATGATAGGAGAAATTGAGAAAAAGCTACAGCTTACAATTCCAATTTCCCAAGAAAAACAAAAGAGATACAAGAGAAAATTTCCCTCTCAAATTTCAAATCATTAAGAGGTTCCTAAAATGAGAGACCATAGGGCTTTATATACTAGCCCATTACAATATAAAATGACTTAACTACCCCTAGTAAGCAAATGACCACAAAACACACATGAAAGTAAGGAAAATACAATTATGAAACTACATGACTAACACTAGTGAAACAAAAAGAAAACACACTAAGGAGACATGAAGGCTGACGTAAAATGCCAAGGGGATGCTCCTGCATCAAACTCCCCTTCTTGAAAGAACTCGTCCTCGAGTTCCCATCAACCTCGCAGTGGAAGGAATCCGGCAGGGTCAAAAATATAGATGATCCACTCTCTCAAGGAGAATAGTAATCCATAGAAGTCAGCTCGCCCCATGCATCTCAACAAGAATGAATCATCCCTGCAAATGTACCGGTCTAGAGGGGTACTAGTCCATATTAAAACAAGCATCTGCTGAAAGTGGCATTGGTATAGTGGTCTGCCATGCCAACCAACATCTCACTAAATATCTCATCTATATCGGGTGTAATGGCTATAGGCAGCACCATCTCAACATGAACAACATCTACCAAGACTTTCTCTACGACTGTGGTAATGGTTATGTCACTTGTGACATCTGGAAGTGTATACTCCTCATCTACAACTGTGCTCACTAACGGTGTGACGAACTCTATCTCAACATGCTCTGGCATAGCTTCAATATCATCATCGTCATCATTGGCCTCACTATCAATGACAAAAAGCTCACCACTAATATCAACAACATCACTAGTGTCAAGCTCGTCACCACCATCGTCTGGCTCTGAAATGATGGTATCAACAACCTCTCCTGGCTGGCCATGTGAATCCTCAGTATTATCCATAACTTCTCCCTCCCCTTCTTGTTCGCTAGCCTCATCATCAGCCTCTAGGGGTGGGGGGTGGAGAAGGAGCTATATGTGCATGCCGCTTGAGTCTCTGCAACTGCATGGTGAGGGAATCAAGAATATCCTTCCCTTTATGGTGAGCCTCTTGTTCTTGGCAATGCTGGGCCAAGAACACTTCCCACCTGTCCTTTTGGGCTCTCTCCTCATCACATCGCCGTCGATACTCTGTCGGAGCATAAATCCTCAAAAAGCTATCACGGACATGCTCCCATCGGCAGAACGGAGGTTTGCCCATGCCACGACGCTCTCTTTCTATGAGCATCCACATAGACTCTGCACTTAGTCTAACAGTCTCTCTAGCAAGCCGTAATGTCACACGATGGTTGAAGCTATAATATCTATGATGCGCGTCGAGTGCGTCGGCCCAAATCATGCACTCGGTCTCAACATCACCATAGCCATAGATGTAAGGAACAAATGGTGGCTCCATAGGTGGGAAAAGAAACAAACTTGTATTCAATCACTATATTAACAAATGCTGTCCTTTGAACTCTTGATTCTTGATTAAGCTGAAATGAATCCAGAAACTCTTGGCTCAGATTTTGAATCAGCGAGAAGAAACACAGTTAACAAATGATGAAAACTGCTGTCTTCAATTGCCATACAGAGTCAAATCTGAACCACTGCCCTGTGACGATATGCTGAAAGTTCCTGGAAACTAATACGGAGTTCAGAAACCTGGATTCAAACTTGAAGAGTGTTAAGCTTGCTTTTAGTAGTAAACTGATCTGAACTATGTCCATGAAAATGAAGTGACTGCTGAAATGAATCTGTTTATGGTCAAAAGTCCGTTGAAAATGACATAGAACTGTAATAAAACCGTGAAGTCACTGCATGAGCTGAGAATCACTGCTTGCTAGCTGAAATTGTACTAGATCATGCCTGACCTTGCATTTGTTTGTTCATGGGACAAATCAAGAAGACGAGCCACTTACAGGAATAAAATTCTCTTGAGAATGTGTGGAACTTATCCCCTTTGCTTATAGAAAGCCAATTAATCAATGTATAACACAGATATAAGGTCCCTCGAACTGTTCTGCCTCTTCTTCCGGTATGAACTAGACACAAACAATGTTGATCTTAACATTTCTGACAGGCTAGTGAAGTTTTTTTTTTTTTTTTTTAAAATCCTAACTTTATGATTCCACAAAGTATCAACTCATCAACACCTGTCACGCTTAATAGAGCAGTCCGTTGGCAGCTGTGTTTGATTCTGCTATGAATGAATGTTGGGTCTAGTTCTCTTGAAGATCTGAAGGGCTTCAGGGAAATACACCTACCAATGAGGGTTTCTGCATCTCAAAATAGAGGCGCACTGCGATGGGATCAATTCAGAACAGTACCAAGTAGATAGGTAGGCACCAACTGAAGGGGCGAGATCTCTAGGTTTCAAGTTGAGTGAACAGTCTCTCTTGTTTTTTTTTAGTTTTTTAATATCCACCTTGTTGTAACAAGCTTTAGTAGCTCAGAGAATGACAATTCAGATGCTATGGCAGTTAGCTAATAGTAGGTTGTAATTAGGACCTGCAAATCCCTCATTGGTTTGTAATTCTCAAAGATCAACAAATGCTGGTCGCCCATGGAAACTGAGTTGTATTATCTCAAATCATGCATTCGCTGATTCGCGTACAATACTATTGAATTTAGGTACAAACTCAATTCTGATTGCTATATTGGTGGGCTACAAATACAAAGAATCAGTTAGTTCCTATGTTGTTCAACCAACTAGCAAGCACATGTATTGCATTTCTTTTGCCACATTCAACATTAACAACATGATGGCATCAGAATTCTGTCTATGATCAGTCCTCCTTGAATATGGATTGAACTTGTCAATAACAAATACACAACCGGTACGCAATGGATAGCATTCAATTTTTCCTGGCAACTTGCTCCTGGTTTCTACATAGCACACATCAATAACGCACAGATCCGTAGGAAAATGCAATAAATGTCTTAAGTAGCTCTTGCAGTTACTGATCTAAAGATGCACAGGGAATAACCACCACCACTATCACACAGGGTGGTTTCAACAACAACGAATATGGATAGAATAATGATAGAAGCAATAAGTTTAGTGGTCAAGAAACAAAGTCCCTTGGCTTAATAACAGAGCCCAGAAAGAATTCCTAAGATTCATTTCCTTTAATGAAGAGCCTGAAATGAGCATTCAAGACATGAAAATCTTTGTCCAAGAATCATGTAAAAGCCTCAATAGCCAACCTTGAAGCACTAAAGAACTATTATGGGTGCGCCGCCTGAGCCTCTCCAATTTTCACTTCAACAACCGTAATGGTGTTAGAAAAGTAGTATTTCATTCACTCAAGCATTTGCGCAAGCAGCTACAGGGCTTCTCTCTGTGAATTCCATCCTCAACATAAGTGGAAACATCACTTACTACAAGCTTCAGTTTTTATTTACCATAGAACATAGGCACAATTCAGCACACTAAAATTCTAAGTGAATTTACTCAACAAACACATGAGTTCATAATTTCTCACACAAGAGATGAGCTGATAGCAATGCCCTCCTTGCAAGCATTTGTCACCTTGAACCTCAAGGTTGAGATACAAGGCCAAAACCATTGAGCTATAGGCCCAACCCCAAAACTAGAAAGCCACCTCAAAGTTATAAAACTGCAGTTTGTAAAACTAGCAAGGATCTGATCGACAGGAATAAGGATGCAATTTGAAACCAACTGCGTCTTTCCGCTTATAGGCTTTATTTAAATTGGATTGGTCTAAAAGGTCAATCGCGACTAGCTGTGGGGGGGCATCCATCACACAGACGGCTGGAAGGCCAACTGATCCAGACCATCCATATGGTGGATCTTAGTGTAGATGAGCAATGGTAATGGTACACAGGCAAACAAGACTCAAGCTTCCAGTTGGCAGCATGGAGGATGAACAAAGTGCATAAAATGTGGGCAATGGGGTGGTCATTTTCTCACATGTCAAAAAGAAAATGAAAAATAAATACATTCTTTCCAATTCTGCTTTTATGTGGATGCCTGTTGGGAAGTGAAAGATTTTGATGGTTCACCCGAACTGCTCTCTTCTACAGGCCATATTCCAAGCATGGTTTTCAACTGTATTGTGATGAAATTACAAGTTGACCATCTCATGACAATTTAACGAAGTACTTTTTTTTTTCTAGAGAAAGATAATTGCATTGCAAGAGAAAAGAAGCAAAGTAGTGAAGGTGTACTCAAGAAACTGAAATACACAGTGCAAAAATCAAGAATCAACGAAAACACTACAAAATCGGATAAACGTCACTACTAATAAGCCCAACTCCGATCTGCGCCTTGCTCTGCCAAATTGACCGCTTCTGAACTGGCCAATTTCCATTGGTGTTGTAGCTGAGGATTGATTAGTTTACACTGGTCTCAAATTGACTTAACTAATTACTTTTTAACTGAACCAACACTGGTGGCTCCTAATCTGTATACGCATGTAACTGTAATGAAAATCAAGCTTTACGAAAGATGAGTCGCCTTTCTCTCTGGTGCATGATCAATAAAGCTCTTCTCACCTGGCACAAATAATACAAGAGCTATAAAGGTGATATGGCACACATTGGCTACTTAATAAGTAGGGATTAAAACAGCATTCATGTAGGATAAGGCCTTTATATTGCTTACAATGGACTCATTCATCCCCATTCTGGTGATATCATCGATCAGACGTCTCTCTGATAAATGGCTATTGATTGCAATTCTTCTCTTTATCAGTGTCTCCGCTTGCTGCTCATCAAATCATAATCAACAAAAAATTTAGTAGTCTTTTTAAAACTAAAAATATCTTGGAGGGAGGTCTGGTTGTCAAATACGAACCTTGATCTCAGTTGCCATCTCAGAAGTCAAATTCACTTGTGCGCTTACTCCAGATCGAGCGGCATCCATGGTGGAAACTTTGAAGAGATTGAGTGCTTCTCTAACATGCTCCTCAGTTGCTTCAACAGAACTGGATTCAAACTTCACACATCAATGTACAGAACAGCGTAAAATAGTACAAACCAAACACAGTGAATGACAAGAGAGTAGAGATACCAATTAAAATTTTCAGTTGTTCAAGACTATTCATCAAATTCTATGTTCATTCTTATTTTTTGGTATATTTATGGTTTCGGGTTCAGAACCAGTGCTTATGACCCATGTTCACAAGCCAATGATACAAAGACCAGATTTTGGATTTATAGCCATTTTACCAAGTTTAATTCCATGCGAGTATTCAAGTTTCTAGAAGTTTTACTTACAGTCTCATCTTTGCTAGCGACTCGCTTAACCTTATTATAGCTTCGAGCTGCCTCACAGTAATTGGAATTGCAGCTGACTCCCCTGTTTCATGAGCCTGCTGCCTCATTTGCTGAAACCATAATGTTGGAGACCCATATTCAAACAACTCAATAAATGTAACACAATGTGCCATGAATTATGTGAGAACAGTTCAAGTTTTATCAAGCAGTGCTTTGATTTGCCCGAGTTATCAAAAAATCGACCGTGTCAATCATTGAGTCGCCCGAGTTGACTCTCTTTTATTGTGGCAGGGTTCTCATCCAACGAGGTTTGGAACACTATCTTGAACAACATTTTTCAACAGCTTGATTTAGTTTCTGAAGGTGTAAAAACTGGAATCAAGCTATTACCTCTAAAGTCTTAACTCGACCAGAATTCTTCTGAGCTCCAATTGAGTTACAAAGCACTGGTTTAAAGTATTCCGTTTGGAATAATCATTTACTAGATTAACTAATAGCAAGATATGTCCCATCTGCCTCTTGAACAGATCCTTATTCATTTAATTACTTGTCTACATTACTACCACATACAAGTAGTGATTGGGTGGGATCTACACATTACATCAAGTCAACGATCCCTTCTGTTCTATCAATTCTTCACAGAATGTTGGCATTAGTGGCTATCCTAGAAAGAAAAAAAATGTACCTTTACAAGACATTATTCGTTCTCTAACAGGCAATTTCAAACTGGAAACCAGCATCCTCAAAGCAGACCACTGTGATAACTATTCTAAGAGATCAAGCAATGACATCCCATGCTTTTTAAATTCCAAAAAGAAAGTGAGAAAGACGAACTCCAAAACAAATGTCACACAAAAAACAACCCATCTCCTGTTCTCAAGTCATATAAACATATAATTTGTATACCTTTATATTTCCAAAAGCATTTATTTTTCCATTTGGCTACTCGTTTCTCTGTCTAATAATTCCCCTAAATACAATTAAAATGACTAAAAATTCAGATATGTTTCTACCTTATGGTTTCCCCTTCTCTAATTATTCCCCTACATACAGCTAAACCATTGAAAATCCGACAACATCCAACGCCAAACTCCTTGCTTCAAAGTGAATGAATGGCCAAAACCCTAATTTCACATATCAAGCACACATACTACACATACTAGTACAATGTCATGGCTTTTTACCATGAATTCTTCAATTTCATAACCAGGTGAGCAAAAAAGTGAAAGAAAAACAAGATCCCAGTTTCCGAGCTAGAATCCCTTCCCAAGATATTTCTTTGTCTAATAATTCCCCTAAATGCAATTAAAATGGCTAAAAATTCGGATATTTTTCTAATACAATGTCATGTCTTTTTAACTATGAATTCTTCAATTTCTATAACCAGGCGAGAAAAAAAAGTCGAAGAAAAACAAGATGTCAGTTTCCGAGCTAGAATCCGATCCCGAGCTTCAAAACAAACATAACACATAAAAATAATAAAAAGATAAGAATGGACTTGGAGAGATAAGGAAAACATAATCCTAATCTCCTAATCCCATCTAACTAGATAATCTTCTAATCTAAATTATCTGATATTCTCTAACAAAACACGACAATTCACCTAAAAAAACCGATGAAAGAAAAACTCACTCTTTTTGGCCTGAAGGAGGCTGCGACCGGTAGATCCGTGAGAGTCAAAGACATCATCTGAAATAAATCAGGAAATTCGAGCGTCAAAAAACGTGAAATTGAGCGATTATTATTTATTATCAGACCTGAAAATGAAAATTTTAATTTTTAGTGTATGAGATTAAGGTTTTAGGTTGTAAACTCTAGGATTTTAAAATCCTAGTTTATAAAATCTACAACGTAGGGTTTGGGATCTTGTCACCTGAAATGAAAGAAGAAGAGGCGAAGCTCGTCAAAAGGAAGAAGAGAAACGTAAGAAAGCAGCGATCTGACGCCATTCTCGAAGATCGATCCTCCTCTCGACAGAGCTCTGACGCTGGGAAAGACGTAACAGAGGAGAAAATAACGGGTTTTGGAGGAAGAGCGTGGGATTTTTTTATTTTTTTTGTGTGGATTTGGTTGGCGAAAACAGAGGTCTCGCATAACCGAGTCAAAAACGCGTACACCACATTCATTTGTCCGCATGGATCATCAATACGTATAAACAAACTCTTGGCTATTAGCTGTTATCAGCACTGAATACACACACCGTACACCTCTCTCTTTCTCTCTCAACGTGGGGCCCACCAATTGAATGATTTAGATCTTTGAAAACGTAGGCCTCACTTTATGAAAACGTTTGGATCTTCAAGAACATAAGCCCAAGTTTTTTTTTTAGGAGGTCCGGTTGCCCCGAAACAACCTCTCCCTTCTTTCTATTTTTTTTTTAAATTTGTTTATTTCTATTACGGCCAACTAGGCAAATCTCATTGAATTTCTTTAGATTTTAAATATGAAAATCTTAAAAATAAAAAACAATTCATTGGAAATATAAGCCATAGCATCTCCATTTAAGAAAAAAAAATGAATAATCTAGACCAATTAGAAATGAAAAGAATTTGGTGACAGCATGTTACCCGCAATTTATATTATGAAGTGAACATCAAAACTCCTGGGAATAATGAAATCCTGTGCCTTTCCGTTTCTAAGGGAGTTTAGAGTTTGTGTACTGTTTGTAAAACATGATTCAACTTAATATGCAAGACATTCATCAAGATGATTCAAATTCGAACATAAGATAAGAATCATAAAATATATGATCTGATATGGTAGGCAAAATACAATGTTGATATCGGGTTTATTTTCTGTGTATCGATCCTATTGCAACTATAGCAATATGATTCAATCACTATTGTCAACGACAATATTGAGTCATAATTCCAATTTGCCCATAAAATTTCTAAATAATATTAAATAAAAATAAGATCAGAAATATAAAAAAGTAAAAAAAAAGACGTGAAAAAAAGAGAGAAAAAAAGAAGTCGTCAAATTTATTCAATATTTACAATAAAATTGGTTTTCGCATTATATGACGGCATTTAATGCAGAATATTGCATTCAAGGTTATATAACAATGAAAATTCACGATCCTAAAAAATAAAACCAGACAAAAAACAATGCTGAATTAATATAATTTTTTTTTTTGAATGATATAATTAATATTAATATTAGGGATTTGCTAGCGTCCATCGCAAAAAGCATTTCGAAGATGGTCTGTCGCATGTGAGAGCAGCCACCTTATGAATGAAGACAAAATCTGCCGAAGAGTGGGCCTGTGTGGCTGCTCTAAAATGCGACAGACCATCTGCGAAATGGCTTATGCGATGGACGCTAGCAAAAATTGAGTAAACCCACAAATCAGGGAGCTCCCTGCTCAGGAACACTTTACTCTTTTTAAAAACTTTGATTTTCACTCCATCTATCAAATCGTTTATCCATCCAAATTGTAGTGGGTATTGGATGAAGTGGTCCATGCTACACATTGTTTTCCTTTTAAATGTTTCCCAATTTTTATTATTAAAGTCCATCTGCATACAAATAAATGCACATAGCCACTAATTACCAAGTATGCAAATGTCAACATATCTAGCCATAAACAAGAATATGCTAACCCATTTTTAGTTTCAAGCAAGCTCTAGCAATGTTATAGCTATAGAGAAAATCTTATAAGGTGGGAATATCAATATATTTCCAGAGATTTTATATGATGAGTGAGTGGGAACTGCACTGCAGGCAAAGCCACCCTTGATATTTGATCCAACAGCAGACCACTTTTTCATCTTTTGATGGGACTGCTGTTGGATCAAATATCAAGGGCTGTTTCCCCTTGCATGGACGCCCACTCATCATATAATTTCTCATATTTCCAATCCAGTCATACTGAAAACTAGTTTCTTATAATTAAAAAGGGGGCGGCCCAGTGCACGAGGCTCCCGCCATTGCAGGGTTTGGGGAGGGCTTGATGTACGCAGCCTTACCCCTGCTTTGCAGAGAGGCTGTTTCTGTGACCCGAACACGTGACCACCAGGTGGAGCAACATTACCGTTGCGCCAAGGCTCGCCTCTAAAATTAATTTCTTATAAGTGAAATATAAAAAGTTATTTTGCAAGGAAACCTTAATTTCAAGATCAATTCAAAGAAGACAATTCTAATAAATTACCTGAGCTGTACTGAGCACATTATTCCCTGATGCCACTGCCAACTCCATCTTAGTCTTGAATGATAAAGGAGAGCTCTCATTGTTAGTTGCCCACTGCAACCATGGCAAAACAATCCCATCCATTTCAACAGTCAAACTACCAGCTCTTGTTGGATTTCCACCTATTTCGCTTTTCGTGCACTGTGTTAACTTTCTGCTTCGTCCCATTGTTGAACTTGCATCGCTCCTTTCCCCGTCAAATGATGACAAATCTGTATCTTCGATGTTTGAAATGAAATCCTCAAAGTGCTTCTCTGCCTCTTCTGTCAAACACCTGGACACCCTGCCTCTCTCATTGCTCCTCTGTTTAAATTATGACCAAGCAAAATTGTGTGAGTTAACGACAAGTATGCACAACTTATTTAGAAAGGACACTACATTTGGGGGGAAAACATTTGCAGGGTCCCCAAGTTACTTAGACTTCAAAACCTGTTTCTTGACCATGCCCTAGGTATAGTAGGTACTAGCATTTCTAGGATATAACCCGGTCAAAAAATTTAAAGCAATTTAAAAACCCGAACTTGCTCGGACTACAAAACCTGTTTCTTAATTAGGAACTAGCATTTCTAGGATATAACCCAGTCCAAAATTTAAAGTAATTTAAAAATTAACAGTTAGTTTACAGTTTACTACTACGATATAACCCAGTCCAAAAAATTTGAAGTAATTTAAAAATTACCAGTTAGTTTACTACTAAATAGTACATATTAGCATCTTAAGAATTTATAAATTTTAAGCTTTTGACTAATGATTAATTTCACTATTAAACAAACCTATAGCCAAGGTTTTAAACTTTGGTTTCAGTTTCAGTTTCTCTTCCGGTAGAAATCCTATAAAATCACGGGTTTCGGTTGAAAATTTCAGTGAAAATCCTGTAAAATCACGAAAACGTATGAAAACATTGCAAATGATAGAATATCACGATGAAATCTATGATTTAGCTGACACTGTGAATTTATTATTGACACGTGTTGTGTTGTGTCAAGACTAGCACGTGTGTCAACACATGTCAACACTCCTTTCGATACTTATAAATGTACTGCTAGAAGTGTACGACTTAATGTGAATGTGTCAACACGTTTTTGTACCCTGTCAAGAGTTATAATTTTGTTTTATTATTGAATATTGTGTTTACCTGTTTTATTATTAACTATTCATTTATTATATACTCTTCTTTTAACTCTTGTTTGACTAATATTTGTTGTTTTATTCCCTCCCCTAAACCTAAAACCCTAGCAAACTCTTATTCCATTATTATATTCATTGTATCTTATTGTGTGCATAAATCATATATGTGTGTGTGTGTACTTTTTGTTTTAGCCGTGTCCTTGTTTAAGAATTTTAGGAGGTTGCCATGTCTGACACTTTGTGTTCATGTTGACACGCGAGTGACGTGACACTCATATCTATGTCCACAAATCATAGGATGGAACTTTAGAAAATACTAGAATAAGCACAAATATGCACCTAGAAATCATCGAATAAGTAAACCAGCCTTCCATAATGGTTTAACAACATCAGACACCTAACGACATCCACTGTTGCACATGTCTGATAATTTAGCATACCACATTTATCATGTAATTCATTTAGATTTTTATACATAATATATACACCACATTTCATATGCAATTCATATAAATATAATTATATAACACATGCTAATATAGCATGCCACTAATACATTTACAGTTTTGGTTTCGGTATGCATTTCGATTTCAGTATGTAATTCTGTAGGGATGAAAACGAATGCATTTCAATCGTTTCGTCATTCGTGTCAGTTTTGGTGGAAATTTATAATCGTGCTTATAAAATATCTTGAGTGTGTCAGAAAGAACTGACATGTAAAGTTGGATCACAATCTTTCGTTCAGAAAGTTTGTTAAAAACATATCACCTTTAAATTATGAAAATTTAGATATGACCAAATCAAAAGTATTCAAACAGTCTAAAATAAATTGAAATATGTTATATACTGTTTTTTAATGTAAGAATGTGTTGGGAAAGCTGCCCTGTTTCTCATGAAGGAGTTCCCAAATACAACTAGGTTTCTAGTTGTGGTATTGTAGTTGGAAACCAAAACAAGAATGGCCCTTTTAGGTTTTCTAAAATCCTAGGTCAAAAAGGACAACACTACACATGACCACAATGGAGAGGAAAGTTGATATGGAGTGGGAGACATGAGTGCCCTTGCGTACGGTTTCTCCATATGGAAGGCGAGAGGTGAGAAAAAGAGAGGGAAGGGTTTTCTTCTTGGTTTTCTCTTGGGTTGCTTCTCGGTTTTCTCTTGGTTTCTCTTACGTACGGTCATGGTTGAGAAGAACAGGAAAGGGTTACAATTTGTAGTAATGGCGCTATAATCCATTATAATCCTTGTATTATTTTCTTTCTCATAATGAAGATCGTGTTTGGGATTGAGCCTCTAACTCAATGGTAAAGGCTTTGCTCTTCAACCTAGAGGTCGGAGGTTCAATCCCAGCTTACCTACAGAAAAAAAAAAAAAGATAGTGTTCCCGTGGACGTAGGCATCTTAGCCGAACCATGTAAAAGTTCGATGTTCAACTTGTGGTTTACTTTTATTTCTACTTTTATGTTTGTTTCTGCACGATCAGATCGGATTTTACCTGACAGATTTCTCAACAGAATGAACAATATTTGGATAGTAATTTTTCTTTCAGAAAATTGATGAAAAAAATATCACCTTTAAATTATGAGAAAATTAGATACAACCAAATCAATTGTATTCCATCAGTCTAAATAAATTGAATTATGTTATATATTGCTTTTTAATGCAATAATGAACCATACAAAGCATCAAAAGAATAAAGCCTAGAAAGGGAATCAAATCTAGTATGTTAAAACTCGTCCACTCTATCTTTTGTCAATCATAAGACACTAATTTTAAAATTTCAAACCATTAACAAACACGAATCGATATCCTCCTAGTCTTTTACTGTACCACACAGTCCGTATACAGTTTTTACCAAATATGAATCAGGAACCTTAAACCAGTTTCTACAGTATTCAGCTTCATTCATGAGATTTAAACTGTAAATGGTATATTCTAGCAATATTGGTGCATAAACTTACTTGTTCAAGTTCAGTCCTGATCTCTTCAACAGCATGCCTAACTTCTAGCCGCATGGCTTCATACAATCCACGATCCACTCCATCCCCAATGGGATGTTCTGACTGCAAGCGTAACAAGATACAGAAGTAAATCATAAACATTTAAAGTTGAAGATATTGGCAATTTAATTAACAAACAGTAGTGAAGAAGTTTAACTTTTTCCTGTGCATAAACTGCACGTATTGTCTTCTCGATCCCATTTTTTGACCTCAAGCATCCTGTTCTTCATCATCAGTTAATGCAGAGGAGTAGTTCTGAAAAGATCCAAATTTATAAGTTCTCTTCCTTTTCAGGGTGAGCTCTCTTCAAACCACTCTAAACATAGAGGTGAGACAAAATAAAGACAGAATTAAGAGAGAAAAGGTGGTCCTTCAGCCCATATGTACCCCTTATTCCTATTATTTTTTCTTTCAATAAAAGAGCATTCACCCCATCTCGAAGAGAAGGATACGACCCCTTAACTATTATAAATAAAAAAAATACTTACAGAGTAGCCATCATGCTACTGTAATAAATCTTTTAGACTCAGAGACCTTTTCAAGACATGTTGATGGTTTGGGGTGTTGGGTTTATGCAATGAGGGCCTTTGGAAGTTCCCATTACTGAAACTCTTTGTTTTGGTATGACTGATGGAATTAGGAGAATGCTTCGTGTCACTCTGTTCATGATAAAAGAAGTAAGAATTAGCTTTTCTCTATTCTATATATAAAATCTATCAAGAAATTATACATGTTTATGGTGCGGACCGAAAAGACAATTAGGTATTGTCCTGCATTATTGTAGTCATTTTACATTGTTGGCCTAGTTTGGGCCTATATATACATCATATTCATGAGGAGTATTGTCCTGCATCATACTGTAGTCATTTTACATTGTTGGCCTAGTTTGGGCCTATATATACATCATGTTCATGAGGAGCTCCCTAGTGGAGACTTCTCATCTTCTCTACTCATCTTCTTCTTCCTCTCTTATAACCTGTTTTGCATGGATTCTTTGCCCCCCCTATGCAGAATCTGTGTCGACACGTCTCCACATGTGACTCGGACAAGGATTCACGTGGGACACACCCGGATTCTTCTTGTAGCTGTGTCCCGTACTAATCCTGTTTTTTTCGGTGAATCTGACTCATTATTGTCTCTTTTAAAATGTAAATCTTGTATATTTTCCCTTTAAACAAGCTTCCTTCCTAACTTTTTTTATATGAAAGCACAACCCGTACTCTTTTAATAAAAGCCATAGTCCCTCGAACCTAGAACACCAACCCCCTTCCTTCTTATTTGACTCTCTTAATAAAAACTCCAAGGCCTCAACCCTCCATCCTCAATATTTTCATATATTATATATATATAGGTTGCTGAATATATATATATATATATATATATATATATATATATATATATATATAGGTTGCTGAATATATATATATATATATATATATATATAATTTAAATTTTAAAATTTTATTTTATTTAAAAAATATCGAATCCACGAATCCTACATTTTGGGTTTTGCCGAATCCGACACCTCGAATCCGAATCCATGCAACACAGCTTCTAACCCTAATCTAATTTCTACTGGTTTAACGAGCAGAAAAATATAAAAACATAAAGAATCCAAAGCCATTGTTACCAAGTTTGCTTGAATCTAGGCTTGTACCCTACTAATCAATAAAATCACTACTTGTTTAACGGGCAGAAAAATAATAAAAATATGAAGAATCCAAAGCCATATCGTTACTAATAGCAAACTTACATCCTACTTTGCAATGTTATATCTATTAGATAAAATATTTTAACATAAAAAATTATATTAAAAAAATCATGTTACTCTCATACAAATCAGTAGAATCGTACTGACGTTCCATTTATGCACATCATTGACTAACTAGGACCCCGGTTGCTTGAAGAATAATAAAAGTAGCCAAAAAGGAGACCAATCTAGTAGTCATAGATATGTAGAAATCCCATATCACACACACACACACACACACACACACACACACACAGAGAAAACAAAGTTACCTCTGAATCACTGCACTGATACCGCGAGACCGAGACAAAACGCCTTCTCCTTGAATTACAATTGGAAGAGTCCTTGTCACCCGAAACTGAGACAGAACGCCTTCTCCTTGAATTACAATTAGAAGCGTCCTTACCACCCGAATTATTATCGAATTTGCTCTTTCCATGGTTTCTTGATACCAACAACCCCTTTCTCAAACTCTCATCCACTACGGTCCCTAACGTCGAAAGGCTGGCAGCGGATAGCCGGCAACCCAACCTACCCTTTGTGCTCTCTCTTCCATCGTCTTCATTTGCCAGAAAGAACTCACTCCCGAGATCGTCAAGGCTTGTTTCCGGAAAGCCAGATCCTCTCTCAGTATTCACAAATCTTCCGCTCCGGTGCTGATGCTCGTCATCAGGGTCTGACGGATGGAACCGGCCAGAAAAGCGGTTGAGGATCCTCGTCGCCATCGTCTTCAATTTTTTTTTTAGAAAATTAACAAAAGTAGAAACACATAGAACTAAGAGGAAAAAATGGGAGAGTTGATAATATAAATCCAACAGTTGGTCACTACAATTTTTTGTGGCATTTCTAGGTAGTAACGAACAACATATCATAACAAATCTCTTCTAGATCAATAGGAGAAGGGAAAAAAATCCAACCATAGTATGTTACATAGTATTAAATTTCATCACCCTTCAATTTATAATATAACATGTAGTTAAGAGTCATGAAATTGTACAAGTTTTCACTCTGACTGAATTGTATAATTTAGGTGCAGTTTTTGAATAAAAAAGTGTTGTGAATCATCCGGATGGGACCCAAACTGAATTATAGGACTGAATGGCTAAAAAAGTTTACAAACTATTCCTGTGTAAAATCCATACATTTGGGTGAAGTAGTTGTGGATTATCATCCAAATTCAAAGCCAGTCCAAAGAGTTAAAAATGCAAGCCTTGACATTTTTCTATCAGGAAGCTTTTTATTTTTAATTTCAAAAATTTCAATGTATTGGTGATGAAAAACCAATAGTCGAGGGTGTCATTCAACACTAAATGTGCCCCAGAAAATCACTGAATGCCTACTAATCAATAAAAGAAAAGAAAAGATGATGGTATTCTCATACAAAACAATCCAATCTTACTTAAACTCAATGTTCTATTTATGAGCATCATTGACTAACAAGGAGGACCCATGGGTTGAAGAAACAATTTACTAGTCATTAGATACATGGAAATCACATATGAACAAGAGAGAAGAAGAAGAAAAACAAAAAGGTACCTGTGAATGAGTGGCCTGATACCGGGCGACCGAGACAGAAGGCCTTGTCCTTGAATTAGAATCAGAAATGCCGTTGCCACCCGAATTATTGTCGAGATTGCCCTTTCCGGGGCCTCTTCATAGATAATGATTGTGATCTTTCGAATCTTATTTTGGAAATCTATTGTGATCAAAGTTGAGAAGAAATGCGATTTTTCATGATCATCAACTGCCGTTTTTTTCTTTGTCCGAACATCAAAATCTTCAAGTTTTAGCCTTCTTTCGTATCTGCGTATTTCCTCTATCGTTGTGCTGATTTTTTTTAAGCCTTCCATAAATTGACGTTGTTCTTGATATGTTCATTTTCATGAATTGTTCACAAATGATCTAGTTACGTGGTTCATGATATCACAAATGCATTTTCATGAATTTTCATGAATTTTCATGAATTGTTCACAACTAATAATAAAAAATTGTTATGTGCCTAATTGGCCATAACGGAAATAAACAAAGAGAAAATAGAAAGAGAAGGGAAGGGAGGTTGATTCGAGGCAACCAGACCTCCTAGTGGTTCAAATCGAGAGGAACCATGACTCTCCTACAAAGTTTCCTTTGCTGTAGAATTTTTTTTTTTTTTCATTCCATTGAAATACAAACTTAAATACAAGCATAAAGGTAGTTTTACAGCACTACCCTACTACCCTACTAACCCACTTACATAACACATAGGAAATAACTAATATCCACAGCCTTAAACCCATAACCACATAATTAATAACCACAATCTAACTATTCTAACTAACATGCACATATTACGTGCCTAATCGGCCGTAACGGAAATAAACAAATGGAAAATAGAAAAAGAGATGGGGGAAGGTTGATTCCAGCCAATCGGACCTCCTAATGGCTCAAATCGAGAGGAACCATGACTCTCCTAAACAAAGTCTCCCTTGTTTGCTGTAAATTTTTCTTCCTTTTTCATTTCATTCAAATACACTTCTTAAATACAAGAACAAAGGTAGTTCCATATCACTACCCCATTAACCCACTTACATGACACATAGCAAATAACCAACACCCTCACTTACATGACACATACAAGTAACTAACACCCACAAATCTAAAATGAAAAAAGCCTACAATAACTACTTTGTAACCAAATCGCATACACCATAACAAGTAAGTGGAATGCATGAATAAATAAATTTTCACGTTGTTTTAATTAACAAATATCATGTCTCAGCGTCTTTTGATAAGAGTACATGGACTGGAAACAAGATGCTCCGGAAAACAAAAGTCTCGAACGAAATTCAGTTCGATGATAGGTTTCCAAGGATTATAAAAAGAGGAACTTTAGATAAGAAAACATGAGTTTCACAAAATCTGGAACAGTAATAAAATGTCGACTGTGAGTATCAGGAGCAGGGAGAGTGTCCGAGTCATCTGAAATCCATTTGCAGTGTCTGATTCTGACAGGGGCGCTGATGCCGGGCATGCCAGTCCATATTTCCCTTCCTTGCACTCACTGGCAAACAGGCCTGGGGGGTACTTCCCGTAGAGGTTGATGTAACTGAACATGGTCGATGCACAGTCGTTACTGCCATCATTTATCTCATCTACATAAGGGCAAGCAAATTCCTTGAATGCTCCACAACAGAGCGTGGGCAGGTAATTGGGTCCTTTGCACTGGCTTGTGATGATCGTGTAGTTCAGGAACTCGAAGTTGACGGGGCAACCTGCAAAGAAAGAGATTAGATGATTGCAATATTCATCATGGTGTAAAATAAAATACTTGGTGACAACTCATCAACACCCAAGTGGCCAGATCAAGTGCAAGGTAAATAGTTTTTTCCAGATCCTAAAATAAAATCATTTGGGTATTCAAAAACTCCCACAATCAGACTACAATATAAGCCTTTGAAACTTGAAAAACTTGATCGACTACTCTACCAACCGGGTTTTGAGGTGACTGGGGATTGGATCTTCACATAGACCAAACCAAGTTCCATTTTTAACCTAGCGATGTTTTAAACTGAAGGAATGTAATAGGAGAACTCCATATTTCAAAACAATGCTGCGGATTTAAGTCTCAGACACATACTACTCAGATACATGTGAAACATGGGAATGGATGGTGGGCTAAAGCTGTGCAGTAATGTTTTTTCCTTTTCTATAGTATTTATATTATAATCTAACTTACAGGAGGTACCTTCAATGATTTTGGAAAGAATAATAATCATGCCACTGTTGGAACATAGTTGGCCGCCATGTAAAAAGGACACTTCAGTTCAAAAAATAAAAAGTTGTCGGTACCCAAAAAATAAAAAAATTGATGGTGTCCAATGTGCAATCGTGCTACACATCCTACTTCATCTTTTTTTCCTTATTTTAGCACATTATTTATGAAGTTGTAATAAGCTTAATTCTTCAACAAATTAATATACTTAATTTTAACCATTCATAAAATATATATACTTAATTTTAGCGACACTTGTTAACAGAACGATACACATGAGTCTCTATCTTGACATTTGAATACATCCACCTTTATATATGAAAACTCCAGATCCTAACGTGATGTAGTCATCGATCCTACCCATCTCAGTTCAACAATATGTTATAACTTACGAGCAATAGGAGAATAATATTGTTCCTTAAAAACAGAAGAATAGACTTTTGGAACCAAGATTTCCCAGTAACAAAACTTAAATAAGAATCAACCATCCCATCTCCATAAAAGTATGAAACTGGTTTAAAACAGTGTGCAAAACTAGAAAATTGAAGCAGACTAGATGATGGTTCAAGTTCAAGAGACACCAGACCTGGTACTCGATGATGGTACTCGATGAAGCTTTTCAAGTTTAGACAACGTATGCAACTATTTTGATTCCAAAAAAATAAAATAAAATTATGCTACCTTCCAACTTGAACCACTGTTTAAACACTCCTGCTCAATCGTCGACTCTCCCGAGTCGACTCCGTGTTACCTTGGTCTAATTCTGTCTGAGTCCAAGTTTTTCCCTTCAAATCAATCAAAACTCCTTTGATTTGCCCAAGTTATCAAAAAATCGACCGTGTCAATCATTGAGTCGCCCGAGTTGACTCTCTTTTATTGTGGCAGGGTTCTCATCCAACGAGGTTTGGAACACTGTCTTGAACAATATTTTTCAACAGCTTGATTTAGTTTCTGAAGGTGTAAAAACTGGAATCAAGCTATTACCTCTAAAGTCTTAACTCAACCAGAATTCTTCTGAGCTCCAATTGAGTTACAAAGCACTAGTTTAAAGTATTCCGTTTGGAATAATCATTTACTAGATTAACTAATAGCAAGATATGTCCCATCTGCCTCTTGAACAGATCCTTATTCATTTAATTACTTGTCTACATTACTACCACATACAAGTAGTGATTGGGTGGGATCTACACATTACATCAAGTCAACGATCCCTTCTGTTCTATCAATTCTTCACAGAATGTTGGCATTAGTGGCCATCCTACAAAGAAAAAAAATGTACCTTTACATGAAATTATTCCTTCTCTAACAGGCAATTTCAAACTGGAAACCAGCATCCTCAAAGCAGACCACTGTGATAACTATTCTAAGAGATCAAGCAATGACATCCCATGCTTTTTAAATTCCAAAAAGAAAGTGAGAAAGACGAACTCCAAAACAAATGTCACACAAAAAACAACCCATCTCCTGTTCTCAAGTCATATAAACATATAATTTGTATACTTTTATATTTCCAAAAGCATTTCTTTTCCATTTGGCTACTCGTTTCTCTGTCTAATAATTCCCCTAAATACAATTAAAATGACTAAAAATTCAGTTATGTTTCTACCTTATGGTTTCACCTTCTCTAATTATTCCCCTACATACAGTTAAACCATTGAAAATCCGACAACATCCAACGCCAAACTCCTTGCTTTAAAGTGAATGAATGGCCAAAACCCTAATTTCACATATCAAGCACACATACTACACATACTAGTACAATGTCATGGCTTTTTACCATGAATTCTTCGATTTCATAACCAGGTGAGCAAAAAAGTGAAAGAAAAACAAGATCCCAGTTTCCGAGCTAGAATCCCTTCCCAAGATATTTCTTTGTCTAATAATTCCCCTAAATGCAATTAAAATGGCTAAAAATTCGGATATTTTTCTAATACAATGTCATGTCTTTTTAACTATGAATTCTTCAATTTCTATAACCAGGCGAGAAAAAAAAGTCGAAGAAAAACAAGATGTCAGTTTCCGAGCTAGAATCCGATCCCGAGATTCAAAACAAACATAACACATAAAAATAATAAAAGATAAGAATGGACTTGGAGAGATAAGGAAAACATAATCCTAATCTCCTAATCCCATCTAACTAGATAATCTTCTAATCTAAATTATCTGATATTCTCTAACAAAACACGACAATTCACCTAAAAAAACCGACGAAAGAAAAACTCACTCTTTTTGGCCTGAAGGAGGCTGCGACCGGTAGATCCGTGAGAGTCAAAGACATCATCTGAAATAAATCAGGAAATTCGAGCGTCAAAAAACGTGAAATTGAGCGATTATTATTTATTATCAGATCTGGAGATGCATCGATTTTATAGTCCAGGATTGCAAAATCGTGGATTTCACAAGCTAATACTCGGATTTTACAATCCTGAAAATGAAAATTTTAATTTTTAGTGTATGAGATTAAGGTTTTAGGTTGTAAAATCTAGGATTTTAAAATCCTAGTTTATAAAATCTACAAAGGTAGGGTTTGGGATCTTGTCACCTGAAATGAAAGAAGAAGAGGCGAAGCTCGTCAAAAGGAAGAAGAGAAACGCAAGAAAGCAGCGATCTGACGCCATTCTCGAAGATCGATCTCTCTCGATCTTCCTCTCGACAGAGCTCTGACGCTGGGAAAGACGGAACAGAGGAGAAAATAACGGGTTTTGGAGGAAGAGCGTGGGATTTTTTTATTTTTTTTGTGTGGATTTGGTTGGCGAAAACAGAGGTCTCGCATAACCGAGTCAAAAAGTATATTAGTTTTGATGAATTTATGGCAAAGCTTTTAAGAGAAGTTGGCAGGTGTGAAAACGTACTAACCCTCCTTTTCTTTGTTTTTTTTTTTTTTTTTTGGTGTTCTTACTTTTTTTATATATATCACAAACAATTTCAGACCTTTCTCTCATTCAAAAATACTGTGAGGACCACCACATCATAGGATGATCTAAACCGTCCATGTGATGGAACACAACGTAAATAGGTTGTGCCTCAAAAATCATTTCCATAGGATGATCCTAGCCCTCCGATCTATAGAGGTTTCCATAAATAATAATATGTAATTTCTCGATAGATTAGAGGGCTAGGATCATCCTATGGAAATGATTTTTTTTGGCACAACCTATTTACGTTATGGCCCGTCAAATGGGCGGTTTGGACCATCCTATTATAGTGTGAGAATAAACACAGTAAAAAAAAAAAATACAGGTGACCCGCCGGTCCACCCAGACTGCACTGATGTGCCCAAAGTCACAGGGTAGCACAATGATCTAATTTTCTTTGATGAAATGAAGTTGGTCCTCCAGCCACTTGACGCTGATCATGATCACAATTGGAGGATGCCATAGCTCCAAAGTTAGGCTAATCCAACAATCCTAAGCATTTAATTAGTGAACAAAAGTATTCAATGTCTCAAATTAAGAACGTAAGTCTGGATCAGATGGTTAGGATTGCTGAGCAGCTGAGCTTTATGGTGAAGATTGGAGCAGACTCCAGTGGAAGTAGGATCATTACACAAAAAGCAAAAGAAAAGAAAGAGAGGATATGTCCAACCACGTAAGAAACCAAACCAAGCCAATGAGGCGTCTAATAGTGGATGATACTAATTTTAATACATGCCTATCGCTTCCCTCTCTTTCACTCTCAATATGGCAACGCTTCCATTCCATGTTCGTTGAGCACGGATTGTTCCCAGTGCAGAGTCCCATGAAAATGGAGGCTCTTTTATCTTTTTTTTTGAAAGGTAACGATAATTTTTATTCCGTAAATAGAAGGGTACAAGATGTCCCCACAGGTGTTACATTGATCAACGATACCCCATAGGACCCAGAGGTAATTATAACCCAATGTCCATAGTTACAATACGCGTTGGTGAAATATCAACCCCTTCCTTAGCTAGAACATAGGGCATGAGAGTTTACCGATCTCCTCTGTGCCCAATCAGAGGTTTGATGATCCAGCGTACAGTACAATCTCCACGGATCAGATGGCCTTCCAAGAGCCCACCCAATCGCGTTGGCCGAATCACCTTCGACCATGAGGGACCCAAGGTTGTTAGATGCGTACCATTTTAGGCCAAAGACGAGAGCCTTTGCCTCAGCCTCATTGGCATCACAAACACCAACAGAGCTGGAGAAAGACATAATGGTGAGGCTCGTGGAGTCCCTAATAAGACCCCCAATACCGGCTCTTCCAGGATTTCCGATAGAACTTCCGTCAAAGTTTAGTTTAAGCCATTCATCCGGGCGTGGAGCCCAACATGGAGTGATGCTACAGGACCGCCTTCGTTCCGAAATGATGATGATCCAATTGCGCAGGGCCACTCCGATGGGATACGGAATACCAGCACGACAGTGAGACCATGAGATAAGGGATATGCGAATGTCCAGAACGAGATGCTGCCATGTTATAGATTTATTGAGGAAAATTCGACAGTTCCTCTCTCTCCAAAGATGCCAAATAACCGCCAAAGGAAGGGCTTTCCACATGCTTTGCCCGATGCAGGCATTAAATGCACCGGCCCAGTGAAGTATAATAGAAGATATCTGATTGGGTAATACCCAGTCCATACGAAAGGCTTTAAACATGGCCATCCACACCCTGTGCGCGAAGTTACACAGGACGAACAAATGATCCAAAGACTCCACCTCAGCTCAACATAGAACGCACCAGTTTGGCATGTGAAAACCCCTTTTCTTCAACCGTTCACAAGTGTTAATGCACCCATGACCAACCGTTCACGCGAAGGCAGCAACTCTCAGAGGAACAATGGAATCCCATACGCTAGAGATCCTAGAAATCTTCCCTTGGTCATCAGTCAGGAGACGAAAAAAGGATCGAACAGAAAAAACTCCCCTTGGGGTCAGGGGTCCAGATCCAACTATCTTCCACATTGGGGGACAGATAGTATGGCTCCAATATTTGTAGCAAAGATGTAAAGAGGCAGATTTCTTCGTCTTTAAGGTCCCTTCTAAGACGGATATCCCAGAATGAATTACCGTGACTGTCGCCTCTTTCGAGATAGTCAGCAATTCTAGCTCCTGGATCAACGGCTAAATGGTATAAATCAGGGAACGCATCCATAAGGCGAGTGTCACCCGCCCATAGGTCCTTCCAAAATCTCACATTGTCACCTTTTCCCACTTTGAAACGAATGTTAAGAGCAATGAGGGATCTGGTACTGGAAATTGATCACCACGTTGCAGATCCCCTTCCCGATTAAGGGCTATTAAAATCCCATTCACCCCAACCACATCCATATCTTTCCCTTATAATATCATGCCATAAAGCCTCCTTCTCAACCCCGAATCTCCGTATCCATTTCCCCAATAGCGCCTTATTACGGGTCCTCATGTTTCCAATGCCATTGCCGCCATTATCAGTTGGGAGTGTTGGGATCCGGGTACTGGAAATGGAGGCTCTTTATCAGTTGGCAGTGTTGGGACTAGCCTTTTTAAGGGGAGGCTGCCCAAGCCTTTATAAACCTTCCACACCAATTCACTTTTTTTGATGTGGGATCTTTGCTTTCGTGTAACTCCCAACTAGCAGTTATGGTAAATCTAAATTTGTGGAACAATGCGTACAGAATCATCTTCCCACTAGTAGAGGGACCAATGGGCTAGACCTAAACATTCATTTTGCCCAAACATTATCCACTAAATTTTGCACCTACCCCTGCATGATGCAGAGATCACCATGGGGTGATCCAAACTGATGGAGGCATGTAATTTGGATGGACATTCAACAATAGTTGAAGGGTTAGCTCATCCATGGTGCGACAATCATTAAATAGGTAAGCGGTGAGCCCCACATACTTTCTTCGCTCCTCGCACTAAAGATTGCTTAACTCGAATAGATTGTCCTGAAAAAGATCTATTCCAAAATGAGAGTTATTCATTATTTGCTGTTAGAATATTTGTAGATTAGGCAACTTAGATTAAGAAAACAGCTCTGATGAAGCTCGTACTAAAAATCAGCAACTTGAATGCCAGCAGATGATATACAAGTTCTAAAGTAGCATACTACAGAGTACAGAGGAACCATGTTTGTTTTGTTCGGCAAAATTTACAATGGAATAACTCTTATGCTGCTTCAGATTAAATATAAGACTAAATTGATTTGCTTTCACATGCAATGTTTTGCTCAACCATTTGCATTCCTTTTTTACTTCCCTAGCTTGTTGTCCACATGTATACCTGACCCCCACCTGTGGCGCAAGCCAGGGTTCCCTCCCTGTAAGGATGTGAAGCAAAGCGGCAAGGAATTGCTGTCATGTACGGGCTCTCCAAAGCTTTGGCCGTTTGCTTAACAGTGGAGATAACGTCCACTGCCCTTTTCATATTACCCACGAAGAGATATGAATCGTCCCATCCCCATATGGCTCTGTAACATCACACGAAAAAAATATTGTTAAAAGAACAGCTATAAACAAATCTCTAGGACATTCAGCAAAGATATTGCATGACAATAAAACAAATGTGGACATGTCTGTCAGATAATAGTGAAACCATTATCTTGGAGTAGGCAATGAGGAGTGTTTTCTCTGCTAATCACTTTTTCAGATGGAGGGCAAATCTTGCGAGGCTACAAGAATCAGTTCATCGGAAATGGTGTTCCAATATAATGATGATTTACCTAGTGGAAGCTTATAACCGATAACCAGAGAACCCCTATTCATCAGTGAATTATCGTGCATGTGATCTGGATAACATGGAAAAGGAATCTTGTGTAAACTGTGGCACTGCACCACCAATATATTAGGTGGTGTTTCTAGGATGTAAAACTTTAAATCCATGGTAGATAATGTCTGTGGTTGTTGTATGTGGGAAGCTAAAGAGGACAAGGTACTAAAGTTGTTAAAACGTTTGGAACCAGCTTCTACACAGAAAGGAAGTATACCAAACCCCTGCATATATCTGAATATGGAAAAAGGTAAACTCCACACTTCCGTGATGCCAGGGGCAACATAAATCAGGTCTAATCTTTTGGGGATATTCACCACGATATTCACAACGGGAATAAAAATCTTTGGATAAGCCGTTCCCTGGATTAATTATCTCGCTTGGATAAGTTTTATCTTGAAATTATCTCGTCTTCAGTTCAATTTTGATCTACTAATTTTATCCAACAACAAAGGTCGACATGAACAGTAGATATCAAGTCTTTCCAAGGATAAAATAAACCCCGGCTTGCTTCCATGATGAACACCCTCCTTTCGGCGGATTACAGGTGCAGCCACTTGGATTCGCTTAGAGCTTGGTTGATAACACTGAGTTTCATCCAAACTAAACAAAAGAAATTAAGTTTGACTGATTTCCTTCATTAATACAAGAGTTGGACCCAATATGTGGGTTTTTAGTAAAACCTAGTTTTTTTTATTTAATAAATGGCTCAATGAACAGATTAGAAAAATGTCAGAGAGTGCAAAGCAAAAGGATGTTAGTTGAGGTGAAGCTGGATTTGGTGGAATCTTTGCATTGATGGGCAATGGCTATAGTGGAACTTGAATCTGAAGCTGGGACCGAGTGGGAGTATAATTAGATGTTAGAAAAGATTACTGTAATTGGATGTTTTCTTTGCTGACCTTTCAAAAAAAAAAAGATTACTGTATTATAAGGCCATGAAATTTGCATAAAGTTTGAGTGGCCTTCAGGAAATCTGTTTTTAATTAACTGGCTATGAAACAGGCAACTCATTGCTACTGTGTTTGTCAAAATTTTCCACTTTTCCCTTCATTAACTTTAAGACTCGTGACACAAAAATAAGAACACTACTAGATTTGGCTGAAACCGTGAAAAAATAAGAGAGCTTCAGAAGCATTTGAGTGTTGCACAGAAAGCCTGAAAGCCCAATACCCCCTAAAGTGCACTTGTAATCATCTTTTACTTAATAAATGATATCTTTCTTCCAAAAAGAAAAAGACCACCTGCAGTACTATATCTAGCAAACATGGCAGTCTCAAGTAGTTGAAAAGATTCACACTTTAAGAAAGCAGAAGGCATTGTGAAACAGATCACACTAAAAATTTCAAGAGGCAAATCCTTACCTATCACTATCAGACTCCATAATAAAAAGACTCCATAATAAAAAGGCCTAAATATCCGAGAAATCTGTAAAAATATGTCGTATAATTTTTATTTTTGCAGATGAAAATTAATCTCATGGACATGGGAAGCTAGCAACAACTTCAGGATAAAAAAGATCCTACCATTTAGTTATATAACAACGTAACGGATGAAAATTAATCTCATTTGGGAAGCTAGCCACAATTTCAGGAAAGGGAAGATCCTACCAGTTAGTTATATCAAGACACAACATCAAGCACACTTTTTCTCAAGGCACGAAAACATAATAACTCATGTACCCAAACAAAATGCCATACCTGAAGGAAGAAATCCATCTACCAGTCTGATTATTATGTCTAATCATGGCCATATCCCCAAAATCAACACCACTCAGTAATCTGATATTGTCTTCGTAACTGTGTAAAATGATTAAAACAGAAAATTAGTGAGGCTCCACCCATCATATCCCTGATTGAAACATATTTCAGAAGTGTCACTTCTCACCAGTTAAGTTACTATCACGGTGACAAATATTGATTTCTGGAATTCACAAGTTCATGTGTCTATCAGACATGTGTGATAGAAAGTATTGGAGATAATAATGAATAATTACATAAGTGGATACAAATCCTAACTTGGCAAATCCATAAATTGGCAGTAAAATTGAGGAAATCTGCATAGGAGTAGACGGGGCTGGTACACAGGGAAAAACAGGAGGGATATGCTTTAAGTCACACAATGATGTCTAAGCTTTGAGCATGAGGTCCCTCAGAGAAGAAAGAAAGTTGCAGTGGGCGGAAGCAGTCATCGTAGAACTTTGGTCCAGACAACTGGGGCATCCTTCTTGGGACCCACGGAGTCAAAATGAAAGTGAGTTAATCCAACCTCTGTTTTCCTAGAGAATATTCACTAGCTTAAAACACACAATGAACAGCTTTCATGTAATTTGTCAAAACTCAAAAGATCTTTGGCTACCTAAGAGGATATGCAACATTGCAACAGCTATTTCTATGGATAAGGGTCACTGAGATTCCTAACTCAATAACCTTCAACGAGTACCTAATAGGATATGCAACATTGCAGCATCTACTGCCATGGATAAGGGTCACCGAGATTCCTAACTAAATAATATTTGACAAGAACATTTCATGAGTCCGTATTTATTTAATTTTTTAAAAGGTTCATTTCATGAGTTTGTATCCCTACAATTAGGGCTGTGAATTTTCTGGAGCTGTCAATTTCATTCAAAGGCACCCAGTCAGGCTTAGATTGTCCTTGTTGCAGAATGTCATGTGCTTCCAAGTAAAATTAGTGGCAAACAAGTTACACGGACCTGATAAATACATGATGAACCTGAACTCAAAATTGGAAGGAAAAAAAACAAGGTGAAAGAACTCAATAACAAGCTAAAATAATGAAGGCACTAGTCTGACTATTTCATTCTTTTGAAGGTAGGGGTAATATTATTGAGTAACTGTGTTTCATATATCTGAAACCATTATTAAACAAAACCATACACATACTTCCTGAAATCTAAAGAGAGATATTGGAGAAGTACCTTGTCGTCGCAAGACATCTTCCACTTGGTGAGAAGTATGCAGAATGAACAGCCTTCTGATGCTCTACCGTTTTGAGACTTTTTGGGTAACGGACATTAATACTTCTCAAATCCCAAATGCAAGCTGTTCCATCCGTTGAACTTGTAGCCATCAAATTGGTGTTTTCAGGGTTGAAATCTATGGAGTTGATCCTGTGGGCATGCAGGATAGACGAGGTTGAGATGCATCCTGCTCTTTCATCCCAAACCTTCAAATTACCATGAGCCTCAGCAAAATATATGGACTTTATATCATTTGGCCGCTGAGAGAGGGAGAAAATAGCATCGTCGCTGGAATAAACCATATTAAAGCTCTCTTTTCCGATATCCATCAAACGAATGAATCCATCATAGCTGCTGGTGAAAATCTGCACAGAGTATTCGATAGTCAAGCAATGAGTTCATTTACAACAATGAGACTAAATATTCATTGGAATGATTACACGTGCCTTTTGGAGTACTAACAATTGGTAAATGTCTATCTAAAAAAATTTAACATTATTGAAAAAACAGCACTTGGTAAATGTTATAAGAGTCATACAGTATAAAGGAAGGCATTTCAACAGATGAATTCCGATTCAGCTCAGGAAAGTCAAAAGAGAAAGAATATTGAAGTTATATCTATTATAGAAACTGCCTTGGCTCATGATACACATGTCACTTTAGAATTTTATGGTGCACGCACACTCTCATACACTATTCATGTCATTATGTTTGGCAGCGTTTGTTGTAGCTTAGCGAATCACACACAACGTTGATAAATCCTCTGCTATTCAATAAGGCCTGGAGAAATTACTCATAACCTCACTATACATGGCCAACACTAGCCGAGAGGAGTCTATTTTAAGGACAGCTTGAGTCGACGCTTGAAAAACAATTCCTGATTTTTTTTATCCGATTTCATCCTCATCTCCGCTTGACGCGTGAAAAACAATTCCTGGAAGACAAATGGCATAGTTCCATCGCCTTTCCCAGCTTTTCCACTCCTTTTTGTTTGTCTCTTCATGCAAATGTTTAGGAAAGAATGCTTGAAAGTTGAAACATCTAAAGTTGTTTGTTAGTTGCTACTGGGTGAATGTAGGTGCTAAGGGTTCTTATACACTGGTGTAGATAAGTTAGCTTAAAATACAGTGGGGGCCCACTCGAAGAAAAGATTTAAGTGTTGGTTTTCCTGAAAGATTTTGGGTAAATTCCGAAACTTTTTAGCTGAACCTTTGAGAAAATTAAGAAATTTGTTTTCTTAAAGTAAAGCATGTATCTTCTTAAACGCCTTAGGTGTAGAGTAGCCCCAATATCATTTTGATAAGGAAATTAGAGTGATATGTATGTGATAGAAAGTTTGAGAAGTTACATGATATCAAGCTTCAAGAGTTTTTTATATGGTGTACGCAATGCACACTGGCACACCGGAAAAAAAAAATCATTATTGGAAGACCCAAACCATTAATTTTTTGGGCCCCGATTTAAACAGGCCGTGCCTCGAAAACCATCTACATTGGATTATCCTAACCATCTGATGTGTAGACGTTTAAAAAGGATGGCACGCATAAAAAACCTTTACAAACCCAAAAAAGTGAATGGTTTGGATCATCAAATAATGTGGTCCCCACTGAGTTTTTTCGGTGTACTTGCACGTACGTGCGGACACCATACAAAAACTACTAGTTTCAATCACATAACATCATACCCATGGATTTAAATTTCAGTTTCAGTTTCAGTTTTGGCCTTGGCCGAACAGAAATTTCGGTCGAAATCAGGTAAAAAAAATTAATCAATTAATTATTTCGGTAATTTCGGCCAAAAACTTGGTAATTTTGGCTGAAATTTAGGAAAAATATTAAATTTTTGAAAAAAAAAACTCGGAATTTCGGCCGAAAGAAATTTGGGAAATCCAAAATTTTGGATTTCATGAAATTTCGTTTTGGTCCCAACCGAAATCCAAAATTTCGAATTTCGGACGAAATTTAAAACCATGATCACATCAGGGATAATGTGAGTATATGATAGAATTGTACCACTGTAAGACAGTACATGTTGAATAATTAGATCATGGACTAGTAGTTACTGGTTTCCAAAGGTTTTGCCAAAAAATTGTTCATTACCTACGCTGGTGGAACTTTCACTTCTGAAGATTATTTATAGAAAACTAAAGTTTATTTTCAGTATTGAAGGTAATTGTGTCCAACTAGTGTAAGGATTAGACTTGGTCAATTTGAGCCGGGTAGATTCTTTCACCTTTCTTCATGAAAAATTTCTAAAGGATTTGTTAGCCAACCCCACCAAGTTTGGGATAAGGTTTTAAATGTCGGTTTCGGCGATCCGAAACCGAAGTATTTCGGTTTCAGTGGAAATTTCGGCCAAAATCATGTAAAATTTGGACAAATTTTTTTTTTTTTTTTTTTAAATTTCCACCAAAATGTATAAAATTTTGGTCATTTCTATGGAAATTTCGGCCATTTCAGTGGATATTTCGGTAATTTCGGTGGCAATTTTGTAATAAAAGGTGAAAAACAAAATTTCGGTCTGAAATTTCAGATTTCGGGGAAATCAAGTAAAATTCCGATTCAATGTACTTTTGGTTTCGGTCCAAATAATATTATGTATACCATTTCATTGACAAGTCTTTGATATTGGCCATTCAGCCATTGGCTAAATTTTGAGGTATGCATGCCATTTCGCATTTCTTTCATTATTGCATTGACTTCCCATGAGAGCTGTAACATAGTTGGCATGCATACCTCGGAAGATTCACATCTTTCAACCAAGAAAACCAATTCTATCAGGTTTTCGGTTGGATTTTATTGCATCCAAAATTCATTTAATTGAAAAAAGTGGTATTAAACAGAAATGTTCATCATAACACATCATGTGTAATTTACAATATAATTTCAGAAATAACTTCATGTGGTTACAATGGCACAATAGTACCTTTCCAGAGCGAAATTTATCAACAATGCCATTCATCATTTTCCGCGACATCTTCTTCAGTCCATAGTGAAATCCCACAAGGAACTCGCATTTCCAAAAATTTAGGGATTCTATTTTCCCAAGTATAAATGCTAATGATCTTGCAATAATGATCCTCTTCACAAAAACAATACATTTCACGTCTGCTTGTAGCCTGACATAGAACCAAAGTGGAAATAAATTTCCTATCGAGATGTCAGGTAAATGAGATGAGCCAAATACTATTTATTTTACCAACAGATAGACAACATATATCAAAAACTATGTAAAAACTTCCTAGTTCTGTACATATAATCTAAGCCTCGATAATTTCTGTAGAAGGATAGGGCACTAACCATGCTTCAAATCCTAGATTGAACAGTTCCAAAGGAATATTGAAATTAACGCAAAAAAAAATAAATTAACTGGGGATGAGCAACATAAACTATTCATTGCTTATAGACTGCTTATAAAAATAGTGGCAGAAGTAGAAAAGTTCCACAATGCAGAAAACATGGTGCATTTTTAGAGGTGTTGATATATTTTGCCTTATACCTCATTGAAGGGGATCATCACTTATGAGGGGTATTCTTGTAATTATTAATGTATGTGCTTTATATATAATAAACATATAGAGTTGTGGGTATCATCAAGAAAACCCACAAACACTTTTCCCCTCCTCTCTTCTCCTTTGTTCTTCTTTTCTTGGTTTGTTTACAAGATTAAATCATACCTTGGTATTAAAGAAAAAAAGGATGTAGAGTACTATTGCTGCTCTTTTTTCAAGTTTTGGGGCTCTCATTACTGTAGTAACCGTTACCACGTGCCCCTCGTAGAGAAACATCCGACCGTTAATCTTAGGAGTGATTTTTAGAAACATAGATAGCTTCCTCTACAAGTTTCATACCTTTGTATTGAGAATTCCTCAACCTCGCTCTAGAATCAAACCAACCCAAAAACCCTAAAAACTAGAAACCCAGTGTTAGGCCTAAAATCAGTAACAGGTACAGCAGTGATGTAAGAGCTGAGCTGGATGGCTAGGGGAGCTGAGTCCTGAAGGACCGGGGTGAACGAGGAGTGAGGTGGTCGAGAGAGAGAGTCCTGCTATGAGGGCTGAGTCCTGCACAAGGCAAGCGAGGTCAGAAGACCAGACCGGGTTTTACTCCGGACAGGCCCTTCGACACTCAAGTCAGTATGAGCAGGAGTGAAGGGGAGATGTCTAAGAGTTTAGGGAGAGAAGGGATTTTCGCATTACCCATTGGTTTGAGCTTTGAATCCCTTTTTATAGGGAAAACCTGGTGAGGTGTCCTGGACAGGTGTCCAGGACAGATGGCGGCCTGTAAGAGGCTGGAGTTCACCTACTCCAGGACAGGTGGCAGGCTGTGAGTGGCTGGAGTTCACCTACTCTGGGACAGGTGGCAGCCTGTGAGTGGCTGGAATTCACCTGCTCTGGGACAGGTGGCAGCCTGTGAGTGGCTGGAATTCACCTGCTCTGGGACAGGTGGCAGCCTGTGAGTGGCTGGAGTTTTTACACCCCATCAGTTGCCCCCCAGTTTTCCAAGTCATTGAGTGACTTGGGAAAGTGTGGTTGATCGCTTATCTGGATGGACAGGTGTTGTGTGGAAGTGAATCGGAGGGTTCAGTCTGGAGGTCCAGTCCGGAGTCCAGCTGGAAGTGGAGTCCGGAGATCCAGTCCGGAGTCCGGCTGGAAGTGGAGTCCGGAGATCCAGTCCGGAGTCCGGCTGGAAGTGGAGTCCGGAGATCCAGTCCGGAGTTCGGCTGGAAGTGGAGTCCGGAGGTCCAGTCCGGAGTCCGGCTGGAAGTTGAGTCCGGAGGTCCAGTCCGGAGTCCGGCTGGAAGTAGAGTCCGGAGTCCGGCTGGAAGTGGAGTCCGGAGTCCGGCTGGAAGTGGAGTCCGGAGATCCAGTCCGGAGTTCGGCTGGAAGTGGAGTCCGGAGTCCGGCTGGAAGTGGAATCCGGAGGTCCAGTCCGGAGTCCGGCTGGAAGTGGAGTCCGGAGTCCGGCTGGAAGTTGAGTCCGGAGGTCCAGTCCGGAGTCCGGCTGTAAGTTGAGTCCGGAGGTCCAGTCCGGAGTCCGGCTGGAAGTTGAGTCCGGAGGTCCAGTCCGGAGTCCGGCTGGAAGTGGAGTCCGGAGGTCCAGTCCGGAGTCCCGCTGGAAGTTGAGTCCGGAGGTCCAGTCCGGAGTCCGGCTGGAAGTTGAGTCCGGAGGTCCAGTCCGGAGTCCGGCTGGAAGTTGAGTCCGGATGTGGACTCATTTTTGTCGTCTAGCGGCCAGTCCGGTTCGGACCGGACTGGTTTTTGTCGTTTTGTTGAAACGCGTTATATATCCAGTTCGGATTTTCCCGGACTGATTTTTGTCGTCTTGCGGCCAGTCCGGTTCGGACCGGACTGGTTTTTGTCGTTTTGTTGAAACGCGTTATATCCAGTTCGGATTTAAAGATCCAGTACGGAGTACGGAGCATGGAGTGCGGAGCATGTAGTACGGAGCATGGAGTGCGGAGCATGTAGTACGGAGGGGAGATGTGAATTTTCATGCACGTAGGAACACGCGCGTGCTTGATCGTATTTTTGAGTGGGAGAATGTGTCCGTCATAAATATGGGACACGTGGCGCCATTCGAGTGTCCTCGAGATGCGTGCGTCGTATTTAATGCCCCACCGCCTCTGAAAAGCTATAAAAGGAGGTTTTACCCCCTTTCATTCTTTCCTTTTTACTTTTCATCTTTTCTTCTTTTTCTTGCTCTGGGAGCTTCGACTTCTCAGTTCTCAGTTCGCAGTTCGCAGTTCGCAGTTCGCAGTTCGAGTTGCGCAAGGACTTGACGAGCTCCACTCACCGGTATTCCTCTCAGCCCTTCTCTTTACTACATGTCTGATAGTAATTCGAGTTCCGAGTCCGGTACGGAGTCCTCCACTAGCAGTAGTTCAGAATTTAGGCCGCCGCAGGAGCCTGTAATGGCTAGGACGTCCGCTAGAGTAGATCTTGTAGATAGTGACGACGAAGGGGACAAGGAGGAGGTGTTTTTAGACTTAAACGCCACTCCACTCCCCACTGTTAGTCTCTCCCGAGCAGAAGGGAGTGTTGAAAGTGACGTTGCTGAGGCGTCTACAACATTCCCTCCTGGTCAGGCGGTGGAGGTAGTCGCTAGAGCGCGGATGGATGCCAACCCGAAATACAACCTGCGAGCTCTAGTCGAAGAGAACTACCTCACCAGGTCCATGCTAGGCGACATTAGGAATAAGTACTGTGTGCCTCCAAGATTTGAACTGAAGGCAGCTATAGAGGGAGACAGAGCCTGTAACGAGAGTCGAGATCTCTGTATTTATGAGGAGTCAATGAGGGCGGGACTCCGATTTCCTCTGCACCCATTCTTCGCAGCGGTGCTTCGATACTACGAACTGGCCCCAGCTCAAGTAGCTCCGAACTCATGGAGACTACTGACTGGGTTCTTGTATCTTGTCCACGGCCGGTTAGAGAGGAGCGTGAGCTTGTCGCTATTCCGTGCTTGTGCACATCTGAAGAGGCATAAGGAAGGGGGCTGGATCTACATCAGCCAGCGCCCTGAACTCAAAATCATCACCAGTATCCCCTCGTCAATACATTCATGGAAGAATAGGTTCTTCTACGTCGAGGATAAGGAGGTCAGTGAGCCCTGGCCTGTCCCTCTAGTGTGGGACACTCCGGACACTTCCAAATTAAGTCGAAAGCCGCTCCTCGAGAGTGAGGACAAAGAGACTTTCGCCTTGATGCGGAAGGAGATTGAGCAATCAGGCCTTATCCGCTGTACAGAGTTCTCAGGAGAGGAGGTGCTAGTTGGACTGGGCGTGAGTGCCGCGACTCCAGAACGTATGTAGCTAGACTTGTCTTTTAAAATATGTTTACTTTTATATGCTTGCTTCTGACTGCTTGCTTGTCTGGCAGAAATGAAGAAACAATCGACTGTCGAGAAGATAAGACAGGGAGCCCAGCCACGGGCACAGGAGGGTGCTGCACAGGCACAACAGGAGCGCCATAAGAGAAAGGCGACTGTACTGGGGAGTCCGGCCCCGTCACAGGGCACTCCTCCCCCATCCCAGAGGCCCAAGACTACGGTGAAGCTAATAGGCCCCTTTGCTCAGGGCGGTGGCTCTTCTAAGTCCGGTGGTGCTTCTACCGGAACCGGTTCTGGGGCTCGTCCTCCTACGGGGCTTAGTGAGCACGTCTTTCGACCCAATTTGGCCGTTCTGAAGGATGACACTGCCCTAGGCGAGAGCCGAGTGGCAGCAGAGATCATGAGCAAGTGTTTGCTGCGGAAGGACAAGCAACAGATCCTTCACGAGCCGCCAGCTACAGGAGAGGAGGCTGTGCTATCCTCAGCTTACCAGGTAAGGAAGTGGTGATCCGTTTGCTAACTTTCTGCCCATTTCTTCCTTTCACCATACTGATGCCTGTTTCTTTCTTCAGATCTTGCTCTACTATAATGACCTCAAGGAGAAGAGTAAGAAGTTCTCCCAAGCCATTACTGCATCTGAAGAGGTGAACGGAAAGTTGGCCGCTGAGGTGCAGGAGCTTCAAACGAGCATCGGGCGAGTAGAGGAGGAGAAGAGGTTGTTGAAGGAGGATCTGGCCGCAGAGAAGAAGAAACTGGTCAAGGCTGCTGAAGCCATGGAGGCTCAAAGAGGAAGAGCCACTGAGAGGCAGGAGAAGGCAGTGAAGGAGGCCACAGAGGCGAAGGAGGCTGAACTTTTCAGCCTGTCGAGCGAGGCTTATAGTCTTGGATACTACGACTGCCTCCAGGAGCTCCAGGCCTGCAATCCAAACTTATTGATGCAGAACATGACTCTCCCTGCCAGGCCGAAGATTACTGATGAGGAGCCAGATGCTCCTGCTGATGCTCCTGCTGACATCACCTCTCTTCCAGATGCTTAGTATTATTATTATTTTTTTGACCTCTTTTTGTAATGGTCCTTGAGACCCTACAGCTCTTACCAGCCTTTTTAAAGTGAATTTTGTAATGGCCCTCGAGGCCCCACATATTCTGATCAATGAAATCACATGTCTGTCTCTGATACTTCTCAACTGAGTGATTTGCTTGACTGTGTCTTTTTAATTTTGATAACCTGGGACTGAGGCTGTTGATAGTCGAATTGTGACGAACTGGTCTTTTAACAAGTACCCAAGTTCAGGAACAACAAGTACCCAAGTTTTGTGAACTGGGTTTCCAGTAAGTACCCAAGTTTTGTGAACTGGGTTTCCAGTGAGTACCCAAGTTTAAGAACTGGGTTTCCAGTGAGTACCCAAGTTTTGTGAACTGGGTTTCCAGTGAGTACCCAAGTTTTGTGAACTGGGTTTCCAGTGAGTACCCAAGTTTAAGAACTGGGTTTCCAGTGAGTACCCAAGTTTTGTGAACTGGGTTTCCAGTGAGTACCCAAGTTTTGTGAACTGGGTTTCCAGTGAGTACCCAAGTTTAAGAACTGGGTTTCCAGTGAGTACCCAAGTTTTGTGAACTGGGTTTCCAGTGAGTACCCAAGTTTAAGAACTGGGTTTCCAGTGAGTACCCAAGTTTTGTGAACTGGGTTTCCAGAGAGTAAGAGTGAAACAAAGTCTGCAAAAAGATTATTTATTTATAACAACAAATTGACAAATTTACAAAGTCACCTTTTTACGCTGTACATTTTGTCTATTGATAATATCTCCTGAGATTTTTGGAGTTCCAGGCGTGAGGTAATAAGTGCTCTTCCAGTGTCTCCAGTTTATAGCTTCCTGGCCGGATAACTTCTTTCACTCGATATGGCCCTTCCCAAGTCGGGGAGAGTTTCCCGACTTTCGTCGGTTGGGAGACGGCTGCCTTTCTCAGGACTAAATCTCCTGTCCTGAATTCTCTGGGGCGAATCTTGGAGTTGTGATAATTTGATACCCTCTGCTTATAAGCGGCGACCCGGATTCGAGATTCTTCCCGGATTTCTTCTAGTAAGTCGAGATCGGCACGGAGCCCGTCGCCGTTAAGCTGCTCGTTGAAGCTGGTGATTCGGGGAGACGGAGCGCCTATATCGACTGGTATCACAGCCTCAGTACCAAAGGAAAGGTTGAATGGCGATTCACCAGTCGTCGTGCGAGGAGTAGTGCGGTAAGCCCACAGAACGTGGTAGAGCTCAGCTGCCCAACGGCCAGCTTTTTCGTCCAGCCTCTTCTTTATCCCCTGAAGCAGGATTCTATTAGTTACTTCCGTTTGCCCATTGGTCTGGGGGTGAGTGATTGAAATATTAAATAACCGCAAGTGCACGGATCGTGTAAATACGGGTCGAACTCAAGGAAGAGAAATCTAGTTGTCAATCCTATTCTTTTACCGATTAGAATACTAGCTATGATATAATGTTGCCTGGAATAGACTCAGGATTTCCGTGGACTTAGACCTCGGAGCCAACACTATATATAAGCTTATATTCTATTCAATCTAAGAATCAAATTCAACTATGATCTTGATTTGGAAATCTTAATTTAGGCAAAGTGTACCAAAATTCTAATGATCTTGATTAACTACTTATCTAATCTAATTAGAAAACTAAAATTCTAAAGGCCTAAGTTAATTGAAAAATTGCAAAAGTAATTTAGAATAGTGTAAAAACCTTAATTCAATATAAAAGATTACTTAGGGTTAGAATCCACCATGGGTTTGGATTAAATTGATTAATTAAAACAACTCTTGAATTGGGTTGAAAATTCGATTAACTAGTCAATAAAGAATAAGATCAAAGGGATGTCATTCCTTATAAGTAATTAATCAAACCCACTCTCCAATTTACATTGATTATATAGAACTTTATATTTGTTAATCAACAATTATTCATACGAAAGGGAAAAGCCAATGGCATGAATGATTGGGATTTTCCAAACACAAACTCCTACACAATTTTTCAATTGAGTAGATTGATTTAATTGTAGTTATTTCTCCTTCCCCATGGTTTCAACTAAACCCTAAGTAAATAGGATTTAGTTACTCATGAAGAAGGGAAGAAAAACAAAAATAAACGAGATAGATGGGAGAAGAATTGCCATATAGAACTTGAAAGAAAATTAAACAAAAACTAATTACTTCTTCACTAACTTGAATTGAAACAAAATTACATGAAATTGAACTTAAAATAAATAACAAAAATTAAATAGAACTTAGTCTTTTTCTCCTCCAACTTTGGTTGCATCTTCCTCCTTCAAGCTTTAATGTCACCTTGAGTTTGAATGGTGGTGATGATGCCTTGGATTGAGAGTTGAAAAGAAAAAGAAAAAGAAAAGAACAAGAAAACCTAAGGGAGAGAGCTTGAGAGTAGTGGAGAGAAAAAGAGAAAAAAATAGAGTGAAAAGAATGTCTTCTTTTTTCCCATATGTAGCTTTCTTCCCCTTCTATTTTTATCTCCAAGAAAAGACACAATCTTGGCATCTTTTGTATTTTTGGCAACCCCACCTGTCTTTGGCAATTTCTGAAACTTTTAGTATTTGTTGGTAAGAGCAAACTTACTCTTTTCTTTCTTCACAATTTCAGCAACTTAGCACCCATTTTTGGTAAGTTGTCTCTTCCTTTTTGACCTTCCAACGTAGGAATATGGGTTAAGATTTTTGCTACAAGACGAAATAGAATGATTATGCATATATTATACACCATATAAAATCTCATACATAAAGGGAATGAATTTTAGCAAATGCAAGTGGGTCCCACATAATTGAATATATATAAATTACATGCAATTAGAAAATACGTGGGAAAGGTGGAGAATTTGGCAACTCTTTGTTTCCTTCTTTGGTGGGTTCCACTTATATTATATAATATATATTGCAAGCCAAAAACCAAAAACGTGGGATGCTTTCCCAATCCAATAGAGAGAGCCACACGTGGGTCCCACCATTGCATGTAGAAAATTGCAAAGTATTTCTTTTCTTACAAATTCAAAAACGTGGGCTGCATGCATGCTATATTTTTACCCATGTCCAAGTGGGTCCCACGTGAGTATGCATGTGTAGCAATTAGGAAATATTGCCTTCCAAAAAGTGGCTGCATGTGATTTCTTGAAGCAAGAATAGAACAAGAAAATTCTATACATGGCATCTTGCTCACTGCCATGGTCAACAATTCCAAAGTTTTTAGAATTTTCAAATTAGTAACCACAACCCCTTTTTCCCAACGTTTTCTGAATTGAGGCAAACCTCAAGTGGGCCCAAATTATAAAAGTGAAGCTTCTATTTATCAAAGAATAGATATGCTATTTTCCATGTTCGAGAATGTTTACTTTTTCTTGATCCATCACTTTCTAAAAATTCCATCACTTTCTAAAAATGCTAATGTAGTTCCCTCTTTTAGAGAAAGTGAATTGCGCATCATGGCATGATCCAAACCACCAATATGAAAGTCTCCATAGTGGTTTTCATAGAGCAATCTAACCGTCCAAATAGTGGGCGATAATGTAAATTGGTTGTACTCCTCTAATTCATCTCCATAACTTGATCCGAACCATCAATTTTAATGAATGTTAGTAAAACCCCTCAAATCATTTCCCACGGCCGATCCAAACCATTCACTTTATTGGGACATTACAATTCCAATAATATGATCTTGTCCGGATATATCAACAAATCCAACAGTTGGGTTGCCCAACAAATGGTCTGGATCATCATATATAGTCAAAATTTCCACCCTCTTGGTCTCTTGTGAAATTCAGCCAACATTGGAAATTGGTTATTTCTCTTCAATATTTCATCTTTTAGCTTCAATTCCTTCAAAAATCCACTTAGAACCCTGAAACACCAAAAACAAGAAAATACCTTAGTAGCACTGCTTTAAAGGACAAAATATGTGTGTTTCCTATCACTACCATTCACACATAAATGTGTTCATCAAATTCCCCCATACTTGAGCTTTGCTTGTCCTCAAGCAAACAAAAAGAAAAACTAAAACAAAATAGGAATAAAATAAAATCCTAACTCACTTTCGTAGGAATCACGATTGCACTTAGCAGGTGCAATAAGCCTTTAAACCCCTAGGTTACCCTAGTGGACGAGTTTTGTCTCGTGAGTGTTTGCAGTGAATATACACCCAAAATTCTAAAAATAAACTTTTCTTTCAAATCCCACTATAGAGTAAAGCCAAAAAAAAATTTCAATCCTTTTTCTTTGATAAATTGCTCAAAATAGAAGAACAAGAATACCCCCATACTTAAACTTTGCATCCTATCCCAAGTTGAAAAAATTAGAAAAATATTTTAATCAAGGAATCCTCTTTTGAATTTGTCATACTTTGCTCCCTTAAACTTGCCTCTAATGTAATCGTACCATAAAAGAAATTTGATTCGGAAACTTCGTAGAAAACTTACAAATTTATATGGTCCACCATACTTTCAACTTTTCCCATAGTTTCTAAGAATAGAACTCTTTTTTTTTTTTTTTTTGTAATCCTCTACTGCTTTTGGCGTGAATGACATGCAGGGCATGCACCAGACACCCAGGCTACTAAGCAGTGTCCGACTAATCTTTGATTTGCATATGTCATAGACATTGATGCATATGAGTTCAAGCTTTACTTTTGATTACGTGCAATGCTTTGATTTATTAAGCTTTCTAATTGACCCATGTATGGAGTTTTCAGTCAGTTGCTCTGAAGCCAGTTGGCTTTAAGGAACTAGGCATAAAAACCCTTCAGACTTAATAGCTCAAGTCAACAAGGCTACAAATCAAAACTATAATCAAGAAGCAAACTTTCTAAAAATCATTCATTCTTTCTTTGTTTCAACCTTTCTTTCCTTTTTATCCATACCATATAAAAAGCAAGTTTCTATTTCTATTTCTTATTCAAATCCTTTTAAAAAGAAAGATTCCAAAAGAAAACAAAACTAAGAAAGGAAAGTATTCTTTCTAATTTTTCAAATTCCAAAATTAAAATATCCACTAACTTTATTTCTTAAAATAAGAGAACAACTTTCTTTCTAAGAATACCAAGTTCTTTCTAATTTGCGAAAAATTACCAAAAATAAAAAGAAAGGAAATTTTCTAACTTTAACTATAGAAAAGATTAGAAAAGAAAGTTTCTAAAAGCTACCCCCCCATACTTGAATCATGCAGTGTCCTCAATGCATGCAAAAATAGAAACAAGGACAATAAAGAGAAGAGAGGGGCATACCTTTTTCTTTTAAGAGAGATTTGAATAAAGAGGCTCATGAAGATCCATGACCTCTTCTAAATTAGATCTTGGTAACTCAACAAAGGACTTCAATCTGAGTAAATGAAACTTGTCCTTCCAAGTAGAGTCCTTATTTTCTTTTAAAAAATTAATTAACTCTTCTTGTTGGGTCGAGTTTAAGTCCATTTTGATTGTCACAGGAGATGTGCAAGTCTTACCCAAATATGCTTTTCTTAAATTTGAATGCAAAGGCGGCAAATTTAACTGTGGGGCCTTTTTGGGTGGAGACTTGGGAAGGGGCGGAAATAGGGATGCTCCAAATTCTATTTGTTGGATGCTAAGGTCATCAGAAAAGGAGTCCCCTATATCTCTTACATTCTCCAAGCCTTCTTCATCCAGAGCTTCTTCAAATCCTGCATTCAAAATATTTTCACAATTAGTCTCAGGAGAGGAGTGCAACATATTAATTTCTTCTTGTAAATTAGGTTGCTTACCTAATCTAAAAACATTAAAGTCCATGGAAGCATTCCCAAAAGTTAATTTCATTAAACCATTTCTACAATCAATTAAGGCGTTGCTCGTAGCAAGGAAAGGCCTACCAAGAATTATAGGAATTTGATCCTTGATATTAGCAACGGGCTCAGTTTCTAGCACAATGAAATCTACAGGAAATAAGAACTCTCCTACTTTAACTAAGACATCCTCAACCATCCCTTTCGGTTTCTTCATTGATCTATCCGCCAACTGAAGAGTGACGGTGGTGGGTTTGAGTTCTCCTAATCCTAATTGTTTAAAAACAGAAAGAGGTAATAAATTCACACTGGCCCCTAAATCTAAAAGAGCATGATTAATATGAGTATTTCCAATAGTGCATGCAATGGTAGGACATCCCGGGTCCTTGTACTTAGCCACCATCTGTTGAGACAAGATGGAACTAATGTTTGCAGCCAAGAATGCCTTCTTGGGTACATTAGACTTGCGCTTTTGTGTGCACAAGTCTTTTAAAACTTTGGCATAAGTCGGGACTTCGGAAATCGCATCTAACAATGGAATATTAATTTGCACTTGTTTAAACATATTTAAAATTTTCTCCTTAGCAGCCACATTTTTATTATTAGCAAGTCTCCTTGGAAAAGGAGCTTTAGGCACATACTCTTTTTCAGGTGGAGAAACTGCCTGCTCTGTACTTACCTGTTCGGGCTCTTCTTCGGAACCAATGGAGGATGACTCTTTACTTACCTTAAGTGGAGATTCTTGAGCATCTTTAGAAGGTTCGGATCTGCCCTCCTCCCTTTGATATTCTCTGCCACTCCTTAAAGCAAATACAGTGTTACAGTGATCGGAGGGCTCCTGCTGCGGCAAGTTTGGTTGCATGGCATTCAACTGATTTACCTGTGGTTGTTGATTCCCATTTATGGCCACATTCCTTGGATTAGGAACTGGTTGACTTGGCATCTTCCCCTTTTCCCTTTCATGCAAGGCCATGGCAAGTTGGGAGATTTGTTTCTCCATATTGTGTTGGCTTGTCATGAAAGTGCTAGTGAGAAGTTCTATGCTCTTTTCTAAGGAAGTTATGCGTGCCGACTCCCCTTGTTTTGGAAAACCCGGTGGTTGCTGATTTGAAACATTATTTAAAATTGGGTTTTGAAAAGGTGGAGGTGTGGTTAGGGGTGGTCGAACATTCATAGAAGGGAAGGTGGGCCCAGGTTGGCCAAATTGGCCTTGACCTTGGAAATTTGATGGCCCTCCTTGATAATTCCCTTGATTCCAAGAAAAGTTGGGATGATTCCTCCATCCCGGATTATATGTGCTACTATATGGATTATTTAAAAACATGGCACTTGCATTTTCATTAGAATTACCAAATTTAGCAAGAGTTGGGCACTCTTCCATGACATGGTCCGTGGCTTGACACCAATTGCACATAGGAACACTATGTGCAATTTGATGGACCTGTGAAGGTCCTTTGACAACTATTGCTTCTAGCCTTTTGATTAGGCTATCAAGATGGGCCTCCTTAGCCACGGCACCCTCTATTAGAAATCCCTTACCTGTGTTGGCTCTCTCACCTTCTTGAGTGGATTCCCACTCTCTTGTTTTTTCCGCCAAATCAAGTAAGAAGTTCCATGCCGCGGCCTCATCTGTGAAAGATGTAAAACCGTTAGGACACATGGACTCAAGAAGTTGCTTTGTTTGGTAATCTATGCCCTCATAAATAATTTGGCATAAATGCCACACATCAATTCCATGGTGAGGACACTCTTGGAGTAGGTCCTTGAACCTCTCCATAAACTTAGAAAATGACTCTAATGGCTTTTGTTTGAATTGTAAAATATCATTCCTAAGCTTATTAGTTTTATGTAATGGAAAAAACTTTTTTAGGAAAGCGACGGCGAACTCCTCCCAAGTGGTGATGGAGTTCGTTGGTAAGCCATAGAGCCACTTTTTAGCTCCCTCCTTGAGTGAAAACGTAATAAACCGCAACTTTACCGCATCATCGGTAAGTTGTTGCATCTTAATTAAAGCACATACATCTTCAAACTCACGCAAAAATAAATAAGCATCCTCCGAAGGGAGGCCATGAAAATGAGGAAGCAAAGAAATAAATTGCGATTTTAGCTCAAAATTATTGCCCTGCGCAACTGGCAATCTAATGCAAGAAGGTTGCGCGGTTCGGGCCGGATAGAAGCGATCGCGTAAACTTTTTGGCGGCTCTTGTTCTTCCGCCATGGCTACTTGATTTGGATTTGGTTCAATGTCTTCCTCCGTCTCTAACTGGTTTGCTCTTTTTAGTCGATTGGCCGAGTTCCGCACCCAACCTTCACTCATAAACACAGGAAAACCAAGTAAGAGAGATGGATAGCCAAGAAACAAAAAAAATATAACTAAAATAAAAATAACTACTAATCTAACACTTCGAATAATTAAGATTCTAATGCAACTCTCTTCCCCGGCAGCGGCGCCAAAAACTTGATTGAAATATTAAATAACCGCAAGTGCACGGATCGTGTAAATACGGGTCGAACTCAAGGAAGAGAAATCTAGTTGTCAATCCTATTCTTTTACCGATTAGAATACTAGCTATGATATAATGTTGCCTGGAATAGACTCAGGATTTCCGTGGACTTAGACCTCGGAGCCAACACTATATATAAGCTTATATTCTATTCAATCTAAGAATCAAATTCAACTATGATCTTGATTTGGAAATCTTAATTTAGGCAAAGTGTACCAAAATTCTAATGATCTTGATTAACTACTTATCTAATCTAATTAGAAAACTAAAATTCTAAAGGCCTAAGTTAATTGAAAAATTGCAAAAGTAATTTAGAATAGTGTAAAAACCTTAATTCAATATAAAAGATTACTTAGGGTTAGAATCCACCATGGGTTTGGATTAAATTGATTAATTAAAACAACTCTTGAATTGGGTTGAAAATTCGATTAACTAGTCAATAAAGAATAAGATCAAAGGGATGTCATTCCTTATAAGTAATTAATCAAACCCACTCTCCAATTTACATTGATTATATAGAACTTTATATTTGTTAATCAACAATTATTCATACGAAAGGGAAAAGCCAATGGCATGAATGATTGGGATTTTCCAAACACAAACTCCTACACAATTTTTCAATTGAGTAGATTGATTTAATTGTAGTTATTTCTCCTTCCCCATGGTTTCAACTAAACCCTAAGTAAATAGGATTTAGTTACTCATGAAGAAGGGAAGAAAAACAAAAATAAACGAGATAGATGGGAGAAGAATTGCCATATAGAACTTGAAAGAAAATTAAACAAAAACTAATTACTTCTTCACTAACTTGAATTGAAACAAAATTACATGAAATTGAACTTAAAATAAATAACAAAAATTAAATAGAACTTAGTCTTTTTCTCCTCCAACTTTGGTTGCATCTTCCTCCTTCAAGCTTTAATGTCACCTTGAGTTTGAATGGTGGTGATGATGCCTTGGATTGAGAGTTGAAAAGAAAAAGAAAAAGAAAAGAACAAGAAAACCTAAGGGAGAGAGCTTGAGAGTAGTGGAGAGAAAAAGAGAAAAAAATAGAGTGAAAAGAATGTCTTCTTTTTTCCCATATGTAGCTTTCTTCCCCTTCTATTTTTATCTCCAAGAAAAGACACAATCTTGGCATCTTTTGTATTTTTGGCAACCCCACCTGTCTTTGGCAATTTCTGAAACTTTTAGTATTTGTTGGTAAGAGCAAACTTACTCTTTTCTTTCTTCACAATTTCAGCAACTTAGCACCCATTTTTGGTAAGTTGTCTCTTCCTTTTTGACCTTCCAACGTAGGAATATGGGTTAAGATTTTTGCTACAAGACGAAATAGAATGATTATGCATATATTATACACCATATAAAATCTCATACATAAAGGGAATGAATTTTAGCAAATGCAAGTGGGTCCCACATAATTGAATATATATAAATTACATGCAATTAGAAAATACGTGGGAAAGGTGGAGAATTTGGCAACTCTTTGTTTCCTTCTTTGGTGGGTTCCACTTATATTATATAATATATATTGCAAGCCAAAAACCAAAAACGTGGGATGCTTTCCCAATCCAATAGAGAGAGCCACACGTGGGTCCCACCATTGCATGTAGAAAATTGCAAAGTATTTCTTTTCTTACAAATTCAAAAACGTGGGCTGCATGCATGCTATATTTTTACCCATGTCCAAGTGGGTCCCACGTGAGTATGCATGTGTAGCAATTAGGAAATATTGCCTTCCAAAAAGTGGCTGCATGTGATTTCTTGAAGCAAGAATAGAACAAGAAAATTCTATACATGGCATCTTGCTCACTGCCATGGTCAACAATTCCAAAGTTTTTAGAATTTTCAAATTAGTAACCACAACCCCTTTTTCCCAACGTTTTCTGAATTGAGGCAAACCTCAAGTGGGCCCAAATTATAAAAGTGAAGCTTCTATTTATCAAAGAATAGATATGCTATTTTCCATGTTCGAGAATGTTTACTTTTTCTTGATCCATCACTTTCTAAAAATTCCATCACTTTCTAAAAATGCTAATGTAGTTCCCTCTTTTAGAGAAAGTGAATTGCGCATCATGGCATGATCCAAACCACCAATATGAAAGTCTCCATAGTGGTTTTCATAGAGCAATCTAACCGTCCAAATAGTGGGCGATAATGTAAATTGGTTGTACTCCTCTAATTCATCTCCATAACTTGATCCGAACCATCAATTTTAATGAATGTTAGTAAAACCCCTCAAATCATTTCCCACGGCCGATCCAAACCATTCACTTTATTGGGACATTACAATTCCAATAATATGATCTTGTCCGGATATATCAACAAATCCAACAGTTGGGTTGCCCAACAAATGGTCTGGATCATCATATATAGTCAAAATTTCCACCCTCTTGGTCTCTTGTGAAATTCAGCCAACATTGGAAATTGGTTATTTCTCTTCAATATTTCATCTTTTAGCTTCAATTCCTTCAAAAATCCACTTAGAACCCTGAAACACCAAAAACAAGAAAATACCTTAGTAGCACTGCTTTAAAGGACAAAATATGTGTGTTTCCTATCACTACCATTCACACATAAATGTGTTCATCAGTGAGCAACCGAAGTGAATCTCTGTTCAATTTTTAGGTCCGAGCAGAACTTTCGAAAGTTCCGGCAGTCGAACTGTTTGCCATTGTCTGTGATCAAGATACGGGGAATCCCAAATCTACAGACTACTGCCTTCCAGAAGAAGTTCTGCACATTCTGCTCAGTGATCTGGGCCAGAGGTTCTGCCTCCACCCACTTAGTGAAATAGTCGATCGCTACTACCACGAACATGCGCTTTCCAGAGGCCGGTGGGAAAGGGCCTAGGATGTTTATCCCCCATACTACGAAGGGAAGCGGACTAATAATTGGAGCCATTGCTACGGCAGGCTGGTGGATGCTAGGAGAGAACTTCTGACACTTCTCACACCTTTTAACCAGATCCAGGGCATTCTGCCTGATAGTAGGCCAATACAGTCCTCTGAGCAGCACCTTTATCGCCAGGGCTTTGCCCCCCAGATGTTCTCCGCAAATTCCTTCATGAGTCTCTTGTAGTGCATACGCGGCGTCGCTCGGCCTCAGACACTTCAGATATGGGAGAGTATATGACCTTTTGTATAGATTGTCACCACTGAGGGAGAATCGGGCAGCTCTCTGTATCACCTTACGAGCTTCTTTCTTATCCTCCGGGAGTCTAGCATCGCGCAGATAACCTATGATCTCATCCATCCAGCACGGCTCATCTTCCACCTGCATGACTTCCATGGCTTTACTGTCGATGCTGGACCTCTGTAGAAACTCCATGTGTATGCTTCCGAGAGTGGTATATCCAGAGGCAGCCAGTTTTGACAGCACGTCAGCTTTGGCATTCTCTGTTCTTGGCACTCTGATGACCTTGAAACTTGCAAACCGGCTGGAAAGTTGGCAAACCTTGGCGAGGTACTTAATCATACGCTCGTCTCGGGCTTCGTAGACACCTTGGATCTGGTTTGCTACCAGCTGCGAGTCGCAGTATGCTTTCAATTTTTGGGCGCCGGTCTGAATTGCTAGGCTTATTCCGGCAAGGAGGGCCTCATATTCCGCCTCATTATTTGATGCACGGAACCCGAATCTCAGGGCGTAATCCGCAGTGAACTCATCAGGTCCAGTGAGGATGAGGCCAGCTCCACAGCCGTTTTTATTTGAAGATCCGTCGACATATACTTCCCAAGTCGGTGTGCTGGTTATGGAGTCCTGTCCGGCTGAAGGTGGCCTGATTTCTGTCCGAATTTCCTCTGTCATACGCTCTTCAGGGACTACTTTCTCTATAACTGGGAGCTGCAATGCTTCAGGGTCGACGACCTGCTGGGGGATAGTGCACTCTGCTACAAAATCTGCCAGTACTTGGGCCTTGATAGCTGGCCTGGGTGCGTACTGAATATCGAACTCGCTTAGCTCTACAGCCCATTTCACAAGTCGCCCGGAGATATCTGGTCGATGGAGAACTTGTCGAAGTGGCTGATCAGTCAAGACCTTTACAGTGTGAGCTTGGAAGTACGGCCTTAACTTCCTGGCGGCCATTACCAGCGCGTAAGCCAATTTCTCGACCCACTGGTACCTTGTTTCTGCGTCGTGAAGAACCTTGCTAACATAATAAATAGGTTTTTGCTGGCGGTGCTCTTCACGGACGAGTACAGCTGCCAGAGCCGTGGAGCTGATGGAGAGATACAAAAATAGCTCCTCGCCCGGCTCCGGCTTTGTTAATAATGGCGGAGAGGACAAATATCTTTTCAGCTCTTCGAATGCAACCTGGCATTCTTCCGTCCAGGGCGCGGTCTTGAGTCCCTTGACCGCGCTAAAAAAGGGGAGGCACCTTTCCGCTGATTTGGAGATAAAGCGACCCAACGCCGCTATCATTCCTGTGAGCCGCTGGACTTCCCTGATGGTTTTTGGGGCAGTAAGCTCCATGACGGCTCTGATCTTTTCTGGATTTGCTTCTATTCCTCGCTGGCTCACCATGAATCCTAAGAACTTCCCCGAGCTGACACCAAATGTGCACTTGGTGGGGTTAAGTTTCATGTTGTGCTTCTTCAGGACCTGGAATGTTTCTCTGAGATCAGACGCATGATCCTGCGCACTCCGACTTTTGACCAGCATATCGTCTACATAGACTTCCATGTTACGGCCGATCTGGTTCTGAAAAAGTTTGTTCACAAGCCTTTGGTAAGTGGCTCCGGCATTTTTGAGGCCGAAGGGCATAACTCGGTAGCAGTAAGTCCCTTGATCTGTGACGAAGGAGGTCTTTGGTATATCCGACTCGTACATCCTGATCTGATTATATCCGGAGAAGGCGTCCATGAAGCTCAACAGTTCATGACCCGCTGTGGCGTCAATGAGTTGGTCGATCTTCGGGAGTGGATAGCTGTCCTTAGGACAAGCCTTATTCAGATCGGTGAAGTCGACGCAGGTCCTCCATTTCCCATTAGTCTTCTTGACTAGGACTACGTTTGCCAACCAGTCCGGGTATCGAATCTCGCGAATGAAGTCAGCCTTCAGAAGCCTCTCCACTTCTTCTTTTATTGCCTGCCGCCTTTCGAAGGCGAAATGTCGTCTCTTCTGCTTCACCGGTCTGCAGGTTGAATCAACACTGAGCCTGTGTGTGCTGATCTCTGGATCAATGCCGGGCATATCGGCGGGAACCCATGCAAAGACATCTGCATTGTCCTGGAGAAAAGTGATGAGCTGGTGCTGAATGTCGGTGCTGAGGGAGGAACCGATCAGAGCGACTTTCTCACTGTCCTCTGGGCACAGTGGGATGGAGAGGAGGTCTTCAGCAGGTTGAGTCCCTCTGAGCTCGTCCCTTACATCGAGCAGTTCAATTGGCAGTGACTCTACTGCATTTTTGCCTTTAAGTGCCGTTGCGTAGCACTCTCTGGATTGAGGCTGATCTCCTCGAACTTCCCCCACACCATTGGGGGTTATGAACTTCATTTTTTGGTGGTAGGCCGAGGCTACTGCACGGATGAGGTTCTGGCCAGGCCGTCCCAAGATAGCATTATAGACCGAAGTGGCCCTTACTACTAGAAAGTTGATCATGGCGAAAGCTTGACAAGGTGGATCTCCGACAAGAACAGGGAGCTCGATCTGCCCCACCACTTTCACGACCTCTCCGGAGAAGCCAAATAAATCTGAGTTTGCCGGCTTCAGACGGTCGTCGCCTATCATCATTTTCTCAAAGGCGTGGTAGTATAGAATGTCCGCCGAACTCCCATTGTCTACGAGGATTTTCTTCACCTCCCAGTTGGCGACGAGCATGGTTAAAACCAGTGCATCGTCGTGGGGCAGGATAAGATTATCCAGATCTGCATCTGAGAATGAGATCTCATTCTCCGTTCTCGTCTTTTTGCTGGTTGTGTGCACGGCGTTAACTCGCCGTGCATATGCTTTGCGGGCGGTAGAAGAGGTGCCCCCAGCTGCAGGCCCACCCATAATTGTACCGATGACCCCCCTTGGCTGAGGTTGGGGTGCCTCAGGCTGCGCATTGCCCAGCTGAGGAGTTTTGTCCCGAGCAGGGGGCTGCAGTGATCTTCGAGGGCTGCGGCCCTGGGGGCTCTTTCCTCTGCGCTCTTGGTTGCGGCTGTCAGTTCGGATATACTTTTTCAAATAGCCCCGGCTGATGAGTTGTTCAATTTCCTGCTTGAGTTGCCAACAATCATCTGTGTCGTGGCCGTGGTCCTTGTGGAACCGGCAGTACTTTGAGGGATCTCTCCTGTTTCCCTTGGAGATCATTCTAGCAGGCCACTTCACGAACTCTTCTTCGCTGATCGCCGCCAGTATGTGCTTTCTGGAGGTGTTGAGAGGCGTGAAGTTTTCTTCTCTTCTCTGAGGAGGCGGAGACTTCTCTCTCCTGAGAGGTTTATCCTCCCTGCGCTGCTTAGGGAGATTCTTTTCTTCAGAGGTTATCCTCCGATTTGAATTAAGAGCTGCCAGTGTTTCTTCCACCGTTATGTACTCTTCTGCCCCGGCCATAAGATCCGCTAGTGAGTGCGGATTTTGTCGAGCCACCGCTCGACGGAATTCATTAGACCTGGCGCCTGCGAGGAGCGCATTCATTGCTGCTGAGGGATCTAGATTTGGCACTTGAAGTGCCTCTTTGTTGAATCGGCGGACGAACACCTTCAGAGGCTCGTTGTCGTCCTGTCGCAAGGCCATCAGGGAAGCTGTTGTTTTCCTTGGCCTGCGGCTGCTCATGAAGTGGCGGACAAGATCCTCCCCAAAATCATCAAAATTGTTGATGGAGTTTGGTTTGATCCTGGAATACCAGTCTCTTGCTGCGCCAGTTAGCGTCGTTGGAAACGCTCTGCAAAGAAAGCCATCGGAAGCTCCGTGCAGGAGCATAATTGTTCTGAACGTCTCCAAGTGGTCCACGGGGTCTGTAGTGCCGTCATACTGAGGGACGGCGGGCATTTTAAACCCTCTGGGTGCTGGGGCACCCAGAACATCATCAGTGAATGGCGTCCTACTTGAGAACGCCCTGGAGACGGGCCGGCTCTGGTCCTTCGCCAGTTCCTCTATCCGATGGTCCATCTCCTCCATTCTCTGTAGCAGCGGATCTGTCCTGTGGTCCAAGGACCTGATCCTTTCCACAGACTGGCTCGCCGCGGAGCCGGATTGGCTCTCCCGACTCATACGACGAGGTCGAGGTTTCCCCGGTGGCACACGATCTTGATGAGCTCGGCGCCTCTGTGCGGAGGGGGACCGCGACCTTTCACGGTGATGAGGCTCTGTTTGGGCATGCCTCGTCGTGGGGTGAGGGACTTGTCTGGTGGAATGATGAGTTCGGCCCTCACCATGGTGTGATGACTCTCCCCTGTGGACGTCTGGCCTTCCTTGGACAGATCGCGGAGCCTCTGGGGGAGGTTGATGGGACAGTTGAAGTAGTTGCTGGTACTGCCCAACGAGGGCTGTCATCTGCTGAAATAGAGCTTGAACCTGCTCCGGGGTGGGCAAGGGGTTCAGATGTTCTGAGCGAGCCGGGCTCTGCTCTCCTGTAGCAGAAGCTGCTACTACTAGTGATGCAATTCGCTCGCTCCGGGTCCTGCGGGGTAGCGCGGTTTGGGTAGTCCGCGCCCGCGCAGTAGGCATCCGCGTACTCTTGCGTTCTGCCATTTTTGTGAGTGGGATGTGTAAAGACAGCTTTTAGTTCTGGGGTCCCACGGATGGCGCCAATCTGTTAGGCCTAAAATCGGTAACAGGTACAGCAGTGATGTAAGAGCTGAGCTGGATGACTAGGGGAGCTGAGTCCTGAAGGACCGGGGTGAACGATGAGTGAGGTGGTCGAGAGAGAGAGTCCTGCTATGAGGGCTGAGTCCTGCACAAGGCAAGCGAGGTCAGAAGACCAGACCGGGTTTTACTCCGGACAGGCCCTTCGACACTCAAGTCAGTATGAGCAGGAGTGAAGGGGAGATGTCTAAGAGTTTAGGGAGAGAAGGGATTTTCGCATTACCCATTGGTTTGAGCTTTGAATCCCTTTTTATAGGGAAAACCTGGTGAGGTGTCCAGGACAGATGGCGGCCTGTAAGAGGCTGGAGTTCACCTACTCCAGGACAGGTGGCAGGCTGTGAGTGGCTGGAGTTCACCTACTCTGGGACAGGTGGCAGCCTGTGAGTGGCTGGAGTTTTTACACCCCATCACCCAGAAACCAAAAAGCACAGGCAAGAGTTTAATGGAGATGGATATGATCCAAAAGCAGGCAGAGAAAATTGTGGAAATTGCAGAGGAGAAAGTCAATGCAGGGGAGGTGAGAGTTGCCCGAATTTTACTTCATCTCGCTCAACGCCTCTTCGCACCACTTCACAAGGGAATTGCCTCAATTCTCAAAACTTACGACCTTCATCTGGCCAAGAATCGTTCTGAAATTGTGAAGAGATACGAAGAGCTTAAGAGAAAAAGAAGCCATTGTGAAATGGACGACTCAGATGATGAAAAAAGTACGGCCACTTCTCGATATCGGCCGCGATTGGAAGCTCCTCCTTCACCGCCTCCTAAGCCTCGGTCGAAGGGTTTCATATTCCGTAGTGCACCTCCTCCTCCTCCTCTTCTTTCACGTTTTTGGACGGTTTGTTACTGGTGTTCTGTGTTCCATGTGGTAGAGGTAGAGCCAAAGTATGTGAATGAAAGTGCAAATTGCCCTAGATGCAAGAAAAGTTTTGTGGTCTTTGATGGTGAAATGGTGTTACGTAGGGCTTCTCAGGTTTTCAAGGAGGATTTGAAGATCCCAAGGGGAGAAAGAAGATTTCCAGAGTGGTATCCATGAATTCATGCCTCTTTTCTTCACAATTTGTACATTTTTTACTATTCATTTTGTTTTAATTTGACATTGAGATTATGCAGTTATAGTGATTCTTTCAATTTTTTGTGGGAGAAGAAAAAGATGGATGTATATATGTTCGTTTGTGACTTAAATATCTTTCTTTTTTATTAGCATTTGATCTTTTCAATTTCCTGCTACCACTGTTTGCATAAAGTGTGGGGAATGGTATTAATCTTACTCTGTTGTTTTTTTTTTTTTTTTGGTTCTTCCTCTAGCTTTAAATTTTCTCGTTTTCCATTGTTTTGTAAGGGGAAATGGTATTTCCACCCTTCTTTTCTAACATTTTCACCGATTTTATTTTGTTTTCTGAAAATGGTCATCCAACGAGAACACATTTGTCCATGGAGTTGGTTCATTTTGAGAGACCCTACGCAGAAAGTCACTTTTACACTAACTGTAATAGAGAAATTTTGGGTGCTAGAAGAGTAGACGGGGATATAATCTTTGAGATCTGGACAGTTGATGTTGTAAAACATCAAGAGACGAGTCACCCTGTCCTGGTCTCATTTCGAACAATCACTCCATGTCTTCATGCATAAGACAAAAGAACCAAAAAAATTTACGGTTTAACTGCTCCTGTGGAATCGAAGGTTGAGATTCATCACCAGTAATGGGCCAGCACTATGGTTGCCTCTTGGAGCAATGAATCTCTGATCGCATAAACGTGGTAAAAGTGGGGCCGATAGGTATGTGTACCATGTGATCTGGTTGAACAAGAAATGCGGAAATGATGGATGCTCAGCCCTTGATCATGAAGTGGTTTTACGTGTCTTTTAATTGGTTAAGGGAAATGTTATCAGCACTACTGTATTTTGATGCGGGCACTCTAAGTACAGTATGGCCCGCACCATAGGATGATCCAGACCGTCCATTAGACGGACCACAGCCTAAATAGGTTGTGCCCCAAAAATTATCTCCTGTGGGCCATACCGTACTTTTAATCAAGTCAGGAGTGCCCCCATCAAAATACAGTGGTGTTGATAACATTTCCCTTGGTTAAATCTAGCAAATTGTCATTTGAAAGGTGCCAAATGGCCCTCCATTTTCAATGGCCATGATTTTCAACAAGCACGGTTTTAGTAAAGATCTGGTTTGATTTTTTAGTTCACGGATCTGGTTTTAATGAGATTTGTGTTTCATTTAATTCGTCTTGAAAACTCTGTTCTTTTCAACGTAAAAAATGGACGTAAAATTTGTTTTATGTTCATTTTTACAATATAAAACAAATTTTACGTCGAAAGAAACAGAGCCTTAGGGAAATCCACTCTTTGGTATTGTTAATTGCTTGATTTTAATTATGCCTTAGTAGAGCGTGAGGAATGCGGCTTAAGCCCCTTCTCCCTGTGCAACCAAGGTAGCTCGCAAAAGCAAAAAGTCCTACATCCGACAAGTGAAATGCATGGGGATGGGTTACAAGGGAATGGGCACCCTTCCTCTAATGGCTAGCTTTTAGGAGCGAGTTCTACCCGGTTTGATTCCCTACATCTAGTCTCTAGTCTCAGCTTCCATTCATTTCTTTTGATAATCACACCCCTTTGGGAGCCTTGTGCACCAGGCCCCCTCAGTTTAGCATTCCCCGCCTCTTATAAATCATTGCTTGCTTAAAGTTTTAGGAGAAATTGTTAATGGGGGACACCAAAATACGAGAATTGCCAAAGGGGGACACAATTTTGAGAAATTGTTAGAGAGGGACGAAATGGGGGCTATCAAGTCTCTAAGAGGGGGTTATCAACCCTCTAAATGGGGTTATCAACCCTCTTTAACAATTTTTCAAAATTGTGTCCCCGGTTGGCAATTCCAGCTTTTTTGTGTCCCTTGTCGGTAATTTTTCCAAAATTTTATATGCAACGGACCTGGTTTTACATGTCAGGTCCACTTCACAGGATGATCCTAACAGTTCATTTGTGGGGCCACAACATAACACAATACAAACAATTTATGTTGTTGCCAAACAAATGAACGGTTTTGGAACATCTATGAAGTGGGCCGCATTGTACATTTTGAAAAATACTGGAATTGGCGCTTGCAGGGCATATAATAATAAAATCTCGAGAGAGGGATGCAGGAAGCCGATTAATGAACATTTTAAGGACAAAAATGTCACCATATCTGCCTTATTCAGGAACTTGTACATGCCGATATTTCGAGGGCAATTTAGGAAAAGGCAAAAAACCTGAGACTGCCTTCGTGCAAACTAATTCCTGTTGTGACCGTTACTATGTGCTCCACGTGGAGGAACATCGTACCGTTAATCTAAGGAGTGTTTTTAGAAACAGAGATTGCTTTCTCCACAAGTTTCTTACCTTCATATATGAGACACTCTCAACTTACTTCCTTTCATCTCCCTCAACACCTCTCTCGAATCAAACCCGCCCAGAACCCTAAAAGCCCTAAAAATCAGAAACCCTGAAATCAAAGCACCCAAAAGTGTAAGGAAGATGGAAAGGATACGTAAGGAGGCGGAGAAAATGGTAGAAATAGCAGAGGAGAAATTGAAGGCAGGGGAGTGAGATTAGCCCGGATTTTAATTCACTACGCTCAACGCCTCTTCCCAACACCACTCAAAGGAATTGCCTGCAGTACTTCCCAACACTCCAGTACTGCCACTTCTCGATATCGGCCGAAATCTCGGTTGTGGAAGGTTTGTAATTGGTGTAGTGAATTGCATGTGAATTGCATGTCGAGGATTTGAAGATCACAGCGGGAGAAAGAAGAGTTACATAGTGTTATCATTGAATTCATGGCCTTTTTTTTTGCTGTTTAAGATTGTTTCATTGTTTATTGCATTTGATTATTCAGACTTTTGAGATTATGGAGTTAGGAATTCTTTGAAATTTTTGGCGGAAAAGATGAAGATGGTCTTATGTTCTTCCTGTATATTTGTAAAACTGGATTTTGAATTTTGAATAAATAGCCGTTTGGTTCTAAACATTCGCACGTAAATGGATATCCGTCTATCAAGTTGGACTAATTAGCTGTGAGATCAGAACCGTTGATGTTCGCAGATAGAGAGCCAAGAATCATCCGATCAAGAGTTCTCACCAGCATTTGTCCGGCCCTATGGGTTGCCTCTTGGAGCAATAGATATGATCAAGTAAACGAGGCAAAGTGGGGCCGGATCTTATGCAACTCAACAATTCAAATAAACTAGAAAATTGATTTCTATAATGATCTGAGATTTAGAGCTTTAGAATCAAATAAAGCACAATAGCATAAATAGAATAAGGCCTACCATTCTTTTAAAAAAAATTAAAATCTATTGCTTGATTTGGACTTTTAGAACCGATGGTGAGTCTGCTTGTTTTGGATTTTGAGAATTGATTGCGAGCCCAAAACTGATTATTGCTGACAGTTTTCGACCCAAAATTGGTTCTCAAAATACAAAACAAACAGGGCCTAATTAGAACTATTAATATTAAGCGATTAAAAAAAAGGTCAGTAAGCAACCGGTAGGGAAATCACTAAATCAGTTCGTTGAAGAGGTCATAGAAGTGAAGAATCCAAAGAGTTTTTTCTACTAAAGAAATTTTAAACAATTATTCTAGCTATGGACTTCATAGTCATGAACAGTTCCAATCTCTTCCTACCATTGGCGAAATATCTTCTTGCAATATGACGACAGCTTTGTAAAAGGAGTCTTTTTGTATAGCATAGGGGTTTCTGTCTTTGTAACGTTTATACAGCAACCCATGCCTTGGATGATGAGCAAATCAAAGAAAAAGAATTTAAAATTCTAAAAAAATTGATGGATGTAGATCAAATCAAAGAAAAAGAAAATCTAGAAAATAAAAACCCATAAAAATTTTCAAGAAAAATATAATTTTCCATAATTTTCTTTTCCCTATATCCAAACAAGTCCTTAGGCACTGTTTATTTTGGATTTTGAGAATTGATTATAAGTCCAAAATTGATTATTGCAAACTAAATTAAGGCCGCATGTTTGCAATGAAGAAATTTTTTCCATAGAATATTAGCTTACCCAATGGTGAGGGGGTGGAAACGTGGAATTGTGCCTTAGAGGGACTGAGTAATGAGAGGGTAACCAAAGCCTGAAAAACAAGGAAAAATAAAACTCCACTAAAAAAAGACTTACTTTTTTACTTCTCACTCCCTACCCGTACCCCTCTCTCACCACTTGATTAAACTATAATATTCCATAGAAAAAACTTTTAAGGTTGCCAAATAGGGTCTAAAACATAATTAGACCACAATAATCATTTTTGGAGTCACAATCGGGACTCAAAATCCAAAACAAAGGGGGCCTTATTCCCGTAGCAAGGTAATGAGGTTGAAGAATATCTTGCAAATATTGGATTGATTAAATTGCAACTGAAACCTCTAAATTACTTTTAAATTAATCTTTTTATTGAAAAAATAATTATAAGCTTAATTTTAATTAGTGATACCACTTTAAGTGTTCGTAATACAAGTGGACAGTTTGGATCATCTAATGAAGTGGGCTCACTGGACTTTCACGCGCACACCGCATATAAAATTTCCAGCTAGAAATCCAGACACGTGTTCGGTAGATGTTAACGTAAATACATTAATTAATGAGTATAGAATGCACAAAAATACCATCATAGCAGGGCTACGAGTGTCGTTTAAGGTGGATAAAGATCACAACAGCGTGCTTTCCTAAGATGATGGGAGATGATTTTTTCGCCACCTATAGGATAATACACCACTGTTAACGTGAATTGTGGGCAGACTTAACTCTTTTTGATGTCAAATCACGTCAACAAGGAGGTGTATTATCCTACAGTGGGGCGAAACAATCATCACCCTATTTCCTATGATAATTTTTAAAGCAAGTGCACAATCACTCGCTTTCAAAACAGTAAAAATCTTAGCCGGTCCAGCATGTGATACGTGGAGGAAATTGAACCGTTAACACACGGTGTGTCTAAATTAGAAAGTAGCTTTCCTCCTTAACCGTTAGGCTCTGTTCACTTGTTTTCTAGCCGCAGGAAAATAAAAGAAAGGAAAAGAATCTGACATGGAAAACTAGAAAAGAAAGGAAGAGAAACTGTGAGAAAATTCCTTTTGTGAGAAAATTTCGTTGTTCACTCAGCTGAGAAAGGAAAAGAAAGTATGCAAGCAAAGTGGTTTTCATAGGAAAGTGATTTTCCCATCCTTTTGGTGAGAAAATTTAGAGGGAAAGTGCAAGAAAGTTGGCTTTCCATGTCATTATTTATATTTTCCACCTGGTGTAATTCCGCTTTCCTGAGAAAACAAATGAACGATGAAAAATGTCAAATCATGTCCGATCACGGGAAAATTTGGCTTACTTTCTTCTCCTTCCCTTTCTCAAAAAGGCACATACTGTCTAAATTAGAAAGCTACTTTCGCTATACGAGTTTCTCTCCTCTTTATATTGAGTCTCTTCCTTTTAATTTTCATTCATCTCCCACAGCCTCTCTCAAATCAAACGAACCCGAAAAAAACTTAAAACCCTAAAGCTGGAAATGTCAGGAACCAGTGATATTGAGAGCATCCATAAGTGGGAGGAGAGAGCGCTAGAAATTGTAGAGGAGAAATTCATGGCAGGGGATTTGAAATTAGCCCTGATTTATCTTCTCTACACTCAACGTCACTTCCCACAATCCACGCAATTCTTAAAGCTTACGACATTCATCTTGTAGTGGCCGAAAATAGAGATTTTACGGATTGGTATAAAATTCTGGGCATTTATGAGAATGCCAATGTTGAAACAATCAAGACCCAATATAAGAAGCTCTCAAAGGAGATTCACCCGGACAAGAATCGTTCTGTAGCTGCTAAAGGAGTGTTTAAATTGGTTAAAGAAGCTATGGATTTCTTGTTGGATGAAAGCAAAAGGAAGAGATATGATGAGTTGAAGAGGAAAAGAAGCTGTGGAGAAATGGACGGCCCAGATGATGATCAAACTACTGCTACTCCTCGATATCGGTCATGATCGGACGCTCCTCCGTCACCGCAACCGAAACCTCAGACCAAAGCTTCTAAATTCGATTGTGGTGCTCCTCCTACTACTACTTTTCCCTCATGGTTTTGGACGATTTGTTACTGGTGTTCTAAATTTCATGTGGTAGAAGTTGAGAAAAAGTATGTGAATGAAAGCATAATTTGTCCGAAATGCATGAAACGTTGTGCTCTTTGATGATGATATGGTGTTACATCGGGCCGCACAAGTTTTCAAGGAGGATTTGAAGATCCCAAGGGGAGAAAGAAGAGTTCCAGAGTGGTATCCATGAATTCATGGGGTTTTTCTTCTCTGTATATTTTACTTTGTAAAGATTGTTTCATTGTTTTATTGGATTTGATTATTCAAATCTTGGGATTATGGAGCCAGATATTCTTTTGGATTTTTTGTGACGTAGAAGAAGAAGATGTATGGATGTTTGTTCTGGAGTATATTTCTAAAATTTGCGATTGATTTCGAAATTTGAATAAATGGCCGTTTAGTTCTATTTCTAGTCTATATTACCATTTGATTTTAAACTCTGCCTAAATGGTTTCCTATTTAGAAAAGATCACTCACTGTGTTTTTTGTTTTTGTGATGGGAAATGATAAATTCACCCCTTTTCTTTACATGGGGGCGGATATACAAATTCCCTGGTATCCCAACGAGAACACATGGTATTGGTGTATGACATGTAGGTACAGTGTAGGCTAAACTTGTAACACTAATTTGTCCATGGAGTAGTTTCATTTTCAGAGAGGGGCTACCAATAAAGCCACTTTTAGTGCAATGGTAATAGGCAATTTTTGGGTCCTACGGGGATGGATATGAAGATATAATTGTTGGGGTATTTACAAAAGAAATCATCTTAAATTTATTAATAGTCCATGTTTTTTCATTAAAAAGCATTTGGGTATAGCGGTAAGTATTTGATTTTCTATATTAAAGGTCATGGGTTCAAGTCTTTTCAAGAGCATGCCTTTTTTGTGCAAGAATTCAAATGGGTGGAGAAAAATGGGGAAAAGTGTCTTAAAAGACACATCCCTTTGAGAAAAAAGGGTAGTTGGCAGAATTCTACAACTCTATAAATAGAGTGAAAAAACAAAACAGAAAGGAGAGAAAAAAACACTTTACAAAAGGGAGTGTTCTTTCCAACAATACACTCACTTTGAAAATGTGCCCTCTCTCTCTCTCTCATATGATCTCCCATTAAGTGCTCTTGTTGACTTAACCCTTACCAATATTATTTTTTGTTTCTTGTTATTTTTGGGCAATTGATTTATTGTTAATCAACGGATTATAGCCGTTGATTTTCTAGAACGTGTCGGGCATTGTATCCTAGGGGCAGAAATTCCTAGAGCAGCTGGAATTTTTTTTGGATATCATCCTATTGTGGAGGAATCTACTGTCTTAAAGACAGTACCTTAAGTGGTGCGCCTTGCCCTTATATTGATTATTATCATATTTTATTCCTCCCATCAAATTTTATTCCTCCCGTCATTTTCAAATTCGTTCACCGCTTTAGCCTATTTCCAACAATTTTAAGACAGTAGAACTTCTTCAATCCCAATGGCAACAAGCGGTGTGAAGGTTCCTACTGTTGAGTTCAAGAAATTGAATCGATTTGATGGTCTCTACTTCAAGCGATGGATTTTGAAAATTCACTATGTTTTGACGATACAAAAAGTGGCGTACGTTCTTCAAGTACCATATCCAGAAAGCGGATCTTCAAGTGAAAATGCAACAAATAATACTTATACAGCGGAACAAATTAAGTGGTTGGAAGATGACTACATATGCCGTGGCACCATCCTAAATGCAATGACGGATACTCTATTTGACATTTTCTATCTTCACAAAACTGCTTTGAAAATGTGGAATGCGCTCCATGCGAGGTATGTCACTGAAGATGCTAGGAAATCGTTCTTACCTAATTAATAAGTATCTTGAGTTTAAAATAGTAGATGAAAAGCTTATACTTGAGCAAGTACATGAAATGCAACGTATAGCTCAAGATATAGCGGCAATAGGCGAACCAATGACTAGAACTTTCAAGTTTCAACTATTATTGGAAAACTTCCACCATCTTGGAAGGATTATCGTAAAATGTTGAACCATAAGAAAGAATCTCAAACTTTGGAAGAATTGCTTCAACATCTTCAAATTGAGGAGCAATCTCGCCAACGTGATCTACTTGAAGAAACTCAATTGAAAGGAGAAAAAGCACATATGGTTGAGGAGTCCAAGAACAAACCTTGGAAAAGGAATAAGAAAGAGAAGTTCTTTAAAAAGGGTTTTAAACCCAGGAAAAGGGATAATATGAAGGAGAAGAAAGAGAAATGATCATGTTTCGTTTGTGCAAAGAAAGGACATTTTGCAAGTCGTTGTTTCCACCGAAAGGGACAACAAAAGGATCAAAATGATCAAAAAGGTAAGAATGAGGCAAATGTCCTAGAACAACTTGAATGGGTGGCAATGATATCTGAATCTAACCTGGTGGATGTTGACAACGGATGGTGGATTGATTCCTGATCTACTTGTCACGTGACTCCTTATAAGAGTGCATTCAAGACTTACCAACCAATTAAAGAAGTGTTGTTTATGGGAAATTCTACTTCAATTCCAGTTGTTGGTACTGGAACGGTCGAAATTCCTCTTTCTTGTGGAAAAGTCCTAAAATTAAAGAATGTATCTCATGCACCTTCCATGAGGAAGAGCCTTATTTCTGTATTCCTACTCAACCATCATGGTTATCGTGTTGTATTTGATTCCGACAAAGTGATGTATGTGTTTTCTATTATGAATAAAGATATTCCGGCTTCTTCTTACTTTTGTTCTTCAAATAATATTTGGCATTATAGATTATGTCATGTAGGAAAGAAAACTCTTGACAGGATGATGCAATTTGAATTAGTTCCTATGAATAGTAGTAGTTTATTAATACATAAATGTGAAAGTTGTGCCCAAGCAAAATTATGTAGGAAATCATTTAAATCTGTTAAGAGAACTACTGAACTATTAGAATTAATACATACTGATATATGTGATAAATCTAAACAAGCTAGAGGAGGAAAACGTTACTTTATAACATTTATAGACGAATTTTCAAAATATACTTATGTATACTTAATTAGATCTAAGAATGAGGCTTTTGATAAATTTAAAATTTTTATAGCAGAAGTTGAAAGCCAAATAGGAAAGAAAATTAAAATTCTTAGATCAGATGGAGGAGAATGCTTATCCAATGAGTTTAAAGAATTTTATGAAACTCATGGAATTATTCATCAAACTGCTGCTCCTAAAACCCCACAACAAAATGGAGTAGCGGAACGTAAAAATAGAACACTAATGGAAATGGTAAGTGCTAATTTACCATCTAGTTTTTGGGGAGAAGTACTATTAGCTGCAAATCATATATGTAATAGGATTTTACATAAACAACAAAATAAAACTCCATATGAACTATGGAAAAATCAAAAACCAAATATAAATTATTTTAGAGTATGGGGATGTATTGCATATGCTTTAGATCCGTTTCAGAAAAGACTTAAGTCTGGCCCAAACGGTATAAAATCAATATTTTTAGGATATGCTCAAAACTCTAAAGCTTGTAGATTCTTAAATTTGAAAACAAATACTATTATAGAAACCGCTACTGCAGAATTCTTTGAACACTTGCTACAATTGTAAGAAGACGGGACACAAAAGACCAGAGTGTCTACTTCTCAAGTCATCATCCTCGATATAAAAAGGAAAGAAGAACGATTAAAAGAAGAACAAAGGTCTTGTAGCCGCTTGGGATGCATAAAGCGCTTCAAGCAAAAGCTCAAGTGAAAGGGAAACAAAGAAAGATGATTTATGCTTCATGGTACTTACCCATGAAGATGAGATAAATTCAAACCCTTCTCATAGTTCGTCTAGTAGTGATAGTGGAAACATGTCTTATGATGAATTGTGTAATACTTTGCATTCCCAAAATTTAAAAAATAAAGCTCTTAAGAAATCTATTTTCAAATTAGAAAATGAGCTTGATATGTTGAAAAATGAATCATCTTCTTCCAAATCTCAAGTTCAAGTGTAAATTGAAAATCTTAAACTTGAGATTGAAACCCTTAAGGGTGGTTTGGATGAGAAAACTTACCAAATAGTCAAATTCCAAAATGTGGCAAGCTCTTCCAAATGTTAAGAAGATGAAAAAATGAGTTTTTGAACCAAATAACCCATCTTTATAATGAAAAAGAAAGATTAAGATTATGTCCTCATGGATTTTTAAATGGTGATAAAACTATTGAAATAATCTTGAAGAAGGCTAGTCATAGACCTAATCATGTGTTTTATGATAAGAGTAGTATATCTAACCCTCATGTTAGATGCCATTATTGTGGAATTTATGGTCCCTATCAGTTCCAATATGCATCTTAGATTAGGGATAGTGGTGGGACCAAGAAAGCTTGGTTTCCCACAGCGGGTGGCATAATGACCTGAGGAGGTGACCTCAACACGCCGTTCTCTTCTGAAAGATGACGGAGATTCTGAGTGAGTTCAGCTACTGCCTGTTGCAGCTCTTGGATAACTTGAGACTGGTCCATCAGTTCTGCCATGAAGGCAAGGGGAGTTGAAGGACTAGACGGTCCTGAAATTGCTACAGAAGGAGTAGGAATTGAAGGGCTAGGTAGATCCAAGGTTCTTTCTAAACGGGTTTGGGTACGTGCCCAGGCTTTTGGCCTCTTAGGTGCAATGGTTTCAAGTGTAAGAACTTTCAACCTATAGATGAGAAGATACACTAGTTTTAGATTTCATCCATGCAAGGTGGAAGAGCTGTGCAAGCAATTGGAAGAGTACAAACAAAACTTTTATTTATTTATATGTCTGACCAATATTTTATAACTTTTTGTACAACAAGGCCTGTGCTAGCCTGACTTCTAACCAACATTTTTACAAGATTTTGCAAAACAGGAAAGAAACTTGTTATTTTCTGTACAGAAACAGTCCATAGCCTGGATGTCCTGAGCTGAGTGAAAAGTAGCAGGGAGCTATTCGGCTTTTGCAGGCTCTTTATCTGGTGGGATGTGTACAAGGAGTGTGGAGTAGTAATCCGGATGTATCCTTTCTCCACACGAAATATAGATGTTGCATAAGGGGACTACTATATGATTTTCCCATGTTGAGTACAAAGTCCTGTCGAGATTCGAGCTGATTTCCCTTGGCGGATAGAAACGCGAGAGAGGTTCCCATGGTTGCTGGTTTCCTCCGAACTGACGCATGATCCGGTGAGGGATGTAGAAGGACGTGTACTCTAAGTCAAGGAGACAAACATATTTAGTTCTGGCAGTTCTCATGGTGAAAGAGTTAGAACCTGGAGCCCTCCAAGCGATATCATAACTACCACGGGTTTCTAACCAGTCATGCCACTAGGTACACTATCGAAATGAACTTCTGGTCGCCATGACCCAAAGTTCGAGATGCAAGGGGTTGTCCGGGGACGGGGAATCACTATGAGAAGCTTTAGACACAACCAAATATAGAGTAGGATTGGGCATCTTGAGAAGGGTGGGTGAGGGTATTTAGAGCCAAAGTCTAACCCTCTGAATGTTTCAGCGAGTATGGTGGGTATGGGGTTCGCTTCCAGTGACAACTGATCCACCACTGTAAGCCCAATGGTTTCCACCTTGGCATTCCCATCTTATTTTGATGATTCCAATACACAAGTGATTTATGATCACTAATGTGTTTGATTGTCTAAGTTGTAGATCACATTGGTGCTAAGACAACATTGCTTGGATTGAGGCCAAGAAGATCTCATTGGACCACATCATGAAGGCCAAAGACATCGAAGTCCAAGACAAATGAAGACTTGAAGAATCCATTGAAGACCAAAGTCTTATTTAGATTGTAAAAGATCCAATCTTAGTTTTAGATTTTAGAGGCATAATTAAGCAAATAAACAAACACCCTAAATAACTAAGTGATTGTCCTTGTGGAGTTCCAACACCTTGGAACCCTCATAGCAATCCCAACTTGGTGTTAAGTTGGAAGCCTAAAAACATGAAGTGAAAATCTGCTCTTCATAGGCTTCTCGGAACTCCGAGATAAATTCTCGGAACTCCCAGAAATGGTCCAGTAGACTTTTTTTTAACTTCTGTTAGTATTCCCGGAACTCCGAGATTTTTTCTCGGAACTCCGAGAATTCTCGAAACTCCGAGAAATATTCTCGGAACTCCGAGAAAACTACAACGGTCGGATTTTTAGCCGTTGCGATTTTTCCAGGAATTACAACAATGCCATTGAACGGTCATATTTTGGTTTTCCTATATATATGGGCATTCCAAACATTCAAATCATCAATCCTAACACTCTAAAACTTCATTTGAACATCCAAAGAGTGAACCAAACTTGATTATGCCTCTCATCCTCTAAAGATTAGGATTCAGATCTATAGGCTCAATTGGTACATCTTCTACAATTTGTAAACCCTTGTGAGGGATTTTTTGTTCTTTCTTTCTTAGTCAAGAACTTGTATCGGGCGAGTGTTCGGAGAAGCGTAGCCCACTCTCCGTGGTGAAGATTGCCACCAAGGTTAAAGGTAATCGGAATTTGTAATCGGCACCGATCTTCGCCGAGGTTAAGAAGATCACATAGTGAAGCCATCAACGGGTTTGGTTGGTGGAGTGGAGTAGGCCTCGCGTTTGGAGGACCGAACCACTTTAAATCTCGGGTGCAATCTCTCTTACTCTTGCTCTTTATTTGCATTTGCACTTTAGATTTAACTTGTGTGCTTGAATTTCTTTTTGATCTCTTAATCTTCATTTTAGGTTTGAGTTTTCAAAAGGGATTAAAACTTGTTTGAAACCTAATTAATTTTCACTCCTCAAAGTTGCCGTACTAGGGACCACCCTTGGAATTTCAACCACACTAAGAAAGGCAATGGTAACTACATATCCACCTGAAATTTGGCGTATACGCAAAGTATATATGCCTCATGATGACGTTGTTGGAACGTCAGGTCCTCTAAGTCTCCTTTCGAGGCATAGGTATCGATGACCCTATCCAAGTAAAGGCCATATGAAGACATGAAGTCTTCTGGGTCTTGTCCTGGAACACAAAGTAGCCGTTGACACATGAGTCTCTTCATTCCGTACCTAATTTCAAGGCGAATGATTGGCCCGTTTTGCATGAACTGCAAAAGAGTACAACATTCTTCAAAAGTGGGACACACTTCCTGAAGACCAAAACGAAAGACATGGTATCGGGAATCCCAACATTTGGTTGTGGCTTTGAGGAGGTTCCAATTTATTGGGATAGAATCATACAAGGGGAAAGTCTGCTCATGCTCCGTGAGATGACTGAACCATAAGTATCTTCTTGACTCACCATAGCTTTGTATCCATCCGAACATCATTTCTGCAGACATGGTTTGTTCCATACAGAAGATAACAAAGAAACTTCAGACAAACAAAAAGATTGATACAATACCTATGCACATACTATTTATTTATTCACATTTCCTTTTTGTTTTACACAGAGGCCATTATCAGGCTATTTACAAAACAAAAACAAGTAAAAGAAAAGACGATGTTCTCTGTCCCTACGCAGGCTAGATCAACGGTCGAAAGTCAGCATCCGACCAGTAACATCTCTCTGCAAAGCGGGGTAATAGTCGGGTGACACCTCATTTACTTGGGCTGCAAAGACATGGTGGTTGGAGATGATAATCCTCTTTTTCTATCTAGCGACCACCTTGTTTGCTGTATGCTAGAGGACAGAATCAATAAAGAGGGTGACAAACTTCCTGTCTGGCTCCATACTGCCACATGATGTGATCTGGAACATAGAAAGAGGTTTTTTCTAAGGCCAAGATCTCGACATGATTGGATTTATGAGTTGTTAGGGAAAAAGAGGCACATCCGCCTAATTGCCAATATATGTCTCCTGAAGAGCGATTGCCTAACCTGGCTTTCCATTCAGGATCAGTAGTGAAACGTGGACCAAACGCCCAAGCATTAAAGTTGAAAATGGAGATATTTATCTCGGATCTTGGGATAAAAACTCCAAGCTTGAGAGTAAGCCAAATGTACAACAGAACAGGAGATCCTGGAAAGGTGAGACTCAAATCTGCAGAGACCTTATCTAGACCGTTAAGAGTTTCTCCTAAGATAGTAGAAACAGGATTGGCTCTGCCTGGGGCTTGATCAACAAGGTTGAGGATGCGAGGAGAAGCTATCTCATAATTTTGGACAGTGACGTATTGGGCACATACACAAAATAGAAGGGTGCTATAACGATGCATTTTGTAGATGGAGTCTTCCAAATCTCTATCTGGGGAGAAAGCCCGAAGGACAGTGTAGGTTATGATACCACCCTCGTGTTGAAATGTGGAAGGTTCAAAGTGATTCCAACAGAATAACCGTTGGACCATCGCTCGACGACGACCCATAACCGTAGGAATGACCATAGGTCCTTTAGATGATACCCTCAACAAAGCGTAGAATTTTTCATACGTTAGGCATATCTCCTCTAATCCAAAACGGAAAACATGATGCTGGGTGTCCCAAAATGTATTAGCTGCCCTAAGAAAATTCATCTCTACCATAATGGTGGGCAAGAGGGGAACAAATTCTTCATTGGGATCTATCATCCATCCGACATGCTTGAGACTTTCCGGAGAGTAAAATCGGTGCATCCAATCGACCAGATCGTCTGGGTCCATGATCTACCTATACGGAAGACAGAGAACAAAAACACGACAAAATAACAGTAAAATGACCGGTGTAACATTTGTTCGCATATTTTTATTTTTTTTGTAATTTTTACAAATTTTGGACCGGTCCTGGACAAGCTAGGAGTTGCGAGTAAAATCTGCCCTTGCGATTTGAGAATTGGGAGGACACCCTTAGAAAGATTAGAGTTGAGATACAGACCAAACCCTGATTTTGTGATGACAATTGGATAGAGGTCCGACACTTTGAATGACAAAGGTTTGGCTGGGTATATCTTCTCACGAGAAGACATATTCATTTGAACAGAACCCTGACGCTATGACCATGAAAAATGGTCAGGATAGGATTGTCTTCAAAAGTGAAGACAACATGACCTGAGTGTGACTCCTGAGTTACAGACAAGACACTGGTTAGAGAAAGGGCCATCTTCCCAGAGGAAGATGAAGACAATTTGGGCAGAGTTCTGCTGCTGTCTTGACCATAATGGGTGATCGGTATGAGTCTAACCTTTTGGAAAGACTGACTTGGATTGAGCAGAGCTCGGGTACTGCGACCATAACAATGGTCATGAAAAGATTATCTTCGTACCAGAAGATGGGTTTGTTTGGGCAGAGCTCCTCCAATTTTGACCATAACAGAGGTCGAGGAAGGTCTATCTCTGTGTGAGAATGACAACTTCAAAAGGAATTTGAACGGCGTGGTCGAGATGAGTCTAATCTTTCTAAAAGACTGACTTGAAATTTGACCAGAGCTCGGGTACTGTGACCATAACAATGTTCATGACATGATTATCTTCGTAAAAGAAGATGAGTTAATTTGGGCAGAGCTCCACCACTCTTGACCATAACAGGGATCAGGGAAGGTCTGTCTCTGTGTGAGAAGACAACTCAAAAGGGGATTTGATCGGGGTGGTCAAGATGAGTCTAGGGACAGATAGACTTTATTTGAACAGAGCTTCGTCGTCTTAACCATAATGATAGTTATGACGGACCAAGGCACGTAAAGCAGTAGAGCCTGATGCGGTTGAGACCAAGACGGTCTGGATGGGAAAATGTTTGAGCGATTGTAATAACCTTTGAAAGATGGGACCAAAATGAGGGTCTTTTGGTTAAGCGTATTAACCGTAAGACGGACATTCCTCCAGGGTACCACGGTTGCTTAACCAAAGAATGTGATGATATGGGTTTGCAAAGACGACTCTGGACAAAACTAAAGGTTAGAAGTAACCTCTAATCTTGGGCAAAAGTAAACTGCGACCGTTTGCGCATAGGGCTAGGGCAATGACATCCCTATCAAGAAATGGCAACCCGAGGACACCTTTCTAGACTCGCTCGACATGCCCGAGGTGGGCCAAAGGTTTAGTGTATTCCTATTTTGGAAGACGCTCACATCTCTCAAGAGTAACTGGTAGGCTTTGCCTAACTGTAAGCTCAGCATGCCTTATGCAGGCATGGTAACATCTATGTGCGTATGCTGGGTTTATGCAGTTTGATGAAGGCGTGAAGGTTCCTCTTACCGAAGTGATTAAACAACCCTTGCCAGGTGTGCCCCAGCGCGGCGGGAAGTTAATACAGTATCGTTTTAATGCCACCACAAGGGTGACGTGCAAAGAGGTGGTGCTTTCACATCAAATGGAGGCGAGACCAGCAGATTCAGATGATGAAATTCCAAATACAACCGAATCTGTTCCAAGTGCTAGTCACTCCCAAGGGTAAATAGGTATGCAAGCGGGTGATGAAATCTCAAATGGTGTGTGCGTGTTTGCATATATAAAATGGGCAACCCTAGGTGCCTCCCGGGGCATTTTCGCACAATTGGTGGCAATTTTGGGCCTTGGCTCTTAGCAATCCCTGCATAGCGAGCATAACATATGTATGGTACTGAAACATAAGTCTAACACTTGTTTTATTTTGAACATTAGGGGTGTTCGCAACTTGCGGATACCTCTAAAGGCTACATCGGGTTAAGGATAACCCTAATAAAGGAGAAAAAGCCAAATTATTTCGTTAAATTCTTCAAAAATGCCAAGTTAGGTTAATGCAAATTTATAGCCTTTTTTTATTTTGAAAACAAGTCTACTAAAAGAAAAATCAATCTCCCCAGCAGAGTCGCCAGCCTGTCGTATCCGGTTTTTTCCCGCGAGCGTAGGACGACAGGGGATCACCACATCGGGTTTTCTGGGAGTGTTTATTTGATCTGCGCTACTTGAGGACTCGGGACCGTGATCCTAACTTTGAAAGATGGAGAAACTCAGAGTCACCACCTAGGTTAGGACCTAGGACCCGTGCTTGTTCTTCCAATGAAATGAGTAGCGGTACTCGAATTTCGTTGGAAGAACAGTAACAAAAGGGGTTCTTTAGCTCCGGGCCTTTGAACCTTATATTTTGCTCTATTTGCTTGAGGCATGGTCCTTACAGATATCTGGCTAAGGGTTATGGTGATAATTGGGGAAGGTGTTAGGCACCCCGCTTGCCCGGATGAATCCGATCTCTTAACTTATGTTTGCATTTTTCGAAGAATTTGAACTAGGATAACTTATCTTTTTATCCTTTATTTAAGTTATGCTTAATTCCAGGATGTAAATAAGATTGAATTTACAGAAAAAACTAAAAATAAGTGATTGTTATCATGATTGGTGTTGTAAGCTGTGTACGGCTCTCTGTATAACTCGCAACTACTCATGATCAGGTTAACTTAAAACTAACGAAAAATGATAGTGCAGAAAGTAAAAGAAAGATAGAGGGATTTATATTATAAGATCCTGGCACTTCAGCCTTGGTTTATAATGTCACCACCTCGTACCTTACTTTGTAAAGGAAATTGCAGAAAAGTAAAAGAAAGGTAGAGGGATTTATATTATAAGATCCTGGCACTTCAGCTTTGGTTTATAATGTCACCACCTCGTACCTTACTGTAGGAGCCGATCCCTCGAGAGGGTTGCGAGCGCCAGAGGCGCCACACTCTCTCTTGGTCTCTCGTACCCACACGATTAGCGTGTCCTTTTTATTATTAATTTGATTCATCTTTTCCGTGAACTTGGGATCACTAAAGCAATCCGAATTCCACGCAAAAGAGAATGACAGAGTCGCCACTTAGATGAGAGATCTAAGACCCGTAAATGATCAGAAATCTAGATTCGTTACCTGATTACAAGAATGGAAGGTATGGGGAATTACCACCACAAGCATCATTCTTGCCCGATAATCGGTCTTCAATTCCAAAAGTTAACTCTTTTGAATTTCTTTTAAATGGCTCACTTAACTCTACATTAATGTGCGAACTACGTAACATGCATCATAAAATCTAATTTCAATGTAATTCCTAAATGTGCATCTTGATTTCTTAATTTGTTTGAATTCAATCTAAGTGAATGTTCTCCTAAAATCTAGTTTCATGAAAAATCCTAGGTATTTTAATTAATTTAGTTAAGAATTCATAAGAAAGTAATATACAAAACGCCACCATTTGTGTGTGGGGCGACTCGTGATTGGTATGCTATCAAGCATCCAAGCTGCCTACGTACCCAAGCCTCACTGGGATCAGAGTCGACGTAGTTCGGTGCACCTAAACTAAGCTACTTATGCCTAACTCATCTAGGATACCGATCTAGACTGGATTGAATGTTTCAACAGTTTTAAGAGAAATTATTTAGTTCAAGTTGAAGATTTTATTATCCTAGGACTTCATCTAAGATGCTATATGGTCCTAGCCAAGTGCAAGACATCCCTTAGACTAATGCAGGTTAACCTACATCCTAGGTAACTAGGTTTGTCCTAGGGGAAAATTAGGTGACTAGTATAACTAGATCTATAGAACGGTTGCTATCTATAGCAAACGGCCGTGATGAGGCTGGATTCTTAACTCTGGGACTTCCTAAAATCTAGGACACAATGTGACGTAAGTGTTCCTAAGAGGCCTTAAAGGTACCTACGATAGGAGACCGTAATCCAACGGCTCCTAAGACGCGGATCGAGTTAATTCGATTTGTTGAACTTAAGGATTTTTAATTCTTTGAAAGTTTTCGAAACCTAAGATCTATGGAATACCAAAGGCTCTAGGGCTTGATTAGTTTCGGCCTCGAATCGCAACCATGGATGAGAATCATGCTCTCAACCCTTGTATAATTTAGCACGTAAGTTATAGTATCTTATTGCCTGGCATGTTTCTCAGGATTTCCGTGGACAATGGACCTCGAAGCCAATATCATACTATAATTTACGCACTCCAATTATACAAGATTAATCACAATTAGTATACGATTGTGGTTGCGATCTCAGCAGTTAGACTATCGCGGTATAGCAAATTTACATGGGAGATCTATGAACCCTAAGGTTTCTGTTTCAAACAAGTTGGGGATTAAATTCATGATGTAAAGTTAAGATTTTTTGGAGGTTTTTACTGACTTTTGTGTTGATTTGCTATTAAATTATGATTTATTAACATTTAGACCAGATTGCTAGGATTACACAGAAACCCTAAGCAATCGAACTCCAAATTGGTTGAAACTTTTCCAGTAACAAGATATGGATGATTGTGGCTTACTGAATGAATTATCATTAATATTTGATATCAATTTTTGATTTTTCAAAATTCAAATTAGATTATAGATTAACACAGCAACCTATAGTATATCAGTTTCAAATTAATCCAAACTTTCACAGAATAAAGATATAGATGATTAGAGCTTACTAGAAATGTTTCATGAATTATCATTAAGGTTTGATATCAATTTCCGATTTTGTAAAATTCAAATCAGATTATAGATTAACACAACAACCTATAACATATCAATTTCAAATCGACTCAAACTCTTACAGTATAAAGATAATCATGAAATTAGACTACTGTATGACGTTCATGATTTTTTATTACGATTTGATGCCAATTGAAATTCACACAAACATCGGATGAAACCAAAGAATTACTTAAAAAGCAAACCTAATGGTATCCTAAAATCAAATAAAAATTTTTAGTAGATATATAATAGATTATAAAATTTTCTATCAAAATTTCAGAACTTAAAAATTAAATCTCCTCCATAAAATCGATTTTTAAATAGAAAAGGGGAATTTGTTTCCTAGGAATTGAAACTCATTTATTAAAATAAATTACAAAATCATATTAAAACTTTGCAAAACCAATTGAAAAATTTTCTCTAACATTCCAGTAACCTAAGTTATTGGTTTGTAAAGAAAAATTTCAAAAAATTTACTAATTTAATACGAAAAAGAATTGCGGCACGTAAACCGAAGAATTGATTAAAAAACAGTAAAGAAAATATTTTTTTCAAATTTTATTCCATGAAAAGTTCAATTTATAATTAAACATGAGTTTTGGAAAGTTTCATCAATTTTTAAAATCGTTTGATATTTATTAAAAATAACCCAAAATTAAAGTAAATTAAAACCGGATTAAAAAAATCAAACAATTCCAAAACTTTTATGGTGAACTCGAAATCCAAAAATCGGCTGGAAAACAAAATTTCATAAATTTTGGACTTGATTGGACCCGTTTTCCATTTTGTTCTTCAAGAAATAACCCTTTGTTGGGTTAACTTTCGAAAAATAGAACGGAAACCGAGGCGGTCAAACCATGGTCAAAGATCATGATTTTCAGTAGTTTTAGAATTTTTAGAACTCTAAAAAAATTTGTTTTTTGAAAAAGATCTTTTTTTTTCAAACACTTGCTTTCAAGATTTATGTGGAGGAAAATAAATTTTCGTGCGAAATTTTAGATTTTAAAGCCTATAATCTATGTTATAACATACTGGAATTTTAAAAGAAAACTTATAGATTTGATGTTTCAAAAAAATAAAACCCTAGCATGTTTTTCTAATTCGCAAAGAAGGAAAATTCTTACCGTCGATCGCGATCCGTGTCTCTTGGGTTGGTAATCCGAGATATTCGCTTTGTCCAACCTTTTGGTATGATGAAGAAGACCCAAAGAACACCCCAAAGATCCTTAATGTATGATTTGTTGAAGAAGAAAAGGAAATTTAAGAATCCCTTTTGTGAAGAACCCTTGAGAGAGATGAACACACTTCAAGAGAGAAGAGGTTTTTTTCTTTTTCTTTTTCTTTTTTTTTCTTGGGAGGAGATAGAAAAATGACGAATTTGGATTTTTTTTGGATCATTCCTAGGATTGTTTGCTTTGATTTTTATATAAAAAAGCTAGGGCTAAGAGAGAAATAGTAGTTTCCAATGTAAGAGCTCCATTTTTGGCTTGTTTCCAATTTTCCCCTCTTGCTTTCTTTCTTTCTTGTTTTCAAATTGGATTTTACTCCAATCTTAATTTCTTGTCAATCAAGACATGGTATTCTCATTCCACATTGCTTCTTTGGAAGAAAACATTTTTTAAGCAATCATTCATCTTTTCCTTCTTTCCTTCTTTTCTTTTTTTATTCTTTTTATTTTTCTTTTAACAAATATGATGTCACCATTGTGACATCATCAAGGTTGGGTGCTCAACTCATGTGGGGCGCCCACCATGGTGGTCGACCCATATGGGTGAACCCACATGAGCTCCATCTTTGCGGGCTTTAGCCCAATGGGCCATTTCACACGGGTTTCGGGTTTTTTCGTAAAAATTCAATAAAATCTTTCTAAATTCAACATTCTATATATGGACCGAACCAATTTGACATTTATGGTGCATCCCTCACACATGATCTGATCATCTTTTTTTAGAAAATAACTTTTCGGACCAAAATACCCCTATTTGACTGTTAGACATCCAAATGCGACCAAAATACCCTTAGATTGGTCCACCCCTAAAGGGAAAAATTAAAAATGGAAAGTCTTGGTGGTCACACTTAAAAAATAGAAACTTTTAAAATTGGGTCCTTTCGATGAGCAATATTAAACATGATCATTTGGTATCCCCTAAAAATACCCAAAATGCCCTAACACTCAGAATTTCCAAATTAAGCGAAACCCCTGAGAAATTCTAAATTTAGCAGGTTTTCCAAAATTCAGGAAATCATTCATAATCTCTCAGACATATTTCGGTGATCAAAAGAATTATACAGGAAAATACCAAATTACCCTGAGGTACTAGAATTTGGCGAGACTAGGGAAAACCCTGAGAAATTCCAAAAATAGCAGATTTTCAAAAATTTATGAACGGACTCAAGATTTCTTAGACACAACTTAGAGACCAAATATGATATGTTGAAAATGTCTAAAATACCCCCGAAGTGCAAGACTAAGAGAAAATCTTGAGAGATCTAAATTTAACAGATTTTCCTAATCTTACGAAATTACTCCTAATCCATCAGCCGTACCCTCAAGGTGGTTTTAGATATATGAGAAATGATTGAAATATTCATAAGATGATGAAAATGTGGAAGCCCCATGAGTTTCTAAAAATAGCAGCTTTTTCAAAATTTGTAAAATCACTCAAGATTTCTCAAATATAACTCGGGGGTCAGACAAGATACATTGGGAATGACCAAAATACCCCTGTAGTGTAAAAATGGGCAAAAATGAGGGAAAGCCAAAAAATTCTAAAAATAACAGGTTTTTTCAGTTGGTTAGAACTAGAATTTTCATCTTCTAGATACCATTGGAACACCCTAGAAACCTTTAGGATCGCGAATCAACTTCAGAATTCCTTCAACGAGGCGAAATCTATCCTAAAATGCACAGATGCTTAATCCTAGGTGGAATACAGACTCAAAACTTGATAAACTACCAAATCTTTTGCTTTTTTAAAGTGTAGCAAAATGGGGGTGTCTACAGATGCCCCTCTTTGGTAAAGATGACGTAGTCATCGAATATCAAAGCAAAAGTGACAGAACTATTTTGCGTAGCATTAATCAACAAATGATTCACTAGACAATGCAACCTAACCTAATACAAGACCCTAGATGAAGTCCAAGAACATAATCAAGATCATTTACTCTAAACACCGTGACTTGGGGTTCAGAATAATGGAGAAATGGATCCAATCTGATTTGCAAAAATTACGCAACTCAAAATGAAAGATAATTATGAGGCAGCGCCGTTTTCAAACAGGCAATGAGGAAATGAGAGATCAATTTTGAATGGATACTGCTTTCAAAAAGGCTCAACAGAAATGAGGCACTGTAATTATACAGGCCAAAGGAAAATAAGAGATAGATCATTTTCGAATGGACTCACAAACAATGAAATGCCGTATTTATATAGATTCCACGGAAATAAGACATCATATTTATATGGATCCCAAAGAGGAACAAGGGACCATTTTTAAATGGACTCAGATAGAATAAAATACCATATTTTTAGGGATTCCAAGGAAATTAGATATCATATTTGTATGATGTTCAAAGAGAATTAAGAGACCATTTTTGAATTGACTAAGATAAAATGAAATATCGTATTTTTACAGATTCCAAGGAAATGAGACATTATATTTGTATGATGTTCAAAGAGAATTAAGAGATCATTTTTTAATGGACTTAGAGAGAATGAAATACCATATTTTTACGGATTCCAAGGAAATGAGACATCATATTTGTATGTGTGGACCCCGATCCGAGAGAGGCGGGGGGACGTGCCCCCACGCGAGTCTCGCGATCATCCACGTGAAGGAGAGCTCCGCCAAGGAACTCTCGAAAGAGTGCCCCTCACAGCATGAGCGGCGATGTAAAATGAGATACCTCTCGACTCGGGGACTAGCCCGGATTCGAGGCGTACCTTAAACAAAGAAAGAGTCGCCATCCAAGGAAGTAAGCCCTGGATCCCATGCTGTGCTCTGTCGCAACAGATAACCAGAGATACAAAAGTTCCGTGCCTGATGACGAATGGGGAAGGGGTTAGGCGCCCCCAATTCGCCTAAGTGCAAGCACCTGGTCTCTTATGCCATTTATTATTAACTTTGAAGAGTTTTGGGCAAAAATCATGCGAAATGGGAACGAATATCCCCGAGATAACGTCTAGCTAATCATGCATGTCTCGGAGATGAATAAGAAGCATACACAAAAGAAAAAAGAAACGAAAGACATGCCACCTAAGAATAGCTAGGTTATGAGTGTCATGCCTAATTGGTGTCTATGTTCTGGTGAACAAACACATGCATGCTACAGCTAAAGGTATAGGATCTGTACAGGAAAGTAAGAAAACACAGCAAAACATACAATATGACAAACCCTAGACTCTAATGCGATACTTGACTCGGACCAAGATGGCCATCCATCCTAGCTGCACTACGTATCCCGGCCTCGGGAAGAATCAGAGCCAACGTAGTTCGGTGACCTATGCTAAACTACAATGCCTAACTTTCTAGGACCGCTATCTTAGACTCGATCAACTAGACCTGACTAGTTTTTAAAGCTTCTTGCGCCATTATTTAAGTTCGAGTGAATGGTAATTTTTAGGACTCCCTATATGTCCTAACTAATGCAAGTGGACCCTACACCCTATGTGTGACTAGGTTGTGTGTCCTAAGGAAACCATGGGCTCTTTAAGCGCATCCTAGTCTAGCCATCGGCTCGACTAAGTGTCTAGCCGACCACGACTCGAGGCCTCCTAACTCTGAGGACACTCACACGACAAGACACAGCAAATCCACAAAATCAGGACAGACTCCTGACTCTATGGGAAGATCTTTTGAAAATGGTTTGCAAGGTTATTTTGAAGAATTTTTGAAGCTTTGGAAGGTTTGAAAGGTTTTGAAGCTTATGGAAGTTGTGAAATTGTGGAAGTTGTGAAAGCGTGACTGAACTCAGGATGCCAGTTGCACGCCTGAGCTGCCTACGTACCCCTCAGCTAGGGATCAAGCCATCCGTAGTTCGGACGAAAAGGTGAGAAATATTTGTAAATTGGTGATGAAAAAAAGGTGAAAGTGTGTAAAAATGGTGTAAAAAAAAAGGTGACTGGACTCAGGATGCCAGCTGCACGCCTGAGTTGCCTACGTACCCCTCAGCTAGGGATCAAGCCATCCGTAGTTCGGACTTGACTACCCCTAATGACTCGAGATTTTGAGATTTTTGATTTTTAGATGTCTTTGAATTTTCAAGTGTTTTTGAAATATTTTTTAGAATTTTTGACACCAGAGGACAGAACCCTATCATCGTAAGGGTACGACAGACTCCTGATATCCCGCAAAGGTTTGACAGCATCCTATGCTTTGCGGGTGTAGACACCCTCATTTTGCTACACTTTAACCAACAATAACCTAATATATTGATCCGTGGAATTTCATTGGTAAAGTATGCATCCTCAAATTTTCTGAAAACCGAAATGATAAAGAGATGTACCTGGTGAGATGATTAGATCCGAAAAATTGAAAAATACCCTGATTGGTGAATTTAGTGTGTTAAATCCATGCCAGAGCCCCTCTATCATGGATTTATATGTTTTATGTCATTAATATCTCAATCTGACTTTACGGATCATCATTCGGGACAAAATAAGCTAGGGTCACTTCACAGCCCGGGACCTGATTCCATTCCGAGACCCGATTTCCGTAAATCGTTAGATCAAGGGCAGATCTTAACCTGGGTGTCTTTCCTTATTAAGAATTTGTGATCATTTAGTCAAAATAGGATCGATCAAGGTTAATCTCAGATTCAGATTAAACATTGTGTCACTTAATTGAGCAAAAACCCAGTGAAAAATCACGATTCAATGTGGGTGAACGAGAGCCGTCGAAATAATTTAACCAAATTATCAACAACAGTGCTTTCAGTACTTTAATTGTTGTCAAAATTCATATTTCAAAGGTTAGGATCATTCATCAAAAATTGATTAAGTTGGTTGGATCAATCGAATCGTCAATTTGATCAACGGTTGGAAAAACGATTCGCTGTTAAAAACCGACGGCTCGCATTGGTCAAAAATTCTGAAAATAATATTTCTATGGCAACATTGGGCTTAAATGAAAGAGGAAAAATCGACGATTTTAATGGCGAAAGAATTATCGAAATCGGACTTCAAAATCTCCTGAAAACCGCGTTTTTCGATTTTTACATTCAAAATATTTGAAAAATCTTTTACAAGATTCTAGGAGATTTGGAGGCATCATCTCGTCTATTCTTTCGATCGAATTGATCTCAACCACCCAATCTTATTCCATATCATTGCAAAGATTTCAGGATATTTGGAGACCCGATCTCGCCCGTTCTTTTGATCACATGGAGATTGCAGTTAATCGCAACCATCCAAATCGTTGCCATTCTCTACAAAGGCAACCAAATTGGACATTTTCCTTACCTTGAAATTTGCTTCCAAAATCTACAAAGATTTCAAGGACAAATGGCATCATCTTGGACCTTGAATTGTTCCTAAATCTTTAGTACTTGATCCTGGCCGCATAAGTGCCTGTCATTTTTAACATAGCCATGGCTTAAATGGAAGATGCCAAAGAAGATGGAGAATATTCTAGAAAAATCCGATCTTGGCCATTCTTTCCCCTTCCTTTTTCCATCACTCAATCTCCACCCTACACCTCTAGGCCCTAAAGATGACAACTTGGCTCATCCCTCACCTATAAATACCCATGCTCTCTTCTTTCAGAAAAGGAGAAAAAAGAGAGGAAGAAGACTCAAAGAAAACTACTAGAGAAATCCTCCATATCCCCGCCTTCAAATCTTGTCCTATTCAAAGGATACCCAAAATCTCCATCACAGGTAGGTGCACTATTTTCAGATTTTTCCAGGATTATTTGATATTTTTTTTATGTAATTTTGCACGATTTTTAGCATTTAATTGAATTTAATTTAATATTATATGTGTGTGCTCAAAATCACGATCTACATGAGTGTTTCAATTCCGTTTCGTCCCGAAATTTAATACAATGATATAATTAAATAGACTAAAATAACTATCGGATCGGATCGGACATTGGATCAAAGGTTTTTTAGAATTTGAGTGAATAGTGGAATTTTATTTAAAATAATGGCTAAGAAATTACGAAATTCGAAAAAATAGCCATCTCAGGATGATCTATTTTTGGAATTTAAAATTTTTCTTGTGTTCATCATATCAGAACAATATTAAAGGACATTTTCCGGAGTCGTAATTTTCTCGAAAATTGTGTTTTAAAAATGGAAAAACTCTTCAAAAATATCATTTCGACGAAGAAAAATAAAATATATACTAAACAGATTCCAAAAACAATGAAATTTTGTGGGCAAAATAATATGATGCTGATACATTCCACCTTGAATTATTGAGAATTTTTGGATTTTGTTTGGTATATTATTTTATGCTTTCTTTGAAAAGTTTCAGATTTTGTGAGAATTTTTACTGACATCAGATCACCATTAAAATTTACAACATTTTTACAGTAGTCTTATATTTCATATTTCTTGCTGTTTTAAAATTTTCAATTCATTTGGATCTTGTTTCCTATGGGATGTAGTGTTAATTCATAATCTGGTCTGAAAATTGAAAAATCCAAAATTGATAGTAAATAGTTTCTAAAATTCATGAAAATCTCAGAGAATGCTATTTTTACTTATATCTCACTACTGTAGAAATTTCAATGAATTTATATTTCTATTTCTAGTAGTTTCCGTGTTATTTTTGCAATCTGGTCTCGTTATTGTTAAATCAAAATTAAATATGAGCTTATTGTAAAAATCTGCAAAAATCTTCCAGTAAGCTACATCCCATCATGTCTTACTGCTGTAGAAGTTTCAATTTATTTCGAATTCATTTGCAATAATTTCACTTGTAAAATCACTCATACGGTTTAAAATTGATAAAATCCACTGAAAAACGAAAATTAATTAAAAATCATCTTAAAGCTTCTAAAGAACCTTAAAACTCTGTCACACGTTCACTCCTTAATCTATTGAAACAAAAATTTTAGGATCTTTAGATCTCCCTGGAAAAATGGCCAGTGCAGCCATAATCGTATCCCAATTGCACTCGATCTTTGACAATTTGAATATTTAAGCTATAGCATGTTGTTGGCTCCGAGGTTCACTGTCCACGAAAATCTTGAGATATGCCAGGCAATAAGATGCTATAACCTAAGTATTAAATTGCACAAGGAAAGAGCGCACGATTCCCTTCCTTGGATGTCATTCTGGGCCGAAATTGGTGAACCCTAGAACCATTGGTATTCCTTAACTGTCCATAAACTGAAAATCTTTAAAATCTGAAATTCATTAACTTCAAGAACTGAAATCGATTCATCTCGTGTCTTTAGGAACTGTTGGATCACGGTTTCCGTCATAAGAATCATTAGAGCCCAATTTAGGAACACTGGTGTTAGGTCGTGTCCTAGGTTTTAGGGAGTCTTAGGTTTTAGGGAGTCCTAGAGTTAGGAGTCCAGCCTTATCACCCATAGGTCTAGTTACACTAGTCACCCAATCTTTCCCTAGGACAAGCCTAGTAAACTAGGATGTAGGCTAACCTGCATTAGTCTAAGAAACAATTTGCATTTAGATAGGATCATATAGCATCCTAGATGAAATCCTAAGATAATAAAATCTTCAACTTGAATTAAATAACTTCTCTTAAAACTGTTGAAACAGTCAATCCCGTCTAAGTCTGTGTCTTAGTTGAGTTAGGCATAAGTAGCTTAGCTTAGGTGCACCGAACTACGTCGACTCTGATCCCAGTGAGGCTTGGGTGCATAGGCAGCTTGGATGTCTGATGGCATACCAACCGCGAGTCGGCACGACAACAAATTGTGGTGTTTTGTATATTAATTTTCTTGTAAATGCTTAATTAAATCACTTAGGATTTTCCATGAAATTAGAATTTTAGGAGAACTTTCACTTAGATTGAATCCAGACAAATTAATAAATCAAGATACACATTTAGGATTCACATTGAAATTAGATCATAGGATGCATGTTACATAGTTCGCACATTAACAGAGAGTTGAATGAGCCATTTAAAATAAATTTAAAAGAGTTAGCTTTTGGAATCGAAGACCGATTATCGGGCAGGAATGGTGCATGTGGTGGATAACTCCCCATACCTTCCATTCTCGTAACCAGGTAGCGAGTCTAGATTTCTGGTTAATTATGGGTCCTAGATCCCACATCTAGGTGGCGACTCTGTCACTCTCTTTTGTGTGGAATTCGGATTGCCTTAGTAATCCCAAATTCACATAAAAGACGAATTAAAATCGATAATAAAAGAGCACACGCCAATCGCGTGGGTACGAGAGACCAAGAGAGAGTGTGGCGGCTCGCGCCCCACCCCTCTCGCGGGATCGAGTCCCACAGCGGGGGAATGAACAGAATAACAACTCTGCAAGGGTTGGACAACATCCTATACCTTGCAGGAGTGGATAGAAAAACACACGACTTGATGAGAGGGTGGACAGAATCCTAACCCCTATGATGATAGGACAGACTCCTAAAAGACTGAAGGACCGACTCCTATGCTGAAGACTGACTCTGAAAGATGGAAGGACGGAATCCTAAACTCTACAAGGGTATGACAGACTCCCCAAACCCTAGGATGGATAGGACGGGCTACTAAACTCTATGATGGTAGGGTAAAAGAAAGGAAGCTAGTACCGGACATCCACTCCGTACCATGGAGTCTGAGTAAAAACAGTAATAAGAGACTAGACTCTGTCTTCAGAAATCAATAAACCAAGCATAACCGAGACCCAATGAATCAAAGTCCAAGAATTAAAACACATACATCAAAGAAACAAAATAAGGGTGAGATCAAAAGTGTAAACAGACCCAGTAGTCACTATTCTGTTTCGATGATCCTATAGAAATCACTCTATTTCAAGGCGCTAGCTGCCTACAGGGCTGTGAACTAAATTGAGAAGAAAGATCAAGTTCTTAAAGGGCTCCTCGACAAGAGCAACTGCCCAGAAATTTAACAATTTCGCACTGAAGTTCTACGCACGCACACGCAGAGGAAAAGAAGTGATAAAACATAGCTTGAAAACCTACCCATCCGAGTATGGAAGCTACAATTCCCCAAATGCATCGACACAGAGCAGAGGAGAGATCTATGTATGGATCTAAAGCTTAGAACATTGGGTGGCGAGCATGTAAAACCGGCAGACCCCTTTGCACACCCGAGCATAAAACAATATACCATGAGTCCAGTAAGTCGAAATTGCTCGCATTTGGGGATTTCCAAAGACAAGAGTTGGACCACTTGGTAACAAGGCACAATTTTCAAATCACAAATGCTTGGAAGAAATAAACAACTAAAGAGAACAATACTCTGAGAGCCCAACTTACCTTTCGCTAACAATTTATCCCCGAACCTACAGGATTTTGTAAAATCTGTTATGAAATCGAAATCCCTTTATATAGAAAAATGGATCGAACAAAACATGAATTGGAAAATTGCAGCAAAACAACCCTTTATTCGCATAATACATTTTTTTTTATTCGAACTCCACACAAAACATATGTAAATCGCAGCACCATCCTAGCAGCAATGATATGCGCGTTAAAATATCATAAGATCAAGAACAAGGCACAAAGAGATTTGAAGGTGGCGATCTACACTTACAGTAGGTTGATGCTACGGACAGTTCCTTGATTCTTTGGGAAGTCCGTTAGCAATGGTGGATTCACGGACAAGCCAAGGCAACAGATGCAGCCCGATGTGAGAGGGACGATGGCGGTATTTGTCTGGGTAATTCAAAATTGGAATGAGCCACGGTTTAGGAGATATAAATTGGAGTTGGTGGGAGAAGGTATTGAAACGGTGAGGGTGGAAGGGGTGGGTTCCAAGGGCAGATATGGGTTATGAAGGTGGTAATGACGGTCGGTTTGGATCTTGGTGGAGTAATTTTTTTGTTTTTTTTTTAGAGGTGAAATAAATGGGTGAGGTCCGAATGGGTTTCAAGCTAACAGGTAGGAACAAAAAGGGGTTAAACCTGATGGGAATGTGGGCATTGGTCTGGGATTGATGGGTTTTGGGTGCTTAAAAGGGGTTTCAATGAAGGAAGATGAGGGTATGATGAGGGAAAAGATGGAGAAGGTGGTGATGCTGGCCGGAGCTCCGGCAATCCAGCCGGAGAAGGCGATGGAGGTGATGACGGAGCCAAAGCTCCTCTGCAATTTCCCCTCTTTTTCTCCTCTCTGCGTACAGATCCGGCGATGGAGGTCGAGAAAAAAGAAAAAAAATGTGGAAGATGAGTTTTAAAAATAAAAAAAGGAAAAATGGTAGAGGTGGTGGTGGTGGATGAAAGGTTTAATGGAGGTTGGGGATGGGTTTCGAGATGATGATGGGTGGCTGAGGTAGGGTTTTCGAAAATGGGTTTGGGTAGAATGGGTGAAGGTGGAAGTGGTGGCCAACGGTGGAGGTGGGGTTGCAGAGGTGGTGGGGTGCGATGGCTGATGGGGGTGGTTTGGGTATGGTGGAGGCGCGACGAGGTGGGAAGAGAAGGGGGTTTAATGGAGGTGGCGGCTCGGTGGAGGAGGAAATGGTGGGGGTTCGGCCGGAGGAGGAGAGGGAAAAAAAAGAAAAAAAAGAAAAAAAGGGGGGTTTAGAGGAGAGGATGGAGGAGTATTGCAGAGGTGTGAGGGTGGCTGGGAAGAGGCCGGAGGTTGGATGGTGGCCGGAGGTTGGAGGGTGGCCGGAGCTTGGGTTTTTCGAAAAATGGGTTTTGGGTTTGCAGAAAAGTGGTGGTAGATGGAAAACGGGTTTGAGGAGAGGTGGGTTGTAGAGGTTGGGGTCGGGGATGGCTTACCGGAGATGCGGTTTGTCCTTGCCGGATTCCGGCTGGCGGTGGTTGTGAACGAAGGAGAAGATGGAGGAGGTGGTTGTTGTAGAGAAAGGGGAAAATGGAGGAGGAGACGGTCGAGATGGAGATGAAGGTGGAAGAGAGGGCAAGGCGGAGGTGGTGGAAGATGGGGGTTGCCGGAAAAGGGTGGATGGCCGGCGGCTTTTCTTCCTCCTCCCTCTCTCTGTTTCGATTTTTTGCAAAGAAAAATGAGGCTCCCCCCTTTTCTCTCGAACCCTAAACCGACGACATATATGGGAAAATGCCGAATTTTCTCCCCCCTATCCTCCCTGGAAAACCGCCCCTAGTGTATTCTTTGACAATTTTTAACCCCAAAAGGGAGGGGGGGCTGATTGGAAAACAAGGGTAGAAATTTTCTTCTCTTCAAACGATCCGGACCATTTGATTTGATCCAAGGGCCATTAGGGTTTGCTTACACACTAAGTATTGTTGGAATTCCAACATTGCCCCTCCAAGGATGGCAAATCACCATTTTGCCAAACAAAATATCTTGTCTTTTTTTGGAAAAAGGGGGGATATCCACACAACCATGCTTTGATAATTCACCCTACCACAACCCAGCTTTGATTATCGCACATACTTCGCCTGTCTTATTTTTCATTTTTCACCCGATTGTCCTGAAATTTTGCAGGGGGATTCTCGAGAATACTGACAATCTCCTGGGGAATTTGTACCCAGGAATATGCGCAATAAGATGCTCAAAGACTCAGGCTTTCCCCTCATTCTGGGCCCAGGCCTTCAGGAATTTGGGAATTTCATTGGATTTTTGAAGTTCTTATATAATTTTTGGGAATTTAGGGCCTTGTCAAAATGGAGTGTCTATAGATGCCCCTCTTTGGCAGAGTGTGCTTGTCGCACGGAAGCCAAAGCCGAGCAGACAACACATTTTGACTGGCCCAAGATTACAAACGAAAGGGATGCAAGGGGGTGACGAGATGGATCGACGAGACAGATTCTCATCGAGAAGGAATGATAAGATGAATTGACGAGACAGATTCTCGCAAATTGCAGAATGGAATGATTAGACAGCCTGTAATTAAGCCACTCAAGGATTTGGAGATTATAAAGCGGAGTGATTAGACAGCATCATGATCATTCCTAAATTGGGATCTGAGAAGACAGCATCTTGACAGATGAACAAAGAGGATGATTAGACAGCATCATGATCAAACCTGAATTAGGATCTGAGAAGACAGCATCTTGACAGATGAACAAAGCGGAATGATTAGACAGCATCATGATCATTCCTAAATTGGGATCTGAGAAGACAGCATCTTGACAGATGAACAAAGCGGAATGATTAGACAGCATCATGATCAAACCTAAATTGGGATCTGAGAAGACAGCATCTTGACAGATGAACAAAGCGGAATGATTAGACAGCATCATGATCAAACCTAAATTGGGATCTGAGAAGACAGCATCTTGACAGATGAACAAAGCGGAATGATTAGACAGCATCATGATCATTCCTAAATTGGGATCTGAGAAGACAGCATCTTGACAGATGAACAAAACGGAATGATTAGACGGCATCATGATCATTCCTAAATTGGGATCTGAGAAGACAGCATCTTGACAGATGAACAAAGCGGAATGATTAGACAACATCATGATCATTCCTAAATTGGGATCTGAGAAGACAGCATCTTGACAGATGAACAAAACGGAATGATTAGACGGCATCATGATCATTCCTAAATTGGGATCTGAGAAGACAGCATCTTGACAGATGAACAAAGGGGAATGATTAGACAGCATCATGATCAAACCTAAATTGGGATCTGAGAAGACAGCATCTTGACAGATGAACAAAGCGGAATGATTAGACAGCATCATGATCATTCCTAAATTGGGATCTGAGAAGATAGCATCTTGACAGATGAACAAAACGGAATGATTAGACGGCATCATGATCATTCCTAAACTGGGATCTGAGAAGACAGCATCTTGACAGATGAACAAAGCGGAATGATTAGACAGCATCATGATCAAACCTAAATTGGGATCTGAGAAGACAGCATCTTGACAGATGAACAAAGCAGAATGATTAGACTGCATCATGATCATTCCTAAATTGGGATATGAGAAGACAGCATCTTGACAGATGAACAAAACGGAATGATTAGACGGCATCATGATCATTCCTAAATTGGGATCTGAGAAGACAGCATCTTGACAGATGAACAAAGCGGAATGATTAGACAGCATCATGATCAAACCTAAATTGGGATCTGAGAAGACAGCATCTTGACAGATGAACAAAGCGGAATGATTAGACAGCATCATGATCATTCCTAAATTGGGATCTGAGAAGACAACATCTTGACAGATGAACAAAATGGAATGATTAGACGGCATCATGATCATTCCTAAATTGGGATCTGAGAAGACAGCATCTTGACAGATGAACAAAATGGAATGATTAGACGGCATCATGATCAAACCTAAATTGGGATCTGAGAAGACTGCATCTTGACAGATGAACAAAGCGGAATGATTAGACAGCATCATGATCATTCCTAAATTGGGATCTGAGAAGACAGCATCTTGACAGATGAACAAAAAGGAATGATTAGACGGCATCATGATCATTCCTAAATTGGGATATGAGAAGACAGCATCTTGACAGATGAACAAAGCGGAATGATTAGACAGCATCATGATCAAACCTAAATTGGGATATGAGAAGACAGCATCTTGACAGATGAACAAAGCAGAATGATTAGACAACATCATGATCAATCCTAAATTGGAATCTGAGAAGACAACATCTTGACAGATGAACAAAACGGAATGATTAGACGGCATCATGATCATTCCTAAATTGGGATCTGAGAAGACAGCATCTTGACAGATGAACAAAGCGGAATGATAAGATAGTTATCATGATCAAACCACTCTAGGAATCAAGAACACGAAACTCAAGAAGGAACAATTTTGATTCAAGAAATCGAGATTTCGATCGATTCCCTTACAGGATTGATTGTCTCTTGCCGAGAACTTTAGGAGTGCGCGATCTCTGCTGAGAACCAGACACAAGTAACTTGCTGAGGTTTTGAGTATTGACCATTTTTTTTGAGAGAACTGAATTTTGCCTGGGATTGAAGGTTGCGTGAGCAAATTTTAGACTCCGCTAGAGAAACTGATTTTCTTGGAGAATTGACTCTTCTGAAGAGTGGACTCAACTGAGGAGTTTAGAGGTTTGGCTTGAGATGTGCTCGTACCCTTCTTATCTTAACTTGTTGGAGACATTGTTACTGATTGCCTTTGTGTGCTTGACATCTTTTATGACGCAAGTCATACAACGTCATACAAGATGTCCCTAGTATATTGTGTTTCCATGACAGGAGTTTTAAGGAGGCAGGACAATGATGGTTGAAGAAAGATGCATCGTTTCATGAAGGCTTGAGGTTGCACAGTATTTTTTTTTGTATGGAGAGAGTAGGACAATCACCATGATGGCTGAGTCTGAAAATCCCTTCTTTCGTACTGCTCACTTTTGGAGGCTTAAGGTCTCTGGTAGGTTTGAACAAGATGTCTCTCGCCCCTTCTGATACCTAAACCAGGATTTACTCTGAATTTTCTTTGCACTTTGGAGGGCACACTCCCATTCTTCTAGCACCCGACAGTTTGGACTTTGCAAGGAAAGAGAACTCAAATATTAAGGAGAAACAGATTTCCAATGACTCAATCAAAGAAGATTCTTATTGTTCGAAGGACTCGACTCGCTTTCGACTCACTCTTGGATCCGATGTGTTATTTTTCAAGGGTATGGCTTGGCCACTCTTAGAGTATTTCGAAGACCATGTCAAGAGGCACTACTCTCCTCTTTCGGTGTTTATGTCATGGTTATTATCCATTTTGGATTGCTCGGTTTCAATGCCCCCAGTTTAGAGGAATGTTAAAGTAAGCTTGCTGGCACTACTTGGACTCCGAGATTTTACCCTGGTTGAAGACTGTTTCTCCATCTCAATGATTCGCTTTTTGTTGGAAGTCATTGCCATTGACTAGATTGCGTTTTCAGGTTTTCAATCTGACGGACCGCTTGCCCTAACTTTTGCCTGGTTCGCCCTTTCGGGTTTTCAATCCAGCGGGCTTGATACCCTAATTTTTGCCTAAGCCGACTTTTCAGTTGTCAACTTAGCGGGTGAATGACCCTAAATTTTGCCTAGACCGCCCTCTCGGGTTTTCAGCCTAGCGGGTCTTCAGACTCCATCGTCTTTTCTTCTTGACTTTAAACCTCTGCTTGTTCACCAGAAGGACTTTCTAGGCGGGCTTGGGTTCAAAAGGATTGAATATTTATTTTGGATTTCAAAGTTTCAACCGAACCTGGATTGGTCAGGTTGCCTACGTACTCCAAAAATGGAGGATCAGGTCTGCATACTTCGCTGGGTTTAGAACAGAATGATTTGGCTTTTAAGCTCAAAGGTTGAAAGGGAATAATTTGACTTTTATTCCAAAGGTTGACCGAACCTGAATTGATCAGGTTGCCTACGTACCCTGTAGAAAGGGATCAGGTCCGCGTAGTTTGGACATAAATGCCCCTGGTTTGAGGGTGTTTGAAAAGAATGTTTGATTTTGTTGAGGCTTGAAGGTATTTGCAAAAGGATTTTTTTTTAAACTTGGGATTTTTGGCGTTTAAAGCGCAGGCGTCCAAGGATGGCCTTCTGGTGTTTTGGCATACAAGCTTCTTGAGTGACTACGGTTCAATGGCTTTGAACTTTTTTCTCTTTCTCTTTTTTTTGAGGAGTCTGGCGGCATTTCCTGGCAAGACTTCATCTGCACTGTGCAAGCTAGACTGATTGAATTCCCACTTTTTCTTTGGGATCTCGCACTGATATTCGGGATTCTACGACTCTGGGTCTTCTCTGAATGCTGAAGATTTTGAAATCTTTCAATCTATTTATCAGCTCTCTTTTTGCGATTCTGACGTTCTTGAGGAGTTGACGTGGGGCATGCTCCCCTCTCCTTTCTTCTCTGGATTCTATCTTCTTCTTTTTTTCATTCTTCTTCTTTTTTCACTTGAAATGCGGGAATGCCCCTACTCCTTGATTACTTTGACTTAAAATTCCATCGGAATGTATAGCCCAAGTTTTTTTTTTTTTGGGTTCAGGTTCTATGCTCATGACTTTGTTGTTCGAAAGTCTTCTCTCAATTTCTCATTAACTTCATTTGATGTCTGGTATTCTTCATTTGAAATTTTTCTTCTTTCGACCTGATGTCTGAAGCTGAGGGTGACTTACGTTGAACAGTGCCAAGGCATGCTTCCGGTTTATCCTCATAGGACCAAGCAACACTTCTTTGAACCCTTTAAATAGGTTTATCGATTCTTTGCGCTCTTCGGGAGATAAAATTTTGCCAATCCTTATTTCCCGAGTTTCGGATTTCGATACCACTATCCACGGTATCGATTTCATCTTCAAGTGGCTTTGCTCGACACTCTTCCTCTCGTTTGATTATCTTTCAAATCTCGAGGAGAATTTCATCGGCATCCTCTTCCGAGGAGGGTGTCTTAATTTGTTTATTAACATTAGATCCAAGAGCGAAAATATACAAGAATATTGACGACACTGGAATGAAATGTTCATTGCATTGAATGTTTGAAGTACATACAATGATTTTTGACGCGCCACGATAGGCTCTCCATCAAATTCAACAAAAGACTGGATATTGGCTCACAATGAGAGAGACCAATAAACACAACGTACTTAGAATTGATATTGACATGGTTAGACTTACCAACTTTGACAGGGGGGTTGGTATACACACTTCAAAACAAATTTCAAAGATGAGGCACTTCATCGGAGGCAACGGATTGGCGCTAAAAGTTCAAGGACAACGTGCCTTCATTAATGATGATAATGATTGGTGAGAGCAATCCTGGAGTTAGAATCTCAGAAGAGAGGGCCTCTTTGGTTTCTGTTGACCCAGCTCAAATTGTTCTTTAGCACCTGACCATGGCAAGGCTTTCTCTGGTATGATGTTTTCAAGGAGTTCAAGCTCTGACATTTTTCTTTTTCCTTCCCAATCATTTTCTAGCCCAGAGGTGGTACAGGTAAAGGTGGTGAGATCTATGAAGGGTTGAAAGGGTAGAGTGGTTCCCATGGTGGGTGTAGGAGGTGCAACACGATTAGGTGTAGGGTTCTTGGAAGCACTTGAGTTCAAGAATAATGAGGGGATCCCTGTCTATCAGGTCATGGATATCATCATCATCTCTCTCATTTCTGTTAAGATGAGATTTTCAGTTTACTCAGCCATCTGGGTAATGTGAGAGGAAATAGGTACAACGGACTAGCTAGATCAAGCGAGTTCAGAGATGAAAGCTCTTTTGAGGTTGATGGTAGACGAGTGACTAAGACTCCTGTCATGGATACCATAAACACTAGGCTCAATGAGAATTAATCGCATGACAATGTAATGCGCAAGTTGAAACAAAAGGCAGCACAAAGACATCCTTCCCTTGGATAAAAATCCGACAGCATAACAACTGTACATGAAGATGTGGTACGGCAAGTACATGGTTCGTCAACAAGCCTAAAAGGATGATGACCACACTCAAAGTATTCGGAGAAAATTCGGCAGCATAACAGCTATACTAGGAGATGTGGTAAGGTAAGCACATGGTTTGTCAACGAACCCAAAAGGATAATGATTACGCTCAAGGGTTCTAAAAAAAAATCGGCAGCATGACGGCTATACTAGGAGGGTCTCAGAAACTAAACATGAAGAGTATGCCGTCATGGTCAAGATAAAGCAGGGCTCTCAGCAAGAACACACACTCCGGTAATGATAATGGCAAGATAGACTCATAATCGACATGCGGAGTACATCTGATCAGGATCAATCAAATGATCAAGCACATGGGAGATAGATCATGGCCAAAAGAGCCAAGCATCTGATGATAATCCACAGAATGGATAGAGAAGAATAATTGATTAGATTATGAAGGAAAACTTAACTAGGAAGTAAACCCTAATCTAATAACAAATATGTACATATATATATATATATATATATATATATATATATATATATACTAACCAGGGGCACCAACCCTAGTCTAATCTAGCGGAGCCAAGGAGGTCTCGACTCGTGACAGACTGATGAGTGTATTAGGACCGCGCTGTAGCCACGCAAGGTGAGCCATCCTAGTCTACAAATGGGACAAGGCTCCTAACTCTAGGCTTCACATGTGTAAGCAACACATGTTCGTCCTCATATGAATGCAATATGTTCGTCCTCATATGAATGCAATATAGATGTAAATAAACACGGGTACTTCCTAGTTGGGTTTCACTAAGTCAGTAAGTATATACATAATATATAAAACAACGTATGGCTCCGGACTCAATCTATCGGGTACTATGGGTATGAACCATACTTAATATGTATAACACAAGTACGCCCCATGTTATACATAGTATGCTTCATTGCTCATCGGCTGCTGTTGACAAAAGTACGCCCAATGTCTACGGCTGCAGCACCGGCGCATAGCTTGGAAATAGATTCAACAGTACCATCAGGGTGTAATAACATCCCAGTCGGGCACGCATTGAATCTATCCCGTGGAACCAATAATGAAAAACAATGAAAGACAATGAAAGAAATAAAAAATATGACAATGCATACTGTGCAGTGTGTGAATCCCTTGTTTTACTTACGCACCTACTTGGTGCCCTTGGATTTCTAACGATAAAGTTCCCATTTAACTTGGTTTTGACCCAAATTTCTTCAAAATTAATTAAAATGGCATTTTTACAGAGTTAGGCAATGTTTCAAAAGATCCCCAACAGAGTCGCCAATCTGTGGACCCCGATCCGAGAGAGGCGGGGGGACGTGCCCCCACGCGAGTCTCGCGATCATCCACGTGAAGGAGAGCTCCGCCAAGGAACTCTCGAAAGAGTGCCCCTCACAGCATGAGCGGCGATGTAAAATGAGATACCTCTCGACTCGGGGACTAGCCCGGATTCGAGGCGTACCTTAAACAAAGAAAGAGTCGCCATCCAAGGAAGTAGGCCCTGGATCCCATGCTGTGCTCTGTCGCAACAGATAACCAAAGATACAAAAGGTCCGTGCCTGATGACAAATGGGGAAGGGGTTAGGCGCCCCCAATTCGCCCAAGTGCAAGCACCTGGTCTCTTATGCCATTTATTATTAACTTTGAAGAGTTTTGGGCAAAAATCATGCGAAATGGGAACGAATATCCCCGAGATAACGTCTAGCTAATCATGCATGTCTCGGAGATGAATAAGAAGCATACACAAAAGAAAAAAGAAACGAAAGACATGCCACCTAAGAATAGCTAGGTTATGAGTGTCATGCCTAATTGGTGTCTATGTTCTGGTGGACAAACACATGCATGCTACAGCTAAAGGTATAGGATCTGTACAGGAAAGTAAGAAAACACAGCAAAACATACAATATGACAAACCCTAGACTCTAATGCGATACTTGAGTCGGACCAAGATGGCCATCCATCCTAGCTGCACTACGTATCCCGGCCTCGGGAAGAATCAGAACCAACGTAGTTCGGCGACCTATGCTAAACTACAATGCCTAACCTTCTAGGACCGCTATCCTAGACTCGATCAAACTAGACCTGACTAGTTTTTAAAGCTTCTTGCGCCATTATTTAAGTTGGAGTGAATGGTAATTTTTAGGACTCCCTATATGCCCTAACTAATGCAAGTGGACCCTACACCCTATGTGTGACTAGGTTGTGTGTCCTAAGGAAAACCATGGGCTCTCTAAGCGCGTCCTAGTCTAGCCATCAGCTCGACTAAGTGTCTAGCCGACCACGACTCGAGGCCTCCTAACTCTGAGGACACTCACACGACAAGACACAGCAAATCCACAAAATCAGGACAGACTCCTAACTCTATGGGAAGATCTTTTGAAAATGGTTTGCAAGGTTATTTTGAAGATTTTTTGAAGCTTTGGAAGGTTTGAAAGGTTTTGAAGCTTATGGAAGTTGTGAAATCGTGACTGAACTCAGGATGCCAGTTGCACGCCTGAGCTGCCTACGTACCCCTCAGCTAGGGATCAAGCCATCCGTAGTTCGGACGAAAAGGTGAGAAATATTTGTAAAATGGTGATGAAAAAAAGGTGAAAGGGTGTAAAAATGGTGTAAAAAAAAAGGTGACTGGACTCAGGATGCCAGCTGCACGCCTGAGCTGCCTACGTACCCCTCAGCTAGGGATCAAGCCATCCGTAGTTCGGACTTGACTACCCCTAATGACTCGAGATTTTGAGATTTTTGATTTTTAGATGTCTTTGAATTTTCAAGTGTTTTTGAAATATTTTTTGGAATTTTTGACACCAGAGGACAGAACCCTATCATCGTAAGGGTACGACTGACTCCTGATATCCCGCAAAGGTTGGACAGCATCCTATACCTTGCAGGAGTGGATAGAAAAACACACGACTTGATGAGAGGGTGGACAGAATCCTAACCCCTATGAAGATAGGACAGACTCCTGAAAGACTGAAGGACCGACTCCTATGCTGAAGACTGACTCTGAAAGATGGAAGGACGGAATCCTAAACTCTACAAGGGTAGGACAGACTCCCCAAACCCTAGGATGGATAGGACGGGCTACTAAACTCTATGATGGTAGGGTAAAAGAAAGGAAGCTAGTACCGGACATCCACTCCGTACCATGGAGTCTGAGTAAAAACAGTAATAAGAGACTAGACTCTGTCTTCAGAAATCAATAAACCAAGCATAACCGAGACCCAATGAATCAAAGTCCAAGAATTAAAACACATACATCAAAGAAACAAAATGAGGGTGAGATCAAAAGTCTAAACAGACCCAGTAGCCACTATTCTATTTCGATGATCCTATAGAAATCACTCTATTTCAAGGCGCTAGCTGCCCACAGGGCTGTGAACTAAATTGAGAAGAAAGATCAAGTTCTTGAAGGGCTCCTCGACAAGAGCAACTGCCCAGAAATTTAACAATTTCGCACTGAAGTTCTACGCACGCACACGCAGAGGAAAAGAAGTGATAAAACATAGCTTGAAAACCTACCCATCCGAGTATGGAAGCTACAATTCCCCAAATGCATCGACACAGAGCAGAGGAGAGATCTATGTATGGATCTAAAGCTTAGAACATTGGGTGGCGAGCATGTAAAACCGGCAGACCCCTTTGCACACCCGAGCAGAAAACAATATACCATGAGTCCGGTAAGTCGAAATTGCTCGCATTTGGGGATTTCCAAAGACAAGAGTTGGACCACTTGGTAACAAGGCACAATTTTCAAATCACAACTGCTCGGAAGAAATAAACAACTAAAGAGAACAATACTCTGAGAGCCCAACTTACCTTTCGCTAACAATTTATCCCCGAACCTACAGGATTTTGTAAAATCTGTTATGAAATCGAAATCCCTTTATATAGAAAAATGGATCGAACAAAACATGAATTGGAAAATTGCAGCAAAACAACCCTTTATTCGCATAATAAAATTTTTTTTATATTCGAACTCCACACAAAACATATGTAAATCGCAGCACCATCCTAGCAGCAATGATATGCACATTAAAATATCATAAGATCAAGAACAAGGCACAAAGAGATTTGAAGGTGGCGATCTACACTTACAGTAGGTTGATGCTACGGACAGTTCCTTGATTCTTTGGGAAGTCCGCTAGCAATGGTGGATTCACGGACAAGCCAAGGCAACAGACGCAGCCCGATGTGAGAGGGACGATGGCGGTATTTGTCTGGGTAATTCAAAATGGGAATGAGCCGCGGTTTAGGAGATATAAATTGGAGTTGGTGGGAGAAGGTATTGAAACGGTGAGGGTGGAAGGGGTGGGTTCCAAGGGCAGATATGGGTTATGAAGGTGGTAATGACGGTCGGTTTGGATCTTGGTGGAGTAATTTTTTTGTTTTTTTGTTTTAGAGGTGAAATAAATGGGTGAGGTCCGAATGGGTTTCAAGCTAACAGGTAGGAACAAAAAGGGGTTAAACCTGATGGGAATGGGGCATTGGTCTGGGATTGATGGGTTTTGGGTGCTTAAAAGGGGTTTCAATGAAGGAAGATGAGGCTATGATGAGGGAAAAGATGGAGAAGGTGGTGATGCTGGCCGGAGCTCCGGCAATCCGGCCGGAGAAGGCGATGGAGGTGATGACGGAGCCAAAGCTCCTCTGCAATTTCCCCTCTTCTTCTCCTCTCTGCGTACAAATCCGGCGATGGAGGTAGAGAAAAAAGAAAAAAAAATGTGGAAGATGGGTTTTAAAAATAAAAAAAGGGGAAATGGTAGAGGTGGTGGTGGTGGATGAAAGGTTTAATGGAGGTTGGGGATGGGTTTTGAGATGATGATGGGTGGCTGAGGTAGGGTTTTCGAAAATGGGTTTGGGTAGAATGGGTGAAGGTGGAAGTGGTGGCCGACGGTGGAGGTGGGGTTGCAGAGGTTGTGGGGTGCGATGGCTGATGGAGGTGGTTCGGGTATGGTGGAGGCGCGGCGAGGTGGGAAGAGAAGGGGGTTTAATGGAGGTGGCGGCTCGGTGGAGGAGGAAATGGTGGTGGGTTCGGCCGGAGGAGGAGAGGGAAAAAAAAGAAAAAAAAGAAAAAAGGGGGGTTTAGAGGAGAAGATGGAGGAGGATTGCAGAGGTGTGAGGGTGGCTGGGAAGAGGCCGGAGGTTGGATGGTGGCCGGAGGTTGTAGGGTGGCCGGAGCTTGGGTTTTTCGAAAAATGGGTTTTGGGTTTGCAGAAAAGTGGTGGTAGATGGAAAACGGGTTTGAGGAGAGGTGGGTTGTAGAGGTTGGGGTCGGGGATGGCTTACCGGAGATGGGGTTTGTCCTTGCCGGATTCTGGCTGGCGGTGGTTGTGAACGAAGGAGAAGATGGAGGAGGTGGTGGTTGCAGAGAAAGGGGAAAATGGAGGAGGAGACGGTCGAGATGGAGATGAAGGTGGAAGAGAGGGCAAGGCGGAGGTGGTGGAAGATGGGGGTTGCCGGAAAAGGGTGGATGGCCGGCGGCTTTTCTTCCTCCTCCCTCTCTCTGTTTCGATTTTTTGCAAAGTAAAATGAGGCTCCCCCCTTTTCTCTCGAACCCTAAACCGACGACATATATGGGAAAATGCCGAATTTTCTCCCCCCTATCCTCCCTGGACAACCGCCCCTAGTGTATTCTTTGACAATTTTTAACCGGGCTGATTGGAAAACAAGGGTAGAAATTTTCTTCTCTTCAAACGATCCTGACCATTTGATTTGATCCAAGGGCCATTAGGGTTTGCTTACACCCTAAGTATTATTGGAATTCCAACATTGCCCCTCCAAGGATGGCAAATCACCATTTTGCCAAACAAAATATCTTGTCTTTTTTGGAAAAAGGGGGGATATCCACACAACCATGCTTTGATAATTCACCCTACCACAACCCAGCTTTGATTATCGCACATACTTCGCCTGTCTTATTCTTCATTTTTCGCCCGATTGTCCTAAAATTTTGCAGGGGGATTCTCGAGAATACTGACAACCTCCTGGGGAATTTGTACCCAGGAATATGCGCAATAAGATGCTCAAAGACTCAGGCCTTCCCCTCATTCTGGGCCCAGGCCTATAGGAATTTGGGAATTTCATTGGATTTTTGAAGTTCTTATTTAATTTTTGGGAATTTAGGGCCTTGTCAAAATGGGGTGTCTACAGTATGATGTTCAAAGAGAATTAAGAGACCATTTTTTAATGGACTCAGAGAGAATGAAATATCGTATTTATACGAATTCCAAGGAAATGAGACATCATATTTATATGATGTTCAAAGAGAATTAAGAGACCATTTTTTAATGGACTCAGATAAAATGAAATACCGTATTTTTACGAATTCCAAGAAAATAAGACATCATATTTGTATGATGTTCAAAGAGAATAAGAGACCATAATTGTATGGATTCGAAGAGAATGAAATATCGTATTTTTACGGATTCCAAGAAAATGAGACATCATATTTGTATGATGTTCAAAGAGACTTAAGAGACCATTTTTTAATGGATTTAGAAATAATGAAATACCGTATTTATACGGATTCCAATGGAAATGAGACATCATATTTGTATGATGCTCAAAGAGAATAAGAGACCATTTTCGAATGGACTCAGAGAGAATAAAATATCGTATTTATACGGAGTTCATGGAAATGAGACATCACATTTGTATGATGCTCAAAGAGAATAAAAGACCATTTTCGAACGGACTCAGAGAGAATGAAATACCTTATTTATACGGAGTTTAAGGAAATGAAACATCTTATTTGTACGATGTTCAAAGAGAATTAAGAGACCATTTTTTAATGGATTTAGAAATAATGAAATACCGTATTTATACGAATTCCCATGAAAATGAGACATCACATTTGTATGATGCTCAAAGAGAATAAGAGACAATTTTCGAATGGACTCAGAGAGAATGAAATATCATATTTATACGGAGTTCGTGGAAATGAGAAATCACATTTGTATGATGCTAAAAGAGAATAAGAGATCATTTTCGAACGGACTCTGAGAGAATGAAATACTGTATTTATACGGAGTTTAAGGAAATGAGACATCATATTTGTATGATGCTCAAAGAGAATAAGGGACCATAGTTGTATGGACTCGGAGAGAATGAAATACCGTATTTATACGGAGTTCATAGAAATGAGACATCACATTTGTATGATGCTAAAAAATAATAAGTGACCATTTTCAAATGGACTCAGAGAGAATGAAATATCATATTTACATGGAGTCAGAGAGATTTAACTTGTTTGCAAGCGAGATGGGAGATCAAATTCAGATTGCTTGGTTGATCAATTGTTGATTAATTGATGACTTTGAAGATGGAGAATTTGGAGATTTTTAATGAACTTGAATTCGATTTGAAGTTGAATTGGATGAACTTTAGTTTCTTGAAATCAATGAATGATGAAATCGGGGATAATAGAGATCGTACCCGATGAAGATATTTGAAACTAAGACTTTGACGAATGACGAGACGACAAACCTTAGGAATGAAGAAGCATGACTAACGAGAATGGTTTAGGAACACTTTCAGAAAGCTTCAATAAGATTTTTTGCAAAGAGACTGATGGTCTTTTCTTCTAGAGATTTTGATAACTGAAACCTTGATCCAATACCTGGGATTGGTAATCTAGAATAACGGCTCTCTTGGATATTGAAAATTGGGAAGTGGGATTTTTCCTCTTGACAGGTGTTTAGAATAACATTTCTTAACCAGGATAGTATTCAACTAACTGAAAGGAAATTCTGAATTTTAATGGTTCATCTTTCTGAGAAATTAGCCCAACCATCATCACATCCAAAGCTCTCTCAAGCTTCGTGTCCCCTTCTGGGGCATGGTCTTCTTACTAGGGCTGCACATGGTTCGGTCTGGATTCGAAACCGTAACTGAACCGATTGGCAGTTGAACCGAACCAAACCGAACCGGTCAAAACCGGTTCGGTTTGGTTCGGTTCACGGTTTATCTGTATTTTTCCTATAAGTAATGGGCAATCATAAATAGAAAAAGACATAATATGTGTGTGTGTATTTTGAATGGTATATGTATCACACACACACACACACACACACACACATATCCAATTTCATGTGTGTAAAAGGTATCCAGCAGCCAAAAGAGAGACGATACTCAAAGCTGGGACCTGGTAAACAGTCAAGAATTTGTAAGTTTTATCAAATCACCCTATGATTTGCATACCAGTATATGTAGTATATAATTGTTTCATTCATATAAACCAAATGGATGTGCATATGTAATGGAGAAGGTGTTGATAGTTATCATGCATAAATTTGTTGGGAACAAGGGTCAACGAGTATCCAGCATAACAAAAAATCTATGCTGCAAATAATAAAACCTAGCTAGTAGTCAACCACTCAGCAAGTTTATCAAGATCCCAGATGATATAGGCAACTGTCTACATAGCAAATATTAGGTGAAAATATTATCTACGTTCACAAATGAATCCAATTCAAAAAAGATATGTAAAAGAAATAGTTGAACCCAAATAGTAAAACCCTCAAATAGTCAAATGTACTTTAGTCCCTGTATCAAGATTCAAAAGGAAAGGAAACAACATTCACACCAAAACAGGAAAAGAACCAAGTATCCTACAAAAGATATGATATTGCATCACCACCTGGGTGTTCCTCCACATATAGAGTAACATCATATACCTACATGACATCAAGTAATAAGTATAGTGTGCCATAAGCATGGTAGTTCCAACTTCCATCTAAACAACACCAAACTGGGAATGATATGAATTATGAAGCCATCACCACAACCTTGTCCTTTATGATAATCCAATAATCAGTCCTTGTGTTATGGAGAGAGACGGCTTTTGTGAAGAGTTTCGATGCCTGACAACAGAAACACAAAAAAGAAAATGGCAGTTAAGTGAGCAATGGGCATTTCTACCCTAGTTGTTAGGACTCATGGTTTCTGACATTCTATTATCAAACTGGACAGACAGCACATGATAAAGTAAAACATCTCAGCTTCATAGTTCAGTTCCTCCATTGATATTACATGAAAGAATTCAAATGATCCCAAGAAGGTTTCAAAATAAAAATGCAAAATGGCAAATAGAAAAGAAAAAAAATCTTGCACCTCTTTTCCTCAAATCTTACCATGAATGAAGTAACTCAAGAGTTATGTTACTCAAGAGTGAAGATCAAAAGCTTCAAAATCCGTAGTTATGCCTACAAAAAAGTAAAATTATTATATATGTATTAGAATCGATAACTACACAAATTGGCATTAATTAAAATTGCCAACAAGAAGTTAAAAATTAAAACAAAGAGAAAAAAAATACCTGACTCAAAATCTTCTAGCTCATGTAAGTTCTCTTCAACATCTATAGGAATTGGTGAAGCTTGCAACCAATCCTGTGTACAAATCAAGCATTCGACTAACTTAGGAGTTAGAGAACTACAGAATTTATCAAGTACTCGACCTCCCGTACTAAAAGCCGACTCCGAGGCAACTGTGGAAACAGGAATAGCTAGAACATCACGTGCAATGAATGAGAGAACATGAAATTTGGAACAATTTAACTTCCACCAATCTAATATTTCAAATGTCGACCCTCCCTCCACAACATCTTCCTCTAAATATCTATCTAATTTTGTCTTGCATTCCAAACCCTTATCTTGTTTCATTTTCTTTCTAAAATCCGACATGAAATCTGACTTTACTTGCTCACATCCCTCAACACTTGGTTGATCAACATCCATGTCACTTGCAACTTTAGGTGTGCTACTTGAAGATGATGAGAGTGAGTCTACCTTTTGGTAATACTCAAAAAGACGACTCAATGTGTCCCTCACTCTCCTTTCAAGTAAATCAACCTTTTCAGAACTATAAAGTCTTCCATAACAAAATGTCACATACTCTAATTTGTATCGAGGATCCAGCACTACCGCAACCAACATCATGTTGACCTTTTCTATATCTCCCCAATATTTATCAAACTTCTCCTTCATCTTCATTGCCATTAATTTCAAAGATGGATCTACATTTTTTTACCAATCAAATAGAATTTTTTCAACACACACTTGATGAAAATATATATTAGAAGTCACATACAAAGTTCCAGACAAACGAGTAGTCATATGATAAAAGGACTTCAAAAATCTATGAAATAATCAAGCATTATCCCAATCAAATTCTGTAGGAACCGCATCATTTAGATCAATCAAATATGATGATTCTTCTTCGGCCATCCATTCAAAGGCTTTTTGGAATTTCAATGCAGCATCTAACATAAGGTATGCTGAGTTCCATCCTGTTTGAATATCTAGGCAAAGAAGACCCTTATATGTGATTTTCTCCTTCTCCACGCATTCCTTAAATCTTTGGCTTCTAGCAGGAGAAATCCTAATATACCTCATTGCCCCACGAATATTATTGATTGACATCTTCGCCTCATTTAAACCATCATTCACAATTAAATTTAGTATATGTGCACAACACCTCATGTGCAAAAAATCACTATTCAACAACAAACAATTCTCTGAACTAGCATTTGTCTTAACAATTCTTCTTTTCAAAGATGCAATAGCAGTATTATTAGAACTAGCATTATCCACAGTTATTGTGCATAATTTTTCAGTACCCCAATCAAGCATGCACGACTCTATTGCCCCTCCATTGGCATCACCTTTGTGACTAGCAATAACACAAAAATTGATAATTCTTTTATGCATTTTCCAATTTTTATCAATAAAATGAGCGGTGAGACACATGAATGACATGTTTTGCAAAGAAGTCCATATATCCGTAGTGAGGCAAATTCTTTAATTTTTTCTTCTCCACAGCATACAAAGTTAAGCAATCTCTAGCTACGGTCAAACAAGAGATCAACTTGAACCTAGGCTGCATAACACTACAAAAATACTGAAATCCTTCGTGCTCCACAAATTTAAAGGGCAACTCATCTATTATTATCATCTTTGCAAGCGCATCCCTACATACATCTTGGTCAAATTTCCAACAGACAAGACTACTATCTCATTCTTTTTGTGTCACTGATTGCCAAGATAGAAGCTTTTGTCACTTGTCATTATTGTAGGGATACTTCTCACATATTTGTAAGTGTGTGCGCATTGTACTAGTCCCATTAGCACTACCATGCACGTATTCAACACCACAATAATTGCACTTTACCTTGTCCTTAGAAGACTTTGCTCCTTCCACTTTTGCAATTTTAATATAGTGATCCCACACATCAGATTTGTAAGGCTTTTTTTTCCCTTTGATTTTGATCCAGAGGTTTCTTGTGCAGGTTGTTCGATGCTACGTTCGACAGTAGGATTGGAGGTATCTCCCATGCTTGACTTCTAATAAGAAAATGAATAAAAGTTACCAAAATGATCAGTAAATAAAATTTAATGTGATGAAATCAACATGAGAAACCCACAAACATCTGCCATTTTGCCAACATAACCACCCAAATGATTATTATTCACATGAACATAAGAAAAGCCCCATTAATACAAACACCCAAATAAATGATCAAAATAGACCACAAAAACAAAAATAAGAAGGTACCTTGTTGATGAATTGCTCGTGCTCTTCCACTTGTTTTGTAATTTTAACCGCTTGTTTAGACAAGATCTCCTTTGTTTGGACTTTGGACCACTTGTTTTGAAATGGAGATTTCAAACACGAAGAACTATAACACAGAAATGAGAAAACACAGATTAAGAAAAACCCAATCAATTTGTAAAACATATGAATCAATAAGTAACAAAACTTGAACCACCACCTAGCTCAAATTACAGTGAACAAACAACAAATAAATTTCCAACCAACATGGATTTGGATGGTGGTAGGGGCTTTGCTTCCTAGTATTAGTACTACCATGGCATAATTAAATAGTTGTACTACTGTGGCAATCAACTTATCAAAGTTCTCAGAAATTTCACCATCATATAACAAAAAAAACTTTTTTAATGGTAACCGAGAAGCAGTACTGAAAAAACAACGTAATTATCAAAAGTCATTTTAGCACAAACAACCAAACTCCCACCATAACTTAAGCAAATGTAAGAAATTTCAGCACATATAATCAAAAATTTCATAAACCCCCAAATTCCATCAAAGTTCTGAAAAAATTTAAGCAAATCTAAGCAAAGTTCTATAATGTTCATGAACTTTTTTGCCAAGAAATAATAGTAACAAAAAAAACATAGAGAAATCCCCAAATTTCGATCTGAAAAAACCCAAATTTCTCCCTAATTGCAGAGTGCATTACCTTGCTTTCCTCTTATTTGACAACCTTCAACGGTTCTGTACAACAGAAGAGATTAGATTAAAAAAATATAAATTAGAGATTAGATTAAACTTATAAATTGGAAATGAAATAAAGGTGAAATTACTTGTACCATTATCTCCCCAAACCCACAAGCACACGACTATTGGAAACCCCAAAGATCAAGCAAACAAAGTACTTAATCAGATAAGAAACCCTCTCCTTCAAATCAGAGAGGAAAAAATGGAGGACTTTTGAAGCTGTTAGATTTATTAAATAACCGCAAGTGCACTGATTGTGTAAATACGGGTCGAACTCAGGGAAGAGAAATGTAGTTGTCAATCCTATTCTTGTACCGATTAGAATACTAGCTATGATATAATGTTGCCTGGCAAAATCTCAGGATTTTCGTGGACTTGATCTCGGAGCCAACACTATATATTAACGTGCATTCTATTCAACCTAAGAATCGAATTCAACTAAGATCTTTTTGATTTAAAATCCTAATTTAGGCAAAGTGTACCAAAATTCTAATGATCTTTATTAACTACTTATCTAATCTAATTAGAAAACCAAATTCTAAGGGCTTAAGTAAATTGAAAAATTGCAAAAGTAATTTGGAATAGTGTAAAAACTTTAATTTAATATAAGAGAACACTTAGGGTTAGAATCCACCATGGGTTTGGATAAAATTGATTAATTAAAACAATCATTTGAATTAGGTTGAAAATCCAACTAAACAGTCAATAAATAATAAGATCTAAAAGATGTCATTATTTATCAGTATTTAATCTAATTAACCCTCTAATTTATATTAATTACATAGAATTTAATCTTTGTCAATCAACAATCATCCATACGAAAAGGGAAAGCCAATGGCATGGATGATTGGGATTTGTACAAAAATAAAACCCTACATAATTTGTTATATAATCTACTTGTTGTAATTACTTATCTTTCTCCTTCCCCATGGCTTCATCTAAACCCTAAGTATAGTGGGTTAAGCTACTCATGGAGAAGAGGAAAGAAACACAGAAAATAGAGAGGGAAATTGGAATTGCCATTAAATAAATAAAGAAAGCTCTACTTTAATTGAATTTGAAATAAAAATACATTTAACTAATTCTTGGAAGAAAGAACAAAAATAAAAGAACACTTAGTCTTTTCGCAATGATTGAATCCTTGGCCGAGAGATATGACGGTGCCGAAACGTAAACTTGAAGAAGAATAGTGTTGAACCAAATTTCCAAGTGGGAAAGATCTTTGTTGATGAAAATTCCAAGTATTACAAACTAGAGAACCAAAAAAATATGAAAGAGTGAGAGAGCTTGAGAGTGGTAGAGAAGTAGAGAGAATGGAGAGAGAGGAGAGAAAGAGTGTAAAGAGTTGTAGAGAGGAAAAAAATAATGTCTTCTTCTTCTCCAATATGTAGCTTTTTTTTTTCCTTCTATTTTCATCTCCAAGAAAAGACACAATCTTGGCATCTTTTTGTATTCTTGGCAACCCCACCTGTCTTTGATAATTTTAGAAACTTCACTATTTGTTTGTAATGACAAACTTCTTCTTTTCTTCTTCACAATTTCAGCAACTTAGTACCTTTTGTTGGTAATTTCAAGTTGACTTTTCTCTTGCCTTACGTGGGAATTGGGTAGCTTTCTTTGAAACAAGGCAAAATAGCTTGCTGTAAGCCCAAGGGTCTACTCTCCTATCTTGTTTTGATGATTCTAAACATAATTGATTGTGTTTTTGAATACTAATCAATTTGCTTTGAAGTGTTGTGTTTAAGATAGGATTGATCATTGAAGAAACCAACACACAACATGGTCATGCTTGGAGATAATCCCATACAAGAGTCAAAGGAGCTAAGTGAAGCTCACCTCATCTCTCAAGCAAAGCATACACAAGATGGAAGATCAATTGAAGACCAAGACTAAAGAGAAGTTGAAGATTGCATAGGTATCATTGTACATCCTTTCTCTTTAGATTTCCAAGTCAAGGCAAAGTGTTTTCAACTTGTTTTTTCAAAGAACACTTAAGAACTTAAAATGCATTAGTGAATGGTTATGTGGTGGACCAACATGTTGGGACCCTCATAAACATTCCAAAATAACCATAGGAGTTGAGTTCCAAAAGCTAAAAATCAAATTTGCAATAAAAATCAAAAAGTGCGGATTTTTAGGCTTCTCGGAACTCCGAGAATTTTTCTCGGAGCTCCGAGCTCGGAACTCCGAGAGTTCCCTCGGAACTCCGAGAAAAGGTCCAGTAGCATCTGGACACTTTCTCGGAACTCCGAGACAATTTCTCGGAACTCCGAGAAATGGTCCAGTAGAAATTTTATTTCTTCTGGCCGTTGTCTCGGAACTCCGAGAATATTTCTCGGAACTCCGAGAATTCTCGGAACTCCGAGAATGGTTCTCGGAACTCCGAGAACCTCGCGACAGACTAAAAAATAGCCGTTGGGATTCAAATTAATTGTTGGTTTTTGATATGTCCACCCCCAAACGGTCATATTCTTTGGTGTGGTTATATATACAACATGTAGAGAAGTTTTTCACTCTCTCTTGATCTTTGAAAAACATCCTTAAGCATCAAAAACATTTGCAATCCATTTTAGCTTGAGTTTTTGTTTTTCATCCCAAACTTGCCTTTCACTTGTGAATCTTTTGAGTTTGGATATAGTAGTGCTTTCACTTGCAAATCACCATCTTTGAAGAGCAATCAAGGGTCTACAAAGAGCATCAAGCTTTCAAGAAGAAGCCAAGCTATTCTCTTTCAAATCTAGTGTAGGTGGCTAGGGCATTCCCTTTTTAATTCCCTAGAGAGCAACCGCTTAGAACTCGGCGGAGAAGGAGAGTCTTTGTAAAGGTGTAAGGGCATCCTTGTTTAATATCCCTTGGATTTGTAACCGCCTCGGAGCCGGGCATCGTGGAGGTCTCCTATAGTGGAATCCCTCAAGTGCGACCTTGAGTAGAGTGGAGTAGGCCGTTGGCCGAACCACTATATATCGGTGTGTCAATTTCTCACTCTTGCATTTCCATTATTGTTTTGGTTTGGCATTTCACTTTGTTCTTTCAATTATATTTGCACTAACCAAATATTTATTTAAGTGAAGAAAAATTCCAATTAGGGTTTATAGATAATTTTCAAAAGGCCTAATATTGAGTTAAATTCAATTCACCCCCCCTCTTGAGTATTTCAATTGGTATCAGAGCCTCGTCTCTATTTTTTTTGAAAACCCTAACCGGTTTAGAGTAAAGATTCAAAAATGGCAAACTACCCTCAACATCATGAAGGTTATTCAAACACTAGGCCACCCTATTTTGATGGTACAAATTATGGTTTTTGGAAAACTAAAATGAAAATCTTTTTAACTCAAGACTATCAAATGTGGAGAGCAATTAATAATGAATATATCCTACCCACAAGAAATTTGAACGATTGGACCGAAGCCGAACAACAAGCTTCGAATTATAATGCCAAAGCCATGAATTCTCTCATTTGTGCTCTATCTCCCGGAGAATTCAATAGAGTATCAAATTTGAATTCGGCTAAGGAAATTTGGGACACTCTAGAAGTCACCCATGAAGGAACCAATCAAGTTAAAGAATCTAAAATGAACCATATTTTTCGGCAATACGAACTTTTTCAAATGACACCCGATGAAACAATTGCCGACATGTACACTAGATTCACCAACCTTGTAAATGGATTAAGGGGACTTGGAAAACAATTTTCCAATAGAGATTTAGTAACTAAAATTCTTAGGTCCCTACCTTTGTCTTGGGAATCCAAAACCTCCGCAATCACCGAAGCCAAGGACATGAACACTTTGAACCTAGATGAACTTATAGGGTCCTTGATCACACATGAAATGATTTTCAAAACAAAAACACCCGAAATCGAAACTAAAATCGAAAAAGGAAAAGGAATTGCTTTTGCTTGTAATGTAGGTGAAAGTGAAGATGCAAAGGAAGACATCGAGGATGAAGTAGCTCTCCTAACAAGAAGGATCAAGTTCTTGCAAAGAAACATGGGAGGCATGAGAAATAGAAGGACCAATCCTCCATTCAAGAAGAAAGAAGAAGTTGGTGATGGATCTTCTCAACCCCGATGTTACGGTTGCAAGAAGCTTGGACACATTCGCCCGGATTGTCCACTCAACAATGAACCTACTTCAAACAACCGCTTCAAGAGAAGAGAAGGCAAGAAAGGAATGTCCGCCACATGGGATGAGGAGATTGAAAGCGAAGGCGAACAAAATGATGGGGAAGATTGCCTATTAGCAAGAAATGTGTGCTTCATGGCCTCAACAAATGACAACAATGAGGTAAACACTTTAAATGATGTCATTATCTTACAAGAAGTTTTAGATTCCTTACAAAGTGCAAATGATGAACTTGAAATTCAATTTGATAAAATTGCATCACTTGAAAATTCTCTTGCTAACATGACAAAAGAATTTGGTTGGTTAAAAAAGGATCATGAATTCTTAGATAATGAAAATGAAAAATGCAAAGTAGAGATTCATGAGCTAAATGCTACCATTAAGACTTTGAATGAAAATCGACAAAATCTTTCTATTGAAAATAACAAACTAAAGCATGAAAACGGTAAACTATCTTTTGAATATGATGAACTCAAGAAACTCTTTGAAAAATTTGAAAATAGTTCATTAAAATTGGATAAACTTGTAAATCTTCAAAGAATGTCAAGTGACAAAAGTGGACTTGGACATAGATGGAATACCACAATATCTAACTATAAAAACAAACTTGAAAAGACCTCCTCTAGTAGTACCAAAATTTGCTTTTATTGTGGATTGTTAGGTCATTATAAAGTTGCTTGCTTGCATGCTAAACAAGATAAGATCAAATTGAACTCTAAAGTGAAAACAAATGAACATAGCAAGATTAGGAAGATTTGGGTACCTAAGGGATCTCACTTGCCTATTCCTATGTAGGTATGCCTTAAAAGCCACAACAAGAGGAACACATGGTACCTTGATAGTGGATGCTCTAGACACATGACCGGAGATCTCACTCAATTCGCATCCCTATCACTCAAGGATGGTGGAGAAGTTACCTTTGGAGATGACAAGAAAGGAAAAGTCAAAGGTGAAGGCACCATAGGTAACTCTACCTCTCCCATACATGATGTACTCTTTGTTGATGGCTTGTCCCATAATCTTATTAGCATCAGTCAATTATGTGATAATGGTTTTGAAGTTGTCTTCAATCCCGACAAATGCATTGTTAAAAATAAGATAAATGGAGAAGTAAAATTCATAGGGTCTAGAGACAATAACATTTATACAATTGGACTAGATGATCTTAGACTCCAAAAAGTGACTTGTCTAAATGCCATTAGTGAGGATTCTTGGCTATGGCATAGGAGGTTGGGTCATGCCGGAATGGATCTCATTTTGACCCTCTCCTCAAAAGAAAGTGTTAGAGGATTGCCTAAGTTCAAATTCATCAAGGATCACATTTGTAGAACTTGTCAATTAGGAAAACAATTGAAAAGCTCTTTTGCACCTAAAAATATGATTTCAACTTCCTACCCTTTGGAGCTACTTCATATGGATCTTTTTGGACCAATGAAGACTAGTAGCCTAGGTGGAAAGAGGTACGTGTTTGTAGTTGTTGATGACTACTCACGATTCACATGGGTCATATTTCTAGGACATAAAGATGAAACTTATGAAAACTTCCTAACATTATGCAATCAAATTCAAAATGAAAAAGGTGTTGCCATCTCCCACATTAGAAGTGATCATGGAACGGAATTTGAAAATGTACACTTTGACACTTACTGTAATGAACATGGCATTAAACATAATTTTTCCGCACCTAGAACACCTCAACAAAATGGAGTAGTAGAAAGAAAGAATCGAACTCTCCAAGAAATGGCTAGAACAATGTTGCATGAAAATGATCTCCCTAGATATTTTTGGGCGGAAGCGGTTAGCACCGCTTGCTATATCATAAACAGGGTATACTTAAGGCCAATCTCTAAGAAAACACCTTATGAGCTTTGGAAAAACTTGAAACCAAATATAAGCTATTTTAGAGTGTTTGGATGTAAATGCTTCATTTTGAACATTAGAGATAATTTACATAAATTTGATAAGAAGTCGGATGATGGAATATTCTTAGGGTATTCTTCTCATAGCAAAGCATATAGAGTATTTAATAGGAGAACCCTAGTAGTAGAAGAATCCATGCATGTGACATTTGATGAAAGAGAGCCAACACCTCAAGAAATGCCACATGATGAGGATGAACCCGTTGAACATCTTTTTCCAAAATTGAGTGCTCCTCCTCATGCATCTACTAGTCATACACCACCTAGTGAGGAAGTAGAAAATGAAGATGATGCCTCATTACCTAGGGATAGGAGAACATTGGTTGATCATCCTGAATCCCAAATCTTAGGTGATGCCACACTGCCAGTAAGAACTAGATCATACTATCGTAGTGTGAGCAATAATTTGGCATTCCTATCCGAATTAGAACCAAAATCCATCAAGGAAGCAGAAAAGGATGAATATTGGTTGATGGCCATGCAAGAAGAGTTGAGTCAATTCGAAAGGAACAAGGTATGGAGGCTAGTACCTAGACCTAGTGATCATCCAGTCATTGGCACGAGATGGGTGTATAGAAATAAATTGGATGAAAATGGAATTATCACTAGGAATAAAGCTAGGCTTGTAGCCCAAGGGTACAATCAGGAGGAAGGGATAGATTATGATGAGACATTTGCTCCTGTTGCCCGTATGGAGGCTATTAGGATACTTTTGGCATATGCATCTCATAAAGGATTTAAACTATATCAAATGGATGTCAAAAGTGCCTTCCTAAATGGCTATATCCAAGAGGAAGTGTATGTTGAGCAACCTCCAGGTTTTGAAGACTTCAAACATCCAAACCATGTCTTCAGGCTTGATAAAGCTTTATATGGATTAAAGCAAGCTCCTAGAGCTTGGTATGAGAGGCTTTGCACTTTCTTAGTTGAAAAGGGATTCGAGATGGGAAAGGTGGATAAAACCTTATTTATCAAAAGAGAAAATCATGATATCCTCCTTGTCCAAATCTATGTGGATGATACCATCTGTGGCTCAACTAATCAAAAATTGTGTGATGAATTTGCAACCTTAATGAAAAATGAATTTGAAATGAGCATGATGGGAGAGTTAACCTACTTCTTAGGACTCCAAATTAAACAATACAAAAATGGAATATTTTTAAATCAAGAAAAATATACAAAGGAGTTATTAAAGAAGTATGGCATGGATAACAGTAAGACATCAAGAATTCCCATGAGTACTACTGCTAAGCTAGAAAAAGATGAATTTGGCAAATCTGTGGATCAGAAATTGTATAGGGGTATGATAGGTAGTTTGCTCTATTTGACAGCCAGCAGACCAGACATTATGTTTACTGTCTGTCTCTGTGCTCGATTTCAATCGGATCCTAAAGAATCTCACCTATCGGCAGTTAAGAAGATCTTCAAGTACTTAAAAGGAACCCAAAGTCTAGGACTGTGGTATGAAAGATCATCTTCCTTCACTCTCATCGGATATTCAGATGCAGACTTTGCTGGATGTAGAGTAGATAGGAAAAGCACTAGTGGGACTTGCCAATTCTTGGGTAAATCACTTGTTTCTTGGTTTAGCAAGAAGCAAAATTCAGTAGCTCTGTCCACAACAGAAGCAGAATATGTGGCAGCTGGAGCTTGCTGTGCTCAAGTCCTATGGATGAAAAGCACATTGATGGACTATGCAATCAAAATGGAAAATATTCTCATCCAATGTGACAATACTAGTGCTATAAGCTTAACAAAGAACCCCATACAACACTCAAGAACAAAACACATTGAGATTAGGCACCACTTCATCAGAGATCACTCACAAAAAGGGGATATTTGCTTAAAATATATCAACACTGAAGAACAATTAGCGGATATCTTTACAAAACCCCTTAGTGATGATAGAATTTGCTATATCCGAAGTGCCTTAAACATATGGAGTGCGGATCAAATCAAAGAAATTGCCAAATAAATACTTTGTGCCTTTAACCAGCTTATCTATATAGTATTTATATATATAATCTTTGTTTGGTAGTATCTGCATGAATGAGATGTCAAATTTTTAATCTTAAAAATCACTCAATTGATATTCTTAGCCTTCTTAGTTTTTCTAAGTTGGAGAGGTATCTTCACTTTAATTAAAATACCTAACATCTTGACATATGTCAACATCTCGATCATGAACAGGTATATGTGCATTACTTAGTTATATAATTTTATACCATAAGCATTGATTCAGGGGGAGTTATCCACTCCTATTTTTTTTTACACCCTTTCTGTCGATGACAAAAGGGGGAGAAGTTTGAAATTGATTATCTATTCAATTGACTATATGCACCACTTGCTTATAACTTGTATCATTTATATGTGTGCATATATTGAGGGGGAGTTCTAGTATTCACTTGCCTACTATGTCACTCAACACACACCTCATAATCAATTTTGTTTGTCATCATCAAAAAGGGGGAGATTGTAAGCCCAAGGGTCTACTCTCCTATCTTGTTTTGATGATTCTAAACATAATTGATTGTGTTTTTGAATACTAATCAATTTGCTTTGAAGTGTTGTGTTTAAGATAGGATTGATCATTGAAGAAACCAACACACAACATGGTCATGCTTGGAGATAATCCCATACAAGAGTCAAAGGAGCTAAGTGAAGCTCACCTCATCTCTCAAGCAAAGCATACACAAGATGGAAGATCAATTGAAGACCAAGACTAAAGAGAAGTTGAAGATTGCATAGGTATCATTGTACATCCTTTCTCTTTAGATTTCCAAGTCAAGGCAAAGTGTTTTCAACTTGTTTTTTCAAAGAACACTTAAGAACTTAAAATGCATTAGTGAATGGTTATGTGGTGGACCAACATGTTGGGACCCTCATAAACATTCCAAAATAACCATAGGAGTTGAGTTCCAAAAGCTAAAAATCAAATTTGCAATAAAAATCAAAAAGTGCGGATTTTTAGGCTTCTCGGAACTCCGAGAATTTTTCTCGGAGCTCCGAGCTCGGAACTCCGAGAGTTCCCTCGGAACTCCGAGAAAAGGTCCAGTAGCATCTGGACACTTTCTCGGAACTCCGAGACAATTTCTCGGAACTCCGAGAAATGGTCCAGTAGAAATTTTATTTCTTCTGGCCGTTGTCTCGGAACTCCGAGAATATTTCTCGGAACTCCGAGAATTCTCGGAACTCCGAGAATGGTTCTCGGAACTCCGAGAACCTCGCGACAGACTAAAAAATAGCCGTTGGGATTCAAATTAATTGTTGGTTTTTGATATGTCCACCCCCAAACGGTCATATTCTTTGGTGTGGTTATATATACAACATGTAGAGAAGTTTTTCACTCTCTCTTGATCTTTGAAAAACATCCTTAAGCATCAAAAACATTTGCAATCCATTTTAGCTTGAGTTTTTGTTTTTCATCCCAAACTTGCCTTTCACTTGTGAATCTTTTGAGTTTGGATATAGTAGTGCTTTCACTTGCAAATCACCATCTTTGAAGAGCAATCAAGGGTCTACAAAGAGCATCAAGCTTTCAAGAAGAAGCCAAGCTATTCTCTTTCAAATCTAGTGTAGGTGGCTAGGGCATTCCCTTTTTAATTCCCTAGAGAGCAACCGCTTAGAACTCGGCGGAGAAGGAGAGTCTTTGTAAAGGTGTAAGGGCATCCTTGTTTAATATCCCTTGGATTTGTAACCGCCTCGGAGCCGGGCATCGTGGAGGTCTCCTATAGTGGAATCCCTCAAGTGCGACCTTGAGTAGAGTGGAGTAGGCCGTTGGCCGAACCACTATATATCGGTGTGTCAATTTCTCACTCTTGCATTTCCATTATTGTTTTGGTTTGGCATTTCACTTTGTTCTTTCAATTATATTTGCACTAACCAAATATTTATTTAAGTGAAGAAAAATTCAATTCACCCCCCCTCTTGAGTATTTCACTTGCATATATGGACAAAAGAGAAGGGAAAGTGCAAGTGGGTCCCACATATGCATGTACAGCAATTAGGAAATTGCTATTTCTTTCAAAAGGAAACATGGGCAACTATAGATAGAGAGGCGTGAGCTGCTGTTTTTGAAACAATCTTGGCATCTTCTATTCCAAGTGGGTCCCATGTGCCATGCTTCCTTGAAATGTTGCACGTCCCTCTTTCTCTCTTCAAAAATATATTAACATCCTTTTTGTATCATGGCAGAAACATGGTAAGTTGTCTTCATTCCCACGTTCTTATAAAATTAAATGGCAAGTTGCTATTAGTAATATAGAAATCAGCCACAACTTTGCTATTTCAGTGTCATCCCTTATTAATAATGACACCCATCCAGCTCACTCACTTTAGTAACGTTTCTGCTGTTTATAGAAGTTATGACTTGGTATTGAGGAGAAGGAAATACTATGAAGATAGCATGTACTATACCAAGTTTAGAAATATAAAACCTTCTACCAAAAAAAATATATGCCGAGTGATTCTTTCTATAGATATTTCCAAAAAAAAAACGCCAACTCCTTTTTGATAAAATTAGAATAGCAGGTTGGCATTTCTTCACCCTTGAGCTATCCCACGTGTGTGATTCCACATGTATGGTCTTCACATGTTAATCCCAACAATAGCTGAACCACCTTTTTGGATTAAATTTCAAGCCCAATTCACACAAATTTGACAAAACAGCCCATCCCTATTGATATTTACAGCCCACTCTTTCATTTCACCCTCAAATCATCTAAGGATGATCTCAAACATCCAAATTTGTGGGATGCATTTTAGTTGACCAAAATTCTTACTGAAATATCAAATGGATGGTTCGGATCATCCCTTTGGTATACCCGTTACAATCTTATGCAAATGTGCGCCCACTTTATTGGGTTGATCAAAACCATTCATTTCATAGATACGTTGTGCCTAGAAAATCAGTTCTATTGACGATCTAAACCATCAAATTAATGGCATGCAACCTAAATGGGCCTTAACTCATAAAAATCACTTTCGTGGGCTGATATAGACCGTTCACTTTATTGGGCCACAATATAAATATTGATTGCACTCCTTAAACTAATTGCAATAAGATAATCCGAACCGTTAAATTCACCCCAACTAAAGCATCTTGAACCTGGCTACCAAAGTATTGTGAAATTTCGGATTTTCTTGGAAATTTATTGTTTTCCTTTGATTTTTATCTCTTCAGCTTATTTTTCTCGGAATTCCCGCAAAAGCCTGAAACACCAAAAACAAATGAAAATACCTTTGTAGTACCGCCTTAAATGAGAAAAATATATGCTTTTAACTCCTACTATTCACACATAAATGTGCTCATCAAATTCTCCCACACTTGAGCTTTGCTTGTCCTCAAGCAAACAAAAAAAAAGAAAAAGAAAACCAAAACAAGAAAGAAAATAAAACTAAACAAAAATGACCTAACTCAATTTCGTAGGAATTACGATTATACTTAGCATGTGCAACAAGCCTTTAAATCCCTAGGTTACCCTAGTGGACGAGTTGTGTCTCGTGAGTGTTTGCAGTGAATATACACACAAAATTCTAAAAATAAACTTTTCTTTCCAAATCTCACTATAGAATAAAGCCAAAAATTTCTAATCCTTTTTCTTGGATAAATTACTCAAAATAGAAGAACAAGAATACCCCCATACTTGAACCTTGCATCCTATCCCAAGTTGAAAAAATTAGAAAAATACTTTAAGTAAGGAATCTTCTTTTGAATTTGTCCTACTCTTCTCCCTTAAATTTGGTTCTAGTGTAATCGTACCATAAAAGAAATTTGATTCGGAAACTTTGTAGAAAATTTACAAATTTATATGGCCCACCATACTTTTCACTTTTCCCATACTTTCTAAGAATAGAACTCACTTTTTGTAATCATCTACTGCTTTTGGTATGAATGACATGCAGGGCATGCACCAGACACCCAGGCTACTAAGCAGTGTCCGACTAATCTTTGATTTGCATATGTCATAGACATTGATGCATATGAGTCCAAGCTTTACCTTTCATTATGTGCAATGCTTTGATTCATTAAGCTTTCTAATTGACCCATGTATGGAGTTTTCAGCCAGTTGCTCTCAAGCCAGTTGGCTTTAAGGAACTAGGCATGAAAACCCTTCAGACTTAATAGCTCAAGTCAAAAAGGCTATAAATCAAAACTATAATCAAGAAGTAAACTTTCTAAAAATAATTCTTTCTTTGTTTTGTTTCAACCTTTCTTTCCTTTTTAACCATACCATATAAAAAGCAAGTTTCTATTTTTATTTCTTTTTCAAATTCTTTTTAAAAGAAAGATTCCAAAAGAAAACAAAACTAAGAAAAGAAAGTATTCTTTCTAATTTTTTCGGATTCCAAAATTAAAACATCCACTAACTTTATTTCTTAAAATAGGAAAACAACTTTCTTTCTAAGAATACCAAGTTCTTTCTAATTTGAGAGAAATACCAAAAACAAAAGGAAAAGAAACTTTCTAACTTTAAATTATAGAAAAGACTAGAGAAGGAAAGTTTCTAAAAGCTACCCCCCATACTTGAATTTTGCATTGTCCTCAATGCGTTAAAAATAGAAAGAAAAATATGAGGACTAAAAATAGAAATGAGGGTACGTACCGTATTTGTTTAGGCATGATTCGAATAGGAAGGTTCATGGAGATCCATGACCTCTTCCATATCCGGCTTTGACAACTCAATAAATGGCTTTAATCTTTGACCATTAACTTTAAAAATTTCACCATTGCTTGGATTTAGAACCTCGACCGCACCATGGGAGAAAGCTTTGTTAACCACATATGGTCCATCGCAACGGGATCTTAACTTACCTGGAAAGATATGCAATCTGGAATTGTAGAGAAGCACTTGGTCGCCCTCTTGAAACAATTTTCTCGAAATATGTTTGTCATGAAAAGCTTTTGTCTTCGCTTTGTAGATTTTTGCATTCTCATAGGCATCATTCCGCAACTCTTCCAACTCAGAAAGTTGTAATCTCCTTTGAACACTTGCAGAAGACAAATTAAAGTTTAGTTTCTTAATAGCCCAAAAAGCTTTATGTTCCAATTCAACCGGAAGGTGACAAGCTTTTCCATACATAAGGCGGTAAGGAGAGTGACCAAGATCAGTCTTGAATGCCGTCCTATGAGCCCACAAGGCATCCACTAATCTAATGGACCAATCTTTGCGGTTTGGATTCACTGTCTTCTCCAAAATTTGCTTAATTTGCCTATTTGAAACCTCTACTTGACCACTCGTTTGAAGACGATAAGGGGTGGCCAACTTATGAGTAATACCATATTTCTTCATAAGAGCTTCAAACGGTCTATTATAAAAGTGCTTACCCCTATCACTAATGATGGCACGAGGTGTACCGAAGCGTGAAAAAATGTTTTCTTTAAGAAACTTGACCACCACCTTGTGGTCATTGGATTTGCAAGCAATGGTTTCAATCCATTTTGACACATAATCTACACCTAACAAAATATACAAGTTTCCAAAAGAGTTGGGAAACAGACCCATAAAATCAAAACCCCACACATCGAAGATTTCTACCACTAAAATCGGGTTGAGGGGCATCATATTTCGCTTTGTAACTCTTCCTAACGACTGACAAGATCTACATGCCTTACAAAAATCAAAAGCATCCCTAAAAATACTTGGCCAGTAGAAACCACATTGTAAAACTTTGTGCGTGGTTTTCTTTGCACTAAAGTGGCCACCACAGGCTTGATCATGGCAAAAAGATAGAATCGATTTGTGCTCATGATTAGGGGTGTCCATTCGGTTTTAACCGAACCGAATAGACCGAACCGAAATAACCGAACCTAATTCAGTTAGTTAAAAATGGGAACCGAAACTGAAACCGAATTGCTCCCAATCGAAATAACCGAAACCGAATAAATATTTTGGTTTTTCCGGTTAGTTCGGTAAAAACCGAAAAGTGACTTTGTCATAAAGGTATCAGGCATTCTTTCTGTCTTTCAGGCTATCAGCACTGTATTTTTTATAATGGCACTCCTCACTGAGGTGTCAACAATCAGTTGTTGTTGAAAAAATGATTTCCAAGAAAAAGGCATGCATGACTTCACAACTGCAATTTCTTTTGTTTTAATTTCTAGCACAACAGCACACTTGACACAAATACAAGGTACTCTCTTTAATCTATATAAGAGAAATTATATGGTGGTCGACCGTCAAGTCCCGTGAAGGTGGTGTGTCAGATGTACTACCCTTGATATTTGATCCAACAGCAGCCTCTTAAAAGGTGGGTTGCTGTTGGATCAAATATCAAGGGTGGTACCGTTTTGACGGTACTTGACAATCGGGCACCATATAAAAACTCTATGTAAATGAACATTTAACGAGAGAATTTTGAACAGAAATGAATTTGAATGAAAAGCTTAAAGCTATACATGAATTGAAACAATATTCATTTATTTTTAATTTTATTTTTTATCTTTTTCTGAAAGATATTGACTTCCATTCAAAAAAAGATCTTTATTGAATTCACACCATGCATCATAGAAACAGATAAACATAAATAATGTGAAGATAGATTTGTGTAGATTACAACCATAAGAACTCTTACATATATCTTGCTAATTTTTACAAGCACCACTCAAATATATTGATTAAATAGGCCACAGTAAAAGACCAATATCCTAGACAACAAAGAGAACAGCTTTGCTGACAAATGCAGTTAATGAAAATCATATGAAGCATCAAGTCCAACTTTTTGACAAAGATCATCTCAAAGCCACCAATATGAGCTTCGACTAGAAAACAGTTTCACACCATTGACAAAAACATTTGAGAGGCATTTGGTGTTCAGAATCATCTTTTGGCATTGGAAGAAAAAACCAACTTGAAAACCAATTCTAGTCTACTCCATCATCACGTTTAAAATTCAATCAAGATCTTGAAAAACTCATTGATTCATATCGACTTGGGTGACTAGTTAGGTTGAGTAACTCGATACTTTTTAAACCAAAAGACTCAATACATAACTCAGAAAAAAAAAATCAGATTGTACCATAAGCATGTTAAACACAAAATACTCAAGATCTTACCAGAACAAGTTTCAAGTTTTTAACCTTCGACCAAAAGGTCATAATATTCAATGATCAGAACCCCCATTTAGAAGTGGAAGAGAGGTAGTTGGACATATCACCAAAAACCACCTACTTACCAAATATCACGTATCTCTCAGGCTCATTTTTTACAATGCCAAGGAAATGATTTTTCAGTGTAGTATCTGGGAAAAGAACTACCGCGACCTCAGGATTGCTAGTTTCAACAAACTGAATTTCGTTATCAGTAGTTGCTGCTTTCACAAATTCTTCATATTCGGGTCCCTGCAAAAGATCTAACCTAATTAAAACAAATTCAGTAGTACAAGAGATAGGCATAAGACTTATTTGATGGCCAAAATTTACGTGCATGCAATTTCACTACGATTAGAATGGAATATTTAAAATTAAAATACTTAAAACTCAGCAAAACCAGATAGAGCTGATCTTAATGATAAAAGATTCTGGACGAGAGTAGTAGACACCTAAATACAATGGAAGTCAGCAACAAAACAAAAAAAATCATTAAAAAATATAATGGAAGCCAGCAAGCTAGGTTTAGGTGTAGAAACTTTATCCATTATTTATGTCTTTAACTCGCATGTGTGCTCAAAGAAAAAATGGAAAGGCTACTGATATTCCTGCTACCATGTTTTGACAATGAGACAAACTTACCTTGTCTTTTCCTTTTTAATTGGCTGCTGAGAACGTTTTGGGAATTGTAATAGCTTTTGACAGCGGCTTAAATAATAAAAGACAAGTTGAGTTTGTCTCGTTATCAAAATATGGTAGTGGGAATATCAGTAGCCTAATGGAAAATATCAAAATTGACAATACAGAAGTTAATTTAGATGCAAGATCATGTTCTACACTAATTTGTTCACAAAATCTAGGTCAAAGAGTGGTGAGATGAGCCCGTGTGTTATAAAATTTTGCACTTATTTCCATGGCTAAGCAAGAACAGAGACTGTAGAACACTCCTGCATTCAATTTAGATGCCCTTTTAGAACATGTAAGACATAATAAACTTGCTACCCTTCCTTTTCCATAAACTTTCCAAGGCAAAGATACTTTGGATCAAACCTGAAAGTCAGAAACCTCAGGCTTCAAAGATCTTTAGTTGAAGAAACATCCCCAAGGACCCCAATGTTTGAAAATTCTGCAAATAAGAAAACAAATATAAAAAAAAAGAAGTTCCAAGTTAAAAAATAAAATAAATAGAACACAATGAAAAATTTAAAAATAAAGAAAACAAATTTACCATTTTCAATTGTTTCAAGATCCTCTAAAGCTTCTTCAATATTAACCGAAGATGATCAGAGCCAATCTTGACAACATATAAGAGCTTGTACAATCTTAGGAGTCAAAGAACTCCTAAATGTATCAAGAACACGTCCTCCCGTGCTAAATGTAGACTCCGAGGCAACAGTAGAGATGGGAACCGCCAACACACTTCGAACCACTTGTGATAAAATAGGAAATCTAGGACTATGAACCTTCCACCACTCTAAAATATCAAAATCATCACTACATTCTTCGGTGTCTTCACTTAAATATCTATCCAACTCTGATTTGTTATCTCCAACACCCGACTCGATCTTGTGCTTCTTATACATTTCTTGCAACATTATCTTCATACATTGTTTCGGTTGTTGAGATTGTGAGTTTTGAGAATTCTCACTTGAACTTGATTGCCCCAAGTGAACTTGCGGTGTATTGACGGTGTTGATATTGCCCTTGTTGAAGTCATTAAACAATTCATATATGGCATCAAACACTTTCCCCCCCAACTCTTTTTCCTTTTTTATCTCCATACATTGCGGTAAGTGCAAACTTCACAAATTCCAATTTATGTCGGGGGTAAAAAACAACCGCTATATAAATTATCTTATTCATCTTATCAACGTCTCCCCAATACTTATCATACTTTTCTTTCATTCTTATGGCCATCATTACCAACTCAAAGTCTTCACTCTCTCTCCATTGTTTTAAAAAGGCATTCAACCTCGCTAATTTCATGAAAAAAGGTATTAGATGTAACATACAAGGAGCCTGAAACCCGTATGGTGAGGTCATAAAAGTTTTGAAGTAAGGTCTCCATTCTTCTCACGTTTTTCCAATCTTCACAATCGGGCTTCCTAATCCCATTCTCATTCCCCGAATCAAGTTCACTACTAAAGAAAGGATCTTGGTCATCATACTTATCAAATGCCTTTTCAAATTTTTCAGCTGTACTCAACATCAAGTAAGTTGAATTCCATCTAGTAGCAACATCTAAACACAAGAAGCTCTTGCTTTGGATTCTTTCGGTCTCAACACACTCTTTGAAGACTTTCAACTTAGCTGGAGAACTCCTCACATATTTAACCGCCGCTCGAACCCGTTCAACTGAAATTCCACCTCTTTCAAGCCGTCACTCACAACTAGATTAATGATGTGTGCAATACATCTCATATGGAGGTATTTTCCTTGTAGAACACTAGACCCCCAATTAACAATTCTTCTCCTCAGGTAACCAACTGCAACATCATTAGAACTTGGATTATCTACGGGTAATGGTGAACACTTTATCAATCGCCCACTCAAGTAAACACTTCTCAACCGCCTTTCCAATGGCCTCACCTTTGTGACTAGAAATTGGACAAAATTTTATTATCTTTTTGTGCAATTTCCAATCATTATCTATAAAATGAGCTGTGAGACACATATAGTTGATTCTCTGCAAAGTGGACCACGAGTCTGTGGTGAGACAAACTCTTTGACTTGAGTGTTTGAAGAAATTTTTCAACTTCGTCCTCTCATCTAAGAAGAATTGGTAGCAATCCCTCGTAATTGTCGAACGTGATGGGATATGAAACCGAGGACACGCAACCGTCATCAAATGTCTAAACCCTTCCTTCTCTACAAATTTGAAAGGAAGCTCATCTACAATGATCATATAGGCCAAGGCATTTCTAATAGCCTCTTGATCAAATCTCCAAGTAGTAAGGGTACCAATACCATCCCCCTCTTGACCGTTGATCTGTTGGTAATTCAACTGTGCTTGTTTGTGTTTATATTGGCGGGAAACTTTTTACATGAAGGTAGGTGATTCCTAAGTGAGGTAGTTCCATTTCTTTTTAGATCACAAAATAACTCATTCTCACAATAGTTACACTTAGCCTTATGATCACCCTTCTCATTAACAAATTTGGTAAAGTGGTCCCACACATCTGACCTTGGCTTCATCCCCCTTCTCTTACGTGAGGTTGAAATTGTTTGGTTTGAGTCAATGGGGTTTGAAGATTCCTCGCTCAAAATAATATTAGGAGCCTCTCCTTCGTGCGACATCTAAGGAGAAAAAGAAATGTGCATCATAAATGCATATCAGAATATCAAACCACTACTCAAATTGCAAGTAAATGGTCACTTTAAACTCAAAAATTGCAACTACATCTCTATGAATAGATTAAAGAAGAAAAAAATGGCTCCAAAATGAGAGCAATGACTAGTACATGCAACTAATTTATAAGAAGAATATGGAGATTTCGAAAGAGACTGCAATCCTTTCTCTATAAAGACTGAAAATAAAAAAAACTATATACCTGATATTTTTACTGTTTATCTCTTCTCCTTCTTCTTTTTCTTGTTCCTATATAACTTCCCCACAATTGCAGAGTGAAGTTGAGAGAACCCAATCCCACCACTGTATCCAATCCAATAACAAAAATTACACAGATGCCACAGTCGAGCTAATTTGGAAATATGTTATTTTCTAGGAGAACTAATTTTGGAACAGGCCTGTAATAACTATTTTATAGGACAAGAACTAATTTGGAACAGGCATGTAATAGCTACTATAGGAATTTAAGAATTTAAGGCCCTGTATGATTAGGATTTTGATAACGAATTGAGAATCCAAAACTGATTATTGGACTCAAAATTAAATAAGGACCCGTTTGGATACCTCCCATTTTGTATTTGGATTACCTCCCATTTTGTATTTGGATTTGGAATTGAGTTTTGACTTTTGAGTACAAAATGAATAGATCCGACAGCAAAGGGACTAAGGGAGAGCTTGAGGAGCAAAGAGGGTGAAAGAAACTACAAGATCTGTGGATTTCTAATTTCTTATTTCGACAGCATATTTAGAAATCTGATTTTTTCACTGTCAGCTGCTGAATTAGGGATCCAAGATTTTGATCCGATCCAAATTACAATTCAAAAAGGGCTGCAAATGTGAGAAATCCAAATCAAAAGCTTCTCGGCATCCAAACGGGCAAATGGGCCCTAATCAAGTAATCAGATTTGGACTCACAATCATGTTGTCAATATCCAAGACATACAAAATCAGTTTCTCAAAATCCAAAACATACAATCATGTTCTCAAAATCCAAAACAAACAGGGCCTAAAATGGGAAAGAACAAATATTACTTTTAAACATTTTCCCCCTTTCAACTTTCAAGCATGAAAATAAGAAACCCTCAAACCCATATCATAAATTTCCCCCTTTCAAGCATGAAAATGGGAAACTCATATCATAAATTTTTCCCCATTTCAAGCATGAAAATCAGAAACCCATATCATAAATTTTTCCCAAAGAAATTAAAATAAATAAAGGTACCTGTTCGAGGTTGAGGACTTGAGCCGTGGAGGTGGAAGAAACGAAGAAGAAAACCCTAGGTTAGGGTCGTCGGATGGTGGAGCCGTGGTAGGAGTTGAGCCGTGGAGCCGGAGTAGGGTTGAAACTTGAAAGTGAAACGAAGAAGAAAATGGAAAACCCGGGCTTGAGCCGTGGAGCCGTCACCCGTAGAGCCGTGGTGGAGGCGTGGAGGCGGTGGTCCGGTGGAGGCTTTCTAAGTGAGAAGAAAAGAGATGAGAAGAAAAGAGAAAGTGAGAAACCCTAAGTCCCTAACTCTGAAGTACTCTCACGATTTTATTTTCTTTTAATTATAATATTCACCCATTTTTTACTCGGGACACACCCCATTGGCCATTGCTGCTTCACTGCTGGCTGTCCTAAGTAAAAAAGGAGGTGATATCATTTTTACTTGTTTTCTTATTATTCGGTTTTTAACCTTAAACCGAAAACCGAAAACCGAAAACCGAATCCGAACAAACCGAATGCAAGTTTGCTATAATAATTCGGTTTTTTCGGTCAAACTGAATGTTTTCCACTCAAAACCGAAACCGAAACCGAAAATCAAAATTTGGCATCCATGAAAACCGAAACTGAACCGATTGATCTTCCAACTGAACCGAAATAACCGAACGAATTCGGTTCGGTCGGTTATTTCGGTTGTAACCGAATAATGCACAGCCCTACTCATGAACGGGCACACATCGTCGGACAATCTGATCCGAACAAGTTTTGAACAAATAGGGATCATCCCAAAAGAAATACTTTACCTGTGAGTGAAACCGGTATTTGTCTTGGTCGGACCAATGATCCGGTGTAGCACCTGTAACCAAGTAATTCATAATATCTCCATACCATGGCTCACTAAAAGTAGCAAACAATTGCTCATCAGGGAAGTTTTCATTAATTGGACCTTCGTCATTCTTTGCATTAGGAAGTCTAGACAAGTGATCGGCAACCAAGTTTTCCGTACCCTTTTTATCTCTAATCTCCAAATCAAACTCTTGAAGAAGTAAAACCCACCTAATGAGGCGAGCTTTAGCATCATTCTTTCCAACAAGATACTTGATTGCTGAATGGTCCGTATAAATTATCACATGCGATCCAATCAAGTAGGACCGAAACTTCTCTAATGAAAACACAACCGCTAGAAATTCTTTCTCGGTAGTGGTGTAGTTGAGTTGTGCATCATTGAGAGTTCTACTTGCATAATAGATTACATGCGGTAATTTATTGAATCTTTGACCCAACACGGCTCCTATTGCAAAGTCGGAAGCATCACACATAATTTCAAACGGTTCGGTCCAATTAGGTGCTTGAATGATGGGAGCCGTAGTCAGCTCCTTTTTCAAACACTCAAAAGAATCGAAGCATTCTTTGGAAATCTCAAATTTTTGATATTTTGCTAACAAGTTGGTTAGAGGCCTAGCAATTTTAGAAAAATCTTTTATAAAACGCCGGTAAAAGCCTGCATGGCCCAAAAATGATCGAATATCCTTCACACTTTTGGGCGGTGGAAGATGGACAATGAGATCCACCCTGGCTTTATCAACCTTAATTCCCTCTTTAGAAACCACATGTCCTAGAACGATGCCCTCTTTTACTATAAAATGACACTTTTCCCAATTGAGGACAAGGTTCTTTTCTCTACTGCTTTCTAAGACCAATTTTAAGTGATGTAAACATTCGGCATAGGTAGAGCCATGAATAGAAAAATCATCTATAAAAACCTCTAAGAAGGTCTCCACCATGTCAGAAAAGATACTCATTATGCATCTTTGGAAAGTTGCCGGTGCATTGCATAACCCAAAAGGCATACGTCTATAAGCAAACGTTCCAAAGGGGCATGTGAATGTCGTTTTCTCTTGATCTTCAGGAGCTATAGGAATTTAGTTGTAACCGGAATATCAATCAAGAAAGCAATAATACTCATGACCTGCTAACCTTTCTAACATTTGATCAATAAAAGGCAAAGGAAAGTGATCCTTCCAAGTAGCGGCATTAAGCTTTCGGTAGTCAATACAAACCCGCCACCCCGTTTGAATGCGAGTTGGAATAAGCTCATTGGTGGCGGATTGTATAACCGTGACTCCCGACTTCTTAGGCACTACTTGGACGGGACTCACCCATTGGCTATTCGAGATGGGATAAATGATCCCATTATCTAACCATTTTTAGCCCTTCTTTGATGTTCCCTTGAAGGTTTGGCACCCTCAACGAGATGGATGTGATGTTGTACAATCGAAGGGCTAATTCCTTTGATGTCGGCCATTATCCAACCTATGGCTTCCTTGTTATCTTTTAGCAATTTAATGAGTTCCTCCTCTTGAGGGGAGGTTAGGTCCGCAACAATTATTACAGGCAAAGTACAATTATCACCCAAAAATGCATAACGTAAATGAGAAGGCAAGGGCTTCAACTCCAACTGTGGAGCTTCTTCGATTGATGTCTTTGGAAGAGATGTTGGGAGTGGTCCAACAGGCTCCACGTTTTGGATGGCAAAAGCGTTGGAAAAGAAATCATCTCCATCATTTCCTAGTTCGTCCAAGCATTCTTGGAATCCTGCATCAAAATCAATTTCAAAATTAGAAACAATATCGTCAGGAAAGGAATGCAACATATTGATTTCTTCATGAAAATTTGGTTGCTTACCCAATCTAAAGACATTAAAATCAACTGATGTGTTTTCAAAAGACAATTTCATTAATCCATTTCTACAATTAATTAGAGCATTGCTAGTGGCAAGGAACGGCCTACCAAGGATGATAGGAATTTGATCCTTGATATTAGCAACATGCTCGGTATCTAACACAACAAAATCTATGGGAAATAAAAAATCACCTACTTTAACTAACACATCCTCAACCATTCCTTTGGGTGTTTTCATTGATCTATCCGCCAATTGAAGAGTGATGGTGGTTGGTTTGAGGTCTCCTAATCCTAGTTGCTTAAATACAGAAAAAGGCAAGAGATTTACACTTGCACTCAAATCCAAAAGAGCATGTTCAATATTTGTGTTATCAATAGTGCAAGAAATAGTAGGACATCCTGGATCCTTATACTTAGCCACCATTTGTTGAGACAAGATGGAACTTATATTTGCGGCCAAGAAAGCTTTCTTGGGCACATTAGTTGTGCACTTTTGTGTGCACAAATCTTTCAACACTTTGGCATAAGTAGGAACCTGAGAAATCTCATCTAATAAAGGAATGTTAATTTGCACTTGTTTAAACACATTTAAAATTTTATCCATGGCATCCACCTTCTTATTATTAGCAAGTCTCCTTGGAAAAGAAGCTTTAGGCACATACTCATTTTCAGGTGGAGAAACAGCCTGCTCTTTACTTACCTGTTTGGGTTCAGCAATCGAGCCTGTTGGAGGGGAGTCTTTTCTTACCTTTTTGGATGTATCTTGTATATCTATAGAAGGTTCAAATCTGACCTCCTCCTTGTGGTAATCTCTACCACTCCTTAAAGCATATACGGCATTACATTCGTTGGAGGGCTCTTGCGGCAGCCAAATTGGTTGAATGGCATTCAACTGATTTGGCGGTACCTGTTGATTCACATTCATATTCACGTTCCTTGGATTAGGAACGGGTTGACTTGGCATCTTCCCATTTTCCCTCTCATGCAACACCATGGCAAGTTGGGAGATTTGCTTCTCCATGTTGTGTTGGCTTGTCATGAAAGTGTTAGTGAGAAGTTCTATGCTTTTTTCTAAGGAAGCTATGCGTGCCGACTCTCCTTGTTTTTGAAAACCTGGCGGTTGCTGATTTGAAACATTATTAATCATGGGGTTTTGAAAAGTAGGAGGGGAAGGGGATGGCCGAACAAAAGTGGGAGGGAAGGTGGGCCTAGGTTGGCCGAATTGGCCTTGGCCTTGGAAATTAGATGGCCCACTTTGACTCCTTGAAAAGTTGGGATGATTTCTCCATCCCGGATTATAAGTGTTAGAATAAGGATTATTAGCATAAAGAACACTCACATTCTCATTAGAATTACCAAATTTAGAAAGAGTTGGACACTCTACCATGACATGGTCCGTGGCTTGACACCAATTACACATGGAAACACTATGTGCAATTTGATTGACTTGTGAAGGTCCTTTAACAACTATTGCTTCTAGCCTTTTGATTAAGCTATCAAGATGGGCCTTTTTTTATCACGGCACCCTCTATTAGAAATCCCTTACTTGAAGTGGCTCTCTCACCGTCTTGAGTGGATTCTCACTCTCTTGTTTTTTCCGCCAAATCAAGTAAGAAGTTCCATGCCGCGGCCTCATCCGTGAAAGATGTAAAACTGTTAGGGCACATGGATTCAAGAAGTTACTTTGTTTGGTAATCTATGCTCTCATAAACAATTTGGCATAAGTGCCACAAATCAATTCCATGGTGAGGACACTCTTGGAGTAGGTCTTTGAACCTCTCCATAAACTTAGAAAATGACTCTAATGGCTTTTGTTTGAATTGTAAAATATCGTTCCTAAGCTTATTAGTTTTATGTAATGGAAAAAACTTTTTTAGGAAAGCGACGGCGAACTCCTCCCAAGTGGTGATGGAGTTCGTTGGTAAGCCATAGAGTCACTTTTTGGCTCCATTCTTGAGTGAAAACGTAATAAACCGCAACTTTACCGCATCATCGGTAAGTTGTTGCAACTTAATCAAAGCACATACATCTTCAAACTCACGCAAAAATAAATAAGCATCCTCCGAAGGGAGGCCATGAAAATGAGGAAGCAAAGAGATAAATTGCGATTTTAGCTCAAAATTATTGCTCTGTTCAATCGGCAATCTAATACAAGAAGGTTGCGCGGTTCGGGCCAGATAGAAGCAATCGCGTAAGATCTTTGGTGGCTCTTGTTCTTCCGCCATGACTAGTTGATTTGGATTTGGTTCCATGTCTTCCGCCGTCTCTAACCGGTTTGCTCTTTCTAGTCGATTGGCCGAGTTCCGCACCCAACCTACGGTAATAAACACAAGAAAACCAAGTAAGAGAGATGGATAGGCAAGAAACTAAAAAAATATAACTAAACTAAAAAGAACTATTAATCTAACACTTCGAATAATTAAGATTCTAATGCCACTCTCTTCTCCGGCAGCGGCGCCAAAAACTTGTTAGATTTATTAAATAACCGCAAGTGCACGGATTGTGTAAATACAGGTCGAACTCAGAGAAGAGAAATCTAGTTGTCAATCCTATTCTTGTACCGATTAGAATACTAGCTATGATATAATGTTGCCTGGCAAAATCTCAGGATTTCCATGGACTTGACCTCGGAGCCAACACTATATATAAGCGTGCATTCTATTCAATCTAAGAATCGAATTCAACTAAGATCTTTTTGATTTAAAATCCTAATTTAGGCAAAGTGTACCAAAATTCTAATGATCTTTATTAACTACTTATCTAATCTAATTAGAAAACCAAATTCTAAGGGCTTAAGTAAATTGAAAAATTACAAAAGTAATTTGGAATAGTGTAAAAACTTTAATTTAATATAAGAGAATACTTAGGGTTAGAATCCGCCATGGGTTTGGATAAAATTGATTAATTAAAACAATCATTTGAATTAGGTTGAAAATCCAACTAAACAATCAATAAATAATAAGATCTAAAAGATGTCATTATTTATCAGTATTTAATCGAATTAACCCTCTAATTTATATTAATTACATAGAATTTAATCTTTGTCAATCAACAATCATCCATACAAAAGGGGAAAGTCAATGGCATGGATGATTGGGATTTGTACAAAAACAAAATCTTACATAATTTGTTATATAATCTACTTGTTTTAATTACTTCTCTTTCTCCTTCCCCATGGCTTCATCTAAACCCTAAGTATAGTGGGTTTAGCTACTCATGGAGAAGAGGAAAGAAACACAGAAAATAGAGAGGGAAATTGGAATTGCCATTAAATAAACAAAAAAAGCTCTACTTTAATTGAATTTGAAACAAAAATACATTTAACTAATTCTTGGAAGAAAGAACAAAAATAAAAGAACACTTAGTCTTTTCGCAATGATTGAATCCTTGGCCGAGAGATATGACGGTGCCGAAACATAAACTTGAAGAAGAATAGTGTTGAACCAAATTTCCAAGTGGGAAAGATCTTTGTTGATGAAAATTCCAAGTATTACAAATTAGAGAACCAAAAAAATATGAAAGAGTGAGAGAGCTTGAGAGTGGTAGAGAAGTAGAGAGAATGGAGAGAGAGGAGAGAAAGAGTGTAAAGAGTTGTAGAGAAGAAAAAAATAATGTCTTCTTCTTCTCCAATATGTAGCTTTTTTTTTTCCTTCTATTTTCATCTCCACTTGGCATCTTTTTGTATTCTTGGCAACTCCACCTGTCTTTGATAATTTTAGAGACTTCACTATTTGTTTGTAATGACAAACTTCTTCTTTTCTTCTTCACAATTTCAGCAACTTAGTACCTTTTGTTGGTAATTTCAAGTTGACTTTTCTCTAGCCTTACGTGGGAATTGGGTATAAGGGTGTCAATTTTGGCTCGAGCTCGGCTCGAATCCTTAACGAGCCGAGCCCGATTTAGGCCAGGCTCGGCTCGTTAAGGCTCGTTAAAAATTTAATATATTTAAATATATATATATATATATATATATATATATATATATTATATATTAATATATACACTAAAAGGGTTATCCAGGGAGTGAAAGGGGGAGGCAAAATATGTCACTTCATTTTTGGAACCCCATTTGTTACTTGGACCACCCCACATAGTGTAAAAAAAGTAGTCAAATTACACTAGATAGGGCTGTCCAGGGAAGATGAGGGGTGTGAACTTAATATAACCCGAGCTCGGTAAGGCTCGCGAGCCTGACCGAGCCGAGCCGAGCCTGGTTCGAGCCCGAGCCAAGCTTTTGAGATTAACGAGCCGAGCCGAGCCTGGCCAAGCTCGGCTCGGCTCGGCTCGTTTACACCCCTAATTGGGTAGCTTTCTTTGAAACAAGGCAAAATAGCTTGCATATATGGACAAAAGAGAAGGGAAGGTGCAAGTGGGTCCCACATATGCATGTATAGCAATTAGGAAATTGCTATTTCTTTCAAAAGGAAACGTGGGCAACTATAGATAGAGAGGCGTGAGCTGCTGTTTTTGAAACAATCTTGGCATCTTCTATTCCAAGTGGGTCCCACGTGCCATGCTTCCTTGAAATGTTGCACGTCCCTCTTTCTCTCTTCAAAAATATATTAACATCCTTTTTGTATCATGGCAGAAACATGGTAAGTTGTCTTCATTCCCACGTTCTCATAAAATTAAATGGCAAGTTGCTATTAGTAATATAGAAATCAGCCACAACTTTGCTATTCCAGTGTCATCCCTTATTAATAACGACACCCATCCAGCTCACTCACTTTAGTAACATTGCTGCTGTTTATAGAAGTTATGACTTGGTAATGAGGAGAAGGAAATACTATGAAGATAGCATGTACTATACCAAATTTAGAAATATAAAACCTTCTACCAAAAAAAATATATGCCGAGTGATTCTTTCTATAGATATTTCCAAAAAAAAAACTCCAACTCCTTTTTGATAAAATTAGAATAGCAGGTTGGCATTTCTTCACCCTTGAGCTATCCCACGTGTGTGATTCCACATGTATGGGCTTCACATGTTAATCCCAACAATAGCTGAACCACTTTTTTGGATTAAATTTCAAGCCCAATTCACACAAATTTGACAAAACAGCCCATCCCTATTGATATTTACAGCCCACTCTTTCATTTCACCCTCAAATCATCTAAGGATGATCTCAAACATCCAAATTTGTGGGCTGCATTTTAATTGACCAAAATTCTTACTGAAATATCAAATGGATGGTTCGGATCATCCCTTTGGTATAGCCATTACAATCTTATGCAAATGTGCGCCCACTTTATTGGGTTGATCAAAACCGTTCATTTCATACATACGTTGTGCCTAGAAAATAAGTTCTATGGACGATCTAAACCATCAAATTAATGGCATGCAACCTAAATGGGCCTTAACTCCTAAAAATCATTTTCGTGGGCTGATATAGACCGTTCACTTTATTGGGCCACAATATAAATATTGATTGCATTCCTTAAACTAATTGCAATAAGATAATCCGAACCGTTAAATTCACCCCAACTAAAGCATCTTGAACCTGGCTACCAAAGTATCTTGAAATTTTGGATTTTCTTGGAAATTTGTTGTTTTCCTTTGATTTTTATCTCTTCAGCTTATTTTCCTCGGAATTCCCGCAAAAGCCTGAAATACCAAAAACAAATGAAAATACCTTAGTAGTACCGCCTTAAATGAGAAAAATATATGCTTTTAACTCCTACCATTCACACATAAATGTGCTCATCAGAAGCCATAGATGGGTTTTTCAAAGCAGAGACAAAAATCGTAAATAAAAAACCCCATTGAATCAAAGCATATAACAAAAAAAAGAACGTTTGGCTTTCAACCCTTTTGCAGAGAGAGAGAAAAGTTTTGGCTCTCAATCGAAAACGAGAGATCAAGAGGGAGAAGAATGTCCAGATCGAGAGAGACCAGCGACCTCAACAAGAAAAGGGCGGAAGGGTGGTGAAAGAGGAGAAGAGAAGGGTCCTTTAGGGTTTGGGTCTTTTACTTCTTTTTGGCTTTTTGGTTAGGGTTTGGGTTAAGTTAAAGTCTCAAAGTGGGTTTGGATTTGGACCGTTTGATTTTTGGGGAGAATGGACAGCTTTGGACCATTTGATTTTGGGGATAATGGACGAACCGTTTGAAGTTTGAAGTTGAATGGCAAAAAATACTAAAAATAGATATTTGAACCGGTTCAGTTCGGTTTGCGGATTAATATTTTCTTAACCGTGAACCGAACCGATTAGATCGCTTTTGTGAAAATCGTAACTGCGACCGAACCGGTAGATATAAAAACCGAACCGAACCGAACCGAACCGAATGGCCTGGTTCGGTTCGGTTTATCGGTTTGAGCGGTTTTGTTGTTCAGCCCTACTTCTTACTGTAACTGCACTTTCCGATGCTTCTTCTTCTGAATATTTCTAAGCTGATCTTCTCTAAAATAAAGCTCCTTGACTAGATTCTTAAGGTCTTTCCTTCAGGATTAAGTTGGCTCTGGTACCAATGCAGGGAGCTGCCGACACCGGGCCTCTTTCACCAAGACATTTCCATCATTTGGACACAAGGACGGTGGTTGACTTTTTGTAAAGAGGAAATTTGGGTAAATGACATTATTCAAAGGATTGAGGAACTCTGAAAGAGTGAACTTAGAATGACAAAGATTGACAAACTATACTGACAGACACAATGATGCTTCTGACTTAGTTAACGTTTTGTTTGGTAAGTCTATCATTTCAAATAGTAGTTTCTCAATTGATAAACACTGGACTTCTTCCTTAAAACAATAATGCCTCAAGGATTTGGTTACCATTCCTAGGATTGCTTGGTTTCAATGCCCCCAATTTCTAGAAGGGCACTTGAACTCGCTTAAACATTTTTTTGAGATTCAGTCTTGATACCGACTGTAGCCTTCTTATAATTATTCTCTTACCGTGAGCAAATCACCTCTTTCAAGATTTTTAATTTGGCGGACCGTGTTAGCCTTAACTTTTGCCTGAGTCCCCCTTTCGAATTTTTAACTCAGCAGGCTATCCCATTGACTTTTGCCTAAGCTGCCCTTTCGGGTTTTCAACTTAGCAGGGGAATGATCTTAAATTTTGCCTAGACCGCTCTTTCAGGTTTTCAGTCTAGCAGATCTTCAAACTCCGTTCTTTTCTTTATTTATTTTTTCAGTTTTGGATCTTTGATTCTGAACATCTGAAGGACTTTATAGGTAGGATAGAGCTTTTCAAAGAATGGCTTAAGGTTCAACAAAGATTTCAACCGAACCTGTGAGCAGGTTGCCTACGTATCCCACGGTAGAAATCAGGTCATGCGTAGTTCAGGGCGAATGCCCCTAGTTTGAAGGTAGATTGTTCTTCTTTTTGTTCTTTCTCTCTTTTTTGTTTTTTTTTCTCTTCTGATTGCTTGATTTTTCTTCTGGGACTTTGTCTTTTTTTTCTTTTGGAACCTTGTCCCTCCCTTTTTTTTTCTTCGGTTCTGGAACCATTGAATCTTTTCTTTTGAAATCACCGAACTCGGTTTTACCGAGTTGCCTACGTACCCCAGTGTAGGAATCAGGTCGTGTGTAGTTCAGGGCGGATGCCTCTAGTTTGAATTTAAATGAGATTTTTTCCTTTTTCTTTTGAAACCTTATCCTTCCATTTTTTCGGTTCTGGAACCATTGACTCTTTTCTTTTGAAATGACTGAACTCGATTTTACCGAGCTGCCTACGTACCCCAATGTAGGGATCAGGCTCAGCGTAGTTCCGGGGCAGATGCCCCTAGTTTGATGGATTTTTAAGGAAATTTTATTCAGGTTCAAAGGGTTTGCAAACCGGTATTCTTTGGACGCTGTGTTATGATTTTGGGATTTATTCGGCCAAAGGAGGCCTCCCGATGTTCAGATTGGGAATCGATCTAGGTTACTAGAGTCCCTCTGGTACTGATTATTTATTATTATTTTTTTGACAGAGTTTGACGGCATTTCCCGGTAAGAGATAATGATTTTTCTTCCTTCTGGATATTTATAAGTACTTTGACTTTGAGAGTGCATATTGGTTTTTAGACATCCTTTCATCATTGAATCGGTGACTCTTGATATTTTGATGATCGCTTTGAGATGATTGCTATTGCACTTTTCATATTGAATTTGATGGCTTTACATTGTCACTGGTGAAACCAGTGACCAGAGCCATTGACTGGAGATATGGAAATTGTTTCCAATCCATGCCCCTTATTTAGCATGTGACATTCACTTCATTCTTTCTTAAACCTTCTATCTGGGTCTTTCTCTTGGCATTAATGGTAGCGTTTATTGGACCATCTCTTTATCCTCGAAATGGGTTTACCAAATCTTCACACTCTTCAAAGGGAAATGCATTTTCGAATAGGCATTTACTGAATCAAAGTTTCAGTGCCAATGTTTATCATTTCAATTTTCTCTTTTGGAGGCTGGGCTCGATGCTCCTCCTCTTGTTTGAGTATAGGCTGCAACTCAAGAGGAGTTTCGTCGGCATCTTCTTCCTCATTCGAGGAGGGAGTATTATTCTCATTGTTTATTAAAGTCAGAAGCACTCGTTGAAATGTATAGAGGAAGCAAATTTTATTGAATTGAAAATAACTACATCTGATAAGACTTATCCTGAACAGACTCAGGATTCACATTCTTGGCTCAAAATTAAAAATAAGAAAAAAACTCAACTGGACTAGGAATTTATTCAAACTTTTAGAAGACTGCACTTGATAACTGAACTTGACATCATGACTGGACTTAATTAAAATAAGAAAAGGACTAAGATTGCTGCAACTGTCTGGCTTTAGAGGCTCGGCGAGCGTTGGCTCATAACTAGACCTGTTCCTTTTGTTAACCCTGGGTCGTCTAAGCATCGAGATCATCCTGCGACAGGGGATCAAGGAATCCTGCTGGCAACACTACGTTTAGATCTCCTCCGACATCTGAGTCACTGTCATCGTCACTGCTACTACTGAACTCGATTATCGGATTTGGTTTGGATGGTCCTTCGTGATAATCCTCATGAGTCAGAGACTTGAGTGGTTCCTTAGAGCTTTGACTGGCCGAGTTCCATATAACAAAACTTCATGCTCTATCATCTTGGAGCTTGGAGTCCTGCGGTTGGAAACAATTGGTCTGCATTTGTTGCTTCATTTGATGAATCTCCTGCGCGAGGGCAGCCATTTGTCTAGAGAGATTCAGAATCAATCCTTCAGAACTCATGGCCATGGAACTTTGAGCACGCTCATATGCCATGGAGAAGCTACGGCTTTTGCCTTTAGAGGTAACATCAGCTGAGCCAGATATCTCATTCAATTGAGCCCTGATGCATCGATTATCTTCTTTAAGCTCTTGCAATTGTTGGAGGATAAGAGCCAAGGTATCAGCAGTGGTATTGGACCGCGTATTTCTTGAGCTTTCCGCCATAGGAGCTGACGGAGGAGGTGGTGCATAATCTAGATCAACAACGGAAGGTTGCGGAGAGCCAGGCCTCATTTGTAATAATGAATTGATCCGGACCCGAGAAATATTAGACATGGCTATGACAGTTTCTGGAATGGAAACAAGGAATATAAAATGTAAGCTTGACATTCAAGGTGCGCTTTCTACTTGATGACTAAAAGATGATTATGGGCTAAACAAGCAATTGGAATGACAGAATGAATCTTATAATGACTGAGACACGATGATGGCGTCACAAATGCACTAGGGAATGCCCCTCGTTTAAGGGTCATGAGAATAGACTCCGAGGGGCTTAGCGAAATAATCTTGTAATAGGCTACCCCTAGAGTGAGAGGAGACTAATGATATAAATAAGATTGGATCATCTGGACCAAGTATGATCAGATCATGAGATTGCATAATCGAAAGATTGTGAGACTCTGTTCCTGCCAGTTAGGAGATGGTATGAAGATACGATCGAATCGTATGATAGAAGAATGAAAGACACACGATCAAAAAATTAGATGAGATTGCATAGGATTGCTTTCAACGGATAGATCAAGAATAGACCAATCCTATGAGATCTTGGGAAAGATGAGATGAGATTGCATAGGATTACTTTCAGCGGATAGATCAAGAATGGACTAATCCTGTGAGATCTTGGGAAAGATGGGATTTATATCCTAATCCCAAAGGGAAAGCTTTTAATTTTCTCATATTTTAACAAATGCTACTTGAAGGCATCAATCCTAATCCTAATCCTAATCTAGCGGAGTGGAGAGAGGATCTCGACTCATGACTTTGTTTGTGTTTCTAAAAACCGATCGTAGCCATTGGAAGATGGACTACGGTCTAATCTAGATACAAATGGATAGGATATCCTAATCTAGGTTCACACACGTGATGCACACATGTCCGTACTATATGCATTGTGGGATAATATACGGGCCAAGAGTTCCCTTAGCTCGAATCTGTGCTCAATATACTGTACCAGTGTCTGGCGTATCAGTTCGTGAACAAGAGATCCGTTTACGCACCATAAAGGTACTAAGCTAAGAGTGGAATGCTTCTCTAGTACAGAGGTACCAGGTGATGAAATCTCAGTCAACCATGCTAGATAACACTCCGGGTTCCTAAAATAGGACGTGTGTGCATGTGAGATGCAAGACTTTAGATGCAAGTGATGTAAGTGTGTGCAATAAGTTCTCGCGATTCTATGTTGCCTTCAGGTTTTGTTAGATTAAGTTTGAGTATGATGTGATGAGAAAATAACATACAAACTAATCTAGCAAGTATATAAGATATAAGATAGAGTTTTTATGAGCCAGTTAAAATATATTCAAACGAATTATCCTTTGAAATTTTATGAAGTTAGGTGGTCCCCAGCAGAGTCGCCAAATTGTGGGATCCGATCCAGCGAAAGGGTCGCGAGCGCGCGAGGCGCCACACTCTCTCTTGGTCTCTCGTACCCACACGATTGGTGTGTGCTTTTTATTATTGATTTGATTCATCTTTTCCGTGAACTTGGGATCACTAAAGCAATCCGAATTCCATGCAAAAGAGAATGATAGAGTCGCCACCTAGATGGGAAATCAAGGACCCGTAAATGATCAGAAATCTAGACTCGTTACCTGATTACAAGAATGGAAGGTATGGGGAATTACCACCACAAGCACCATTCTTGCCCGATAATAGGTCTTCAATTCCCAAAGTTAACTCTTTTGAATTTCTTTTAAATGGCTCACTTAACTCTACATTAATGTGCAAACTACGTGACATGCATCCTAAAATCTAATTTCAATGTAATTCCTAAATGTGCATCTTCATTTCTTAATTTGTTTGAATTCAATCTAAGTGAATGTTCTCATAAAATCTAGTTTCATGGAAAATCCTAGGTATTTTAATTAATTTAGTTACGAATTCATAAGAAAGTAATATACAAAACCCCACCATTTGTGTGTGGAGCCGACTCGTGATTGGTATGCTATCTAGCATCCAAGCTGCCTACGTACCCAAGCCTCACTGGGATCAGAGTCGAGTAGTTCGGTGCACTTAAACTAAGCTACTTATGCCTAACTCATCTAGGATACCGATCTAGACTTGATTGAATATTTCAACAGTTTTAAGAGAAATTATTTAGTGCAAGTTGAAGATTTTATTATTTTAGGACTTCATCTAAGATGCTATATGGTCCTAGCCAAGTGCAAGACGTCCCTTAGACTAATGCAGGTTAACCTACATCCTAGACAACTAGGTTTGTCCTAAGAAAAAATTGGGTGACTAGTGTAACTAGATCTATAGCACGGTTGCTATCCATAGCAAACGACCATGATGAGGCTGGATTCCTAACTCTGGGACTCCCTAAAACCTAGGACACAATGTGTCGTAAGTGTTCCTAAGAGGCCCTAAAGGTTCCTATGATAGGAGACCGTAATCAAACGGCTCCTAAGACGCAGATCGAGTTAATTCGATTTATTGAACATAATGATTTTTAATTCTTTGAAAGTTTTCGATTCCTAAGATCTATTGAATACCAAAGGCTTTAGGGCTTGATTAGTTTCAGCCTCGAATCGCAACCATGGATGGGAAACATGCTCTCAACCCTTGTATAATTTAGTACGTAAGTTATAGTATCTTATTGCCTGGCATGTTTCTCAGGATTTCCGTGGACAATGGACCTCAGAGCCAATATCATACTATAATTTACGCACTTCAATTATGCAGAATTAATCGCAATTAGTATACAATTGTGGTTGCGATCTCAACAGTTAGGCTATCGCGATATATTGAATTTACATGGGAGATCTATGAACCCTAATGTTTCTGTTTCAAACAAGTTGAGTATTACATTCATGATGTAAAGTTAAGATTTTTTGGAGGTTTTTACTAATTTTTGTGCTGATTTGCTATTAAATTATGATTTATTAACATTAAGACCAGATTGCTAGGATTATACAGAAACCCTAAGCAATCGAACTCCAAATCGGTTGAAACTTTTCCAGTAACAAGATATGGATGATTGTAGCTTACTGGAAAATGTTCATGAATTAGCATTAAGATTTGATATCAAGTTTTGATTTTTTTAAATTCAAATCAGATTATAGATTAACTCAGTAACCTATAGCATATCAATTTAAAATTAATCCAAAACTTCACAGAATAAAGATATAGATGATTAAAACTTACTAGAAACGTTTCATGAATTATCATTAAGGTTTGATATTAATTTTTGATTTTTCAAAATTCAAATCAGATTATAGATTAACACAGCAACCTATAACATATCAATTTCAAATCGACTCAAACTCTTACAGTATAAAGGTAATAATGAAATTTGACTACTGTATGACTTTCATGAATTTTTATTATGATTTGATGCTAATTGAAATTCACACAAAAATCGGATGAAACTAAAGAATTACTTAAAAAGCAAACCTAATGGTATGCTAAAATCAAATAAAAAATTCCAGTAGATGTATAATAGATTATAAAATTTTCTATCAAAATTTCAAAACTTAAAACTTGAATCTTCTCCATAAAATTGATTTTTAAATAGAAAAGGGGAATTTGTTTCCTAAGGATTGAAACCCATTTATTAAAATAAATTACAAAACCATATTAAAACTTTGCAACACCAATTGAAAATTTTTCTCTAACATTCCAGTAACCTAAGTTACTGGGTTACTGGTTTGTAAAGAAAACTTTCAAAAATTTACTAATTTATTACGAAAAAGAATTACGGCACGTAAACCGAAGAATTGATTAAAAATAGTAAATAAAATATTTTTTCAAATTTTATTCCATGAGAACTGCAAGTTATAATTAAACATGAGTTCTGAAAATTTTCACAAATTTTTAAAATCGTTTGATATTTATTAAAAATAACCCAAAATTAAAGTAAATTAAAACCGGATTAACAAAAATCAAAAAATTTCAAAAATTTTATGGTGAAATGGAAATCCTAAAATTGGTTTGGAAACGAAATTTCATGAATGTTGGACTTGATTGGACCCATTTTCCATTTTATTCTTCAATAAATAACCCTTTGTTGGGTTAACTTTCGAAAAATAAAACGGAAACCGAAGCGGTCAAACCATGGTCAAATATCATGATTTTCAGTAGTTTTAGAATTTTTAGAACCCTAAAAAAATTTGTTTTTTGAAAAAGATACTTTTTTTCAAACACTTGCTTTGAAAAATTCCATATTGAAAAGAAAAGAAAGAAATTCAAGATTTATGTGGAAGAAAATTAATTTTCGGGCTAAATTTTAGATTTTAAAAGCCTATAATCTATGTTATAAATCAATCTAGAAGCCTTCTTACATAAGAAACTAGCTTTTATGAATGACTCAAGAAAAGTTATAAACTAGAAAGTTGTAGATGTTTTCGATACGTTCGAAACAAGTATAATAGCAAAGTTTTTGGATGAGAAGGTAAAAAGTTATGACCGTTTTAGTAACCTGATCATACAAGCTATTTCTAATTATAACTCTTCATTTCTTTATTATTTTTTCAAAACAAATATGATGTCACCAACCACCTATGTGGCTAACCCACATAGGTGGGTCCACATGGACCCCAACCTTGTGGGGTCCAATGGGCCTCATGACATGTATTTTGAATTTTTTCAATGAAAATTCAATAAAATCCCCTAAATTTAAATTTTTTATTGATAAACCCAACCTATATGACATTTATGGTGCACCATCGACATATGGTCGAACCATCCCGTGTAGAAAAAATAAATTTTCGGACCAAAATACCCCTATTTGACCATTACACATCCAAATGCGACCAAAATACCCTCAAATTGGTTCACCCTTTAAAGGGGAAAGTTAAAAATGGAAAGTCTTTGTGGTCAAACTTTAAAAATAGAAACTTTTAAAATTGGGTCATTTTGGTAAGCAATATCAAACAGGATCATTTAGTACCCCCTGAAAATACCCAAAATGCCCTTGACATATAAAATTTCCAAGTTAAGTGAAACCCTTGAGAAACTCAAAATTTAGCAGGTTTTTCAAAATTCAGGAAATTATTCATAATCTCTCAGACACATTTCGGGGATCAATATATTACATAAGAAAAGACCAAATTATCCCGAGGTGCAAAAATTTAGTGAAACTAAGGAAAACCCTGAGAAATTTCAAAAATAGCAGGTTTTCGAAAATTCATGGAATCGCTCAAGATTTCTTAGACACAACTCGGGGGTCAAACGGGATACATCGGAAATGACCAAAATACCCCTGTAATGCAAAAATGGGCAAAAATGAGGGAAACCCTAAAATTTCTAAAAATAGCAGGTTTTTCACTTGCTTGGAAACTTGTACTCTCATCTTCCTGATACAATTGGAACACCCTAGAAACCTTTAGTATTACGAATCAACTTCCAAACACCTAAAATGAGATGAAATCTACCCTAGAATGTATGGATGTCTAATCTATTGCGAAATATGGACTCGAGACTTGACAAACTACCGAATCTTTTACTTTTTAAGGTGTAGCAAAATGGGGGTGTTTACAGATGCCCCTCTTTGGTAAAGATGACGTAGTCATCGAATATCAAAGCAATAGTGACAGAACCATTTTACGTAGCGTTAATCAACAAAGGATCCACTAGACAATACAACATAACCTAATGCAAGACCCTAGATGAAGTTCTATAACATAATAAAGATCATTTACTCTAAACACCGTGACTTGGTGGTTTAGAAAAATGGAGAAATTGATTCAATCTGATTTGCAAAAATTACGCAACTCAGAATGAAAGATAATTATGAAGCAGCGCCGTTTTTAAATGGGCAACGAGGAAATGAAGATCATTTTTGAATGGATACTGCTTTCAAACAGGCTCAACAGAAATGAGGCACTGTAATTGTACAGGCCAAAGGGAAATAAGAGATAGATCATTTTCGAATGGACTGGCAGATAATGAAATGCCGTATTTATACAGATTCCAAGAAAATGAGACATCATATTTATATGGATCCCAAAGAGGAACAAGAGACCATTTTTAAATATACTCAGATAGAATGAAATACCGTGTTTTTACTGATTCCAAGAAAATGAGACATCATATTTGTATGATGTTCAAAGAGAATTAAGAGACAATTTTTTAATTGACTCAGATATAATGAAATACCGTATTTTTACGGATTCAAAGAAAATAAGACATCATATTTGTATAATGTTCAAAGAGAATTAAGAGACCATTTTTTATTGGACTCAGAGAGAATGAAATACCGTATTTATACGAATTTCAAGGAAATAAGACATCATATTTGTATGATGTTCGAAGAGAATTAAGATACCATTTTTAATGAACTCAGATAAAATGAAATACCGTATTTTTACGGATTCCTAGGAAATGAGACATCATATTTGTATGATGTTCAAAGAGAATTAAGAGACCATTTTTTAATGGACTCAGAGAGAATGAAATACTGTATTTTTACGGATTCCAAGGAAATGAGACATCATATTTGTATAATGTTCAAAGAGAATTAAGAGACCATTTTTTAATGGACTCAGATAGAATGAAATACTGTATTTTTACGGATTCCAAGAAAATGAGACATCATATTTGTATGATGTTCAAAGAGAATTAAGAGACCATTTTTTAATGGACTCAGAGAGAATGAAATATCGTATTTATGCAAATTCCAAGGAAATGAGACATCATATTTGTATGATGTTCAAAGAGAATTAAGAGACCATTTTTTAATGGACTCAAATAGAATGAAATACCGTATTTTTACGGATTCCAAGGAAATGAGACATCATATTTGTATGATGTTTCAAAGAGAATTAAGAGATCATTTTCGAATGGACTCAGATAAAATAAAATACCATATTTTTACGGATTCCAAGGAAATGAGACCTCATATTTGTATGATGTTCAAAGAGAATTAAGAGACCATTTTTTAATGGACTCAGGGAGAATAAAATACCGTATTTTTACGGATTCCAAGGAAATGAGACATCATATTTTTATGATGTTCAAAGAGAATTAAGAGACCATTTTTTAATGGACTCAGAGAGAATGAAATATTGTATTTATGCGAATTCCAAGGAAATGCGACATCATATTTGTATGATATTCAAAGAGAATTATGAGACTATTTTTAATGGACTCAGATAAAATGAAATACCGTATTTTTACGAATTCCAAGGAAATGAGACATCATATTTGTATGATGTTCAAAAAGAATTAAGAGACTATTTTTTAATGGAATGAAATACCGTATTTTTACGGATTCCAAGGAAATGAGACATCATACTATCTTTATAGAGAATTAAGAGACCATTTTTAATTGGACTCAGAGAAAATGAAATACCGTATTTATACGGATTCCAAGGAAATGAGACATCACATTTGTATGATGCTCAAAGAGAATAAGAGACTATTTTTTAATGGACTCAGAGAGAATGAAATTCCATATTTATACGAATTCCAAGGAAATGAGACATCATATTTGTATGATGTTCAAAGAGAATTAAGAGGTCATTTTTAATGGACTCAGATAGAATGAAATACCGCATTTTTACGGATTCTAAGGAAATGAGACATCATATTTGTATGATGTTTAAAGAGAATTAAGAGACCATTTTTGAATGCACTCAGAGAGAATGAAATACTGTATTTATATGGATTCCAAGGAAATGAGACATCATATTTTTATGATGCTCAAAGAGAATAACGGACCCTAGTTGTATGGACTCGGAGAGAATGAAATACCGTATTTATACAGAGTTAGAGAGATTTAACTTGTTTGCAAACGAGACGGGAGATCAAATTTTGATTGCTTCGTTGATCAATTGTTGATTAATTGATGACTTTGATGATGGAGAATTTAGAGATTTTTCATGAACTTGAATTAGATGTGAAGTTCAATTTGATGAACTTTAGTTTCTTGAAATCAATGAAGGATGAAATCGGGGACAATAGAGATCGTGCCCAATGAAGATATTAGAAACTAGGACTTTGACAAATGACGAGACGACAGACCTTAGGAATAAATAAGCATGACTAACAAGAATGGTTTAGGAACGCTTTCAAGAAGTTTCAACAAGATTTTTCGCAAAGAGATTGTTGGTCTTTTCTTCTAGAGATTTTGATAACTGAAACCTTGATCTAACTACTTGGGATTGACGATCTAGAATAACGGCTCTCTTGGATACTAAAAATTGGAAAGTGGAATTTTTCCTTTGACAGGTGTTTAGAAACATTTCTTGACCAGCATAGTATTCAACTACTAGGAAGGAAATTAAAAATTTTAAGGGTTAATCGTTCTGAGAAATTGGCCCAACCATCATCACATATGAAATCCTCCAAGCCACAGGTGCCTTTCTAGGGCATGGTCCTCTTGTGGAAATTGCACTTCCCAATGTTTCTACTTCGGAATGCTTCTGAGTTGATCTTCTTTAAAACAAAGCTCTTTGACTAGATTCTCGAGATCTTTCCTTCAGGATTAACTTGGCGCAGGTACAATCACAGGGAGCTGACGACACCAGGCCTCTTTCACCGAGACAATTACATCATTTGGACACAAGGACGATAGTTAACTCTTCTTAAAGAGGAAATTTGGGTAAAGGATATTATTCAAAGGATTGAGGAACTCTGAAAGAGTGAACTTAGAATGACAAAGATTGACTAACTACACTGACAGACACAGTGATGATTTTGACTTAGTTAACGTTTTATTTGGTAAGTCTATCCTTTCAAAGAGTAGTTTTTGAATTGATAAACACTGGACTTCTTCCTTAAAACAGTAATGCCTCAAGGATTTGGTTACCATTCCTAGGATTGCTTGGTTTTAATGCCCCCAATTTCTAGGATGACACTTGAACTCGCTTGAACTTCTTTTTGATCTTCAGTCTTGATATCGGCTGTAGCCTTCTTATAATGATTCTCATCCCGTGACCAAGTCACCTCTTTAGGATTTTTAACTTGGCGGACCGTGTTAGCCTTAACTTTTGCCTGAACCGCCTTTCTAGATTTTCGATCCAGCAGGCTATCCCCTTGACTTTTGCCTCAGCCGCCCTTTCGGGTTTTCAACTTAGCGGGAGAATGATCTTAAATTTTGCCTAGACCGTCTTTTTAGGTTTTCGGTCTAGCAGATCTTCAAACTCCCTTTCTTTTTTCTTTTTCATTTTTTCAAGGTCTAGATCTTTCATTTTGAACATCTAAAGGACTTTACAGGTAGGATAGGGCTTTTCAAAGAATGGCTTAAGGTTCAACAAAGATTTCGACCGAACCTGTGAACAGTAGCCTACGTATCCCAGAGTAGGAATCAAGTCGCACATAGTTCAAGGCGAATGCCCATAGTTTGAAGGTAAATTGATTTTTCTCTTTTTTTCTTTTTGGAACAATTGAACTTTCTTCTCTGATTGATTGACTTTTTTTCTTCTTCTTTTTGGACCGATTGAACTTTTTCTTTTGAAACGATCGAACTCGGTTTAACCAAGCTGCCTATGTACCCAGTGTAGGAATCAGGTCTCGCGTAGTTCAAGGGTAGATGCCCCTAGTTTGATGGGTTTTCAAAGGAATTTTATTCAGGCTCAAAGGGGTTTGCAAAAGAGTATTCTTTTTTACACTGGGTCATGAATTTGGAATTTGTTCGGCCAAAGAAGGCCTTCCAATGTTCTGGTTTGGAATTGATCTAGGTTGATAAATTTTCTTTATTATTCTTCCTTCTTTCTTTTTCACAGAGTTTGACGGCATTTTCAAGTAAGAGATAATGTGTCTTATTCTTTCAAGATTCTGATATGTGCTTTTGACTTTGATAGAGCAAAACTTGTTCTTTGACATTCATCATCTATGAATCGGTAACTCTTCATATTTGATGATCGCTCTGAGATGATTGCTCTTGCATTTTTAATATTGAATTCGATGGCTTTACATTATCACTGGTGAAACCAGTGACCAGGGCCATTGACTGGAGATATGGAAGTTGTTTCCAATCCATGCCCCTTGTATAGCATGTGACATTCACTTTCTTCATTCTCTCTTGAACCTTCAATCAATGTCTTGCCCCTGGTATCGGTTGTAGAGCTTCTAGATAATCTTCTTATCCTCAAATGGGTTTATCAATTCCTCACACTCTAATGTATTTCCAATAGGCATTCACTGAATCAAAGTTTTAGTGCCAATGTTTATCATTTCAATTTTCTCTTTGAAAGGCTGAGATCGACGTTTCTCCTCTTGTTCAAGCAATTCCTGTGAATCAAGTAGAATTTCGTCGGTATCTTTTTCCTCATTTGAGGTGGGAGTATTATTTTCATTTGAGTTAGAAGCACACACACTAGAACATATGAAAAAACAAACTTTATTAAATGAAAAAGATTACATCGGTATAACTCATCCTGGACAGGCTCAGGATTCACAACTTTTAAAACGAGAAGAAAAGCAAAAGATAACTTGCCTAGACTAGGCATTGACCTTGAACTGTAGAACTGTAAGACTTGACTCAATAACTGAACTAACATAATGACTGACTCAAAATAAAACTGTTGCAACTGTCTGGCTCTTGAGGCTCGGCGAAGGCTTCCTCATAACTGGTAATCTCAACTTCTAATTCTTTTCATTGCAACTAGACCTGAGCTTAATTGAACCCTGAGTCGTCTAAGCATTACGATTCGCCAGCGGCGGTGCTGCATGAGTCGGCAGAGGGTTATTGACAGTATTTGGCCTCTGTTGAAATGCCACTATTTTATCATCAATCAGCTTTTGGATTACATACTTCAAAGCTATGCATCGATCAGTGATGTGGCCCGGGCTCCGGTGGTAATCACAGTGGTCCTGTGCTCTCCAATTCTGAGGTAATGGATTGGGAGGAGGTTTAATGGGAGGTAGGGTGATACGACCTGAGGCTAGACATTCTTTTAATACTTCAGATGCTGGAAGAGGGAGAGGAGTGAATTCCTTCTTGAGCGCTTGCTTAGGTGTAGCCCTTAACTGGTGGTATTTGAATACCATAGGGTTTTGTAGCTCCTTGATATTTTTTGAAGTAAAATTGCCCATGTTATAAGTCCCATGTGTCGTGGCCTCTTTGATTTCTTGACCTATGGAGATTGGGCTCAATATATTCTGACCTATCATTGTACATTGCTGGTCGTGATTATCGTAAGACTTTCTTTTTATTTGCTCAAACCATGGTTTGCGGTCATCAGGAAATGATGGTGTTTCGCCGCTTCACAAAAGATTTTGAGGGTCAAGGAGCGCCATGTTTATAAGGTCTTGAATATCATATTTCAAACTGAGGCATTTATCAGTAGCATGACCAGGACGTAAATGGTAATTACAAAATTCTTTCATTTGGAAGGTCCTGGGAAGAGGATTAGGAACAGGCTCTGGTCCCAATAGTGTTATCATTCTTTCCTTAAGCAACCATTTCAAATCATCAGGTCGCGAGATCGGTAAGTCAGTGAATTCTCTTTTAGGAGTCTCAGATGGTGGCTCTTGGTCATATTCAAGAATTAAGGGCCCAACAGAATCCTGATGGTGTCGAAAGACGGAGTTCCTGGTAACAACATCCTGGACTTTGATATTTTTGTCAGCGAAATGTTCAGAACTTTGGGACTGACAATACAAGGTTTGCATTTGTTGCTTCATCTGATGAACTTCTTCTATTAGCGCAACCATTTGTCTAGAGAGATTGACAATTAGTTCTTCCGAACCCGGAGAAGCTAGGACATTTGCCCTTAGAAACAACATCGGTTGGACCAAATTTCTCAGTTAGTTGAGCTTTGATGAACTGATTTTCTTCCTTCAATTCCTTCATCTGTTGGACGAGTCAAGGCTTCCATGATGTAAGAGAGCTGGAAATTTTTCATAGAGTTTGCCGTGAGTGTGGAAAGAGAGGATTAGAGACGCTTCCAAAGAAAATGGGGAATTAGCTTCCTCATTGACCGCGAATAGATTCAAACCCAAGAAGCTTTCCTGGATTTTCAGTTGTGAACAGTCTTGACATGGAAACAATAAGAACAGTATATGAGCTTGACATTCAAGGAGTGTTCCTTCTCAATGACTGAAAAAAAATTACACGCTAAGTAAGTAATTGGGATAATAGAATGAATCCTAAAGGACCAGACATGACAATGATGGCAGAACGGTGTAGATGAATGCCCCTAGTATAAGGATCATGAGAATGAACTCTAAAGGGCTTAACGAAATAGTCTTGAAAAAGGTTGCCCCTAGAGTAGGAAGAGACTAAAGATACAAGTATGATTAGATCATCAGGATCAGGATTGCATAATCAAAGGATTGAGACACTGTTCCTGCTAATTAAAATAAGGTATGCAGACATGATCGAATCACACAAGAGGGAAGAATGAAAGACACATGATCAAAGGTTTAGATGAGATCGCACAAGATTGCTTTCAACGAGTAGATCAAGACTAGACTAATCCTATGAGATCTTAGGAAAAATGGGATTTATATCTTAATCCCAAAGGGAAATCTTTTAATCTTCTTACATTTTAACAAGTGTTACCTAAAGGCATCAATCATAATCCTAATCTAGCGGAGTGGAGAGAGGATCTCGACTCATGACTTTGTTTGTGTACCTTTGGAACCTGATCCCGCGAGAGGGTCGCGAGCGTGCGAGGCGCTACACTCTCTCTTGGTCTCTCGTACCCGCGCGAATGGCGTGTGCTTTTTATTATTGATTTTAATTACCCAACCAAGCAGGCAGCAACCAAGCCATAGGGTGCAAATAAACGTGCAACCCAGTACCCATAAGGGCAGGGGTAAGCCGCCGAGCCTAGCAATGTGTGATTTAATTCATCTTTTCTGTGAACTTGGGATCACTAAGGCAATCCGAATTCCAGGCAAAAGAGAGTGACAAAGTCGCCACCTAGATGAGGGATCTAGGACCCATAATTGACCAGAAATCTAGACTAATTACCTGGTTACGAGAATGGAAGGTATGGGGAGTTACCACCACATGCACCATTCCTGCCCGATAATCGGTCTTTAATTCCAAAAGTTAACTCTTTTGAATTTCTTTTAAATGGCTCATTTAACTCTATATTAATGTGCGAACTACATGACATGCATCCTAAGATCTAATTTCAGTGTAATTCCTAAATGTGTATCTTGATTTTCTTAATTTGTTTGAATTCAATCTAAATGAAAGTTCTCCTAAAATTCTAATTTCATAGAAAGTCCTAAGTGATTTAATTACTTTTAATTTAAGGATTAATGTACAAAACCCCACCACTTATGTGGGGAGCCGACTCGGGCTTGGTATGCCACTCAAGTATCCAAGTTGCCTACGTATCACAGCCTCACTGGAATCAGAGTCGATCGTAGTTCAGTGCACCTAAACTAAGCTACTTATACCTAACTCATCTAGAACACCGATCTAGACTGGATTGACTGTTTCAACAGTTTAAGAGAGATTATTTAGTTCAAGTTGAGTAGCTTTTATTATCCTAGGACTTCATCTAAGATGCTATATGGTCCCAGCTAAGTGCAAGACGTCCCTTAGACTAATGCAGGTGAACCTACATCCTAGCTAACTGGGCTTGTCCTATGGAAAAAAGAGATAAGTAGTATAACTAGATCTATGACTCAATTGCTAATAATAGCAATCGGTCGTGATGAGGCTGAACTCTCTAACTCTAGGACACTCTAAAACCTAGACTACAACATGACACAAGTGTTCCTAAATGGGGCTCTAATGGTTCCTACGATGGGAAGCCGTAATCCAACGGTTCCAAACACAAGGAGTGAGCTAGTTCAATTTGTTGAACTTGATGATTTTTTATTTCAAGGATTTTCGATTCCTAAACATCTAAGGAATGCCAAAGGCTCTATGGTTCGCAAGTTTCGGCCTTGAATCGCAACCATGGAATGGAATCGTGCTCTCAACCCTTATATAATTTAGCACGTAAGTTATAGTATCTTATTGCCTGGCATATTTCTCAAGATTTTCGTGGACAGTGGACCTCGGAGCCAATAACATACTATAATTTACGCACTCCAATTATGCTGGATCGATCGTAATTAGTATACGATTATGGTTACGATCTCGGCATCTAAATTATCCTAGCATATTATTTTACAAAGAAAATCTATTACTCCTAAGATTTCTGTTTCGGATGGCTTAGTGATTGAATACATGATGAAAAGTTAGAGTTCTCTGAAAATTTTCAAGGTGCTTTGAATTAATTTGGATTTTTAAATGAATTTATCACAATTGGATCAGATTAATGATTTTACAAAGAAGCCTATAGCTAATTACGTTATATGTTCCGAAACTTTAGGATATGATGTGTTCTTGACAAATATATTCTGCTTGAATTTTTCATGATTTTAAATATTGAAATTCGATTTTTAATTGATTTTTCACTTTTGGGTCAGATTGATGACATTACACTAACAAATATAGCAAATTAATTCCAAATCCAACCAAACTTTTACTAGACCATTTTCAGACAAATAAAAAATTATGAGAAAACCTTAAGACATTATTTCGATAATTTTCTATTTTTAACAGATATATTCATGTTCTGATCAGAGCAATTAAGAATCAATAAAAAATATTAAAATATGCCCAAAATTTCCTAGAAATTCACAATATGATTCTGACTGGTCAGTTCATCTTTCTACCAAATTTCAGCTTTTAAGAAGTTCGTTTAATGATATGTCTTTCATATACATGAAAATCAATGATTTTATCAAAACAATTTTAGTAAAAATAATAAATAAACTCCAAATATTTTGAAAATTTTTGTATGATATTTAAACATTGAAAATCTACTGAGGACCAAATTTCAATCAGTTTTGAATGGTGTTGTTTTATGAACGATTTTTAGAACCATCAAAATCCTATTTCCGGGTATTATTTAAACGAATTTTTTTAAGCCATCAAAACAAATGAAATCTACAAGAATTTTTAGATTTTTGGTGTTATTTTAATCACATTAAGACTCAGAAAACATAGCTTCACGAAAAATCCTTAGTTTTAAAACACTCACTTTGTAAAAACGATTCAAAAGCCACTAGATATCTCAATCGGTCAAACGCCCAATTTTCTCATATAACGATTCCTTTTTTACCAAAATTGATAATCAAATAAACTGACCTACCAAAATCATATTAGATCATGCACGGTAGCTTTTACGAAAATCATGAAGAAAACAAAGAAGAAACAGCCCTAAGCATGCTTTTCTACCTTTGATATTATAAAAATGGAGGAACCTACCGTTGATCGCGCTCCTTGTCTGTAGGATACGTAAATCCAAGATATACGCTTTGTCGCACCCTTTTATACGCTCTAGAAAACCCCTTTGATGAAGTTGCGACGATGAAGAACTCCAATTGTTCTCTAATGGAGAACACTAAGAGAGATGGCCCAAACCACCTAAGGGCTGGACAAAATTTTGTGATTCTCTTAAAGAGAGAACCGAGAATCGTCTTCCACCAAGGATGAGAAAGGCTGCTTTTTTGAAGGGTCCCTAACATTTAAAACCTAGGGCTCTAAGGGTTCCTAAAGGAATTTTGAATCCAAAAGCTCTTAGGAATTTCGAATTCTTTTTGGGCTTGTTGAGTCTTTTAAAGTTTTCTTGAAGCTTTTAGTTATTGGGGAGTTTTTATGTGTGTTTGGTGTCTTTTAGGTTGTTTATTTATGAAGCTTTAGTTTCACTTGAGGATTTTAAAAATTTTGTATTTTTAGATGTATTTTATTGTGTTCGTTTTATTTATTAGTTAATGGTTTTTAGGTTGTTGTTTATTAAGTTGTTTTTTTTTTATCATTAAATTGCTTTTTGTTATATTCAGTGGCTTTTCATCAGGAAGTAGCTTTTAACATATTTTAAAGTGAATGGCTTTTAATGTATTTTTAAGTTGCTAATGACTTTTAAGTTATTTTTAATTTATTTAGGACTTTTTGTTTTTGACAGTTTCATTCGAAGCTTTTATTGGCTTTGAAAATCTTAATTACATTTGTCTCTTGAATTTAAACTTCAGTCTATTCTTTATTACTTTATGTTTTTAAGATTTTCAAGTTAAGGTTGATTTTTTTTAATTGTTTGGTGATGAATTTTAGGTGATGATATCAAAACAACCATGTTTTTTTTTTGTAATTACACTACCGCATCTTGTTTCTTAGTATTTAATGAGCTATCAAAAGATTAACACATTTTCCAAAGAGAAGACTCACGGATCAAAAGAAAAGACAAGTTAAGCTGTGCATTTGAAGAGCATGGGAGTGCTAGTATCATTGTCCTCATGTATATCTTGTTAGCTTTTATATTCATAAAAAAAATAACATCTTGTTAGCTCTTAAATTTTAAGTGATATACTCAGGCCCTCTTCATTACCGAGCCACCACCTTTTTACTATAAAGGAGTAGTTACACTCAAAGAATGACCCAAGGGAAGAAAAGGGGCTGAATGCAACACTTCCATTTTATCTTCTTTTCATGTATGAGTTTTTAATCTCATGCTCTTTTCTTACAGTTCACTCGAAGGGATTTAGGTGTGGAAAATGGCTTCATCAAATTGAGTATTGTTTGGCGTGAAAGAAATGGACTGTGAGTATCAATTAGGAAGCGGGCCTGCAAATATCAATTGAGAGGCTATGGATTGTGAAATTTTTAATTAGAAACGGGGTTGTTTATATTAATTGAAGTGGGTACGAATGGTTTTGAAAAATCTGGGCTTATTGAAATATAAGTGGGCCATATTGAAATAGGCTTGTCTTTGCGAAAACCAAAATCGAGATGGATTTGGCCTGTGAAGATTGATTCCGCCCAAAAGGAACTCGAAAATCTCTAGAGCTTTGGATTCGAAATTGATCCTAATTAGGTTTTCTTAACGGGTTTTTAATCAGGGTTTTAGAACTTAATTAACTTATAACAAAATATAAGTCATGCAAACAATCATAGAAAGCATAAAATTTAACCGAGAATGTAAAATCATGCAAAAATATACAGAAAAAATCTAGAGAAATTAAGTGTATGGCCTACCTCGTGGGAAGTTGGATCCGGAGCTGAGAAGGAGTTTCTGAAGACGATCCACCGGGAGATCCGATGCCTCAAGATGACTATTCGGCCCAATTTGGAGATGGATGATCGGAGTGAATCGAAGATTGGATGGAAGTTGTTTCGGCGGAACTTCCAAGATTCAGCAACAAGATCTTTGGACCCAAAAAGTGACTCAGCAACAGGGGTTTTTAGCCACACAAGGTGATTCGGCCACAACGCTTTGGGGCAAAGGATTGAATAAATCACAGGTATGGAAGAGAATCCCGTATAGGATCCAAACGGGTTTCTGTGTGAGATCAGAGAGAGATACTTCAAGAGACATGAGATGTGGGAAGTTACCCCCCAAAAAGGTGTTGTGACTACCACCCCAAGTAAAAACTGTGTCAGCTTCTTTTTAGAATCCCTCTCAGCAGCCGAATGGTGTTTTTCTTCAACATCCTTCTCCTCCTTTTTTTAATTTTTTTTGAAGATGCCTCCTCCAAATACACATTGCTTTCCCCAAAAATAGCTACTCGCCTCCCTTGGTGGGGCAAAACAGGTTACTGATATAGAAGGGAAAGTGATTAAAGTGGAATTATGCACAAAAAGGCAAGAGGGTTGCTAATTTCAATTCGATGGGAAAAGGAATAAGAGTCGAATCTTGAAAAGAAGGCAAATGGGGCGGCTCTCATTCCAATTTTAGAGGATTCATAAAAATCTTCTATCTTTAGATAAGAGATAAAATTAGGCAAATGGGGCTGCTCTCATTCCAATTTTAGAGGATTCATAAAAATCTTCTATCTTTAGATAAGAGATAAAATTGGTCAGTTGCTTGCTCGCTTTGGATTTGGGCTGCCGAGTGAAAAGGGCAATCAATCCTCGTTGAATAAGGATGCACTCAAGTGGGTATCATGTATTTATTCCCTTTCTAATTCAACTAAAAACGTTGGTTATTTCCTTAGAGTGCAATATTTCCTCTCCCACTCTTCTAATTCAAATCAATCCATTAACCAATTAAAAACAATCCATGTGGGCCCCACAATTAGTAATGTTTCCATCCTTACTTTTGCATGGTAACCTATATATAGAAAACATCCCATGCTAATTCTCACATCTTCCTCATTCCTCTATATATATGGTAGTTTCCAGTACTTTCCGCCCTTTTTATGGTATCCTTATCATATGTAACTTTCTCATTCAGATTCACATGCATGTCCACATCTTCCAATATTCGGCAATAGTGGGCCCCACTTTGAATGGCTTTCTTAAATGGTTTTCTTTCAATATACATCCACCCCATTTACAAAAATTAGGTTGGTTGAGAGAGATGACATGAGATGATCCAACCGTCCATTTAATTGGCCATAAAGATTACATCCCAAAACATTATTTCCACTAGTTAATCTAAACCATCCAAATGATGGGTCGCAGCATCCATTGGCTTAAATTATTCATAATATGGGCCCCACTTGAGTGGCTGGGTTCCATTTGAATATGAACCCAAAATCTAATGTTGGGACATTGGTGGACCTCCTTAATCAATTTCATAGGACGATCTAAATCGTTCAATTTGCAGGCCTTAATGCAAATGGGTCGTGCCTCCATACCACCTCTATAGAATGATCCAAACCGCTCATTTGATGGGCCATTACATAAATGGGTTGCTCCCATAAATAATGTTCATAGGGCGATCTAACCATCCATTAGATGAGCTGCGGCATAAATAGGTTGCGCCCACCTAAATCACTCCTTAGAACGATTCAAACCCTTCAATTTAATGGGTTGCACTATAAATTGGTCGCACCCCGCAACCCACCGCGATAGGATAATCCTTAATGTCTAATTAGTGGGCCTCGGTACGATTTGGTTGTGCTCCAAAATGACCTCCATGGGCTCATCCACAGCATCCAATTGACAGTCCACAATTTAAATTATTTGTGCCCTCCTAAATCATATCCATAAGCTGATCCGAGCTGATCAACTTATGGACTATCGAGTGAGTGACTTAGATCATCATAATGTGGTCCCCATTCCATGTTGGGCAAACTTATTCTTTCTGTAAAATTTGATCTTTAAAAACCATAGTAAGCTTCACAGATGACTTGAATGTTTCTTACATGCGCCAACTTGCTTGATCCAAATTTAATCAAAATGCTCAATGCGGGTCTAGCAAATGGGTCAAAATTCTCTCTTGCTCGGATTCTCGTGAATAACCTTTCTCAGCACTTAGCAGGAAAATATGAAACATGACGGAAATGACCGAAAAGGTTGAGAAAACATAAGAGACGGACACGAAAATAAAAGACACTGAAAAACTGATAGGAAAACACTAACTTCTTCGTTGATTAAAGTGGAGCAAAATGGGGGTGTCTACAGATGCCCCTCTTTGGTAGAGATGACGTTGTCATTGAATACCAAAGCAAAAGTGACAATACCATTTTGCGCAATATTTTTCCAACAAAGGACTCTCTAGATAAAATGCAACCTAGATGTGAATGCATGCAACCTTACCTAATGCAAGACCCTAGATGAAGTCCGAGGACATAATCAAGATCATTTACTCTAACCACCATGAGCTGGTAGTTCAGAATAATGGAGAATCGGATTCACTCTGGGTGCAAAAATCGTGCAATCCAAAACAAAAGATGATCATGATGCGGCCCCATTTTCGAACGAACAATGAAGGAATGGGATCATTTTCGAATTAATTAGAAAAGAATGAGACCTCGCACTTGTACGGGTTCAAAGGTATAAGAGGCCGTATTTGTACGGACTTGAAGGGAAAAAGATACCATAATTGTATGGGTCCAAAGAGAACAGGACACTATAGTTGTACAGACCCAGAAGAAACGAGACACCAGAATGAGACACCTTATTTGTACGGTTTCCCAAAGAAAATGAGACATCATATTTGTATGATGCTCAAAGAGAATAAGAGACCATTTTCGAATGGACTTAGAGAAAATGGAACACCGTATTTATATGGATTCCAAGGAAACGAGACATCATATTTGTATGATGCTCAATGTTATACGCCACTGGACCTTGATGTACTCTCTTATCAAAGTAGCCTTGACGTCTTCAGGACAGGGGAATAAGTCTAGACAATTTTCAGCAGCCCATTTTGCTGTGGCCATGGGATGATCGTTCCCTTTCATTGTGCCTGAGGATGTGTGCTGGGGGATAAATGTTTTTACCTTAACATAATCTGTGTAAGTGGTCCCTGTGATACGCCACGGGCAACTACGCTCCTTGCAACTAACGCCATACTTTGTGGGATTTGTCTCCTGTGGGACAAACACAAAATGATGCCGGATTGCGTACTCTCTGACTTTCTTCTGAAAGACTTTAAGATTTGGGAACATTGCCCCAACCGTGAACTCCTCAAGTCCCACAATCTCATTTACTTCATCAGCCCCTACAACTATTTCATCAGCTTTCATCGGCTGCCTTGCATAGGTATTTCCCAAAGCATCGCCTAGATAATTAGTAGGTCCATCTTGCTCATCACCCGTGTCATCATCGTCACTGAAGTCCTCTTCATCATCACCAAAGTCATCATCATCGTTATTACTATCATCGTTCGGTCCAATCAAATCATTAGCATGAACATCACCTCCAAAATCCCTAGATAACTCCGCATCGTATTGGCCTGGGTGGGTTGTCTCAAACTCGGTCTCATTAAAATTAAGATCATCAAAATCCTGATTCAAGTCCACTTCGTAGCTGCACATCGGGTAGCAATTAGAGATAAAATAATTGATTCAGAAATGAAAGGAAGGAATATGAATAGCACTCAACAATTGCTCTCTACTATAATTTACCGATGTATGTTATGACTACCGCTATGCCTTCTTTTTTTTCCTTTTCGAGCAACGGCCGATGGACTCGATGATGCAGGGACAGAATTAATTTTCAGCCTCGAAGCGTCTGCAAATGTAGTAGGGATCGTTGCGACACCAACATTCCGGTAACAAATAAGATCTTCATAAACTTCACTTAAGTTGGCGTGACATCTGCGCAAAGGTGAGTCAGAATAAAGGGAAGGCAATTTCACGAATGGATTGTAAACAATCAACTATTTTACCTATGACTCGTATATCCATCACAACATCTTCCTTCATCAGGAGGATCTCCACACTGATACGGCAGACCGACATTCCTAGGGTCAGGAGAATTGTTTCCTCCAAAAGTGTACTCTTTAGTTACATACAAGCTCAGAGAATTAATAACCGTACTATAAAAAAGCATCATCACCAGATCAAGGTCGTTATAATCTTGAATATCGTATAAGATGATTTGATATGGGTCTAAAATATATCGACACTTGATAGATAAAGAAACATTACTTCGATTAGTCCCAATTTTGCTGTGAATTAGAGTGTCAAATTCTCTAAATTTTGTTTTCCGACCCACAGTTACTGGCAACTTCTTCCCGCCGACGTATTCAAATGATAACGCATCCTTTACAAGGCCGTCGACATGTAAGATAAAAGAAGCCCTTCGTTCTACCATTCTTCTGTTTACACAAAATTAAACCATTGTCAAAATAATCAATTGAAAAAAACCCATTCCAATTAACAAGTAAAGCAGCCATTTTAGAATTATGCAAAACTTCAACCACTACTGAGTCTCCATAAAACAACATAAACCACTACTAAGACAATTCGGGCCACTTTTAAACACTCTAGACCACTAATAAGTCATGACAAGGAAATATGAACCACTGCTTACCCCATATAAACCACTTATAAATACTATAAACCACTGTTAAGCCAATATAAACCACTTATAAACACTCTAAACCATTGGTAATCCTAAATAAACAACTTATAAACACTCTAAAACCACTGCTAAGTCTATATAAACTACTTATAAACACTCCAAACCATTGATAGGCTTATATAAACCACTTATAAATACTTTAAGCCACTGATTACCCTATATTAAACACTTGTAAACACACTAAACCACTTCTAGGCTTATATAAAACACTTATAAACACTTTAAACCACTGTTTACCCTATATAAACCACTTGTAAATACTCCAAACCACTGCTTACCCTATATAAATCACTTATAAACACTCTAAACTGCTGCTAGGCGTACATGTACCACTTATAAACACTCTAAACCACTGCTTACACTGTATAAACAACTTATAAACACTATAAACAATTGTTTACCCTATATAAACCACTTGTAAATACTCTAAACCACTGCTTACCCCTATATAAACCACTGCTTACAGTGTATAAACAACTTATAAACACTCTAAACCACTGTTTACCCTATATGAACCACTTGTAAAAACTCTAAACCACTGCTTACCCCTATATAAACCACTTACAAACACTATAAGCCACTGCTTATACTGTATAAACAACTTATAAACACTCTAAACCACTGTTAAGCCTATATAAACCACTTATAAACACTATAAACCACTATTAGGCTTATATAAACCACTTATAAACACTCTAAACCGCTGCTAGGCTTACATGAACCACTTATAAACACTGTAACCCAGTGCTTACACTGTATAAACAACTTATAAACACTCTAAATAATTGTTTACCCTATATAAACCACTTGTATATACTTTAAACCACTGCTCACCCCTATATAAACCACTGCTTACACTGTATAAACAACTTATAAACACTCTAAACCACTGTTTACCCTATATGAACCACTTGTAAAAACTCTAAACCACTGCTTACCCCTATATAAACCACTTACAAATATTATAAACCACTGCTTACACTGTATAAACAACTTATAAATACTCTAAACCATTGTTGAGCCTATATAAACCACTTATAAACACTATAAACCACTGTTAGGCTTATATAAACCACTTATAAACACTCTAAACTGCTGCTACGCTTACATGAACCACTTATAAACAATCTAACCTAGTGCATTGTGGACCCCGATCCGAGGATGGCGAGGGAACGGGTCCCGAACACCCTTTGGATCATCCACGTGTGAAGGAGAGCTCTACCAAGGAACTCTCGAAACGGATGCCACCCTCATAGCATAGCACGAGTGGCGATATAAAAAGAAAGAGATACATCCTGATCGGGAGCCAAGGCTCGAAACCGAGATGTACCTAAAAATAACTCAGAGTCGCCATCCATGGATATGCCATGAAACCCTAAAATTAAATCCTCTGTGCAATGGATAACCAAAAATGTATATGGGTTTGTGCCTGGTTACGAATGGAGAAGGTCTGAGAGTACCCCCAATTCGTCCGAGTGCAAGCACTTGGTCTCTTATGCCATTTATTATTAACTCCAAAGAAGTTTGAGTAAAAATCATGTGAAATGGGAACAATCCTCAAGAGTCGTCTACCCAAACATGCATTTCCTGAGGATAAAGATAATAAGCACACATAAAATAAAATGAAAGATGTGCCACCTAAGCATAGCTAGGTTATGAGTGACATGCCTGATGGGTGTCTAAGTTCTGATGTGCAAACACATGCAAGCTATAGCTAAAGGTATAGGATATGTACAAGAAAGTAAGAAAAGACATAAAAAAAATACAATAACTACACAACAAATCCTAAGACTCTAAATGATTAGCCCGAGTCCTCGGATGATCTGATATTCATTCAAAGAAGCCTACGTATCCCCGCCTTCACGAGAATCAAGGCAACATAGTTCTTCGCGCCTATTCTAAGCTAGGATGCCTAAGACACCTAGACCTCTATCTTAGACTCGATCTAAAAGACCGGACTAGTTATTAGAGTTTCTTGTACGATTATTTAAATTCCAGTAATGATGGATTTTAGGACACCCTATATGCCCTAACTAAATGCAGATTAGCCCTAAGCTAATGCAGGTGGTTCCTACAACCTATGTGTAACTAGGCTGTGTTTCCTAAGGAAAACAAAGGGTGGACTAGCGTATCCTATTCTAGTCATCACTCGGCGATGTGGATCACCGACTGATCGGACGGAGGCGCTCCTATAACTCTAGGACAGACCCCTAACTCTAAAACAAGCACACAACAAACAAACAAACAAACAACCTATCAAAAGAAACTTCTAACTCTGAAACTCTCTATCTAGGAGAAACTCCTAACTCTAGAGGAAGATCTTTTGAAAACAAGGTTTTAAAGGTTGCTTATTCAAAAGATTTAAAAAAATGCTATTTACAAAAGTTTGGCTGGACTTGGGATATAAATCCCAAGCTGCACTACGTACCTCGGAAGAGGATCAAGCCAACGTAGTTCGAAACGAACTCTCCTAATTGCTAATTCTAAAACACTCGATACTTTAGGCTTCTTTAAGTTTTTTTCAAATATTTTTGATATTTTTTAAAGTTTTCAAATGTTTTTGAGTTTTAAAATATTCAATGTTTTTTTGGATTTTAAAACATTTTCAATGTTTTTGGATTTTGAATTTCTGATATTTTTGGGTCTTTTAAAATGTTTTAAGTGTTCTTGGATTTTTAAATGCTTTCCCCTTTTGGTCAAAGACCTAAGGGAAAACACAAAGCAACACCCTAGGGCCAAACCCTAGGGCCAACAGGGGAAACCCCTAAACCAGGTAAGCTAACTAACAAAGATGACGAAAGGATCTAAGACCCCAGAAGGCAAAACTCCAATGAGACTGGGCAAGTCTCTAACAAATAAAATCGACGACCACACTAAGGAGAAGCTCCTAAAACCCACTAAAGAAAAGGGGGGAAATGAGTCAAAGACTCTCTAATATCACTACTAATGTAAGGAGGAATGAGTCAAAGACTCTTTAATAAAAACATACTAAAGAAGACAAATGAGCCAAAGGCTCTCTAGTACATAACTTAAAGGATAAATGGGTCGAAGACTCTCTAAGACTCTATAAAGGGGGACAAATAAGACATATCTGTCTTTTAGCTCAAAAGAGAGATAAACAGGGGAGGTTCTATAAATGAGGCACTGTATGCCTCCAATGAGAAAAGGCGGGCTCTAAGCAATGAGGCTTGCTCGCAGAGGAGAGCTGCCTAAAGAGACAAAGCGTATCTCCTAGAATGGAACTCGCTAATAAGACTACATGGTCTCCTAAATGAAGAAGAGAAGCTACCACCTAATGGTTTCTAAAAGACTAGAGAAATCTACTAAATAGAGAGGGGAACACTACTTGGACTAAGCAAGTCCTCTGAGGCTGGGCCTGGGCTAGCACCTTCATCGCCCTGGCGATGAAAGAAAGCCAATGAATAAGGTTACACGACCAACAAGACAGGGAAAGCCTGCCAAAGAAGAGAGGGGAATGCCTTTCGGACTAAGCAAGTCCCCTAAAAGGTTGGAGAGAGGATAAGGCTATGAGACTTAGCTAGTCTCCTAAAAAGGGAAAGACTAATACGTGACTAAAATAGTCTCCTGAAGAGGAGGCTCCGGCCAACGCCATTTAAATTGGAGAAATGGATGACCCATTTGAAGGTAATGAGATCGGCCACTGGTTCCAAAACTTGCGCCTTTTCGGTCTCAGCATCCTCCTCCAAAATAGTATTTGCTGGACTGTCATCCGATACGGAGAGCTTCCCATCAGCCCCCCCTCTTCAATCTGGACTACTTTGCTATCATGCCATCTGATGGCAATTAAAGATTTATTCTCAGAACTAGGGCCGAATCCCTAATTCAATTGGCTAAGGCTTTGCTTGACAACCTTGATGGCAGAAGCTCAATCCCAATCTACCTAGCATGCCATGCCGCACTCTTCTTGAGCTTGGTTAAGGTAGCCACACAATCGAAGGAACTATCAACCTTTAAGCTAATGAGCCTGCTATGAGCCTCTTTCTTAAAAATAGAAGCGTGGCACAACATAATTCCAACCATCCCATACCCCATTTTCATGACAGGGAGGGCAAAGAATCAGCTAAAATTCAAGGCACCACCTACTGCTCTAGCTAAAGCACAGCAAAGAATTTCAACGAGGAAAATGATAGGAAGACAAATACTTACACCATCTAGAGTTATGTCAACACTAAACCCAAATCCACACCCTGCTCCAACACAATCAATGACCTCAAGATCAAAATTTAGACCCCATTCAACATTGCATCCAATGCCTAATTCCATGCCCCAAAAGGTTCCAGACACTGGATACTCTTTTCCTTACCCATGCATTGGAGCAAACATGTAAAATAAAATGACATTTCTCATGCTTCTGAATCTAGAACTCCTTTAGATATTTTCTAATCTGATCACAACATTTCCTTAAAAGGAGCCAACACTATAGACATTTTGGTTATAGAGTAGTGAACTGACCCTAAAAATTTTAAGCATTGATTTCAACTTTCAAAATCAATTAGATAATCTGAGACAGAAATGTCAAAATTTTTTTGATGAAAACTTTGAATATACATAGAAATCTTTGTCACATACCATTGAAATGATTATCAAAACAAAAATCATCACCAGTCATGAAACATTTCTACACAAACATAACTCCATGTCATCAGAGAGTTCTCAGAGAGGAATATCATCACAGATAATTCGAAAATCATCATCCAAACTATAATCCCATGCTATCAGATATGCCTCGATTTGATTTTAAACCATGAACTGAAGAAAACATAGGGTTACCTCTCAGCCGATCTCCTTCTTCTCTTTCCTTGCTTCATTGGCCCGGATCTTTGATGAAAAGGATCAGATCGGAGGAACAACCGGAGCATGGCCGGAGTTAGGCCGGATTTCGGGAGAAATCTCACCGGAGAAGACGAGAAGTTAGACTTTCTGATGGTTGAAGGTAGGGTTTGAATGGAATATGAGATTTGGGGCTTTGATGGAGATGAAAATAGTGTAGATCTGGGGGTAATCATAGATCTAGTATTAATGGAAATAGAGAAGAGGATCGAAATAAACACACAGATCTAGGATTTTATAAAAACAAAGCTTCAGATCTAGGATTTGAGGCAGGGATATGGAGCTAGGGCTTAGAAATTGGAGTAAAAGAGGAGGTAGCGTGATCGGCAATGAACAAAAGAGATGCGAGTGGATGAACTCACGGAAGTTAGTGGCTGGAGCTCCGAGAGTCCGCCGGAGAAGAAGACCGACACTTCCTCTCGTTTCTGTCCAGATCTGAGCTTGCTGAGCTTGCTGGAGATGGCAATCAGACCAGAATTCCGTCGGAATCTCACCGGAGAAGACGATCTCTCTCTCTCTCTCTCTCTCTCTCTCTGCTCAGACGAAAAATGAATTTTCTCCCCTTGATTTTTCAATTTTTTTTATATATGTATATATCAAATAAAGGTTGATAACGGCACCCCTACTTGATGAGCGCGCGAACTTGGCTCGGCTTTGAATAGGCTGATTCACCCCCCTTTTTCCTTTATATATACATGATACATTTACCTCCTTTTTCCCGCGGACAACCCCCTTTTCAGATGTTTCACCCCCTTCCGGTTTGTATTGCGCTCACTCTCTTGGCCTGTTCACTGAGCAAACGTGCTCGGATCTCGACGAAATTTTACGGAGACCTATGAGAGACCTTAAGCTACCCCAGGGTTCAATTTGGGACCTCGGCTCACTGATTTGATGAGGCTTCGCACAAGCGACGCGAACTTGGGTTCGGTCAAAATGGGGTGTCTACAGATGCCCCTCTTTGGCAGAGCGTGCTTGTCACGCGAATGGCAAAGCTGAACAGACAACCCATTTTGGCTGACCCGAAAGCAAAGCAGATTTTTTTTTATTTTTGGTTCTAAGAACGGCATTCACAAGGGTAAAACTCTACCAATAATAGGGAGATAGCCTCTCACCGAGCAACTAAGATATCTCAAAGAGATAGCCTCTCTCTAACGCTCACGACTCAACTATTTCAACTAGCTAGCAAAGATGAACGAACAGTAATAAAACACAAACACACTTTCTTTCTTTTTTCTTTTTTTTATCAGGCTAAACCAAAGTACACACAACAATTGCTCAAAGAGCACAAACCAAACAAACAAACCAATCACTTCAATTTCTCAAAGAGTTTTCATTTTTTTAATTTTTTAGAAACCTGCAAAATAGGCCAAAGACCAATGTATTGAAACTCGTCCAAAACAAGTTCAAAACCACATACTCAAAAAGCCCCTTTTTTTATATATGAAACTATCAAATAGGCCAAAGACAGCCGGGGGAGGAACTATTTCTGTACCTAGCCATCAGCTCCACGGCGGTGAGTGCGGTATTGGCTAAGCAAACCGACAAGAAGGAACATCCGGTGTACTACGTGAGCAAGACTCTCCACGGTGCAGAGGTTCGGTACCTAAACATAGAGAAATTCGGCCTCGCAGTCGTCATCGCCGCCCGGAAGCTCCGCCCCTACTTCCAGGCCCACCCCATTGTGCTGCTAACCGACCAACCCCTGAGGAAAATTCTCCAAAAACCAGAGACCTCGGGCAGGATGGTAAGTTGGGTCGTCGAGTTGGGAGAGTTCGACATACAAGTCCGCCCGAGGCCAGCTATCAAATCCCAAGCCCTCGCTGACTTTATAGTGGAATCCACGGCCCTGGCCACGGAGCCAGCAACATTGGAGAATGGCGAGGGCTCCACCGAACAGACGGCTTGCGAAGACGTTTCGCCAAGATCAGCAGAACAGAGCGACGAGACCCGCTGGACCCTGCGCGTTGACGGCTCAGCAGGCAAAACAGGGCACGGGGCGGGAGTGGTCCTCCACGGCTCAGAAGGATTCACACAGGAATACGCCCTCAGGCTAGATTTCAAAGCCTCCAACAACGAGGCTGAATACGAAGCCTTGCTAGCAGGACTAAACCTAGCCGCGGAGCTTGGGGCGGAAAAGTTAAAAGTCCACAGCGACTCCCAGCTCGTCGTCAACCAGGTGAACGGAACATACGAAGCCAAGGGCTTCAGAATAAAGAGATACCTCCAGAAGGTAAAAGAAAAACTGCAACGAATGGGAGAGGTAGAAATCCTCCAGGTACCGCGAGACATGAACAATCGAGCGGATGCATTGTCAAAAATGGCCGCCGAAAAGACCCATGACTTCGGCACCGTGCTCACAGAAATACTGCCCCACCCCAGCATCGACGAGGTGCAAGTTTTGGAGATTCCACTTGGACCAAACTGGATGGACCCCATCATGCGATACCTGAAAGACGGGATACTGCCCGCGGATAAGCTAGAAGCCCGGCGCCTAACCGCAAGAACCGCCCACTACGTGGTCCACGGGCCCAGGCTCTACAAACGGTCATACACATGGCCGTATCTCCGATGCCTGGTACCCTCCGAATCAGAGTACGCGCTACGAGAAGTACAAGAAGGAATCTGCGGAGATCACGGAGGCGGCAGGACTCTGGCTCAAAAAATCGTGAGGCACGGTTACTTCTGGCTTACGATCCTCAGGGATGCCAAGGAGTTCGTCAAAAAATGCAGCCCTTGCCAAAGGTACGCGGCCACCCCCCGTCAACCGGCCACACCATACACCGCGATGGCAGGACCCCTGCCTTTTGCCATGTGGGGCATGGATCTACTCGGGCCTTTCCCAAAAGCCTCCGGGGGGCGTACAATGCTATACGTCGCCATCGACTACTTCACCAAATGGGTCGAGGTTAAAGCCGTAGCAAAGCCCAATTCAAAAGCGACGGAGAACTTCTTTTATCACGACGTAGTCTGCCGTTTCGGCATCCCAAAGACACTTGTAACAGACAACGGTCCCCAGTTCGCAAGTGCTGATTTCGGTAGATTCTGCAATAGCCTAAGCATCGAGCACCGTTTCACCTCCGTAGCACATCCGCAGGCCAACGGGCAGGTAGAGTTAACTAACAGGATCTTTCTTTAGAGCCTCAAGAAGCGATTGGGAGAAGCCGGGAAAAACTGGGTAGAGGCGCTCCCTAGCGTCCTCTAGGCCTATCGGATGACGCCGCGGACCGCGACTGGAGAATTCCCTTTTAGCTTGACCTTCGGAACAGAAGCGGTCATTCCGCTAGAAATCGGCCTCTCCAGCTTCCGCACGGAGAATTATGACGAAAAGGGAAACTCTGAACTCCTGCGGAATACCCTCGACCTTGTACTCGAAAAAAGAGAGCAGGCCCTCCTCCGAACCGCCTCCTACCAGCAGCGGGTGGCACGGTACTACAACGCCCGAGTAAAAAAGCGCTCGGTTAAACCCGGAGACCTGCTACTACGACGGGCGGAGGTATTCGACCCCCGCAACGCTGGGAAGCTCGCACCTAAATGGGAAGGACCATATAGGGTCGTTCGAGCACTCCGCCCCGGGGCCTACTAGCTAGAACGCCTCGAGGGGACCCCAGTCCCTCGCAGTTGGAGTATGGACAACCTCCGAGTGTTTTACCAGTAAAAAGATAGGGTAAGTCCCATGTTTTCCTTTAAAAATATAACGAGTGTTTTGTTTGTCTCTTTTTTGTGTTTCTAGAAGCAAAGATGTATTTTCCTCCTTAAACAAATCAATGGAATAGCGTTTCTACCTAAGCCATATGCATCTCCACTTTCCGGCCCATGATAAATAAGGGACCTGAAAGAAAATAGGGAGTGAGACAGAGGCATCACCGGGGCCGCCCTTCCAAAGATACTCTAAAACGCTCCTCATGAAAGACAGGGAGTGAGACAGAGGTAGCATCGGGACTGATCCCCCCGAGAATACCCTAAAACTCTCCCCATGAGAAAAAAAGACCCCCCTTTTAAGGGGAGGAGGGACCCATTAACCCCGAACTGATCACTCAAGGGGAAGATAGTCCTTCCATAAAAAAGACGCCCTGCGGGGTGCACTAGGAGTACCCTCGCCAACAAAAATCACAACTCAAATAGCCCGAAGAGGAAAGAGCTCGCGGCACGTCATATATAAAGGAAAGAAAGATAGTTCAAATGTTATTACAGACCAAAATATGTCAATAACACCAAAAAGAGAAAAAGCAAACTTCCTGAGGCATCCGAATATTACTGAGCCCCCTCAGAAGTCTCGGCAACTACAGGATCTACCAAGGTAGCCACCTCCTCCTCAGCTGACCCCGGCACTTCCATCGGTACCGCCGAAAGACCCTCCAGAGCGCCTCCCTCAGCCTCATGCATCAGCTTGTCAAGGGCGAAGGAAGGATCGACCTCGCGGACACGCCGCCGGCATTCAGCAAATGCATCTATCTCAACATCCACGCTGAACGCGGCCGCGGCCTTAAAAAACTCCTCAGAGTCGCGCCATTCCTCCCGCGCCTTTGCCAGCTCCCGGACATTCGTTCGTCGAGCCACCGCCAATTTGTCCGCCTCACGGCTCCTCCCTTCCATGGCTTTCCGGAGGTCTTCCCGAAGTCGAGCGACAGTGTCATCAAAGGTCGCCTTTTCTGCCCGGGCCTTGTCCAAGTCCTCACTCAGCTGCCGGACTCGCTCCTCAAAAGCACCTATCTCAGCCTCATCCTCGAGCAGGCACTGCACCATCCTCCTGGCATAGCTTTGGGACTACAAAAGTAAGCCATCAGAAAATTTTCAACGCACAGTCTAAAAAACAACAAAGAGAGAAAAGTACAATCAGAAAACCGGCCACCCGGTACTTACGCAAGATGTTGATTGAAAATATTGAGCCCCGAGGGCCCTACGATCAAAGCCCTCTAGCTCAGCCTCGTCGCCAGGAAGAGCGGTCGTCACCCCTAGCTCCACCCCAACCCGGGGATTCATGAGAACGCTGTCCTCAATGCCGATCTTCCAGTCAGGTTTAAACAGCTCCCCTCGCACCTGGAAGGTCTGCAGCGGAAGCTCCACCCGCTCCAAAAGAAGCTTGGTCATAACTGCACCCTACATCCGGCTTGGCGCATCTTCCGAAAAAGCAGGAGGACGCGCCGCACGACCAGCTTCCCCCTGTCGAGCACCACAAGGGACAACCCTCTTGGCGGAAGGCTCCGACTCCGGAGGAGAAGACCTAGCCGCCCCCTTTTCTCCAACCACACGACCATAGGGGCTGGAAGGCACGGATGCTGGAAGCCTCGCTTGCGACCGACCCAGCCTGGCCGCGGCCATAAAATCAGAAGGGATCTTCTTGCGGCTCGCCAGACCCTTCGTCGCCGCCACAACCCCTTTCCCCTTACCAGCGTCACCAGAAGAAGACATACCTCCTGCCAAAGACAGGAAAACAACAACCGCTCAGCACAAAGGGGAACAGCAACAAAAAAAAAAGGAGGGGGGGGAGGGGGCTCACCGCGATAGCTAGCGGAACTCTCCCCCGTTCCCTCACCCATACAACGGGCCCTCCCCTCCTCAGCTCTCAGCAAACCGAGCCTCTTCAGGCCCCTCTCCCACCTAAACTTAGAAACGTCAATAGCCTCCCCAGAGGCGAGCTTTCCTAAGTCAAACTTGCTGTAATCAGACTCGTCGGGGAGGGGCTTCCTTCGCCACTCAACGGAGCGCCTCCAAGAGCGAGGAACCAGCCAACGTCCGAAGGATGAATAATGAACACATACTCCTCGTTCCACTTTTTGATGGAAGAAGGCAAGTTCGACGCAATCTTCACCTGAGGGCGCTGGGTCAGATATAACCAGCTGTCCTCCCCCTTCACCAACGGGCTAAGAGTAACGCAGGCCCGGAGCAGCGGGAGGGTAGGCTGAACCTTGTAAAGACCTGCCTTGGCCACAAAAGCCAAGAGAGTGCGCCAACTATTAGCGCCAGTTGGGAAGGGGCCACCCGGTAAAACTCAAGGGCCTCTACTATAATGGCCAAGAGCGGGAACCTAACCCCCGCCCGAAAAGCCTCCACATAGAAAGCTACCTCCTCCTCCGTGGTACCCTCACACACCCCCTCTGCAAAATATGGAACCCTGATCCTGTAACCATCGAGGATGTGAAACTCCCTCCTGACCTTCTCCGCCGCCCCTTCTCCCAAGGTGTTTCTGAAACACGTCACCTGACCGGGACGAATAACGGCACCAGATCGGATGTCCCTAATCTCCGCCTCACGAGCAGGAGACTCCAGGGGAGCGGCCTCCACTGATGACCCAGAAGCCCCGGAGCTATCTCTTAACTCCGTAGGCTGCTGTACGTCTCGAGAGTCGCCGCCCCCTCCCTCCACAAACAACCGCCTCCTTTTTCTTGGCAGAACCCTCTCTACCACTTCCACCGACTCAGAAGAGGGACTCTGAGGAACAGTCGCGACAGACATCGTAAACTATCAAATGCCGGATGAAATAAAAGGCACAGGACTCACTGGAAGAAGGTTGGTGAAGAGCAATACGTAGGAAAACCGCCACGGAAGAAAACTCGTTTCACCCGAGGAAGACGAAGAAATAAGATAAAAGATTAAATCCCCAAAAAGGCTTTAAAAAGGGCTAGGGTTTCGACATGCGTCGATTGATCTCCCTTCCTTTCTAATCCGATGGGACGCGCACACGTGGCGCCGATTGGGAAACCCAAGGGAACCGCCAAAAGTCGAAGCGCCATACTGAAAAGACGCCGCAACCCCTACCGCTAAGTGACTTCCCTAGCAAGCCATCCCTAAACCCTCACCACGTACGATGGCAAAAGGCTCAGGACCCACCCCAAGGGCCCAATACACAAATCCACAAGATGAAAAAGACCACGTACGATGGCAAAAGGCTCGGGACCCACCCCAAGGGCCCAACATACAAATCCACAAGATGGAAAAGACCACGTACGATGGCAAAAGGCTCGGGACCCACCCCCAAGGGCCCAACATACAAATCCACAAGATGGAAAAGACCACGTACGATGGCAAAAGGCTCGGACCCACCCCAATGGTCCGGCATACGAATCCACGAGATGGAAAAGACCGCGCGCGATGGCAAAAGGGCTCGGGACCCATCGTAAGGGCCCGACATACGAATCCACAAGTCACAAGGGCCTAACGTACAATACCACCAAACAAAAAAATATCAAGAAAAAGGCTCGGGTCACGCGGGGAGGCAAACATGCGAAGGGAAAGCAGACACAAGATACAAGTCATAAACCGAAAAAGAGCCATTCATAAACTACTTCCTTCTGGCCCACGGGCCTACAAAAGGGGAAAGTAAAAACAAAAAGGCACGCAGGCCCGGGCCTCCAAGGCCCCCAACAAAAAGAGGCCTCCTCCAAAATCCTGCTCACCCCGCCACCTCTAGCTTAGAGCGACTGGCCGCTGAAAGAGTTTTCCGCATCAGAAAGCTCCTTATCACTCTGCTCCTCCTCCGACGAGCTCCCCCAACGCCAATTCTCAGCAAATCGGGTATGGTCGTTTAGCCAACGCACCCGATTCCTCAACAGATCATTCTCCGCCCGCAAGGCCGTAATCTCCCAATCCATGTCGATCATTCGGCTGCATACCACCATTTCCCTACGATGGACATGGGAGAAGAACGACCGATGGCGGTGAGCGAAAGCCTCATGAGACTCCCTCTCATGAAGGGGAGGAAGGGGAGAGCGCGAAGAAAGCCCTGGAGGCGGGTCCCTCTCGGGAACCGTTTGTCGGGGCCCCAACCCGTCAGGGTTAATCTCGGGACTGCCGGGAGAACTCCCCTCGGTAGCATCCCTCCCCCGCCACTTATAGAGAGACCCTGGAAAGACGACGACATCTCCAACGAAGCCCGAAGGTAGGCCAAAAAAAAAAGCCAAGAAGGGAAAAAGAAACGGAAGGGCAATCTGCATACAAAGCAGAAGAACTCGCTCCTTATAAACCCTATAAAAGGCCCATGGCCAGGAATTCGAAGCGACTCGCCTACACATATCGGTTGCCCATTTGATGACCAACCGGCGCCACTTAATGTCAACACAGTTTCTCGGGAAGGAGCCGCCGAATAAAACAGCACATCTTCTCGAACCTCGAGATTCCCATAAATGCTCTCGTCACGATATTCTTTAACCAGGTAAACAAGCCTGCCCCCTTGGACCAGTCAAGGGACCAAAGATAGTATTATGACGAGACATGAAAAAATAACAACAACAACACAGAGAGACACGGCACGAATTCATAAAGATTACCCATTCACATCATCCTGGCCCACAGGCCTAAAAAAGAAAGGGAAACAAGAAACAAAGCGCAGGGCACGCAGGCCCCAAAATCCCCGACAGGAAAAGGAAAAGCGCGCGGAAAAACAGGAAAAGCCAGCAACTAATAAGAAGAAGACTCCTCTCCCGAAGGATCCCCCTCCTCCTCCCAAGAGCTCTCCAGCAGGGGGTCCACCTCGTATTCAAACAGCTGCTCATTGAGAAGGTGAACCTTTTTCCGTAAGGCCTCGTTCTCCCGCTTCAAGTCCTCGATCTCCTTACCCATCTTCAAAATACGGCCACGCAATTCCGTTCCCTGGTGATAGGCTCGGGAGAAAAAAGACCACTCCTTGGCGACACGAGATCGAGACAATTTGTCTTCCCTAGGCAAAGAGGAAAGGCGAAGGGGGGGGGGAAGCCGGAGGAAGAAGCCGGGTTCCTCCTAGCCTTCTTCCGACGAGCCGCAAGATCCTCCTCCGGGTCGGAAGACAAGTTGGGGTCACTCGACGATTCCTGAAAGAGGCGGGCCTTGCCCCTAACTCGCGAAGGAAAACCAGACATGTTGTTGAAGAAGGCACGAAAGGACACCTACTACAAAGCGCCAGGGTAATCCCCCTTTTAAACTCAAGAAGGGAATCCTGGTGCCTCGAAACAAGATAACCCGTCTAACGACGCTACCGTTTCCCGGGGATGGCTGCCGGACAAAACGGCACGCCTTCTCGTACCCCGAAGTCCTCGTAAATGCCCTCATCATGGCGTCGCTCGAACCAAACGTTACTCCCTTGGCCCATTCAATGGACCAAAGGAGTAAGGGGGAGTTATGATGGGACACAAATACGGCGTCGTTCTCAAATATCGCCACGTATCGCCCATGCACAAGGAGAACCTAGCCATCATGAAGAAAGACGTTGGAAAATGATAAAGACCATGCAAACATGACACGCGTCGCCATCCAGGCCTCATCATCACAAACTATGGAAGGAGATGGCCGGCGAAGCCACACGCGCCGGCAAGGCAGGGGACGGCCCAATCCTGCAAAGGAAGGCTTTCTCTCCATAATGATGAAAGGGGCCGCGCGCCTCCCTTTAAAAGGAAGGGAAAGGAAGAAGAGAAGCAGGGACATTTTTTCAGAAAGGACATCCCCCATTCTCAGCTTCATAGAGAGGCAACCGGAAAAAGAGGCTAGGCAACAACAGAGGAGACTAGGAACGCAGTCCTACTTTCCCTGCTAGTCCCCTCCGACCTACTCATTCATACACCCAGAAAGGAGCCTGCGCGTTGGCCCTGGTAACCCTGATCAAAACCCCTTCCCCTTCTCACTGTCCTTTATATTGATTGGTCGAAGGATCTGACTTGGGTGTCGAAGTGGTCGTCCGGGACCCACCCTTGACCCCCTTTGTTTGTGATTGCAGACCCCGCGGAGGCCCTCTACCGACCGCGCGATCACCGACCCGAATTCAGACGCCATCAACAACCCCATTTTGCTACGCTTTAAAAAACAAAAGATTCAGTAGTATCATCGAGTTTTGAATCCGTATTCAGCATTAGATTAGGCATCCATGCATTTTAGGGTAGATTTCATTTCATTATGGGAGTTTTGAAGTTGATTCGCGATCCTGAAGGTCTCTAGGGGGTTCTTTTGGCCTCTGGAAGATGAAAGTTCAAGTTTCCAAGCAAATGAAAAAACCTGCTATTTTTAGAATTTTCAGGGTTTTCCTCATTTTTGCCTATTTTGCACTGCAGGGGTATTTTGGTCATTCCCGATGTGTCTCGTTTGACCCCCGAGTTATATTTGAGAAATCTTGAGTGATTTTACAAATTTTGGAGAAGCTGCTATTTTTAGCAACTCGTGGGACTTCCACATTTTCATCATCTTATGGATATTTCAATCATTTCTCATATGTCCAAAACCATCTCGAGAGTACGGCTGATGGATTAGGAGTAATTTCGTAAGATTTGGGAAACCTACTAAATTTAGATCTCTCAAGATTTTCTCTTAGTCTTGCACTTCGGGGGTATTTTAGACATTTCCAAACATATCATATTTGATCCCTAAGTTGTGTCTAAGAAATCTTGAATCCATTCATAACTTTTCGAAAATCTGCTATTTTTAGAATTTCTCAAGGTTTTCCCTAGTCTCGCCAAATTCTAGCACCTTGGGGTAATTTGGTCTTTTCCTGTGTAATTCTTTTGATCCCCGAAATATGTCTGAGAGATTATGAATGATTTCCTGAATTTTGGAAAACCTGCTAAATTTAGAATTTCTCACGAGTTTCGCTTAATTTGGAAATTCTAAGTGTTGAGGGCATTTTGGGTATTTTCAGGGGATACCAAATGATCCTGTTTAATATTGCTCTCCGAAAGGACCCAATTTTCAAAAAGTTTCTATTTTTGATGTTTGACCACAAAGACTTTCTATTTTTAATTTTTTCCTTTAGGGGTGAACCAATCTGAGGGTATTTTGGTCGCATTTAGATGTCTAACAGGTAAATAGGGGCATTTTGGTCCGAAAAGTTGTTTTACAAAAAAGATGGTCCGATCATGTGTGAGGGATGCACCATAAATTTCAAATGGGTTGGGTCCATATATAGAATGTTGAATTTAGAAAAAATTTATTGATTTTTTACGGAAAAACCCGAAACCCGTGTGAAATGGCCCATTGGGCTAAAGCCCGCAAAGATCGAGCTCATGTGGGTTCACCCATATGGGTCAACCACCATGGTGGTGTAGACACCCCCATTTTGCTCCGCTTTAATCAACAAAGAATTTAGTGTTTCGTTGTCGGTTTTTCAGTATTTCCCATTCCCGTGTCCGCCTCGTATGTTTTCTCGATATTTTTCGATCATTTCTATCGTGTTTCGCATTTTCCCGCTAAGTGATGAGAAGGGTTATTCATATGAATCAAAGCAAGAGAGAATTTGGACCCATTTGATGGGCCCACATTGAGCATTTCCTATTAGAATGAGATCAAACAGGTGTGCCCTGCATTGTTTTTAATGAAAAATATGAGTTTTGAACTCATTTGGATCCAATGAATAAGATCAATTTCAATGGTGGGCATAGTGTATTTTTGCCAATCTGGTATGGGCCCATTATTGTGAAAAATTAAAATTTAAAGTTGTGGCTCGTCAAATTGGACAATTTGGATCATCCCATGGGACAGATTTAATGAGCGTGACAAATTTACACTTTGGTCCATAAATTGGACGATAGGGGCAGCTATTAGGTGAAGACTATGATTCGGTCATTTGAAGAAGATTCCCAAATTCGGTCAATGCCGGTGGGGGCCCACTTCAAAATTATATTTTACCCAACCAGTAGATCAAGGATCTAGGATCATTGAAGAAAGTGACTTACACTCTAAGTCTAGCCTTGTAGAGTGGTTGTGTTTGGATAAGACTAAATGGGCTCATACATTGCTTTCAATGTAGAAATGAACCCCACATATCAAGATTGATTTGAAAGGAAGGGCCTACTGTGTGTTTTGACTATTTGGTAGGAGCCCACCATGCGTCCAACATGTGTGGACCCACCACATGAGTCCAACCATTTTCAAGAAGTTAAAAATATTGAATCTTGAGTTCGGTCAACTTGGAATAAAGGGGCATATCATTTTTGAAAATCATGGAATTTAATTCCAAAATGGAAATTCATTCAAACACAAGTGGAATAAGGGACCCACATGTAATTCTCTTTTCTAACACCAATGAGGCCATTGTAGTAGCTTTCCTTTATTGACCGTATACTCTTCCGAGGAAGCTCCTATTTTCATTATGGTTTACCATCTCAAGCCTTCAAGGGAATCTTGCTATTTTAATTAGTACCGGTGCCTTGAAAATTTTCTATAAAAAAAAGCATCGGCTGTCCAAATTGGTAGCTCACTGGTTGTTCCAAAAATAAGCAATATTTATCTATTGTTTGGACGGTCAAGATGATCTCAATATGAGGTATTTTGAATAGTGAAATCAATAATTTCCATTCTCCTCTAAGTGTATTAATGGACATGCTAAATGGAGATCAAAGAAGTTGCCAAAGATGGTATCTATAGATGCTAGTATCGGCAATTGCCATGGGGGAGAATGGAATTTTTCTCACTCGGATGGGAGAAAAGGGAAGGCCATTACAAAGATGGGAGGGGACGGTTTTGTGAAGAAAAAAAAAGGAGACCGAGAACAGAGCTTATTCCCACTTCATCTTCTTGGAGATCAAGCCGTTTCTCCTTCCAGTTTTTTTTTTTTTAACAATCCTCTATGTTTCACGGCCATCTTCTCTTACTCTCTAATCTATAAATCTTGGCTGAACTGTGTGTCTCTGACCTTCCCATCTCCTCAGTTAGACCAGCAAGCGTTATATCATACAAAAAAAAAATGAAAAGAAGAGAAAAACAGAGTAATCGAGTTTGACTTCCTGGTGGGATCAAGCTCTCTCGTCTCTACATCACTTTGAGATATTTCATCAACCCTCTCGTCTCTCGTTCTCTCTAAGGTATCCCCATAATCCCAAGTTCTCCATCTCTCAAAGCAGAATCTCAAGATTTATATTTCAAAAAAAAGCAAAAAAATAGAGCACTCTCTCTTTCTCTCTGTTATCTCTCTCAACTCTCTCTCCGTCGTCTCTCTCACTCTATATCTATCCCTCTCTCTGTCGTCTCACTCTCACTCTATATCTATCCCTCTCTGTGTCCCTCTCACTCTCTCTCTGTCTCACTCTCTCTCTGTCTCACTCATTCTCACTCCCTCTCTATTTCTCACCATCTCACTGTCGTCTCTATCTCTCTAGCTCTCAACTCTCTCTCTGTTGTCTCTCTTTCTCACACACACTCTCTCTATCTCTCTCTCTCTCTCTCTCTCTCTCTCTCTCTCTCTCCCCATAGTAGTGAAGAAAAACAAAAAAACGAAAGAAAGAAAGGGAATCGGATCGCGTCGGCAAACTTTCTCTGATTCTTAGGCTCTTGGATTCGGCGAGGATCTCGACTAAAGGTGGGTGCACTATTCTCAGATTTTTCCAGAATTGTTCTGTATTTTTTTCTATATATTTTGCATGGTTTTAGCTTTTAATTGTATTTAATTCAATATTATATGGGTATGCTCAAAATCGTGTTTTACGTGAGTGATTCAAGTCCGATTCGTCTCCAAATTTAATACACTGATCTGTTTAAATAGACTAAAAGAACTGTCGGATCGGATCGAACATTAGATCAAAGGATTTCGAGAATTTGAGTGGAGATTGAAATTTCATTTAAAATAATGACTGAGAAATTAAGAAATTGGAAAAAATGGCTATCTCAGGATGATCTATTTTTTGGAATATTAAAATTTTTCTATGTTCATCACATCAGAACAAGGTTAAAGGACATATTCCGAAGTCGTAATTTTCTCAAAAATCATGTTTTAAAAATAGAAAACTCTTTAAAAACATCTTTTTGAAGAAGAAAAATGGAAAATATACCAAATAGATTCCAAAATTAATGAAATTTCGTGCGAAACCAATATGATGCTGATACATTCTACCAAGAATTTTTAAGGATTTGTGGATTTTGTTTGGTATATTATTTGATGCTTTCTTTGAAAACAATCAGATTTTTTGAGATTTGTTACTGACATCAAATCACAATTAAAATTTTTAAAATTTTAACAGTAGTCTTATATTCCATATGTCTTGCTGCAGTAAAATTTTCAATAGATTTGTTTCCTAAGGGATGTAGTGTAAATTCATAATCTGGTCTAAAAATTCACAAATCCAAAATTGATAGTAAATAGTATCTAAAATTCATGACAATCTTACAGCATACTATTTTTAGTCATATCTTACTACTGTATAAATTTCAATGAATTTAGATTTCTATTTCTAATAGTTTCTGTGTAAATTTAACAATCTGGTCGTATTGTTATTAAATCAAAAATTAATAAGACCTTAATATGAAAATCCATAAATTTTTTCCAGTTAGCTACATTCCTTCATATCTTGTTGCTGTAAAAATTTTGATTTATTTAGAATTTTTTTGCAATGAGTTCACTTGTAAAATCACTCAGCTAGTCTGAAATTGATAAAATCCATTAAAAATTGAAATTAATCAAAAATTATTATGAAAATTTCTAAAGAACCTTAAATTTCTGTCACATGTTCACTCCTTAATCCATTGAAATAGAAATCTTAGGAGCCTTAGATTTCCTTGTGAAATGGCTATAGCATCCGTAATCGTATCCCAATTGCAATCGATCCTTGATAATTTGAATATTTAAGCTAGAGCATGTTATTGGCTCCGAGGTTTACTGTCCACGAAAATCCTGAGAGATATGCCAGGCAATAAGGTGCTATAACTTAAGTATTAAATTGCATAAGGGAAGAGCGTACGATTCCCTTCCGTAGATGCTATTCGAGGCCGAAATTTGTGAACCATAGAACCTTTGGTATTCCTTAAATGTTCAGAAACCGAAAATCCTTGAAATCTGAAATTCATTAACTTCAAGAACTTGAATCGATTTACCTCATGTCTTTCGGAACCGTTGGATTACGGTTTCCGTCATAAGAACCATTAGAGCCCTATTTAAGAACACATACGTTATGTCGTGCCCTAGGTTTTAGGGAGTCCTAGAGTTAGGAGTCCAGCCTCATCACGGACGTTTGCTATGGATAGCAATCATGCCATAGATTTAGTTAGACTAGTCACCCAAATTTTCCCTAGGACAAGCCTAGTTACCTAGGATGTAGGTTAACCTGCATTAGTCTAAGGGACAACTTGCACTTAGATAGGATCATATAGCATCTTAGATGAAGTCCTAGGATAATAAAATCTTCAACTTGAATTAAATAACTTCTTTTAAAACTGTTGAAACAGTCAATCCAGTCTAGATCGATGTGCTAGATGAGTTAGGCATAAGTAGCTTAGCTTAGGTGCACCGAACTACGTCGACTCTGATCCCAGTGAAGCTTGGGTACGTAGGCAGCTTGGATGCTTGATGGCATACCAATCACGAGTCGGCTCCACAACAAATTGTGGGGTTTTGTATATTAATTTTCTTGTAAATTCTTAATTAAATCACTTAAGACTTTCCATGAAATTAGAATTTTAGGAGAACATTCACTTAGATTGAATTCAAACAAATTAAGAAATCAAGATACACATTTATGATCTATATTGAAATTAGATCATAGGATGCATGTCACATAGTTAGCACACTAACATAGAGTTAAATAAGTTATTTAAAAGAAATTCAAAAGAGTTAACTTTTGGAATTGAAGATTGATTATCGGGCAGGAATGGTGCATGTGGTGGATAACTCCCCATACCTTCCATTCTTGTAACCAAGTAACGAGTCTAGATTTCTGGTTAATTATGGGTCCTAGATCCCACATCTAGGTGGCGGCTCTGTCATTCTCTTTTGTGTGGAATTCAGATTACCTTAGTGATCCCAAGTTCACATAAAAGACGAATTAAAATCAATAATAAAAGAGCACACGCCAATCGCGTGGGTACGAGAGACTAAGAGAGATCGTGGCGGCTCGCGCCCCACCCCTCTCGCGGGATCGGGTCCCACAGTTTGGCGACTCTGCTGGGGATCACCTAACTTCATTAAAACTTCAAAAGATAACTCATTTGAATTTAATTTAACTGGCTCATAAAAACTCTATCTCTTATATGTTTGCTAGATTAGTTTGTTTGTCTTATTTTATTTTCTCATCACATTATACTCAAACTTAATCTAAGAAAACCTGAAGGCATCATAGATTGCGCAAACTTATTGCACACACTTACATCTCTTACGTCCAAACCCTTGCATCTCACATGCACACACATCCTATTTTAGGAACCCGGATTGTTATCTAGCATGTTTGACTGGGATTTCATCACCTGGTGCCTCTGTGCTAGAGAAGCATTCCACTCTTAGCCTAGCACCTTTATGGTGCGTAAACAAATCTCTTGTTCACGTACTGATACGCTGGACACTGCTACAGTATATCGAACATGGATTCGCGCCAAGGGAACTCTTGGCCTTACCCCTAGATTAACCCACACATGCATGTAGTATACGAACACATGTGCATCGCGTGTGTGAGCCTAGCTTAGGATATCCTACCCATTTGTGTCTTGATTAGGCCGTGGTCCATCTTCCAATGGCTACGATCGGTCCTTAGGTGCACAAACAAAGTCATGAGTCGAGATCCTCTCTCCACTCCGCTAGATTAGGATTAGGGTTTGATGCCTTCAGGTAACACTGTTAAAATGTATGAAGATAAAAAAACTTTCCCTTTGGGGTTAGGATATAAATCCCATCATTTCTGAAGATCTCATAGGATTAGTCATTCATGATCTATCCGTTAAAAGCAATCTTATGCTATCTCATCTCATCTTTTGATCGTACGCCTTTCAATCTTCTATCATGTGATTCGATCATGTATTCATACTTTCTTTTACTGGCAGGAACTTATCCCAATCTCGTGTTCATGTAATCTTGATCATTCTTGTATCCCTTCTCTTGGCTTACAGGCACCATGTCTACTCGTACAATTCTTGATTGGATCCATGGTACATTAAGGGAATCTCACATCTATGCCATAAGTGAGCAAGAGAAAAATCTCTTTGGCTACGTGGCAACCATTAATCTCGATTGGGGATTACTCTATGCCGCATCAGAGTGTTGGGATCCCGATCATCATGTCTTCCGTTTTGTCAACCAAGAAATGTGTCCCACCTCTGAAGAATGGTGTGCCTTATTGGAATATCCTATGGATGGCCCTCTAGTGAAGCCATCCTGTGTTCCAGATTATCGTCCTTTATTCCTTCGCTTAATGAATAATCCAGATGAATCCATGAACTCTTTCATGAAAGGCCAAGAGGTGTCCATGCAACAGCTGATTGACATTTACCCTCCTATTGGACACATGGGTGCTGTTGATATTCAAAAAGCCCGACGAAACGCTTTGAGATTCTGCTCCTTTGCTAGGTTCCTCACTGTCCAGCCTTCTCGCTTTGCGTCAGCTGTTCTTTTCGACCTCGTTGATCAAATGGATCATGGCGCCAATCCAATTCCTAATATACTTGCAGAAACCTTCAATGGATTGGATGATATGGCTCGTCTTTGTGCCAGCTCAGGTCCAGGCTCTTATGTTCGCTCTTTCGTTGGGTTCTTCTTAGGATGTCCTGCATTACTCCAGGTGTGGTGATGCCACAAGCTAAAAATTGTAGCTCCTGTCCATTTTGATCATACGTTGTACACCTTCAGCGAATGGCGTCATGATGTTTCCTTCGGTCATAAAAGCGATTGGGCTGATTGGTTAAGTTCCCGCCAACAAGATCAGATTTATTGGCAAATCCCTGGAATCCAAGAAGCTGTCTTCAACACTGGAGAAGCTAACTACGTTCGCCTTCTTGGTCTCAAAAAGACTTCCTTTTATGTTCCTGCCAGGATTCTGCGTCAGTATGGAAGGGAGCAATCTATTGCAGCTCCCCTTCGTCAGTTTTATCCTCCTGAGAATCTTAAGCCTAAGATTGTCAGAGCCATTTCATCTGCTTGGGATGTCAAAATCATCAAACCTTTAAAGGAGTCAGTTGATGAAGATTATCGTCCGAAGAAAAAGTCTAGAAAGAATATTTAGTCTTTTTAGTCCTGTCAGTTTATCTGTGATTTAATAAGAGTGAACCATGTACTCAAGCTTTAATGATTGATCAATAAAGTCCATCTTTCTCTTTCATTATCTTCGTCTATGTGTGTATCATCGTCCATTTTTTCTGTGATTTTAAAATATGTCTTTCAAATATTTCAGGGAAGTAACACCATAGCTAAGCCTACTGCTCCTTGGGTTCGGGTGTCTTCACGATTGGAGAGGAATTCTGTCTCTCCACCACCCTCTCTAAGAACCCTAGCATCTCCTTCTTTCTCATCCTCACCAATGGCAGAAAACCAGGATAATCCTCCACCTGTTATTGTTACCGATGCCCTCACCTTAAATCTCCAACAACTTCAAGAGTTCAAAGAGGAGAACCGAGTTATCAAAGCCCAACTTTCCGAGAAGTTGGCGCCATCGTCTTCCAAAGATAAAGGGCCTATGCACCAAGCAGCCACTTCAGCAGCACCTGCCCAACCAGTGTTCATCACTATCCCTGATAAAGCCAAAGAAGACTTAGAAAAAGAGCAGTACAGCGAGGATCGCAGTAAGCCTCCTCAGTTCACGGTTGATAAGACAGTTATGGAGAAATTAGAAAGTCTTACCAGGAAAGTTCAAGAGATCCAGTTTCAAGACCAGGGTGGTTTCAACCCAAGTGATCTTACACTGTTTCCCGAAATCCGTCTCCCTGCTAATTTTCAAATGCTAGATTTCGACAAATATGACAGTGTGGGTTGTCCGATCACACACTTGCAAATGTTCACTATCATGTGCCAGCCTCAAGGTCTATTTGCCGAACAAATGGCTCAGTTGTTCCCGGTTTCTCTAACCAAGGTTGCTAGAAGGTGGTTCATGGTCTTAGACAAGACTCGTTATAGGACATGGAAGGATATCGGTGAACAGTTCATCAGACAATTCAAATATGATGATGGGACGAAAATCACTAGAAAGGATTTAGAGGGAATCTTTTCTAATTTTTGTGAGAAGATGGAGAAGACTAGCAGCTCAGATGATGGAGCGCCCTTCTGAGGAAGAGCAGGTTCAAATAATCATGAAAAATATTTCCCCCCAACTCCAGTATCACATGTCATTGCAATATTATCCAGACTTCAAACACTTCATTGTGGCAGGCACCCAGATAGAGGAGGCTATGGCTCAAGGTGTATTTAACCGTAGCAACCCAAACCCCAGAGATTTCAAAAAGTCCCCTCCAGCCCAAGTCAGTAGTATCTCTCGTTCCAATGCTCAATCTTCTAAGTCCCAAGAACCTCTAGTGATGGACTATGCCCAACCAGCGACCGCACCTCGGCAACGAACCCAGGTAGAATTCACCCCTCTTCCTATTCCATCTTCAGAAGTGCTTAAGCAGTGTCTTGCTTCAGGTCGCATAACCCTACCTGCCATCCGGCCTCCCCCCAATCCTCTACCTGCAAATTGGCGAGCTGACCTACACTGTGAGTATCACAGGGGTCCTGGTCATCTTACTGACAACTGCATTGCCTTGAAATTTAGAATCCAGAAACTTATTGATGAGAAAGTCATTGCATTCTAGCCAAGACCCAATGTTACCCAAAACTCGCTACCTGATCATGCTAATCCTCCTGCTGCCATTAATGCCATAACCATAGGAGATTCTGAGTTTGACCCTCTCACCCTCATATGAACCCCAAATCATCTTCTGTGATGAGTCATATCTAAGAGAGTCTGCATTTCCCTTGGTGATCACCTATGAGCCACAAGTCCCTCAAGTTATTACTTATGATGAGCCATAATTGGATGAAGTTAGACATGTTACAAGGGGCGGAAGAATTTTCAAACCTGCTGAATTGAGAGTCGAAAATCCAGGGGCATTGGCTCGAGGAGAGGAGCCGCAATATGTGAAAGACCCAGATGATGAAGTTGTGCAACAGTTGAAGAAGACCCAGGCCGTTATATCTGTTTGCGGATTGTTGATAGCATCAAAGAAACACAGAAAGGCTGTGTTAAAGGAATTGAATACAACGCAGGTGTCTTCAGAGACATCTCCAGAGCAACTGGCTGAAGTTGTCGCTCTGACCCAGGCCACCAGAGTCATTAGTTTCTCAGATCAGGAGCTGCCTCCTCAAGGTCGGAATCATGCTAGAGCTCTTCATGTCACTTTTGTCTGTAAAGGCAAGAAAGTGCCGTCTGTGTTAGTAGATAACGGATCTGCGTTGAATGTATGTCCGTTGAGAACCGCCATTACCTTGGGTTTCGGTCCCACTGATTTTGCCGAATCAACCCTTGGAATCCTCGCATATGACAACACTCGCAGAAATGTGGTTGGGGTCCTTACCACCAAAATTGTTGTAGGTGGTCAAGAATTTGAGGTTGAGTTTCAGGTTATTGATATCAAGGCCTCGTTTAATATGCTCCAGGGACGTCCCTGGTTGCATAAGGAAGGCGCTGTTGCTTCAACCCTTCATCAAAAATTGAAGTTCATCAAAGATGGAAAGTTGATCACTGTCAGGGGTGACGAAGAGCCAGAAATAGGACAAATAACAGGAGAAACTCTGATACTTCCAGTTGCAAAAGCAGAAGACTACAACTTGAATGGTTTCGCGTTCGACGTTGCTGCTATTTCCTATGAAGAGGCCTCTCGGGAGGAGTTGTGTTTACCTTTTGCCATCAGTCCTGTGGTTGCCAAGATGATGAGAAAAATGAATTACTTTCCTGGTATGAATTTGGGCCGTGATCCAAGCAAGGCGTCTCACTGGCGTCCAATCAAAGCAAACCATGGAACTTTCGGTCTTGGATATGTACCTAATGAGGAAGAGGAAGAAGCCATGGAAGAATTGTTGAAATTGAAGGAAGAAATCTGCCGCACCAGAGGAGTACTCCCAATGGCTCCATACTCCTTATCGATGAACGGTCACTTTGTCAAAGAAGGCGAGACTTCTCCATACTATGGGTTTTCTGAACCATGGTACGACTCGGTGACAGGAATCATGATACCTGGTTTTGAAATATTCAGTGACCTTGCTCTCCCAGAAACAGAACCGCCGGTATATTATATTGAGAAAACTGTTGAGGACTGGTTAGTCTACCTTGAGCCAGATATGTTGGGGTCCTTGTTTGAAGAAGATGTGCCTGATGTTGCTTGGCAGGAGTTGCCAGTTTTAGACCATTCTGAAGAGCAAGAAGAAACAGACTGTGAAGATGTGCTAGTAGCGGTTATTCCGAGCAATGATACCTTTACTGAACCTCCGAGTCAGATTGCACCTGCAACAGAAAACCTTTCAAACTGGAGTTCTGATGCTTTTCCTACTTATTTTATTGCTAAGTCGATTCCAGTCAAGTCGATTAAATCCGTGTCAATGCCTAGTCTAGGCGAGTCATTTTCTGATTTTATTTATAATGTGAATCCTGAGCCTGTTCAGGATGAGTCCAATGATAATGATGTAATTTCTTTCCAGTCAATGAAATCTGATTCTCAGTATGTCTCTATGTTTGCTTCTGACTTTAATAATGATAACACTCCCTTCTCAGACGAGGAAGAAGGGATCGATGAAACTCCCCTTGAATTGCAGCATATGCTCAAACAAGAGGAGGAGCGCCGAGCCCAGCCTCTTAAGGATGAAATCGAAATTATAAACATCGGAACAGAAGATTTAATACAGGAAATACGAATTGGAAATACTCTATCTCCTGAAGAGCGTGATGAATTAATAAACCTACTTAAGGAATATAAAGAAGTTTTTGCCTGGTCCTACAAAGATATATGCCCGGGTTGAGTGAAGACATTGTTCAGCACAAGCTACCTTTGTTACCAAGAATTAAACCTAAAAAGCAGAAGCTAAGGAGAATGAAGCCCGAGTGGGTCTTGAAAGTAGAGGAAGAGGTTACTAAGCAGTTGAAGGCTGGGTTTCTGCAAGTAGTGGAATATCCAGAATGGCTCGCAAACATAGTACCTGTACCTAAGAAAGATGGAAAGGTGAGAATGTGTGTAGATTTCAGGGATTTGAACAAGGCAAGTCCAAAAGATGATTTTCCTCTACCACATATCGATATCCTGGTAGACAATACGGCCGGGCATGAATTACTATCCTTCATGGATGGTTTCTCGGGCTACAATCAAATTAAGATGGCACCCGAGGACATGACTAAGACCTCGTTCATTACACAATGGGGGACCTACTGCTATCGGGTAATGCCATTTGGTCTCAAGAATGCTGGTGCGACATACCAAAGAGCAGCTACAGCCTTACTCCATGACATGATACATAGGGAAGTCGAAGTGTACGTCGATGATATGATTGTAAAAGCCAAGGAAATGAGAGATGATATCCTGAACCTTAAGAAGTTCTTTGAAAGAATACTCAAATACCAGCTTCACCTAAATCCTAGCAAGTGTGTATTCGGGGTTACCTCTGGTAAATTGCTAGGATTCATGGTGAGCCAAAGGGGCATAGAGGTAGATCCTCAGAAGATTAAGGCTATCCAGGAGATGCCGCCGCCTAAAATCGAGAAGGAAATTCGGGGATTCCTAGGAAGGATACAGTTCCAAAGGCAATTCATTGCTCATCTTACATCAACTTGCGAACCTATCTTTAAGCTCTTAAAGAAAAATACTTCCAAAGAATGGACAGAGGAGTGTCAGCAGGCCTTTGAGAAGATAAAGCAAAGTTTGGCTGAACCACCGATAGTAGCACCAGTAATACCGGGGCATCCATTGCTGCTTTACTTGTCAGTAACAGAAACTACCATGGGTTGTATGTTAGCACAACAAGATCCAGAAACTAAGCATGAAAAGGCTGTATATTATCTTAGAAAGAAGATGTTGGAGTATGAACAGAAGTACACTGTCCTAGAAAAAACCTGCTTAGCTTTGGTTTGGGCTACTCAGCGACTCAGGCATTATCTTTTATCACATAAGGTTCTGCTTTTGTCAAGGATGGATCCTCTGAAGTATCTCTTTGAAAAACCAGCCCTGACAGGCAGGACCGCCAGATGGTTATTATTGTTGTCTGAGTTTGACATCACCCATGTAACCCAAAAATCAGTAAAGGGCGGAGCCATTGCTGAACAATTAGCGGAAGCACCCCGAGAAAAAAGTCAGCCTTTCAAGCCAATGTTCCCAGATGAAGAGATCATGATGGTAGAAGATAAATATCCAGAAACTGGTTGGACCCTCTATTTTGATGGTGCAGCAAACCAAACAGGGCAAGGAGTAGGGGCATTACTTGTGTCACCCCGAAATGAACATGTTCCCCTTGCCGTTAAGTTACAATTTAATTGCACCAATAATATGGCAGAGTATGAAGCATGCATCGTTGGGCTTGAGGCCGCACTGGCCTTAGGCATAGAGAATCTTGACGTATATGGAGATTCGAAGTTAATCATTTGCCAAACTCAAGGAGAATGGAGAACCAAAGAAGAAAAACTACAGCCATATCATGAATATTTAGATGTTCTTGCTCAACAATTCCGGTGCATCACTTTCAGTTATTTACCAAGGTTGAAGAATAGATTCGCCGATGCCTTAGCGACATTAGCTTCTATGATCGACATACCTCACAATATGAAGATGAGGCCCATCACGGTTCAGGAGCAATGGACTCCTGCATATGTTGATGCTATAGAGATAGCTGCAAGATGTCCCGATGGTAAGCCATGGTATACGGACATAAAGAACTATATCTCAGACCAGGGGCATCCTGACGAGGCCTCGAATAAAGAAAGGAGGACTTTGCAGAGATTGGCAGCTAATTTTGTCATTTATGGCGGGGATTTGTATCGACGGTCTTTCGATGGAATTCAACTCTTATGTGTCACTGAAGATCAGGCAGAAGAAATTCTCGCAGATATTCATGAAGGGGTGTGTGGGCCTCATATGAATGGGAAGATGTTGGCAAGGAAGATCCTACGTCTGGGGTACTATTGGCCAACGTTGGAAGCAGATTGTCACACATTTGTGAAGAAATGCTATAAGTGTCAGATACATGCGAATCTCATCCATGTACCACCTATCGAATTGCATTCTCTTAGCTCTCCTTGGCCGTTTTCGGTATGGGGAATTGACATCATTGGCAAGATTTCACCCAAGTCGTCTAATGGTCACGAGTACATACTCGTTGCAATTGACTACTTCACCAAGTGGGTTGAGGCCGCTTCTTACGCAAAGCTTACATCCGCATCAGTTGCTAAATTCATACGCACCAACATCATATGCAGATATGGAATTTTCCATGAACTTATCTCAGATAACGGATCTCATTTCAAGAAGGAAGTAATCACCCTTTGCGAAGAGTTCAAGATTAAGCATCATAAATCCTCACCTTATCGGCCGCAGACAAATGGAGCGGTAGAAGCTGCAAACAAAAATGTCAAGAGTATCATTAGCAAAATGTTAGAAACTTATAAGGATTGGTCGAATAAGTTACCGTATGCCTTGTGGGCTTACAGAACATTAATTAGAGCTTCAACTGGGGAAACCCCTTACTCTCTTGTTTATGGGATGGAAGCAGTGCTACCTGTTGAGATTCATGTACCTTCGCTCCGAGTATTGACTGAGGCTAAGTTGCCAGAAAATGAATGGGCAGATGCCAGATATAAAGAGTTGAACATGCTAGATGAGAAGAGGTTAAAGGCGCTTTACCATGTACAGGGTTACCAGCGCAGAATAGCTCGGGCTTTTAATAAAAAGGTTAAAATCAGAGACCTAGAAGAAGGCAATCTTGTTCTGAAAGAGAACCGAGCACCAGTGTTTGACCGAAGAGGCAAGTTCAAACCAAATTGGTCAGGACCATACATTGTGGACCAAATCTTACCCGGAAAAGCTGTCAAGCTCCGTAATTTAAATGGAGAAATATTGCCAGAACCAACAAATCTTGATCAACTCAAGATGTTCTATACTTGAACACCAGAAGGCCGTCCTTTGGCCGAATAAATCTCAAATTCATAGCCCAAAATTTTAAAAAAATATAAAAAAAAATATATATATATATATATAACCTTTTGCGAACCCTTTTGAGCCTAAATAACATTTTTCTTCAAAAACCCAATATACTAGGGGCATCCGCCCTGAACTACGCATGACCTGATCCCTACACGGGGTACGTAGGCAGCTCGGTCAAACCGAGTTCGGTTGTTTCAAAAGAAGAAAATCAATTATTCCAAAAATAAGTTAAAAAAAAAGAAGAAAAATTGAAATACCTTCGAACTAGGGGCATTCGCCCTGAACTACGCATGACCTGATTCCTACACTGGGATACGTAGGCAACTTGTTCACAGGTTCGGTCGAAATTCTTGCAAAAACCTTAAGCCATTCTTTGAAAAGCCCTACCTCACCTATAAAGTCCTTTTGGTGTTCAAGTAAAAAAAAAAGAGAAGAAAAAATGAAAAAGAGAAAAGAAAAAAAAATAAATGGAGCTTGAAGATCCGCTAGATTGAAAACCTGAAAAGGCCATCTAGGCAAAATTTAGGATATTCCCCTGCTAAGTTGAAAACCTGAAAGGGCGGCTTAGGCAAAAGTTAAGGGGGTGGCCTGCTGAGTCGAAAACCTGAAAAGGCGATTCAGGCAAAAGTTAAGGCCGAGCGGTCCGCGAAGTTGAAAATCCGAAAAGGGGAACTTGGTCGTGGTAAGATTGGGTTCTTCCCAGAAGAATTATGGCAATCTCTGAAATCACAGTAGGTCAGGCAAAAATAACAACGATTCCTGAACTAGGGGCATTAATTTTTAGCAATCGGAAAGTTGATAGAAAGACATACGAAGTATCACTGTCTTAAAAATAAGTGAAGATGTTTATCAATAAAGAAACATTCTTTAAAAGAGGCTAACCTAACCCAAAAGAAAATACTGATAAGTCAGAAGCATCACAGGATTACTTGAGTAATCTTGCTTACTTTGTCATTCTATTGCAAGTACCTGTGGTTTTTTTAATTGTTTATAAAAAATATTTTACGAATTATATTTTAAGAATTGTTGTAGGGTGCAATCACTCTGAAGGTAGGTTCATTAACAGGTTCTGAGAAACTTGAAAAAGGCGAGACTGTCATGAATGGCGAAAAATCTTTGAAGAATGATCTCTGGTCAATGAATAGAAGAAAGTTAGAATGCCTCAAGCTGGGGCCGGTTGCTAATGAAGTGGTGTACCAAATTCGGGCCTTGAAAGTCCTTTTACTATATGGTGTAATTAAATCCTTTACTTCCAAAGTTGTTAAATGGAGATTTCGATTTCCTTTTTCTGATAATCTCTGTCAAAACTCAAATTATCATATCTCTCTGAGTCCATTTGAAAATGGTATTTTCTCTTTGAACATCATACGAATATGATGTCTCATTTCTTTGGAATTCGTATAAATATGATATTCCATTATCTCTGAGTTATCTTTGAGCATCATATGAATATGGTGTCTCATTTCCTTGAAATCCGTATAAATACGTTATTTCATTCTCTCTGAGTCCATTAGAAAATTGTCTCTTCTCTTTGAACATCATGCAAATATGATGTCTCATTTTCTTGGAATCCGTATAAATACAGTATTCCATTCTCTTCAAACCATTCGAAAATGGTCTCTTATTCTCTTTGAGCAACATACAAATGTGATGTCTCATTTCGATGAACTCCGTATAAATACGGTATTTCATTCTCTTCGAGTCCATACAACTATGGTCTTTTATTCTCTTTGAACATCATACAAATATGGTATCTCATATTCTTTGGGAATCGTACAAATACGGTATCTCATCCTTTCTAAGTCTATTTAAAAATGGTCTCTTATTCCTCTTTTGGGATCCATACAAATATGGTTGCTCATTTTTGGAAAACCGTACTAGTACAGTGTCTCATTCTGGTGTCTCGTTTCCTCTGGGTCTCTATAACTGCAGCGTCCTGTTCTATTTGAACCCATACAAATATGGAATCACCTTCATCTAAGCCCGTTCAAAAATGATGCTTCGTGTTCTTTAAAATCTTTCGAAAGTCATCTATTATTCCCTCTAAGACCATTTGAAAATGGCATCTCATTTCCTTTGAAACCGTTCAAAAATGGTATTCCTTTCTCTCTGAAAATCCGTTGAAAATGGTATCCCATTCCTTCATTGCCCGTTCGAAAACGGTGCCGCATCGGGATTATTTTCATTCTAAAGTAGCACAATCTCTGCTCTTAGATTGAATTCATCTTTTTGTTATTCTAAACTACCAGCTCGTGGTGGTAAGAATAAGTGATATTTCGAGTATGTTCTAGGACTTCATCTAAGGTCTTGCATTAAGTTAGGTCGCATGCATTCGCATTTAGGTTGTGTTTTGTCTAAGAGAGTCATTTATTGGCAAAACGCTGTGCAAAATGGTGTTGTCACTTTTGCTTTGGTATTCAATGACTACGTCATCTCTACCAAAGAGGGGCATCTGTAGACACCCCCATTTTGCTCCGCTTTAATCAACAAAGAAGTTAGTGTTTCGTTGTCGGTTTTTCAGTATTTCCCATTCCCGTGTCCGCCTCGTATGTTTTCTCGATCTTTTTCGATCATTTCTGTCGTGTTTCGCATTTTCCCGCTAAGTGATGAGAAGGGTTATTCATAAGAATCAAAGCAAGAGAGAATATGGACCCATTTGCTGGGCCCGCATTGAGCATTTCCTATTAGAATGAGATCAAACAGGTGTGCCCTGCATTGTTTTTAATGAAAAATATGAGTTTTGAACTCATTTGGATCCAATGAATAAGATCAATTTCAATGGTGGGCATAGTGTATTTTTGCCAATCTGGTATGGGCCCATTATTGTCAAAAATTAAAATTTAAAGTTGTGGCTCGTCAAATTGGACAATTTGGATCATCCCATGGGACAGATTTAATGAGCGCGACAAATTTACACTTTGGTCCATAAATTGGACGATAGGGGCAGCTATTAGGTGAAGACTATGATTCGGTCATTTGAAGAAGATTCCCAAATTCGGTCAATGCCGGTGGGGGCCCACTTCAAAATTATATTTTACCCAACCAGTAGATCAAGGATCTAGGATCATTGAAGAAAGTGACTTACACTCTAAGTCTAGCCTTGTAGAGTGGTTGTGTTTGGATAAGACTAAATGGGCTCATACATTGCTTTCAATGTAGAAATGAACCCCACATATCAAGATTGATTTGAAAGGAAGGGCCTACTGTGTGTTTTGACTATTTGGTAGGAGCCCACCATGCGTCCAACATGTGTGGACCCACCACATGAGTCCAACCATTTTCAAGAAGTTAAAAATATTGAATCTTGAGTTCGGTCAACTTGGAATAAAGGGGCATATCATTTTTGAAAATCATGGAATTTAATTCCAAAATGGAAATTCATTCAAACACAAGTGGAATAAGGGACCCACATGTAATTCTCTTTTCTAACACCAATGAGGCCATTGTAGTAGCTTTCCTTTATTGACCGTATACTCTTCCGAGGTAGCTCCTATTTTCATTATGGTTTACCATCTCAAGCCTTCAAGGGAATCTTGCTATTTTAATTAGCACCGGTGCCTTGAAAATTTTCTATAAAAAAAGCATCGGCTGTCCAAATTGGTAGCTCACTGGTTGTTCCAAAAATAAGGTATTTTGAATAGTGAAATCAATAATTTCCATTCTCCTCTAAGTGTATTAATGGACATGCTAAATGGAGATCAAAGAAGTTGCCAAAGATGGTATCTATAGATGCTAGTATCGGCAATTGCCATGGGGGAGAATGGAATTTTTCTCACTCGGATGGGAGAAAAGGGAAGGCCATTACAAAGATGGGAGGGGACGGTTTTGTGAAAAAAAAAAAAAAGGAGACCGAGAACAAAGCTTATTCCCACTTCATCTTCTTGGAGATCAAGCCGTTTCTCCTTCCAGTTTTTTTTTTTTTTAACAATCCTCTATGTTTCACGGCCATCTTCTCTTACTCTCTAATCTATAAATCTTGGCTGAACTGTGTGTCTCTGACCTTCCCATCTCCTCAGTTAGACCAGCAAGCGTTCTATCAAACAAAAAAAAATGAAAAGAAGAGAAAAACAGAGTAATCGAGTTTGACTTCCTGGTGGGATCAAGCTCTCTCGTCTCTACATCTCTTTGAGATATTTCATCAACCCTCTCGTCTCTCGATCTCTCTAAGGTATCCCCATAATCCCAAGTTCTCCATCTCTCAAAGCAGAATCTCAAGATCTATATTTCAAAAAAAAGCAAGAAAATAGAGCACTCTCTCTTTCTCTCTGTTATCTCTCTCAACTCTCTCTCTGTTATCTCTCTCAACTCTCTCTCCGTCGTCTCTCTCACTCTATATCTATCCCTCTCCCTGTCGTCTCACTCTCACTCTATATCTATCCCTCTCTCTGTCTCTCTCACTCTCTCTATATCCCTCTCACTCTCTCTCTCTCTGTCTCACTCTCTCTCTGTCTCTCTCACTCTCTGTCTCTCTCACTCTCTGTCTTTCTCATTCTCACTCCCTCTCTATTTCTCACCATCTCACTGTCGTCTCTATCTCTCTAGCTCTCAACTCTATCACTGTTGTCTCTCTTTCTCACACTCTCTCTCTATCTCTATCTCTATCTCTCTCTCCCCATAGTAGTGAAGAAAAACAAAAAAGAAAGAAAGAAAGGGAATCGGATCGCGTGGGCAAACTTTCTCGGATTCTTAGGCTCTTGGATTCGGCGAGGATCTCGACTAAAGGTAGGTGCACTATTCTCAGATTTTTCTAGAATTGTTCTGTATTTTTTATATATATTTTGCATGGTTTTAGCATTTAATTGTATTGAATTCAATATTATATGGGTATGCTCAAAATCGTATTTTACGTGAGTGATTCAAGTCCGATTCGTCTCCAAATTTAATACACTGATCTGTTTAAATAGATTAAAAGAATTGTCGGATCGGATCGGACATTAGATCAAAGGATTTCGAGAATTTGAGTGGAGATTGGAATTTCATTTAAAATAATGACTGAGAAATTAAGAAATTGGAAAAAATAGCTATCTCAGGATGATCTATTTTTTGGAATATTAAAATTTTTCTATGTTCATCACATCAAAACAAGGTTAAAGGACATTTTCCGAAGTCGTAATTTTCTCAAAAATCATGTTTTAAAAATAGAAAACTCTTCAAAAACATCTTTTTGAAGAAGAAAAATGGAAAATATACTAAATAGATTCCAAAATTAATGAAATTTCGTGGGAAAATAATATGGTGCTGATACATTCTACCAAGAATTTTTAAGGATTTTTGGATTTTGATTGGTATATTATTTAATGCTTTATTTGAAAACAGTCAGATTTTGTGAGATTTTTTACTAACATCAAATCACAATTAAAATTCTCAACATTTTTACAACAGTCTTATATTTGATATTTCTTGTTGTTTTAAAATTTTCAATAGATTTGGAATTTGTTTCCTAAGGTATGTAGTGTAAATTCATAATCTGGTCTAAAAATTCAAAAATCCGAAATTGATAGTAAATAGTATCTAAAATTCATGAACATCTCACAGCATACGAATTGTACTCTTATCTTACTATTGTAGAAATTTCAATAAATTTATATTTCAATTTCTAATAGTTTCTGTGTAAATTTAACAATCTGGTCGTATTGTTATTAAATCAAACATTAATAGTAGCTTAATATGAAAATCCATAAATTTTTTCCAGTTAGCTACATTCCTTCATATCTTGTTGCTGTAAAAATTTTGATTTATTTAGAATTTTTTTGCAATGAGTTCACCTGTAAAATCACTCAGGTAGTCTGAAATTGATAAAATCCATTAAAAATTGAAATTAATCAAAAATTATTATGAAAATTTCTAAAGAACCTTAAATTTCTGTCACATGTTCACTCTTTAATCCATTGAAACAGAAATCTTAGGAGCCTTAGATTTCCCTTGTGAAATGGCCATAGCATCCGTAATCGTATCCCAATTGCAATCAATCATTGACAATTTGAATATTTAAGCTATAGCATGCTATTAGCTCCGAGGTTTACTGTCCACGAAAATCCTGAGAGATATGCTAGGCAATAAGATGCTATAACTTAGGTATTAAATTGCATAAGGGAAGAGCGCACGATTCCCTTCCGTAGATGCTATTCGTGGCCGAAATTTGTGAACCATAGAACCTTTGGTATTCCTTAAATGTTTAGAAACCGAAAATCCTTGAAATCTGAAATTCATTAACTTGAAGAACTTGAATCGATTTACCTCATGTCTTTCGGAACCGTTGGATTACAGTTTCCGTCATAAGAACTATTAGAGCCCTATTTAGGAACACATACGTCATGTCGTGTCCTAGGTTTTAGGGAGTCCTAGGTTTTAGGGAGTCTTAGAGTTAGGAGTCCAGCCTCATCACGGACGTTTGCTATGGATAGCAATCGTGCCATAGATCTAGTTACACTAGTCACCTAAATTTTCCCTAGGACAAGCCTAGTTACCTAGGATGTAGGTTAACCTGCATTAGTCTAAAGGACAACTTGCACTTAGATAGGATCATATAGCATCTTAGATGAAGTCCTAGGATAATAAAATCTTCAACTTGAATTAAATAACTTCTTTTAAAACTGTTGAAACAGTCAATCCAGTCTAGATCGGTGTCCTAGATGAGTTAGGCATAAGTAGCTTAGCTTAGGTGCACCGAACTATGTCGACTCTGATCTCAGTGAGGCTTGGGTACGTAGGCAGCTTGGATGCTTGATGGCATACCAATCACGAGTCGGCTCCACAACAAATTGTGGGGTTTTGTATATTAATTTTCTTGTAAATTCTTAATTAAATCACTTAGGACTTTCCATGAAATTAGAATTTTAGGAGAACATTCATTTAGATTGAATTCAAACAAATTAAGAAATCAAGATACACATTTAGGATCTACATTGAAATTAGATCATAGGATGCATGTCACATAGTTAGCACACTAACATAGAGTTAAATGAGCTATTTAAAAGAAATTCAAAAGAGTTAACTTTTGGAATTGAAGACCGATTATCGGGCAGGAATGGTGCATGTGGTGGATAACTCCCCATACCTTCCATTCTTGTAACTAGGTAACGAGTCTAGATTTCTGGTTAATTATGGGTCCTAGATCCCACATCTAGGTGGCGACTCTGTCATTCTCTTTTATGTGGAATTCGGATTACCTTAGTGATCCAAAGTTCACATAAAAGACGAATTAAAATCAATAATAAAAGAGCACACGCCAATCGCGTGGGTACGAGAGACTAAGAGAGATCATGGCGGCTCGCGCCCCACCCCTCTCGCGGGATCGGGTCCCACAGGTGGGCGGCACACATGGTTGACCCACATGAGTTGAGCACCCAACCTTGATGATGTCACAATGGTGACATCATATTTGTTAAAAGAAAAATAAAAAGAATAAAAAATGAAAAGAAGGAAAGAAGGAAAAGATGAATGATTGCTTAAAAAAGTTTTCTTCCAAAGAAGCAATGTGGAATGAGAATAGCATGTCTTGATTGACAAGAAATTAAGATTGGAATAAAATCCAATTTGGAAACAAGAAAGAAAGAAAGCAAGAGGGGAAAATTGGAAACAAGCCAAAAAGAGAGCTCTCACATTGGAAATTACTATTTCTCTCTTAACCATAGTTTTTTTTGTATAAAAATCAAAGGAAACAATCCTAGAAAGGATTGAAAAAAATCCAAATTTGTCATTTTTCTCTCTTCTCCCAAGAAAAAAAAAAAAACCTCTTCTCTCTTGAAGTGTGATTTCTCTTTCAAGTGTTCTTCACAAAAGGAATTCTTGAATTCCTTCTTCTTCTCCAAGGCATCACAGAATCAAGGATTATTAGAGGGTTCTTTGGATCTTTTTTAGTGTATAAAAGGGTTGGACAAAGCGTATATCTTGGATCACCAACCCTAGAGACAAGGATCACGATCAACGGTAAGGATTCCTCATCTTTGTGAAGTAGAAAAAGCATGCTAGGGTTTTAATTTTGATGGATCAAATCAACGAGTTTTTCTTTGAAATTTCAGTATGTTATATTATAGATTATGAGTTTTCAAAATCCAAAATTTGATTCAAAAATTAATTTTCCTCCATTTAAAAATGGTTTTCTTTTGTTTTTATTCAATATGGATCTAAATTAGATTATCAAAGCAAGTGTTTGAAAACATGGTTCTTTTTAAAAACTGATATTTTCTAGGTTTTATATAAAATACAAAACTACTGGAAACTTAATTTCCAACCGCGGTTCGGCCGTTTTATTTTTCATTCTATTTTGCAAAGAATAACCCCGAAAAGGGTTATTTCTTGATGAATGGAGCCAAAAGTATATCCAATCATGTCAAATTTAGTGAAAGTTTGTTTCGAGTAGTTTTACAAGGTTTTTAGATCAACCAAAAATTTTCATATTTTTTGGAGTTTATTTAATCGGATTGTTAATTATTTTAAATTTCGGCTATTTTTAATAAATATCAAATCGTTTTAAAAATTAATGAAACTTTTTAGAATTAAAGCCTGATAATAAATGGAAGTTTCCATTGAAAAATATTTTAAAACAAATATGATTTTTACTGTTTTCTAATCGCTTCCCCGTTTTACGTGCCATAGTTCTTTTTCTTATTAAATTAATATATTTTTAAAAATTTTCTTTACAAATCAGTAACTTTGGTTACCGGAATGTTAGAGAAATATTTTCAATTAATTTTGCAAAGATTTGATAAAGTCTTACAATTTATTTTAATAAACGGGTTTTAACGCCTAGGAAACAAATTGATCTCTTATATTTAAAAACCAATTTTATGGAGGAGATTTAAGTTTTAAGTTTTGACATTTTGATAATAAATTCTATAATGTATTATTTATCTACTGGAATTTTTCATTTGATTTTAGGATACCATTAGGTTTGCTTTTTAAGTAATTCTTTGGTTTCATCTGATTTTTGTGTGAATTTAAATGGGTATCAAATCGTCATAAAAATCCATGAAAGTCATACAGTAGTCTAAGCTCATGATTATCTTTATATTGTAAGAGTTTACGTTGATTTGAAATTGATATGCTATAGGTTACTGTGTTAATCTATAATATGATTTGAATTTTGAAAAATCAGAAATTGATATCTAATCTTAATGATAATTCATAAACAATTTTCAATAAGCTTTAATCATCTATATCTTTATTCTGTGAAAGTTTGGATTAATTTGAAATTGATATGCTATAAGTTACTGTGTTAATCTATGAACTGATTTGAATTTTAAGAAATTGGAAATTGATATCAAATCTTAATGAAAATTCATATAAGTTTTCCAATAAGCTATAATAATCTAGATCTCGATTCTGTGAGAGTTTGGATTAATTTGAAATTGATATGCTATAAGTTGCTGTGTTAATCTATAATCTGATTTAAATTTTGAAAAATCAGAAATTGATATCAAATCTTAATGATAATTCATGAAATTTTTCCAGTAAGCCAAAATCATCCGTATCTTGTTACTGGAAAAGTTTCAGCGGATTTGGGATTTGATTGCTTAGGGTTTCTGTGTAATCCTAGCAATCTGATCTTAATGTTAATAAATCATAATTTAATAGCAAATCAACACAAAAGTCAGTAAAAACGTCCAACAAATCTTAACTTTACATCATGAATTTAATCCCTAACTTGTTTGAAACAGAAACCTTAGGGTTCCTAGATCTCCATTGTAAATTCGCTATACCGCGATAGTCTAACTGCCGAGATCGCAACTGTAATCGTATACTAATTGCGATTAATCTTGCATAATTGGAGTGCTTAAATTATAGTATGATATTGGCTCCGAGGTCCACTGTCCACGGAAATCCTGAGAAATATGCCAGGCAATAAGATACTATAATTTACATGCTAAATTATACAAGTGTTGAGAGCACAATTCCCTTCCATGGTTGCGATTCGAGGCCGAAACTTGCAAACCATAGAGCCTTTGGTATTCCTTAGATGCTTAGGAATAAAAAATCCTTTAAATTGAAAATCATCAAGTTCAACAAATTGAACTAACTCACTCCATGCCTTTGGAACCGTTGGATTACGGCTTCCCATCGTAGGAACCATTAGAGCCCCATTTAGGAACACTTGTGTCATGTTGTATTCTAGGTTTTAGGGTGTCCTAGAGTTAGGGAGTTCAGCGTCATCACGACCGATTGCTATTATTAGCAATTGAGTCATAGATCTAGTTACACTACTTATCCCTTTTTCCCATAGGACAAGCCTAGTTACCTAGGATGTAGGTTAACCTGCATTAGTCTAAGGAACAACTTGCACTTAGATAGGATCATATAGCATCTTAGATGAAGTCCTGGGATAGTAAAATCTTCAACTTGAACTAAATAATTTCTCTTAAACTCTTAAAACAGTAAATCCAGTCTAGATCGGTGTCCTAAATGAGTTAGGCATAAGTAGCTTAGTTCAGGTGCACCGAACTACGATTGACTCTGATTCTAGTGAGGCTGGGATACGTAGGCAACTTGGATACTTGAGTGGCATACCAAGCCCGAGTCAGCTCCACACATAAGTGGTGGGGTTTTGTACATTAATCATTAAATTAAAAGTAATTAAATCACATAGGACTTTCCATGAAATTAGAATTTTAGGAGAACTTTCGCTTAGATTGAATTCAAACAAATTAAGAAAATCAAGATACACATTTAGGAATTACACTGAAATTAGATCTTAGGATGCATGTCATGTAGTTCGCACATTAACATAGAGTTAAATGAGCCATTTAAAAGAAATTCAAAAGAGTTAACTTTTGGAATTGAAGACCGATTATCGGGCAGGAATGGTGCATGTGGTGGTAACTCCCATACATTTCATTCTCGTAACCAGGTAACGAGTCTAGATTTCTGGTCAATTATGGGTCCTAGATCCCTCATCTAGGTGGCGACTGTGTCACTCTCTTTTGCGTGGAATTCAGATTGCCTTAGTGATCCCAAGTTCATGGAAAAGATGAACTAAATCACACCTCGCTAGGCTCAGCGGCTTACCTCTGCCCTTATGGGTACTGGGTTGCACGTTTGTTTGCACCCTATGGCTTGGTTGCTGCCTGCTTGGTTGGGTAATTAAAATCAATAATAAAAAGCACACGCCATTCGCGTGGGTATGAGAGACCAAGAGAGTGTAGCGCCTCGCGCGCCGCGACCCTCTCGCTGGATCAGGTCCCACACATGTTTAAAGATGTTTCAATCTCTTTTCAAGATCTCCGTCATGGTTATTATCCCTTCAGATTGCTTAGTTTCAATCTCCTTAACTCAAAGAGTAACAAAAGAAGCTTTGTTGGCGCTTACTCAGACATGAAAGAAGAGCCAAAGAGAAAATGAAAGTTCAACCGGCTTCCAGAAAGCTTTATCCTTCATGAAGTCCCTGCCATGACTAAATCGCCCTTTTGTGTTTTTGATTTAGCGGACTGCATGCCTTAATTTTTGCCTGGACTGTCTGCCCTTGCAGATTTTTCATCTAGTAAGCTCAATACCCTGATTTTTGCCTAAACTACCCTTTCGGGTTTTCAGCTTAGTGGGTCTGAGACTCCATCATTTTTTTTCTTTCTGTTTTTCTACAAACCTGGGCCTAAATGCACCAGAAGGACTTTCAGGTAGGCTTAGGTTCAAAAAGGCTAAACCTTAATGTGTTTACATGCATTTGGACCGAGTCTGGACTCTCTGACTGCCTACGTATACCTGAAGAAAATGGGAATCAGATCCGCGTAGTTCGCCCGTTTAGGTTTTAGGGATTTTTTTTGTTCAAAATGTTACAAAAGATGTGACCGAACATGAAGTGATCAGGCTACCTACGTACCCTTAAAAAGGGATCATGTCATAACGTAGTTCAAACTAGTCTTTTTTTTTATACATATATATATATATATATATATATATATAAATGCCCCTAGTTTGGGTTTATCAAAGAAAACAAGTTGTTTTATAGGCCCAAAGGGTTTGTAAAACGGTTTAAAACATTTAGGTTGTTGGCTCAAAGCTCAGGTCGATCAAGGACGGCCTCCTGGTGTACTTAAGCATAATACTTTTTTAACTGATCCAGGTTTGTAGGTTCATTTAATTTTTCTCCATTTTCATCGAGGAGTCTTACGGCTTTTCCAGGCAGGACTTTATCGACGATATAAGGACCAAACCAGTTTGGCCTGAATTTACCTCTCGGATCAAATACCGGTGCCCTGTAGGACTTCAAAACAAGATCTCCAGGCTTCAAATCTCGGACTCGAACTTTCTTGTTGAAAGCTCTCTCAATCCGTCTCTGATATCCCTGGATATGGTACAAGGCTCTCAGCCTCTTCTCATCTATCATCTGCAGCTCATCATGTCTGGCTTTAGCCCACTCAGACTCTGGTAAGTCAGCTTCCATCATCACTCTCAAAGAGGGGATTCTCAGATCAACAGGGAGGACTGCCTCCATTCCATACAATAAAGAGTACGGAGTTACACCTGTTGAAGATGTGATCGATGTCCGATAAGCCCATAAGGCATATGGGAGTTTGTTCTACCAATTCTTATAAGTCTCAGTCATCTTACTGATAATGACTTTGATATTCTTGTTTGCTGCCTTTACAGCCCCATTTGTTTGAGGTCTCTAAGGAGATGACTTATGATGTCTTATCTTGAACTCTTCACACAGATGTAACACCTCCTTCTTGAAATGCGACCCATTATCTGAAATCAGCTCGTGAGGTACTCCGTATCTGCAAATAATGTTGGCACGGATGAACTTTGCAACTGTGTTCGAAGTTATGGAAGCATATGAAGCAGCTTCAATCCATTTCATAAAATAATCAATTGCGACCAGAATGTACTCATGCCCGCTCGAGGACCTTGGATAAACTTTCCCAATTATATCAATCCCCCACACTGAAAACGGCCATGGCGAAGTCAAAGAATGCAGCTCCGAAGGAGAAACATGGATAAGATTTGCATAGACTTGACACTTATAGCATTTCTTCACAAATGCGAAGCAGTCTGCTTCCATTGTGGGCGAATAGAATCTAAGTCTCAAAATCTTTCTTGGCAACATTTTCCCATTCATATGAGGTCTGCAAACTCCCTCATGAGTCTGCTCAATAAGCTCTGCAACTTTATCTTCATCAACGCAAAGGAGTTGTATGCCATCAAATGATCTTCTGTACAGCTCTTCACCACAATTGATAAAGTTGGCAGCCAACTTCTGAAGAGTCTTCCTCTCTTTGCTTGAAGCTTCTGGAGGATGCCCTTTGCCAGCAATAAGATTTCTGATATCTGTGTTAGGGCTGGCAATTTCACCCGAAAAAGCGGGGATCCGCCCCGCCCCGCCCCGTTTGGGGAGGGGATTCCCCGATTTGAAAGGGGAAGGGGAAGGGGAAGGGGAAGGGGATTATAAAAATTCCCCGGTGCGGGGAGGGGAAGGGGAAGGGGATGGAGTTGTCCCCGCCCCGCCCCGCTAATCAATGCCATTTTTTTGTAAATTTTTAAGTGTTTTTTTTAAGGAAAACTACTAGAAACTCTGTGGATCGGCTACAAGATTCCCCCAAACATAAACTTAGCTTGTCTTAGCTTGTCTTTTCCTTTTAATTAGCTTCTGAGAGCATTTTGGGAACTATAATAACCTTTTCACAGATGTTGAAATAATAAAGACAAGCTGAGAGCCTGAGACGCTGAGTGTATGCAATTATCAAAAAATCGTAGTGCCAACAAAATTTTAGGGCTGGATTGCAGGTTTTAATTTTCAACAAGAAAAATTTAGCTACTAGAAATTTGTTTCATGTCAGCACTAGACTGAATTGCAGTTAAAGAAATAAGTCATTTGTTGATTTTGTTCTCTCCATTCTCATTTCTCATGCTCATCTGGGGGTTAACATGCTATACAGAATGAACTAATGAACATTATTTTGCGTGTGTGAGCGCCCACTTATGGACTTTTAAAGTTCATTGTGACTACTGAAATAGTTACTTTTTGCACATTGGCTGCCTGTTAATGAAGGTAATCCTGGTGCTCATTTCCTATTTATCATTCCATAATTTATGCAGAAAATTGCTAAAAGATGAGGTCCTGTTGTTATTTATGTTTGTTGTCTCATCCATGCATTTCTGATTTTGTCCATTTGTTTGTTGATCACATGAATAGAATCATAGCATTCATCACAATATTGTCTGTAATGGACGTAGAAGAAAGAAGCTCTGTTTGCTGGTTTGATTGGGTTCCAAAGAGGGGGCGGGGCGGGGATTTTGTCCCCGAAGGATGCGGGGAGGGGAAGGGGAAGGGGAAGGGGATTAGATATTCCCCGCGGGGAGGGGAGGGGGATTCCCCACCATCCCCGCAGAGGGGAAGGGGAAGGGGAGGGGGAAAATTCCCCGCAGAGGGGAAGGGGAAGGGGACCCCAACATCCGGCCCCGACCCGCCCCGTTGCCACCCCTAATCTGTGTACCAAGGCTTCCCATCTGGATACCTAGCTGAAATCTCTATAGTATTCACATGCGCAGGAGCCCACTAAAGTCTGACAACTAGCGGCTGAACCTCCATTGATACAGAAATGTCTAACATCGAGGCAAGGGTTGCCAAAGCATCAGCAAAATGATTTCTAGTCCTTGGCAAGTGAGTGAATGTGATGTTCTTGAACTTCCTGACCAGAGATTCCAAATATGTATTATAAGGGATCAACTTATCTTCTCGAGTTTCCCATTGCCCATTAATCTGGCAAATAATCAAGATAGAATCCCCAAACACATCAATATCTCGAATCTGCAAAGCTAAGGCTTCCTCCAGTCCGGCGATACAAGCTTCATATTCGGCCATATTGTTCGTGCATTCAAACTGCAGCTTAATAGAAACAGGAATATACTACTTCCGAGGGGATATAAGCACAACTCCTACTCCCTGTCCTCGATTGTTGACAGCTCCATCAAAGTACATAAGCCACCTAGTACTCGAAGTCTCTTCTTCAACATCCATGATTTCTTCATCAAGAAAATCTGCCTTAAGAAAAGCATTCTCTTCAACAGGAGCATCACCTAGCTGCTCAGCAACAACACGCCCCTTAACTGATTTCTGAGTGACATAGGTAATGTCAAACTCAGATAACAACAATAACCACCTTACAGTCCTTCCTCTAAGGGCTGGTTTCTCAAACAAGTACTTTAACAGATCCATCCGTGATAGCAAAAGAACCTTGTTTGACAGCAGATAATGTCTAAGCCTCTGGGTAGCCCAAACCAATGCTAGACATGTCTTCTCCAGAACTGTGTACTTTAATTCATACTCCAGCATCTTCTTACTAATGTAGTAGATAGGCTTCTCCCTTTTAGTTTCTGGATCTTGCTAAGCAAGCATGCAACCCATCGCTGTATCCGTGATAGACAAGTACAACAACAACGGCTGACCTAGAATAACTGGCGATAGAACAGGGGGCAAGGATAGGCATTGCTTAACTTTTTCAAAAGCCTCCTGACACTCTTCATTCCACTTCTTCGAGGAATTCTTCTTCAGAAGCTTGAAAATAGGTTCACACGTCATCGTCAGATGTGCTATGAACCGTCTCAGATACTGAAATTTGCCAAGGAAACCTCGGATCCGCCTTTCTGTCTTCGGCGGCTACATTTCTTGAATCGCTTTGATCTTTTGCGGATCCACTTCGATTCCTCTTTCGTTGACCATAAACCCTAGGAGCTTTCCTGATGTAACACCAAAGATGCACTTACTCGGATTTAGGCGAAGCTGATATTTCCTGATCTGCTCAAAGAACTTTCTCAGGGCAATAGTGTGCTCAGGTCGAGTCTTGCCTTTTACAATCATGTCATCGACATATACTTCGACCTCTTTATGGATCATATCATGTAAAAGAGTTGTAGCAGCTCTCTGATATGTAGCACCAGCATTTTTCAAACCAAACGGCATCACCCTGTAGCAGTAAGTACCCCACTGAGGAATGAATGCTGTCTTCATCATGTCCTCGGCGCCATCTTAATTTGACTGAAGCCTGAAAATCCATTCATAAAGGATAAAAGAGCATGTCCAGCTGTATTATCAACCATGAGATCAATGTTTGGAAGAGAAAAATCATCCTTAGGACTGGCCTTGTTCAGGTCTCGAAAATCGAGACACATTCGAACTTTCCCGTCCTTTTTGGGCACCGGTACGATGTTCGCAAGCCACTCTGGGTATTCAACCACTTGAATGAATTTGACTTCTAACAGCTTCTTTACTTCTTCATAAACTTTCAACTCCCATTCAGTTTCTGCTTCTTTGGTTTAGCACTAGAGATTAAGGGTAAGCGATGCTGAACAATTTCTTCACTTAATCTTGGCATGTCATCGTATGACCAAGCAAAAACTTCCTTGAACTCTTTAAGTAGGGTGATTAATTCCTCGCGTTCTTCAGGAGATAAAATTTTGCCAATTCGAATATCTCGAATCAAGGTTTCATCACTTATATTCACAGTTTCAATTTCCTCTTCGAGTGGTTTTGCTCGGCAACTCTCCTCCTGTTGAATCATGTGTCTGATTTCAGGGGGAGTGTCATCGGCATCCTCGTCAGAGGGGAAGTCTTGATTGTTATTATTAAGATTATCAGATTCTGAAGCAGAAACGTTAGAAACAAAAGTAGAAACAGGAATGTACGCAGAAGAAGAATCCTATATTTCATTGAATGTTGAATCAAGTACATCAAATGATGAATTACCCACATCGGGCTTTACAATAGACTCTTGAAACACATTTACAGAATCAACGGATATATTGACATTTGTGTCAATTGACTCTGAACTATGTTCTGAAAGAATATCTGTCTCAACAATAAAAATAGCATCCGACTCAATGTCGCTGGAAGAAGAATCGCCATCAACCTCAGGAGACTCGACCTTTATAGTACCTGCATCAAAAGAACTGTTAGAATAAACAGACTCCGAATCAGACTCAGAGTCTGACGCATACTTACGGAGAACTGACTCTTTTGAAGGGACACGACTGTATTGGAAAGTAACCTGAGGTATGACCTGAGAGGTCCAATTAGTCAATGGTTCCTCTGCCGGGGTGATTAGGTGAGTAGGATTCAGAATCAAATAACCCTGACCGATCACAACAACAATTTGTGACTCCCCATGAAATAGTGAATTCAGAAGGCTCGACTCTATGTGTTCTGCCCAATCTGCTTCTGACTCAACTTCTGTGATCTGCATACCTGTCAGCTTATCTTCTAATTCGAGATCAAAGAAAATTTCGAACCCTGGCAGCCTCTGTCCTGTATTCTCATCTAGCCAAGTTTCAGCAAAGCCACAGAAGGGAAAGTCTGCACCCTCCTTTTGGAACCGACCATTCATTAGCAAATCAATAGGCGCCATCGGTAATTCTAACCCTTTTCGACGACATTCTGCCCATTTCAACATCAACTGCTTCATCTCTTTAATCTCTTTCTTCGTTGGTTTGTACCCCAGCCCAAATAAACCATTGAATGTTTGAAATACTGGAAACTCAGTCAAACCTTGGTGATATTTACCCAACCCGGCACCTGGTATGTACCCTTGCCGGCGAATCATCTTGATGACATTCGAATTAGTGCTGGCCAGGAAACAAATTTCCTCATTCATAGCTTCCTCAAAGGTGATTGCAGTCACTTCAAGAGGAAAACCAGTCAAACTAATATCATCAGCCTTCCCCACAGCCCGGGCTTGAATAATCTGCCCTACTTCAAGATCCGGATCTCCCTTCATAGTTATCACTCGATTCTTGTCAATAAATTTCAGTTTTTGGTGGAGAGTAGACGCAACAACCCCGACCTTGTGCATCCACGGATGACCGAGCAGCAACAGAAATGAAGCTTTGATATCTAATACCTGGAACTCTATTTCAAATTCCTCTCCTCCAATCTGTATATCTGTGACCAAAGTTCCGATCACGTCCCTGCGAGTGCCATATACGCTAAAATTCCTTGCTCAGACGGGATAAAATCCTCAGGACCAAATCCAAGGGTTGTCGCAGTACTCAATGGGCAGACGTTCAAAGCAGAGCCATTGTCGACCAACACCTCTAGCACTTTCTTCTTATTACAAACAACTGTGATTTTCAGAGATTTTGTGTGGTCTCGGCCCTCAGGAGGCAGATCTTCATCTGTGAAAGATAGAGTCTTAGACACTTTTGTCATGGCGACCAAGCTTACCAACTCATCAGGAGTAGTGTCTACAGAGACTTGTGCTGAGTTAAGCTCTCGAAAGACTAACTTTCTGTGCTTGGATGAGGCCATGAGTAAACCCCATACTGAGATATTAGCCTGAGTCTTTTTCAACTGTTTCAACAAGCTCTCTTCTTCTTCATCTACGCTGACCTTGTTCTGCTTCGCATTCTCTGCGTTTCTCGCAACTTCTGCAGGATTTTCTACACTCAACTCTAGGGGTTTGAATACACGCCCACCGCGAGTCATATGACGCATCTCGTCACATTGGTCATCTAATAATTAGTCTTCTCTGGTGTCGGCCACCGTTACCGTATGGCCTGTGGGGTCTTCTGCGGAATCACCAATGAATGTCTCCTAACGCCGCGCGACAGCCTATCTTACTTAAGCACCGCCTAGAACCCTTTGTAAGTGTAAGCCAAATAAGGCATCCGGAAATTTCAACTGAATGGCCCAGCAGGAGATTCAATATTTATGCGCGGATGTAACAACAGCTCGTCATCTTCCATTCGGACAACATATGACTCTCTACTGTCTTTTTCTTCTTCAAAGTCCTCAGCCCTTAGGACATACGAAGCTTTCTTTGCTTTTCCTGCACTGCCAGTCTGAACCACAGAAGAGTGAGATGTAGACGACCCGGCAAATTCATCGTCTTCAAAGGAAATTACATAACGTTGCTTCTTTTCTACTGCTTCAAAATCTTCCTCGTCAAACTTCATTACATAGGTTTTTTCTATGGTAATGGCACAAATGAGGGTTGACGGATCAAGCAAAGGCTCATTAGCAAAAATTGCATTGGTAGTAGGAGGAGGCATAGCATGATGGTTAGGAAGTGGGTTTTGAGTAACATTCGGTCTCTCAACTGCAAGCTTGTCCTTGTCCATCATATTCTGAATGGCATGCTTCAAGGCCAAACAATTTTCAGTTAGGTGACCCAGGCCTCTATGATACTCACAATACTGATCCATCTTCCAAAATGTTGGTAAGGGATGAGGTGGAGGTTTGATATCGGGGAGCCGGATCTTTTTGTCTTTTATCAGTTTCTTGAGTATCATTGTTATAGGATACGGAAGGGGGTCGGATTTTCTGTCAAAGGTACCTCTCCTTGGTGTCCTTGCAGATTCTGTAACAACTCTGGCAGCACGCCTGGTGTAACTGACAGCATGAACCTCCTTGGGCTGAATTACAGGCCTTTTACCCTCTCGGATCTCAGAATTGGCTCTCAAACCCTTTGCTATGGCATCCTTTGTCTGAGTACCCGTTTTGATCAAGTGGTCAAAGCTCGGATAATGCTGAGGTGCCAAGAAATGAAAATACCGACGAGACAAACTCTTCAAAACTAGTTTTATCTGCTCTGATTCAGACATTCTCTGGCTTATCTGAGCAGACTTGCGTCTCCAACGTCTGATAAAGTAAGTGAAGGTCTCCTAAGGACCTTGCTTCAGCTGTTGCAGGTCTCTCTTCGTGACCTCAATGCCGTCCTCCATTGAGAACTGTTCTATCAGTTTCTCAGAGATGTCTTCCAGGGTTCTCACCTCTTCTGGCTTCAGCCTCAAGAACCACTTCTTCGCAATTCCTGTCAGAGAGATCGGGAACAACTGGGCCATCTGCTCACGGCTCAGACCGTATTGCTGGGATAGAATGATAAACCATCTCATATGATTGCGCGGACATCCGGTTCCATCATATTTATCATAATCAGGAGCTTTAAAGTTTGGCGACAAAGATACTGTCGAAGACAGTATTAATTCAGAGACATCAAATTTCTTTGGCCCCTGCACCTTCATCTGCTCCATTTCATGAGCCATCTTGCTAAACTTCTCAGACATTTCTTTTTCAAAATTTTCAAACTTCTCTTTTTCTTTATCAGCTCTGGTAGCACAATACTCTGCAGCATATTGCTCTTCATCTAAATCAACCTCAAAAGGTGGGATAACAGGTCTATGCATTTCAGGAGATGTAGCACGAGGAGGTGGAAGTAAGGGACTTCTAGATGCAGAAGCCTTATCACTCATCTGAGTTTTCATATGAGCCATCTCTTCCTTCATTCCCACCATGTCTCAAGTGAGATTCTTCATCATTTCTTGCATACTCAATAGAAGGTCTGTTGGGTCAGCCATTTGGTTCACATTAGAGGAACCCGACGACTCTGGTGAAGATGGTAAAGGTATTGTAGATGACACGGGGGAATCAAAGTGACGAACAAGTCTGGACACTGAGGTAGGTCTAGACCAGGTGGGCTTAGCTTGGGAGTCCTTTTTCGGAGCGATGGTTGCTATCTTTCAGAATCCTATTTGGAAGTTAACAAACTAGATTAAATGAATGACAACTGAATAAGGTAGTTTTCACAAATAGAAAGAAAATAAAACAAACATCCTTTGTATTGATTATATTAGCAGGTTACAACGCCAGCGATTGGTTACATATAGAATGATGAAACTATGGATCACTGACTGTCTATAACATGTATCAAGTAAAATTCCTTTCTTTAAAATTTTCATCTATAATGAAACCAGATTTACAATCTTTGACTCTTATTATATTCAAGTAAAATAAATGAAGACAAAAAAGAAATGATAATCTCAAGCCGAAGATCTTCATGGTTCACCAATCTGAGCTCTTCGGTTTGCAGGCCCTTCAAATATTCCTCCCTTTCGAAGCTTAGACATGAAAGCAGACCTCCTCTCTGTGATTTTGTCTCTCCAAGCAGCTACTATGGATGCAATGAGATCAGGAGTAAGGTCTTCACAACTAGGTGGTGTGATAACCGTAGGAGGACACAAAATTCCAGTAATCTGATAAGGGAAACACAAAGGCGCATAGAAAGATGATTTTTCTAAACCCATAAGATAGACAAATGAGTATGGGCAAGTGCTAGTGATAATTTGTGGGCAGGATTGACTCACCCAACGAAATTGGTTTTCTCCTACATTCTGCAACCAATGGTGCCATTCATTAAGCTGAGGTTGCTTAATCTTTGTCTTCCAGGAATGAAAACTCTTAAGGGTGTACTCAATGCGGTTTTGTGCCTGAAGGATAGTGAGTTTCTCACATAGCCACACATATAAAGCTTAGCACATCTGAAAAAGTTATCTTGCATTTTTTTACTAGTAATAAAGTCTAAGCCATAAAAGGTTTCGGCTAGCATGGTAGGGACAAGATTTCTCCCCTCATTTATCTGATTTACTATTGTCAACAAGGTGAAAGGAGCAGCACTAGAGTCTCTACGAAGGACATGGCGTGCAAAGACAGCAAAGACTAAGGCATTATGTCGACATTCCTGAAAACGGAAGTCAGTAGGATCGACATTTTTAGAAAATAGTTCAATGAGGGCTTGAAATTGCACATTTTTCTCGGTTAAACACGACAGAGTTTTCACGATCTTATTTTCAAAAAGTTTGCAAAAAAGATCATGAGGGGAGTCTACACTTGAAGGTCGGATCCAAAGTCCCTCAGGAGGAAGCTCTAACAGGGCACACCAATCTTCAAATATAGGACAAAGTTGAAAAGACCCAAATCGAAAGACATGGAAAACAGGATCCCAACATCCAGCAGCTGCTTGAAGAAACTTCCAATTTATACCGCGACTATTCAGATGAGTAAATGAACCGATGAAACGCTCAGCCACACTTCTTTCTTCACACCTCTGTTGAAAAGATTTAATAGTCTCAGCTATCCACTTGTCTAACAAATTGTTCGCCATGATCAGACCTGACACTCAGATAGAAGAAGATGATAAGGGAAGGAAGATAACCTTTAAGTAAATAATAAGAATAAACTTGACAATTAATTATACGGGAAGGATACAATCTGGGACATTGAATTTTTCATCAAAGATGAGATAACCAAGAGACCAGACAATAGACCACGGCCATAAAATGACAAAAGTAGGTCACAAACCAGATCTAAATCTGGCGATGAATATCATCAACTGTGCGATCAAGAGGATCAAAATGATAGACCATGGTCATAAGGACAGCGAACGAGCTATCGGCCAGATCTCAAAACAAAACAGGTAGACAGACAAGCATATACCCTAATGAATAATAGATACACAAATTGAATCTATGACACAACAAAAGAATGGATACATAATCACAGGGTAACAAATAAATTGTGACCACGAAAATGATATGTACAGGCTACTAACCAAGTGAAACTGAAAGGATATAAATACAACTGATCAAACGAGAAGTTCTCGCTAAAAGTGGGTTCCAAGCTAATGAAGGTTATACACGGGAATCAAGACAAGGTAAACTGACTCCAAAGGATAGCAATCATGGTCAACATGTTTTGGATAAAATCCAGCAGCATAACGGCTGTACGAGGAGGTCAAGGTCTAGACAAAGTAAACTGACTCTAAAGAGTAGCAGTTATACTTAAAATGGGTTGCGAAAAATTCGGCAACACAATGACTAGATAAGAAAGTCAAAGTAAGGTAAACTCATAGTTTAACTTACTCTAAGAAATAGCGGTCATGCTTAACATGTTCTGCGAAAAATTCGGCAGCATAACGGCTAAACAAGAAAGTCAAGGTAAGGTAAACTCATGGTTTAACTAACTCTAAGAAATAGCGGTCATGCTCAAAATATTCTGGATAAAATTCGGCAGCATGAAGACGCTAGAAAGGATTCCCACAACTCAACCAAAGGTATATGAATGACGGTGGTAAAATCAGCTCAGAATCGGCAGACGAAATATGGTTAGCAGGGAAAGGTAAATGAAGGACTGACCATAGGTGAGAACATACAACAACGGGTCAAATCCTATGATCAACAGATCGAAGGATAAATCATGGCCAAGATAATGGCAAGCAAAAGCCACTGACTAGACTCAGATCCGAATAATGATTGGATATAACCGATTGAATTGAACAAGAAACTCTAACTAAGAGGAGGACCCTAATATATATAATTAGTATATATAGGTATATATACATACACATATATCCTAACCAGGGGCACCAGCCCTAATTTTAATCTACAGAGTCAAGGAAGTCTCGACTCAAGACAAACTGGTGAGTGTACTAAGACCGTGTTGTAGCCATGAAAAATGAGCTACCCTAGTCTACAGATGGGACAAAGCTCCTAACTCTAGGCTTTACATGTGTAAGCAACACATGTTCAACCCGAATATGAATGCAATATACTTATATAAACACGGGTACTTCCTCGTTTGGTTTCACTAAGTCAGTATGTATATACATAATATATAAAACAAAGTAGGGCTCCAGACTCAATCTATCGGGTATTATGCGTATGAACCATACTTAATATGTATAACACAAGTACGCCCCATGTTATACATAGTATGCTTCATTACTCATCGGCTGCTGTAGACAAAAGTACGCCCAATGTCTGCGACTGCAGCACCGGCGCATAGCTTGAAAATAGATCCAGCAGTTCCGTCAGGGTAATGACCTCCCAGTCTGGTACGCACTGTATCTATTTTCGTAGAGCCAATAATAATGAAAAACAATGAAAGAAATAAAGAATAAGCAATATGATAACATATAATGTGCAGTGTGTGAATCCCTTGTTTTAATTACGCACCTATCTGGTGCCCCTGGATTCTAACGATAGAATTCCCATTTAAAATGATTTTAACTCAAATTTCTCCAAAGTTAGTAAAAATGGTATTTTAACAGAGTTAGGCAATGTTTCAAGAACTACCCAGCAGAGTCGCCAGCCTGTGGACCCTGATCCGAGGATGGTGAGGAAACGAGTCCCCAGCGGCCTCTGGATCATCCACGTGAAAGAGAGCTCTGCCAAGGAACTCTCGAAACGGTGCCACCCTCATAGCATAGCACGAGTGGCGATACAATCTAGATACCTCCTGATCCAAGGATAAATCCCCATACCTAGACGTACCTGAAATAAACTCAGAGTCGCTATCCATGGATAGGCCATGGAACTCCAAAATCAAATCCTCTGTGCAATGGATAACCAGAAATATATATGGATTCGTGCCTGGTTACGAATGGAGAAGGTCCGAAGAGCACCCCCAATTCATCCGAGTGCAAGCACTTGGTCTCTTATGCCATTTATTATTAACCTCGGAGAGTTTTAGGCAAAAATATAATGTGAAATGGGAACAAATATCCCCGAGTGGACGTCTACCTAATCATGCATGACTCGGGGATGAAATAATAAACACACATAAAATAAAATAAAGAGATGTGTCGTCTAAGCACATCTAGGTTACGCGTGACATACCTAAATGGTGTCTAAGTTCGGGTGTGCAAACACATACATGTTACAACTACAGGTATAAGGTCTGCGCACGAAAGTAAGAGAAAACAATAAAATACACAATCATAACAACACAACAAATCCTAAGACTCTAATGATTAAGCCCAGTCCTCGGATGGTCTGATGTTCATCCAAAGAAGCCTACGTATCCCCACCTCCGTAAGAATCAAAGCAACGTAGTTCTTCGCGCCTATTCTAAGTTATGATGCCTAAGACACCTATACCTATATCCTAGACTCGATCTAAAAGACCGGACTAATTATTAAAGCTTCTTGAACAATTATTTAAATTCTAGTGAATTGTAGATTTTAGGACACCCTATATGCCCTAACTAAATGCAGGTTAGCCCTAAGCTAATGCAGGTGATTCCTACAACCTATGTGTAACTAGGTTGTGTTTTCTAAGGAAAACAAAGGGTGGACTAACGTATCCTATTTTAGTAATCAATCAGCGATGTGGATCACCGACTGACCGGACGGATGCGTTCGTATAACTCTAGGACAGACCCCTAACTCTAAAACAAGCACACAACAAACAAACAATCAAACAACCTATCAAGAAGAAACCCCTAACTCTAAAACTCTCTATCTAAGAGAAACTCCTAACTCTCAGAGGAAGATCTTTAAAAAAAAAGGTTTTAAAGTTGCTTATTCAAAAAGGTTTAAACTGCTATTTACAAAAAGTTTGGTTGGACTTGGGATATAGATCCCAAGCTGCACTACGTACCTCCTGGAAGAGGATCAAGTCAACGTAGTTCGAATCGAACTCTCCTAATTACTACTTCTAAAACACTCAGCACTTTAGGCTTTTTAAGGTTTTCAAATATTTTTGAAGTTTTAAATTTCTAATATTTTTGAGTTTTGAATGTTTCAATGAATTTTTATATTTTAAAGCTTTTCCAAATTTTTTTGGATTTTTAAAGGTTTTCACCCTTTTGGTCAAAGACCTAAGGGAATGCATAAAACAACACCCTAGGGCCAAACCCTAGGGCTAACAGAGAAAACCCCTAAACCAGATAAGCTAATTATGAAGGATAATGACAACGATCTAAGATCCCTAACAAGCAAGACTCTAATGAGACTGTGCTAGTCTCTAAAGAAGAAGAATAAAAACAAGACTAAGGAGAAACTCCTAACTAAAAATACTGAAGAAAATGGGGAAATGAGTCAAAAACTCTCTGATTCCGTTAGCAAAAGTGAAAATCCAAGGGTGGTCCCGAAATGGCAACTAATGAGGAGTGAAAATTTAGGTTCCTAACAAGTTTTAATCTTTTGAAAACCTCTAACCTAATTTTATAGATTAAGGGATCAAGGAATGAATATTAAGCACACAAGTTAAATCCTAAGTGCAATGCAAATGTAGAGCAAAAGATAAGAGAGAGTGCACCCGAGATTTAAAGTGGTTCGGTCCTCAAAACGCGAGGCCTACTCCACTCCACCAACCAAACCCGTTGATGGCTTCACTAAGGATTCCTTTAATGGCGAGGAATCAACCCAATTACAACTTGGTTCGGCTCCGCCTCGCAAGACTTGCCACGAACAGGAGAAAGCTCCGCGTCTCCTCGCACTCGCTCTTGGGATGGCTCCGCGTCCCCTTCGCACTAGCCCTCTAGGGATGACTCCGCGTCCCTTCGCACTCGCCCAAATACAATCTTAGAATAAGAAAGAAAGAACTAAAAAATCCCTTACAAGGGTTTACAACTTTGAATAAGATGTACAAATTGAGCCTATGATCCAAATCCTAATCTTAGAGGATGAGAGGCATAAATAAGCTTTGATTCACTCTTGGGATATTCAAGTAGAGTTTAAGAGTGTTAGGATTGATAATTTGAAAGTTTAGAATACCCATATATATAGGAAAACCCAATATGACCGTTTGAGGGGCATTGTCGTAAATCTAGCAAAGTCCCAACGGTCACATTTTTCTTCCCGTTATAGTGGTCTCGGAGTTCCGAGAGATTTTCTCGGAGTTCCGGGAAAAAATCTCGGAGTTCCGGGAATACAAACAGAATTGAGAAAATGTTACTGGACCATTTCTCGGAGCTCTGAGGAATCTCTCGGAGCTCCGAGAAGCCTATGTCAAGCAGATTTTCAATTTCTGTTTTTGGGCTTCCATCTTTACACCAAGTTGGGATTGTTATGAGGGTTCCAAAGTGTTGGAACACCACAAAGACAATCTCTTAGATATTTAGGGTGTGTGAGATTAACTTAGTTTATGCCTCTTAAAATCTAATACTAAGATTGGATCTTATATATTCTATTAGACTTCGATCTTCAATAGATTCTTCAAGTCTTCAATATTCTTGGATCTCTGATGTCTTCGGCCTTCATAATGTGGTCCAATGAGAGCTTCTTGGCCTAAATCCAAGCAATCTTGTCTTGACACCATTATGATCTACAACTTAGACATTCAAACACATTAGTGATCTTAAATCACTTGTGTATTGGAATCATCGAAATAAGATGGGAATGCCAAGGTGGAAACCATTGGGCTTACAATCTCCCCCTTTTTGATGATGACAAGCACAAGAGATTTTCCATTAAAAGCATGCATATATTTCCTTAACCTAGATTTCTCTCACCCTTTGGCATCTATCAAAAAGATGGGGTAGAAGAAAAACAAAGGGATAAAAATTTACAAATTTAAGCTCACCCCTTTTCAAGGAAAAAGACAAATATAGAACTCCCCCTATTTAGAATTTTTATTCAACATAAGAGGGGATATTTAATTAACCATAAAAAGATATTCAATTTTAAGCATAAGCCCCTAATCTAAGAACATATGAAGAGAATCATATGGGGGTTTTGGGAACCCAAGATTTCTTGGTTCCACCATAATCTTTAATCTTAGATGCACATTGGAATTGGTAATGACCATTAATTCCACAATAATGGCATCTAACATGAGGGTTAGATAAACTAGTCCTATCATAATGTGCATGATTAGGTCTTTGACTAGTCTTCTTCAAGATTATGTCTATAATTTTATCACTATTTAAAAAACCATGGAGACATAATCTTAACCTTTCATTTTCATTATGAAGATGGGTTATTTGATTTAGAAAATCATTATTGGCATCTTCATAAGTTTTGGAAGAGCTTGCCATATCTTGAAGTTTGATAATTTGGCAAGTTTTCTCATCCAAACAACCCTTGAGGGTTTTAATCTCAAGTTTAACATTTTCAAGTTGTGCTTGAGATTTGGATATGGAAGAGGATGACTCATTTTTCAAAAAATCAAGTTCATTTTCTAATTTTGAAATAGATTTTTTAAGAACTTTATTTTTAGAAATTTGAGAATGTAAGGCTGAGCATAATTCATCATAAGATATGTTTTCACTATCACTACTTGATGAATACCAAGAGGGGTTAGAATTTACCTCAACATCATGGGAGAGTGCCATGAGGCAAAGATCCTCTTTTTTTATCTTCCCCTTCGCTTGAACTCTTGCCCGACGTGCTTTCCCCATCCCAATCGGCTGCAAGAGCCTTGTGTTTCTTCCAATCCTTCTTTCCCTTGTATCTTGAGGAAGATGACTTGAGAAGTGGACACTCCGGTTTTATGTGTCCCGTCTTCTTACAATTATAGCACCTAATTCCTCCTACTTTACTTTCTTCTTTCTTCTTTCTTCTTCTTTTTATCCTTTTTGTGTTGCTTTCTCCATAAGCTTTTAAATTTCCTCAAAGCTTCTTCCTCATTGCTATCTGCATCACTTGATGATGAGTCCGTCTTGGAGGCCTTTAGAGTTAGAGATCGGCTTTCTCTTTCTTTCTCTTTTGGCTTCTTCTCTTCTTGACGGCTAGTGAGGAGCATCTCATGAGTGATTAGAGATCCTACAAGCTCCTCCATAGATAGCATCTTGAGATCTTTTGATTCTTGGATGGCGGTGACTTTTGGGTCCCAATAAGGAGGAAGTGACCTAAGCAACTTACTCACAAGCTCATCAATAGGATAAGATTTACTAAGATTAGCTAATTCATTAGAAATTTTAGAGAATCGGGTATACATATCGAAAATACTTTTATTTTGACCCATTCTAAACATTTCATATTTGCTCTTTAACAAGTTTATTTTGGAATCCTTAACTTGTGATGTTCCCTCATGGGTAACGACAAGTGTATCCCAAATAACCTTGGCGGAATCAAAAAGAGCAACTCGATTAAACTCCTCCGTAGATAAGGCGCAAAACAAAGAATTTATAGCTTTGTAATTCAAATTTGCGTGCCTTTTGTCTATGACACTCCATTCTTCAAATGGTTTGGAAGGCAAAATGTATCCATTTTCAACAATGTGCCAAAGTTCCACATCTATCGAAAGAAGATAGATGCGCATCATTGTCTTCCAATATAGTTGGACCCATCAAAGAAATGAGGTTTAGTTGTGGAATGGCCTTCCGGAAGTCCGGTTCTATTTTTATCCGCCATTTCACAATTAGAAAGTTGCCAAAGCTCTTATGATCTTTCCCTTCTTGAAAACAAAAATTTTCCAAAGATTTTTAGAAAAGAAAATCTTTTAAGAGCCAAGGCTTTGATACCAAGTGAAAATCCAAGGGTGGTCTCGAAATGGCAACTAATGAGGAGTGAAAATTTAGGTTCCTAACAAGTTTTAATCTTTTGAAAACCTCTAACCTAATTTTCTAGATTAAGGGATCAAGGAATGAATATTAAGCACACAAGTTAAATCCTAAGTGCAATGCAAATGTAGAGCAAAAGATAAGAGAGAGTGCACCCGAGATTTAAAGTGGTTCGGTCCTCAAAACGCGAGGCCTACTCCACTCCACCAACCAAACCCGTTGATGGCTTCACTAAGGATTCCTTTAATGACGAGGAATCAACCCAATTACAATTTGGTTCGGCTCCGCCTCGCAAGACTTGCCACGAACCGGAGAAAGCTCTGCATCTCCTCGCACTCGCTCTTGGGATGGCTCCGCGTCCCCTTCGCACTAGCCCTCTAGGGATGGCTCCGCGTCCCTTCGCACTCGCCCAAATACAATCTTAGAATAAGAAAGAAAGAACTAAAAAATCCCTCACAAGAGTTTACAACTTTGAATAAGATGTACAAATTGAGCCTATGATCCAAATCCTAATCTTAGAGGATGAGAGGCATAAATAAGCTTTGATTCACTCTTGGGATATTCAAGTAGAGTTTAAGAGTGTTAGGATTGATAATTTGAAAGTTTAGAATAGCCATATATATAGGAAAACCCAATATGACCGTTTGAGGGGCATTGTCGTAAATCTGGCAAAGTCCCAACGGTCACATTTTTCTTTCCGTTATAGTGGTCTCGGAGTTCCGAGAGATTTTCTCAGAGTTCCGAGAAAAAATCTCGGAGTTCCGGGAATACAAACAGAATTGAGAAAATGTTACTGGACCATTTCTCGGAGCTCCGAGGAATCTCTCAGAGTTCAGAGCTCCGAGCTCCGAGAAGCCTATGTCAAGCAGATTTTTAATTTATGTTTTTAGGCTTCCATCTTTACACCAAGTTGGGATTGTTATGAGGGTTCCAAAGTGTTGGAACACCACAAAGACAATCTCTTAGACATTTAGGGTGTGTGAGATTAACTTAATTTATGCCTCTTAAAATCTAATACTAAGATTGGATCTTATACATTCTATTAGACTTCGATCTTCAATAGATTCTTCAAGTCTTCAATTGTCTTGGATCTCTGATGTCTTCGGCCTTCATAATGTGGTCCAATGAGAGCTTCTTGGCCTCAATCCAAGCAATCTTGTCTTGACACCATTATGATCTACAACTTAGACATTCAAACACATTAGTGATCTTAAATCACTTGTGTATTGGAATCATCAAAATAAGATGGGAATGCCAAGGTGGAAACCATTGGGAGAAGGAGGAATGAGTCAAAGATTCTGTGATAATACCACGAGAATATGAATGAGTCAAAGACTCTCTAATAATATCGCTAAAGTAGACAACTGAGTCAAAGACTCCCTAATAAGGACAAATGAGTCAAAGACTCTCTAATAATACTGCTAAAAGATGAATGAGTCAAAGATTCTCTGATAATAACAAATGAGTCAAAGACTCTCTAATGACCACCTAAAGACAATTGAGTCAAAAACTCTCTAAGAACAAAACATGAAGGACGAGTGAGTCAAAGACTCTCTAATAATACCACCTAAAGGGCGAGTGAGTGAAAGACTCTTTAACCACACTACCGAAAAGGGAGCTAATGAGACTAAGTAAATCTCCAGGAGGCAAAGGAGGGCTCCAAGTAGCCTCATCATCACCCTAGCAATGATTAAAGGCATAGGCAACTAACAGACCAAGTTGGTCTTCAACTAGCAAAGGTATAAGTTGGGATACAACTTAGAGAGAGACTCTTTAAATGAGGCAATGCATGCCTCCTATGTGTACACTATCTATTAAGATCAAAGTAATCTCCCTGGGGGTAAGCTCAAAACAACGAGGCTCGCTCCCAGAGGAGAGCTGCCTAATGAGACAAAGCGTGTCTCCTAGAATGGAACTCGCTAATAAGACCACAATGGTCTCCTAAATGAGGAAGAGAAACTACCATCTAACGGCTTCTAAAAGACTAGAGAGGTCTACTAAATAGAGAGGGGAACCTTACTTGGACTAAGCAAGTCCCCTGAGATTGGGCTTGGGCGTTAGCCTTCATCGCCCTAATAATGAAGAAAGGTTACTAATTTCTAAAGGTGCATAAAAGACTAAAGAGTCTCTAAAGAAAGAAGAAGGAAGGAGATACTTCTGAGACTATGCAAGCTCCTCTAAAGGAAAGAAAATAAAAAAACTACTTAGATTAAAAATAAACAAAAAAAAAGAAAGATAAAAGACTATCTCATCACTTTTATAACAAGGATCATATTACACAAGAATCCTGCTCTATTTCAATAGAAAGCTGTAGTAGGGTAAACTTGCAATGCTTAAAATTGTACCCAAAGAAATAGGTTATATGAACCTATAACATACTTCATTTGTCTAATGATCAGCAACATACAGAGCAACTTAAAAGGGAATTTTTATCACTTGATAATATGAGAGGACAATTTCTACATAGCCATATTCCACTATGCTTATTCCAGCAAACCAACAAAGAAAGTAAAGAATTTGCGCAATTATTCATCATGCCCCTGAAATGAATCACACTATCTCACATGATTTTTACAACAATGAGAATCTGCAATAATATTCATGAATTCCAAACAATTTCTTGCTAGCTAGGGATCGTCATAGCAAGCATAATTCAAACATTTAACCATATCAAATCACTTGTGTAAATGATACCAACAAAACTCAAAAGGATTTCACAAATTTCAGCCATCATCATCCAAAATAAGGCTATATTAGGACAGAATTTGTACAAAACAGGGGCTGATCCACGGATTGAACTTGTGCAAAATAAAATATGGACTGAATTATAGACTAAATAAGTTGACTTTATGATACAACAAACATGGCTGAATTGTGCAGGAGTCCGTGGCCAAATCAGGGACAGATTTATGTGCATGAACTGTGCCAAATAGAGACAGATTTGTGTGCATGTACTGTGCCAAACAGAGACAGATTTGTGTGCATGAACCTATGCCAAACAGAGATAGATTTGTGTGCATGAACCTGTGCCAAACAGAGACAGATTTATGAGAACAAGCATTATTCTTTTTTTTATAAGAACTCGAATTTAATGCATGCAACTATCCAGGCATAAGAATGTGAAAGCAACAACCCTCGTAAATGGTTCAACCCAAAACATGCCTCATTTATAAAATCTGGAGCAAAACTTCTTACGAGCAGGGAAGTACATTACATTAACTATGCAACCAAGATCATCATTGGACACTATAGCTAACAACTCAGCAACATATATCATATTCCACTGGTAACTCATTCACATCGTATTTAGCAACATTAACTGCACTTGCACTGGGTTAGACACAGGATTTGGCATGGTTCTAGACGGGAAGTAACACATCCATTTTTTATACAAATATCATAGCATGCAATAGATTATGTGAAGCGGCGCAAAATTCTTTGATTAATGCATACAAAGACAACTATTATCACATTCTTATTATTACACTAGGAACATTTCGTTTCAATTAACCTGCAGCTATTTAGGATAGAACAATATGTATCCATTTAGTATTGTACATAAGAGTATGACTATCCAGCTATCCTCTTCTGGTTTTAGTCCAATACAACATTGGATACTTATACAACATCAAATTAGGAGGGTAATAACCATTCAGGCACTTGGAACAAATCAATGAGAAATCCTTTGGAATATTGCACCAGTTTTATGCCATTTTATAATATATTATTTGCCCAGAATGAGCTAATATAAAAACAAACCTATTGTCAATAAAAGGGCGGTCTGTTATGGGTATCACCATGACTCAACAAGAGAGGAAGGGTTGCTATGCCACTAAAGATCAGTCCACACAAGGGATCAACCACATGAAAAAGAAAAGACATACTTCCAATATAATTACCTCACTGAAATAGTTGTTTTATAATCTAGTGGGCTGACCATACTCACATTCCACATATATGCAAGTAGGAATCGAAAGGAGAGCAGTAAATCATTCCAAAAATTTGCAAACGAAAACAGAATGAGTGATTGAGATGTACAATTAAATAAACACCACTCATGACTGTACAAGAGACACTACCACATTACCCTAGTGAAAACAGAGTTTACCGATCTCAATCTTATGCTTAAAGAACAAGAGAGCATTGTCAAATCATGGAAATATTAACATTTGCAATATTTTCTGCTTTTCCCTTTTTTAGGCAGTATAATTACGGACATTTCATAACAACAATATCCTTATGCTAATTAACAGGTTCTATTTTTTTAAGCATAACATATGACATGCTCCCACACATGCATGTTCACACGCTCACAAATGAATATACACAACATACACACGCACATCTTTAATTTTCTTAGTCATATCAGAAAATATTTCGAAAGGCCTTCAGCTACAAGCTTCTAAATTGAAAGATTTCTCATGTTAGCCTCATTTAGAATCCTTTAAATATTAATATCTTATACAGATTAAATGTATCATTTAACTATAAAACAATTAGACAAATTTCTCACATAACTTGGAATAACAGAGATTAAAAAAAAAAAAAAAAAAACCCTTAGCATAAAGTCACATTTATTAAAATCAAATTCAAGGTTTATACACTCAGAAATCATTAGACATGCATTAACAAAATATCTTGAAAATTAATCAAGTCTTAAAGGTCCATCCATTCAAAGAAGAAGAAGAATGAATTTATATGCTGACTTTGAAATCAAAGCTAAAGAAGATGAAGAACAAAATCATACATCAAGGAATAAATCCATATGCAATGACGGACAGCAAACAAGAAGAATATATTAAAAAAAATAAAATTCGAAAGACATAATACCTCTTTTCTTTAATTGGGAATGAAAATTTATGAGAGAATACTCCAAAAGATGATGAATGTTTCGATCTCCTTCTCCTTGAACCGATTCAAGGTGCAGATTTATCAACCTTATTAGTATAGAGGATAATCTCACTTTCCTTTGCCAATTTAAACTTTGAATTTGAACTAGAACCTGTTTCTTCACAGATCTAAGATTATATGAGGGAAACAAGAAAATCAATGAAGAAATAGAGAAGAATATGTTGATCGGAGATCCACGAGAGCTAGATCAAATCTCAGACGAAATCAATTACAGAAGAAGAAGCTAGGGCTTTGGAATTTAGGGTTTTACCACAAGTTAAGGTTAGAAGCTGGAAGAAAATGATGGAAAATAGAATGATCTTGTAGAAAATAGGAACAAAGTGACTTGAGAAGAGGAAATCCACCAGATCTTGATCGGAGATAAAGATCGGAGAAGGTATCAAATTGTCGGATTCCGACAAGGCTTGCCGGAGAAGAAAGATGATCGGTGAGATCTAGGGTTTCGGATTTAGGGAAGGGTTTGAGATCTATGGATTTTTAGTGTTTCCAAGGCTAGATCTAGGTTTTGAAAACTAATAGAGGGTAATAGATTTAGAAAAGAAGAGATAATGGGGGTAAAGATGGCCGATCGGAATTTGGCCGGAGCTCAGGTCAAACAAATCGGAGAAGAAGATTAGAAATCTCTACCTCTCTCTCTCTCTCTCTCTGAAATTCTAGGGAAAATGATTTCTCCTCTGGATTTTTTCGTGTTTTTTATATAGTAAAACCGGGCTATCGATATTGGCACCCCCCAAATTAATGGGCGCACAAAATCTGATTGGCGCGTGAATCAACTCCGACAAAAACGGTCTAAGTCACCCCCCTTTTTGCAAAAAATAACATATTTGCCCTTCTTCTTTCCTATGGACCGCCCGTAATATGCCTAATGCACCCCCTTTTCATTCAGAATTCTGTTCTTATTCGGTTCATTTGCTGGGTGTAAGCGCTCAAACCTCGACGAAACTTTGCAGGGATCCTGGTGGGATCCTAACCTATCCTAGGATGAAGTTTGGGGCTCAAAATTCACTGATTTGGTGGGCTGTTGATTAAAAAAATTTAATAAGGATTCGGTTAAAATGGGGTGTCTACACCTATAAACTAATGGGGGACAAAAATTAAGGAAAAACTCTATAAATAGAGCATTTGTGCTCTCATTTGAAAAAAATTAGGGCTCTTAACCTAATTTTAGAGAGACGGAGAGAGGGAGCTTTCTAGAGAGAGAGAGAAGATTCTAGAGAGGGAGAGCTTTCTAGAGAGAGAGAAGATTCTAGAGAGAGAGCTTTCTTGAGAGAGAGAAGATTCTAGAGAAAGAGATCTAGAGAGAGAAATGAGATCTAGAAGGAGATCTAGAGAGATAAAGAAGGAGATCTAGAGAGAAAAAGAAAGAGATCTAAAGAAAAAAATGAGATCTAGAGAGAAAGAAGCTTCCAAAGAGAGATCCAAGAGAAGAGTTCAAGGTTAGTAGATTCTGAGTTTTCTTTGAAAATCTAGCATCAAAATAAAAAATCTAAGTGAAAAATGCTTAAAAATGGTTAGATCTAGCAACCTATAGCTAAAATCTACCAAACTATGTTTAAAAACATGTCTCATTTGAAAATCTAAAGCAATTCACCTCAAATTTTGAGTTTTAGTTAAATTTTGATGTAAAAATGGTAAAACAATGTGCTGTCCAGTTTTGTTTTTGCCATTTTCATCAATTTTTGGTTGGAATTTGTGGAAATTTCTAACGCGGAGGTGTAGTACTTGTTGAGATCTTCGATTTGGCATATAAATGCCCATAATTGGCCAAGAAACAAAGAAGTTATGGCTGTTTTAAGATTTCAGGTCAAAATTCGGTGCAAAATGATGAATCTATGTGTGTTTTGTGAAAATTCCTTAAAGATCTTCTAAACTAAAACTAACATGGTTAGATCTAGGCCTAATCAGCATGTATTATCATATATTTGTGTCAAATTCCCATAAATCTTGTGTTTAAATGAAGTTTTGATGTGAAATGTCATGAAATTGTGTTAAATTACATGTTATCTAGATTTTATTTTCAAATTTTCACTACAATTCGATCAGATCTAGCTAAAGTGATACACATGTAAGTTGTATATGTTTCCGAGATCTTCGATTTGACATCTTCAGGCCTCACAACGATGAAAAATGAAAAAGTTATGATAATTTTAAGATGTCAGAAAAAAATACTAAATTTCTAGATTTGGACGTGATCAGAAATGACTGTTTTCCGGTCACTTCCGGCAAGATCCAGCCAAAATTGTCAACAGAGAAATGTTTATTGGATTAATTTACTAAAACTATGTATTTGAACACTTTTCCTGAAAATGTATTTTTGATCCTCTGTTTTGCAAAACTAAATCAGAACGTTTGAAAACCAAAACTACATAAATGAAATCTAAAATCATCCTAGTTTTTCGGCCACTTCTGGCAAGATCCAGCCACAATTGTCAACGGAGAAAAGTTTATTTGATCAATTTTTGAAAACTTTGTAGTTGAACAATTTTCTTGAAAATATATTTTTGATTTTCGGTTTTGCAAAACGAAATCAGAACTTTTGAAAAGCAAAACAACATAAATGAAATATGAAATCAGCCCAAAGATGGCCGTTTTCCGGCCACTTCCGGCAAGATCCAGCTACAATTGTCAACAAATAAAAGTTTATTTGATCAATTTTTTAAAACGTTTTAGTTGAACACTTTTCTTGAAAATGTAGTTTTGATCCTCTGTTTTACAAAATCAAATCAGAACTTTTGAAAACCAAAACTGCAGAATTGAAATCTGAAATTTGCCCGGAGATGGTCGTTTTCCGGCCCCTTCCAAAGAAAATCGGCCAAAGTACATAACTAATAAAATATTTCCTGATGTGTCTTCTACAACTGTGATGTATATCACGTTTGCTAGTTTTTCCATTTGGATATGGTAAGTTTAAATATAAAGTTTCAGGTTGCAAGTGGAATGCAAATGCGTGCTTTTGATGCTTGATTCATGCTTAGCCTAGTTGGCAATGAAGGCGTTAGCCCAAGTCATTCCTTAGAGGGACCTACTTGGATATAGTAGTACTCTCTTCCCTCTTCTTTCCTCTTTCTTTAGGAAGAAACCTTCTTAGCATTTTAGGTACCCTTAGACCTTAACCCCATTCATTGTGAAAGGGCGATTAAGGCGTTAGCCCAAGCCCATCATTAGGGGACTTGCTCGGTCCTAGTAGCGCTCGCCTCTTTTATTTTTAGACTTGCCCAGTCTTTAGAAACCCTTAGAATTTGTCCTCTCATTGTAGGGCAATGAAAGAGTTATCTAGAGCCCGCCCTTTCAGGAGACAAGCTATGTCTCATGGAGAAAAAGTCATAACTTTTGGAGACATGCCTTGTCTCATTAGTGAGTCTGCTCATAGGAGACTGTCTAAGTCTCAAATAGAATATCTTCTACTTGTTGAAAACCAACTCAGTCTATTAATTGTCAATTTCGTTTATTGTTGCAAGGGCAATGATAAGGATACTTGGAGCCCACCTCTGTGTCTAGGAGACTTGCCCAGTCTCACTAGCAATCTCCTCTTCTTTTAGGAGACATACCTTGTCTCATTAGCACCCTCTTAGAGTCACCAGTTTGAGAGTAAGTCCTTTAGCATAGGAGTCTGTCCTTAGTTAAAGAGTCAGTCTTTCAGGAGTCTGTCCTATTATCATAGGGAGCTAGGATTCTGTTCACCCTTTCATAAACTCATAGGATTCTGTCCAACCCCTGTAAGGTATAGGATGCTGTCCAACCCTTGAAGAGTTAGGATTTTGTCCTACCTCTCACCAAATCATGGAATTTTATCCAACCCTTGCAAAGTATAGGATTCAGTCCAACCTTTGCATCATATAAGAATCTGTCATACCATTATGATGATATGATTCTATCGTCTTGAGTCAAGAACATCGAAAACATCGAAAACATTTCAAAATCCAAAAATATTGAAACATCTTAAAAGTCTTGAGCCATTAAGAGTAGTTAGGAGAATCTGTTTCCGAACTACGTTGGCTTGATCCTCTCCCACGAGGGACGTAGGCAGCTTGTGATTCTTATCCCAAGTCCAGTCAAACATTTCAAAATAAACATTTCAAACTTTTCAAAAACACAAAAAATTTTCAAAACCTTTTCAAAAAGATCCCCCGAGAGTTAGGAGTCTGTCTTAGAAGTTAGGGTGTCTTAGAGTTAGGAGTTTATCCTGGATATGTTGATGCTTTGTGTGTCTTGTTGTGTGAGTGTCCCTAGGGTTAGGAGGCCTCAATTTGTGGTCGGTTAGACACTTAGTCGAGCCGATGGCTAGATTAGGATGCACTTAGTCAGTCCATTATTTTCCTTAGGACATATAGCCTAGTTACACATAGGATGTAGGGCCCACCTGCATTAGACTAGGTTGATTTGTATTATTTTAGGGCATATAGGCGTGTCTAAAATGCTTAAACAACTTAAACATGAGTCGAGTCGTGTCGTGTTGAGTCTAGTGTGTTCTAGGCACATTTAGGTGTTTACACTCGGACGAATTGGGGGCGCTTAACACCTTCCCCATTCATCATCAAGCACGGACTTTTGTATCTCTGGTTATCCGTTGCGACAGGGTATAATATGGGATCCAGGGCCGACTGCCTTGGATGTCGACTCTTTCTTGTTTCAGGTACGTCTCGGTTCCGGGCTTGTTCCTGAATCAAGAGGTATCTCATTTTACATCGCTACTCAGGCTATGAGAGGCACTCCTTCGAGAGTTCCTTGGTAGAGCTCTCCTTCACGTGTGGAGATCTCATAGGATTGATGGAGATCTTGTGTCCTCGCCAGCTTCCTCGGGATCGGGGTGCACAGGCTGACGACTCTGCTGGGGATCTTTCGAGATATTGCCTAACTCTGTTAAAATGTCATTTTAATTAATTTTTGAAGAAATTTGGGCCAAAAATCATGTTAAATGGGAACTTAATCGTTTAGAAATCCAGGGACACCAACTAGATGCTTAAAACAAGGGATTCCACACTACACAGCTTGCACTATCATATTTTTTACTTCTTTCATTATTATTTTTATTTTCTTTCATTATTTTTCATTATTGGCTCCATGGGATAGATACAGTGCGTGCCAGATGGGATGTCATTACCCTGATGGGGCTGTTGTATCTATTTCCAAACTATGCACCAGTGCTACAGCAGTAAACACTCGGTGTACCTGTGTTTACAGCAGCCGATTAACAATGAAGCATACTATGTATAACACTCGGTGTACTTGTGTTATATATCTAAAGTATGGATTATAAGTATGGATTATATGCATAGTGCCCTATAGATTGAGTCCAGAGCTCTACTTTCATTTTACATATATTATGTACATAAATATATTTGCTGACTTAGTGAAACCCAACTAGGAGATGCATGTGTTATACATATATATATATATATATATATTGCATTCATATAAGGACGAACATGTGTTGCTTACACATGTGGAGCCTAGAGTTAGGAGCATTGTCCCATTTATAGACTAGGGTAGTTCACCTTATGTGGCTACCACACTGTCCTAATACACTCATCAGTCTGTCATAAGTTAAGACCTCCTTGACTTCGCTAGATTAGAGTAGGGCTGGTGTCCCTGGTTAGGATATGTATTGATGGCGTCTGAATCCGGGTCTGCGATCGCCCGGTCGGTAGAGGGCCTCCACGGGGTCTGCAATCACAAACAAAGGGGGTCAGGGGGTCCGGGGTGGGTCCCGGACGACCACTTCGACACCCAAGTCAGATCCTTCGACCAATCAATATAAAGGACAGCGAGAAGAGGAAGATGTTTGATCAGGGTTACCAGGACCAAAACGTGGGTTCTTTTCTGGGTGTGTGAATGAGTGGGTTGGAGGGGACTAGCAGGGAGAGTAGGATTGAGTTCCTAGTCTCCTCTGTTGTTGCCTCGCCTCTTTTTCTGTTTGTTTTTGCGGGGGCTGAGAATGGGGAAGTCTTTTAAAAAAACCTGGATCCCTCTCTCTTCTTCCTTTCCCTCCCTTTTAAAGGAAGGCCCGCAGGCCTTTTCATCATTATGGAGAGAAAACTTTCCTTTGCAGGATTGGGCCGTCCCCTTGCTCCGCCGGGGCGCGTGGCTTTCCCGGATATTTCCTTCCATAACTTGTGATGATGAGGCCTGGACGGTGAGAGGGCGACACGTGTCATGATTGTGTGGTCTTTGCCGTTTTTCAATGCCTTTCTTCATGATGGTTGGGCTCTACTTGTGCATGGACGACACGTGGCGATATCTGAGAGCGACGCCGTATTTGTGTCCCATCATAACTCCCCCTTACTCCTTTGGTCCATTTGGATGGGCCAAGGGAGTAAGGTTTCGTTCGAGCGACGTCATGATGAGGGCATTTATGGGGGCCCCGGAGTACGAGGAGACGTGCCGTTTTATCCGGCGGCCGTCCCCGGGAAGCGGTGGCGTCGTTAGTTGGGTTGCCTTGTTTCGAGGCACCAGGATTCCTTTCTTTTAAAAAGGGAAGTTACTCAGGCGCTTTGTTGTGGCTCTCCGTCCCCCCTTTTTTTGTAGTAGGCGTTCTTTCGTGCCTTCTTCAATAACATGTCTGGTTCTCCGTCGCGAGTCAGGGGCAAGGCCTGTCTTCCCCAGGAATCGTCGAGTGACCCCGACTTGTCTTCCGATCCGAAGGAGGACCTCGCGGCTAGTCGGAAGAAGGTTAGGAGGAACTCGGGCCCTTCTTTGGGCTTCCCCCCCTTCGCCTTTCCTCCTTGCCTAGGGAAGACAAGTCGTCTCGGTCCCGTGTCGCCAGGGAGTGGTCCTTTTTCTCCCGAGCCTATCACCAGGGAACGGAACTGCGTGGCCGTGTTTCGAAGATGGGTAAGGAAATCGAGGACTTGAAGCGGGAGAACGAGGCTTTGCAGAAAAAGGTTCGCTTCCTCAACGAGCAGCTGTTCGAATATGAGGTGGATCCCCTGCTGGAGAGTTCCTGGGAAGAGGAGGGGGACCCTTCGGGAGAGGAGTCTTCTTCTGATTAGTCTCTGGCCTTTCCTGTTTTTCTGCGTGCCCCTTTTTTTTTCTTCCCTGTTCTTATCGGGGATTTTGGGGCCTGTGTGCCCAGTGCTCTGTTCCTTATTTCCCTTTCTTTTTTGTAGGCCTGTGGGCCAGGAGGATGTGAATGGGCAATCTTTATGAATTTGTGTCGTGTCTCTTTGTGTTGCTTTTCCCATCTGTTTCATATAAATTATCTTTGTTGTGAGGATTTGTGACGTTCTGTCTGAACCTGCGAGGGATTCCGAGCGTTTTCCTAGCGCGTTTAATTTCCTTCGCCTGTTGTGTTCGTGCGCCGTGGCCTCGCGCCGGGGCCCCAGGTCTGGGTGTGCGTTTCTCTTCTGGCGCGATTAAGGTTGGACTCCTCTGCTTGGTTTCCTGCCTCCGGGCCCCTCCCTCTTATTCGGTGGGGAGGGGTCGGAAGTGACTTGTGATGATGAGGTTCGGGCATGCCGTTTCCCATTGCCTTTAATAGAGATTAGGCTGTATGGGTGCATGGGCGACGCATGGTGAGATCCGGGAGCGCCGTTTTTACATCTCATCATAATAATACCTTTGGTCCATTGAATGGTCCAAGGGAGCAGGCTTGTTTATCTGGTTAACGAATATCATGACGAAGGCATTTATGGGCGTTTTGGGATACGAGAGGACGTGCTGTTTCGTCCGGCGGTTCCTTCCTGAGGAATTGCGGCGCCATCACGTGGTGCTGGCCGGTCATCCAATAGGAAACGTACACGTGTGGGGCAAGTCGCTTCATTTTCCTACCCAAGGGTCTCCCATAGGGTTTTATAGGGAGCGAGTTCTTCTGCTTTGCATGCAGATTAGCTTTCCGTTTCTTTCACCTTCTTTGCTTTTTCGGCCTTTCTTCGGGTTTGTCCGGGATGTCGTCGTCTTTCCAGGGTTTCTCTCTAAGTGGCGAGGGGAGGGTTACTACCGAAGGGAGTCCTCCCAGTAGTCCCGAGACAAACCCTGATGGGTTGGGGCCTCAGCGAAGAATTTCTGAGAGGAACCCACCTCTAAGGCTTCCTCAGCGTTCTCCTCGTTCTCCCCTTTACGAGAGGGAGTCCCACGAAGCTTTTGTTCATCGCCACCACTCGTTCTTCTCTCATGTCCATCGTAGGGAAATGGAGGTTTGTAGCCCGATGATCGACATGGATCGAGAGATTGCGGCCTTGCGTGCGGAGAATGATTTGTTGAGGAATCGGTGCGGTGGTTAAATGACCAGACCCGGTTTACTGAGAATCGGCATTGGGGGAGCTCTTCGGAGGAGGAGCATAGTGATAAGGAGCTTTCCGATGCGGAAAACTCCTTCAGCGGCCAGTCACTCTGAGTTGGAGGTGGTGGGGCGAGCGGGATTTTGGAGGAGGCCCCTTTTTTTTCTCCCCCTTTCTTTTTTGTTGTTGGCAGCCTTGGCCTGCGTGCCTTTTTGTTTTTCACTCTCTCTTTTTTTGTAGGCCCGCGGGCCAGAAGGAAATAGTTATGAATGGCTCTTTTTCGGCTCTTTACGACTTGTATCTTATGTTTGCTTTCCCTTTGCATGTTTGTTTTTTCGCTCGACTCGAGCCCTTTTCGCTGTGCTTGGTATTTTTTCGTTTGGTGGTATTGTAGGTTGGACCCTTGTGACGTGCCCCGAGCCTTTCTTGACCATACGCGGTATTTTCCATCTTGTGGATTCGTATGCCAGCCCTTGTGATGGGGTCCGAACCTTTTGCTGTCGTGCGTGGCATTTTGCATCTTGTGGATTTGTATGCCGGGCCCTGTTGATGGGTCCCGAGCCTTTTGCCATCGTACGCGGCATTTTCCATCTTGTGGATTTGTATGCCGGGCCCTTGTGATGGGTCCCGAGCCTTTTGCCGTCGTACGTGGCATTTTCCATCTTCTGGATTTGTATGCCGGGCCCTTGTGATCGGTCCCGAGCCTTTTGCCATCGTACGTGGGGAGGGTTTAGGGATGGCTTGCTGGGGAAGTTACTTAGCAGTAGGGGTAGCGACGTCTTTTCAGTATAGTGCTTCGATTTTTGGCGGCTCCCTTGAATTTCTCAATCGGCGCCTCGTGTGCGCTTCTGTGGGACCCGATCCCGCGAGAGGGGTGGGGCGCGAGCCGCCACGATCTCTCTTAGTCTCTCGTACCCACGCGATTGACGTGTGCTCTTTTCTTATTAATTTTAGTTCGTCTTCTATGTGAACTTGGGATCACTAAGGTAATCTGAATTCCACACAAAAGAGAGTGACAGAGTCGCCACCTAGATGTGGGATCTAGGACCCATAATTAACCAGAAATCTAGACTCGTTACCTGGTTACAAGAATGGAAGGTATGGGGAGTTATCCACCACATGCACCATTCCTGCCCGATAATCGGTCTTCAATTCCAAAAGTTAACCCTTTTTAATTTCTTTTAAATGGCTCATTTAACTCTATGTTAGTGTGCTAACTATGTGACATGCATCCTATGATCTAATTTCAATGTAGATCCTAAATGTGTATCTTGATTTCTTAATTTGTTTAAATTCAATATAAGTAAATGTTCTCCTAAAATTTTAATTTCATGGAAAGTCCTAAGTGATTTAATTAAGAATTTACAAGAAAATTAATATACAAAACCCCACAATTTGTTGTGGAGCCGACTCGTGATTGGTATGCCATCAAGCATCCAACCTGCCTACGTACCCAAGCCTCACTGGGATCAGAGTCGACGTAGTTCGGTGCACCTAAACTAAGCTACTTATGCCTAACTCAACTAAGACACCGACCTAGACTGGATTAACTGTTTCAACAGTTTTAAGAGAAGTTATTTAATTCGAGTTGAGGATTTTATTATCCTAGGATTTCATCTAAGATGCTATATGATCCTATCTAAATGCAAATTGTCCCTTAGACTAATGCAGGTTAACCTACATCCTAGGTAACTAGGCTTGTCCTAGGGAAAGATTGGGTGACTAGTGTGACTAGACCTATGGCACGGTTGCTATCCATAGCAAACGTCAGTGATGAGGTTGGACTCCTAACTCTAGGACTCTCTAAAACTTAGGACACAACATGACACAAGTGTTCCTAAATGGGGCTCTAATGGTTCCTACGATGGAAACCGCAATCCAACGATTCCAAAAGACATGAGGTAAATTGATTCAAGTTGTTGAAGTTAATGATTTTCAGATTTCAAGGATTTTTGGTTCCTAAACATCTAAGGAATACCAAAGGCTCTATGGTTCGCAAGCTTCAGCCTTGAATAGCATCCACGAAAGGGAATCGTGCGCTCTTTCCTTGTGCAATTTAATACTTAAGTTATAGCACCTTATTGCCTGGCATATCTCTCAAGATTTCCGTGGACAGTAAACCTCGGAGCCAATAACATGCTATAGCTTAAATACTCAAATTGTCAAAGATCGATTGCAATTGAGATACGATTGTGGATGCACTGCTCATTTTACCAGAGAAATCTAAGGATCCTAAGATTTCTGTTTCAATGGATTAAGGAGTGAACATGTGATAGAAATTTAAGGTTCTTTAGAAATTTTCATAATGATTTTTAATTAATTTCAATATTTAGTGGATTTTATCAATTTCACACCGTATGAGTGATTTTACAAGTGTACTTATTGCAAAAAAATTTGAAATAAACTGAAATTTCTACAACAAAAAGATCGGAATGTATGTAGCTTACTGGAAGAGTTTTACAGATTTTTATATTAAGCTCCTATTTATTTTTGATTTAATAACAATGAGACCAGATTGCAAAAATAACACAGAAACTATTAGAAATAGCAGTCTAAATTCATTGAAATTTCTATGGTATTAAGGTATGAGTAAACAAGTATGCTGTGAGATTTTCATGAATTGTAGATACTATTTACTAACAATTACGGATTTTTGAATTTTTAGACCAGATTGTGAATTTACACTACATCTCTTAGGAAAAAAATTCCAAATCACTTGAACATTTTACAGAAGCATGAAATATAGAATATAAGACTACTGTAAAAATTTTGAGAATTCTAATTATGATTTGATGTCAGTAAAAAATCTCACAAATCTGATTGTTTTCAAAGAAAGCATCAAATAATATACCAAATAAAATCTAAATATCTTTAAAACTTCATGGTAGAATGTATCAGCATCATACTATTTTCCTACGAAATTGCATTAATTTTGGAATCTATTTAGTATATTTTCCATTTTTCTCCTTCAAAAAGATGTTTTTGAAGAGTTTTCTATTTTTTAAAACATGATTTTTGAGAAAATTACGGCTTCAGAAAATGCCCTATAATCTTTTTCTGATGTGATGAACACAAAAAAAATTTTAAAATTCCAAAAAATAGATCATCCTGAGATAGTTATTTTTTTAAATTTCATAATTTCTCAGTCATTACTTTAAATGAAATTCCATTCTTCACTCAAATTTTCGAAATCCTTTGATCCAATGTCCGATCTGATCCGATGGTTATTTTCTTCTATTTAAATAGATCAGTGTATTAAATTTCGAGACGAATCGGAATTGAAACACTCATGTAGATCATGATTTTGAGCACATGCATATAATATTGAATTAAATTCAATTAAATGTTAAAATCATGCAAAAATATATAAAAAAAATATCAAATAATCCTGGAAAAATCTGAGAATAGTGCACCTACCTGTGATAGAGATCCTCGCCGAATCCAAAAGCCGAAAAATCCAAAAAATCTCGCCGACGTGCGATCCGCTCCGCTTTCTATCTTTCTTTTTCTTGTTTTTCTTTACCACTGTGAGAGTGCCGTTCCTCTGTTGAGTTGGAGAGTCGCAGTGAGGAGCAAGAGATAACAGAGAGAGTTGAGAGATATAGAGAGTGAGAGATATAGAGAGTGAGTTGAGAGAGTGAATAAGAGATTGACAGAGATCAAGAGAGAATAATAAAGAGAGATAAAGAGAGACTGAGAGAGAGTACTAGAGAGAACGAGAGGGAGGATGATAGAGAGAGAGACCGAGAGAGAGGATGATAGAGAGAGGTTGATAGAGAGGAGTAGAAAGATAGAGAAAAATATAGAGAATGAGTGAATGAGACAGAAATATGTAGATGAAGATAGTGAGATAGAAAAAAAATAATACTCTGTTTTTGTTTCTTCTTTTTATTTTTATTTTCTATATGTTGGTGGGCTGATGAGGGTGAGATTAATAGAGAGAGTGAGAAACAGAGAGGGAGTGAGAAATACGACACTCTGCTTTTCTTTGTTTTTGTCAAAAAAAGAAAAACGATACTCTGTTTTTTGAGAGTTGGAGAAGGAAAGATAGAGACGGCTGTTGAGTGTGGGAGAGGTTGAGAGTGATATGGAGAGGGAGATAGAATAAGAGACGACAGAGAGATGCTCTATTTTATTTTTTTTTAGAGAGAAGGTGAAAGTGAGATGGAGAGGGAGAGATGGAAAGAGCTATTGAGCGTGGATGAGAATGGGAGAGAACTGAGTAAAAAAAAGAAAAAACAGAATCAGAGCTTTTTCCTACAGCCAACAGAGACCAGAGCTTTTTTCTTTTTCTTCTTTTTGGACCTCTTGTTTTGATGAAAGCTGCCCCGTATAAAAGGTTTCCGAATGAGATCATAGAGAGAATTGCCTCCCAAGAAAACCGCTAGCTGCTTCCCCCCAAGAATAGAGAGAGCCAAATTCGCTTGCCAAATACCAGTCAAGGAGTTGCCTGTTTCATGCACAATTCCCACAATAGAACAATCTCAAAATTGCCGGCTTATAGAAGGCACAACTGTACTAGTCTTTTTTTTTTTAGAATTCCTAATGTGTCCCTTTCAATTCTAGCATTACCTCCTTCTAAAGATAGAATTTTATTTGGGAAACCTAATCCCAAACAGTTAGCTCTTCATCGGGAATATTCTCAAATAAGGCCCACACATGGTGGCCGAATTTGGGATGGAAGGTTGCACAATAAGCAGGGCCCACACATGGTGGCCGAATTTGGGATGGAACCCATTTGGAATGATCCAAACCATCCTCATAAGATGATCCAAACGGTCTAGTTTGATGAGCCATCAAATGAATGGTTGTTCACTCCAAACCATTTCCTTAGGTTGATTTGAACCCTCCATCTAATGGGTAACATTTGTAATTGGCATCCCCCATTTGAAATAGCCGTATGATTTTCTTTTTAAACATGGGTCCATTTTATTAGGTTGATCAAAACCGTCCAAACGATGGGCTACTACCATTGACCGAACCACTACTCCTTTTAAAATTTGATCTTCTTAAACCTCAGTAGGCCCCACCAAATCGACTCAAAATCCTCTGCTTTTAATTCATCATTTCCAAAATATAATGATCTGAATTCTCCGATTAACAAGCAAAAATCCAATTGCCTGTCCCACCACAATAATTTACAATAGAATGATCTAAACCGTTCACTTTGACAGGCCATGGCATGGACAGCTTGTATCCTCCAAATATCACCCCCATAGGATGATCCAAACCATTAATTTATAAAGTTGTGCCTCAAAATCATTTCCAAGGGTTATTTGAATAGCTCAACTTGATGGTCGCAACAAAAATTGGTTGTTAAAATAACTTCTCTATGATCTTGACCGTTCTCTTGATGGGCATCTTTATGCATTAGATCGAAGTAGGTTCAAAACTCATTTTTTCATTAAAACAATATGCGGGCCCCCTGTTTGATCCAAATCTAAACAAATGTTCAATGCGGGCCCACCAAACGGGTCCAAATTCTCTCTTGCATTGCACTACTTGCATTCAAATCCCCTCCATTGGATGATCTCAACCGTCCAATTTATGGGTCACGGCCCAAATAGATTGCGCACCCCAAATCACTTCCATAGAATGGTCTGAACTGTCCATTTGTTAGGATTCGCCCTAAACGGTTTGTGCGCCAAAATTATTTCCATGGGATGATCCAAACCGGGCTGCAATGTCCATTGGCCGAAATACACTATGCCCGTTATGAAAACAACGCAGTTCACACTTGCTTGATCAAAATCTAACCGAAATGTTCAATGCGCGGCCACCCAGTGGGTCCAAATTCTCTCTTGTTTTGATTCTTGCTAATAACCCTTCTCAACACTTAGCAAGACAACACAAAGCATGACGGGAATGACCGAAAAGATTTAAAAATGTAAGAGACGGATGCGGAAAGGAAAGTACTGAAAAACCGATTGCAAAACGCTAACTTCTTTGTTGATTAAAGCGGAGCAAAATTGGGGTGTCTACAGATGCCCCTCTTTGGTAGAGATGACGTATTCATTGAATACCAAAGCAAAAGTGACAACACCATTTTGCGCAGCATTTTGCCAACAAAGGACTCTCTAGACAAAATGCTACCTAACATAATGCAAGACCCTAGATGAAATCCTAGAATTTGAACATATATCAAAAATCTTTTATTCTAAACACCATGAGATGGCAATTTAGAATCACGGAGAATCAGATTTACTCTGAGTGCAAAAATCTTGCAATCCAGAACAAAAGATGATTATGATGCGGCGCCGTTTTCGAACGGGCAATGAAGGAATGGGATACCATTTTCAACCGGATATTCGGAGGGAAAGGAATACCGTTTTTGGAACGGTTTCGGAGGAAATGAGATGCCATTTTCAAATGGTCTTAGAGAGAATAACAGATGACTTTCGAAAGATCTTTAAAGAAAACGAAGCATCATTTTTGAATGGGCTCAGATATATTTATATGGATTCAAAGGACACGAGATATCATTTCGAATGGATTCAAAAAGAATGAGACCTCATATTTGTACGGGTTCGAAGGGCTAAGAGACCGTATCTGTATGGACTCAATAAGAATGAGACACCGTAGTTGTACGGGCCCTCAATGAATGAGATATCAGAATGAGACACCGTCTTTGTACAACTTCCCCAAAAAATGAGCAACCATATTTGTATGGATCCCAAAGAGGAATAAGAGACCATTTTTTAATAGACTCAGAAAAAAGATGAGATACTGTATTTATACGACTCTCAAGAGAGTAAGAGACCATTTTCGGATGGACCTGGAGAGAATGAATCAACGTATTTATACGAATTCTACGAAAATGAGATATCTCATTTATACGATGCTCAAAGAGAATAAAAGACCATAGTTGTTGGACTCGAAGAGAATGGAATACCGTATTCATACGGAGCTCAAGGAAATGAGACATCACATTTATATGATGCTCAAAGAGAACAAGAGATAATAGAATATCGTATTTATACGAATTCCAAGGAAAATGAGACATCATATTCGTATGATGTTCGAAAAGAAATAGAGAGACCATTTTTGAATGATTTAGAGAGAATGAAATACCGTATCTATACGGATTCCATGGAAATGAGACATCACATTTGTATGATGTTCAAGGAGAATTAAGAGACCATTTTTGAATGGACTCGGATAAGATGAAATACCGTTTTTTACAGATTCCAAGAAAATGAGACATCACAGTTGTATGATGTTCAAAGAGCGGAGACCATTTTCAAATGGCTTGAAGAGAATGAAATAGCGTATTTATACGGATTTCAAGAAAAATGAGACACCATATTCATATGATGCTCAAAGATAACTCAGAGATAATGGAATATCGTATTTATACGAATTCCAAGGAAATGAGACATCATATTCGTATGATGTTCAAAGAGAAGAGACCATTTTCAAACAGACTCAGAGAAAATGAAGTAACGTACTTATACGGATTTCAATGAAAATGAGACACCATATTCATATGATGCTCAAAGATAGCTCAGAGATAATGGAATATCGTATTCATACGAATTCCAAGGAAATGAGACATCATATCCGTATGATGTTCAAAGAGAAAATATCATTTTCAAATGGATTCAGAGAGATATGATAATTTGAGTTTTGACAGAGATTATCAGAAAAAGGAAATCGAAATCTCCAATTAGCAATTTTGGAAGCAAAGGATTTAATAACACCATGCAGCAAAGGACTTTCAGGGCTCGAATTTGGGACGCCACTTCATTAGCAACCTGCCCCAGTTTGAGGCATTCTGACCTCCTTCTATTCTTTTATCAGAGGTATTCTTCAAAGATCTTTCGCCATTCATGACAGTCTCGCCTTTTCCAAGTTTCTCAGAACTTGTTAATGAACCTGCCTTCAGAGTGATTGCAGCCTACAACAATTCTTAAAATAGAATTCGTAAATTTTTTTTTTCTAAAAATAGAACCACAGACATTTGTAATAAAAGACAAAATGAGAAAGATTACTCAAGTAATCTCGTGATGCTTCTGACTTATCAGTATTTTCTTTTTTGGTTAAGCTGGCCTCTTTTAAAGAATATTTCTCCATTGATAAACATCTTCACTTATTTTCTTTTAAGACAGTAATACTTCGTATATATTTCTATCAACTTTCTGATTGCTAGAAATTAATGCCCCTAGTTTCAGGAATTGTTGTTATTAACTTTGCCTGGCCTACCGTGATTTCAGAGATTACTGTAATTCTTCTGGGAAGAGCCCAATCAGAAAGTTGATAGAAATATATACGAAGTATTATCTAGCGGATCTTCAAGCTCCATTTCTTTTTTTTCTTTTCTCTTTTTCATTTTTTCTTCTCTTTTTTTTTTACTTGAACACCAAAAGGACTTTATAGGTGAGGTAGGGCTTTTCAAAGAATGGCTTAAGGTTTTGCAAGAATTTCGACCTACGTATCCCAGTATAGGAATCAGGTCATGCGTAGTTCAGGGCGAATGCCCCTAGTTCGAAGGTATTTCAATTTTTCTTTTCTTTTTGCATGGATTTTTTTTCTTCTTCTTTTTTTAAACTTCTTTTTGGAATAATTGATTTTCTTCTTTCGAAACAACCGAACTCGGTTTGACCGAGTTGCCTACGTACCCCGGTGTAGGGATCAGGTCATGCGTAGTTCAGGGCGGATGCCCCTAGTATATTGGGTTTTGAAGGGAAATTTTATTTAGGCTCAAAAGGGTTTGCAAAAGGTTATATATATTTTTAAATTTTGGGTTATGAATTTGGGATTTATTCGGCCAAAAGACGGCCTTCTGGTGTTCAAGCATAGAACCTCTTGAGTTGATTAAGATTTGTTGGTTCCGGTAATATTTATCCATTTAAATTACGGAGCTTGACGGCTTTTCCGGGTAAGATTTGGTCCACAATGTATGGTCCCGACCAATTTGGTTTGAACTTGCCCCTTGGGTCAAACACTGGTGCTCGATTCTCTTTCAGAACAAGATTGCCTTCTTCTAAATCTCTGACCTTAACCTTTTTATTAAAAGCCCAGGCTATTCTGCGCTGGTAACCCTGCACATGGTAAAGCGCTTTTAACCTCTTCTCATCTAGCATGTTAACTCTTTATATCTGGCATCTGCCCATTCATTTTCTGGCAACTTAACCTTAGTCAATACTCGAAGCGAAGGTACACGGATCTCAACAGGTAGCACTGCTTCCATCCCGTAAACAAGAGAGTAAGGGGTTGCTCCAGTTGAAGCTCTAATTGATGTTCTGTAAGCCCACAAGGCGTATGGTAACTTATTCGACCAATCCTTATAAGTTTCTGACATTTTGCTAATGATAGTCTTGACATTTTTATTTGCAGCTTCTACCGCTCCATTTGTCTGCGGCCGATAAGGTGAGGATTTATGATGCTTAATCTTGAACTCTTCGCAAAGAGTGATTACTTCTTTCTTGAAATGAGATCCGTTATCTGAGATAAGTTCATGGGGAATTCCATATCTGCATATGATATTGGTGCGTATGAATTTAGCAACTGATGCGGATGTAAGCTTTGCGTAAGAAGCGGCCTCAACCCACTTGGTGAAGTAGTCAATTGCAACGAGTATATACTCATGACCATTAGACGACCTAGGAAAAATCATGCCAATGATGTCAATTCCCCATACCGAAAACGGCCAAGGAGAGGTAAGAGAATGCAATTCGGTGGGTGGTGCATGGATGAGATTCGCATGTATCTGACATTTATAGCATTTCTTCACAAATGTGTGACAATCTGCTTCCAATGTTGGCCAATAGTACCCCAGACGTAGGATCTTCCTTGCCAACATCTTCCCATTCATATGAGGCCCACACACCCTTTCATGAATATCTGCGAGAATTTCTTCTGCCTGATCTTCAGTGACACATAAGAGTTGAATTCCGTCGAAAGACCGTTGATACAACTCCCCTCCACAAATGACAAAATTAGCTGCCAATCTTTGCAAAGTCCTTTTTTCTTTACTCGACGCCTCATTGGGATGCTCCTGGCCTGAGATGTAGTTCTTTATGTCCGTATACCATGGCTTACCATCGGGACATCTTGCAGTTATTTCTATAGCATCAACATATGCAGGAGCCCATTGCTCCTGAACCGTGATGGGCCTCATCTTCATATTGTGAGGTATGTCAATCATAGAAGCTAATGTCGCTAAGGCATCGGCGAATCTATTTTTCAACCTTGGTAAATAACTGAAAGTGATGCACCGAAATTGTCGAGCAAGAACATCTAAGTATTCATGATATGGCTGTAGCTTTTCTTCTTTGGTTCTCCACTCTCCTTGAGTTTGGCAAATGATTAGCTTCGAATCTCCATATACGTCAAGATTCTCTATGCCTAAGGCCAATGCGGCCTCAAGCCCAACAATGCATGCTTCATACTCTGCCATATTGTTGGTGCAATTAAATTGCAACTTAACGGCTAGGGAAACATGCTCATTTCGAGGTGACACCAGCAATGCCCCTACTCCTTGCCCTGTTTGGTTTGCTGCTCCATCAAAATAGAAGGTCCAACCAGTTTCTGGATATTCATCTTCTATCATCATGATCTCTTCATCTGGGAACATCGGCTTGAAAGGCTGATTTTCTTCTCGGGGTGCTTCTGCCAATTGCTCAGCAATGGCTCGGCCCTTTACTGCTTTTTGGGTTACATGGGTGATGTCGAACTCAGACAACAATAATAACCATCTGGCAGTCCTGCCTGTTAGGGCTGGTTTTTCAAAGAGATAATTCAGAGGATCCATTCTTGACAACAGCAGGACCTTATGTGATAAAAGCTAATGCCTGAGTCGCTGAGTTGCCCAAACCAAGGCTAAGTAGGTTTTTTCTAGGACAGTGTACTTCTGTTTATACTCCAACATCTTCTTACTAAGATAATATATAGCCTTTTCATGCTTGGTTTCTGGATCTTGCTGTGCTAACATACAACCCATGGTGGTTTCTGTTACTGACAAGTAAAGCAGCAATGGATGCCCCCGTATTACTGGTGGTACTATCGGTGGTTCAGCCAAACTTTGCTTTATCTTCTCAAAGGCCTGCTGACTTTCCTCTGTCCATTCTTTGGAAGTATTTTTCTTTAAGAGCTTAAAGATAGGTTCGCAGCTTGACGTCAGATGAGCCCGGTATTACTGGTGCTACTATCGGTGGTTCAGCCAAACTTTGCTTTATCTTCTCAAAGGCCTGCTGACTTTCCTCTGTCCATTCTTTGGAAGTATTTTTCTTTAAGAGTTTAAAGATAGGTTCGCAGCTTGACGTCAGATGAGCGATGAATTGTCTTAGGAACTGTATCCTTCCTAGGAATCATCGAATTTCCTTCTCAGTTTTAGGCGGCGGCATCTCCTGGATAGCCTTAATCTTCTGAGGATCTACCTCTATGCCCCTTTGCCTCACCATGAATCCTAGCAACTTACCAGAGGTAACCCCGAATACACACTTGCTGGGATTCAGGGGAAGCTGGTATTTGAGTATTCTTTCAAAGAACTTCTTAAGGTTCGGGATATGATCTCTCCTTTCCTTGGCTTTTACAATCATATCATCGACATAAACTTTGACTTCTCTATATATCATGTCATGGAGTAAGGCTGTAGCTGTTCTTTGGTATGTCGCACCGGCATTCTTGAGACCAAATGGCATTACCCGATAGCAATAGATCCCCCATTGTATAATGAACGAGGTCTTAGCCATGTCCTCGGGTGCCATCTTAATTTGATTGCAGCCCGAGAAACCATCCATGAAAGATAGTAATTCATGCCCGGCCGTATTGTCTACCAAGATATCGATATGCAGTAGGGGGAAATCATCTTTTGGACTTGCCTTGTTCAAATCCCTGAAATCTACACACATTCTCACCTTTCCATCTTTCTTTGGTACAGGTACTATATTTGCAAGCCACTTTGGATATTCTACTACTTGCAGAAATCCAGCATTCAACTGCTTAGTAACCTCCTCCTCTACTTTCAAGACCCATTCAGGCTTCATTCTCCTTAGCTTCTGCTTTTTAGGCTTAATTCCTGGTAACAAAGGTAGCTTGTGCTGAACAATGTCTTCACTCAACCCGGGCATATCTTTGTAGGACCAGGCAAAAACTTCTTTATATTCCTTAAGTAGGTTTATTAATTCATCATGCTCTTCAGGAGATAGAGTATTTCCAATTTGTATTTCCTGTATTAAATCTTCTGTTCCGATGTTTATAATTTCGATTTCATCTTTAAGAGGCTGGGCTCGGTGCTCCTCCTCTTGTTTGAGCATATGCTACAATTCAAGGGGAGTTTCGTCGATCCCTTCTTCCTCGTCTGAGGAGGGAGTGTTATCATTATTAAAGTCAGAAGCAAACACAGAGACATACTGAGAATCAGATTTCATTGACTGGAAAGAAATTACATCATTATCATTGGACTCATCCTGAACAGGCTCAGGATTCACATTATAAATAAAATCAGAAAATGACTCGCTTGGACTAAGCACTGACACGGATTGGCGACTTGACTAGACTCGACTTAGCAATAAAATAAGTAGGAAAAACATCAGAACTCCAGTTTGAAAGACTTTCTGTTGCAGGTGCAATCTGACTCTGAGGTTCAGTAAAGGTATCATCGCTCTGAATAACTGCTACTAGCACATCTTCACAGTCTGTTTCTTCTTGCTCTTCAGAATAGTCTAAAACTGGCAACTCTTGCCAAGCAACATCAGGCACATCTTCTTCAAACAAGGACCCCAACACATCTGGCTCAAGGTAGACTAACCAGTCCTCAACAGTTTTCTCAACATAACATACCGGCAGTTCTGTTTTTGGGAGAGCAAGGCCACTAAATATTTCAAAACCAGGTATCATGATTCCTGTCACCGAGTCACACCATGGTTCGGAGAACCCATAGTATGGAGAAGTCTCGCCTTCTTTGATAAAGTGACCATTCATCGATAAGGAATATGGAGCCATTGGGAGTACCCTTCCGGTGCGGCGGATTTCTTCCTTCAATTTCAACAATTCTTCCATGGCTTCTTCCTCCTCCTCAGTAGGTACATATCCAAGATAAAAAATTCCATGGATTGCTTTGATTGGGCGCCAGTGAGATGCCTTGCTTGGATCATGGCCCAAATTCATACCAGGAAAGTAATTTATTTTTCTCATTATTTTGGCAACCACAGGACTGATAGCAAAAGGTAAACACAACTCCTCCCGAGAGGCCTCTTCGTAGGAAATAGCAGCAACGTCGAACGCGAAACCATTCAAGTTATAATCTTCTGCTTCTGCAACTGGAAGGATCAGAGTTTCTCCTGTTATCTGTCCTATTTTTGGTTCTTCGTCACCCCTGACAGTGATCAACTTTCCATCTTTGATGAACTTCAATTTTTGATGAAGGGTTGAAGCAACAGCGCCTTCCTTATGCAACCAGGGACATCCCAGGAGCATATTAAACGAGGCCTTGATATCAATAACCTGAAACTCAACCTCAAATTCTTGACCACCTACAACAATTTTAGTGGTAAGGACCCCGACCACATTTCTGCGGGTGTTGTCATATGCGAGGATTCCAAGGGTTGATTTGGCAAAATCAGTGGGGCCAAAACCCAAGGTAACAGCAGTTCTCAATGGACACACATTCAACGCGGATCCATTATCTACCAACACAGATGGTACTTTCTTGACTTCACAGACAGTAGTGACATGAAGAGCTCTAGCATGATTCCGACCTTGAGGAGGCAGCTCCTGATCTGAGAAACTAATGACTCTGGTGGCCTAGGTTAGAGCAACAACTTCAGCCAGTTGCTCTGGAGATATCTCTGAGGACACCTGCGTTGTATTCAATTCTTTTAACACAGCTTCTCTGTGTTTCTTTGATGCTATCAACAATCCCCAAACAGATATAACGGCCTGAGTTTTCTTCAACTGTTGCACAACTTCATCATCTGGGTCTTTCACATATTGCGGCTCCTCTCATCGAGCCAATGCCCCTGGATTTTCGACTCTCAATTCAGCAGGTTTGAAAATTCTTCCACCCCTTGTAACATGTCTGACTTCATCCAATTCTGGCTCATCATAAGTAATAACTTGAGGGACTCGTGGCTCATAGGTGATCACCAAGGGAGGTATCGACTCTCTTAGGTATGACTCATCACAGAAGATGATTTTGGGATTCAGAAATGGGTTCTAAGGCACATATAAGGGTGAGAGGGTCAAACTCAGAATCTCCTATGGTTATGGCATTAACGGCAGCAGGAGGATTAGCATGACCAGGTAGCGGGTTTTGGGTAACATTGGGTCTTGGCTGGAATGCAATGACTTTCTCATCAATGAGTTTCTGGATTCTAAATTTCAAGGCAATGCAGTTGTCCGTAAGATGACCAGGACCCCTGTGATACTCACAGTGTAGGTCAGCTCGCCAATTTGCAGGTAGAGGATTGGGGGGAGGCCGGATGGCAGGTAGGGTTATGCGACCTGAAGGAAGACACTGCTTAAGCACTTTTGAAGATGGAATAGGAAGAGGGGTTAATTCTACCTGGGTTCGTTGCCGAGGTGCGGTCGCGTGTTGGGCATAGTCCATCACTAGAGGTTCTTGGGACTTAGAAGATTGAGCATTGGAACGAGATACTACTGACTTGGGCTGGAGGGGACTTTTTGAAATCTCTGGAGTTTGGGTTGCTACGGTTAAATACACCTTGAGCCATAGCCTCCTCTATCTGGGTGCCTGCCACAATGAAGTGTTTGAAGTCAGGATAATATTGCAATGACATGTGATACTGGAGTTGGGGGGAATATTTTTCATGATTATTTGAACCTGCTCTTCCTCAAAAGGGCGTTCCATCATCTGAGCTGCTAGTCTTCTCCATCTTTTCACAAAAATTAGAAAAGATTCCCTCGAGTCTTGCTTGGTTCTCTCTAAATCCTTTCTGGTGATTTCCGTCCCATCATCATATTTGAATTGCTTGATGAACTGTTCACCGATATCTTTCCATGTCCTATAACGAGTCTTGTCTAGGACCATGAACCACCTTCTAGCGACCTTTGTTAGAGAAACCGGGAACAATTGAGCCATTTGCTCAGCAGATAGACCTTGAGGTTGGCACATGATGGTGAACATTTGCAAGTGTGTGATCGGACAACCCACACCGTCATATTTGTCGAAATCTGGCATTTGAAAATTGGCAGAAAGACGGATTTCGGGAAATAGTGTAAGATCGCTTGGGTTGAAACCACCCTGGTCTTGAAACTGGATGTCTTGAACTTTTCTGGTAAGACTTTCTAATTTCTCCATAACTGTCTTATCAATCGCGGACTGAGGAGGCTTACTGCGATCCTCGCTGTACTGTTCATTTTCTAAGTCTTCTTCAGCTTTATCAGGGATAGTGATGAACACTGGTTGGGCAGGTGCTGCTGAAGTAGCTGCTTGGTGCATAGATCCTTTATCCTTGGCAGACGACGGCCTCAGCTTCTCAGAAAGCTGAGCTTTGATCACTCGGTTCTCCTCTTTGAGCTCGTGAAGTTGCTGGAGAATTAAGGTGAGGGTATCGGTAACAGTAACAGGTGGAGGATTATCCTGGTTTTCTGCCATTGGTGAGGATGAGAAAGAAGGAGATGCTGGGGTTCTCAGAGAGGGTGGTGGAGAGACAGAATTCCTCTCATATCGTGAAGAGATCCGAACCCAAGGAGTAGTGGGGTTAGCTATGGTGTTTACTGCCCTGAAATATTTGAAAGAAATATTTTAAAATCAGAAAGAAGTAGATAATGATGCACGCATAGACTAAGATAATGAGAGAGAAAGATGAACTTTATTGATCAATCATTAAAGCTTGAGTACAAGGTTCATTCTTTCAAAGATAAACGGATAAGATTAAACATGGAACTAAGCATTCTTTTTAAACTTCTTCTTCGGACGACAATCTTCCTCAGCTGACTCTTTTAAAGGTTTGATGATTCTGACATCCCAAGCAGATGAAACGGCTTTGACAATCTTGGGCTTGAGATCCTCAGGCGGATAAAAATGACGAAGGGGAGGCACAATAGATTGCTCCCTTCCATACTGACGCAGGATCCTGGCAGGAACATAAAAGGAAGTCTTTTTGAGACCAAAAAGGCGAACGTAGTTAGCTTCTCCGGTGTTGAAGACAGCTTCTTGGATTACAGGAATTCGCCAATAAATCTGATCTTGTTGGCGAGAATTTAACCATTCAACCCAATCGCTTTTATGATCGAAAGAAACATCATGACGCCATTCACTGAAAGTGTATAACGTATGATCAAAATGGACAGGAGCTGTAATTTTTAGCTTGTGGCACAACCACACCTGGAGTAATGCAGGACATCCTGAGAAAGACCCAACGAAAGAGCGAAAATAAGAGCCTGGACCTGAGCTGACACGAAGGCGAGCCATATCATCCAATCCATTGAAGGTTTCTGCAAGTATAGTAGGGATTGGATTGGCGCCCCGATCCATTTGATCCACGAGGTCCAAAAGAACAGCTGAAGCAAAGCGAGAAGGCTGGACAGTGAGGAACCTGGCGAGGGAGCAGAATCTCAAAGCGCGACGTCGGGCTTTTTGAATATCAACAGCACCAATGTGTCCAATAGGAGGGTAAATGTCAATCATGTGTTGCATGGACACCTCTTGGCCTTTCATGAAAGAGTTTATGGATTCATCTGGATTATTCATTAAGCGAAGGAACAAAGGACGATAATCTGGAACACAGGATGACTTTACTAGAGGGCCATCCACATGATATTCCAATAAGGCACACCATTCTTCAAAGGTGGGACACATTTCTTGGTTGCCAAAACGGAAGACATGATGATCGGGATCCCAACACTCTGATGCGGCATAGAGTAATCCCCAATCGAGCTTAATGGTTGCCACGTAGCCGAAGAGATTTTTCTCTTGCTCACTTATGGCATAGATGTGAGATTCTCTTAATGTACCACGGATCCAATCAAGAATTGTACGAGTAGACATGGTTGCATGGACACCTCTTGGCCTTTCATGAAAGAGTTTATGGATTCATCTGGATTATTCATTAAGCGAAGGAACAAAGGACGATAATCTGGAACACAGGATGGCTTTACTAGAGGGCCATCCACATGATATTCCAATAAGGCACACCATTCTTCAAAGGTGGGACACATTTCTTGGTTGCCAAAACGGAAGACATGATGATCGGGATCCCAACACTCTGATGCGGCATAGAGTAATCCCCAATCGAGCTTAATGGTTGCCACGTAGCCGAAGAGATTTTTCTCTTGCTCACTTATGGCATAGATGTGAGATTCTCTTAATGTACCACGGATCCAATCAAGAATTGTACGAGTAGACATGGTGCCTGTAAGCCAAGAGAAAGGATACAAGAATGATCAGGGTTATATGAACACGAGATTGGGATAAGTTCTTGCCAGTAAAAGAAAGTATGAATACATGATCGAATCACATGATAGAAGATTGAAAGTCGTACGATCAAAAGATGAGATGAAATAGCATAAGATTGCTTTTAACAGATAGATCATGAATGACTAATCCTATGTGATCTTTGAAAATGATGGGATTTATATCCTAACCCCAAAGGGAAAGTTTTTTCATCTTCGTACATTTTAACAGTGTTACCTGAAGGCATCAAACCCTAATCCTAATCTAGCGGAGTGGAGAGAGGATCTCGACTCATGACTTTGTTTGTGCACCTAAGGACCGATCGTAGCCATTGGAAGATGGACCACAGCCTAATCTAGACACAAATGGGTAGGATATCCTAAGCTAGGCTCACACAGGTGATGTACATGTGTTCGTATACTACATGCATGTGTGGGTTAATCTAGGGGTAAGGCCAAGAGTTCCCTTATCGCGAATCCATGTTCGATATACTGTACCAGTGTCTGGCGTATCAGTACGTGAACAAGAGATCCGTTTACGCACCATAAGGTGCTAGGCTAAGGGTGGAATGCTTCTCTAGCACAGAGGCACCAGGTGATAAAATCCCAGTCAACCATGCTAGATAACACTCCGGGTTCCTAAAATAGGACGTGTGTGCATGTGAGATGCAAGGGTTTAGATGCAAGTGATGTAAGTGTGTGCAATAAGTTCGCGCAATCTATGATGCCTTCAGGTTCTGTTAGATTAAGTTTGAGTATGATGTGATGAGAAAATAAAACAAGACAAACTAATCTAAGAGGTATATAAGAGATAGAGTTTTTATGAGCCAGTTAAATTAAATCCAAATGAGTTATCCTTTGAAGTTTTGATGAAGTTAGGTGATCCCCAGCAGAGTCGCCAAACTGTGGGACCCGATCCCGCGAGAGGGGTGGGGTGCGAGCCACCACAATCTCTCTTGGTCTCTCGTACCCACGCGATTGGCGTGTGCACTTTTATTATTGATTTTAATTCGTCTTTTATGTGAACTTGGGATCACTAAGGTAATCCGAATTCCACACAAAAGAGAGTGACAGAGTCGCCACATAGATGTGGGATCTAGGACCCATAATTAACCAGAAATCTAGACTCGTTACCTGGTTACAAGAATGGAAGGTATGGGGAGTTATCCACCACATGCACCATTCCTGCCCGACAAGCGGTCTTCAATTCCAAAAGTTAACCCTTTTTAATTTCTTTTAAATGGCTCATTTAACTCTATGTTAGTGTGCTAACTATGTGACATGCATCCTATGATCTAATTTCAATGTAGATCCTAAATGTGTATCTTGATTTCTTAATTTGTTTAAATTCAATCTAAGTGAATGTTCTCCTAAAATTCTAATTTCATGGAAAGTCCTAAGTGATTTAATTAAGAATTTATAAGAAAATTAATATACAAAATCCCACAATTTGTTGTGGAGCCGACTCGTGATTGGTATGCCATCAAGCATCCAAGCTGCCTACGTACCCAAGCCTCACTGGGATCAGAGTCGACGTAGTTCGGTGCACCTAAACTAAGCTACTTATGCCTAACTCAACTAAGACACCGACCTAGACTGGATCAACTGTTTCAACAGTTTTAAGGGAAGTTATTTAATTCGAGTTGAGGATTTTATTATCCTAAGATTTCATCTAAGATGCTATATGATCCTATCTAAATGCAAATTGTCCCTTAGACTAATGCAGGTTAACCTACATCCTAGGTAACTAGGCTTGTCCTAGGAAAAGATTGGGTGACTAGTGTGACTAGACCTATGGCACGGTTGCTATCCATAGCAAACGTCCGTGATGAGGCTGGACTCCTAACTCTAGGACTCCCTAAAATTTAGGACACAACATGACACAAGTGTTCCTAAATGGGGCTCTAATGGTTCCTACGATGGAAACCGCAATCCAACGATTCCAAAAGACATGAGGTAAATTGATTCAAGTTGTTGAAGTTAATGATTTTCAGATTTCAAGGATTTTCGGTTCCTAAACATCTAAGGAATACCAAAGGCTCTATGGTTCGCAAGCTTCAGCCTTGAATAGCATCCACGAAAGGGAATCGTGCGCTCTTTCCTTGTGATTTAATACTTAAGTTATAGCACCTTATTGCCTGGCATATCTCTTAGGATTTCCGTGGACAGTAAACCTCGGAGCCAATAACATGCTATAGCTTAAATACTCAAATTGTCAAAGATCGATTGCAATTGAGATACGATTGTGGATGCACTGACCATTTTACCAGAGAAATCTAAGGATCCTAAGATTTCTGTTTCAATGGATTAAGGAGTGAACATGTGACAGAAATTTAAGGTTCTTTAGAAATTTTCATAATGATTTTTAATTAATTTCAATATTTAGTGGATTTTATCAATTTCACACCATATGAGTGTGATTTTACAAGTGAACTTATTGCAAAAAATTTTGAAATAAATTGAAATTTCTACAGAAACAAGATGGGAATGTATGTAGCTTACTGGAAGAGTTTTACAGATTTTTATATTAAGCTCCTATTTATTTTTGATTTAATAACAATGAGACCAGATTCCAAAAATAACACAGAAACTATTAGAAATAGCAATCTAAATTCATTGAAATTTCTACGGTCGTAAGGTATGAGTAAAAATAGTATGCTGTGACATTTTCATGAAGTTTAGATACTATTTACTATCAATTACGCATTTTTGAATTTTTAGACCAAATTATGAATTTACACTACATCTCTTAGGAAAAAAAATTCCAAATCACTTGAAGATTTTACAACAGCATGAAATATAGAATATAAGACTACTGTAAAAAGTTTGAGAATTTTAATTGTGATTTGATGTCAGTAAAAAATCCCACAAAATCTAATTGTTTTCAAAGAAAGCATCAAATAATATACCAAATAAAATCTAAAAATATTTAAAAATTCATGGTAGAATGCATCAGTATCATATTATTTTCCCACGAAATTTCATTAATTTTGGAATCTATTTAGTTAATTTTCCATTTTTCTTCTTTAAAAAGATGTTTTTGAAGAGTTTTCTATTTTTTAAAACATGATTTTTGAGAAAGTTTCGACTTCGGAAAATGCCCTTTAATCTTGTTCTGATGTGATGAACACAAAAAAAATTTTAAAATTCCAAAAAATAGATCATCCTGAGATAGTTATTTTTTTAAATTTCGTAATTTCTCAGTCATTACTTTAAATGAAATTTCATTCTTTACTCAAATTTTCGAAATCCTTTGATCTAATGTCCGATCTGATCTGATGGTTATTTTAGTCTATTTAAATAGATCAATGTATTAAATTTCGAGACGAATCAGAATTGAAACACTCATGTAGATCATGATTTTGAGCACACACATATAATATTGAATTAAATTCAATTAAATGTTAAAATCATGCAAAAATATATTAAAAAAATACTAAATAATCCTGGAAAAATCTGAGAATAGTGCACCTACCTGTGATAGAGATCCTCGCCGAATCCAAAAGCCGAAAAATCTAAAAAATCTCACCGACGTGCGATCCGCTCCGCTTTCTTTCTTTTTTTTTCTTGTTTTTCTTTACCACTGTGAGAGTGGCGTTCCTCTGTTGAGTGTGAGAGTCGTAGTGAGGAGCAAGAGATAACAGAGAGAGTTGAGAGAGGTAGAGAGTGAGAGATATAGAGAGTGAGTTGAGAGAGTGAATAAGAGATTGACAGAGATCAAGAGAGAATAATAAAGAGAGATAAAGAGAGACTGAGAGAGAGTACTAGAGAGAACGAGAGGGAGGATGATAGAGAGAGAGACCGAGAGAGAGGATGATAGAGAGAGGTTGATAGAGAGGAGTAGAAAGATAGAGAAAAATATAGAGAATGAGTGAATGAGACAGAAATATGTAGATGAAGATAGTGAGATAGAAAAAAAATAATACTCTGTTTTTGTTTCTTCTTTTTATTTTTATTTTCTATATGTTGGTGGGCTGATGAGGGTGAGATTAATAGAGAGAGTGAGAAACAGAGAGGGATATAGAGAGAGATATAGAGAGACTGAGAGACAGAGAGGGATATAGAGAGAATGAGAGACAGAGAGGGAGTGAGAAATACGGCACTCTGCTTTTCTTTGTTTTTGTCAAAAAAAGAAAAACGATACTCTGTTTTTAGAGAGTTGGAGAAGGAAAGATAGAGACGCCTGTTGAGTGTGGGAGAGGGTGAGAGTGATATGGAGAGGGAGATAGAATAAGAGACGACAGAGAGATGCTCTGTTTTTTTTTTTTTTAGAGAGAGGGTGAGAGTGAGATGGAGAGGGAGAGATGGAAAGAGCTATTGAGCGTGGATGAGAATGGGAGAGAACTGAGTAAAAAAAACAAAAATCAGAATCAAAGCTTTTTCCTACAGCCAACAGAGACCAAAGCTTTTTTCTTTTTCTTCTTTTTAGACCTCTTATTTTGATGAAAGCTGCCCCGTATAAAAGGTTTCCGAATGAGATCATAAAGAGAATTGCCTCCCAAGAAAACCGCTAGCTGCTTCCCCCCAAGAATAGAGAGAGCCAAATTCACTTGCCAAATACCAGTCAAGGAGTTGCCTGTTTCATGCGCAATTCCCACAATAGAACAATCTTAAAATTGCCGGCTTATAGAAGGCACAACTGTACTAGTCTTTTTTTTTTTTAGAATTCCTAATGTGTCCCTTTCAATTCTAGCATTACCTCCTTCTAAAGATAGAATTTTATTTGGGAAACCTAATCCCAAAGAGTTAGCTCTTTATCGGGAATATTCTCAAATAAGGCCCACACATGGTGGCCGAATTTGGGATGGAAGGTTGCACAATAAGCAGGGCCCACACATGGTGGCCGAATTTGGGATTGAACCCATTTGGAATGATCCAAACCATCCTCATAAGATGATCCAAACGGTCTAGTTTGATGAACCATCAAATGAATGGTTGTTCACTCCAAACCATTTCCTTAGGTTGATTTGAACCCTCCATCTAATGGGTAACATTTGTAATTGGCAGAATCCCCCATTTGAAATAGCCGTATGATTTTCTTTTTAAACATGGGTCCATTTTATTAGGTTGATCAAAACCGTCCAAACGATGGGTTACTACCATTGACCGAACCACTACTCCTTTTAAAATTTGATCTTCTTAAACCTCAGTAGGCCCCACCAAATCGACTCAAAATCCTCTGCTTTTAATTCATCATTTCCAAAATATAATGATCTGAATTCTCCGATTAACAAGCAAAAATCCAATTGCCTGTCCCCCCACAATAATTTACAATAGAATGATCTAAACCGTTCAGTTTGACAGGCCATGGCATGGACAGCTTTTATCCTCCAAATATCACCCCCATAGGATGATCCAAACCATTAATTTATAAAGTTGTGCCTCAAAATCGTTTCCAAGGGTTATTTGAATAGCTCAACTTGATGGTAGCAACAAAAATTGGTTGTTAAAATGATTTCTCTGAGATCTTGACCGTTCTCTTGATAGGCATCTTTATGCATTAGATCGAAGTAGGTTCAAAACTCATTTTTCATTAAAACAATATGCGGGCCCCCTGTTTGATCCAAATCTAAACAAATGTTCAATGCGGGCCGACCAAACGGGTCCAAATTCTCTCTTGCATTGCACTACTTGCATTCAAATCCCCTCCATTGGATGATCTCAACCGTCCAATTTATGGGTCACGGCCCAAATAGATTGCGCGCCCCAAATCACTTCCATAGAATAGTCTGAACTGTCCATTTGTTAGGATTCGCCCTAAATGGTTTGTGCGCCAAAATTATTTCCATGGGATGATCCAAACCGGGCTGCAATGTCCATTGGCCGAAATACACTATGCCCGTTATGAAAACAACACAGTTCACACTTGCTTGATCCAAATCTAACCGAAATGTTCAATGCGTGGCCACCCAGTGGGTCCAAATTCTCTCTTGTTTTGATTCTTGCTAATAACCCTTCTCAACACTTAGCAAGACAACACGAAGCATGACGGGAATGACCGAAAAGATTTAAAAATGTAAGAGACGGACGCGGAAAGGAAAGTACTGAAAAACCGATAGCAAAACGCTAACTTCTTTGTTGATTAAAGCGGAGCAAAATTGGGGTGTCTACAGCTTCCCATCGGATTAGAATGGAAGGGAGATCAATCGACGCGTGTCAAAACCCTAGCCTTTTTTAAAGCCTTTTTGGGGATTTCATTCTTTGTCTTTTTTCTTCGTCTTCCTCGGGTGAAACGGGCTTTCTTTCGCAGTGATTTTTCTACGTATTGCTCTTCACCAACCTTCTTCTGGTTTTTCTCCGTTTGTCTACCCTGGTGAGTTCTGTGCTTTTTATTCCATCCGACATTTGATTGTTTTACGATGTCTGTCACAACCGTTTCTCAGAGTCCCACTTCTGGGTCGGTGGAAGTAGTGGAGAGGGCTCCGCCAAGAAAAAGGAGGCGGTTGTTCGTAGAGGGAGGGGGCGGCGACTCTCGAGATGTACAGCAGCCTACGAAGTTGAAAGATAGCTCCGGGCCTTCTGGATCATCGGTGGGGACCGCTCCTTCGGAATCTCCTGCTCGAGTTTCTTCTGCTCGTGAGGCGGAGATTAGGGACATCTGGTCTGGTGCCTTTATTCGTCCCGGTCGGGTGACGTGTTTTAGGAACACTTTGGGAGAAGGGGCGGCGGAGAAAATTAGGAGGGAGTTTCGCATTCCCGATGATTATGGGATTAGGGTTCCATCCTTCGTAGAGGCGGTGTGTGAGGGTATCACGGAGGAAGAGGTAGCTTTCTACGTGGAGGCTTTCCGGGCGGGGATTAGGTTTCCGCTCTTGGGTATTATAGTGGAGGCCCTCGAGTTTTACCGGGTGGCCCCCTCCCAACTGTCGCCTAATAGTTGGCGCACTCTTTTGGCCTTTGTGGCTAAGGCGGGTCTTCTCCAGATTCAGCCTACCCTCGCTCTGCTCCGGGGTTGTGTTGCCCTTAGCCCGTTGGTGAAGGGGGAGGATAGCTGGTTATATCTGACCTAGTGTCCCCAGGTGAAAATTGCGGCGAACTTGCCTTCTTCCATTAAGAAGTGGACGGAGGAGTATGTGTTCATCACTCCTCCATCGGACGTTGGCTGGGGCTTTCCTCGCTCTTGGAGGCGCTCCGTTGAGTGGCGAAGGAAGTCCCTCCCTGACGAGTTTGATTGCAGCAAGTTTGACTTGGGGAAGCTCGCCTCTGGGGAGGCTATTGATGTTTCCGAGTTTAGATGGGAAAGGGGTTTGAAGAGGCTCGGTTTGCTGAAAGCTGTGGAGAGGAGGGCCCGCTGTATGGGCGAGGGAACGGGGGAGAGTTCCGCTAGCCATCGTGGTGAGCTTTTTTTTTCCTGGGTTTGTCTACATGCGCCTTGGGCATATTTATTTATTTTTGTTTTGAGTGTTTGTTGTTTTTCTGTTTTTGGCAGGTATGTCTTCTTCTGGTGATGCTGGCAGAGGGAAGGGGGTCGCAGCGGCGACGAAGGGTCTGGTGAGCCGTAGGAAGATCCCCTTTGATTTTATGGCCACGGCCAGGTTGGGCCGGTCGCAGGCTAAGCTTCCTGCATCCGCGCCATCTTGCTCCTCTGGTCGATTGATTGGGGAAAAGGGGACGGCCATGTCTCCTCGCCGGGAGCTGGAGCCTTTCGTCCCAAAATTTAATACGATGTTCTACTTAAATAGAGTAAAATAACTATCAGATCGGATCGGACATTGGATCAACGGTTTTTTAGAATTTGAGTGAAAAGTAGAATTTTATTTAAAATATTGGCTGAGAAATTACGAAATTCGAAAAAATAGCCATCTCGGGATGATCTATTTTTTGGAATTTTAAAATTTTCTTGTGTTCATCACATCAGAAAAAGGTTGTAGGACGTTTTTCGGAATCGTAATTTTCTCGAAAATCGTGTTTTAAAAATAGAAAACTCTTCAAAAATATCTTTTCGACGAAGAAAAATAAAATATATACTAAACAAATTCGAAAATTAATGAAATTTCGTAGAAAAATAATATAATGGCGATACATTCTACCATGAAATTTTGAGAATTTTTGGACTTGGTTTGGTATATAATTTTATGCCTTCTTTGAAAAATATCAGATTTTGGGAGACTTTTTACAAACATCAGATCACAGATAATATTCCCAAAATTTTTACAGTAGTCTTATATTCCATATTTCTGGTCGTTGTAAAACTTTCAAGTGATTTAGATCTTATTTCATATGGGATGTAGTGTTAACTCCTAATCTGGTCTGAAAATTGAAAAATCCGAAACTGATAGTAAATAGTTTCTAAAATTCATGAAACTCTCAGAGCATGCTATATTTACTCATATCTTATTTCTGTAGAAATTTCATTGAATTTAGATTTCTATTTCTAGTAGTTTCTGTGTTATTTTTGCAATCTGGTCAATTAATTGTTAAATCAAAATTAAATATGAGCTGAATGTAAAAATCTGTAAACATCTTCCAGTAAGCTACATTTCATCATATCTTGCTTCTGTAGAATTTTCAACTCATTTTGAATTCGTTTGCATCAGTTTCACTTGTAAAATCACTCATATGGTTTAAAATTGATAAAATCCATTAAAATATTGAAATTAATTGAAATTCATCTGCAAATCTCTAAAGAACCTTAAATCTTTGTCACATATTAACTCCTTAATCCATTGAAACAGAAATCTTAGGATCTTTAGATTTCCCTAGAAAAATGGTCAGCGCATCCATAATCGTATCCCTATTGCACTCGATCTTTGACAATTTGAATATTTAAGCTATAGCACGTTGTTGGCTCCGAGGTTATTGTCCACGAAAATCCTGAGATATGCCAGGCAATAAGGTGCTATAACCTAAGTATTAAATTGCGCAAGGAAAGAGCGCACGATTCCCTTCCTTGGATGCTATTCTGGGCCGAAATTGGTGAACCCTAGAACCATTGATAATCCTTGAATGTCCAGAAACTGAAAATCCTTGAAATCTGAAATTCATTAACCTCGAGAATTTAAATCGATTTGTCTTGTGTCTTTCGGAACCGTTGGATCGCGGTTTCCGTCGTAAGAACCATTAGAGCCCAATTTAGGAACACTGGTGTCAGGTCGTGTCCTAGGTTTCAAGGAATCTTAGGTTTTAGGGAGTCCTAGAGTTAGGAGTCCAGCCTCATCACGGACGCTTGCTATGAATAGCAACCGTGCCATACGTCTAGTTATACTAGTCACCCAATCTTTCCCATAGGACAAGCCTAGTAAACTAGGATGTAGGTTAACCTGCATTAGTCTAAGGAACAACTTGCATTTAGATAAGAATCATATAGTATCTTAGATGAAATCCTAAGAGAATAAAATCCTCAACTTGAATTAAATAACTTCTCTTAAAACTGTTGAAACAGTCAAATCAGTCTAGATCGGTGTCTTGGCTGAGTTAGGCATAAGTAGCTTAGCTTAGGTGCACCGAACTACGTCGACTCTAATCCCAGTGAGGCTTGGGTACGTAGGCAGCTTGGATGTCTGATGGCATACCAACCGCGAGTCGGCACCACAACAAATTGTGGTGTTTTGTATATTAATTTTCATGTAAATGCTTAATCAAATCACTTAGGATTTTCCATGAAATTAGAATTTTAGGAGAACTTTCACTTAGATTGAATTCAAACAAATAAAGTAATCAAAATACACACTTAGGATCTACATTGAAATTAGATCATAGGATGCATGTCACATAGTTCGCACATTAACATAAAGTTGAATGAGCCATTTAAAATAAATTTAAAAGAGTTAGCTTTTGGAATCGAAGACCGATTATCGGGCAGGAATGATGCATGTGGTGGATAACTCCCCATACCTTCTATTCTCGTAACCAGGTAGTGAGTCTAGATTTCTGGTTAATTTCGGGTCCTAGATCCCACATCTAGTTGGCGACTCTGTCAGTCTCTTTTGTGTGGAATTCGGATTGCCTTAGTGATCCCAAGTTCACATAAAAGATGAATTAAAATCAATAATAAAAATGCACACGCCAATCGCGTGGGTACGAGAGACCAAGAGAAGGCATGGCGGCTTGCGCCCCACCCCTCTCACGGGATCGGGTCCCACAGTTTGGCGACTCTGCTGGGGATCACCTAACTTCATTACAATTCCAAAGGATAATTCATTTGAATTTAATTTAACTGGCTCATAAAAACTCTATACTTAGATTAGTTTGTCTTGTTTTATTTTCTCATCACATCTTACTCAAACTTAATCTAACAAAACCTGAAGGCATCATAGATTGCGCGAACTTATTGCACACACTTACATCACTTGCATCTAAACCCTGCATCTCACATGCACACACGTCCTATTTTAGGAACCTGGAGTGTTATCTAGCATGGTTGACTGGGATTTCATCACCTGGTGCCTCTGTGCTAGAGAAGCATTCCACCCTTAGCCTAGCACCTTATGGTGCGTAAACAGATCTCTTGTTCACGTACTGATACGCCAGACATTGGTACAGTATATCGAACATGGATTCACGCTAAGGGAACTCTTGGCCTTACCCCTAGATTAATCCACACATGCATGTGGTATACGAATACATGTGCATCACGTGTGTGAGCCTAGTTTAGGATATCCTACCCATTTGTGTCTAGATTAGGCCATAGTCCATCTTCTAATGGCTACGATCGGTCCTTAGATACACGAACAAAGTCATGAGTTGAGATTCTCTCTCCACTCCGATAGATTAGGATTAGGGTTGATGCCTTCAGGTAACACTGTTAAAATGTGCGAAGATTAAAAACTTTCCCTTTGGGGTTAGGATATAAATCCCATCATTTCCAAAGATCTCATAGGATTAGCCATTCATGATCTATCCGTTGAAAGCAATCTTATGCTATCTCATCTCATCTCTTGATCGTACGTTTTTCAATCTTCTATTATGTGATTCGATCATGTATCTATACTTTCTTTATACTGGCAGGAACTTATCCCAATCTCGTGTTCATGTAATCCTGATCATTCTTGTATCTTTTCTCTTGGCTTACAGGCACCATGTCTACTCGTACAATTCTTGATTGGATCCGTGGTACCTTAAGAGAATCCTATATCTATGCCATAAGTAAGCAAGAGAAAAATCTCTTCGGCTACGTGGCAACTATTAAGCTCGATTGGGGATTACTCCATGCCGCATCAGAATGTTGGGATCCTGATCATCATGTATTCCGTTTTGGCAACCTAGAAATGTGTCACACCTTTGAAGAATGGTGTGCCTTATTGGAATATCCAGTGGATGGCCCTCTAGTGAAGCCATCCTGTGTTCCAGATTATCGTCCTTTGTTCCTTCGCTTAATGAATAATCCGGATGAATCCATGAACTCTTTCATGAAAGGCCAAGAAGTGTCCGTGCAACATCTGATTGACATTTACCCTCCTATTGGACACATTGGTGCTGTTGATATTCAAAAAGCCCGACGGCGCGCTTTGAGATTCTGCTCATTTGGTAGGTTCCTCACTGTCCAGCCTTCTCGCTTTACGTCAGCTGTTCTTCTGGACCTCGTTGATCAAATGGATCGTGGCGCCAATCCAATTCCTACTATGCTTGCAGAAACCTTCAATGGATTGGATGATATGGCTCGTCTTCGTGCCGGCTCAGGTCCAGGCTCTTATGTTCGCTCCTTCGTTGGTTCTTTCTCAGGATGTCCTGCTTTACTTCAGGTGTGGTTATGCCACAAGCTAAAAATCGCAGCTCCTGTGCATTTCGATTATACATTATACACCTTCAGCGAATGGCGTCACGATGTTTCCTTCGATCATAAGAGCGATTGGGTTGAATGGTTAAATTCTCGCCAACAAGATCAAATTTATTGGCAAATTCCTGGAATCCAAGAAGCTGTCTTCAACACTGGAGAAGCTAACTATGTTCGCCAGGAGATGCCGCCGCCTAAAACCGAGAAGGAAATTCGGGGATTCCTAGGAAGGATACAGTTCCTAAGGCGATTCATCGCTCATCTGACATCAACTTGTGAACCTATCTTTAAGCTCTTAAAGAAAAACTCTTCCAAAGAATGGACGAAGGAATGTCAACAGGCCTTTGAGAAGATAAAGCAAAATTTGTCTGAACCACCGATAGTAGCACCAGTGATACCGGGGCATCCTTTGCTGCTTTACTTGTCAGTAACAGAAACCACAATGGGTTGTATGTTAGCACAGCAAGATCCGAAAACCAAGCATGAAAAGGCTGTGTATTATCTCAGTAAGAAAATGTTGGAGTATGAACAGAAGTACACTGTCCTAGAAAAAACCTGCTTAGCTCTGGTTTGGGCTACTCAGCGACTCAGGCATTAGCTTTTATCACATAAGGTCTTGCTCCTGTCAAGGATGGATCCTCTGAAATATCTCTTTGAAAAACCAGCCTTGACAGGCAGGACTGCCAGATGGTTATTGTTGTTGTCTGAGTTTGACATCACCCATGTAACCCAAAAATCAGTAAAGGGCCGAGTCATTGCTGAGCAATTAGCCGAAGCACCCCGAGAAGAAAATCAGCCTTTCAAACCAATGTTCCCAGATGAAGAGATCATGATGATAGAAGATGAATATCCAGAAACTGGTTGGACCCTCTATTTTGATGGAGCAGCAAACCAAACAGGGCGAGGAGTAGGGGTATTGCTGGTGTCACCTCGAAATGAGCATGTTCCGCTTGCCGTTAAGTTGCAATTTAATTGCACCAACAATATGGCAGAGTATGAACATGCATTGTTGGGCTTGAGGCTGCATTGGCCTTAGGCATAGAGAATCTTGACGTATATGGAGATTCGAAGCTAATCATTTGCCAAACTCAAGAAGAGTGGAGAACCAAAGAAGAAAAGCTACAACCATATCATGAATACTTGGATGTTCTTGCTCGATAATTTCGGTGCATCACTTTCAGTTATTTACCAAGGTTGAAGAATAGATTCGCTGATGCCTTAGCGACATTAGCTTCTATGATTGACATACCTCACAATATGAAGATGAGGCCCATCACGGTTCAAGAGCAATGGGCTCCTGCATATGTTGATGCTATAGAGATAGTTGCAAGATGTCCCGATGGTAAGCCATGGTATACGGACATAAAGAACTACATCTCAGGCCAGGGGCATCCCAATGAGGCGTCGAATAAAGAAATAAGGACTTTACAGAGATTGACAGCTAATTTTATCATTTGTGGAGGGGAGTTGTATCGACGGTCTTTCGACGGAATTCAACTCTTATGTGTCACTGAAGATCAGGCAGAAGAAATTCTCGCAGATATTCATGAAGGGGTGTGTGGGCCTCATATGAATGGAAAGATGCTGGCAAAGAAGATCCTACGTCTGGGGTACTATTGGCCAACATTGGAAGCAGATTGTCATACATTTGTGAAGAAATGCTATAAATGTCAAATACATGCGAATCTCATCCATGTACCACCCACCGAATTGCATTCTCTTACCTCTCCTTAGCCGTTTTCGGTATGGGGAATTGACATAATTGGCAAGATTTCTCCCAAGCCGTCTAATGGTCACGAGTACATACTCGTTGCAATTGACTACTTCACCAAGTGGGTTGAGGCCGCTTCTTACACAAAGCTTACATCCGCATCAGTTGCTAAATTCATACGCACCAATATCATATGCAGATATGGAGTTCCCCATGAACTTATCTCAGATAACGGATCTCATTTCAAGAAAGAAGTAATCTCTCTTTGCGAAGAGTTCAAGATTAAGCATCATAAATCCTCGCCTTATCGTCCACAGACAAATGGAGCAGTAGAAGCTGCAAACAAAAATGTCAAGACTATCATTAGCAAAATGTCAGAAACTTATAAGGATTGGTCGAATAAGTTGTCGTATGCTTTGTGGGCTTACAGAACATCAATTAGAGCTTCAACTGGAGCAACCCCTTACTCTCTTGTTTACGGGATGGAAGCAGTGCTACCTGTTGAGATCCGTGTACCTTCGCTTCGAGTATTGACTGAGGCTAAGTTGCTAGAAAATGAATGGGCAGATGCCAGATATAAAGAGTTGAACATGCTAGATGAGAAGAGGTTAAAGGCGCTTTACCATGTACAGGGTTACCAGCGCAGAATAGCCCGGGCTTTTAATAAAAAGGTTAAAATCAGAGATCTAGAAAAAGGCAATCTTGTTCTGAAAGAGAATCGAGCACCAGTGTTTGACCCAAGAGGCAAGTTCAAACCAAATTGGTCAGGACCATACATTGTGGACCAAATCTTACCCGGAAAAGCCGTCAAGCTCCGTAATTTAAATGGAGAAATATTGTCAGAACTAACAAATCTTGATCAACTCTAGAGGTTTCTATGCTTGAACACCAGAAGGCCGTCTTTTGGCCGAATAAATCCCAAATTCATAACCCAAAATTAGAAAATATATAACCTTTTGCAAACCCTTTTGAGCCTAAATAAAATTTTCCTTCAAAACCCAATATACTAGAGGCATTCGCCCTGAACTACGCATGACCTGATCCCTACACTGGCGTACGTAGGCAGCTCGGTCAAACCGAGTTCGGTTGTTTCAAAAGAAGAAAATCAATCATTCCAAAAAGAAGTTGGAAAGAAAAAAAAGAAGAAAAATCAATCATTCCAAAAAGAAGTTGAAAAGAAAAAGAAAAAAATCCATGCAAAAAGAAAAGAAAAATTGAAATATCTTCGAACTAGGGGCATTCGCCCTGAACTACGCATGACCTGATTCCTATACTGGGATACGTAGGCAACCTATTCACAGGTTCGGTCGAAACCCTTGCAAAACCTTAAGCCATTCTTTGAAAAGCCCTACCTCACCTATAAAGTCCTTTGGGTGTTCAAGTAAAAAGAAAAAGAAAATGGAAAAATAAAGAAAAAGAAAAAAAGAAATGGAGCTTGAATATCCGCTAGATTGAAAACCTGAAAAGGCTATTTAGGCAAAATTTAGGATCATTCCCCTGCTAAGTTGAAAACCTGAAAGGGCGGCTTAGGCAAAAGTTAAGGGGTGGCCTGCTGAGTCGAAAACTTGAAAAGGCGATTCAGGCAAAAGTTAGGGCCGAGCGGTCCGCCAAGTTGAAAAATCCAAAAAGGAAGACTTGGTCGTGGTAAGATTGGATTCACACCAAAAGAATTATATCGACCTCTGAAGTCGCAGTAGGTCAGGCAAGGCTAATAACAACAATTCCCGAAGCTGGGGGCATTAATTTCAAAGCAATCCGAAAGATGATAGAAAGATATATGACGTATCACTGTCTTAAAAATAAGTGAAGATATTTATCAATGGAGAAACGTTCTTTAAAAGAGGCTAGCCTAACCCAAAAGAAAATGCTGATAAGTCAGAAACACCACGAGATTACTTGAGTAATCTTTCTTATTTTGTATTTTTATTACAAATGTCTGTGGTTCTATTTTTTAGAAAAATTTACGAACTCTATTTTAGAATTGTTGTAGGGTGCAATCACTCTGAAGGCATGTTCATTAACAGGTTCTGAGAAACTTGGAAAAGGTGAGAATGTCACGAATGGCGAAAAAATCTTTGAAAAGATGATCTCTGGTCAATGAATAGAAGAAGGTTAGAATGCCTCAAACTGGGGCAGGTTGCTAATGAAGTGGCATCCCATATTTAAGCCCTGAAAGTCCTTTGCTGCATGGTGTTATTAAATCCTTTGCTTCTAAAGTCGTTAATTGGAAATTTCGATTTCTCTCAAAGCTCAAATTATCATATCTCTCTGATCCATTTGAAAATGATATGTTCTCTTTGAGCGTCATACAAATATGATGTCTCATTTCCTTGCAATCCGTATAAATATGGTATTCCATTCTCTCCGAGTCCATACGACTATGGTCTCTTATACCCTTTGAACATCATACAACTATGATGTCTCATTTCCTTGCAATCCGTATAAATATGGTATGTCATTCTCTTCAAGTCCATACAACTATGGTCTTTTATTCCCTTTGAACATCATACAACTATGATGTCTCATTTCCTTAGAATCCGTACAAATACGGTATTTCATTCTCTCCGAGTCCATACGACTATGGTCTCTTATACCCTTTGAACATCATACAACTATGATGTCTCATTTCCTTGGAATCCGTATAAATACGGTATTTCATTCTCTTCAAGTCCATACAACTATGGTCTTTTATTCCCATTGAACATCATACAACTATGATGTCTCATTTCCTTGGAATCCGAACAAATACGGTATTTCATTCTCTCCAAGTCCATACAACTATGGTCTTTTATTCACTTTGAACATCATACAACTATGATGTCTCATTTTCTTGGAATCCGTATAAATACGGTATTTCATTCTCTTCAAGTCCATACAACTATGGTCTTTTATTCCCATTGAACATCATACAACTATGATGTTTCATTTCCTTGGAATCCGTACAAATACGGTATTTCATTCTCTTCGAGTCCATATAACTATGGTCTCTTATTCTCTTTGAACATCATACAACTATGATATCTCATTTCCTTGGAATCCATACAAATGCTGTATTTCATTCTCTTCGAGTCCATACAACTATGGTCTCTTATTATCTTTGACCATCACATAAATGTGATATCTCATTTCCCTCCGAATATCCATTCGAAAATGGTATCTCATGCTCTCGTTGCCCGTTTGTGAACGGCACCACAGCGGGATTTTTTATTGCATTCCAATTCTAGGATTTCGTTTAGGGTCTTGCATTATATTAAGTTGCATTGTGTCTAGAGAGTCTTTTGTCGATTAAAGCTACGCAAAATGGTTCTGTCACTTTTGCTTTGGTATTCGATGACTATGTCATCTCTACCAAAGAGGGGCATCTGTAGACACCCCCATTTTGCTCCACCTTAATCAACAGAGAATTTAGTGTTTTTCTATCGGTTTTCTAGTGTCTTTCCTTTCCGCGTCCGTCTCTTGCATTTTTAAATCTTTTCGGTCGTTTCCGTCATGTTTCGCGTTGTCCAGCTAAGTGTTGAGAAGGGATATTCACAAGAATCCGAACAAGAGAAGATTTGGACCCACTGGTGGGCTCGCATTGAACATTTCAAGCGGAATGGGATCGAGCAGGTGCGCCCTGCATTGATATTCATGAAAAATATGAGTTTTGAGCTTATTGAATCTAATAAATAAAATCGCTTTCCACGGGTGGACCCTCCAAATCGAGTGGCCCATTAAATATCTGTGGGCCCTATCCAAAGTGATTTAATTTTATCTTATTCTTTTGAGTCCCACTTGAAGATGGGATGTTGTGTGTTGATAATTAGATGAAATTTGTCAAATTTATGTGGGGCCCATGATTAAAAGCATTGAAATTTAACGGAAATGATTTGGTGGGGCATAATTCATTTATGCCGCGACCCAACAATTGAATAGCTAGATCATTATATAGAAATGATTTAGGTGGTCATAATCAATCTACGGCTTGGCCCATCATTTGGATGGACTAGATCATCAGAGGGAAGTAATTTGCGGGCTATGACCCATGTATGGCTCGTTAAATGAACATTTTGGATCATCTTATGGAAACCATTATAGGGTGCATTCCATTTGGGCCGTGGCTTATTAATTGGACGGATTGGATTATCCAATAGAAAGAGTATCGGGCCAACATTGAGAGGACCCACAGTCATAAGAATTTCCAACCGCATACATTAGGTCATTATTGGATGGGGTCCCACACATAAGCATTACCCTTGTGTTATCCACCCTGTATTGATTTTAAGACAAATGAGGGTTCGGTAGTTTAGTCCTTGCAGCCAAGTGGGGTCCACTAGTGTTGCAAAAGCTCAACAAAATTTTACAGAAGTGATTTTTATTTCCACAAGTGTTCGGTTCACTTGGAATGAGGCCCACTTTGAACAAGATAGGCTCTATCTCGTGGGCAAATTGTGAGAGTTGAATTCTCAAGACAATATTTTTCTAATCCATCCACACTTGCATAGAGAGGTTGCTGTGCGGTCACAAAAGCTCATGTGTGGGTCCCACTTGGAGTTGATCTAAATGCAAGATTAAAGGCAGGATTCTTGTCCTATGGGCAAGTATGACAGATTTTATAAATAAATAAAAAATCCTTTATGTATATTGATTTGGAAAGAACTGATTTTTTTAGACCAATGGCTTATTCATGTAATTATTTGGTGGAGGGAAGATACGTGCGGCAATTTTGAAAGAAATAGAAGATCTCACAATTTCTTCATTTTGGAATCCTACTATTTACTCCTCTGGAAAAACAACCGAGTGAAAGGAAGGATTATCAATGTGGTTGTTCTTGCTTTACATATGTGGAAACATTAGTTGAGAATGCTTCAAATAGATAGCATGCTATTGAAATTGAAGGGTTGGATGAGCGTGATTTGTATGGTCGAAATAGCAATACCTTTTTTTTGTGTGTGGCTGAGTTACTATTTTTTTTTTCAACTTCTTTGAGAAGGTGGCTCCCGTTGCGGGAGGGGGGATTGGAGAAATAAGAAATGGGCTACATCGTCTGCTCGAGAAAAACTCTCCCTCGGCTCTTTGGATTTTCTCTGAGATATCTCTGCAGCCTCCATTGTCTCTCTCATCCCTCACCCTCCACAACCTTTTTGATCTCTACAGCAGCCCTCTGATCTCTCTTACTAAAAAGACCCATAACAGAGGGAGGAAAAACGTATATCTTTGTCTTTTGATAACATCTCACTCTCAATCGCTCTCATCTTTCCCTCTCCCTCGCTCATCTCCCTCTTCTTACACCCTCCAAACAGCTCTCACGATCCCCAACTCTCTGCTTTCCCTCTCCCTCTCATTCACACCTTAAAAAAAAAGAAAAAAGAAAAAAAAAAGAGAACGAAAAACAGAGCATCTTGCGCTCTGTTTTTTTCTCTCTCTCTCTCTCTCTCTCTCTCTCTCTCTCTCCCTCTCATACTCTCTCTTCCTCTCTCACGCTCATCCCTCCACTCCCTGTTTCATCCTCTCTCACACTCATCCCTCCACTCTCTGTTTCATCCTCTCTCATGCTCATCCCTCCACTCCCTGTTCACTCTCTCTCACTCTGTTCACTCTCTCTCACTCTTACTCCACTCTCTGCTTCTCTCACTCTCAATCCACTCTCTGCCTCTCTCACTCTCAATCTCGCTGTTCTTCCCTCTCACTCCCTCCCTAGCTCTCACACTCCCTCTCCTCACAGTGGTTATTTTTTTTTAAAAAAAAAACATAAAAAAGCGAAAGACGGCGGAGCGGATCGAGCGTCGACGGGACAATTTCGAATTTTTCACTCTTGGACTCGGCAGAGATCTCGCCTACAGGTTAGTACACTATTCTCAGATTTTTCCCAGATGATTTGGCATTTTTATGAATTTTGCATGGTTTTTAGCATTTAATTAAATTTAATTCAATATTAAATATGTGAACTAAAAATCATGATCTGCATGAGTGTTTCAAATCCGTTTCGTCCAAAAATTTAATACGATGTTCTACTTAAATAGAGTAAAATAACTATCAGATCGGATCGGACATTAGATCAACGGTTTTTTAGAATTTCAGTGAAAAGTAGAATTTTATTTAAAATATTGGCTGAGAAATTACGAAATTCGAAAAATAGCCATCTCGGGATGATCTATTTTTTGGAATTTTAAATTTTTTTTGTGTTCATCACATCAGAACAAGGTTGGAGGACGTTTTCCGGAATCGTAATTTTCTCGAAAATCGTGTTTTAAAAATAGAAAACTCTTCAAAAATATCTTTTCGACGAAGAAAAATAAAATATATACTAAACGAATTCCAAAATTAATGAAATTTCGTAGACAAATAATATAATGCTGATACATTCTACCATAAAAGTTTGAGAATTTTTAGACTTGTTTTGGTATATAATTTTATGCTTTCTTTGAAAATTATCAAATTTTGGGAGAATTGTTACAGACATCAGATCATAGATAATATTCCCAAAAGTTTTACAGTAGTCTTATATTCTATATTTTTAGTCGCTGTAAAACTTTCAAGTGATTTCGATCTTACTTCATATGGGATGTAGTGTTAACTCATAATCTGGTCTGAAAATTGAAAAATCCGAAACTGATAGTAAATAGTTTCTAAAATTCATGGAACTCTCACAGGGTGCTATATTTACTGATATATTATTTCTATAGAAATTTCATTGAATTTAGATTTCTATTTCTAGTAGTTTATGTGTTATTTTTGCAATCTGGTCAATTAATTGTTAAATCAAAATTAAATATGAGCTTAATGTAAAAATCTGTAAAAATCTTCCAGTATGCTACATTTCATCGTATCTTACTACTGTAGAAGTTTCAACTCATTTCGAATTCTTTTGCAACAGTTTCACTTGTAAAATCACTTATATGGTTTAAAATTGATAAAATCCATTAAAATATTAAAATTAATTGAAATTCATCTGCAAATCTCTAAAGAACCTTAAATCTTTGTCACATATTAACTCCTTAATCCATTGAAACAGAAATCTTAGGATCTTTAGATTTCCCTGGAAAAATGGTCAGCGCATCCATAATCGTATCCCTATTGCACTCGATCTTTGACAATTTGAATATTTAAGCTATAGCACGTTGTTGGCTCCGAGGTTACTGTCCACGAAAATCCTGAGATATGCCAGGCAATAAGGTGCTATAACCTAAGTATTAAATTGTGCAAGGAAAGAGCGCACGATTCCCTTCCTTGGATGCTATTCTGGGCCGAAATTGGTTAAACCCTAGAACCATTGATAATCCTTGAATGTCCTGTGGACCCCGATCCCGAGGACGGTGCCGAGGGACGCGAGATCCCTCCTGCAATCCTCTAGATCTCCACAACGTGAAGGAGAGCTCTGCCAAGGAACTCTCGAAACGGATGCCACCCTCACAGCATAGCATGAGTGGCGATATAAAAAGAAAGAGATACATCCTGATCCAGAGCCAGGGCTCGAGACCAAGACATATCTGAAAAATAACTCAGAGTCGCCATCCATGGACACGCCATGGAACCAAAACAAATGCTCTGTTTGCAATGGATAACCAGAGATACGAAAGGTCCGTGCCTGATGACGAATGGAGAAGGTCCGAAGAGCGCCCCCAATTCGCCCGAGTGCGAACACTTGGTCTCTTATGCCATTTATTATTAACCTTGAAGAGTTTTAGGCGAAAATCATGTGAAATGGGAACAATCCTCAGGAGTCGTCTACCTAAGCATGCATTTCCTGAGAATACAAATAATAAGCACACAAAATAAAATAAAAGATGTGTCGCCTAATGATTGCTAGGTTATGAGTGACACACCTAACTGGTGTCTAAGTTCTGGTGGACGAACACATGTATGCTACAGCTAAAGGTATAGTTCTGCACAAGAAAGTAAGAAAACACAACAAAATATACAATATAACAAAACAACAAATCCTAAGACTCTAAACGATTTAGCCCGAGTCCTCGGATGGTCTGATATTCATCCAAAGAAGCCTACGTATCCCCGCCTCCACGAGAATGAAGGCAACGTAGTTCTTCGCGCCTATTCTAAGCTAGGATGCCTAAGACACCTAGACCTCTATCTTAGACTCGATCTAAAAGACCGGACTAGTTATTAAAGCTTCTTGAGCAATTATTTAAATTCCAGTGAATTGTAGATTTTAGGACACCCTATACGCCCTAACTAAATGCAGGTTAGCCCTAAGCTAATGCAGGTGGTTCCTACAACCTATGTGTAACTAGGCTGTGCGTCCTAAGGAAAACAATGGGATCACTAACGCATCTTAGACCTAGTCATCAGTCGGCGATGTGAATCGCCAACTGACCGGACGGAGGCGCTCCTATAACTCTAGGACAAACCCCTAACTCTAAAACCAGCACACAATAACCACAACAAATCAAAGACAAACTCCTAACTCTAACACAAGCACACAACAAAAGACAAACTCCTAACTCTAAAACTCTCTATCTAGGACAAACTCCTAACTCTAGAGGAAGATCTTTTGAAAACAAGATTAGAAAGGTCGCTTATTCAAAGAAAAAGACTTTAAAATGTTATTTACAAAAAGTTTGGCTGGACTTGGGATATAAATCCCGAGCTGCGCTACGTACCTCGTGGGAGAGGATCAAGCCAACGTAGTTCGAAACGAACTCTCAAACTACGCTTCTAAAAGAAACACTCAACACTTTAGATTTTTTTAAGGTTTTTTATATGTTCAAATGTTTTTTGATATTTTTAAAGTTTTCAAATGTTTTTTGAGTTTTAAATTTCTAATGTTTTTGCTGTTTTAAAGCTTTTCCAATGCTCAGGACCTTAAAATGTTTTCAATCTTAAAGGGAACACGCAAGAACAACCACAAACTAGGGCAAAGCCCTAAATCCAAAAGGGGAAACCCCGAACAAGCAACTAACGCCTCAAAGAGACGAACCACAACAAGAAAGATAGCGTCCCAAGAAGAGAGAAAACAATCCAAGATCCCAAGCAAGCAAAGCTCTAACAAGACTGAGTTAGTCTCTAATCAAAGTGAAGAAAAAAAAAAGTTATCAAGTAAACTCAGATTTACATTCAATTACTATAAAAATAAATAAAGTGTTAAGCAAAGAAGAATTTTCAATTAAAAAATACACAACCTATAGCAATCATAAAATGATAAACAACATAAATTAGTCCAGACCAGCCGCTGGATAGCCTAATAAAGCAAAAAAACAATATCAAACACTTCTAAGCCAACCACAAACCCCAATACGGGGACTCCAATGAAATCAGATGATGCCAAAGTAATCATCTGATATCATAATACACATGATAATATTTCTAATCCCGCCTTGAAATCAGACAGTACTCATGTCGATAATATCGAATAGAGTAGTCATCTGATCTCCTTCTTTCCTAAAACAATTTATTTAAATAAAATTTAAACAAATATGATAAGCTTCAAAATAATCTTACCTGAACAGTCCATTCATAACCACCTTTAGAACCTAACTCAAGGCTTAAGATAAGCAGAGTATTAAAAATATCAACAGATTATACAAATATATTCAATGATATTCCTAATTTATAAAAAAATTTAGTGCAAAACATAGCTGAAAAGTGGACAGATTTTTAGTGCGAAAATGGTGAGCCACAAAAACACAAAGACGGGCTCCAAGTAACCTTATCATTGCCCCCTATCAATGAATGGGGCTAATATCTAAGAGGCATCTAAAAGACTAAGTAAGTCTACTATACAAATGAGGGGAACGCTACTTGGACTGAGCAAGTCCCCTAAGGATGGGCTTGGGCTAGCGCCTTCATCGCCCAACCTGACAGAAAGCTCCAAAAAATCGATGGAATTTCGAAAGAAAACTTGAAATGAAAGGAAACCTCGATCATAAAAGGAAGCCCTTAACCCTCTAGAGGACTCGAAATGAAGGGGGAAAAGGGCAAGGGGTATTGGCACAACCCGAGTATATATTTTTTTTTAATTTTATTTTTTTTGACAACAACAATATGGCAACCTTGTAAGAGTTCTGAGCCACTTGAACTTGTCAAACACCAGGAAGAAATACTCCCTAAGCTATCTACCCGAGAACACAAAAGGAAGAATCTCAGACAATTTCCAAATAGAAAGCTTCATTTAATTTTCAAAATACCCCAATGGCTTGAACCCAGGCGCTAAAATGAAAATCACAATCACAATCACATTATAAATGTTGGGGAAAAGATGTGAATAGAGAAAGAAAGCAGGGAATGAACCTCAATAATCCGAAATCGATGAACCAAGGAGTGGAGACCAGGGGACCGGCTAAACAAAACCAACTTAAACTTCATGAACTTCTAAGCCTAAAAACATACATGGGTATCTCAATGCCATCCACAAAACTTAAAGAACAGACCCAAAGTGATAAGAAATTATCAACCTAATAGAACTGATCTAATGTATTATTGGAACCATGCCATGTAAAAATGATACAAAAGGAATAGCAACAGTGGGCTCCCTAATCCTTAGAAAATGAACAAGCTCAGCTTGTCTCACATTGATCATGCTAACCACTATAGTCACATTGACACTAATCCAAGTAAAATGCAAGCATCGCCAAAACATCAAAAATAAAAGCGAAAGAAATAGCTCTTGAAATCTAGAATCATTCAAATCAAGCATAAAAGAGCAGGCTTACTATCGAGTTGTATTTGAAGAGAGGACGACCAACCTTGCGAGTCTCCTATAACAGCACTTCAGGTTGAATTCCTTCTTTTATCTCCGAATCCAAAATTTAATAAATCTCCAGCTCCTTCTCCACACTAATCCAACAACTTATCTCCTCCCCTATTCCTTCAATTTAGCTCCAAATGAGAGAAGACCCAAGTCAATTTCTGATTTGTACTTCTCTCTTTCGAATTTTGGAATTTCTGAAATTCATAGTAGATGGGGCAGAGATTTGACGGGGCTACCGGTGAATTTGCCGACGATGACGCTTGTGGTCGGACTATTCAAACCCTTATCTTTTTCCTTCTTTCTACTCTTCACAACCTACCGACCCCAAGAGGATTCTCTGATCTTTGCCTTTTTCTACCAAACCCTTAAGATATGGAGAGCTTCCATGATAGCTAGCTGATGAAGATGATTGGGGTAATGGTCGGAAATTTCAGGGATGGCTGTAGAGATGGAGTTTAGATTTTAGAACACAACAGGGGATATGTTCTAGGGTATGTGATGGTGGGAAACGGTGGAGGCGATGGCAATTGTTAGAGAAGATGAGGGGCAAATATGGTGTAGAGGTGGTGATGGCTGTAAATGGGAGAAAAATCGAAGTGGGTTTGATGGATTTTGAAGTGGGTTTGATAGAGATGGTGGTGGCTTACGGTGGAGATGGAGGTAGAAGGTGGAAACAATGGCTGAGATTGAGGCAAGTAGAGAGGATGGGAGAGTGGGTTTGAATGGAGATGGCCGGCCGGAGTTAATGGGGTATCGGCCGGAGCATGGTGGTGGTGATTGGGGAAGATGAAAATGAAAATGGGTTTGGGCTGAGAAAGAGATGGCAGAGGAGATGGAGGTGATTCAGGGGTTTAATGGGTAGGGGTTTTGAGGTGGAGGTGGAGATGAAAACTGATGGTGATGGACGGAGGTGGCTGTTAATGGAGGTGGTAGTGCCAAGGTGCAGATGGTGGCGGCGAGGTGGGGCCGGTGATGGGGAAGATGGGTCGAAGGTGGAGGGTGATGGCTGGAGAAGTTGCAGCCCTCCCAACCTCCTCCCCTCTGTTGTCTCCCTTGGTGGCTGCCCTCAATCCGGCTCCTCTTGCTGAGCGAAGAATAAAATCCTGAAATCCCCTCCCCCCTCTAGCCCTAATCGATCAGCTTTTTTTTTTTTTATAAGGGGAAAGATAAATTCGACCCCCCTCTTTTCCAAAGGACAGCCCCTCTTCTAATGGATTTCAATAATTTTTCATACAAGCAGGGGGGCAAACAGAAAACAGGGGGCAAATATTTCATTTTCTCCTCTAATCCTAGGCCTCTAATTTGATCTAATGGCCCTCACTCATTGCTTGTTGAGGAAGCAATAGGAATTTCCAAGAATGCCCTCTTGTATACGGGAAATGACATATTTCACCTATGCCCCTCTGAACTTGCACCATGACACTGCCCTAACTCGTTCGCTAGGCAGACGTGTACGAACCTTGATGAAATTTCATAGGGACCTTGGTGAGACCCTAAGCTAGCCTAGGGTGTAATTTGGGGTCCATACACACTGATTTGAAAAAGGTTATGCACAAAACAAGGAGGTGCAGGGCACGGTCAAAATGGGGTGTCTACAGATGCCCCTCTTTGGCAGAGTGTGCTTGTCACACGGATGGCAAAGCTGACAAGACAACACATTTTGGCCGGCCCGAAAACAAAGTAAAACAATTTTTTTGGGTTTTCTGGTTTTAAAATGGTACTTACAAGGGTAAAATGGATTTTGGTTTTGAAGTTTCAACATTCAACATGACTTATGAGTAATTTGGTAAAACGCGGAACACATAACTCGGCAATCAAAATATATTGGTGAGAGAAACTCTCACCAAACAAAACATAGTAACATACCAAAGAAACAAACGCAGGCATACCTAAACTCACACGTGGGGCGGCGGTTACCTAAATCCACACGCGGGCAGCGGTATACTGCAGAACAACGAATCATGTAAAACATGACTCAGGCTTTCATTACGAACAACAGAAATAACCAGATAGAGTTGCGGTCCAACCCTTTACCAAACTAGACAAGAAAGAACAACAGTTGAATGAAAATTTTGATTAAGGGTCCATGGCGATAAGCCACGAAGAGCCTTGAAAGCGGGAATCAAGGGTCCACGGTGATAAACCGTGAAGAGCCATGCAAAGAACGAGGGTCCACGGTGATAAACCGTGAAGAGCCAAGAAAGAAGGAATCAAGGGTCCATGGTAATAAGCCATGAAGAGCCAAGAAAGCAAGGATCAAGGGTCCATGGTAATAAACCATGAAGAGCCAAGCATTGAATCAGAGGTCCGTAACAATAAGCCACGAAGCGCTCAGCAGAAAGGAATCAAGGGTCCACGGCAATACTCCGTGAAGAGCCAAGAAAGCAGGAATCAAGGGTCAATGGTAATAAGCCATGAAGAGCCAAGCATTGAATCAGAGGTCCGTAACAATAAGCCACGAAGCGCTCAGCAGAAAGGAATCAAGGGTCCACGGCAATACTCCGTGAAGAGCCAAGAAAGTAGGAATCAAGGGTCCATGGTAATAAGCCATGAAGAGCCAAGCATTGAATCAGAGGTCCGTAACAATAAGCCACGAAGCGCTCAGCAGAAAGGAATCAAGGGTCCACGGCAATACTCCGTGAAGAGCCAAGAAAGTAAGAAACAATGACATGTAAAAGATATGAATGGAATGACTATGAATAGTGGGTCCATGATATATCTGAGAGGATACATCACGAAGAGCCACTCAGGGAGTAAGGGTTCATGGTGTACCTAAATGGTAAACCATGAATAGCCAAGAATGAATAAGGATAGTGGGTCCGTGATATAACTCGAAAGGCAGATCACGAAGAACCACTCAAGAAGCAAGGGTCCATGGTATACTTGAATGGCAAACCACGAAGAGCCTTGAATGAATATAGAGGACTAATTTATTGAATGGAGAATTGATTTTTGGATTTTTAGATTTTTCTGAAATTAGCTTCTCTTGCCAAAAAAAATGGGAGTATGAGTTCCTTGCTGAGGATCAGACTTAAGTACGTGACGGGGCTTTCAGGTGTTTACCCTTCTTTAACAAGTGAAAAGCATTCTGCTGAGGTTTGACGGTTGTGGGAGCAAATTCTAGATTCCGCTGGGGAAATTGATTTTCTTTAGAAATTGACTCTTTTAAGAAAGAGGGCTCATTTGAAGAGTTCGGAGATTTAGCTCAAGACGTGCTCGCATCTCTCTTACTTCAACTTGTTGTAAATACTGGCACTGATTGCCTTTGTATGCTTGATATCTTTTATGACGCAAGTCATAAAAGATGCCCCTAGTGTATTGTACTTCCATGACAAGAGTCTCAAGAAAAGTAGAACAAGGATAGATAAGGAAATTTTTGGATTTGCATAGGTTCTTTCTTGGGAGTAAAGATGGGAAAATGGCTAAGCTCAAAGACTTCTCCTTTCATTGACCACTATTTGAGGTTCGCTCTTTCCGACACCAACTGCTTGAAACTTGACATATTCAGCCTGTCCGAACAGGATACCTAAACTAGGGTCTTTCATTTTGAAAGGTATACATCCCTTCCTTTCAGTGCCGGACAACTTAGACCTTGAAAGAAAACAAATATAAATGAAGGACAGACTCCCAAGGACTCTATCAAAGAAGATGTACATTATTCAAAGAACTCAACTCACTTTTGATTCACCTTTAGATAAAATGGGTTATTTTTTAAATGGTAAGGTCAGCCACCCTCCGAGTAATCTCGAAAACCAAGTCAAAAGGCTCTAATTTCCTCCATCGGGATTTCCGTCATGGTTATTAACCCCTTCGGATTGCTCAGTCTTAATGCCCCTAGTTTAAAAAAAGATATCAAAGCAAGTCTTGTCGACACTACTCGAATTCCAGGGTCCTGCCCCGTTTTGAGATTGCTTCTCTGTCTCCTTGATTTCTCTCTTCGAAAGAAGTCACAACTTTTGCCTTCTAAGTTTTCAGTCTAAAAGACCACTTGTATCAACTTTCGCTTGCACTAGAAGGACTTTCTAGGAAGGCTTGGGATAAAAAAGGTGGGATATTTAAAGTTCAAATGATTTGGACCGAACCTGGTCTAGCCAGACTACCTACGTACCCCAAAAATGGAGGATCAGATCCGCGTAGTTCGCTTTGGGGTTTTTCAAAGAATGGTTTAGCATTTAGCTTCAAAATTTGAAAGGAATTTTATCCCAAGGTTTGACCGAACTTGAATTAATCAAGTTGCCTACGTACCCCTGAAGAAATGGGGATCAGGTCCGACGTAGTTCGGGCGCATAAAATGCCCCGGGTTTATAATGTGTTTGAAAAGCAATTGTTTAATTTTGTTGTTGGCCCAAAGGGTTCTCAAAAGGATTTTAAAACGTTAGGATTTTGGCTATTAAGGCTCAAACGTCCAAGGATGGCCTCCTGATGTATTTGATGTAAAAGCTCTTTTGCTTAAGATTCAAAGACTTAAAATTTTTTCTAGGAGTCTGACGGCATGTCAGGCAAAACTTCACCCACTGCGCCCCACTCTCATCTCGAAGATCTTAAATTTATGCTCAAGGTTCCACAACTCCTTGTCTCTTTCTTCTTCTTTTTTTTTTTTTTTTTTTTAAGGCTCAAATTTATCATACAACTTCCTTGCCAGAAAGTCTTCTCTCAATATTTAATCAGCTCCACAGGATGTCTGATGTTTCGCTCTTTAAAATCTTCACTTACTGGATGTCTAAAGCCGATGAAATCTTGCTTTGAGCAACGACAGGGCATTCCCCTGGTTTATCCTTATAGGATCAAGCAAGACTACCTTAAACCCCCCTAAACAGGTTTATCAATTCTTTGCGCTCCTCGGGAGATAAAGTTTTGACATTCCATCTTTCTCGAGTTTTGGATTTCGATACCACTATCAATGGCTTCGATTTCTTCTTCAAGTGGCTATGCTCGACGCTCTTCCTCTCGTTTGACCATCTTTCAGATCTCGAGGTGAATTTCGTCTGCATTCTCATCCGAGAAGGGGGTCTTTAGTTATTTAAACATTAAATCTAAGAGCGAATCAATAAGATATCCGAGATACAAAAATAACAACTTTATTGAATTGAAAACTTTCGATTGCATTAATGACTCATAGACACGCCACTGTGGGCTTTACATTTGATTTGACAGGAAACAAAAAAAACTAACTCGATGAGAAGACTGACAGACATGACATACACTTCCCCCTTTTTTTTTCTTTTTTTTTTCTTTTTTTTTGACATCAACACAATATGACTTACCATCTTTACGAGAGAAAAGTTGGTGTACACTCAACGAAAGACAAACCTAACAACACAGGACACTTCTTCAATAATGGTGAACCGGCACTGGAAATTTATGAGTAGTACTCCTTCCTCCATGATATTAATGACTGGGGGTTCAACCCTGGCGCAAATCTTGTCGATCCGGGTTAAGCTGATCTTCAATAACTGGCAGTGGTGATATTCTTTCTGGCATATAACCACCTCCTGACATCTCAAACTCTGACATTCCCAAATTTGTAACTGAAGAACTCCCTAACTCAAAGGTGGGATGAGCGGTGATAATGGGATCCTCAAAAGGCTCAACCATCGAGTTAGCTTTAGTACCAGCTGAAGAAATTGCAACATGTCTTGGCAAAGGATGCTGTGTAGCATTAAACCCGGGCCAAATGGGACGATCTCTATCTATGAGGTCTTGGATTGCAAATCTAAGAGAGCGACAACAATTAGTGATGTGACCAGGGCCTTGATGATATTCACAGTATTCATCCTTGTTGTAGAACCTTGGAAGAACCTTAGGTGGTGGCTTTGGAGCCATAAGTTTCAACTGCCCATCCTTAACAAGTTTTCGGAGAATGACTGCTGGAGGTCTCGGCAATTGAGTGAATATCTTCTTAGGTTTCTTTACTAATTTCTCTTCTACTTCATCAGACTTATGCATTACAATTTGAAATGCTTGATGAGATGACTCAATACCGCCGATCTTCTTGGAATAAACAACAGATTTGTTATCGTTCCTTGGGTTCTTCACATTCTGTTGATCAAAGGTTAACTTCTCAGTCTCTTTAACAAGTTCTTTCGCTTTTTCTTCTAAAGTAGGGGTTAGAAGACACTTCTTTTCAACATGTTGCTTACCTTTAAAATCATCAAGACACGCTACTGCGGCTGGTATAGGAACAGAGACCGTAGGAGGTAATTTCTCAACTTCTTTTGCAAGTTCTTCCTCTTTTCTTACGGCAGTGGGAAGTGGCAGATTCTTCTCGTCAACATGCTCCTTGTCTTTAGAACCACTGATTGGTTCTACAATGGCCTGGACAGGAACAGAGATCAGAGGAGGAGGATTTTGGACTACAGAGTCCTCAAAGGTCAAAGAGTTCTCATTACCTAGGTTTTTCAGCTGGTTGAAATCCTCCTTCACATTAGAGAACTCCCTAGATAGGTTCATTACCGATTCTTGCATTTTCTTTAGGAAATCTTCAGATATGGCCATTTTGTCTGAGCAGGGTGAGGGAAAACTGATGCTGTCAACGGGTAAGGTGAATTAGGTCAGACTCATGTCATGGAATTGACAGACACTGACTTTAGTATGAGGCAATCTTATGGAAATGTTATACACAAGTTGAAACAAGAGATAATACAAACACATCTCTCCCTTGAATAAAACTAACAGCAGAACTGTAAGAAGGATCATGGTAGGGTAAGCACATGACTTATCAATAATCCTAAAGGATAGCGATCATACTGAAAATGAGTTGAGTAAAATCCGGCAGCATGACGGCCGTAAAAGGATCGTGGTAGAGTAAACTCATGGCTCATCGATAACTCTGAAAAGATAGCGATCACGCTCAAGGTGTTTATACAAAATTCGGCAGCATGACGGCTATATAGGGTGATCCCCACAACTCAACATAAGGGTAAATGAATAGAAACTCAGTAATGTAGGACTCTCAGCAAGGATACTTGCACTCAAATAATGATGGCAAGATAAGCACACAATCAGCAAGCAGAATATGGTCACCATGGAGATATAATCGCACGAAGGGCTGACCACTAATGACGACGCTTGGTCATGGGTTGGATTTGTGACCAAAGATATATCATGGCTATAGAGACATCGGACAAGCCATCGACCAGATCTAAAACACAAAAAAGAATGGATATACAATCAAAAGGGCAGTAAGTAGACTGTGGCCATGAGAGTGACAAGTACGGGCCACCCATCAGGTGAATCTGAAAGAGTGCAAATACAATTGATTAAACCAGGAATCCCCCACTATAAATGGGTCCTAATCTAATCAACCGACAGAATCATATACAAACAAGAGATATGTACAATCCGACGACGAGATGACAGATTATGGTTTCAACAATGGCAAGGGAAATGCCACCAACCAAATCAAGAGAATGTAGATAGGATGAATTAGACCAGGAATACCCACTGAAAATGAGTCCTAATCTAGACAATCAACTCAACAAATGGTGTAGGTACAAGAAGGTGACTACAAATCGACTCAGCAAATAAGTCATGTCCAAAGGAACGACACAACTATACACTCGAGAGACAAAAGGCAGACCATAGTCAGAATAATGATAGAGGAAAATTACTGACCAGGTCCGAAGGCTGGGGAATGAAACAATGTGGCTAATGGATAAACCAGAAAACTTCATTGATAGACAGGCCCTAGTCTAACAGCTAGCAAGAAGAATGGATAACAAAGAATCAAGAAATGAACACAGGCTATAAAAGGTGGTGAACAAGAATCATCAGCCTGATCCAAGAAAGAAATAGTGAACAAACTCTAATCGGCGATAATAGATCAGAAAATCTCTGTAGAAAGCAGGCCCCGATCTCAGCCGACAAAAACGGATATGAATCCGAGATATAGGAATAATCATATGATAAAGATGACAGGGTAGACCGCGATCTAGATGATGACCAAACAAGAGCAAGAGTCATCGACCGGATCTGAAAGAATGGTATGACTGAAATAGATAAAGAAACCTTATTCGAAAGGATAAGCCCTAATATAAGAATAATACACTATACACACATACATATACATATATATATATACACCCTAACCAGGGGCACCAGCCCTAATCTATCTAACGGAGTCGAGAAAGTCTCGACTCGCGACAGACCAGTGAGTGTACTAAGACCGTGCTGTAGCCACGCAAGGTGAGCTACCCTAGTCTACAAATGGGACAAGGCTCCTAACTCTAGGCTCCACATGTGTGAGCAACACATGTTCGACCCTTATATGAATGCAATATACTTATATAAACATAGGTACTTCCTAGTTGGGTTTCACTAAGTCAGTAAGTATATACATAATATATATAAAACAAAGTAGGGCTCCGGACTCAATCTATCGGGTACTATGCGTATGAAACATACTTAATATGTATAACTCAAGTGCAGCGAGTGTTATACATAGTATGCTTCATTGCTCATCGGCTGCTGTAAACACAAGTGCACCGAGTGTTTACGGCTGCAGCGCTGGCGCATAGCTTGGAAATAGATTCAACAGTACCATCAGGGTGTAATAACATCCCAGTCGGGCACGCATTCAATCTATCCCGTGGAGCCAATAATAATGAAAAACAATGAAATAAGTAAAGAATAAACAATATGATAACATTTGATGTGCAGTGTGTGAATCCCTTGTTTTAATTACGCACCTATCTGGTGCCCCTGGATTCTAACGATAGAGTTCCCATTTTAAATGATTTAAGCTCAAATTTCTCCAAAGTTAGTAAAAATGGCATTTTAATAGAGTTAGGCAATGTTTCAAGAACTCCCCAGCAGAGTCGCCAGCCTGTGGACCCCGATCCCGAGGACGGTGCCGAGGGACGCGAGATCCCTCCTGCAATCCTCTAGATCTCCACAACGTGAAGGAGAGCTCTGCCAAGGAACTCTCGAAACGGATGCCACCCTCACAGCATAGCATGAGTGGCGATATAAAAAGAAAGAGATACATCCTGATCAGGAGCCAGGGCTCGAGACCAAGACATATCTGAAAAATAACTCAGAGTCGCCATCCATGGACACGCCATGGAACCAAAACAAATGCTCTGTTTGCAATGGATAACCAGAGATACGAAAGGTCCGTGCCTGATGACGAATGGAGAAGGTCCGAAGAGCGCCCCCAATTCGCCCGAGTGCGAACACTTGGTCTCTTATGCCATTTATTATTAACCTTGAAGAGTTTTAGGCGAAAATCATGTGAAATGGGAACAATCCTCAGGAGTCGTCTACCTAAGCATGCATTTCCTGAGAATACAAATAATAAGCACACAAAATAAAATAAAAGATGTGTCGCCTAATGATTGCTAGGTTATGAGTGACACACCTAACTGGTGTCTAAGTTCTGGTGGACGAACACATGTATGCTACAGCTAAAGGTATAGTTCTGCACAAGAAAGTAAGAAAACACAACAAAATATACAATATAACAAAACAACAAATCCTAAGACTCTAAACGATTTAGCCCGAGTCCTCGGATGGTCTGATATTCATCCAAAGAAGCCTACGTATCCCCGCCTCCACGAGAATGAAGGCAACGTAGTTCTTCGCGCCTATTCTAAGCTAAGATGCCTAAGACACCTAGACCTCTATCTTAGACTCGATCTAAAAGACCGGACTAGTTATTAAAGCTTCTTGAGCAATTATTTAAATTCCAGTGAATTGTAGATTTTAGGACACCCTATACGCCCTAACTAAATGCAGGTTAGCCCTAAGCTAATGCAGGTGGTTCCTACAACCTATGTGTAACTAGGCTGTGCGTCCTAAGGAAAACAATGGGATCACTAACGCATCTTAGACCTAGTCATCAGTCGGCGATGTGAATCGCCAACTGACCGGACGGAGGCGCTCCTATAACTCTAGGACAAACCCCTAACTCTAAAACCAGCACACAATAACCACAACAAATCAAAGACAAACTCCTAACTCTAACACAAGCACACAACAAAAGACAAACTCCTAACTCTAAAACTCTCTATCTAGGACAAACTCCTAACTCTAGAGGAAGATCTTTTGAAAACAAGATTAGAAAGGTCGCTTATTCAAAGAAAAAGACTTTAAAATGTTATTTACAAAAAGTTTGGCTGGACTTGGGATATAAATCCCGAGCTGCGCTACGTACCTCGTGGGAGAGGATCAAGCCAACGTAGTTCGAAACGAACTCTCAAACTACGCTTCTAAAAGAAACACTCAACACTTTAGATTTTTTTAAGGTTTTTTATATGTTCAAATGTTTTTTGATATTTTTAAAGTTTTCAAATGTTTTTTGAGTTTTAAATTTCTAATGTTTTTGCTGTTTTAAAGCTTTTCCAATGCTCAGGACCTTAAAATGTTTTCAATCTTAAAGGGAACACGCAAGAACAACCACAAACTAGGGCAAAGCCCTAAATCCAAAAGGGGAAACCCCGAACAAGCAACTAACGCCTCAAAGAGACGAACCACAACAAGAAAGATAGCGTCCCAAGAAGAGAGAAAACAATCCAAGATCCCAAGCAAGCAAAGCTCTAACAAGACTGAGTTAGTCTCTAATCAAAGTGAAGAAAAAAAAAAGTTATCAAGTAAACTCAGATTTACATTCAATTACTATAAAAATAAATAAAGTGTTAAGCAAAGAAGAATTTTCAATTAAAAAATACACAACCTATAGCAATCATAAAATGATAAACAACATAAATTAGTCCAGACCAGCCGCTGGATAGCCTAATAAAGCAAAAAAACAATATCAAACACTTCTAAGCCAACCACAAACCCCAATACGGGGACTCCAATGAAATCAGATGATGCCAAAGTAATCATCTGATATCATAATACACATGATAATATTTCTAATCCCGCCTTGAAATCAGACAGTACTCATGTCGATAATATCGAATAGAGTAGTCATCTGATCTCCTTCTTTCCTAAAACAATTTATTTAAATAAAATTTAAACAAATATGATAAGCTTCAAAATAATCTTACCTGAACAGTCCATTCATAACCACCTTTAGAACCTAACTCAAGGCTTAAGATAAGCAGAGTATTAAAAATATCAACAGATTATACAAATATATTCAATGATATTCCCAATTTATAAAAAAATTTAGTGCAAAACATAGCTGAAAAGTGGACAGATTTTTAGTGCGAAAATGGTGAGCCACAAAAACACAAAGACGGGCTCCAAGTAACCTTATCATTGCCCCCTATCAATGAATGGGGCTAATATCTAAGAGGCATCTAAAAGACTAAGTAAGTCTACTATACAAATGAGGGGAACGCTACTTGGACTGAGCAAGTCCCCTAAGGATGGGCTTGGGCTAGCGCCTTCATCGCCCAACCTGACAGAAAGCTCCAAAAAATCGATGGAATTTCGAAAGAAAACTTGAAATGAAAGGAAACCTCGATCATAAAAGGAAGCCCTTAACCCTCTAGAGGACTCGAAATGAAGGGGGAAAAGGGCAAGGGGTATTGGCACAACCCGAGTATATATTTTTTTTTAATTTTATTTTTTTTGACAACAACAATATGGCAACCTTGTAAGAGTTCTGAGCCACTTGAACTTGTCAAACACCAGGAAGAAATACTCCCTAAGCTATCTACCCGAGAACACAAAAGGAAGAATCTCAGACAATTTCCAAATAGAAAGCTTCATTTAATTTTCAAAATACCCCAATGGCTTGAACCCAGGCGCTAAAATGAAAATCACAATCACAATCACATTATAAATGTTGGGGAAAAGATGTGAATAGAGAAAGAAAGCAGGGAATGAACCTCAATAATCCGAAATCGATGAACCAAGGAGTGGAGACCAGGGGACCGGCTAAACAAAACCAACTTAAACTTCATGAACTTCTAAGCCTAAAAACATACATGGGTATCTCAATGCCATCCACAAAACTTAAAGAACAGACCCAAAGTGATAAGAAATTATCAACCTAATAGAACTGATCTAATGTATTATTGGAACCATGCCATGTAAAAATGATACAAAAGGAATAGCAACAGTGGGCTCCCTAATCCTTAGAAAATGAACAAGCTCAGCTTGTCTCACATTGATCATGCTAACCACTATAGTCACATTGACACTAATCCAAGTAAAATGCAAGCATCGCCAAAACATCAAAAATAAAAGCGAAAGAAATAGCTCTTGAAATCTAGAATCATTCAAATCAAGCATAAAAGAGCAGGCTTACTATCGAGTTGTATTTGAAGAGAGGACGACCAACCTTGCGAGTCTCCTATAACAGCACTTCAGGTTGAATTCCTTCTTTTATCTCCGAATCCAAAATTTAATAAATCTCCAGCTCCTTCTCCACACTAATCCAACAACTTATCTCCTCCCCTATTCCTTCAATTTAGCTCCAAATGAGAGAAGACCCAAGTCAATTTCTGATTTGTACTTCTCTCTTTCGAATTTTGGAATTTCTGAAATTCATAGTAGATGGGGCAGGGATTTGACGGGGCTACCGGTGAATTTGCCGACGATGACGCTTGTGGTCGGACTATTCAAACCCTTATCTTTTTCCTTCTTTCTACTCTTCACAACCTACCGACCCCAAGAGGATTCTCTGATCTTTGCCTTTTTCTACCAAACCCTTAAGATATGGAGAGCTTCCATGATAGCTAGCTGATGAAGATGATTGGGGTAATGGTCGGAAATTTCAGGGATGGCTGTAGAGATGGAGTTTAGATTTTAGAACACAACAGGGGATATGTTCTAGGGTATGTGATGGTGGGAAACGGTGGAGGCGATGGCAATTGTTAGAGAAGATGAGGGGCAAATATGGTGTAGAGGTGGTGATGGCTGTAAATGGGAGAAAAATCGAAGTGGGTTTGATGGATTTTGAAGTGGGTTTGATAGAGATGGTGGTGGCTTACGGTGGAGATGGAGGTAGAAGGTGGAAACAATGGCTGAGATTGAGGCAAGTAGAGAGGATGGGAGAGTGGGTTTGAATGGAGATGGCCGGCCGGAGTTAATGGGGTATCGGCCGGAGCATGGTGGTGGTGATTGGGGAAGATGAAAATGAAAATGGGTTTGGGCTGAGAAAGAGATGGCAGAGGAGATGGAGGTGATTCAGGGGTTTAATGGGTAGGGGTTTTGAGGTGGAGGTGGAGATGAAAACTGATGGTGATGGACGGAGGTGGCTGTTAATGGAGGTGGTGGTGCCAAGGTGCAGATGGTGGCGGCGAGGTGGGGCCGGTGATGGGGAAGATGGGTCGAAGGTGGAGGGTGATGGCTGGAGAAGTTGCAGCCCTCCCAACCTCCTCCCCTCTGTTGTCTCCCTTGGTGGCTGCCCTCAATCCGGCTCCTCTTGCTGAGCGAAGAATAAAATCCCGAAATCCCCTCCCCCCTCTAGCCCTAATCGATCAGCTTTTTTTTTTTATAAGGGGAAAGATAAATTCGACCCCCCTCTTTTCCAAAGGACAGCCCCTCTTCTAATGGATTTCAATAATTTTTCATACAAGCAGGGGGGCAAACAGAAAACAGGGGGCAAATATTTCATTTTCTCCTCTAATCCTAGGCCTCTAATTTGATCTAATAGCCCTCACTCATTGCTTGTAGAGGAAGCAATAGGAATTTCCAAGAATGCCCTCTTGTATACGGGAAATGACATATTTCACCTATGCCCCTCTGAACTTGCACCATGACACTGCCCTAACTCGTTCGCTAGGCAGACGTGTACGAACCTTGATGAAATTTCATAGGGACCTTGGTGAGACCCTAAGCTAGCCTAGGGTGTAATTTGGGGTCCATACACACTAATTTGAAAAAGGTTATGCACAAAACAAGGAGGTGCAGGGCACGGTCAAAATGGGGTGTCTACATGTCCAGAAACTGAAAATCCTTGAAATCTGAAATTCATTAACCTCGAGAATTTAAATCGATTTGTCTTGTGTCTTTCCGAACCGTTGGATCGCGGTTTCCGTCGTAAGAACCATTAGAGCATAATTTAGGAACACTGGTGTCAGGTCGTGTCCTAGGTTTTAGGGAATCTTGGGTTTTAGGGAGTCCTAGAGTTAGGAGTCCAGCCTCATCATGGACGCTTGCTATGAATACCAACCGTGCCATAGGTCTAGTTACACTAGTCACCCAATCTTTCCCTAGGACAAGCCTAGTAAACTAGGATGTAGGTTAACCTGCATTAGTCTAAGGAACAACTTGAATTTAGATAAGAATCATATAGAATCTTAGATGAAATCCTAAGATAATAAAATCCTCAACTTGAATTAAATAACTTCTCTTAAAACTGTTGAAACAGTCAAATCAGTCTAGATCAGTGTCTTAGCTGAGTTAGGCATAAGTAGCTTAGCTTAGGTGCACCGAACTACGTCGACTCTGATCCCAGTGAGGCTTGGGTACGTAGGCAGCTTGGATGTCTGATGGCATACCAACCGCGAGTCGACACCACAACAAATTGTGGTGTTTTGTATATTAATTTTCTTGTAAATGCTTAATCAAATCACTTAGGATTTTCCATGAAATTAGAATTTTAGGAGAACTTTCACTTAGATTGAATTCAAACAAATAAAGTAATCAAGATACACACTTAGGATCTACATTGAAATTAGATCATAGGATGCATGTCACATAGTTCGCACATTAACATAGAGTTGAATGAGCCATTTAAAATAAATTTAAAAGAGTTAGCTTTTGGAATCGAAGACCGATTATCGGGCAGGAATGGTGCATGTGGTGGATAACTCCCCATACCTTCCATTCTCGTAACCAGGTAGCGAGTCTAGATTTCTGGTTAATTTCGGGTCCTAGATCCCACATCTAGGTGGCGACTCTATCAGTCTCTTTTGTGTGGAATTCGGATTGCCTTAGTGATCCCAAGTTCACATAAAAGATGAATTAAAATCAATAATAAAAATGCACACGCCAATCGCGTGAGTATGAGAGACCAAGAGAAGGCATGGCGGCTCGCGCCCCACCCCTCTCGCGGGATCGGGTCCCACAGGTTTGTGCGCCAAAATTATTTCCATGGGATGATCCAAACCGGGCTGCAATGTCCATTGGCCGAAATACACTATGCCCGTTATGAAAACAACGCAGTTCACACTTGCTTGATCCAAATCTAACCGAAATGTTCAATGCGCGGCCACCCAGTGGCTCCAAATTCTCTCTTGTTTTGATTCTTGCTAATAACCCTTCTCAACACTTAGCAAGACAACACGAAGCATGACGGGAATGACCGAAAAGATTTAAAAATGTAAGAGACGGACGCGGAAAGGAAAGTACTGAAAAACCGATAGCAAAACGCTAACTTCTTTGTTGATTAAAGCAGAGCAAAATTGGGGTGTTTGCAGCTTCCCATCGGATTAGAATGGAAGGGAGATCAATTGACGCGTGTCAAAACCCTAGCCTTTTTTAAAGCCTTTTTGGGGATTTCATTCTTTGTCTTATTTCTTCGTCTTCCTCGGGTGAAACGGGCTTTCTTCCGCGGCGATTTTTCTACGTATTGCTCTTCACCAACCTTCTTCTGGTTTTTCTCCGTTTGTCTACCCTGGTGAGTTTTGTGCTTTTTATTCCATCCGACATTTGATTGTTTTACGATGTCTGTCGCAACCGTTTCTCAGAGTCCCTCTTCTGGGTCGGTGGAAGTAGTGGAGAGGGCTCCGCCAAGAAAAAGGAGGCGGTTGTTCGTAGAGGGAGGGGGGCGGCGACCCTCGAGATGTACAGCAGCCTACGAAGTTGAAAGATAGCTCCGGGGCTTCTGGATCATCGGTGGGGGCCGCTCCTTCGGAATCTCCTGCTCGAGTTTCTTCTGCTCATGAGGCGGAGATTAGGGACATCCGGTTTGGTGCCGTTATTCGTCCCGGTCGGGTGACATGTTTTAGGAACACTTTGGGAGAAGGGGCGGCAGACAAAATTAGGAGGGAGTTTCGCATTCCCGATGATTATGGGATTAGGGTTCCATCCTTCGCAGAGGGGGTGTGTGAGGGTATCACGGAGGAAGAGGTAGCTTTCTACGTGGAGGCTTTCCGGGCGGGGATTAGGTTTCCGCTCTTGGGTATTATAGTGGAGGCCCTCGAGTTTTACCGGGTGGCCCCCTCCCAACTGTCGCCTAATAGTTGGCGCACTCTTTTGGCCTTTGTGGCTAAGGCGGGTCTTCTCCAGATTCAGCCTACCCTCGCTCTGCTCCGGGGTTGTGTTGCCCTTAGCCCGTTGGTGAAGGGGGAGGACAGTTGGTTATATCTGACCTAGTGTCCCCAGGTGAAAATTGCGGCGAACTTGCCTTCTTCCATTAAGAAGTGGAAGGAAGAGTATGTGTTCATCACTCCTCCATCGGACGCTGGCTGGGGCTTTCCTCGCTCTTGGAGGCGCTCCGTTGAGTGGCGAAGGAAGTCCCTCCCTGACGAGTCTGATTGCAGCAAGTTTGACTTGGGGAAGCTCGCCTCTGGGGAGGCTATTGATGTTTCCGAGTTTAGATGGGAAAGGGGTCTGAAGAGGCTCGGTTTGCTGAGAGCTGTGGAGAGGAGGGCCCGCTGTATGGGCGAGGGAACGGGGGAGAGTTCCGCTAGCCATCGTGGTGAGCTTGTTTTTTCCTAGGTTTGTCTACATGCGCCTTGAGCATATTTATTTATTTTTGTTCTGAGTGTTTGTTGTTTTTCTGTTTTTGGCAGGTATGTCTTCTTCTGGTGATGCTGGCAGAGGGAAGGGGGTCGCGGCGGCGATGAAGGGTCTGGTGAGCCGTAGGAAGATCCCCTTTGATTTTATGGCCGCGGCCAGGTTGGGCCGGTCGCAGGCTAAGCTTCCTGCATCCGCGCCATCTGGCTCCTCTGGTCGGTTGATTGGGGAAAAGGGGACGGCCATGTCTCCTCGCCGGGAGTTGGAGCCTTCCGCCAAGAGGGTTGTCCCTTTTGGCGCTGGACAGGGGGATGCTAGCCATGCAGCGCGTCATCCTTCCTTTACGTAGGACGTGCCAAGTCGGATGGAGGGGCGGTTATGACCAAACTCCTTCTGGAGCGGGTGGAGCTTCCTTCGCAGTGCTTCGAGGCGAGGGGAGAGCTGTTTAAACCTGACTGGAAGATTGGCGTCGAGGATGGTGTCCTTGCGAATCCTCGGGTTGGGGTGGAGCTAGGGGTGACAACCGCCCTTCCTGGCGACGAGGCTGAGTTAGAGGGCTTCGATCGTAGGGCCCTGGGGGCTCAGTATTTTCAGTCGACTTCTTGCGTAAGTACCGGGTGGCCGGTTTTTCCGCTTGTGCTTTTCCCTTTTTGTTGTTTTTGAGGTCGCAAGTTGGAAATTTTTTGATGGTTTGCTTTTTGCAGTCTCAAAGTTATGCCAGGAAGATGGTGCAGTACCTGCTCGAGGACGAGTCTGAGATAAGTGCTTTTGAGGAGCGAGTCCGGAAGCTGAGTGAGGACTTGGATAAGGCCCGGGTGGAAAAAGTGGCGTTTGATGATACTGTTGCTCGACTTCGGACAGACCTCCGGACAACCATAGAAGGGAGAAGCCGTGCGGAGGACAAATTGGTGGTGGCTCGACGAACGCATGCCAGGGAACTGGCGAAGGTGCGGGAGGAATGGCGCGACTCCGAGGAGTTTCTCAAGGCCGCGGCCGCGTTCAGCGTGGACGTTGAGATCGATGCTTTTGCTGAATGCCGGCGGTGGGTTCAAGAGGTCAATCCTTCCTTCCCTCTAGACAAGCTGATGCACGAGGCCGAGGTAGGTGCTCCGGAGGATCTTTTGCCGGTACCGGTGGAAGCGCCGGAGATGGTCGGGGAGCAGGTGGCTGCCTTGGCAGATCCTGTAGTTGCTGAGACTTCTGAGGGGGCTCAGTGATGCTAGGATGCCCTTTGGATTTTATGTTTCTTCTTTTCTTTATGGTTCTACGTGGGGTCTGTAATAACTTTTTGAATTCTCCTTCTTTTCTTCTTCTTTCTCTCCCCTTTTTTTTACATATACAATGTGCTCCGGGTCATTCGAGCCTTTTGACATTGAATTTCAATTTGATCGCCGAGAATATTTCTGGTGCACCCCGTGGGGCGTCTTGTCTGTGGAAGCACTATCTTCCCCTCGAGTGATTGGGTCGGGGTTAATGGGTCCCGCCTGTCCTTAAAGGGGAGGTCTTTTTTCATGGGGAGCGTTTTAGGGTATTTTCGGAGGGATCGGCCCCGATGCTACCTCTGTCTCACTCCCTGTCTTTTTCATGGGGAGCGTTTTAGGGTATTCTCGGGGCGGTGGACCCCGATGCTACCTCTGTCTCACTCCCTGTCTTCTTTCGGACCCTTTATTTATCGTGGGCCGGAAAGTGGAGATGTGCGTGGCTCAGGTAGAAATGCTATTCCATTGATTTTGTAAAAGGAAAAAACACAGCATTGCTTCTAGTAACCACAAAAAGGAAACAAACAAAACATTTGTCATGTCTTAAAAAAAAAGAAACACGGACCTTACCCTACCTTTTCATTGGTAAAATTCTCGGAGGTTATCCATGCTCCAACTTCGAGGGACTGGGGTCCCGTCGAGGCGCTTCAGCTGGTAGGCCCCAGGGCGGAGTGCTCGAACGACCCTGTAAGGTCCTTCCCATTTAGGTGCGAGTTTCCCGGCGTTGCGGGGGTCGGATACCTCCGCCCGTCGTAGTACCAGGTCTTCGGGTTTTACCGAGCGCTTTTTTACTCGGGCGTTGTAGTATCGTGCCACCCTTTGCTGGTAGGAGGCGGTTCGGAGGAGGGCTCGCTCTCTTTTCTCGAGCACGAGATCGAGAGCGTTCCGGAGGAGCTCAGAATTTCCTTGTTCATCATAGTTCTCCGTGCGGAAGCTGAAGAGGCCGATTTCTAGCGGAATGACCGCTTCGGCCCCGAAGGTTAAGCTAAAAGGGGATTCCCCAGTTGCGGTCTGTGGCGTTGTTCGGTAGGCCCAGAGGACGCTAGGGAGTGCTTCTACCCAGTTTTTTCCAACTTCTCCTAGTTGTTTCTTGAGGCTCTGGAGCAAGGTCCGGTTAGTTACCTCCACCTGCCCGTTGGCCTGCGGGTGTGCTACGGAGGCGAAACGGTGTTCGATGCTTAGGTTGTTGCAGAATCTGCCGAATTCAGCGCTTGCGAACTGGGGTCCGTTGTCCATTACAAGTATCCTTGGAATGCTGAAGCGGCAGACTACGTCATGATAGAAAAACTTCTCTGTTGCTTTCGAGTTGGGCTTTGCCACGGCTTTAACTTCGACCCACTTGGTGAAGTAGTCGATGGCGACGTACAACATCGTGTGTCCCCCGGGGGCTTTTGGGAACGGCCCGAGCAGGTCCATACCCCACATGGCGAAGGGCAGGGGCCCTGCCATTGCAGTGTATGGGGTGGCCGGCTGATGGGGGGTGGTTGCATACCTCTGGCACGGGCTGCACTTCTTGACGAATTCCTTGGTGTCCCTGAGGATCGTAGGCCAAAAGTAGCCGTGCCTCACGATTTTTTGAGCTAGAATCCTACTGCCTCCGTGGTCTTCGCAGATTCCTTCGTGTACTTCCCGTAGTGCGTACTCTGATTCGGAGGGTACCAGGCATCGGAGGTACGACCAGGTGTACGACCGTTTGTACAGCCTGGGTCCGTGGACCACGTAGTGGGCAGCTCTTGCGGTTAGGCGCCGGGCTTCCAGCTTGTCTTCGGGTAGTACTCCGTCTTTCAGGTATCGCATGATGGGGTCCATCCAGTTTGGTCCTGGTGGAATCTCAAAGACTTGTACCTCATCGATGCTGGGGTGGGGCAGTATTTCTGTGAGTATGGTGCCGAAGTCGTGGGTTTCTTCCGAGGCAATTTTTGACAACGCATCTACTTGGTTGTTCATGTCTCGTGGTACCTGGAGGATCTCAACTTCCCTCATTCTTTGTAGTTTTTCCTTTACCTTCTGGAGGTATCGCTTCATCCTGGGGCCTTTGGCTTCATATATTCCGTTCACTTGGTTGACGACGAGCTGGGAGTCGCTATAGACTTTTAACTTTCCCGCGCCGAGCTCCATGGCTAGACTTAGCCCTGCTAGAAAGGCTTCGTATTCAGCCTCGTTGTTGGAGGCTTTGAAATCTAGCCGAAGAGCGTATTCTAGCATGAATCCTTCGGGGCCGTGGAGGACCACTCCCGCCCCGCGCCCCGTTTGGCCTGCTGAGCCGTCAACGTGCAGGGTCCAGTGCATCTCGTCGCTCTGTTCCGCTGAGTCTGGAGCCATGTCTTCACGAGTCGTCTGTTCGGTGGGGCCCTCGCCATTTTCCATTGTTGCTGGTTCCGTGGCCGGGGCCGTAGATTCCACTATGAAGTCAGCGAGGGCTTGGGATTTAATAGCCGGCCTCGGTCAGACCTGTATGTCGAACTCTCCCAACTCGACGGCCCAACTTACCATCCTGCCCGAGGTCTCTGGTTTTTGGAGAATTTTCCTCAGGGGCTGGTCAGTCAGAAGCACTATGGGGTCGGCTTGGAAGTAGGGGCGGAGCTTTCGGGCGGCGCTGACGACTGTGAGGGCAAATTTCTCTATGTTTAGGTATCGGACCTCCGCACCGTGGAGAGTCTTGCTCACATAGTACATCGGGTATTCCTTCTTGTTGCTTTGTTTGGCTAATACCGCACTCACCGCTGTGGGGCTGATGGCCAGATACAGGAATAGTTCTTCTCCTAGCTCAGGTTTGGCGAGTACGGGCGGTGTCTAGAGGTACTGTTTCAAGGCGTCGAATGCTTCTTGGCAGGCCGGGGTCCATTCGAATTCTCGTGTATTTTTTAGTTGTTTGAAGAAGGGCTGGCATTTTTCCGCCGACTTGGGCATGAATCGGCCGAGGGCGGTGATTCGCCCTGCGAGCCTCTGTACTTCTACCGCCGTTGTTGGGCGCTCCATGTCTAGGATGGCCTGGATCTTTTCGGGGTTGGCCTCGATGCCTCTCTGGCTAACCATGAACCCTAAGAACTTTTCAGAAGTTACCCCGAAGGCGCATTTCGTGGGGTTCAGCTTCATCCGGGCTCGTCGCAGGGTGTTGAAAATTTCCTAAAGGTCGGAGATGTGTTTGGAGGCTTCCAAACTTTTCACCAGCATGTCGTCAACATACACCTCTACGTTCCTTCCGATTTGCACCCGGAATAGCTTATTTACGAGCCGTAGGTAGGTGGCGCCCATGTTTTTTAACCTGAAGGGCATAACGGTGTAACAGTAGACGCCCTGATCGGTAATGAACGGTGTTTACGGGATGTCTGGCTCGTGCATTTTCACCTGATTGTAACCCGAGAAGGCATCTAAAAAGGTGAGGAGCTCGTGCCCGATTGTGGCGTCGATGAGCTGGTCTATGCGCGGGAGGGGGTAGGGGTCCTTCGGGCAAGCCCGGTTTAGGTCTGTGAAGTCTATGCAGGCCCGCCAGCCTCCACTAGCTTTCTTGACCATGACGACGTTAGACAGCCACTCGGGGTACCAGATTTCTCTGATAAACCCGGCTTGTAGTAGCTTCTCCACTTCGGCCTTTATGTGAGTTTGATGTTCCACCGCGAAGTTCCTCTTTTTCTGCCAGACGGGTTTAAGGGCTGGGTTCACGTTTAACTTGTGAACGGCCAATTCCTTGGGTATCCCGGGCATGTCCTTAGCGGACCATGCGAACATGTCTTTGCTGGTTCTGAGGAAGTCGATCATCTGGCCTCGCAAGGTGCCTTTTAGCAGGGAACTGATCCGGACTTGTCTCTCCGGCTGATCTTGGGCTATGGGGATGGAGTCTAGCTCCTCAGCGGGTTCTACTCTGATTGTGCGGGCCCGCTGCCGGGGGTCTTCACTACCGATCGTGAAGTTCTCGGCCGGAGCGTTGGTTGCTCTTAGGCTTGCTGCGTAGCACTGGCACGCTATCATCTGCTGCCCCCGGACTTCCCCTACTCCGGTTGGAGTGGGGAATTTCATCTTGAGGTGGGGGGTGGAGACCACCGCTCCCAAGTCTCTTAGAGCGGGGCGTCCTATGATGGCGCTGTAGGTGAAAGGTATGTCCACAACCATGAAGGTGGTTAGGATGGTCTTTTGGAGGGGGTATGTCCCGAAAGTTACGGGTAAGTCGATTTTGCCATTGACCCGCACCGATGCCCCGGAGAACCCGTAGATGGAATACTCCACGGGTCCCAGCCTCTCTTGGCCCAGTTTCATTTCTTTGAAGGTTCCGAGGTGTAATACGTTGACGGAGCTTCCCATGTCAACCAGGATTTTCCCTATGTCGAAGTTGGCGACGACTAGCCTGACGACTAGTGCGTCGTCGTGCGGGGTTTGTAGTCCGTCGAGGTCTTCGTTGGAGAAAGTGATTGAAATAAACAAGAGGGGGGGGTGAATTGATTTTAACACTAAATTATGCCTTTTGAAAATTAATTATGAACCCTAATTTGAATTTTCTTCTCTTGATTAAATTTTTTGGTTAGTGCAAATAAGATTAAAACAGAATGAAATGCCAAACCAAAAAAGAATGAAAGTCCAAGAACAAGAAAGAACACACCGATATATAGTGGTTCGGGCAAAGCCTTACTCCACTCTTCTTAAGATCATCCTTAAGGTTTTCCACTATGTGAGACCTCCACGATGCCCGGCTCCGAAGCGATTACACTTCCAAGGGATATTAAATAAGGATGCCCTTACACCTTTACACCGACTCTCCTTCTTCGCCGAGTTCTAAGTGATGCTCCCTAGGGTATTAAGGTAGGATGCCCTAGCCACCTTTACAAGAAATAGAAGTTGAATAGCTTGGCTTCTCTTGAAAGTTTGATGCACTTTGTAGTCCCTTGATTGCTCTTCAATAATGGTTGCAAGTGAAAGCTCTAAATCCAAACTCAATAGATTTGCAAGTGCAAGGCAAGTTTGGAGAGAAAACAAAATCTTTAAGCTCAAATGGATTGCAAGTGTGTTTGAGGGCTTAAGGAAGTTTTTCAAAAGTTCAAGAGAGGAGAAAAGTCCTCTTGATGTTGTATATATAACCTCTCATCAAAATATGACCGTTTGGGGGTGGTAATATCAAAAATCACAAATTAATTCAAATCCCAAAGGCTCTTTTCTCAGCTATCGCGAGGTTCTCGGAGTTCCGAGAACCATTCTCGGAGTTCCGAGAAAATGGCCAGAAGATGGAAATATTCTACTGGACCATTTCTCGGAGTTCCGAGAAGATTTCTCGGATTTCCGAGAAGCCTAAAAATCAGCAGACTTTTTATTTTTATTGCTTGTTTGATTTTGGGCTTTTGGAACTCAACTCCTATGATAAATTTGGAATGTTTATGAGGGTCCCAACATGTTGGTCCATCACATAATCATTCACTATGCCATTTTAGTTCTTAAGTGTTTTTGAAAACTCTTTTGAAAACCTTGCCTTGAACTAATAAATCTAAAGAGAAAGGATGTACAATGATACCTATGTAACCTTCAACTTCTCTTTAGTCTTGGTCTTCAATTGATCTTCCATCTTGTGTATGCTTGCTTGAGAGATGATGTCAGCTCCACTTAGCTCCTTTGACTCTTGTGCTGGTACGTCTTCAAGCATGACCATGTAGTGTGTTGGTTTCTTTAATGATCAATCCTATCTTAAACACAACACTTCAAGGTAAATTGATTAATATTCAATAACACAATCAATTATGTTTAGAATCATCAAAACAAGATAGGAGAGTAGACCCTTGGGCTTACAATCTCCCCCTTTTTGATGATGACAAACAAAATTCATTATGAGGTGTGTGTGGAGTGACATAGTAGGCAAGTGAATGCTGGAACTCCTCCTCAATATATGCACACAGATAAATGATAATTAATTAAAAAAAATACATATAGTCAATTGAATAGATAATCAATTTCAAACTTCTTCCCCTTTTGTCATCAACAGAAAGGGTGAACTAAAATATACAGCAATTTTGGAGTAAATGAAGATTGAGTTAGGTACTCCCCCTAAATCAATGCTTATGATATAAAAATATTTAGCCAAGTAATGCACATATACCTGTTCATGATCGAGATGTTGACAAATGTCAAATTGTTAGGTATTTTTAATTAAAGTGAAGGTACCTCTCCATCTTAGAAAACTAAGAAGGCTAAGAGTACCAATTGAGTGATTTTTAAGATTAATATTTGACATCTCATTCATGCAGATACTACCAAACAAGGATGATATATAAATACTATATAGATAAGCTGGTGAAGAGGCACAAAGTATTTATTTGGTAATTTCTTTGACTTGATCTACACTCGAAATGTTTAAGGCACTTCGGATATAACAAATTCTATCATCACTAAGGGGTTTTGTAAAGATGTTCGCCAATTGATCCTCAGTGTTGATATATTTTAAGCAAATATCCCCTTTTTATGAGTGATCTCTAATGAAGTGGTGCTTAATCTCAATATGTTTTGTTCTTGAGTTTTGTATGAGATTTTTTGTTAAGCTTATAACACTAATATTGTCACATTGGATGAGAATATTTTCCATTTTAATTCCATAGTCCATCAATGTGCTTTTCATCCATAGGACTTGTGCATAGCAAGCTCCAGCTACCACATATTCTGCTTCTGTTGTAGAAAGAGCTACTGAATTTTGTTTCTTGCTAAACCATGAGACAAGTGATTTGCCCAAGAATTGACAAGTCCCACTAGTGCTTTTTGTATCCACTCTACATCCAGCAAAATTTGCATCTGAATATCCAATGAGAGTGAAGGCAGATGATCTTTCATACCATAGTCCCAGACTTTGGGTTCCTCTTAAGTACTTGAAGATCTTCTTGACTGCCGATAGGTGAGACTCCTTTGTATCTGATTGAAATCGAGCACAGAGATAGACAGTAAACATAATGTCTGGTCTGCTGGCTGTCAAATAGAGTAAGCTACCTATCATACCCCTATACATCTTTTGGTCCACAGATTTGCCAAATTCATCCTTTTCTAGCTTAGCAGTTGTACTCATGGGAATTCTTGATGTCTTACTGCTATCCATGCCATACTTCTTTAGTAACTCCTTTGTATATTTTTCTTGATTTATAAATATCCCATTTTGGTATTGTTTAATTTGGAGTCCTAAGAAGTAGGTTAACTCACCCATCATGCTCATTTCAAATTCATTTTTCATTAGAGTTACAAATTCGTCACACAGTTTTTGATTGGTTGAGCCACAGATGGTGTCATCTACATAGATTTGCACAAGGAGGATATCTTGATTTTATCTTTTGATAAATAAAGTTTTATCCACCTTTCATACCAAGCTCTAGGAGCTTGCTTCAATCCATACAAGGCTTTATCAAGCCTGAAGACATCATTTGGATGTTTGAAGTCTTGAAAACTTGGAGGTCGCTCAACATACACTTCCTCTTGGATATAGCCATTTAGGAAGGCACTTTTGACATCTATTTGATATAGTTTAAATCCTTTATGAGATGCATATGCCAAGAGTATCCTAATAGCTTCCATACGGGCAACAGCAGCAAATGTCTCATCATAGTCTATTCCCTCCTCCTGATTGTACCCTTGGGCTACAAGCCTAGCTTTATTTCTAGTGATAATTTCATTTTCATCCAATTTGTTTCTATACACCCATCTCATGCCAATGACTGGATGATCACTAGGTTTAGGCACTAGCCTCCACACCTTGTTCCTTTCGAATTGACTCAACTCTTCTTGCATAGCCATCAACCAATATTCATCTTTTTCGGCTTCCTTGATGGACTTAGGCTCTAATTCGGATAGGAACGCCAAGTTATTGCTCACACTACGATAGTATGATCTAGTTCTTACCGGCGATGTGGCATCACCTAAGATTTGGGATTCAGGATGATCTACCAATATTCTCCTATCCCTAAGTAATGAGTCATCATCTTCATTTTCTACTTCCTCACTAGGTAATGTATTACTTGTAGATGCATGGGGAGGAACATTTGTCTTAGGTAAGAGATGTTCAATATGTTCATCCTCATCATGTGGCATTTCTTGAGGTGTTGGTTCTCTCTCATCAAATGTCACATGCATGGATTCTTCTACAACTACGGTTCTTCTATTAAATACTCTATATGCCTTGCTATGTGTAGGATACCCTAAGAATATCCGACTTCTTATCAAATTTGTGTAGGTTATCTTTAATGTTCAAGATATAGCATTTACAACCAAACACTCTAAAATAGCTTATATTTGGTTTCAAGTTTTTTCAAAGCTCATAAGGTGTTTTCTTAGAAATTGGCCTTATATATACCCTATTTATGATATAGCAAACGGTGCTAACCGCTTCCGCCCAAAAGTATCTAGGGAGATCATTTTCATGCAACATAGTTCTAGCCATTTCTTGGAGGGTTCGGTTCTTTCTTTCTACAACCCCATTTTGTTGAGGTGTCCTAGGTGCCAAAAAATTGTGTTTGATGCCATGTTCATTACAGTAAGTGTGAAAATGTACATTTTTAAATTCTGTTCCATGGTCACTCCTAATGTAAGATATGGCAATACCCTTTTCATTTTGTATTTGATTGCACAATTTAAGGAAATTTTCATAAGTTTCATCTTTATGTGCTAAAAATATGACCCATGTAAATCGTGAGTAGTCATCCACAACTACAAACACGTACCTCTTTTCACCTAGGCTACTAGTTTTCATTGGTCCAAAAAGGTCCATATGAAGTAGTTGCAAGGGGTAAGTGGTTGAAATCATATTTTTTGGGGCAAATGAGCTTTTTAATTGTTTGCCTAATTGACAAGTTCTACAAATGTGATCTTTGATGTATTTGAACTTAGGCAATCCTCTAACAATGTCTTTTGAGGAGAGGGTCGAAATGAGATCCATTCCGGCATGACCCAACCTCCTATGCCACAACCAAGAATCTTCACTAATGGCATTAAGACAAGTCACATTTTGGAGTCTAAGATCATCTAGTCCAATAGTGTAAATGTTATTGTCTCTAGAACCTATGAATTTCACTTTTCCATCTATCTTATTTTTAACAATGCATTTGTCCGGATTGAAGATTACTTCAAAACCATTGTCACACAATTGACTAATGCTAATAAGATTATTGGACAAGCCATCAACATAAAGTACATCATGTGTGGGAGAGGTAGAGTTACCTATGGTGCCTTCTCCTTTGACCTTTCCTTTCTTATCATCTCCAAAGGTAACGTCTCCACCATCCTTGAGTAATAGGGATGCAAATTGAGTGAGATCTCCGGTCATGTGTCTAGAGCATCCACTATCAAGGTACCATGTGTTCTTCTTGTTATGGCTTTTAAGGCATACCTCTTGATTGTCATTTGTTGAGGCCATGAAGCAAACATTCTTGTTCACCTTCACTTTCATTGTCCTCATCCCATGTGGCGGTCATTCCTTTCTTGCCTTCTCTTCTCTTGAAACGGTTGTTTGAAGAAGGCTCATTGTTGAGTGGACAATCCGGGCGAATGTGTCCAAGCTTCTTGCATCCATAGTATCGGGGTTGAGACGATCCGTCACCGAGCTCTTCTTTCTTCTTGAATGGAGGATTGGTCCTTCTATTTCTCATGCCTCCCATGTTCCTTTGCAAGAACTTGATCCTTCTTGTTAGGAGGGCAACTTCATCTTCCATGTCTTCCTTTGGATCTTCATTATCACCTACATTACAAACAAAAGCAACACCTTTTCCTTTTTCAATTTTAGTTTCAATTTTGGGTGCTTTTGTTTTGAAAATCATCTCATGGGTTATCAAGGACCCTATTAGTTCATCTAGGTTTAATGTATTCATGTCATTGGCTTCGGTGATTGCGGATGTTTTGGATTCCCATGATAAAGGTAGAGATCTAAGGATTTTAGTCACTAAATCTCTATTTGAAAATTGTTTTTCAAGTCCCCTTAGTAAATTTACAAGGTTAGTGAATCTAGTGTACATGTCGGCAATAGTTTCATCGGGTGTCATTTGAAAGAGTTCATATTGCCTAAATAGATGGTTCATTTTAGATTCTTTAACTTGGTTGGTTCCCTCATGGGTGACTTCTAAGGTGTCCCAAATTTTCTTAGCCGAATTCAAATTTGACACTCTATTGAATTCTCCGGGTGATAAAGCACAAATTAGGAAATTCATGGCTTTGGCATTGTAGTTTGAGGCTTGTTGTTCGGCTTCGGTCCAATCGTTTAGATTTCTAGTGGGTAATATATATTCATTATTAATGGCTCTCCACATTTGGTAATCTTGGGTTAAAAAGATTTTCATTTTGGTTTTCCAAAATTCATAATTTGTTCCATCAAATTAGGGTGGCCTAGTGTTTGAGTAACCTTCATAGTGTTGAGGGTAGTTTGCGATTTTTAGAATCTTTACTCTAGACCGGTTAGGGTTTAAAAAAAATTAGAGACGAGGCTTTGATACCAATTGAAATAAACAAGAGGGGGGTGAATTGATTTTAACACTAAATTGTGCCTTTTGAAAATTAATTATGAACCCTAATTTGAATTTTCATCTCTTGATTAAATTTTTTGGTTAGTGCAAATAAGATTAAAACAAAATGAAATGCCAAACCAAAAAAGAATGAAAGTGCAAGAACAAGAAAGAACACACCGATATATAGTGGTTCGAGCAAAGCCCTACTCCACTCTTCTTAAGATCGTCCTTAAGGTTTTCCACTATGTGAGACTTTCACGATGCCCGGCTCCGAGGCGATTACACTTCCAAGGGATATTAAATAAGGATGCCCTTACACCTTTACACCGACTCTCCTTCTTCACCGAGTTCTAAGCGATGCTCCCTAGGGTATTAAGGTAGGATGCCCTAGCCACCTTTACAAGAAATAGAAGTTGAATAGCTTGCCTTCTCTTGAAAGCTTGATGCACTTTGTAGTCCCTTGATTGCTCTTCAATAATGGTTGCAAGTAAAAGCTCTAAATCCAAACTCAATAGATTTGCAAGTGCAAGGCAAGTTTGGGTAGAAAATAAAATCTTTAAGCTCAAATGGATTGCAAGTGTGTTTGAGGGCTTAAGGAAGTTTTTCAAAAGTTCAAGAGAGGAGAAAAGTCCTCTTGATGTTGTATATATAATCTCTCATCAAAATATGACCGTTTGGGGGTGGTAATATCAAAAATCACAAATTAATTCAAATCCCAACGGCTCTTTTCTCAGCTGTCGCGAGGTTCTCGGAGTTCCGAGAACCATTCTCGGAGTTCCGAGAAAACGGCCAGAAGATGGAAATATTCTACTGGACCATTTCTCGGAGTTCCGAGAAAATGACCAGAGTATGAAAAATACTACTGGACCATTTCTCGGAGTTCCGAGAAGCCTAAAAATCAGCAGACTTTTTATTTTTATTGCTTGTTCGATTTTGGGCTTTTGGAACTCAACTCCTATGATAAATTTGGAATGTTTATGAGGGTCCCAACATGTTGGTCCACCACATAATCACTCACTAAGCCATTTTAGTTCTTAAGTGTTTTTGAAAACTCTTTTGATAACCTTGCCTTGAACTAATAAATCTAAAGAGAAAGGATGTACAATGATACCTATGTAACCTTCAACTTCTCTTTAGTCTTGGTCTTCAATTGATCTTCCATCTTGTGTATGCTTGCTTGAGAGATGATGTGAGCTCCACTTAGCTCCTTTGACTCTTGTGTTGGTACATCTTCAAGCATGACCATGTAGTGTGTTGGTTTCTTCAATGATCAATCCTATCTTAAACACAACACTTCAAGGCAAATTGATTAGTATTCAATAACACAATCAATTATGTTTAGAATCATCAAAACAAGATAGGAGAGTTGACCCTTGGGCTTACAGTGATGATCTGAACTTCACGGGGTGGATCTGTTCGGGCCTTTTTGGAAGGCATTTCCATGGAGAACACCCGTTCTGCATACGCCCGCCGGCCAGCTGTTGTCGGTCCTCCCGCTGCCTGCCCGCCCGTGATGATGTTAATTTTTCTGATAATGGTGGGCGGCTGTTCGCGGGCCTGCGGCTGTTCAGTGGGCTCTTCTTTCTTGGGATGCCGGTGGCGGCGTGTGTCGTGTCTGCTGCGGGATCGATGTCTGCTTCGGGAATGATGCCTGCTCGGGGATCGGTGTCGGCTTGTCGATCTCTGGCGACTGCTGGACCGGCGGCGGCCGCTGGACCGGCGCATATTGGGCGACTGACGCCTGCCTCGGGGTTCGTCGGGTGGGCGTTGGGCCTCGCGCGAGCTTTTGCCAGGGCTCCTGAGATATTGATTTAGGTGCCCCTCCTCGGCCAGCTTTTCTAGCTGGAGGCGGAGGTGGAAGCAATAGTCAGTCTCGTGGTCGTGGTCCCCGTGGAATTCGCAGAACTTTCTTGCGGACCGCTTCTTTGGGTCCGTCGCCATTCTCTTGGGGGGGGTCAGGAGACCCTGATCTCTGATGGCCAGTAGGACATGGGAGAGGGGAACCTTTAGTGGGGCGCTTCCTAGTCTTTCGAAGATGGGGACGGGGTTCCGGCTCGCCTGTTTTTCCTCGGCCCGTGGCCTCATGATCCTTCGGCCATCGTTGCTTTTTCTTTCATCGGGGCCGGCCTGGCCCTGTTCTCGGGCGCATGCCTCTTCTGCCCGTACGAACTTGTCAGCCTTTGATTTGAGTTCCTACAGGTCTCGGGGTGGCTTGAGGGTGAGATGCAGCTTGAGATTCGGGTCGGTGGTGGCATGCTTCAGTGTGGCGACCGCTATTTGGACGTCCATGTTAGAAAGCTGGGCCAATTCGGCGTTGAATTTTAACATGAAGTCTCTTAGGGTCTCGTTTCTTCCCTGCCGGAGGGCTAAGAGGGCGTCTGCTGGATCGTGGCAGAGGCGGTTGTTGGTGAACCTTGCGCTGAACTTCCTTCCGAATTCGTGGAAGGATTCAATGGAGTCGGGCTCCAATCTCATGTACCAGTCGTTAGCGGTTTTTCTTAACAGGGAGGCGAAGGCTCTGCACATGAATCCGTCCGACGCACCCCGGAGCGTCATTACCCTTTTGAAAGTTTGTAGGAACTCGAGGGGGTTTGTACTTAAATAATCTACAATAAAAATAATTCAATGAACCTTTAACTATTGATTTCTTCAAAAAAATCCTCAAGGCAATGCATTTGACAGATAATAGCAAAGATTATTAAATGCACTGCATCCAAATCACTAGATTATATCATAGAGTATTCATTAAAAATAATTCATTAGGTAGCAAAAATAAAAGAGTCTTTAACTGAGCACATGTACAGTTTTTAGCAAAGATTATTCACTGGATTTGAGAAGTAAAGAAGAATCACATTACAGCCACTACAACAACTCATCCAAAGCATGATCGGGCTCTTATCAACCATAAAACAAAATTGCTACTGACATCATCAAATCTCTACAACAAAACAATGGGTTGCTATGGGCATTACAGTATCTTAAGAATTATTTTCAAACAACCATTTTAATTATATAATTTCTAGTAGACATGATAAGTAGTTGGTTAGAACAAAATGAGCAGACACCTTCTATAATACTATTAAGAATAATTACTATCATGGGTTAAGACATAAAAATCATACTATAAACAAGACATTGCACTATATGCTAAGTTGTGTCTATGAACTAAAAATCGAGGTAGCGAAGAATAGAGATGAAACAAAAAATGAATTACCATATTCAGGTTGGGCAGCTTGAATTAATGAAAGCTACAGGGAGGTAGAAGAAGGTGATGATGGAGGTGGGATTTAGAAATGGAAATGGAAATAAGGTTTTGGGTGAAACTAATGGTATGTATGGCTGAGATTATACAGAAGAGGATGGCTGATACAATGGTGGAATCAAATGGAAGGCCTAGGTAATGGAAGGAGATGAAGAGGGATTTCAATATGGTTGTTAAGACAAGGCTATAAGGGCTGCCATTATCAAAAAATTAGTTGTGTGAGTGTTAATATGGGCTGCACCTAGTCCTGATAACTACACAAAATCCAAATCCCCTTTTACTACTAAATCATTTTGTCAAAACAACCACCAATCCGTTTGCAAGGCAATTAAAAATCCAATCTTGTGTAATTAACAGGGCCTCAAAAATAAAAACACAGAACATGTAGTGACCTGGAATTATGACTTCTAATACCTGCATGCATTCATGGACATACATGCACATTCACACACACACACACACACACACACACAGCCACACACTCATCCACAAATACTTTCATATACGCATACATCCACACCTTCAAACACACATATATTCACACGGCCACATGCACACTCTTTCATCATCAGGTATGATCATGATAAAACTCACAATTGTTCTAATATATTTCACAAAGGAATAATTTTTTTTATTTTTTATTTTTTTAGTGCTTCAGAAAAATCAATGTCCTACTTTGGCCTGATCTAGTTATTGCTGATCAAAAGTAAACTAACCTAGCTGAAAAATGGAGTGTGAGCTAAATCAACAGCTTTTCTTCTTAAAATAGTGAATATGAAATTTTTGAATAAATATTATTCACAGAATGATAGAAGAAGAGAAAGATGAAAGGTTCGAAACAAATTAGAAGCAAAAGCTATCAGCTATATGATGAAATCAGGGAATCAAGATTCATAGCATTTTGATTAAATCAATAAGGAAGAAATTGTCAAATATCTGTATTGTAGTATAACCCGATCTTCAAACAAGAACTAAAAGAAATGAGATCTGCCCTCAGCTACTGATCTGATCCAAGCTTCGATCGAAGTAACAAGCACATGTTGAATTACTCATAAGCAAGATCAAATAATAACAGATGAACATTCCTTCAGGTCATCAAAGGGGAAAAAGACAAGGTCTTATGAAAGGAATTTGTGAAAAGCAGCAAGGATCTAGGACTTAGGAATTTATCTGGTAATAATTATTTAGTATTGACAAAATTTATATTTCATGTAGACTATAAAATAGATACATAAATCAGCACTTTATAAGCAAGATCCACAACTCATCCAAGAAAAAATCGTTATTAATGAGAAATTTGATGAATCTAAAGAAAAACTAAAAATAAAGTTAAAAAAAAATGAAGAAACTGGAATTGACTCACCTGTGTTGAGCTGGAGCAATATCAAAATCGAAATAGATGCTTATAAATGCAGAGAACTCCCAAACCAAAATCTTTCATCGAATAGCAAATTTACCAGATTTGACGAATAATTTCACTGTAGCTCAATGAAAAATTATCATTACTTAGGGCTTTTCCTTTTGCAGATCTGAGAATTAGAAGTAGAAGACGACCGGAATCCGACCAGATCTGCTTGGAGAAGAAGGCGGAATCGGATCGGAATATGACCGGAGCCTTGTCGGATCCACCGGAGAAGATAATCGGGAAAAGGAAAACCACGAAGGTTTGGGGTTTCAATGCTCAAATCTACTCCCTCTCTCTCTGATGCTCTAATTTTCTTTTTTTTTTTACAGATCTGAGGTTTTGGATGAGTTAGGGTTTGGTTCTTAGATCTAGGGTTCTATGTGAAGAAAACAAGAGGGAGGATAGAGACAGTGAAGCTTAAAGAAGGAGATCGGCTGGAATTTTTGGTTGGGGATCCGGCCACGATTTGCTCGGAGAAGATGATCGGAGAAAACAAATCGATCGGAGTAATGGTTTGGGGATTTGCTCTCGTTCTCTCTCTTTCTCTAAAATGAAAAACAAAAACCTTCCTTTTTTTTTTAAGGATTAAACTCTATTTATAGGCAAAAGGATGATGTGGATATTGGCACTACTGATTGATATCTGCACAAATGCGCGATTCTGAGAGGCTATTTCACCCCCTTATCGCTTAATAACTGCACCAACTTGCTCTGTCTTTTAGTGTAATTTCTCGGCGAAAATTTCTGAGATTTTGCAGGGAGATTTCTGAGATTCTAAGGTTTTCAAAAATACGGTCATGAACACTTAGAGACTTAGGTTGACTTGGACTTCCCTCAAATACGTGGAAATTTAGGGTGAAGCTTAGATAAGACTGCGCTTCTTATTTCGCTCATTTTAGTTGGTAATTTTGCTCAGATTCTGACAAAATTTTCCAGGGACCTAGTTGGGACCTTGACCTAGCTAAGGGTGAAGTTTGGGATTCTAATTCATTCATTTGATGGGGGTTTTGCACAAAATTGGATGGTTTAGGGAACGGTCAAAATGGGGTGTCTACAGATGCCCCTCTTTGGCAGAGCGTGCTTGTCGCGCGAATGTCAAAGCTGAACTGACAACACATTTTGACTGGCCCAAGATGGATCGAAGAGAAAAAAGAAAGAAGAAAATGATTTTTGAAAGATTGAATTGTTTGGAAAGAAGTGATGTCTCAGAGGTCTTGAATGAAATGTGTTTTTGGTTGTTTGCTTGGCACTCTCAGAGATGCTCTCAGAGAGACTTTGATTCTTTGTACACTCGGGGCGAATGCTTTCATAAAGAATTTGGGTTCTACGCTTGGAGCGAATGATTTTCAAAGGGACAAATTGATTTTACGCTTGGAACGAATGCTTTCAGGAAGAATTTGGGTTCTACGCTTGGAGCGAATGCTTTCGGGAAGAATTTTGGTTCTACACTTGGAGCGAATGCTTTCGGGAAGAATTTTGGTTCTACGCTTGGAGCGAATGCTTTCCGGAAGAATTTGGGTATTTTGCTCAGTGTTGATATTTTCTGGGATAATTCGGTTTCTTCACTCTGGGTGGATACTCTTAGGGAGAATATGGTTTCTTCACTCGGAGTGGATACTCTCAGGGAGAAAATTTGGTATTTTCACTCGGGGTGGATGCTCTCAGGGAGAAATTTTGGTATTTTCACTCAGGGTGGATGCTCTCAGAGAGAAAATCTGGTATTTCACTCGGGGTGGATGCTCCCAGGGAGAAAATTTGGCTGGGTTCAAATGCTTGGTTTGGTTACAAACGCTGGTTGTGAGTAGAAACTCCGCTGGAGATAATGAGGTAGACTCTCAATGAAATGATGAGAAAGACTCTCAGAGGATTGCCAAGGTAAACTCTCAAAGGAATTTGACTGAGGAGTTGAATTCAAAGACTGTGTTCAAGCTCCTCTTATCTTCATTTGTTGAGAATAGCCATCTCAATCATTGTTCACTTGATATCTTTTATGACCTGATTGCTCAGGGCATAAAAGATGGCCCTATTATTATTTTACTTCCATGACAAATTCATAAGAGAGCAAAACACAGGGAAATGATTAAAAATGCTTTCATTTCTTGAATATTTGAGGTTACAAAGCTTTCAGGTTTATAACAGACTGTATCTGCCCGACAACCGCCTTTCATTTCTGATGATCTTTGCCGTTTCAGATGAGCTTGAAAGCCTGCAAGATGGACTTGAAAATCTACCATCTTCTGAACTTCGTTCTGCTGTGTATCACCTTCGAGGAGACACAATTTCATCATTTTTCATCTTCGTCTTCTTGCTTCTTGCTACCCCAGCTTTGGGAGAGATATTAAACTACACAGGCTTCCCCACACATGACTCTGAAGCTTAACCTCAACTTGGCAGAGAAAAGACTTGAACTACCCACAAATGAAGACTTTGATGGACAGAATGACTTAGACTCGAAGAGAGACTGAATCTGCTTCTTAGTCTGATAAGTATTTTAAGATGGTATAGTCTACCACTCTTAGAATCTTTTGAAAATCGTATTTAAAGGTGTTTTATTCCTCTTTCCGGTATTTCCATCGTGGTTATTATCCCTTTGGATTGCTGAGTCTTAACCTCCTTAGCTTAGAAAGTGTCAGAAGAATTTCTACTGACGCTCACTCAGACTTTGGAGTAATGCCACCGAAGAAATGAAAGTCTTGCTGGCTTACAGAGGTTTTGTCCTTTATGAAGTCACTGCCATGACTAAATCGCATTTTTCAGGTTTTCGATTCGGCGGACCGCATGCCTTAATTTTTGCCTGGACTGTCTGCCCTTGCAGATTTTCCATCCAGCACGTTCAGCACCCTGATTTTTGCCTAAACCGCCCTTTCGGGTTTTCAGCTTAGCGGGTGAAATGACCCTAACTTTTGCCTAGACCTCCCTTGCGGGTTCTCAGTCTAGGGGGTCTAAGACTCCATCATTTTTTCTTTTCTTTCTGTTTCTCTACAAACCTGGGCCTAAGTACACCAGAAGGACTTTTAGGTAAGCTTGGGTTCAAACAAGTTATGCTTTGGTAAATTTTCATGTATTTGACCGAATCTGGCCCTCCAGATTGCCTACGTATCCCCAAAGAAAATGGGAATCAGGTCCGCGTAGTTCGCCCATTTGGGGTTTCAAAGATTGTTTGTTTTGTTCTTTCTTTCATTTTCTTTTAAAGATTTGAAAGATTTGAAGGATTTGATCGAACCTGAATTGATCAGGCTACCTACGTACCCTGTAGAGAGGGACAGCTCATGACGTAGTTCAGGCTCAATATCATTTATGACACAAGTCATAAAAGATGCCCCTGGTTTGAGTTTATCAAAGAAAAAAAAGTTTTCTATTTTTTCTTAGGCTCAAAGGGTTTTCAAATGGTTTTTACTTTGAGGTTGTTGGCTTTTAAGCTCTGATCGACTAAGGACGGCCTCCTGGTGTATCTAAGCATAGTACTTCTTTAGTTGGTCCAGGTTTGTAGGTTTTGTTAATTTTTCTCCGTTTTCATTGAGGAGTCTTACAGCTTTTCCAGGCAGGACTTCATCAACAATGTAAGGACCAGACCAATTTGGCCGGAACTTCCCTCTGGGATCAAATATCGGTGCCCTGTAGGCCTTCAAGACGAGATCTCCTGGCTTCAAGTCTCGAACCTTGACTTTTTTGTTGAAGGCTCTTTTGATTCTTCTCTGATACCCTTGGATGTGATATAAGGCTCTCAGCCTCTTTTCATCAATCATCTGCAATTCCTGATGTCTGGCTCTGGCCCACTCAGACTCTGGCAGATTCGCTTCCATCATAACTCTTAGGGACGGGATTCTCAGTTCAACAGGGAGGACTGCTTCCATTCCATACACTAGAGAGTATGGAGTTACACCTGTAGAGGATCTGATCGATGTCCTGTAAGCCCATAAGGCAAAAGGAAGTTTATTCGACCAGTCTTTATAAGTCTCGGTCAACTTACTAATTATGACCTTGATGTTCTTATTAGCTGCCTCTACAGCCCCGTTGGTCTGCGGTCTGTAAGGAGATGACTTGTGATGCTTAATTTTGAACTCTTCGCACAGGTGCACTACCTCCTTCTTGAAGTGAGATCCATTATCAGAAATCAATTCATGAGGTACTCCATATCTGCAAATGATGTTAGCACGAATGAACTTCGCAACTGTATTTGAAGTTATGGAAGCATATGAAGCAGCTTCTATCCATTTTGTGAAATTGTCAATGGCCACCACGATGTACTCGTGTCCACTTGACGATTTAGGATAGACTTTGCCAATGATATCAATCCCCCATACTGAGAATGGCCATGGCGAGGTCATAGAATGAAGCTCTGATGGAGGCACATGAATGAGATTTCCATAGACTTGGCATTTATGACATTTCTTCACGAATGCGAAGCAGTCTGCTTCCATTGTGGGCCAATAGAATCCGAGTCTAAGGATTTTCCTTGACAGCATCTTACCATTCATGTGAGGGCCACAAACACCTTCATGTGTTTGTTCTATGAGCTCTGCAGCCTGATCTTCATCAACACACAGAAGCTGTATCCCGTCAAATGACCTCCTGTACAATTCTTCACCACAGATAATGAAGTTGGCAGCGAACCTCTGAAGAGTTTTCCTCTCCTTGCTGGAAGCCTCAGGCGGATGCCCCTTGCCTGAAATGAAATTTCTAATGTCTGTGTAACACGGCTTTTCGTCCGGACATCTAGCAGATATCTCTATGGCATTCACATGCGCGGGAGCCCATTGCAACCTCACAGCTAAAGGTTGAACCTCCATCGTCGCAGAAATGTCTAACATTGATGCCAAAGTGGCTAAAGCATCAACAAAATGATTCCTTGTTCTTGACAGATGAGTAAAGGTGACATTCTTGAACTTCTCGACCAGAGATGCAAGATAAGTGTGATATGAGATCAACCTCGCCTCTTTTGTTTTCCAGTCCTCATTTATTTGACAAATGATCAGGATTGAATCTCCGAATACATCGATGTCTTGAATTCGCAAAGCCAAAGCTGCCTCAAGTCCTGCGATGCATGCTTCATATTCTCCCATGTTATTGGTGCATTCAAACTGCAACTTGATGGATATCGGAATGTACTTCTTTGGAGATACCAAAACAGCCCCTATTCCTTGACCATGATTATTGACAGCTCCGTCAAAGTACATAAGCCACCTGGAACTCGGAGTCTCTTCTTCAATGTCCATGATCTCTTCATCAGGAAAGTCAGCTTTCAGAAAAGTATTCTTCTCAACAGGAGCATCAGCCAACTGTTCAGCGATTATCCGCCCCTTAATTGATTTCTGAGTGACATAAGTGATGTCAAACTCAGACAATAATAGTAACCATCTAGCTGTTCTTCCTGTAAGAGCAGGTTTCTCGAACAAATACTTCAACGGATCCATCCGTGAGAGCAAAAGTACCTTGTTCGAAAGCAAATAATGTCTAAGCCTTTGAGTCGCCCAAACCAATGCTAAACACGTCTTTTCCAAAACAGTGTATTTGATTTCATACTCTAGCCTTTTCTTGCTAGTGTAGTAAATGGGCTTTTCCTTTTTAGATCCCGCATCCTGCTGAGCAAGCATACAACCCATTGTTGTATCCGTGATGGACAAATACATCAACAATGGTTGACCAGAAATGACTGGGGATAGGACAGGAGGCAAGGACAAGCACTGCTTGACTTTTTCAAATGCTTCCTGACATTCTTCGTTCCATTTCTTGGAAGAATTCTTCTTCAACAACTTGAAGATGGGTTCACACGTCATAGTTAAATGAGATATGAATCTCCTCAAGTATTGCACTTTGCCAAGGAATCCACGAATCTGCTTTTCTGTCTTTGGTGGTTGCATTTCTTGGATAGCCTTGATCTTTTGAAGATCCACTTCAATTCCTCTCTCGCTGACCATGAGTCTGAGCAACTTTCCTGATGTGACCCCAAATACACATTTATTTGGGTTCAAGCGAAGTTGAAACTTTCGGATTCGCTCGAAGAATTTTCTCAAAGCGATTGTATGCTCTGGCCGAGTCTTGCCCTTGACAATTATGTCATCTACATAGACCTCAACCTCCTTATGAATCATGTCGCGAAGAAGAGCAGTCGCAGGCCTCTGATAAGTAGCACCAGCATTTTTGAGACTAAACGGCATCACTCTGTAGCAATATGTCCCCCACTGAGTAATAAATGCCGTCTTCATCATATCCTCTAGCGCCATTTTGATTTGGTTGTACCCTGAGAATCCATCCATGAAAGATAAGAGTGCATGACCAGTTGTATTGTCAACCAGGAGATCAATGTTCGGAAGTGGAAAATCATCTTTCGGACTTGCCATGTTCAGATCTCTGAAATCGACACACATCTTGACTTTCCCGTCCTTCTTGGGCACCGGTACAATATTTGCAAGCCATTCGGGGTATTCAACTACTTCAATGAATTTCACTTCGAGTAGCTTCTTAACCTCATCATGAACTTTCAACTCCCATTCTGTTTTAAGTTTCTGGAGTTTTTGCTTCTTCGGCTTGATGCCAGGGATTAGAGGTAATTTGTGTTGGACAATGTCCTCACTCAATCCTGGCATGTCGTGGTAAGACCAAGCAAAAACCTCCTTAAACTCTTTTAGCAAGGTGATTAATTCTTCGCGCTCCTCAGGAGATAAAATTTTTCCAATCTGTATCTCCCGAATTAACGATTCGTCACCGATATTTACGGTTTCAATTTCCTCTTCAAATGGTTTTGCTCGGCAACTATCCTCTTGTTGAATCATGTATTTGATTTCAAGGGGAGTTTCGTCGGCTTCCTCATTAGAGGGGGAGTCTTGATTATCATTATTAGTTACTTGATCAGGTTTAGAAGCAGAATCAATAGAAGAGACAAGTACAGGAATATACACAAAAGAGTCTTTTATTTTATTAGAACGAATGATTACATCAGATGACTCGCCCACATTAGGCGTTACAGACTCTGAAATTGAATGAAAAGACAAGTCGACATCAGTATCGACACAATCAGAAATATGTACAGACAAAGAATCAATGGAGACGTCCTCAAACTCAGACTCGACGTCACCAGGGACAGACTTGTCACCCACTCCAGGAGTAGAACTGACCTCTACAGTACCTGCATCAAAAGAAAAGTTAAAACTCTGGGACGAACTCAGAAACCGACACAAATTTTGAAATGACTGACTCTTTTGAAGGGACTGGACTATACTGAAAGATTACTTGGGGTATAACCTGTGAAGTCTAGTTATCCAGAGGTCCCTCAGGTGGGGTGATGGAATTTCTCGAGTTAATGAAGGGTGTGTCTCCTCCAATCATCGCAATGACTGGTGCCTCAACTTAGAACAAGGTGTCTAGGAGTTCTGATTCAAAGCTCTCAACCCAATCCGAGTCTTGCTACTCTGATTCAGTTGTCTCTGCAATCTGCTCAAAGAAAAAGTTCTTCGGCAGTTCATCTGTAAAGAAAATCTCTAGACCGGGCAGCTTCTTCCCATTCTCATCATACCAAGGCTCAGAAAAATCGTAAAACGGACAATCAGCCCCTTCCTTTCGGAATCTGCCATTCATGATCATGCTGAACGGACCCATAGGAAATTCTAAACCCCGGCGACGGCAATTAGCCCATTTAAACATGTATGATTTCATTTCTTGAACTTCCTTTCGAGTAGGCTGATACCCTAACCCGAATAACCCATTCATCGCCTTCATTATTGGCCACTCAGTCAGGCCTTGCAGATTTCTTCCCAGGCCAGCTCCCGGGATATAACCAAACCATCGCATCATCCTTGCGACATGAACATTGGTGCTTGTTAGAAACATGATCTCTTCATTCATGGCCTCCTCCATAGTAATAGTAGAGACCTCTAGTGAGAAACCTGTCAGACTGACATCCTTGACATTTTCAACAACTGATTCAGCGGTTATTTGCCGAACTTCAGGTTCTAGATCCCCTCGCACTGTAATCACTCTATTATTCCGGATGAACTTCAGTTTCTGATGTAACGTTGACGGAATAACTCCGACCTTATGCAGCCAAGGTCGGCCCAGGAGAAGAAAGAAAGAGGTTTTGATATCAAGTACTTGGAATTCGACTTCAAAAGTCTCTCCTCCGATCTCAATCTCAGTGGCTAATATCCCGATCACGTCTCTTCTAGTGCCGTCATACGCCAATATACCCTGCTCAGATGGTATGAAATCTTCTGGTCCAAACCATAGACTAGTGGCAGTACTTAACGGGCAAACGTTCAAAGCTGACCCATTATCTATCAAGACTTCTGGCACTCTCTTTTTGTTGCAGATTATGGTGATCCGGAGAGGGCGAACATGTTCTCTTCCTTCTGGAGGGAGGTCCTCGTCAGTAAAAGACAGATTATGGTGATCACGGCCACTAAACTGACCAGCTCGTCAGGAGTGATTTCAACTGACACTTGAGACACATTCAACTCACGGAGTACTACCTGCCTATGCTTTGGCGATGCCAGTAGTAGACCCCATATGGACACATTAGCTTGCGTCTTTTTTCAGCTGCTTCAGTAAATTGTCCTCCTCTTCATCTAAACTCTGCTTCTGTTTTTGGTTCTCTGTAGCTCTTACAACTTCGGCAGGATTTTCAACCCTTAGCTCTGCCGGTTTAAAGACTCGTCCACCACGTTTAACATGGCGGAGCTCATCACATTGATCATCCAGAAGTGATAAGTCTTCATCTTCTAGCCTTAAAACATAGGGGACTTCTTCGTTGCTCTCTTCCTCTTCAAATTTTTGGACATATGAACATTCGGCAGATTCTGCAGATCCCCCATCTCGAGCAGACAGTACATAAGGCTTCTCATTTTCTGTATCTTCATCTCCCTCTTCCCATCTCAGAACATACGGCTCCTCAGAGATGACAGCACAAATACGAGAATGGTCTAAAATGATTTCCTCTGTAAGGATCGCATAAACATTTGGTGGAGGGGTGGCATGCGTCGGCAAGGGATTGCGAGTAACATTAGGAGCTTCAACATAAATTTTCTTTGCCTCAATCATGTTTTGGATCTTATGGTTCAAGGCCATACATCTATTAGTCAGATGTCCGACACTGATGATATTCGCAATAGTAATCCTTCCTCCAATACCTTGGGAGAGGATTCGGAAGCTCTCTAGGCTCTAGCAACTCAATCTTCTTATCCCTTAACAGCTTCTTCAATGCCCCTGAAAGAGAATATGGCAAAGGATCGAATCGTCTTGGCTCTTTCCTTTCTGGGCGACCTTCACTAAAATTTACCCTCCTTACCGGCAGAGCAGTATTCACATTGTGAACCTCCTTAGGCTCTACCATTGGTCTTTTTCCTTCTCTTGAATCAGAAGGAACTCTCGATCTCAAACCCTTAGACAATGCATCTTCTATTTGGATTCTTGTCTTGATGAGGTGATTGAAATCAAGAAAGTACTGGATGGCCATGTGATGATAGTATTGTGGAGACAGATTCTTCACAACAATTTTTATCTGGTCTTCATCTGATAGACGATGAGTCATCTGCGCAACATTCCTTCTCCATCTGCGGATGAAGGAAGTGAAGGTTTCATTATGGCCTTGCTTCAATGCTTTGAGATCTCTTTTTGTTACGTCGATCCCTCCTCCATGGAGAACTGTTCGACGAACCTATTGGCGATATCCTCCAAGGTTCGGATCTCTTCTGATTTTAGGCTCAAGAACCATTTCTTAGCCACTCCGATCAAAGATTGGGGAAACAAAAGAGCAACCTGCTCCGGAGATAGACCATGCTACTGCAGAAGCGGAAGAACAGACATCAAATGACTTCTAGGACACCCTGTCCCATCGTATTTATCCATGTCTGGCACTTTGAATCTCGGAGGCAGTGTGACTCCTGGATAAATCATAAAGTCTGCCATGTTTAACTTCTTCGGGCCTTGGAATTTTATGTTTTCATCTCTTGGGTCAGCCTGTCCAGCCTATCTGTTATCACTTTTCCTTTATCAGCTCTCTCCAGATGAGGGTGACAATTTTCTTCTGCATACTGCTCATCCTCAAAATCATCCTCAACAACGAACACTTCCGGTCTATTCATCATAGGAGGTGGAGGAGGTATGATTGAAGGATGCTGGGGGGCATTTTCTCTAGAAGTAGAACTTCTATCATTTTTTAGACGGGCAATTTCTTCATTGATGGTGCCCAACTGCGCCAGGATAGCCTTCATCAGCTCATTGGTGTCAAGGGTATTATTTCCATTCTCCGCCATCGATTCAGGTGTAGGTAGAATGGGTGAAAGATTTTCCTGAAAGTTTGAAAGGGGTAACAGCGGGGAAGTAAAAGAAGGTAGTGACAAAGAATATCGACTTAGCCTGGAATCAGATGTCTGACGGGACCAGGTTGGTTTTGGAATGAGTGTTTTTTGAGAAGCTATGATTACTCTATATCAGAATCCTGAAATAGAAGTATAAAAACTAGATTAAAATGAATGATAAATGAGATAAGATATTCAATCAAATAATGACAGGAGAAACGTAAACACACTTTCATTGATAAAATTCGAACTGTGATTACAACAGATGACAATACTAATCTCTGATCACAATTGGATAAGCAGATTGACAATAATGGGAAATGCAGAAATCAAGATAACAAAACATGATATGGATCCTCAATCCGAGCTCTCCTGCTTGCAGGCTCTTCCGATATTTCTCCACGTCGAACTTTGGATGATAAACTGAACCTTCTTTCCATATTTTTGTTTCCCCAAGCAGCCACAATGGATCGGACGAGATCAGGAGTAAGATCTTCACAAAGAGGAGGGACTATGGCTCCGGGAGGACATGGAATTCTCGTAACCTGATGGAGAAATCGCATGGGTGCATAAAAAGAAGATTTCTCAGTACCCATGAGATAAACCAACGGATATGGGTAAGTGCTAATAAAAACTTGGAAACATGAATGACTTACCCAACAGAACTGGCTCTCCTCTACATGTTGCAACCAACTGCGCCATTCATTGATGGACTGAGGTTGATTGGCTATTGGTTTCCATGTACGGAAATTCTTCAGGGTATATGGATTTTGGTTTTGTCGCTGAAGAATTTGAAGTTTCTCACCAAGCCAGACATACAACAACTTGACACACCTACATAAATTGTCTTTGATCTCTTGGGAAGCAATAAGATCTAGTCCCAAGAAAGTCTCTGCTAACATGGTGGGTATAGGATTCCTCCCCTCATTGATCTGATCTACTACTCTTAGTATGGTCAAAGATGCAACATGGGAACTTCTGCGAAGAACGTGACGTGCGAAGACCATAAAAATTAAAGCACTACGTCGGCAATCCTGAAAACGAGAGTTAGTAGGATCGACGTTTTTTGAAAAAAGTTTAATAAGGTCTTGAATTCTCACGCACGTATCCGTTAAACAAGGCAGAACATCCACAGTCTCATTTTTGAATAGTTTGCAAAACAGACCATGAGGAGATTCTATCTTTGAAGGTTTGATCCAGAGTCCCTCAAATGGGAGCTCTAGTAGGGTACACCAATCCTCAAATATGGGACAGAGTTCAAAACGGCCAAATCGGAAGACATGAAGAACAGGATCCCAAAGTCCAGCAGCTGCTTGGAGAAACTTCCAATTTATATCCCGACTGTTCAAATGGGTGAACGAATTGATGAAATGATCATCCATATTTCTCTATGAATGCTCATGCGGAAGAACTCTGATAGTATCGGCTATCCAGTTGTCCAACAAAACGTTTGCCATAATCAAACCTGACACAAAGATAGGACGGGATAATTAGGGAATGGCAAATAACTTGGAATAAACAAAGAATAAGGATAAACTTAGCAATTAATCACAAGAAGGATATAATTGGCGACATCAAATGTTCTATTGAGGATCAAGGATGATCAGAAACTCAGAAACGAGACCACGGTCACAAAATGACAAAAGTAGATCATAGACCGGATCTAAATCTGGAAGATGGATGTCAAAACTGTATGATCAAGGAGATCAACAATGATAGACTATGGCCATAGAGACAGCAGACAAACTGTCAACCATATCTAGAGAAAAAACAAGCAGAAATTTGAATAATACACACGCAATATGAATTTATGATACAACAAAAGAATGGATAAATGAGGTTTGAATCTGAAGGATAAAAACAAGCAAAATTTATCATCACCGGGTCAAAGAATAAACCGTAGCTATGAGGGTGACAAGTAGAAGCCACTAGCTAGGTTTAGATATGAGAGATGCATAGACACGGCTGATTGACTCAAGCCAGAAATCTCTACTAGAAAGTAGGTCCTGATCTTATAATCAAGAGATATATGGACATAATCTCAATGAATAGAACAACAGAAAGGCCACGACCATGAGAGGGGCAAGTAAAAGCCACTGGTCGGGTCTAGATCTGAAAAACGGACTGATACAACTGATTAGATTAGATAAGAAAACCTCACTAAAGAGTAGGCCCCAATCTGATAATCAATATATAGATATATACATATATATCCTAGGCACCAGCCCTAAATATGATCCCACAGAGTCAAGACACTTGACTCAAGACAGACATGTGAGTGTACTAGGACTGCGTTGTAGCCACATAAGGTGAGCTACAATAATCTATGGATAGGACATGGTTCCTAAATCTAGGCTTCAACATGTGTCAGCAACACATGTTCGTCCTTATATGAATGCAATATATATATAAGCACATGCAGATCCTAATTGGGTTTCACTAAGTCAGCAAATATATTCATATACATAATATATGTAAAATGAAAGTAGAGCTCCGGACTCAATATATCGGGTACTATGCTTATGATCCATACTTAAAATGTATAACACAAGTACGCCTAATGTTATACATAGTATGCTTCATTACTCATCGGCTGCTGTAAACACAAGTACGCCTAGTGTTTACGGCTACAGCACCGGCGCATAGCTTGAAAATAGATACAATAATCCCATCCGGGCAATGACATCCCAGCTGGCATGTACTGTATCTATCCCATGGAGCCAATAATAATAAAATCAATAAAAGAAAAAATAAAAAACAAAATGATGTATGCTGTGCAGTGTGTGAATCCCTTATTTTAAACACCTATCTGGTGCCCCTGGATTCTAAGCGATTAAATTTTCATTTCATATGATTTTCGCCCAAATTTCTTCAAAATTAGTAAAAAATGGCATTTTAACAGAGTTAGGCAATATCTCGAAAGAATTCTCCAGCAGAGTCGTCAGCCTGTGGACCCCGATTCGAGAGAGGCGAGGGACGGGGCCCACACTAAGTCTCAGGATCATCCACGTGAATGGAGAGCTCTACCAAGGAACTCTCGAAAGAATGTGCCTCTCACAGTACAAAGGGAGATACCTCTCGATTCGGGGACTAGCCCGGATTCGAGGTGCACCTTAAACAAAGAAGAGTCGCTATCCAAGGAAGTGGGCCATGGATCCCATACTATGCTCTGTGCAACGGATAACCAGAGATATAAAAAAAGGTTCGTGCCTGGTTACGAATTTGGAAAGTCCGAAGAGCACCTCGTCCACCCAAGTGCAAACACCTGGTCTCTTATGCCATTTATTATTGATTTTGAAGACTTTTGGGCGAAAGTCATGTGAAATGGGAACAAATATCTCCGAGAAGACGTCTATCTAATCATGCATGTCTCGGAGATGAAAAATAAGCATACATAAAAGAAATGAAATAAGTGTCCCCTAAGAATATCTAAGTTATGAGTGTCATACCTAATTGGTGTCTGAGTTCTGGTGTGCAAACACATGCATGCTACAACTAAAGGTATAGGATCTGTATATGAAAGCAAGAAAACACAGCAAAACATACAACACAAATCAACTCTATACATGATTGGACAAAATGAATCCTAAAACTCTAATGCAGGACTTGACTCGGACCAAGATGGCCGTCCATCCTAGCTGCTCTACGTATCTCGGCCTCGGGAAGAATCGGAGTCAACGTAGTTCGATGACCTATTCTAGCTACGATGCCTAACCATCTAGAACCGCTATCCTAGACTCGATCCACTAGACTCGACTGATTTTTAAAGCTTTTTGTACGATTGCTTAATTTCAAGTGAATTGTAATTTTCAGGACTCTCTATATGCCCTAACTAATGCAAGTTGGTTAGCCTTAAGCTAATGCAGGTGGGCCTTACATCCTATGTGTACCTAGGCTTTGCAACCTAATGAAAACCACGGGCTGACTATATGCTTCCTAGTCTAGCCATCGGTTCGACTAAATGTCTAACCGATCAACTTGAGGCCTCCTAACTCTAGGGACACTCATACGACAGGACACACCATATCAATACAAATCAGGACAGCCTCCTAACTCTAAGACATCCCAAACTTCTAGGACAGACTCCTAACTCTAGGGGAAGATCTTTTTGAAAAGGTTTTGAAGAATTTTTGTATTTTTGGAGGTTTTGAAATGCTTATTTTGAAAGGTTTGGCTGGACTTGGGATACGAATCCCAAGCTGCACTACGTACCTCGTGGAAGAGGATCAAGCCAACGTAGTTCGGAACAGATTTTCCTAACCACTCCTAATGACTCAAAACTTTTGAGATAATTTGGATTTTTCAAATATTTTGATGTTTTTGAAATTTCTAAATGTTTTTGAGTTTTTGACACAAGAGGACAGCATCCTATCATCATAAGGGTAGGACAGACTCCTGATATTCCGCAAAGGTTGGACAGCATCATATGCTCTGCGGGGGAAAATGATAGAATCACGACTCTGCAAGGGTTGGACAGCATCCTATACCTTGCAAGAGTGGATAAAAAAAATCACATGATTTGATGAGAGGTTGGAAAGAATCCGAACCCCTATGATGATAGGACTGACTCCTGAAAGAAGGACTGACTCTTTAGCTAAGGACAGACTCCTATGCTAAGGACTAACTCTGAAATTAGAAGTTCTAAGAAGGAGGTGCTAATGAGACAAAGCCTGTCTCCAAATGATTTGACTTTTTTACTGAGACATAGCTTGTCTTTTTTTTTAAAAATGGGTGGGCTCTAGATGACTCTTTCATTGCCATGGCAATGAGAAGGACTTTATGTTTTAAGGGATACAAAAGACTGGGCAAGTCTTAAAATAAATGAGGGGAGTGCTACTTGGACTAAGCGAGTCCCCTATGGATGGGCTTGGGCTATCGCCTTCATCGCCCTTGTAATGAGAAGAACCTAATGGTTTCAGGGTTCTTGTCTAAAAGACTAGGCTAGTCTTATAACTAAAGAGGGGAGCACTATTCATACTGCGTAAGACAAATTGAAGAATTGGACTCTGGAATTTAATCAGGTTCAACAAGTGCATTCTAAAACATATTTTAGGCTCATTAAATACAACTTCCTAATTATTTCACAAATCCTATCTAAACATAGCAGGGTTAATACTACTTTCTCTATCAGCTCCTATATGCCTATCAAAACAACTGTCCTTGCAATTTACACATGATTATATGAATAGTGGCTCTAAGAAAGAAAGAACACCATCATTAAATACTTTCTCTAATACACTAGAAGAGTAAATAAACTTATGTACTTTTCAAAATTGCCAGAATATAAATGCACTATATATTTACAATAGAAAGTCTCATCAACATGTATACCATTACTAATATACAAAGAAATAGAGAACCCTCATTGAGCAAACACTATAGTATACCAACAAATGACAAAATCAATTTGAAATATAACCTCAAATCCAAGTTCTGTGTATTCTGTGATATAATATTCATACAAAATTCACTTTTAAAAATCTAATATTCCAATTGGATAAGGGATTTTATGCAATTAAACTCGTTGAACAAAAGAAACATCTTCAAATCAATTAACCATCTTAAGATTACCACCAGATTATCCAGGTAACAACAGAATATAAAGACCATTCTATAAATATTTGAATAACTGGCAATCAGTTTAGAGGAAACAACAAATCAATTTATAACTTTAAGCTTTATCAATTTCATTTGTGCCAATATCTAAAGCTTATAACTACTACCAAAAAAATGATGTTATGATTGACATACTCTAAATTATATTTACTCAACATGTTTCTTTTTTGTTTGCAAACAATTAGATGCTTTCATAACCCTGTAAAGACTCTTATAAGCTATTAAGAGAGAGATTGACAGACTGATTATAGAGGAGGGGTGCCCATATACGTAGGATATTGAAAGATAAAAACAACTAAGATTTATTCCCTGTCATTGCTCTACTAAAATGAGTGTTCCTTTAAACAAACACAAATTATAATCAAAGAATATAATAACCTGCAAGAACTATGTACTTTTAAACACATGAATTATAAATGAGGCATGTAGAAACCTACAAAGACATCAATTTTATGACCTTGAACAAACATAAATCATGACTAGAAAGCATAGAAATATACAAAGGCAACAGCTATATGTCTCTAAACAAACACATATCATAGCTGTAAAGTACCCAAAAAAAAAAAAAATCTATAGGACAAACTATTAAGAGGAAAAACTGAACTTCTGTAACCTATAGTGTGAACTGTGAAGATGAAAACTGATTTTAGATAATTTTTAGTGTTACAAGTGAAGTGAAGAACCAACTTTGGGCAACTTGTAGTTCCATAGGTAATGCAAGAAACTGAACTGGTGTAACCATATTATATTATATGCATGACCCGAACTTTCCCCTAGTTGCTGAAACATTGCCGAAGTAATAAATGTCAACAGGAAAGATCAGTTATAATGTGAACATTAAACATATCCCAATAAACTGAATAAGTACCAGGGCAAGTATACCATAAACACTTAATGATAAGCTACTAAAAATAATCTACAATAAAAATAATTCAATGAACCTTTAACTATTGATTTCTTCAATAAAATCCTCAAGGCAATGCATTTGACAGATAATAGCAAAGATTATTAAATGCACTGCATCCAAATCACTAGATTATATCATAGAGTATTCATTAAAAATAATTCATTAGGCAGCAAAAATAAAAGAGTCTTTAACTGAGCACATGTACAATTTTTAGCAAAGATTATTCACTGGATTTGAGAAGTAAAGAAGAATCACATTACAGCCACTACAACAACTCATCCAAAGCATGATCGTGCTCTTATCAACCATAAAAAAAATTGCTACTGACATCATCAAATCTCTACAACAAAACAATGGGTTGCTATGGGCATTACCATATCTTAAGAATTATTTTCAAACAACCATTTTAATTATATAATTTCTAGCAGACATGATAAGCAGTTGGTTAGAACAAAATGAGCAGACCCCTTCTATAATATTATTAAGAATAATTACTATCATGGGTTAAGACATAAAAATCATACTATAAACAAGACATTGCACTATATGCTAAGTTGTGTCTATGAACTAAAAATCAAGGTAGCAAAGAATAGAGATGAAACAAAAAATGAATTACCATATTCAGGTTGGGTAGCTTGAATTAATGAAAGCTACAGGGAGGTAGAAGAAGGTGTTGATGGAGGTGGGATTTAGAAATGGAAATGGAAATGGAGGTGAGGTTTTGGGTGAAACTGATGGTATATATGGCTGAGATTATACAGAAGAGGATGGCTGATACAATGGTGGAATCAAAAGGAAGGCCTAGGTAATGGAAGGAGATGAAGAGGGATTTCAATATGGTTGCTAAGACAAGGCTATAAGGGCTGCCATTATCAAAAAATTAGTTGTGGGAGTGTCAATATGGGCTGCACCTAGTCCTGATAACTACACAAAATCGAAATCCCCTTTTACTGCTAAATCATTTTGTCAAAACAACTACCAATCCATTTGCAAGGCAATTAAAAATCCAATCTTGTGTAATTAACAGGGCCTCAAAAATAAAAACACAGAACATGTAGTGACCTGGAATTATGACTTCTAATACCTGCATGCATTCATGGACATACATGCACATTCACACACACACACACACACACACACACACACACACACAGCCACACACTCATCCACAAATAGTTTCATATACGCATACATCCACACCTTCAAACACACATATATTCACACTCCCACATGCACACTCTTTCATCATCAGGTATGATCATGATAAAACTCACAATTGTTCTAATCTATTTCACAAAGTAATAATTTTTTTTATTTTTTATTTTTTTAGTGCTTCAGAAAAATCAATGTCCTACTTTAGCCTGATCTAGTTATTGCTGATCAAAAGTAAACTAACCTAGCTGAAAAATGGAGTGTGAGCTAAATCAACAACTTTTCTTCTTAAAATAGTGAATATGAAATTTTTCGAATAAATATTATTCAGAAAATGATAGTAGAAGAGAAAAATGAAAGGTTCGAAACAAATTAGAAGCAAAAGCTATCAGCTATATCATGAAATCAGGGAATCAAGATTCATAGCATTATGATTAAATCAATAAGGAAGAAATTGTCAAATATCTGTATTGTAGTATAACCTGACCTTCAAACAAGAACTAAAAGAAATGAGATCTGCCCTCAGCTACTGATCTGATCCAAGCTTCGATCGAAGTAACAAGCACATGTTGAATTACTCATAAGCAAGATCAAATAAGAACAGATGAACGTTCCTTCAGGTCATCAAAGGGGAAAAAGACAAGGTCTTATGAAAGGAATTTGTAAAAAGCAGCAAGGATCTAGGACTTTGGAATTTATCTGGTAATAATTATTTAGTATTGACAAAATTTATATTTCATGTAGACTATAAAATACATACATAAATCAGCACTTTATAAGCAAGATCCACAACTCATCCAAGAAAAACCGTTATTAATGAGAAATCTGATGAATCTAAAGAAAAACTAAAAATCAAGCTAAAAAAAATGAAGAAACTGGAATTGACTCACCTGTGTTGAGTTGGAGCAATATCAAAATCGAAATAGATGCTTATAAATGCAGAGAACTCCCAAAGCAAAATCTTTCACCGAATAGCAAATTTACTAGATCTGACGAATAATTTCACTGTAGCTCAATGAAAAATTATCGTTACTTAGGGTTTTTCCTTTTACAGATCTGAGAATTAGAAGTAGAAGACGACCGGAATCCGACCAGATCTGCTCGGAGAAGAAGGCGGAATCGGATCGGAATATGACCGGAGCCTTGTCGGATCCGCCGGAGAAGATGATCGGGAAAAGGAAAACCACGAAGGTTTGGGATTTCAATGCTCAGATCTACTCCCTCTCTCTCTCTCTCTGATGCTCTAATTTTCTTTTCTTTTTTACAGATCTGAGGTTTTGGATGAGTTAGGGTTTTGTTCTTACATCTAGGGTTCTATGTGAAGGAAACAAGAGGGAGGATAGAGACAGTGAAGCTTAAAGAAGGAGATCAGCTAGAATTTTTGGTTGGGGATCCGGCCACGATTTGCTCGGAGAAGATTATCGGAGGAAACAAATCGATCGGAGTAATGGTTTGGGGATTTGCTCTCGTTCTCTCTCTTTCTCTAAAAAGAAAAACGAAAACCTTCCTTTTTTTTTGAGGATTAAACTCTATTTATAGGCAAAAGGATGATGTGGATATTGGCACTACTGATTGATATCTGCACAAATGCGCGATTCTGACAGGCTATTTCACACCCTATCGCTTAATAATTGCACCAACTTACTCTGTCTTTTAGTGTAATTTCTCGGCGAAAATTTCTGAGATTTTGCAGGGAGATTTCTGAGATTCTAAGATTTTCAAAAATGCGGTCATGAACACTTAGAGACATAGGTTGACTTGGATTTCCCTCAAATACATGGAAATTTAGGGTGAAGCTTAGATAAAACTGCGCTTCTTATTTCGTTCATTTTAATTGGTAATTTTGCTCAGATTCTGACGAAATTTTCCAGGGACCTAGTTGGGACCTTGACCTAGCTAAGGGTGAAGTTTGGGACTCTAATTCATTCATTTGATGGGGGTTTTGCACAAAATTGGATGGTTTAGGGCACGGTCAAAATGGGGTGTCTACAATCCCTTTTAATGATATCATTTTGGCAATGGACCAAGCGATATTTGGTTTGATTGTCAGCAAAAACCCTTATTCATCGATAAAAGTGTGTGTGTTTGTAGTATGACTTTACTCTTTAAGTGATTTGTTTTGTATTTTACTTTGATAAAGTTTTGGTTTGTCAGTAAAAGAAAAAGTGTTTTGTGCATGTTTGGTTTCAATAAAAGTTCATGTTAACCATTACGGATTGCATAGTTATGAGTATCAGAGAGAGGCTAACTCATTTGGATGTCATGATTGTCGAGTTAAGAATTAGTGAGAGGCTATCTCCACAATGTTTGCAGAGTTTTAGCCTTGTTAGAAGTCATTTTGCTAGTTCACCATTGTGAATACCATTTCAGAACCTAAAACCTAAAAATTTGCTTTGCTTTATTTTTCGGGTCGACCAAAATGCGTTGTCTATTCAGCTTTGGCATTCGCGCAACGAGTACGCTCTGCCAAAGAGGGGCATCTGTAGACCCCCCATTTTGACTGAACCCTTATAAATTTGTTTGAAATAAAATCCTAGTAAATCAATGATCTAGGGTCCCAAATTTAACCCTAGGGTAGAGTATGGTCCCAGCTAGCTCCCTGCTAAATTTTGTCAAAATCCGAGCAACAATGCCTATTACGACGAGCCGAATTAGAATTGTAGTGCGAAAGGGGACTGAAATATCCTATAAGGCAGCCAGTTTTTACACTAGAGCAGAAAGGGGGTGCATTATCCCTGTAATGTCGCCCATGAAGAGTTTTATTTGAAAATACCCATCATTTAGTTAAAATACAACATATACATGAATATGGGGGTTGTCCGAGGTAACTTAAGGGGCGAAAAGATTCTTTTAGTTAATTTTTCATTAAACTTTTTCCAAATTGCGACCCTTTTGCAACCAGAACCAAAGCAAATTTTTTAAAAATGAGTTGTCCTATAAACTAAGGGGGGACAAAAATTAAGGGAAGACTCTATAAATAAAGCATTTGGGCTCTCATTAGAAAAAAATTAGGACTCTTAATCTAATTTTAGAGAGAAGGAGAGAGGAATCTTTCTAGAGAGAGAGAGAAGATTTTAGAGAGAGAGCTTTCTAGAGAGAGAAGATTCTAGAGAGAGAGAATTCTAGAGAAAGAAGGAGATCTAGAGAGACAAAGGAGATCAAGAAGGAATTATAGAGAGAGAAAGAAAGACATCTAGAGAGAGAAAGGAGATCTAAAGAAAGAAATGAGATCTAGAGAGAGAAAGAAGCTTTCAAAGAGAGAACCAAGAGAAGAGCACGAAGTTAGTAGATTTTGAGTTTTATTTTGAGTTTTCTTTGAAAATCTAGCATAAAAATGAGAAATCTAAGTGGATAATGCTTAAAAATGGTTAGATTTAGCAAGCTAGGGCTAAAATCTACCAAAATATGTTTAAAAACATGTCTCATTTTAAGATCTAAAGCAATTCACCTCAAATTTTGAGTTCTAGTTCAATTTTGATGTAAAAATGGCAAAACAAAGTGTTGTCCAGTTTTTTTTGCCATTTTCCGTCAATTTTCAGTTGGAATTTGTAAAAATTTCTCTCCCGAAGGTTTAGTACTTGTTGAGATCTTCGATTTGGCGTATAAATGCCCATAATTGGCTAAGAAATGAAGAAATTATGGTCGTTTTAAGATTTCAGCTCAAAATTCGGTGCAAAATGGTGAATCTATGTGTGTTTTATGAAAATTTCTTAAAGATCTTCAAAATTGAAACTAGCACGGTTAGATCTAAGCCTAATCAGCATGTATTATTATATATTTGTGTCAAATTCCCATAGATCTTTTGTTTGAATGAAGTTTTGATGCGAAATGTCATGAAATTGTGTTGAATTACATGCTATCCAGATTTTATTTTTAAATTTTCACACATGTAAGTTGTAGATTTTTCCGAGATCTTCGATTTCACATATTCCGGCCCTCCTAACGATGAAAAATGAAAACGTTATGATAATTGTAAGATGTGAGTAAAAAACACTACATTTCAAGATTTTGACTTGATCGGAGATGGCCGTTTTCCGGCCACTTCCGGCATGATCGAGCCAAAATTTTCAACAGAGAAAAGTCTATTGTATTAATTTACTAAAACTTTGTCGTTGAACACTTTTCTTGAAAATGTAGTTTTGATCCTCAGTTTTGTAAAACCAAATCAGAACTTTTGAAAAGCAAAACTACATAAATGAAATCTGAAATCATCCTAAAGATTGCCGTTTTCCAGCTACTTCCGGCAAGATCTAGCCAAAATTGTCAAAGGAGAAAAGTTTATTTGATCCATTTTATAAAACTTTGTAGTTGAACACATTTCTTGCGAATGTATTTTTGATCATCTGTTTTGCAAAATCAAATAAGAACGTTTGAAAAGCAAAACTGCAGAATTAAAATCTGAAATTGACCGGGAGATGGTCGTTTTCCGGCCCTGTCCTGAGAAAATCGGCCAAAGTGCATAACTAATCAAATATTTCCTAATGTGTCTCCTACAAGTTTGATGTGTATCACATTTGCTAGTTTTGCCATTTGGATAGTGTACTTTTAAATACAAAGTTTCAGCTTCCAAGTAGAATGCAAATGCGTGCTTTTGATGCTTGATTCATGCTTAGCCTAGTTGGCAATGAAGGCGTTAGCCCAAGCCATTCCTTAGAGGGACCTACTTGGATATGGTAGTACCCTCTTCCCTCTTCTTTCCTCTTTCTTTAGGAAGAAACCTTCTTAGCATTTTAGGTACCCTTAGACCTTAACCCCATTCATTATGAAAGGGCGATGAAGGCGTTAGCCCAAGCCCATCCTTAGGGGACTTGCTCGGTTCTTGTAGCGCTCCCCTCTTTTATTTTTAGACTTGCCCAGTCTTTAGAAACGCTTAGAATTTGTCCTCTCATTGTAGGGCAATGAAAGAGTTATCTAGAGCCCGCCCTTTCAGGAGACAAGCTATGTCTCATGGAGAAAAAGTCATAACTTTTAGAGACATGCCTTGTCTCATTAATGCGTCTGCCCATAGGAGACTGCATAAGTCTCAAATAGAATATCTTCTACTAGTTGAAAACCAACTCAGTCTATTAATTGTCAATTCCGTTTATAGTTGCAAGGGCAATTCTAAGGATACTTGGAGCCGACCTCTGTGTCTAGGAGACTTGCCCAGTCTTACTAGCACCCTTCGTTATCTCTTCTTTTAGGAGATATACCTTGTCTCATTAGCACCCCTCTTAGAGTCACCAGTTTGAGAGTCACTCCTTTAGCACAGGAGTCTGAACTTAGTTAGAGAGTCAGTTTTTCAGAAGTCTATCCTATCATCATAGGGAGCTAGGATTCTCTTCACCCTTTCATAAACGCATAGGATTCTGTCCAACCCCTATAAGGTATAGGATGCTGTCCAACCCTTTCAGAGTTAGGATTTTGTCCTACCACTCACCAAATCATGGAATTTTGTCCCAACCCTTGCAAAAATATAGGATTCAGTCCAACCTTTGCATCATATAAGAATCTGTCCTACCCTTATGATGATAGGATTCTGTCCTCTTGAGTCAAGAACATCGAAAACATTGAAAACATTTCAAAACCCAAAAATATTGAAGCATCTCAAAAGTCTAGAGTCATTAGGAGTAGTTAGGAGAGTCTGTTTCCGAACTACTGTGGACCCCGATCCTGTGAGGACGAGTGCGGCGAGGGACGCGAGATCCCCCTGCAATCCTCAAAGATCTCCACATGTGAAGGAGAGCTCTACCAAGGAGGTCTCAAAATAGGTGCCACTCTCACAACATAGCATGGGTGGCAATACATAACGAATGAGATACATCTTGATCCGGAGCCAGGGCTCGAAACCGAGATGTACCTAAAAATAACTCAGAGTCGCCATCCATGGATAGGCCATGGAACCCCAAAATCAAATCCACTGTGCAATGGATAACCAGAAAGAAAAATGGGCTCGTGCCTGATTACGAATGGAGAAGGTCCGAAGAGCACCCCCAATTCGTCCGAGTGCAAGCATTTGGTCTCTTATGCCATTTTCATTAACTCATAGGGGTTACGTCACGTACGAAACTTAATAGTATACCACTTCTGCGAATGGCTCGTAATGCTGCATCTCTTCCGAGACCAGGACCCTTTATCATGACTTCTGCTCGTTGCATACCCTGATCCACTACTGTACGAATAGCATTTCCTGCTGCGGTTTGAGCAGCAAATGGTGTCCCTCTTCTTGTGCCTCTGAATCCACAAGTACCAGCGGAGGACCAAGAAACCACCCGACCTCGCATATCCGTAACAGTTACAATGGTATTGTTGAAACTCGCTTGAACATGAATAACTCCTTTTGGTATTCTACGTCCATTCTTACGTGAACTAATACGCCCATTCAATCCTATTTATCCAAACCATTCCTATGGAATCCTCTGTCGAAATGATTGAATCATCCACGATTGGACGTGAATATCCTTTTTTTATTGTTCCACGATATGGTCCATTTAAAAAAGGATCATACACTTTAGGCAAGCATTCTTGTTCATTCTCATCATTGCACAATCTTATCCTTTTTTCGAGTACATCTAGAGCAAGAGATCCCTTGTCTAGAGCTTCCATTCGATTTCTGAATTCATTGCTCAAGTTGTGCCCATCAACTATAACCCCAAAAGAACCAGATTCCGTAAACAACATAGAGGAAGAATGAAGGGAATATCTTATCGAGGCAATCGTATTTGTTTCGGTAGATACGCTCTTCAGGCACTTGAACCCGCTTGGATCACATCTAGACAAATAGAAGCAGGGCGACGAGCAATGACACGATATGCGCGTATATTGATTGTTCCCCAATAACCGAATACTTTTTTCTGTAAAGACTGCATATTTGATTCCATCCATAAATCCATTTTCTTCCCTATGAGTTCCAGTATCGATAAGAATTCTAGTTCTTACTCTTCATATGTTATGGTATGAATATACCATACCAATTCGTTGCTTTATTATTCTTGTTCTCCCGTCCTTATCTTTTTATTTTAATAAGGAGAATAAGGGGTTTATTATGAGTTCCCCAAAAATTTGTTAGAATCTGATCCAACAGGAATTCATAGTCAAGTCAAAAATGGAGGTTCTCGGGAGATATAGTTTGGGTAAAAATCATGTGAAATGGGAACAAATATCCCCGAGTGAACGTCTACCTAATCATGCATGACTCGGGGATGAAATAATAAGCACACATAAAGTAAGATAAAAGATGTGTCACCTAATGACAACTAGGTTGTGAGTGACATACCTAACTGGTGTCTAAGTTCTAGTGGACATACACATACAAACTACAGCTAAAGGTATAGGATCAGTACAAGAAAGTAAGAAAACACAACAAAATATATAATAACAACACAACAAATCATTAGACTCTAAACGATTTAGCCCGAGTCCTCGGATGGTCTGATATTCATCCAAAGAAGCCTGCGTATCCCCGCCTCCGCAAGAATCAGAGCAACATAGTTCTTCGCGCCTATTCTAAGCTATGATTCATAAGACACCTAGACCTCTATCCTAGACTCGATCTAAAAGACCGGACTAGTTATTAAAGCTTCTTGAGCGACTATTTAAATTCCAATGAATTGTAGATTTTAAGACACCCTATATGCCCTAACTAGATGCATGTTAGCCCTAAGCTAATGCAGGTGGTTCCTACAACCTATGTGTAACTAGGCTGCGTTTCCTAAGAAAAACAAAGGGTGGACTAGCGCATCCTATTCTAGTCATCAGTCGGCGATGTGGATCGCCAACTGACCGGACGGAGGCGTTCCTATAACTCTAAGACAGACCCCTAACTCTAAAACAAGCACGCAACAAACAAACAATCAAACAACCTATCAAGAAGAAACTCCTAACTCTAAAACTCTCTATCTAGGAGAAACTCCTAACTCTAGAGGAAGATCTTTTGAAAATAAGGTTTTAAAGGTTGCTTATTCAAAAAGATTTAAAATGTTATTTACAAAAGTTTGGCTGGACTTGGGATATAAATCCCAAGCTGTACTACGTACCTCATGGAAGAGGATCAAGCCAACGTAGTTCGAAATGAACTCTCCTAATTACTACTTCTAAAACACTCAACACTCTAGATTTTTTTAAGGTTTTCAAATGTTTTTGATGTTTTAAATTTCTAATATTTTTGAGTTCAATGTTTTTTTGGGTTTTAAAGCTTTTCAAATGTTTTTAAAGCTTAAAGCTTTTCAAATGTTTTTGAAGTTTAAAGAGTTTTCACCCTTTTGGTCAAAGACCTAAGGGAATATACAAAGCAAAACCCTAGGGCTAACAGGGCAAACCCCTAAACCAGGTAAGCTAACTATCAAGGATGACGAAATGATCTAAGATCCCAAAAGGCAAAGCTCTAATGAGACTGGGCAAGTCTCCTGCACACAAAGGACAGATGAGTCAAAGACTCCACAACAGCCACCTTCTTTTTTAGCTCTAATCGGTGGGCTTTATAAGAAGCCCCAAATTAGCACCTCCTAGTTTTATTCATTACACGCTTGTTTGTCCTTTTTCCAAATCAATGTGTACTCCCCACCCTGTTAATCTACCCCACTTTTATTTATAGCTGATTAGAGCCTTTTAAAGAAAAGAAAGGGGGATTACTAATATCAACACATCCTTCTTTTGGTGATTGCACACCCTCCCTCTCTACTACTTTCTATACCTGCTTGCCCTCTTTTTTTTAAAAAAAATGAAGACTCCCCAACCGAGAGTCCCTTTTTATATATGGGAAATGATATAATTCGTACCCCTTTTTCTCCATTGGATAGCCCCACTAAATATTTATGAACCCTTTAACTCTACAATGGGCAACTCAAGTAAGAAATGGAGTAACATTTGACTCTTGATTTAGCTGCACACAAGATTGATATTAACACACCCTTGTTTTAATAACTCACTCCCCTATTGACACTATACTACGCTACAACGCTCGATTGATGAGCGAACCGCGACGGATCCTGGCAGGACTTCAGAGGGACATACTTAAGACTCCGACCTACATTAGGACTACTTTTGGGACTCTAGAGCACTACTTTGATGGGATTTTATTCGCACACACCTACTTAGGGTTCAGTCAAAATGGGGTATCTACAGATACCCCTCTTTGGTAGAGTGTGCTTGACACGAAAATGCCAAAGCTGAACAGACAACACATTTTGATTGACCCGAAAACAAAGCAAAGCAAATTTTTAGGTTTTTGGTTGTAAGAACGGTATTCACAGAGGGAGCACAACAAAGAACGCTACAAGACTTGAAGTCCGCAAGCAATAGGGACATAGCCTCTCACCGACTCTTAACATGGCAACCATGACATCTCAAAGAAATAGCTTCTCACTAATACTCACGACTCAACTATCTAAACCAGTCCACAAGGACTATTATTAACACAAGCTAATACAAAACAAATTTTATTATTATTATTATTTTTATTTTTTTAAAACAAAGACATACCAAAGCAAACAATCTAATCATTCCAACAAGAACAAACCAATCACTCAAAGAGTTTTTTTTTTAATTTATTTAAAACATTGTAATAACACTTGTCCAAGACAAGCACAAACCGAAATACTCAAAGACCTTTTTTAAAAAAAAAACTGTCAAATAGGCCAAAAAACCACTGTATTGAAACTCGTCAAAAACAAGTTCAAAACCAAACACTCAAAGAGTTTTTTTTTTTAATCCTGTCGATTAGTCCAAAACTTACTCGACCACTTATTAGGGTACTCGAATATTTGGGCCAAACTCAAACATCTAATACCGAGGCGAAACTAAGTCTCAGCCAGGCGATAGCTATACAGATCATTGCTGAAAATACATCTGTTTAACTATCCGAGTAACTCTGACTCCTCTCTTTCAAGGTAGCGAATCACTCCGGATTATGCGGTTCTGTTAAACAATTCCACATAAACCCAGATTCGTATGTCCTGCTAAACAATCCCACACAAACCTCTTTGCAGATACGTATGACTTCTAACTCGTTAGGAAGCTGCACATTGCGAAACGATGATTAGGCAAGTCACTATTTGACATTGCATTACTAATCATCTGGGTATTAAATACCTGGGTGAAGGAAGAAAAGACCAATCCGTGTAAAACAAGTTCGGTGATTTCCCCTATTAAAACCTTTCAAAATGATCGAAGAAAAGACCAAACAGTGTAACACAGGTTCAATGATTCCCCCTGTTAAACCTTTCAAAATGATTGAAGAAAAGACCAAACCTTGTAACACAGGTTCGGTATTAAAACCTTTCAAAATGATTGAACAAAAGACCAAACCGTGTAACACAGGTTCGGTAATTTTCCTCTATTAAAACCTTTCAAAAAGACCAAACCGTGTAACACAGGTTCTGTAATTTTCATCTCTGTTAAAAATCTTTCAAAAAGACCAAACCGTGTAACACAGGTTCGGTAATTTCCATCAATGTTAAAATCTTTCAAAAAAGACCAAACCGTGTAACACAGGTTCAGTAATTTTCATCTCTGTTATAACCTTTCAAAAAGACCAAACCGTGTAACACAAGTTCGGTAATTTCCGTCTCTCTTAAAATCTTTCAAAAAGACCAAACCCTGTAACACAGGTTCGGTAATTTCTATCTCTGTTAAAATCTTTCAAAAAGACCAAACCGTGTAACACAAGTTCGGTAATTTTCATCTCTGTTAAAATCTTTCAAAAAGACCAAACCGTGTTACACAGGTTCGGTAATTTCCATCTCTGTTAAAATCTTTAAAAAAGACCAAACCGTGTAACATAGGTTCGGTAATTTCCATCTCTGTTAAAATCTTTCAAAAGGACCAAACCATGTAACACAAGTTCGGTAATTTCCATCTCTGTTAAAATCTTTCAAAAAGACCAAACCGTGTAACACAGGTTCGGTAATTTCCATCTCTGTTAAAATCTTTCAAAATGACCAAACCATGTAACACAAGTTCGGTAATTTCCATCTCTGTTAAAATCTTTCAAAAAGACCAAACCGTGTAGCACAAGTTCGGTAATTTCCATCTCTGTTAAAATCTTTTAAAAAAAGACCAAACCGTGTAACACAGGTTCGGTAATTTTCATACTTCTTAAAAACACTCAAAGAGTTTTTTGTTTCTTTTGTCATCGTATTAAAACTTTGTCAAAGCAAACAAAAACCAAACACTCAAAGAGTACAAATCAGATAAGTACACACTAATCACTCAAAGAGTTTTTTTTTTTGTAGCTGTATTAAAAATTTGTTAAAACAAGTGTAAACCAAAGGTTTTTTGTTTTTTGTTTTTTGTTTTAATGATGGAAGAAAGGATCAAACCGTGTAACACAGAATATAGTAATTTCTTCCTTTATTGAAAACTTTCTAAAACTATGGAAGAAAAAGCAAACCATGAAACACGGAACTATCAATTTCTATCCTTATTAAAAACTCAAAATGATGGATGGAAAGCCCAGACTCTGAAGCACGGAGCTGTTAATTTCTATCCTTAATAAAATCTTTCAAAACAACAGAAGAAAAAGCCAGATCGTGATACACGAGATCTGTCAATTTCTATCCTTATTAGAAACCTGTTGAAAATAATGGAAGAAAAGGCCAGACCGTGTAACACGGGATCTGTCAATTTCTATCCTTATTAAAAAAAATAATGGATGAAAAGCCCAGACTCTGAAGCACGGAGTTGTCAATTTCTATCCTTATTAAAATCTTTCAAAACAACAGAAGAAAAAGCCAGATCGTGATACACGAGATCTGTTAATTTCTATCCTTATTAGAAACCTGTTGAAAATAATGGAAGAAAAGGCCAGACCGTGTAACACGGGATCTGTCAATTTCTATCCTTATTAAAAAAAAACTTTCAAAAGAAATGAAGAATTTACCATCCTTGATCGATTTCACTAATGGGTCACTCATCTCTTATCGAGAATAACTAGGAGCACATGATCTTTGCTGAAAATAAAACTCAAGTAGATTGATGAGATTTTCAGGTGCTGACTCTCTTTAACAGGTGAAAAGCATTCTGATGAGGTTTGAAGGATGCAGGAATAGATTCTATACTCCGCTGGGAATTGAAGTTTCTGAAACTGACTCCAAAAGAAATAATTTGATCAAGGAATTCAACTCAAAGAACATGTTCAAGCTTCTCTGGTTTCTATTTGCTAAGAATAGATATCCTAGTTATCATTGTGTAATATCTTTTATGATGCAAGTCATAAAAGATGCCCCTAGTATAATGTGCTTCCATGACAAGGTCTTAAGAAAGCAGAACCAAGGTAAGTAGGAAAAATTTGAGTTTGCATGGGTTCTTTCTTTGGTATAGTGGTAAAACCAACTCCACAAAGGCTAGATCTAAGATTCTTCCTTTCATTGCTGAACATTACTTGAGGCTTGATGTCTCTGGTAAGTTTGAACCAAATGTTTCTTGCCCCTTCCTTGATTTTCAGACCAGGATCCACTTTGAATTTTTTTCGCATTTCAGAAGGTATATACCCGCTCTTCCAGTGCCAGACACTATGGACTTTAGAATTGAATATCAATGAAAAACAGACTTCTAAGGACTCGACAAAGAAGACGAAAATTTTTCAAGGGACCTGACTCACTTTCAATTCACCCTTAGATAAAATGTGTTATTTTGTTATGGTAAGGTTAGCCACTCTTAGAGTACTCTCAAAAACCATGTCAAGATGCTCTAGTTTCCTCTATCGGGACATCCGTCATGGTTATTACCCCCTTCTGATTGATCAGTCTTAATGCCCCTAGTTTAAAAATGTGTCAAAGTAAGTCTCGCTGACACTACTCGGATTCCAAGATCCTGCCCTATATAGTGATTGCCTTTCTTTCTCTTTCAAGTCTCTACTTTGCAGAAAGCCACAACTAATGCTTACCAGGTTTGTAGTCTTGTGAAACACTTGACTTAACTCTTTGCCTGGATTGCTTGCAACTCTTACATTTGAATTCTTCTTAACTCAGGAACTCCTTCTGCTTTTATTCAATTCAACTTTTCATGGGAAGTCTTTGCCCCTGACTGGATTGCCTCTTCAAGTTTTCAATCCAGCAAATCGCTACCCTCATTTTGCATAAACCGATTCCTTTGGTTATCGACTTAGCAAGCACATGACTTTATCTAGGTCGCCCTTTCGGGTTTTCAACCTAGCGGGTCTTCAGACTCTCGTTCTTTTCTTTCCTTTCTGTTACTCTTTTCATTCGCCTCGAACCTTTGCTTGTTTCACCAGAAGGACTTTCTAGGTAGGCTTGGGTTCAAAAGGGTGGGATATTTAAAGTTGAAACGATTTGGACCGAACCTGGCCTAGCCAGACTTCCTACTGTGGAACCCGATCCCGCGAGAGGGGTGGGGTGCGAGCCGCCACGCTCTCTCTTGGTCTCTCGTACCCACGCGATTGGCGTGTGCATTTTAATTATTGATTTTAATTCATCTTTTATGTGAACTTGGGATCACTAAGGCAATCCGAATTCCACACAAAAGAGACTGACAGAGTCGCCACCTAGATGTGAGATCTAGGACTCGTAATTAACCAGAAATCTAGACTCGCTACCTGGTTGCAAGAATGGAAGGTATGGGGATTTATCCACCACATGCATCATTCCTGCCCGATAATCGGTCTTCAATTCCAAAAGCTAACTCTTTTAAATTTATTTTAAATGGCTCATTCAACTCTCTGTTAATGTGCTAACTACGGGACATGCATTCTATGATCTAATTTCAATGTGAATCCTAGATGTGTATCTTGATTTCTTAATTGGTTTGAATTCAATCTAAGTGAAAGTTCTCCTAAAATTCTAATTTCATGGAAAGTCCTAAGTGATTTAATTAAGCATTTACAAGAAAATTAATATACAAAACCCTACAATTTGTTGTGGAGCCGACTCGCGGTTGGTATGCCATCAGACATCCAAGCTGCCTACGTACCCAAGCCTCACTGGGATCAGAGTCGACGTAGTTCGGTGCACCTAAGCTAAGCTACTTATGCCTAACTCAACTAAGACACCGATCTAGACTGATTTGACTGTTTCAACAGTTTTAAGAGGAGTTATTTAATTCAAGTGGAGGATTTTATTATCCTAGGATTTCATCTAAAATACTATATGATTCTTATCTAAATGCAAATTGTTCCTTAGACTAATGCAGGTTAGCCTACATCCTAGTTTACTAGGCTTGTCCTAGGGAAAGATTGGGTGACTAGTGTAACTAGACCTATGGCACGGTTGTTATCCATAGCAAGCGTCCGTGATGAGGCTGGACTCCTAACTCTAGGACTCCCTAAAACCTAAGACTCCTTAAAACTTAAGACACGACACGACACCAGTGTTCTTAAATTGGGCTCTAATGGTTCTTATATCGGAAACCATAATCCAATGGTTCCGAAAGACTCGAGACAAATCGATTCAAGTTCTTGAAGTTAATGAATTTCAGATTTCAAGGATTTTCAATTTCTGTACATTTAAGGATTACCAATGGCTCTAGTGTTCACCAATTTCGGCCTAGAATAACATCCAAGGAAAGGAATCGTGCGCTCTTTCCTTGTGCAATTTAATACTTAAGTTATAGCATCTTATTGCCTGGCATATCACAGGATTTCCGTGGACAGTAACCTCGGAGCCAACAACATGCTATAGCTTAAATGTTCAAATTGTCAAAGATCGAGTGCAATAGGGATACAATTATGGATGCACTGGCCATTTTTCCAGGGAAATCTAAAGATCCTAAAATTTCTGTTTTAATGGATTTAGGAATTAATATGTGACAAAAATTCAAGGTTCTTTAGAAACTTTATGATGATTTTTAATTAATTTCGAATTTTCAATGGATTTTATCAATTTTAAACCATACGAGTGATTTTACAAGTGAAATTATTGCAAATGAATGCGAAATGAATTGAAACTTCTACAGCAGCAAGACATGATGGGATGTAGCTGTAAGCCCAAGGGTCTACTCTCCTATCTTGTTTTGATGATTCTAAACATAATTGATTGTGTTTTTGAATACTAATCAATTTGCTTCGAAGTGTTGTGTTTGAGATAGGATTGATCATTGAAGAAACCAACACACAACATGGTCATGCTTGGAGATATCCCATACAAGAGTCAAAGGAGCTAAGTGAAGCTCACCTCATCTCTCAAGCAAGCATACACAAGATGGAAGATCAATTGAAGACCAAGACTAAAGAGAAGTTGAAAGCTACATAGGTATCATTGTACATCCTTTCTCTTTAGATTTCCAAGTCAAGGCAAAGTGTTTTCAAAATGTTTTTTTTTTCAAAGAACACTTAAGAACTTAAAATGCATTAGTGAATGGTTATGTGGTGGACCAACATGTTGGGACCCTCATAAACATTCCAAAATAACCATAGGAGTTGAGTTCCAAAAGCTAAAAATCAAATTTGCAATAAAAATAAAAAACTGCGGATTTTTAGGCTTCTCGGAGCTCCGAGCTCGGAACTCCGAGAGTTCCCTCGGAACTCCGAGAAAAGGTCCAGTAGCATCTGGACATTTTCTCGGAACTCCGAGACAATTTCTCGGAACTCCGAGAAATGGTCCAGTAGAAATTTTATTTCTTCTGGCCGTTGTCTCGGAACTCCGAGAATATTTCTCGGAACTCCGAGAATTCTCGGAACTCCGAGAATGGTTCTCGGAACTCCGAGAACCTCGCGACAGACTAAAAAATAGCCGTTGGGATTCAAATTAATTGTTGGTTTTTGATATGTCCACCCCCAAACGGTCATATTCTTTGGTGTGGTTATATATACAACATGTAGAGAAGTTTTTCACTCTCTCTTGATCTTTGAAAAACATCCTTAAGCATCAAAAACATTTGCAATCCATTTTAGCTTGAGTTTTTGTTTTTCATCCCAAACTTGCCTTTCACTTGTGAATCTTTTGAGTTTGGATATAGTAGTGCTTTCACTTGCAAATCACCATCTTTGAAGAGCAATCAAGGGTCTACAAAGAGCATCAAGCTTTCAAGAAGAAGCCAAGCTATTCTCTTTCAAATCTTGTATAGGTGGCTAGGGCATTCCCTTTTTAATTCCCTAGAGAGCAACCGCTTAGAACTCGGCGGAGAAGGAGAGTCTTTGTAAAGGTGTAAGGGCATCCTTGTTTAATATCCCTTGGATTTGTAACCGCCTCGGAGCCGGGCATCGTGGAGGTCTCCTATAGTGGAATCCCTCAAGTGCGACCTTGAGTAGAGTGGAGTAGGCCGTTAGCCGAACCACTATATATCGGTGTGTCAATTTCTCACTCTTGCATTTCCATTATTGTTTTGGTTTGGCATTTCACTTTGTTCTCTCAATTATATTTGCACTAACCAAATATTTAATTAAGTGAAGAAAAATTCCAATTAGGGTTTATAGATAATTTTCAAAAGGCCTAATATTGAGTTAAATTCAATTCACCCCCCCCCTCTTGAGTATTTCAATTGGTATCAGAGCCTCGTCTCTATTTTTTTTGAAAACCCTAACCGGTTTAGAGTAAAGATTCAAAAATGGCAAACTACCCTCAACATCATGAAGGTTATTCAAACACTAGGCCACCCTATTTTGATGGTACAAATTATGGTTTTTGGAAAACTAAAATGAAAATCTTTTTAACTCAAGACTATCAAATGTGGAGAGCAATTAATAATGAATATATCCTACCCACAAGAAATTTAAATGATTGGACCGAAGCCGAACAACAAGCTTCGAATTATAATGCCAAAGCCATGAATTCTCTCATTTGTGCTCTATCTCCCGGAGAATTCAATAGAGTATCAAATTTGAATTCGGCTAAGGAAATTTGGGACACTCTAGAAGTCACCCATGAAGGAACCAATCAAGTTAAAGAATCTAAAATGAACCATCTTTTTCGGCAATACGAACTTTTCCAAATGACATCCGATGAAACAATTGCCGACATGTACACTAGATTCACCAATCTTGTAAATGGATTAAGGGGACTTGGAAAACAATTTTCCAATAGAGATTTAGTAACTAAAATTCTTAGGTCCCTACCTTTGTCTTGGGAATCCAAAACCTCCGCAATCACCGAAGCCAAGGACATGAACACTTTGAACCTAGATGAACTTATAGGGTCCTTGATCACACATGAAATGATTTTCAAAACAAAAGCACCCGAAATCAAAACTAAAATCGAAAAAGGAAAAGGAATTGCTTTTGCTTGTAATGTAGGTGAAAGCGAAGATGCAAAGGAAGACATCGAGGATGAAGTAGCTCTCCTAACAAGAAGGATCAAATTCTTGCAAAGAAACATGGGAGGCATGAGAAATAGAAGGACCAATCCTCCATTCAAGAAGAAAGAAGAAGTTGGTGATGGATCTTCTCAACCCCGATATTACGGTTGCAAGAAGCTTGGACACATTCGCCCGGATTGTCCACTCAACAATGAACCTACTTCAAACAACCGCTTCAAGAGAAGAGAAGGCAAGAAAGGAATGTCCGCCACATGGGATGAGGAGATTGAAAGCGAAGGCGAACAAAATGATGGGGAAGATTGCCTATTAGCAAGAAATGTGTGCTTCATGGCCTCAACAAATGACAACAATGAGGTATGCCTTAAAAGCCACAACAAGAGGAACACATGGTACCTTGATAGTGGATGCTCTAGACACATGACTGGAGACCTCACTCAATTCGCATCACTATCACTCAAGGATGGTGGAGAAGTTACCTTTGGAGATGACAAGAAAGGAAAAGTCAAAGGTGAAGGCACCATAGGTAACTCTACCTCTCCCATACATGATGTACTCTTTGTTGATGGCTTGTCCCATAATCTTATTAGCATTAGTCAATTATGTGATAATGGTTTTGAAGTTGTCTTCAATCCCGACAAATGCATTGTTAAAAATAAGATAAATGGAGAAGTAAAATTCATAGGGTCTAGAGACAATAACATTTATACAATTGGACTAGATGATCTTAGACTCCAAAAAGTGACTTGTCTAAATGCCATTAGTGAGGATTCTTGGCTATGGCATAGGAGGTTGGGTCATGCCGGAATGGATCTCATTTCGACCCTCTCCTCAAAAGAAAGTGTTAGAGGATTGCCTAAGTTCAAATTCATCAAGGATCACATTTGTAGAACTTGTCAATTAGGAAAACAATTGAAAAGCTCTTTTGCACCTAAAAATATGATTTCAACTTCCTACCCCTTGGAGCTACTTCATATGGATCTTTTTGGACCAATGAAGACTAGTAGCCTAGGTGGAAAGAGGTACGTGTTTGTAGTTGTTGATGACTACTCACGATTCACATGGGTCATATTTCTAGGACATAAAGATGAAACTTATGAAAACTTCATAACATTGTGCAATCAAATTCAAAATGAAAAAGGTGTTGCCATCTCCCACATTAGAAGTGATCATGGAACGGAATTTGAAAATGTACACTTTGACACTTACTGTAATGAACATGGCATTAAACATAATTTTTCCGCACCTAGAACACCTCAACAAAATGGAGTAGTAGAAAGAAAGAATCGAACTCTCCAAGAAATGGCTAGAACAATGTTGCATGAAAATGATCTTCCTAGATATTTTTGGGCGGAAGCGGTTAGCACCGCTTGCTATATCATAAACAGGGTATACTTAAGGCCAATCTCTAAGAAAACACCTTATGAGCTTTTGAAAAACTTGAAACCAAATATAAGCTATTTTAGAGTGTTTGGATGTAAATGCTTCATTTTGAACATTAGAGATAATTTACATAAATTTGATAAGAAGTCGGATGATGGAATATTCTTAGGGTATTCTTCTCATAGCAAAGCATATAGAGTATTTAATAGGAGAACCCTAGTAGTAGAAGAATCCATGCATGTGACATTTGATGAAAGAGAGCCAACACCTCAAGAAATGCCACATGATGAGGATGAACCCGTTGAACATCTTTTTCCAAAATTGAGTGCTCCTCCTCATGCATCTACTAGTCATACACCACCTAGTGAGGAAGTAGAAAATGAAAATGATGCCTCATTACCTAGGGATAGGAGAACATTGGTTGATCATCCTGAATCCCAAATCTTAGGTGATGCCACATTGCCAGTAAGAACTAGATCATACTATCGTAGTGTGAGCAATAATTTGGCATTCCTATCCGAATTGGAACCAAAATCCATCAAGGAAGCAGAAAATGATGAATATTGGTTGATGGCCATGCAAGAAGAGTTGAGTCAATTCGAAAGGAACAAGGTATGGAGGCTAGTACCTAGACCTAGTGATCATCCAGTCATTGGCACGAGATGGGTGTATAGAAATAAATTTGATGAAAATGGAATTATCACTAGGAATAAAGCTAGGCTTGTAGCCCAAGGGTACAATCAGGAGGAAGGGATAGATTATGATGAGACATTTGCTCCTGTTGCCCGTATGGAGGCTATTAGGATACTTTTGGCATATGCATCTCATAAAGGATTTAAACTATATCAAATGGATGTCAAAAGTGCCTTCCTAAATGGCTATATCCAAGAGGAAGTGTATGTTGAGCAACCTCCAGGTTTTGAAGACTTCAAACATCCAAATCATGTCTTCAGACTTGATAAAGCTTTATATGGATTAAAGCAAGCTCCTAGAGCTTGGTATGAGAGGCTTTGCACTTTCTTAGTTGAAAAGGGATTCGAGATGGGAAAGGTGGATAAAACCTTATTTATCAAAAGAGAAAATCATGATATCCTCCTTGTCCAAATCTATGTGGATGATACCATCTGTGGCTCAACTAATCAAAAATTGTGTGATGAATTTGCAACCTTAATGAAAAATGAATTTGAAATGAGCATGATGGGAGAGTTAACCTACTTCTTAGGACTCCAAATTAAACAATACAAAAATGGAATATTTTTAAATCAAGAAAAATATACAAAGGAGTTATTAAAGAAGTATGGCATGGATAGCAGTAAGACATCAAGAATTCCCATGAGTACTACTGCTAAGCTAGAAAAAGATGAATTTGGCAAATCTGTGGATCAGAAATTGTATAGGGGTATGATAGGTAGTTTGCTCTATTTGACAGCCAGCAGACCAGACATTATGTTTACTGTCTGTCTCTGTGCTCGATTTCAATCGGATCCTAAAGAATCTCACCTATCGGCAGTTAAGAAGATCTTCAAGTACTTAAAAGGAACCCAAAGTCTAGGACTGTGGTATGAAATATCATCTTCCTTCACTCTCATCGGATATTCAGATGCAGACTTTGCTGGATGTAGAGTAGATAGGAAAAGCACTAGTGGGACTTGCCAATTCTTGGGTAAATCACTTGTTTCATGGTTTAGCAAGAAGCAAAATTCAGTAGCTCTGTCCACAACAGAAGCAGAATATGTGGCAGCTGGAGCTTGCTGTGCTCAAGTCCTATGGATGAAAAGCACATTGATGGACTATGCAATCAAAATGGAAAATATTCTCATCCAATGTGACAATACTAGTGCTATAAGTTTAACAAAGAACCCCATACAACACTCAAGAACAAAACACATTGAGATTAGGCACCACTTCATCAGAGATCACTCACAAAAAGGGGATATTTGCTTAAAATATATCAACACTGAAGAACAATTAGCGGATATCTTTACAAAACCCCTTAGTGATGATAGAATTTGCTATATCCGAAGTGCCTTAAACATATGGAGTGCGGATCAAATCAAAGAAATTGCCAAATAAATACTTTGTGCCTTTAACCAGCTTATCTATATAGTATTTATATATATAATCTTTGTTTGGTAGTATCTGCATGAATGAGATGTCAAATTTTTAATCTTAAAAATCACTCAATTGATATTCTTAGCCTTCTTAGTTTTTCTAAGTTGGAGAGGTATCTTCACTTTAATTAAAATACCTAACATCTTGACATATGTCAACATCTCGATCATGAACAGGTATATGTGCATTACTTGGTTATATAATTTTATACCATAAGCATTGATTCAGGGGGAGTTGTCCACTCCTATTTTTTTTACACCCTTTCTGTCGATGACAAAAGGGGGAGAAGTTTGAAATTGATTATCTATTCAATTGACTATATGCACCACTTGCTTATAACTTGTATCATTTATATGTGTGCATATATTGAGGGGGAGTTCTAGTATTCACTTGCCTACTATGTCACTCCACACACACCTCATAATCAATTTTGTTTGTCATCATCAAAAAGGGGGAGATTGTAAGCCCAAGGGTCTACTCTCCTATCTTGTTTTGATGATTCTAAACATAATTGATTGTGTTTTTGAATACTAATCAATTTGCTTCGAAGTGTTGTGTTTGAGATAGGATTGATCATTGAAGAAACCAACACACAACATGGTCATGCTTGGAGATATCCCATACAAGAGTCAAAGGAGCTAAGTGAAGCTCACCTCATCTCTCAAGCAAGCATACACAAGATGGAAGATCAATTGAAGACCAAGACTAAAGAGAAGTTGAAAGCTACATAGGTATCATTGTACATCCTTTCTCTTTAGATTTCCAAGTCAAGGCAAAGTGTTTTCAAAATGTTTTTTTTTTCAAAGAACACTTAAGAACTTAAAATGCATTAGTGAATGGTTATGTGGTGGACCAACATGTTGGGACCCTCATAAACATTCCAAAATAACCATAGGAGTTGAGTTCCAAAAGCTAAAAATCAAATTTGCAATAAAAATAAAAAACTGCGGATTTTTAGGCTTCTCGGAACTCCGAGAATTTTTCTCGGAGCTCCGAGCTCGGAACTCCGAGAGTTCCCTCGGAACTCCGAGAAAAGGTCCAGTAGCATCTGGACATTTTCTCGGAACTCCGAGACAATTTCTCGGAACTCCGAGAAATGGTCCAGTAGAAATTTTATTTCTTCTGGCCGTTGTCTCGGAACTCCGAGAATATTTCTCGGAACTCCGAGAATTCTCGGAACTCCGAGAATGGTTCTCGGAACTCCGAGAACCTCGCGACAGACTAAAAAATAGCCGTTGGGATTCAAATTAATTGTTGGTTTTTGATATGTCCACCCCCAAACGGTCATATTCTTTGGTGTGGTTATATATACAACATGTAGAGAAGTTTTTCACTCTCTCTTGATCTTTGAAAAACATCCTTAAGCATCAAAAACATTTGCAATCCATTTTAGCTTGAGTTTTTGTTTTTCATCCCAAACTTGCCTTTCACTTGTGAATCTTTTGAGTTTGGATATAGTAGTGCTTTCACTTGCAAATCACCATCTTTGAAGAGCAATCAAGGGTCTACAAAGAGCATCAAGCTTTCAAGAAGAAGCCAAGCTATTCTCTTTCAAATCTTGTATAGGTGGCTAGGGCATTCCCTTTTTAATTCCCTAGAGAGCAACCGCTTAGAACTCGGCGGAGAAGGAGAGTCTTTGTAAAGGTGTAAGGGCATCCTTGTTTAATATCCCTTGGATTTGTAACCGCCTCGGAGCCGGGCATCGTGGAGGTCTCCTATAGTGGAATCCCTCAAGTGCGACCTTGAGTAGAGTGGAGTAGGCCGTTGGCCGAACCACTATATATCGGTGTGTCAATTTCTCACTCTTGCATTTCCATTATTGTTTTGGTTTGGCATTTCACTTTGTTCTCTCAATTATATTTGCACTAACCAAATATTTAATTAAGTGAAGAAAAATTCCAATTAGGGTTTATAGATAATTTTCAAAAGGCCTAATATTGAGTTAAATTCAATTCACCCCCCCCTCTTGAGTATTTCAGTAGCTTACTGGAAGATTTTTGCAGATTTTTACATTCAACTCATATTTAATTTTGATTTAACAATAATGAGACCAGATTGCAAAAATAACACAGAAACTACTAGAAATAGAAATCTAAATTCATTGACATTTCTACATTACTAAGATATAAGTAAAAATAGCATGCTGTGAGATTTTCATGAATTTTAGAAACTATTTACTATCAATTTCGGATTTTTCAATTTTCAGACCAGATTATAAATTAACACTACATCTCATAGGAAACAAGATCCAAATAAATTGAAAATTTTAGAGAAGCAAGAAATATGAAATATAAGACTACTGTAAAAATTGTGTGAATTTTAAATAATATACCAAACAGAATCCAAAAATTCTTAAAAATTCATGGTAGAATGTATCAGTACCATATTATTTTCTCACGAAATTTCATTAATTTTGGAATCCATTTAGTATATATTTAATTTTTCTTCGTCGAAAAGATATTTTTGAAGAGTTTTCCATTTTTAAAACACGATTTTCAAGAAAATTACGACTCCGGAAAACGTCCTTTAATCTTGTTCTGATATGATGAACACAAGAAAAATTTTAAATTCCAAAAAATAGATCATCGTGAGATGGCTATTTTTTCGAATTTTGTAATTTCTCAGCCATTATTTTAAATAAAATTCCACTCATCACTCAAATTTTCAAAATCCTTTGATTCAATGTCCGATCCAATCCGATGGTTATTTTAGTCTATTTAAATAGATCAGTGTATTAAATTTCGGGACGAATCGGAATTAAAACACTCATGTAGATCGTGATTTTGAGCACACACATATAATATTGAATTAAATTCAATTAAATGCTAAAAATTGTTCAAAAATACATAAAAAATATCAAATAATCCTGGAAAAATCTGAGAATAGTGCACCTACCTGTGATGGAGATTTTGGGTATCCTTTGAATAGGACAAGATTTGAAGGCCCCCTATGGAGGATTTCTCTAATAGTTATCTTTGAGTCTTCTTCCTCTCTTTTTTCTCCTTTTCTGAAAGAAGAGAGCATGGGTATTTATAGGTGAGAGATGAGCCAGGTTGCCATCTTTAGGGCCTAGAGGTGTAGGGTGGAGATTAAGTGATGGAAAAAGGAAGGGGAAAGAATGGCCAAGATCAGATTTTTCTAGAATATTCTCCCTCTTCTTTGGCATCTTCCATTTAAGCCATGGCTATGTTAAAAATGGCAGGCACTTATGCGGCCAGGATCAAGTACTAAAGATTTATGAACAATTCAAGGTCCAAGATGATGCCATTTGTCCTTGGAATCTTTGTAGATTTTGGAAGCAAATTTCAAGGTAAGGGAAATGTCCACTTTGGTTGCCTTTGTAGAGAATGGCAACGATTTGGATGGTTGCGATTAACTGCAATCTCCATGTGATCGAAAGAACGGGCGAGATCGGGTCTCCAAATATCCTGAAATCTTTGCAATGATATGGAATAAGATTGGGTGGTTGAGATCAATTTCGATCGAAAGAATGGACGAGATGATGCCTCCAAATCTCCTAAAATCTTGTAAAAGATTTTTCAAATATTTTGAATGTAAAAATCGAAAAACGCAGTTTTCAGGAGATTTTGAAGTCCGATTTCGATAATTCTTTCGCCATTAAAATTGTTGATTTTTCCTCTTTCATTTAAGCCCAATGTTGCCATAGAAATATTATTTTTAGAATTTTTGACCAATGCGAGCCGTCGGTTTTTAACAGCGAATTGTTTTTCCAACCGTTGATCAAATTGACGATTCAATTGATCCAACCAACTTAATCAATTTTTTATGAATGATCCTAACCTTTGAAATATGAATTTTGACAACAATTAAAGTACTGAAGCACTGTTGTTGATAATTTGGTTAAATTATTTCGACGGCTCTCGTTCACCCACATTAATCCGTGATTTTTCACTGGGTTTTTGCTCAATTAAGTGACACAATGTTTAATCTGAATTTGAGATTAACCTTGATCGATCCTATTTTGACTAAATGATCACAAATTCTTAATAAGGAAAGCCACCCAGGTTAAGATCTGCCCTTGATCTAACGATTTACGGAAATCGGGTCTCGGAATGGAATCAGGTCCCGGGCTGTGAAGTGACCCTAGCTTATTTTGTCCCGATTGATGATCCGTAAAGTCAGATCGAGATATTAATGACCTAAAACATATAAATCCATGATAGAGGGGCTCTGGCATGGATTTAACACACTAAATTCACCAATCAGGGTATTTTTCAATTTTTCGGATCTAATCATCTCACCAGGTACATCTCTTTATCATTTCGGTTTTCAGAAAATTTGAGGATGCATACTTTACCAATGAAATTCCACGGATCAATATATTAGGTTATTGTTGGTTAAAGTGTAGCAAAATGAGGGTGTCTACACCTACGTACCCCAAAAATGGAGGATCAGCTCCGCGTAGTTCGTTTTTTTGGGGTTTAACAAAGAATGGTTTAGCTTTTAGCTTCAAAATATTGAGAGAAAATTTTATATCAAGGTTTAACCGATCCTAAATTAATCAGGTTGCCTACGTACCCCCGAAGAAATGGGGATCAGGTCCGACGTAGTTCGGGTGCATAAATGCCCCGAGTTTATAATATGGTTAGAAAAAAATATGGTTTGATTTGAATTTTTGGCCCAAAGGGTTTACAAACGAATTTTGAAACTTTAGGATTTTGGCTATAAAAATTCGAACGATCAAGGATGGCCTCCTGGTATATTTGGCGTATAAGCATTTTTGCTTAAGGTTCAAAGACTTTGAAATATTTTTTTTCGAGGAGTTTGACATGTCAGGCAAAACTTCAACCACTGTGCTCCACTCCCATCTCGAAGATCTTGAATTTATGCTCAAGATACCACAACTCTTTGTCTCCTTTTGTTTTTACTCCTTCATTTCTTTTAAATGTTCTCTTTCTTTTGGACATTGAGAATGTCCTCATTCATGGAATATTCTACTTCGAAATCATAATAAAAATACACAGCCCAATTTTATTTTATTTTTAGGGCTCAAATTTATGCTGCAACCTCCTTGCCTGAAAGTCTTCTCCCAATATCTCATCAGCTCCACTGAATGTCTGATGCTCATTCTTTAAGATCTTGCTTTTTGACTGAATGTTTAAAGCTAATGGGGTCTTGCTTTATACCGAACAGGACATTCACCTAGTTTATCCTTATAGGACCAAGCAAGACTACCTTGAATCTCTCTAAACAGGTTTATCAATTCTTCGCGCTCATTAGGAGATAAAGTTTTGCGAATTCATCTTTCCCGAGTTTCGGATTTCGATACCACTATCGATAGCTTCGATTTCTTCTTCAAGTAGCTATGCTCGACGCTCTTCCTCTCATTTAACCTTTTTCAGATCACGAGGAGAATTTCGTCTGCATTCTCATCTGAGAAGGATTCTTTAATTATTTAAACATTCGATCTAAGAGTGAATTTGAAAGATATCAAAGATATGAAAACAAATAATTTTATTGAATTGAAAACTGTAAATACCTCAATAACTTTTGACGCGCCTCACTGGGTTTCTACATCAGACTTAGCAGAAAACTGGACATTGACTCGATTAGACAACTGACAAACACTTCATATTCTGAATTATTAATGACACAGTTGGACTTACCAACTTTGTAGCAAGAGTTGTCATAGATTCAACAAAAAGACACTCTAAAAACTGGACACGTCTTCATGAACAAGAAACTGGTACTGAAAGTTTATGGGTAACCCACCTTCCTCCATGATGACAGCTACTGAGTTCGATCCCGAAGTAGGAATCTCGGAAAGGGCAACCCTACAAAGTCCGGATGACCTGACTTGCATTGATTTTCATCTTCCGGCATCGGCGAAGTCTTCTTAGTTCTGCCTGACTCCTTCTGATTCTCAATTATCGGCTCTTTTCCTTTTAAAGTCCTCTTATCACTCAGCGTTGAGGTATGAGCAGGAATAACTGATTCTGCATACCACTGAATGAGCTCATCATCTTCAATTCTCAAAACATATGGAGTACGCTTCGGTTCACTTGGCCCTGGAGTAACGGAAGTAGAAATGACTGGTTCCGCGAAGGATTGGATAAACTCATCTTCATCAATTCTCAGAATATATGGATCACCTTTCGGCGCAGGTCTCTGGTCAGCACTGAGCTCGCAAAGAATAGAGAATTTTCTTTCACATTTCTGAGCAGGTTTTGATGCAGGCTTTGGTATGGGTTTCTAAATAGCACTGAGTTCATGGATAACATGAGGGTCATTGTCTATTACATTCTGGATCTTATATTTCAACACCTCACAAAAATTGGTATTATGGCCAAAACATTGGTGATATGAACAGTATCTCTCACTACCATGTTTCTCTGAGTTTTTCAAAGGGCTTGAACGGGAAGGCAAAATGAATTTTCTTATTCTGACCAGCTCCTTTAAAGCAGCTTCATGTGTACAAGGTAATTTTGTGAATTCTCTTCTGTGTTTCTCAATTGATTCTTCTTTAAGAACGAGAGGTTTCTTTAGCAGCTGATGAGAAGTCCCAATGTAATTCATTTCCTTCGGAGCATTGAGGTATTTCTTTCCTTTTGAAAGACCAATTCCTATTTCAAACATCTTACTCCGTTTCTGCTTGAGTGATTCTTGCCTGTCATTAAGGAATTCATCTATATTTCCCTGGGAAAATCGATCAATGAACCTCTCAACTACATCATTTAGGCCTTTAATCCCCCTTGGGTTTAAACTGTAAAACCATTTCTTGGCCATACCAGTTAAAGAGAGTGGGAATAGCATTGATATCTGGTCTGGAAATAAGCCTTGACCTTCTAAAAGAGTAATGAATGACATCAAATGTCTCTTTGGACACCCTATCCCATCATATTCATCGAACTCTGGAATCTCAAATTCAGGGGGTAGGGTGACATCTGGGAAAATATGAAGTCATGAAGGGCCAACTTCTTTTCGCTCTGAACCCTCTTATCTTCATTATTAATGTCTAATAGTCCAAGCTCTTCTAACAACGATTTTCCTTTATCCACCTGGTTCATATTTCTGCTACACTTCTCCTTGTCATGCAATGCATCATCAACATCTACTGACAACTTCACAGCTTGGACTGAACTCACAATCATGGAAGGGTTCGGGATAATCAGACTCTCATAAATTGGTAACTTCTCTTTTGCTTGAGCCTTCAAATAGGTCATGTCTTCTTTCATGCCTGTTACCTCAGTGCATATGGTTTTCAACATATCTCTTATCTTCATTAACATTTCCTCAGATTCAACTATTTAGTAAAGACTGGGCGAAATAGGTGGAGACTATATCTGGTACAATAAGCGAACCAAAAGGCTACCTGAATCAAATGAGTTTGGAAATGGTTAGGTTTTTAATCTAAATATGAAAGAGTATGAATGATAAACACCCATAATCTAAATAGGTTTTTAATCTCAGCAATAATCATGCACTCAACGGATACAGGTAAGATCAAACTTTTCCATCAATGATTTCGATATAATCCAAGGGTAAAAGGATATATGATAGATAAACATGAATCAAATGAAAAATCAATGGCTCAGATAATAGACCATGGCCATAAGAATGACAAAAGTAGGGTCAAGGACCAGATCTAAAATCTGAATGATGAATATCAACAATTGTGCAATCAAGAGGATCAAAATGATAGACCATAGTCATAAGGACAGCGAATGAGCTATCGGCCAGATCTCAAGACAAAACAGGTAGACAGACAAACACATACCCTAATGAATAATAGATACACAAATTGAATCTATGACACAACAAAAGAATAGATACACAATCAAAGGGTAGCAAATAAACTGTGGTAACAAGAACGCATGTACTGGTGTGGGACCCGATCCCGCGAGAGGGGCGGGGCGCGAGCCACCTCCCTCTCTCATGGTCTCTCGTACCCACGCGAATGGCGTGTGCTTTTTATTATTGATTTTAATTACCCAACCAAGCAGGCAGCAACCAAGCCATAGGATGTAAACAAACGTGCAACCCAGTACCCATAAGGGCAGGGGTAAGCCGCCGAGCCTAGCAAGGTGTGATTTAATTCAACTTTTTCGTGAACTTGGGATCACTAAGGCAATCCAAATTCCTCGCAAAAGAGAGTGACAGAGTCGCCACCTAGATGAGGGATCTAGGATCCACAATTGACCAGAAATTTAGACTCGTTACCTGGTTACGAGAATGGAAGGTATGGGGAGTTACCACCACATGCACCATTCCTGCCCGATAATCGGTCTTCAATTCCAAAAGTTAACTCTTTTGATTCTTTTAAATCGCTCATTTAACTCTATATTAATGTGTGAACTACGTGACATACATCCTAAGATCTAATTTCAATGTAATTCCTAAATGTGTATCTTGATTTTCTTAATTTGCTTGAATTCAATCTAAGTGAAAGTTCTAAAATTCTAATTTCATGTAAAGTCCTAAGTGATTTCATTACTTTTAATTTAGGATTAATATACAAAACCCCACTACTTATGTGTGGAGCCGACTCGGGCTTGGTATGCCACTCAAGTATCCAAGTTGCCTACGTATCCCAGCCTTACTGGAATCAGAGTCGGTCGTAGTTCGGTGCACCTAAACTAAGCTACTTATGCCTAACTCATCTAGGACATCGATCTAGACTGTTTTAACAGTTTTAAGAGAAATTATTTAGTTCAAGTTGAAGATTTTATTATCCTATGACTTCATCTAAGATGCTATATGGTCCTAGCTAAGTGCACGACGTTCCTTAGACTAATGCAGGTTAACCTACATCCTAGGTAACTAGGCCCGTCCTATGAAAACGTGGGGTAACTAGTGTAACTAGATCTATGGCACGGTTGCTATCCGTAGCAAACAGCCGTGATGAGGCTGGACTCCTAACTCTAGGACTCCCTAAAACATAGGACACAACGAGACGTAAGTGTTCCTAAGGGGCCCTAAAGGTTCCTACGATAGGAGACCGTAATCCAACGGCTCCTACGATGCGGATCGAGTTAATTCAATTTGTTAAACTTAATGATTTTTTATTTTTGAGGATTTTCGATTCCTAAAGATCTAAGTAATACCAAAGGCTCTATGGTTCGCAAGTTTCGGCCTCGAATCGCAACCATGGAAGGGAATCGTGCTCTCAACACTTGTATAATTTAGCACGTAAATTATAGTATCTTATTGCCTGGCATATTTCTCAGGATTTTCGTGGACAGTCGACCTCGGAGCCAATATCATACTATAATTTACGCACTCCAATTATGCAGGATTAATCGCGATTAGTATACGATTACGGTTGCGATCTCGGCAGTTAGACTATCGCGGTATAGCGAATTTACAATGGATATCTACGAACTCTAAGGTTTCTGTTTCAAACAAGTTAAGGATTAAATTCATGATGTAAAGTTAACATTTTTTTGAGGTTTTTAGTGACTTTTGTCTTGATTTGCTATTAAATTATGATTTATTAACATTAAGACCAGATTGCTAGGATTACACAGAAACCTTAAGTAATCAAACCCCAAATTAGCTGAAACTTTTTCAGTAACAAGATATGGATGATTGTGGCTTACTTGAAAATTTTCATGAATTATCATTAAGATTTGATATCAATTTCCGATTTTCCAAAATTTAAATCAGATTATAGATTAACACAGCAACTTATAGCATATCAATTTCAAATTACTCCAAACTTTCACAGAATAGAGATCTAGATTATTATAGCTTATTGGAAAACTTATATGAATTGTCATTAAGATTTGATATCAATTTCCAATTTCTTAAAATTCAAATCAGTTCATAGATTAACACAATAACTTATAGCATATCAATTTCAAATTAATCCAAACTTTCACAGAATAAATATAATAATGAGATTAGACTACGGTATGACTTGCATGGACTTTTATTATGATTTGATGTCAATTGAAATTCACACAAAAATCGGATGAAACCAAAGAAATACTTAAAAAGTAAACCTAATAGTATCCTAAAATCAAATACAAAATTCACACATAAATTTGATTTTTAAATAGAAAAGGGGTATTTGTTTCCAATGAATTGAAACCCATTTATTAAAATAAATTACAAAACCATATTAAAACTTTGCAAAACCAATTGAAAATTTTTATCTAACATTCCAGTAACCAAAGTTACTGGTTTGTAAAGAAAAATTTCAAAAATTTACTAATTTAATACGAAAAAGAATTACAACACCTAAAACGAAGAAGCAATTAGAAAACAAATAAAAAAACCTTTTCTCGAAAAAAAAATTTCATGAGAAATTCAATTTATTATTGAACATTAATTCTGGAGAGTTTCATCAATTTGTAAAACGATCTGATATTTATTAAAAATGGCCGAAATTTAAAATAATTTAAAACCGGATTAAAAAAATTCAAAAATATTCAAAAATTTTTGGGTGTTATGGAAATCAAAACATTGATTTAGAAACAGGATTTCACAAATTTTGGACATGGTTTGATAAACTTTTGGATTCGTTAATCAAGAAATAACCCCTTTCGGGATTATTGTTTGAAAAATAGAATGAAAATTAAAACCGCCAAACCGCGACTGGAAATTAAGTTTCCAGCAGTATTTTATTTTATAGAAATCCCAAAAAATATCATTTTTTAAATAAACCCACGTTTTCTAACACTTGCTTTGATAATCCGATTTAAATCCATATTGAATAAAAAACGAAAGATAATCATTATTAAATGGAGGAAATATAATTTTTTGGTGAAATTTTAAATTTTGAAAACTTATAATCTATATTATAACATACTGGAATTTCAAAGAAAAATTCATTGATTTGATCTATCAAAAGTAAAACCCTAGCATGCTTTTCTACTTTTGATATTACAAAGATAAAGATCCTACCGTTGATCGCGCTTCTTGTCTCTAAGGTGCGTAAATCCGAGGTACACGCTTTGTCGCACCCTTTTATATGATGAAGACCCAAAGAACATCCCAAAGATCCTTGATGTGCGATTTGTTGAAGAAGAAAAGCGATTTTAAGAATCCCTTTTGTGAAGAACCTTTGAGAGATATGAACACACTTCAAGAGAGGAGATTTTTTTTTCTTGGGAGGAGAAAGAAAAAGGACGAATTAGGATTTTTTTCAATCTTTTATACGATTGTTTGCTTTGATTTTTATACAAAAAAAGCTAGGGTTAAGAGAGAAATAGTAATTTCCAATGTGAGCTCCCTTTTTGGTTTGTTTCCAATTTTCCCCTCTTGTTTTCTTTCTTTCTTGTTTCCAAATTGGATTTGATTTCAATCTTAATTTCTTGTCAATCAAGACATGCTATTCTCATTCCACGTTGCTTCTTTGGAAGAAAACCTTTTTAAGCAATCATTCCTCGTTTCCTTCTTTCCTTCTTTTCATTTTTTATTCTTTTTATTTTTCTTTTAACAAATATGATGTCACCATTGTGACATCATCAAGGTTGGGTACTCAACTCATGTTGGTCAACCATGTGGCCCGCCCACCATGGTGGTTGACCCATATGGGTGAACCCACATGAGCTCCATCTTTGCGGGCTTTAGCCCAATGGGCCATTTCACACGGGTTTCGGGTTTTTCCGTAAAAAATCAATAAAATCTTTCTCAATTCAACATTCTATATATGGACCCAACCCATTTGACATTTATAGTGCATCCCTCACATATGATTGGACCATCTTTTTTGGAAAATAACTTTTCAGACCAAAATGCTCCTATTTGACTGTTAGACATCCAAATGCGACCAAAATACCCTCAGATTGGTTCACCCCTAAAGGAAAAAATTAAAAATAGAAAGTCTTTGTGGTCAAATTTCAAAAATAGAAACTTTTAAAATTGGGTCCTTTCGGTGAGCAATATTAAACAGGATCATTTGGTATCCCCTGAAAATACGCAAAATGCCCTCAATACTTAGAATTTTCAAATTAAGCGAAACTCTTAAGAAATTCTAAATTTAGCAGGTTTTCTAAAATTCAAGAAATCATTCATAATCTCTTAGACATATTTCGGGGATCAAAAGAATTATACAGGAAAAGACCAAATTACCCCGAGGTGCTAGAATTAGGCGAGACTAGGGAAAACCCTGAGAAATTCTAAAAATAGCAGATTTTCAAAAATTTATGAACGGACTCAAGATTTCTTAGACACAACTTAGGGACCAAATATGATATGTTTGGAAATATCTAAAATACTCCCGAAGTGCAAGACTAAGAGAAAATCTTGAGAGATCTAAATTTAGCAGGTTTCCCAAATCTTACGAAATTACTCCTAATCCATCAGCCGTACCCTCGAGAGGGTTTTGGACATATGAGAAATGATTGAAATATTCATAAGATGAAAATGTGGAAGCCCCATGAGTTTCTAAAAATAGCAGCTTTTTCAAAATTTCTAAAATCACTCAAAATTTCTCAAATATAACTCGGGGGTCAAACGAGACACATCGGGAATGACCAAAATACCCCTGCAGTGCAAAATAGGCAAAAATGAGGGAAACCCTGAAAATTCTAAAAATAGCAGGTTTTTTCATTTGCTTGGAAACTTGAACTTTCATCTTCCAGAGGCCAAAGGAACCCCCTAGAGACCTTCAGGATCGCGAATGAACTTCAAAACTCCCATAATGAAATGAAATCTACCCTAAAATGCATGGATGCCTAATCTAATGCTGAATACGGATTCAAAACTCGATGATACTACCGAATCTTTTGCTTTTTAAAGCGTAACAAAATGGGGGTGTCTACAGATGCCCCTCTTTGGTAGAGGCGACGTAGTCATCGAATATCAAAGCAAAAAGTGACAGAACCATTTTGCGTAGCTTTAATCAACAATGGATTCACTAGACAATGCAACCTAACCTAATGCAAGACCCTAGATGAAGTCCTAGAACATAATCAAGATCATTTACTCTAAACACCGTGACTTGGTGGTTCAGAATGATGGAAAAGTGGATTCAATCCGATTGCAAAAATTACGCAACTCAGAATGAAAGATAATTATGAGGCAGCGCCGTTTTCAAACAGGCAATGAGGAAATGAGAGATCATTTTTGAATGGATACCGCTTTCAAACAGTCCCAACAGAAATGAGGCACTGTAATTGTACAGGCCAAAGGAAAATAAGAGATAGATCATTTTAGAATGGACTCACAGATAATGAAATGCCGTATTTATACAGATTCCAAGAAAATAAGACATCATATTTATATGGATCCCAAAGAGGAATAAAAGTCCATTTTTAGATGGACTCAGAAAGGGTGAGATACTGTATTTGTACAGTTCCCACAGAAAATGAGACATCATATTTATATGGATCCCAAAGAGGAACAAAAGATCATTTTTAAATGGACTCAGAAAAGATGAGATACTGTATTTGTACAGTCCCCAAAGGAAATGAGACATCATATTTATATGGATGCTCAAAGGAAATGAGAGATTATTTTTTAATGGATTCAAAAAGAATGAAACACCGTATTTATACAGGTTCAAAAGGGATGAGACATCATAATTGTATGGGCTCAAAGAGAATGAGAGATAATTTTCAAATGGGCTTGGAAAGAACGAGATACCGTATTTATACAGGCTTCAAGGAAATGAGACATTATATTTGTATGATGCTCAAAGAGGATAAAAGACCATAGTTGTATGGACTCGAAGAGAATGAAATACCGTATTTTTACGGATTTCAAGAAAATGAGAGATCATACTATGATGCTCAAAGATAATAAGAGACCATAGTTGTATGGACTCGAAGAGAATGAGACACCGTAGTTGTACAGGCTCAAAGGAAATGGGACACCATAATCGTACGGGTCCAAAGGGAATGGGACATTGTAGTTGTACAGGCCCAAAGGAAATAAGAGACCATAGTCATATGGACTCGAAGAGAATGAGACACCGTAGTTGTACGTGCTCAAAGAAAATGGGATATCGTAGTCGTATGGACTCGAAGAGAATAAGAGACCATTTTGGAATGGACTCAGAGAGAGTGAAATACCGTATTTATATGGATTCTAAGGAAATGAGACATCATATTTGTATGATGCTCAAAGAGAATAAGAGACCATTTTTGAATGAACTCAGAGAAAACGAAATACCATATTTATACGGATTCTAAGGAAATGAGACATCATATTTGTATGATGCTCAAAGAGAATAAGAGATATGATAATTTGAGTTTTGACAGAGATATCAGAAAAAGGAAATCGAAATCTCCATTTAACAACTTTGGAAGCAAAGGATTTAATAACACCATATAATAAAGGACTTTCAAGGCCCGAATTTGATATGCCACATCATTAGCAGCCATCCCCAGCTTAAGGCATTCTGACCTCCTTCTATTCTTTCATCAGAGGTATTCTTCAAAGATCTTTCGCCATTCATGACAGTCCTGCTTTTTCCAAGTTTCTCAGAACCTGTTGCTGAACCTGTTTTCAGAGTGATTGCACCCTACAACAATTCTTAAAATAGAATTTGTAAAAAATTTCTAAAAATAAAACCCCAGACATTTGTAATAAAATGACAATATAAGAAAGATTACTCAAGTACTCCCGTGATGCTTCTGACTTATCAGTATTTTCTTTTGGGTTAGGCTTAGCCTCTTTTAAAGAATGTTTCTCTATTAATAAACATCTTCACTTATTATTTAAAACAGTATGTATTTTTCTACCAACCTTCTGATTGCTAGAAATTAATGCCCCTAGTTTCAGGAATCATTGTTATTAGCTTTGCCTGACATACTGTGATTTCAGAGATCAATGTAATTCTTCTTGCGTGAACTCAACCTTACCACGACCAAGTCTCCTTTTTGGATTTTTAACTTGGCGGACCGCTCGGCCTTAACTTTTGCCCGAATCGCCTTTTCAGGTTTTTCGACTCAGCAGGCCACCCCCTTAACTTTTGCCTAAGCCGCCCTTTCAGGTTTTCAACTTAGCAGGGGAATAATCCTAAATTTTGCCTAGATTGCCTTTTCAGGTTTTCAATCTAGCGGATCTTCAAGCTCCATTTCTTTCTTTTTTTTTTACTTGAACAGCAAAAGGACTTTATAGGTGAAGTAGGGCTTTTCAAAGAATGGCTTTAGGTTTTTGCAAAAATTTCGACCGAACCTGTGAACAGGTTGCCTACGTATCCCAGTGTAGGAATCAGGTCATGCGTAGTTCAGGGCAAATGCCCCTATTTTAATTTTTCTTTTCTTTTCTTTTTGCATGAATCTTTTTCTTTTATCATGACCGAACTCGTTTTGACCGAGCTGCCTACGTACCCCAGTGTAGGGATCAGGTCTTGCGTAATTCAGGGCGGATACCCCTAGTATATTGGGTTTTTGAAGGAAAATATTACTTAGGCTCAAAAGAGTTCGCAAAAGGTTATATATTTTTCTATCTTGGGCTATGAATTTGGGATTTATTCGGCCAAAAGACGGCCTTATGGTGCTCAAGCATAGAACCTCTTGAGTTGATCGAGGTTTGTTGGTTCTGGTAATATTTCTCCATTTAAATTACGGAGCTTGACGGCTTTTCCGGGTAAGATTTGGTCCACAATGTACGGTCCTGACCAATTTGGTTTGAATTTGTCCCTTGGGTCAAACACTGGCGCTCGATTCTCTTTTAGAACAAGATTGCCTTCTTCTAAATCTCTGATCTTAACCTTTTTATTAAAGGCCCGGGGTATTCTGCGCTGGTAACCCTGCACATGATAAAGCGCCTTTAACCTCTTCTCATCTAGCATGTTCAACTCTTTATATCTGGCATCTGCCCATTCATTTTCTGGCAACTTAGCTTCAGTTAACACTCGGAGCGAGGGTACACGGATCTCAACAGGTAGCACTGCTTCCATCCCATAAACAAGAGAATAAGGGGTTGCCCCAGTTGAAGTTCTAATTGATGTTCTGTAAGCCCACAAGGCGTACGGTAGCTTACTCGACAAATCCTTATAAGTTTCTGACATTTTACTAATGATAGTCTTGACATTTTTGTTTGCAGCTTCTACCGCTCCATTTGTCTATGGTCGATAAGGTGAGGATTTATTATGCTTAATCTTGAACTCTTGGGAAATAGTGATTACTTCCTTTTTGAAATGAGATCCATTATCTGAGATAAGTTCATGGGGAATTCCATATCTGCATATGATATTGGTGCGTATGAATTTAGCAACTGATGCGGATGTAAGCTTTGCGTAAGAAGCAGCCTCAACCAACTTGGTGAAGTAGTCAATGGCAACAAGTATGTACTCGTGACCATTAGACGACTTGGGTGAAATCTTGCCAATAATATCAATTCCCCACACCAAAAACGGCCAAGGAGAGGTAAGAGAATGCAATTCGGTTGGTGGTACATGGATGAGATTCGCATGTATCTGACATTTATAGCATTTCTTCACAAATGTGTGACAATCTGCTTCCAATGTTGGCCAATAGGATCTTCCTTGCCAACATCTTCCCATTCATATGAGGCCCACACACTCCTTCATGAATATCTGCGAGAATTTCTTCTGCCTGATCTTTAGTGGCACATAAGAGTTGAATTTCGTCGAAAGACCGTTGATATAACTCTCCTCCACAAATGACAAAATTAGCTGCCAATCTCTGTAAAGTCCTCCTTTCTTTATTCGAGGCCTCGTCGGGATGCCCCTGGTCTGAGATGTAGTTCTTTATGTCTGTGTACCATGGCTTACCATCGGGACATCTTGCAGCTATTTCTATAGCATCAACATATGCAGGAGCCCATTGCTCCTGAACCGTGATGGGTCTCATCTTCATATTGTGAAGTATGTCAATCATAGAAGCTAACGTCGCTAAGGCATCGGCGAATCTATTCTTCAACCTTGGTAAATAACTGAAAGTGATGCACCAGAATTGTTGAACAAGAACGTCCAAGTATTCATGATATGGCTGTAACTTTTCTTCTCTGGTTCTCCACTCTCCCTGAGTTTGGCAAATGATTAACTTCGAATCTCCATATACGTCAAGATCCTCTATGCCTAAGGCCAATGCGGCCTCAAGTCCAACAATGCATGCTTCATACTCTGCCATATTATTGGTGCAATTAAATTGTAATTTAACGGCAAGGGGAACATGCTCATTTCGGGGTGACACAAGCAATGCCCCTACTCCTTGCCCTATTTGGTTTGCTGCTCCATCAAAATAGAGGGTCCAACCACTTTCTGGATATTCATCTTCTACCATCATGATCTCTTCATTTGGGAACATCGGCTTGAAAGGCTGACTTTCTTCTCGGGGTGCTTCTGCCAATTGTTTAGCAATGGCTCGGCCCTTTACTGATTTTTGAGTTACATAGGTGATGTCGAACTCAGACAACAATAATTACCATCTGGCAGTCCTACCTGTCAGGGCCGGTTTTTCAAAGAGATACTTCAGAGGATCCATCTTTGACAAAAGCAGGACCTTATGTGATAAAATGTAATGTCTGAGTCGCTGAGTAGCCCAAACCAAGGCTAAGCAGGTTTTTTCCAGGACAGTGTACTTCTGTTCATACTCCAACATCTTCTTGCTAAGATAATATACAGCCTTTTCGTGCTTGGTTTCTGGATCTTGCTGTGCTAACATACAACCAATGGTGATTTCTGCTACTGACAAGTAAAGCAGCAATGGATGTCCCGGCATTACTGGTGCTACTATCGGTGGTTCAGACAAACTTTGCTTTATCTTCTCAAAGGCCTGTTGACATTCCTCTGTCCATTCTTTGGAAGTATTTTTCTTTAAGAGCTTAAAGATAGGTTCGCAAGTTGATGTAAGATGAGCAATGAATCGTCTTAGGAACTGTATCCTTCCTAGGAATCCTCGAATTTCCTTCTCGGTTTTAGGCGGCGGCATCTCCTGGATAGCCTTAATCTTCTGAGGATCTACCTCTATACCCCTTTGGCTGACAATGAATCCTAGCAACTTACTAGAGGTAACCCCGAACACACACTTGCTAGGATTCAGGCGAAGCTGGTATTTGAGTATTCTTTCAAAGAACTTCTTAAGATTCGGGATATGATCTCTCCTTTCCTTGGCTTTTACAATCATATCATCGACATAAACTTTGACTTCTCTATGTATCATTTCATGGAGTAAGGCTGTAGCTGCTCTTTGGTACGTTGCACCGGCATTCTTAAGACCAAATGGCATTACCCGAGAGCAATAGGTCCCCCATTGTGTAATGAACGAGGTCTTAGTCATGTCCTCGGGTGCCATCTTAATTTGATTGTAGCCCGAGAAACCATCCATGAAAGATAGTAATTCATGCCCGGCCGTATTGTCTACCAGGATATCGATATGTGGTAGAGGGAAATCATCTTTTGGACTTGCCTTGTTCAAATCCCTGAAATCTACACACATTCTCACCTTCCCATCTTTCTTTGGTACAGGCACTATGTTTGCAAGCCATTCTGGATATTCCACTACTTGTAGAAACCCAGCAGTCAGCTGCTTAGTAATTTCTTCCTCTATTTTCAAGATCCACTTGGGCTTCTTTCGCCTTATTTTATGCTTTTTAGGTTTAATTTCTGGTAACAAAGGCAGCTTGTGTTGGACGATGTCTTCACTCAACCCGGGCATATCTTTATAAGACCAGGCAAAAACTTCTTTATATTCCCTAAGTAGGTGTATTAATTCATCGCGCTCTTCAGGAGATAGAGTATTTCCAATTCGTATTTCCTGTATTAAATCTTCTGTTCCGATGTTTATAATTTCGATTTCATCTTTAAGAGGTTGGGCTCGGCGTTCCTCCTCTTGTTTGAGCATATGCTGCAACTCAATGGGAGTTTCGTCGATCCATTCTTCCTCGTCTGAGGAGGGAGTGTTATCATTATTAAAGTCAGAAGCAAACACAGAGACATACTGAGAATCAGATTTCATTGACTTGAAAGAAATTACATCATCATCATTGGACTCATCCTGAACAGGCTCAGGATTCACATTATAAATAAAATCAGAAAATGACTCGCCTGGACTAGGCACTGACACGGACTTAATCGACTTGACTGGACTCGACTTAGCAATAAGATAAGTAGGGAAAACATTAGAACTCCAGTTTGAAAGATTTTCTGTTGCAGGTGCAATCTGACTCTGAGGTTCAGCAAAGATAGAATCGCTCTGAATAGCCGCTACTAGCACATCTTCACGGTCTGTATCTTCTTGTTCTTCAGAATGGTCTAAAACTAGCAATTCCTGCCAAGCAACATCAGGCTCATCTTTTTCAAACAAGGACTCCAACAAATCTGACTCAAGAAAGACTAACCAGTCTTCAACAGTTTTCTCAACATAATGCACCGGCGGTTCTGTTTCTGGGAGAGCAAGGCCACTAAATATTTCAAAACCAGGTATCATGATTCCTGTCACCGAGTCATACCATGGTTCGGAAAACCCATAGTATGGTGAAGTCTCACCTTCCCTGACTTTAAGGAGTATGGAGCCATTGGGAGTACCCCTCCGGTGTGGCGAATTTCTTCCCTCAATTTCAACAATTCTTCCATGGCTTCTTCATCTTCCTCAGTAGGTACATATCCAAGACCAAAAGTTCCATGGTTTGCTTTGATTAGGCGCCAGTGAGACGCATAGCTTGGATCACGGCCCAAATTCATGCCAGGAAAGTAATTCATTTTTCTCATTATCTTGGCAACCATAGGACTGATGGCAAAAGGTAAACACAACTTCTCCTGAGAGGCCTCTTCATAGGAAATAGCAGCAACGTCGAACGCGAAACCATTCAAGTTGTAGTCTTCTGCTTTTACAACTGGGAGGATCAGAGTTTCTCCTGTTATTTGTCCTATTTCTGGCTCTCCGTCACCTCTGATAGTGATCAACTTTCCATCTTAGATGAACTTCAATTTTTGATGAAGGGTTGAAGCAACAGCACATTCCTTATTCAACCAGGGACGTACCAGAAGCATATTAAACGAGGCCTTGATGTCAATAACCTGAAACACAACTTCAAAGTCTTGACCACCTACAACAATCTTGGTAGTAAGGACCCCGACTACATTTCTGCGGGTGTTGTCATATGCAAGGATTCCAAGGGTTGATTCGGCAAAATCAGTGGGGCCGAAACCCAAGGTAATGGCAGTTCTCAACGGACACACATTCAATGCAGATATGATATCTACTAACACAGATGGTACTTTCTTGCCTTCACAGACAATAGTGACATGAAGAGCTCTAGCATGATTCCGACCTTGAGGAGGCAGCTCCTGATCTGAGAAACTAATGACTCTGGCGGCCTGAGTTAGAGCAACAACTTCAGCCAGTTGCTTTGGAGATATTTCTGAGGATACCTGTGTAGTATTCAATTCTTTTAACACGGCTTCCCTGTGTTTCTTTGATGCTATCAATAATCCCCAAACAGATATAACAGCCTGAGTTTTTTTCAACTGCTGCACAACCTCATCATTTGGGTCTTTCACATATTGCGGCTCTTCTCCTCGAGCCAATGCCCCTGGATTTTCGACTCTTAGTTCAGCAGGTTTGAAGATCCTTCCTCCCCTAGTAACATGTCTGACCTCATCTAGCTCTGGCTCGTCATAAGTAATAACTTGAGGAACTTGTGGCTCATAGGTGATCACCATGGGGGATACAGACTCTATTAAGTATGACTCATCACAGAAGATGATTTGAGGTTCATAAATGGGTTCTAAGGCACAGATGAGGGTAAGAGGGTCAAACTCAGAATCTCCTATGGTTATGGCGTTAATGGCAGCAGGAGGATTGGCATGACCAAGTAGCGGGTTTTGGGTAACATTGGGTCTTGGTTGGAATGCAATGCCTTTCTCATCAATGAGTTTCTGAATTCTAAATTTCAAGACAATGCAGTTGTCAGTAAGATGACCAGGACCCCTGTGATACTCACAGTGTTGGTCAGCTCGCCAATTTGCAGGTAGAGGATTGGGGGGAGGCCGGATGGCAGGTAGGGTTATGCGACGTGAGGCAAGACACTGCTTAAGTACCTCTGAAGATGGAATAGGAAGAGGGGTAAATTCTACCTGGGTTCGTTGTCGAGGTGCAGCCGCGGGTTGGGCATAGTCCATCACTAGAGGTTCCTGGGACCTAGATGACTGAGCATTGGAACGAGAAATATTACTAACTTGGGTCGGGGGAGACTTCTTGAAATCCCTGGTGTTTGGGTTACTACTGTTGAATACACCTTGAGCCATAACCTCCTCTATTTGGGTGCCTGCCACGATGAAATGTTTGAACTCCGGATAATACTGTAAAGACATGTGATACTGGAGTTGGGGGGAAATATTCTTCATAATTATTTGGACCTGCTCTTCCTCAGAAGGGCGCTCCATCATTTGCGCTGCTAGTCTCCTCCATCTTTTCACGAAGGTTAGAAAAGATTCCTTTTGAGTCTTGCTTGGTTCTCTCCAAATCTTTTCTAGTGATTTATGTCCCACCATCGTATTTAAACTGCTTAATGAATTGTTCACCAATGTCCTTCCATGTCTTATAACGGGTTTTGTCTAGGACCATGAATCATCTCCTAGCAACTTTAGTAAGTGAAACATGGAACAGTTGAGCCATCTGCTCAGGAGATAAGCCTTGAGGCTGACACATGATGGTAAACATCTGTAACTGGGTGATTGGACAACCCACACCATCATATTTATCAAAATCGGGCATTTGAAAATTGGCAGGGAGACGGATTTCTAGAAACAATGTAAGAACACTTGGGTTGAAACCACCCTGGTCCTGAAGCTGGATGTCTTGAACTTTCCTGGTAAGACTTTCTAATTTCTCCATAACTGTCTTATCAACCGTGGACTGAGAAGGCTTACTGCGAACCTCGCTGTACTGTTCTTTTTCTAAGTCTTCTTCGGTTTTATCAGGGATAGGGATGAACACTGGCTGGGCAGCTGCTGCTGAAGTAGCTGTATGGTGCATAGGCCCTTTATCTTTGGAAGACGACGACCCCAACTTCTCAGAAAGCTGAGCCTTGATGACTCGTTTCTCCTCTTTGAGCTCTTGAAGTTGCTGGAGAATTAAGGTGAGTATTGGTAACAGCAACGGGTGGAGGATTATCTTGGTTTTCTGCCATTGGCGAGGATGAGGGTGAGAAAGAAGCAGATGACGGGGTCCTCAGAGAAGGTGGTGGAGAGACAGATTTCCTCTCCAACCGTGAAGAAATCCGAACCCAAGGAGTAGTAGGCTTAGCTATGGTGTTACTGCCCTGAAATATTTGAAAGACATATTTTAAAATCACAGAAGGAAGCAGACAATGATACATACATAGACCAGGATAATGAGAGAGAAAGATGAACTTTATTGATCAATCATTAAAGCTTGAGTACATGGTTCACTTTTATTAAATCACAGATAAACTGACAGGACTAAAAAGACTAAACATTCTTTCTAGACTTTTTCTTCGGACGATAATCTTCCTCAACTGACTCCTTTAAAGGTTTGATGATTTTGACATCCCAAGTAGATGAAACGGCTCTGACGATCTTGGGCTTAAGATCCTCAGGCGGATAAAAATGACGAAGGGGAGGCGCAATAGATTGCTCCCTTCCATACTGAAGCAGAATCCTGGCAGGAACATAAAAGGAAGTCTTTTTAAGACCAAGAAGGCGAACGTAGTTAGCTTCTCCAGTGTTGAAGACAGCTTCTTGGATTCCAGGAATTTGCCAACAAATCTGATCTTGTTGGCGAGAACTTAACCAATCAGCTCAATCGCTTTTATGATCGAAAGAAACACCATGACGCCACTCATTAAAGGTATACAATGTATGATAAAAATGGACAGGAGCTGCAATTTTTAGCTTGTGGCACAACCACACTTGGAGTAATGCAGGACATCCTGAGAATGACCCATTGAAAGAGCGAACATAACGACCTGGATCTGAGCTAGCACGAAGGCGAGCCATATCATCTAACCCATTGAAGGTTTCTACAAGTATAGCAGGAATTGGATTGGCGCCACGATCCATTTGATCAACGAGATCCAAAAGAACAGCCGACGCCAAACGAGAAGGCTAGACAGTTAGGAACCTAGCAAAAGAGCAGAATCTCAAAGCGCGACGTCGGGCCTTTTGAATATCAACAGTACCAATGTGTCCAATAGGAGGGTAAATGTCGATCAGTTGTTGCATGGACACTTCTTGGCCTTTTATGAAAGAGTCCATGGATTCATCTGATTATTTATTAAGCGAAGGAACAAAGGATGATAATCCGCCACACAGGATGGCTTCACCAGAGGGTCATCCACAGGATATTCCAACAAGGCACACCATTATTCAAAAGTGGGACACATTTCTTGGTTGCCAAAACGGAAGACATGATGATCAGGATCCCAACACTCTGTTGCTATGTAGCCAAAGAGATTTTTCTCTTGGTCACTTATGGCATAGATGTGTGATTCCTTTAATGTACCACGGATCCAATCGAGAATTTTACGAGTAGACATGGTGCCTGTAAGCCAAGAGAAGGGATACAAGAAGGATCAAGATTACATAAACATGAGATTGGGACAAGTTCCTGCCAGTTTAAAGAAAGTATGAAGACATGATCGAATCGTATGAATGAAAGACACCTGATCAAAAGATTAGATGAGATTACATAAGATTACCTTCAACGGGTAGATCGAGGATAACTAATCCTATGAGATCTTAGGAAAGATGGGATTTATATTCTAACCCCAAAGGGAAAGTTTTTTAATCTTTTTTACATTTTGACAAGGGTTACCTGAAGGCATCAATCCTAATCCTAATCTAACGGAGTGGAGAGAGGATCTCAACTTATGACTTTGTTTGTGTACCTAAAGACCAATCGTAGCCATTGGAAGATGGACTACGGCCTAATCTAGACACAAATGGGTAGGATATTCTAAACTAGGCTCACACACGTGATGCTCGTGTGTTCGTATACTACATCCATGTGTGGGTTAATCTAGGGGTAAGGCCAAGAGTTCCCTTAGCGCGAATCCGTGCTCAATATACTGTACCAGTGTCCGGCGTATCAGTACGTGAACAAGAGATCTGTTTACGCACCATAAAGGTACTAAGCTAAGAGTGCAATGCTTTTCTAGCACAGAGGCACCAGGTGATGAAATCCCAATCAACCATGCTAGATAACACTCTGGGTTCCTAAAATAGGATGTGTGTGCATGTGAGATACAAGAGTTTAGATGCAAGTGATGTAAGTGTGTGCAATATGTTTGCGCAATCTATGATGCCTTCAGGTTTTGTTAGATTAAGTTTGAGTATTATGTGATGAAAAAGTAAACAAACTAATCTACCAAGCATATAAGAGATAGAGTTTCTATGAGCCAGTTAAATTAAATTCAAATAAGTTATCCTTTGATATTTTAATGAAGTTAGGTGGTCCCCAGCAGCGTCGCCAACCTGTGGGATCCGATCCCGCGAGAGGGGCGGGGCGCGAGCCGCCTCCCTCTCTCTTGGTCTCTCGTACCCACGCGAATGGCGTGTGCTTTTTATTATTGATTTTAATTACCCAACCAAGCAGGTAGCAACCAAGCCATAGGGTGCAAACAAACGTGCAACCCAGTACCCATAAGGGCAGAGGTAAGCCGCCGAGCCTAGCAATGTGTGATTTAATTCAACTTTTCCGTGAACTTGGGATCACTAAGGCAATCCAAATTTAACGCAAAAGAGAGTGACAGAGTCGCCACCTACATGAGGGATCTAGGACCCACAATTGACCAAAAATTTATACTCGTTACCTGGTTACGAGAATGGAAGGTATGGGGAGTTACCACCACATGCACCATTCCTGCCCGATAATCAGTCTTCAATTCCAAAAGTTAACTCTTTTGAATTTCTTTTAAATGGCTCATTTAACTCTATATTAATGTGTGAACTACGTGACATACATTCTAAAATCTAATTTCAATGTAATTCCTAAATGTGTATCTTGATTTTCTTAATTTGTTTGAATTCAATCTAAGTGAAAGTTCTCATAAAATTCTAATTTCATGTAAAGTCCTAAGTGATTTCATTACTTTTAATTTAGGATTAATATACAAAACCCCACTACTTATGTGTGGAGCCGACTCGGGCTTGGTATGCCACTCAAGTATCCAAGTTGCCTACGTATCCCAGCCTTACTGGAATCAGAGTCGATCGTAGTTCAGTGCACCTAAACTAAGCTACTTATGCCTAACTCATCTAGGACACCGATCTACACTAGATTGACTGTTTCAACAGTTTCAAGAGAAATTATTTAGTTCAAGTTGAAGATTTTATTATCCTATGACTTCATCTAAGATGCTATATGGTCCTAGCTAAGTGCACGACGTTCCTTAGACTAATGCAGGTTAACCTACATCCTAGGTAACTAGGCCCGTCCTATGAAAACGTGGGGTAACTAGTGTAACTAGATCTACGGCACGGTTGCTATCCGTAGCAAACGGCCGTGATGAGGCTGAAATATTAACTCTAGGACTCCCTAAAACCTAGGACACAACGAGACGTAAGTGTTCCTAAGGGGCCCTAAAGGTTCCTACGATAGGAGATCGTAATCCAACGGCTCCTAAGATGCTGATCGAGTTAATTCGATTTGTTAAACTTAATGATTTTCAATTTTTGAGGATTTTTTATTCCTAAACATCTAAGGAATACTAAAGGCTCTATGGTTCGAAAGTTTCGGCCTCGAATCGCAACCATGGAAGGGAATTGTGCTCTCAACACTTGTATAATTTAGCACGTAAATTATAGTATCTTATTGCCTGGCATATTTCTCAGAATTTTCGTGGACAGTGGACCTCGGAGCCAATATTCACTATAATTTACGCACTCCAATTATGCAGGATTAATCGCAATTAGTATACGATTACGGTTGCGATCTCGGCAGTTAGACTATCGCGGTATAGCGAATTTACAATGGAGATCTACGAACCCTAAGGTATTCTGTTTCAAACAAGTTAGGGATTAAATTAATGATGTAAAGTTAAGATTTTTTGGAGGTTTTTACTGACTTTTGTCTTGATTTGCTATTAAATTATGATTTATTAACATTAAGACCAGATTGCTAGGATTACACAGAAACCTTAAGCAATCAAACCCCAAATCAGTTGAAACTTTTCCAGTAACAAGATATGGATGATTATGGCTTACTTGAAAATTTTCATGAATTATCATTAAGATTTGATATTAATTTCTGATTTTCCAAAATTTAAATCAGATTATAGATTAACACAGTAACTTATAGCATATCAATTTCAAATTAATCCAAACTTTCACAGAATAGAGATCTAGATTATCATAGCTTTTGGAAAACTTAAATGAATTTTCATTAAGATTTGTTATCAATTTCCAATTTCTCAAAATTCAAATCAGTTCATAGATTAACACAGTAACTTATAGCATATCAATTTGAAATTAATCTAAACTTTCACAGAATAAATATAATTATGAAATTAGACTACGGTATGACTTTCATGGACTTTTATTACGATTTGATGTCAATTGAAATTCACACAAAAATCGGATGAAACCAAAGAATTACTTAAAAAGCAAACCTAATAGTATCCTAAAATCAAATAAAAAATTTCAGTAGATATATAATAGATTATAAAATTTTCTATCAAAATTTCAAAACTTAAAAATTAAATCTCCTGCATAAAATTGATTTTTAAATAGAAAAGGAGAATTTGTTTCCTAGGAATTGAAACCCATTTATTAAAATAAATTACAAAACCATATTAAAACTTTGCAAAACCAATTGAAAATTTTTATCTAACATTTCAGTAACCAAAGTTACTGGTTTGTAAAGAAAAATTTCTAAAATTTACTAATTTAATACGAAAATGAATTACGGCACGTAAAACGAAAAAGAGATTAGAAAACAAATAAAAAAATATTTTTCGAAAAACAAATTTCATGAGAAATTCAATTTATTATCGAACATTAATTCTGGAGAGTTTCATCAATTTGTAAAACATTCTGATATTTATTAAAAATGGCCGAAATTTAAAATAATTTAAAACCGGATTAAACAAATTAAAAAAAATCCAAAAATTTTTAAGTTTTCTGAAAATCAAAACATTGGTTTGGAAACAAGATTTCACAAATTTTGGACATGGTTTGATATACTTTTGGATTCGTTCATCAAGAAATAACCCCTTTCGGGATTATTGTTTGAAAAATAGAATGAAAATTAAAACGGCCAAACCGCGATTGGAAATTAAGTTTCCAGTAGTATTTTATTTTATAGAAATCCCAAAAAATATTAGTTTTTAAATTCTAACACTTGCTTTGATAATTTGATTTAAATCTATATTGAATAAAAAAACGAAAGAAAATCATTATTAAATGGAGGAAATTTAATTTTTTTGTGAAATTTTGAATTTTGAAAAATTATAATCTATATTATAACATACTGGAATTTCAAGGAAAAATTCATTGATTTGATCTATCAAAAGTAAAACCCTAGCATGCTTTTCTACTTTTGATATTACAAAGATAAAGATCCTACCGTTGATCGCGCTCCTTATCTCTAGGGTGCGTAGATCCGAGGTATACGCTTTGTCGCACCCTTTTATATGATGAAGAAGACCCAAAGAACACCCCAAAGATCCTTCATGTGTTATTTGTTGAAGAAGAAAAGGGATTTTAAGAATCCCTTTTGTGAAGAACCCTTGAGAGATATGAACACACTTCAAGAGAGGATATTTTTTTTATTTTTTTATTTTTTCTTGGGAGGAGAGAGAAAAAGGACAAATTTGGATTTTTTTAAATCTTTTCTAGGATTGTTTGCTTTGATTTTTAAACAAAAAAAGCTAGGGTTAAGAGAGATATAGTAATTTACAATGTAAGAGCTCATTTTTTGGCTTGTTTCCAATTTTTTCCTCTTGCTTTCTTTCTTTCTTGTTTCCAAATTGGATTTAATTCCAATCTTAGTTTCTTGTCAATCAAGACATGCTATTCTCATTCCACATTGCTTCTTTGGAAGAAAACCTTTTTAAGCAATCATTCATCTTTTCCTTCTTTCCTTCTTTTCATTTTTTATTCTTTTTATTTTTCTTTTAACAAATATGATGTCACCATTGTGACATCATCAAGGTTGGGTGCTCAACTCATGTGGGTCAACCATGTGGGCCGCCCACCATGGTGGCTGACCCATATGGATGAACCCACATGAGCTCCATCTTTGCGGGCTTTAGCCCAATGGGCCATTTCACACGGGTTTCGGGTTTTTCCGTAAAAAATCAATAAAATCTTTCTAAATTCAACATCCTATATATTGACCCAACCCATTTGACATTTATGATGCATCCCTCACACATGATCGGACCATCTTTTTTATAAAATAACTTTTCGGACCAAAATGCCCCTATTTGACTGTTAAACATCCAAATGCGACCAAAATACCCTCAGATTGGTTCACCCCTAAAGGGAAAAATTAAAAATGGAAAGTCTTTGTGGTCATATTCCAAAAATTTAAACTTTTAAAATTGGGTCCTTTCAGAGAGTAATTTTAAACAGGATCATTTGGTATCCCCTGAAAATACCCAAAATGCCCTCAACACTTAGAATTTCCAAATTAAGCGAAACTCCTGAGAAATTCTAAATTTAGCAGGTTTTCCAAAATTCAGGAAATCATTCATAATCTCTCAGACATATTTCGGGGATCAAAAGAATTATACAGGAAAAGACCAAATTACCCCGATGTGCTAGAATTTGGAGAGACTAGGGAAAATCCTGAGAAATTCTAAAAATAGCAGATTTTCGAAAATATATGAACGGACTCAAGATTTCTTAGACACAACTTAGGGACCAAATATGATATGTTTGAAAATATTTAAAATACCCCCGAAGTGCAAGACTGAGAGAAAATCTTGAGAGATCTAAATTTAGCAGGTTTCCCAAATCTTACGAAATTACTCCTAATCCATCAGTCGTACCCTCGAGATGGTTTTGGACATATAAGAAATGATTGAAAGATCCATAAGATGATGAAAATGTGGAAGCCCCATGAGTTTCTAAAAATAAGAGCTTTTTCAAAATTTGTAAAATCACTCAAGATTTCTCAAATATAAGTCGGGGGTCAAACGAGACACATCGGGAATAACCAAAATATCCCTGCAGTGCAAAATAGGCAAAAATGAGGAAAACCCTGAAAATTCTAAAAATAGCAGGTTTTTCATTTGCTTGGAAACTTGAACTTTCATCTTCCAGAGGCCAAAGGAACCCCGTAGAGACCTTCAGGATCGCGAATCAACTTCAAAATTCCCATAATGAAATGAAATCTACCCTAAAATGCATGGATACCTAATGTAATGCTGAATACGAATTCAAAACTCGATTATACTACCGAATCTTTTACTTTTTAAAGCGTAGCAAAATGGGGGTGTCTACAACTGACCACTAACATAGTGAAACTGAAAAGATGCAAATACAACTGATCAAACCAGAAGTTCTCACTAAAAATGGGTTCTAAGCTAATTGAGGCTATACATGGGGATTGAGGAAAGGTAAACTGATTCTAAAGAATAGCAGTCATGCTCCAAAATATTTTGCCAAAAATTCAGCAGCATAACGGTTAGACAAGAAAGTCAAGATAAGGTAAACTCATGGTTTTCCTAATTCTAAGAAATAGCGGTTATGCTCAAAATGCTCTAGATAAAATCCGACAGCATAACGACGCTAGATAAGAAAGTCAAAGTAAAGTAAACTCATGATTTTCCTAACTTTAAGAAATAACGGTCATGCTCAAAATGTACTGGACAAAATCCGGCAGCATAACGGCGCTAAACAAGAAAGTAAGGTGAACTCAGGATTTTCCTAACTCTAAGAAATAGCGGTCATGCTTAAAATGTTCTTGATAAAATCCGGTAGCATAACGGCGCTAGACAAAAAAGTCAAGGTAAGGTAAACTCATGGTTTTCCTAACTTTAAGAAATAGCGGTCATGCTCAAAAATATTCTGGATAAAATCCGGCAGCATGACGGCTATACAAAGGATTCTCATAGCTCAACCAAAGGGTATGTGAATAGAAAAATTAGTAGTACAAGACTTTTAATAAGAATACTAATACTCAACTGACAGTAACCAGGTAAACTCACAATCGGCAAATGAAATGTGGTCATAGGAGAAAGATAATCAAATGAATAACTGACTGCAGATGAGAATGTATGACAACGAATGAACTCCTATAATCAACAGATCAAAGGACCAATCATGGCCAAGGTAATGGTGATCAAAAGCCACTAACTAGATCTAGATCTGAATAAGGAATGGATATAACAGATTGAAATAAATAAGGAACTCTAACTAAGAGGAGAACCCTAATATACATAATCAGTATATATAGGTATACACACATATACATATATCCTAACCAGGGGCACTAGCTCTAATCTTAATCTAGCGGAGTCAAGGAAGTCTCGACTCAAGACAGACTGATGAGTGTACTATGACCGTACTGTAACAATGTAAAATGAGCTACCATAGTCTACAAATGGGACAAAGCTCCTAACTCTAAGCTCCACATGTGTAAGCAACACACGTTCGACCCTTATATGAATGCAATATACTTATATAAACACGTGTACTTCCTAGTTGGATTTCACTAAGTCAGTAAGTATATACATAATATATAAAACAAAGTAGGGCTCCGAACTCAATCTATCGGGTACCATGCGTATGAACCATACTTAACATGTATAAAACAAGTACGCCCCATGTTATACATAGTATGCTTCATTGCTCATCAGCTGCTGTAGACAAAAGTACGCCCAATGTCTACGACTGCAGCACTGTCGCATAACTTCAAAATAGATCCAGCAGTCCTGTCAGGGTAGTGACATCCCAGTCTGGCACGCACTGTATCTATTTTCGTAGAGCTAAGAATAATGAAAACAATGAAAAAAGTAAAGCATAAACAATATGATAACATATGATGTGCAGTGTGTGAATCCCTCGTTTTAATTATGCACCTATCTGGTGCCCCTAGATTCTAACGATAGAATTCCCATTTAAAATGATTTTAGCTCAAAATTCTTCAAAGTTAGTAAAAATGGCATTTTTATAGAGTCAGGCAATATTTCAAAAAAATCCCCAACAGAGTTGCCAGCCTGTGGACCCCGATCCTGTGAGGACGAGTGCGGCGAGGGACGTGAGATCCCCCTGCAGTCCTCAAAGATCTCCACATGTGAAGGAGAGCTCTACCAAGGAACTCTCAAAATATGTGCCACTCTCACAGCATAGCATGAGTGGCGATACATAACGAATGAGATACATCTTGATCCGGAGCCAGGGCTCGAAACCGAGATGTACCTAAAAATAACTCAGAGTCGTCATCCATGGATAAGCCATGGAACCCCAAAATCAAATCCTCTGTGCAATGGATAACCATAAATATAAATGGGCTCGTGCCTGATTACGAATGGAGAAGGTCCGAAGAGCACCCCCAATTCGTCCGAGTGCAAGCATTTGGTCTCTTATGCCATTTTCATTAACTCCAAAGAAGTTTGGGTAAAAATCATGTGAAATGGGAACAAATATCCCCGAGTGAACGTCTACCTAATCATGCATGACTCGGGGATGAAATAATAAGCACACATAAAGTAAGATAAAAGATGTGTCACCTAATGACAACTAAGTTGTGAGTGACATACCTAACTGGTGTCTAAGTTCTAGTGGACATACACATACAAACTACAGCTAAAGGTATAAGATCAGTACAAGAAAGTAAGAAAACACAACAAAATATACAATAACAATACAACAAATCCTAAGACTCTAAACGATTTAGCCCGAGTCCTCGGATGGTCTGATATTCATCCAAAGAAGCCTACGTATCCCCGCCTCCACAAGAATCAGAGCAACGTAATTCTTCGCGCCTATTCTAGACCTCTATCCTAGACTCAATCTAAAAGACCGGACTAGTTATTAAAGCTTCTTGAGCGATTATTTAAATTCCAATGAATTGTAGATTTTAAGACACCCTATATGCCCTAACTAGATGCATGTTAGCCCTAAGCTAATGCATGTGGTTCCTACAACCTATGTGTAACTAGGCTACGTTTTCTAAAGAAAACAAAGGGTGGACTAGCGCATCCTATTCTAGTCATCAGTCGGCGATGTGGATCGCCAACTGACCGGACGGAGGCGTTCCTATAACACTAAGACAGACCCCTAACTCTAAAACAAGCACACAACAAATAAACAATCAAACAACCTATCAAGAAGAAACTCCTAACTCTAAAACTATCTATCTAGGAGAAACTCCTAACTCTAGAGGAAGATCTTTTGAAAACAAGGTTTTAAAGGTTGCTTATTCAAAAAGATTTAAAATGCTATTTACAAAAGTTTGGCTGGACTTGGGATATAAATCCCAAGCTGCACTACGTACCTCGTGGAAGAGGATCAAGCCAACGTAGTTCGAAACAAACTCTCCTAATTACTACTTCTAAAACACTCAACACTCTAGATTTTTTTAAGATTTTCAAATGTTTTTTATGTTTTAAATTTCTAATATTTTTGAGTTCAATGTTTTTTTGGGTTTTAAAGCTTTTCAAATGTTTTTGAAGCTTAAAGCTTTTCAAATGTTTTTTAAGTTTAAAGAGTTTTCACCCTTTTGGTCAAAGACCTAAGGGAATATACAAAGCAAAACCCTAGGGCCAAACCCTAGGGCTAATAGGGGAAACCCCTAAACCAGGTAAGCTAACTATCAAGGATGACGAAATGATCTAAGATCCCAAGAGGCAAAGCTCTAATGAGACTGGGCAAGTCTCCTGTACACAAAGGACAGATGAGTCAAAGACTCCACAACAGCCACCTTCTTTTTTAGCTCTAATCGGTGGGCTTTATAAGAAGCCCCAAATTAGCACCTCCTAGTTTTATTCATTACACTCTTGTTTGTCCTTTTTCCAAATCAATGTCTACTTCCCACCCTGTTAATCTACCCCACTTTTATTTATAGCTGATTAGAGCCTTTTAAAGAAAAGAAAGGGGGATTACTAATATCAACACATCCTTCTTTTGGTGATTGCACACCCTCCCTCTCTACTACTTTCTATACCTGCCTGCCCTCTTTTTTTTTAGAAATGAAGACTCCCCAACCGAGAGTCCCTTTTTATATCTGGGAAATGATATAATTCATACCACTTTTTCCCCATTGGATAGCCCCACTAAATATTTATGAACCCTTTAACTCTACAATGGGTAATTCAAGTAAGAAATGGAGTAACATTTGACTCTTGATTTAGCTGCACACAAGATTGATATTGACACACCCTTGTTTTAATAACTCACTCCCCTATTGACACTATACTACGCTACAACGCTCGATTGATGAGCGAACCGCGACGGATCCTGACAGGACTTCAGAGGGACATACTTAAGACTCCGACCTACATTAGGACTACTTTTGGGACTCTAGAGCACTACTTTGATGGGATTTTATTCGCACACACCTACTTAGGGTTCAGTCAAAATGGGGTGTCTACAACTACGTTGGCTTGATCATCTCCCACGAGGTACGTAGGCAGCTTGGGATTCTTATCCCAAGTCCTGTCAAACCTTTCAAAATAAATATTTCAAACTTTTCAAAAACACAAAAAGTTTTCAAAACCTTTTCAAAAAGATCTTCCCCGAGAGTTAGGAGTCTGTCTTCGAAGTTTGGGTGTCTTAGAGTTAGGAGTCTGTCCTGGATATGTTTATGCTTTGTGTGTCTTGTTGTGTAAGTGTCCTTAGAGTTTGGAGGCCTCAATTTGTGGTCGGTTAGACACTTAGTCGCGCCGATGGCTAGATTAGGATGCACTTAGTCAGCCCATTATTTTTCTTAGGACATACAGCCTAGTTACACATAGGATGTAGGGCCCACCTGCATTAGACTAGGTTGATTTGTATTACTTTAGGGCATATAGGCGTGTCTAAAATGCTTAAACAACTTAAACATGAGTCGAGTCGTGTCGTGTTGAGTCTAGTGTATTATAGGCACATTTAGGCATCGTAGCTTAGAATAGGCCACCGAACTATGTTGACTCTAATTCTTCCCGAGGCCGGGATATGTAGAGCAGCAGGGATGACCATCCTGGTCCGAGTCAAGTATCACAATAGAGTCTAAGGTTTGTCATGTCGAGTCGTGCGTGGAGTCGAGTTGTACTGTGTGTTTTGTTGTGTTTTCTTACTTTCATGAACAGACCTTATACCTTTAGTTGTAGCATGAATGTGTTTGTCCACCAGAACTTAGACACCAATTAGGCATGACAGTTATAACCTAGCTATGCTTAGCTGACATTTCTTTCATTTATTTTGTGTATATTTATTATTTTCGTCCCCGAGACATGCATGCTTAGGTAGACGTCTTCTCGGGGATATCCGTTCTCATTTCACATGATTTTTGTCCAAAACTCTTCAAAGTTAATAAATAAATGGCATAAGAGACCGGGTGTTTACACTCGGGCGAATTGGGGGCACTTAACACCTTCCCCATTCGTCATCAGGCACGGACTTTTGTATCTCTGGTTATTCGTTGCGACAGAGTATAGTATGGGATCTAGGGCTGACTTCCTTGGATGACGACTCTTTCTTGTTTCAGGTACGTCTCGGTTCCGGGCTTGTCCCCGAATCAAGAGGTATCTCATTTTACATCGCCACTCATGCTGTGAGGGGCACTCTTTCGAGAGTTCCTTGGTAGAGCTCTCCTTCACGTGTGGAGATCTCAGAGGATCGACGGTGATCTCGTGTCCTCGCCAGCTTCCTTGGGATAGGGGTCCACAACGGGTAGGAGCTTGCCATGTTCAAAGGTTTCAATAAATTAATATTGGGCCCATCAAATGTATGTGTAAGCCCAAGAGTCTATTCTCCAATCTTGTTTTGATGATTCTAAACATAATTGATTGTGTTTTTGAATACTAATCAATTTGCTTTGAAGTGTTGTGTTTAAGATAGGATTGATCATTGAAGAAACCAACACTCAACTTGGTCATGCTTGGAGATGTACCAAACAAGAGTCAAAGGAGCTAAGTGGAGCTCACATCATCACTCAAGCAAGCATCCAAAGATGGAAGATCAATTGAAGATAAAGAGGAATTGAAGGTTCATAGGTATAATTGTACATCCCTTCTCTTTAGATTTTCAAGTCAAGGCAAAACGTTTTCAAAGTGTTTTCAAATTATTTTTCAAAGAACACTTAAGAACTTAAAATGGATTAGTGAATGGTTATGTGGTGGACCAACATGTTGGGACCCTCATAAACATTCCAAAATAATCATAGGAGTTGAGTTCCAAAAGCTAAAAATCAAACAAGCAATAAAAATAAAAAACTGCGGATTTTTAGGCTTCTCGGAACTCCGAGAAATGGTCCAGTAGAAAAATTCCATTTTCTGGCCGTTCTCTCGGAACTCCGAGATTTCTCGGAACTCCGAGAATGGTTCTCGGAACTCCGAGAATGGTTCTCGGAACTCCGAGAACCTTACGACAGCTCAAAATATAGTCGTTGGGATTTGAATTAATTTGTGAAAATTGATATCTACACCCCCAAACGGTCATATTCTTTGGAGAGGCTATATATACAATATCTAGAGGATTCATTTTCTCTCTCTTGATTATTTGACAACATCCTTGAGCATCAAAGAAAACTTGCAATTCATTTTGTGCTTGATATTTTGTTTTCTTCCCAAACTTGCCTTGCACTTGCAAACTTATTAAGTTGGGATACTTAGAGCCATCACTTGCAATCTTTGTTGAAGAGCAATCAAGGAACTACAAAGGGCATCAAGCTTTCAAGAAGAAGCCAAGCTATCAATCTTTCATATCTTGTATAGGTGGCTAGGGCATTCCGTTTTTAATTCCCTAGAGAGCAACCGCTTAGAACTCGGCGGAGAAGGAGATTCTTTGTAAAGGTGTAAGGGCATCCTTGTTTAATATCCCTTGGAATTGTAACCGCCTCGGAGCCGGGCATCGTGGAGGTCTCCAATAGTGGAATCCCTCAAGTGCGACCTTGAGTAGAGTGGAGTAGGCCGTTGGCCGAACCACTATATATCGGTGTGTCATTTCTCACTCTTGCATTTCCATTATTGTTTGGTTTGGCATTTCATTTTGTTTTTCAATTATATTTGCACTAACCAAATATTTAATTAAGTGAAGAAAAATTCCAATTAGGGTTCATAGGTAATTTTCAAAAGGCCTAATATTGAGTTAAATTCAATTCACCCCCCCTCTTGATTATTTCAATTGGTATCAAAGCCTCGTCTCTAATTTTTAGAAAACCCTAACCGGTCTAGAGTAAAGATTCTAAAATGGCAAACTACCCTCAACACCATGAAGGTTATTTAAACACTAGGCCACCCTATTTTGATGGAACAAACTATGGTTTTTGGAAAACCAAGATGAAAATCTTTTTAACCCAAGACTATCAAATGTGGAGAGCAATTAATAATGAATACATCTTACCCACAAGAAATTTAAATGATTGGACCGAAGCTGAACAACAAGCTTCGAATTATAATGCAAAAGCCATGAATTCTCTTATTTGTGCTCTATCTCCCGGAGAATTTAATAGAGTATCAAATTTGAATTCGGCTAAGGAAATTTGGGACACTTTAGAAGTCACCCATGAGGGAACCAATCAAGTAAAAGCATCTAAAATGAACCATCTTTTTCGGCAATACGAACTCTTTCAAATGACACCCGATGAAACAATTGCCGACATGTACACTAGATTCACCAATCTTGTAAATGGATTAAGGGGTCTTGGAAAACAATTTTTCAATAGAGATTTAGTGACTAAAATCCTTAGGTCCTTACCTTTGTCTTGGGAATCCAAAACCTCCGCAATCACCGAAGCCAAGGACATGAACACATTGAACCTAGATGAACTAATAGGGTCCTTGATCACCCATGAAATGATTTTCAAAACAAAAGCACCCGAAATCGAAACTAAAATCGAAAAAGGAAAAGGAATTGCTTTTGCTTGTAATGTAGGTGAAAATGAAGATGCAAAAGAAGACATGGAAGATGAAGTTGCCCTCCTAACAAGAAGGATCAAATTCTTGCAAAGAAACATGGGAGGGATGAAAAATAGAAGGACAAACCCTCCATTCAAGAAGAAAGAAGAACTCGGTGATGGATCTTCTCAACCACGATGTTACGGTTGCAAGAAGCTTGTACACATTCGCCCGGATTGTCCACTCAACAATGAACCAACTTCAAACAACCGCTTCAAGAGAAGAGAAGGCAAGAAAGGAATGACCGCCACATGGGATGAGGAAATTGATAGCGAAGGCGAACAAAATGATGGTGAAGATTGCTTGATAGCAAAGAACGTATGCTTCATGGCCTCAACAAACGACAACAATGAGGTAAACACTTTAAATGATGTTATTGTCTTAAAAGAAGTTCTAGATTCCTTACAAAATGCAAATGATGAACTTGAAATTCAATTTGATAAAATTGCATCACTTGAAAATTCTCTTGCTAACATGACAAAAGAATTTGGTTGGTTAAAAAAGGATCATGAATTTTTAGATGATGAAAATGAAAAATGCAAAGTAAAAATTCATGAGCTAAATGCTACCATTAAGACTTTGAATGAAAATCGACAAAATCTTTCTGTTGAAAATAACAAACTAAAGCATGAAAACGGTAAACTATCTTTGAAAAATTTGAAAATAGTTCATTAAAATTGGATAGGCTTGTTAATATTCAAAGAATGTCAAGTGATAAAAGTGGACTTGGACACAAATGGAATACTACCATATCTAACTATAAAAACAAACTTGAAAAGGCTTCTTCTAGTGGTACCAAAATTTGTTTTTATTGTGGTCTAGAAGGTCATTATAAGGTTGCTTGCCTACATGCTAAACAAGATAAAATCAAATTGAACTCTAAAGTAAAAACAACTGAACATAGCAAGATTAGGAGGATTTGGGTACCTAAGGGATCTCACTTGCCTATTCATATGTAGGTATGCCTTAAAAGCCATAACAAGAGGAACACATGGTACCTTAATAGTGGATGCTCTAGACACATGACTGGAGACCTCACTCAATTCGCATCACTATCACTCAAGGATGGTGGAGAAGTTACATTTGGAGATGACAAGAAAGGAAAAGTCAAAGGTGAAGGCACCATAGGTAACTCTACATCTCCCATACATGATGTACTCTTTGTTGATGGCTTGTCCCATAATCTTATTAGCATTAGTCAATTATGTGATAATGGTTTTGAAGTTGTCTTCAATCCTGATAAATGCATTGTTAAAAATAAGATAAATGGAGAAGTAAAATTCACAGGTTCTAGAGACAATAACATTTACACAATTGGACTAGATGATCTTAGACTTCAAAATGTGACTTGTCTTAATGCCATTAGTGAGGATTCTTGGCTATGGCATAGGAGGTTGGGTTATGCCGGAATGGATCTCATTTCGACCCTCTCCTCAAAAGAAAGTGTTAGAGGATTGCCTAAGTTAAAATTCATCAAAGATCACATTTGTAGAACTTGTCAATTAGGAAAACAATTGAAAAGGTCATTTGCACCTAAAAATATGATTTCAACTTCCTACCCCTTGGAGCTACTTCATATGGATCTTTTTGGACCAATGAAGACTAGTAGCCTAGGTGGAAAGAGGTACGTGTTTGTAGTTGTGGATGACTACTCACGATTCACATGGGTCATATTTCTAGGACATAAAGATGAAACTTATGAAAACTTTCTTACATTGTGCAATCAAATTCAAAATGAAAAAGGTATTGCCATCTCCCACATTAGAAGTGATCATGGAACGGAATTTGAAAATGTACATTTTGACACTTATTGTAATAAACATGGCATAAAACATAATTTTTCCGCACCTAGAACACCTCAACAAAATGGAGTAGTTGAAAGAAAGAATCGAACTCTCCAAGAAATGGCTAGAACTATGTTGCATGAAAATGATCTCCCTAGATATTTTTGGGCGGAAGCGGTTAGCACCGCTTGCTATATTATAAACAGGGTATATTTAAGGCCAATTTCTAAGAAAACACCTTATGAGCTTTTGAAAAACTTGAAACCAAATATAAGCTATTTTAGAGTGTTTGGATGTAAATGCTTTATTTTAAACATCAAAGATAATCTACACAAATTTGATAGGAAATCGGATGATGGAATATTCTTAGGGTATTCTTCTCATAGCAAGGCATATAGAGTATTTAATAGGAGAACCCTAGTAGTAGAAGAATCCATGCATGTGACATTTGATGAAAGAGAGCCAACACCACAAGAAATGCCACATGATGAGGATGAACCCATTGAACATCTTTTTCCAAAATTGAGTGCTCCTCCTCATACATCAACAAGTCATACATTACCTAGTGAGGAAGTAGAAAATGAAAATGATGACTCATTGCCTAGGGATAGGAGAACATTGGTAGATCATCCTGAATCCCAAATTTTAGGTGATGCCACATTGCCAGTAAGAACTAGATCATACTATCGTAGTGTGAGTAACAATTTGGCGTTCCTATCCGAATTAGAACCAAAATCCATCAAGGAAGCTGAAAAGGATGAATATTGGTTGATGGCCATGCAAGAAGAGCTAAGTCAATTCGAAAGGAACAAAGTGTGGAGGCTAGTGCCTAGACCTAGTGATCATCCAGTCATTGGCACGAGATGGGTGTATAGAAATAAATTGGATGAAAATGGAATTATCACTAGGAATAAAGCTAGGCTTGTAGCCCAAGGGTACAATCAGGAGGAAGTGATAGATTATGATGAGACATTTGCTCCTGTTGCCCGTATGGAGGCTATTAGGATACTTTTGGCATATGCATCTCATAAAGGATTTAAACTATATCAAATGGATGTCAAAAGTGCCTTCCTAAATGGCTATATCCAAGAGGAAGTGTATGTTGAGCAACCTCCAGGTTTTGAAGACTTCAAACATCCAAATCATGTCTTCAGACTTGATAAAGCTTTATATGGGTTAAAGCAAGCTCCTAGAGCTTGGTATGAGAGGCTTTGCACTTTCTTAGTTGAAAAAGGATTCGAGATGGGAAAGGTGGATAAAACCTTGTTTATCAAAAGAGAAAATCATGATATCCTCCTTGTCCAAATCTATGTGGATATACCATCTGTGGCTCAACTAATCAAAAATTGTGTGATGAATTTGCAACCTTAATGAAAAATGAATTTGAAATGAGCATGATGGGAGAGTTAACCTACTTCTTAGGACTCCAAATTAAACAATACAAAAATGGAATATTTTTAAATCAAGAAAAATATACAAAGGAGTTATTAAAGAAGTATGGCATGGATAGCAGTAAGACATCAAGAATTCCCATGAGTACTACTGCTAAGCTAGAAAAAGATGAATTTGGCAAATCTGTGGATCAGAAATTGTATAGGGGTATGATAGGTAGTTTGCTCTATTTGACAGCCAGCAGACCAGACATTATGTTTACTGTCTGTCTCTGTGCTCGATTTCAATCGGATCCTAAAGAATCTCACCTATCAGCAGTTAAGAAGATCTTCAAGTACTTAAGAGAAACCCAAAGTCTAGGACTGTGGTATGAAAGATCATCTTCCTTCACTCTCATCGGATATTCAGATGCAGACTTTGCTGGATGTAGAGTAGATAGGAAAAGCACTAGTGGAAGTTGCCAATTCTTGGGTAAATCACTTGTTTCATGGTTTAGCAAGAAGCAAAATTCAGTAGCTCTGTCCACAACAGAAGCAGAATATGTGGCAGCTGGAGCCTGCTGTGCTCAAGTCCTATGGATGAAAAGCACATTGATGGACTATGCAATCAAAATGGAAAATATTCTCATCCAATGTGACAATACTAGTGCTATAAGCTTAACAAAGAACCCCATACAACACTCAAGAACAAAACATATTGAGATTAGGCACCACTTCATTAGAGATCACTCACAAAAAGGGGATATTTGCTTAAAATATATCAACACTGAAGATCAATTAGCGGATATCCTTACAAAACCCCTTAGTGATGATATAATTTGCTATATCAGAAGTGCCTTAAACATATGTAGTGCCGAACAAATCAAAGAAATTGCCAAATAAATACTTTGTGCCTTTCACCAGCTTATCTATATAGTATTTATATATATATAATCTTTGTTTGGTAGTATCTGCATGAATGAGATGTCAAATCTTTAATCTTAAAAATCACTCAATTGGTACTCTTAGCCTTCTTAGTTCTCTAAGTTGGAGAGGTACCTTCACTTTAATTAAAATACCTAACCTTTTGACGTATGTCAACATCTCGATCATGAACAGGTATATGTGCATTACTTGGTTATATATTTTTATACCATAAGCATTGATTTAGGGGGAGTTATCTACTCCTAAATTTGTTTTTACACCCTTTTCTGTCGATGACAAAAGGGGGAGAAGGTTTTAAATTGATTATCTATTCAATTCATCATATGCACCACATGCAAATAATTTGTATCATTTATCTATGTGCATATATTGAGGGGGAGTTCCAGCATTCACTTGCCTATTATGTCACTCCACACACCTCATAATCAATTTTGTTTGTCATCATCAAAAAGGGGGAGATTGTAAGCCCAAGGGTCTATTCTCCAATCTTGTTTTGATGATTCTAAACATAATTGATTGTTTTTTTGAATACTAATCAATTTGCTTTGAAGTGTTGTGTTTAAGATAGGATTGATCATTGAAGAAACCAACACTCAACTTGGTCATGCTTGGAGATGTACCAAACAAGAGTCAAAGGAGCTAAGTGGAGCTCACATCATCACTCAAGCAAGCATCCAAAGATGGAAGATCAATTGAAGACCAAAGCTAAAGAGGAATTGAAGGTTCATAGGTATAATTGTACATCCCTTCTCTTTAGATTTTCAAGTCAAGGCAAAACGTTTTCAAAGTGTTTTCAAATTGTTTTTCAAAGAACACTTAAGAACTTAAAATGGATTAGTGAATGGTTATGTGGTGGACCAACATGTTGGGACCCTCATAAACATTCCAAAATAATCATAGGAGTTGAGTTCCAAAAGCTAAAAATCAAACAAGCAATAAAAATCAAAAACTGCAGATTTTTAGGCTTCTCTGAACTCCGAGATTTTTCTCGGAGCTCCGAGCTCGGAACTCCGAGAAAAGGTCCAGTAGCGTCTGGACATTTTCTCGGAACTCCGAGAAATGGTCCAGTAGAAAATTTCCATTTTCTGGCCGTTCTCTCGGAACTCCGAGAATATTTCTCGGAACTCCGAGAACCTTGCGACAGCTCAAAATATAGCCGTTGGGATTTGAATTAATTTGTGAAAATTGATATCTACACCCCCAAACGGTCATATTCTTTGGAGAGGCTATATATACAATATCTAGAGGATTCATTTTCTCTCTCTTGATCATTTGAAAACATCCTTGAGCATCAAAGAAAACTTGCAATCCATTTTGTGCTTGATATTTTGTTTTCTTCCCAAACTTGCCTTGCACTTGCAAACTTATTGAGTTGGGATACTTAGAGCCATCACTTGCAATCTTTGTTGAAGAGCAATCAAGGAACTACAAAGGGCATCAAGCTTTCAAGAAGAAGCCAAGCTATCAATCTTTCATATCTTGTATAGGTGGCTAGGGCATTCCGTTTTTAATTCCCTAGAGAGCAACCGCTTAGAACTCGGCGGAGAAGGAGAGTCTTTGTAAAGGTGTAAGGGCATCCTTGTTTAATATCCCTTGGAATTGTAACCGCCTCGGAGCCGGGCATCTTGGAGGTCTCCAATAGTGGAATCCCTCAAGTGCGACCTTGAGTAGAGTGGAGTAGGCCGTTGGCCGAACCACTATATATCGATGTGTCATTTCTCACTCTTGCATTTCCATTATTGTTTGGTTTGGCATTTCATTTTGTTTTTCAATTATATTTGCACTAACCAAATATTTAATTAAGTGAAGAAAAATTCCAATTAGGGTTCATAGGTAATTTTCAAAAGGCCTAATATTGAGTTAAATTCAATTCACCCCCCCTCTTGATTATTTCAGTATGGTTCAAATCATCCTATGGTGTAGGCAGGACCCTTCTTTTTGTATTTTTTAAAAAGTACTTGCACACCTGCTTTGTTGGATGATCTAAACCGTCCAATTGCCGGGCCACATGCATCCTAAATCATTCCAGCAAGACGACTCAAACTGTCTATTCGATGGGCCTCCATGTAAGTTGGCCGAGCTACTGAAATTATTCCATAAGACGATCTAAACCGTTTAAATGATGGTCCCTAACTTAAATTGGTTGCTCCTCTAAATCATTTCTATAGAATGATCTGAACTGTCGGTTTGGTGGCCACAATGCAAATTGGTTGTGCCCCTCGAGTGGCCTCCATAGGGTGATCCAAACCGTTCAATAGATGGGTCATACCAAAAATTGGTCTAATCCAACCCTAACAATTCAAATCCCCCACGGAAGAAATTCTTTGGAAAATATGGCAGAGTAATTGGAAATTGAAGGAAAGTGGTGGAAAATGGTCCTAAAATGGAAAATATTTATTTGCTAGAGCGGAGCAAAATGGGGGTGTCTACAGATGCCCCTCTTTGGCAGAGGTGACATAGTAACCATATGCCAAACCAAAAGAGACAGCAACATTTTGCATAGCTTTAGATGGCAAAAGACCCTAGACACAAAATGCAAATGCATACTAAATGCTTCCTAATGCAAGACCCTAGATGAAGTCCTAGAACATAATCAACATCGTTTATTCTTACTACCATGAGCTGGTAGTTCAGAATAACAGAGAAATGAGTTCAATCTAAAAGCGAAGATCACGCAGTTTAGAATGAAAAATAATCATGATGCAGCGTCGTTTTCAAACGAGCACAAAGAAAATGAGATTCCACTTTTGAATAGAACGAGATATCGAGATAAAAGGCCGTATTTATATGGATTTGAAGGGAATGGGACACCGTATTCATACGAGCCCAAAGGAAACGAGACACCATAGTCATATGAGCTCGAAAAGAATGAAACACCGTAGTTGTACGAGCTCAAAGGAAATGAGAGACCATAGTCATATGGGCTCAACTGGATAAGAGATCGTAGTCATACGGAGTGAAGCGGAATGGGACACCATAGTTATACGAACCAAGAGGGAATGAGACACTGTAGTTGTACAGGCCCAAAGAGAATAAGAGACCATAGTCATATGGACTCGAAGAGAATGAGACAGCGTAGTTGGACGGGCTCAAAGGAAATGGAATATTGTAGTTGTACGGACTCAAAGGGAATGAGACACTGTAATTGTACAGGCCCAAAAGAAATAAGAGACCATAGTCATATGGACTCGAAGAGAATGAGACACCGTAGTTGTACGGGCTCAAAGGAAATGGAATACCGTAGTTGTACGTACCCAAAGGGAAAGGGACACTGTAATTGTACAGGCCCAAAAGGAATAAGAGACCAAAGTCATATGGACACGAAGAGAATGAGACATCGTAGTTGTACGGGCTCAAAGGAAATGGGACACTGTAGGCCCAAAAGGATAAGAGACCATAGTCGTATGGACTCGAAGAGAGTGAGACACCGTAGTTGTAGGGGTCTCGAAGAGAATTATATTTCAGGAATTTTGACTTAAATTATCATTTTGATTAATCCTTACAAAGATTGATAAAAAGAAGAGACGGGGTGACTTAAATTTTGATAGAGAATATCAGAATAAAAAGTTGAAATTCTGATTTAACTACCAGAAAATAATAAATGCAAAATTACATATAAGAATGGACTTTCAAGACCCAATTTCAAGATACTACCTCATTAGCAACCTGCCCCAAACCTGAAGAATTACCTCTTCTTCTTATCTTTCAGCAGAGATTGGTTCTTTTCAAAGATCTTTTGTCATTCATGACGATCTTGCTTTTTCCAGAATCTGCTCATGAACCTTTTTTCAGATCAATTACACCTCGCAACAATCCTTTATACTAAACTTGCAAAATGCTATTTTTCATTTCAAAAATTAAAAGATACAAATATTTAAAATGAAATGACAATATAAGAAAGATTACTCAAGTAATCTCGTGATGCTTCTGACTTATAGACATTTTCTTTTGGGTTAGTCTTGCCTCTTTTAAAGAATGTTTCTCCATTAATAAATACCTTCACTTATTATTTAAAACAGTAATACTTCATGTATTATTTTTTTTATCAGCTTTCTGAGTGCTTAAAATTAATCTCCCTAGTTTCAGGAATCGTTGTTAGCTTTGCCTGAAATACTGCATTTAAGTGATCAGTGTAACTCTTTTGGCGTGAACCCAAGCTTACCACGACCAAGTTCCCTTTTTTCGATTTTCAGCTTGGCGGACCGCTCGGCCTTAACTTTTGCCTGAATCGCCTTTTCAGGTTTTCGACTCACCAGGCCATCTCAACTTTTGCCTAAGCCGCCCTTTCGGGTTTTCAACTTAGCAGGGGAATGATCCTAAATTTTGCCTAGACCGCCCTTTCAGGTTTTTAGTCTAATAGATCTTCAAGCTCCGTTCCTCTTTTTCTTTTCCTTTTTTTTCATTTTTCATTTTTTCCTTTTTTCTTTTACTTGAACACCAAAAGGACTTTATAGGTGGGGTAGGGCTTTTTAAAGAATGGCTTAAGGTTTTGCAAAAAATTTGACCAAACCTATGAACAGGTTGTCTATGTATCCCAGTGTAGGAATCAGGCCGTGCGTAGTTCAGGGCGGATGCCCGTAGTTTGAAATTTTTTCTTCCTTTTCTTTTTCGATTGACTTTTTTTTTTATCAATTGAATTTCTTTTGGAGCGACCGAACTCGGTTTGACCGAGCTGCCTACGTACCCCAGTGTAGGGATCAGGTCTTGCGTAGTTCAGGGCGGATGCCCCTAGTATGTTGGGTTTTCGAAGGAAAATATTATTTAGGGTCAAAAGAGTTTGCAAAAGGATATATATATATATATATATATATATATATATATATATATATATATATATTATCTTGGGTTATGAATTTGGGATATATTCTACCAAAAGACGGCCCTCTGGTGTTCAAGCATAGAACATCTTGAGTTGATCAAGATTTGTAGGTTATGGCAATATTTCTCCATTTAAATTATGGAGCTTGATGGCTTTTTCGGGTAAGATTTGATCCACAATGTATGGTCCTGACCAATTTGATTTGAACTTGCCCCTTTGGTCAAACACTGGTGCTCGATTTTCTTTTAGGATAAGATTGCCTTCTTCTAAGTTTCTAATCTTAACCTTTTTATTGAAGGCCCGGGCTATTCTGCGCTGGTAACCCTGCACATGGTAAATAGCCTTTAACCTTTTCTCATCTAGCATGTTCAACTCTTTATATCTGGCGTCTTCCCATTCAGTTTCTGGCAACTTAGCCTAAGTCAACACTCAAAGCGAAGGTATACGGATCTTAACAGGTAATACTGCCTCCATCTCGTAAACAAGAGAATAGGGAGTTGCCCTAGTTGAAGTTCTAATTGATGTTATGTAGGCCCACAAGGCGTATGGTAGTTTATTCGACCAATCCTTATTGGTTTCTGAGATTTTGCTAATGATGGCCTTGATATTTTTGTTTGCAGCTTCTACCGCTCCATTTGTCTGCGGCCGATAGGGGATTTGTGATGCTTAATATTAAACTCTTGACAAAGAGTTATTACCTCATTCTTAAACTAAGATCCATTATCTGAGATGGGCTCATGAGGAATCCCGTATCTGCATATAATATTGGTGCGTAAGAACTTAGCAACGGATGCGGATGTCAGCGACGCGTAAGAAGCGGCCTCAACCCACTTTGTGAAGTAGTCGATCGCAACGAGGATGTACTCATGACTATTAGATGACTTAGGGGAAATCTTATCAATAATGTGTATACCCCACACCAAGAATGGCCAAGGAGATGTGAGAGAATGCAACCAGTGGGTGGCACATGGATGAGATTCGCATGTATCTGACATTTATAGCACTTCTTGCCAATTGTATGACAATTTATCTCTAATGTCGGCCAATAATATCCCAGGTGTAAAATTTTCTTAACCAATATTTTTCCAGTCATGTGTGGTCCACACAATCCTTCATGGACATCGATGAGAATTTCTTCTGCTTGATCTTCAGTGACACATAAGAGTTGAATTCCGTTGAAAGACCGTCGATACAATTCTGCCCCACAAATAACAAAATTGGCTGCTAATTTCTGCAAAATCCGCTTTTCTTTATTGAAGGCATCCTCAGGATGCCCCTTGCCTGAGATGAAATTCTTTATGTTCGTGTACCATAGCTTACCATCGGGACATCTTGCAGCTATTTCTATAGCATCAACATGTGCATGAGCCCATTGCTCCTGTACCGTGATAGGTCTTGTCTTCATATTGTGAGGTATGTCGATCTTAGAAGCTAATGTTGCTAAGACATCGACGAACTTATTCTTCAACCTTGGCAAATAACTAAAAGTGACACATCGAAACTGCCGAACAAGAACGTCAAAGTATTCATGATAGGGCTGTAACCTTTCCTCTCTGATTTCCCATTCTCCCTGAGTCTAGCAAATGATTAATTTCGAATCTCCATACACATCAAGATCTTCTATGCCTAAAGCCAACGCGGCCTCAAGCCCAACAATGCATGCCTCATACTCTGCCATATTGTTGGTGCAATCAAATTGTAACTTAACAGCAAGTGGGATATCCTCATTTCTGGGTGAAATGAGTAATGCCCCTACTCCCTGCCCTGTTTGGTTTGCTGCTCCATCGAAATAGAGGGTCCAACCAGTTTCTGAATATTCATCTTCTACCATCATTATTTCTTCATCTGGGAATATAGGTTTGAAAGGCTGACTTTCTTCTTGGGGTGCTTCTGCCAATTGCTCAGCAATGGCTCGACCTTTTACCGATTTCTGGGTTACATGGGTGATGTCAAACTCAGACAGTAATAACAACCATCTGGCCGTCCTACCCATGATGGCTTGTTTCTCGAAGAGATACTTCAAAGGATCCATCCTTGACAAAAGCAGAACCTTATGAGATAAAAGATAATGTCTGAGTCACTGAGTGGCCCAAACCAAGGCTAAGCAGGTTTTTTCTAGGACAGTGTATTTCTGTTCATACTCCAACATCTTCTTGTTGAGATAATACACAGCCTTTTCTTGTTTGATTTCTGGATCTTGTTGCGCTAACATACAAGCCATGGTGGTTTCTATTACTGACAAGTAGAGCAGCAACGGATGCCCCGTTATTACCGGTGCTAACACTGGTGGTTCAGACAAACTTTGCTTTATTTTCTCAAAACCCTGTTGACATTCTTGTGTCCATTCCTTGTAAGCATTATTTTTCAATGGCTTAAAGATAGGTTCACAAGTCGATGTAAGATGAGCAATGAATCGACTAAGGAACTGTATCCTTTCTAAGAATCCTCGAATCTCTTTCTCGGTTTTGGGTGGCGGCATCTCTTGAGCATATGCTGCAACTCAAGGGGAGTTTCATCGATCCCTTCTTCCTCTTCTGAGGAGGGAGTGTTATTATTATTAAAGTCAGAAGCAAACACAAAGACATACTAAGAATCATATTTCATTGAATGGAAAGAAATTACAACATCATCAGACTCATCCTGAACAGGCTCAGGATTCACATTGAAAATAAAATCAGAAAATGACTTGCCTGGACTAGGGATCAACACGGATTTAACTGACTTGACTGGACTCGACTTAGCAATAAGATAAGGAGGAATAACATCAGAACTCCAATTTTAAAGACTTTCTGTTGCAGGTGCAATCTGACTCTGAGGTTCGACGAAGGTGGAATCACTACGAATAGCAGCTACCAGAATATCTTCACTGTCTGTATCTTCTTCCTCTAAAAGCTCTAACCCAGGTAATTCCTGCCAATTAACAGCAGGTTCATCTTCTTTAAACAAGGATTCCAGCAAACTAGGCTCAAGATAGACTAACCAGTCCTCCACTGCTTTTTCAAAATAAAGTACCGGCAGTTCTGATTCTGAAAGAGCCAGGCCATTGAATATTTCAAAACCAGGCACCATGATTCCTGTCAACGAATCATACCATGGTTCGGAAAACCCATAGTATGGTGAAGTCTCGCCTTCTCTAACAAAGTGACCACTCATTGATAAAGAGTATGGGCCCATTGGGATTACACCTCCAGTGCGGATGATTTTGTCTCTTAATTTCAACAGTTCTTCCATGGCTTTTTCTTCTTCCTTAGTAGGTATGTATCCCAGACCGAAGGTTCCTTTGTTTGCTTTGATTGGATGCCAGTTAGACGCCTTACTAGGATTACGTCCCAAACTCATACCAGGAAAATAATTCATTTTTCTCATCATCTTGGCAACAACAGGGTTGATGGCATATGGCAAACACAATTCCTCACAGGAGGCCTCTTTGTATGACATAGCAGCAATATCGAATGCAAAGCCATTCAGATTGTATTCCTCTGCTTTTGCCCCAGGGAGAATCAGAATTTCCCCATTTATCTGTCCTATCTCTAGCTCTTCGTCACCTTTGATAGTAATCAGCTTTCCATCTTTGATGAATTTTAGTTTTTGATGCAGGGTTGAAGCAACAACACCTTCTTTATGCAACCAGGGACGTCCTGAGTTTTCTTGTATGCTATCAACAATCCCTGTGCTTCTTGGATGCTATCAACAATCCCCAAACAGATATGACGGCCTGAGTTTTCTTTAATTGCTGCACAACCTCATCATCTGGATCTCTCGCATACTGCGGTTCCTCCCCTCGAGCTAATGCCCCTGGATTCTCAACTCTCAGTTCAGCAAGCTTGAAAATTCTTCTGCCTCTAGTAACATGTCCGACCTCATCCAATTCGGGCTCATCATAAGTAATAACTTGAGGAATCTGTGGCTCATAGGGGATAACCAAGGGAAATGTAGACTCCTGAATTGTCGACTCATCGAAGGTGATAATCAAGGGAGATATAGACCTGTTGAGGTTCGACTCGTCACAGAATATGATTTGAGGTTCAGAAACGGGTTCTAGGGTGCAAATGAGGGTAAGAGGATCAAAATCTAGGTCTCCTGCAATTATGGCATTAACAGGAGCAAAGGGATTTGCATGACCAGGTAGCGGGTTATTGGTAACATTGGGTCTTGCCTGAAATGCAAGTCCCTCGTTGTCAATCAGTTTTTGGATTCTATATTTTAGGGCGATGCAATTGTCCGTAAGATGGCCAGGGCCTCTATGGTATTTGCAGTGTTGGTCAGCTCTCCAATTTGCTGGCAAAGGATTGGGAGGTGGCCTAATGGCGAGTAGAGTAATGCGACCTGAGGCTAAGCATTGCTTGAGTATTTCAGATGGTGGGAGAGGAAGAGGGGTGAACTCTACCTTGGGCTGTGGTTGAGGTTGAGGTGGAGCCGCGGGTTGAGTGTAATCCATCACGATTGGATTCTGGGATCTTGAAGACTGAGCATTAGAACGGGAAATGTTACCTACCTGGGCTGACGGGGACTTCTTGAAATCTCTAGTGTTTGGGTTACTTCGGTTAAACACACCTTAAGCCATAGCTTCTTCAATCTGTGTGCCCGCTACGATGAAGTGTTTAAAATCAGGATAATATTGGAGACATGTGATACTGGAGTTGGGAGGAAATATTCTTCATAATTATTTGGACCTGCTCTTCCTCAGAAGGGCGCTCCATCCTTTGTGCCGCTAGTCTTCTCCATCTCATTACAAACGTCAGAAAAGATTCCTTAGTGTCTTACTTGGTCATTTCCAAATCTTTTCTGGTGATCTCTGTCCCATCATCATATTTGAATTCTTTGATAAACTATTCCGCTATGTCTTTCCATGTCCCATAACGGGTTTTGTCTAGGACATAAACCATCTTCTAGCAACCTTGGTGAGTGAGACAGGGAATAACTGAGCCATTTGCTCAGGAGATAGGCCTTGAGGCTGACACATGATTGTGAACATCTGCAATTGTGTGATTGGACAACCCACACCATCATATTTTTCAAAGTCCGGCATCAAAAAGTTAGCTGGGAGACGGATTTGAGGAAACAACGTGAGGTCACTCGGATTGAAACCACCCTGATCTTGAAACTGAATGCCTTGAACTTGCTTGGAAAGACTGTCTAATTTTTCCCTAACTGACTTATCAACCACTGACTGAGAAGGTTTACTGTGATCCTCGCTGTACTGTTCTTTCTCAAAGTCCTCTTCGGTCTTATTGGAGATAGAGACAAACACGGGTTGGGCAGGTGCTGCTGAAGTAGCTGCATGGTGTATGGGCCCTTTGTCCTTGGAGTTAGAGGATGATGGCCCCAACTTCTCAGAAAGTTGGGCTTTGATGATTCTGTTCTCTTCTTTGATTTCTTGAAGTTGCTTGAGAACCAAAGTTAAAGTATTAGTGACGGAGATAGCTGGAGGATTATCTGAGTTTTCCGCCATGGGTGAGGATGGGAAAGAAGGAGAAGATGCTGGGGTTAACACAAAGGGTGGCGGAGAAACAGGTCTCCTCTCCAATCGCAAAGAAATTCGAACCCAATGAGTGGTAAGCTTATCTATGGTGTCAACTTCCTGAAATATTTGAAAGGCATATTTTAAAATCATGGAAGAAAATGGACAATGATGCACATAAACACACATAGACGAGGATAATGAAAGAGAAAGAAGAACTTTATTGATCAATATTTAAAATTTGAGTACATGATTCACTCTTATTAAATCAAATAACAAGACTAAACATGAGACTAAACATTCTTTCTAGACTTTTTATTCGGACAAAAATCTTCTTCAATCGACTCTTCTAGAGGTTTGATCCCAAGCAGATGATACAGCTTTGACAATCTTAGGCTTGTGATCCTCAGGTGGATAGAAATGACGAAGAGGAGGTACGTTGGACTGCTCCCTTCCATACTAACGCAAGATTCTGGCAGAAACATAAAAGGAAGTCGTTTTGAGACCAAGAGGCAGACGTAGTTGGCCTCTCCAGTACTGAAGACAGCTTCTTGAATTCTAGGAATTTGCCAACGAATCTGACCTTGTTGGCGAGAATTTAACCAGTCGACCCAATCATTTTTGTGATCAAAAGAGATATGACGCCACTCACTAAAGGTGTATTCTAGACACCCCCATTTTGCTCTGCTTTAATCAACAAAAAAGTTAGTGTTCTTGTTATCAGTCTGTTTCAGTGTTTTCTGTTCCCTTGTCCGTCCATTATGCTTTCTCGATCTTTTCAATCATTTCCGCCATGTTTCGTATTTTTCTGCTAAGTGTTGAGAGGGGTTGTTCGCAAGAATCCGAGCAAGGGAGAATTTGGACCGATTTGATGGGCCCGCATTGAATATTTTTCTTTTTTTAGATTTGGATCAAACGGGGGGCCCGCTTGGTTTTTAAATGAAAAATGAATTTCGAGCCTATGTCGATCCAGTGCATAAAAATGTCCATCAAGGGAACGGTCAAGATCTCAAAGAAGTCATTTTAACAAGCAATTTTGTTGCGGCCATCAAGTTGAGCTATTCAGATAATCCTTAGAAATGATTTTTAGGCACAACTTTATAAATAATTGGCTCGGATCATCCCATGAAAAATGATTTGAAAGCCCAACCCATTTGTATTGCGGCCCACTAATTGGGCGGATTGGATCATCCAATGGTTTATTTGTAGGGTATGATTATTTATGTGGGGATCCATTAATTAAGTAGTACGGACCATTCTATGAAAATAGTTGGCGGGGCATAGCCAATTCTCACTGCAACCTACCAATTGGGCGGTTTAGATCGTCCATGGGAATGATTTTTCAAGCACAACCTATCCCGGCAAGTGGACGGTTTTGATCACCCAATGGAGTGGGCATACAAGTACTTTTAAAAATACAAGATTGAGCACCCTACACCATAGAATGATCCAAACCATCTAGTTGTGTCCCCATCTTTTAATCATTAAACAAGGTGGGACCCCACCCATATTTGCCAAAAACTGTATAACCGGCACCGTTGGATGATCCTAACCATCCATTTGATGGGAAAAGGTCCCAACCGACCCTCTCTCTCCTCCTACCCAACGGATTCTCTTATTTTGGAATTCTCTCTTATTCCTATAAAACAGCTCATGGGGGGATTTTTAATGGCAATATACTCAGCCATTATGGGAAATCTTCAGATAATTTTGGCAATCCTCTCTATAATTAGAGCAGTTGCCATCCCCTTAAGGAGGACAACCGAACTCTCCATAAAGAGGAGGAATTTCTATAATAAAAAAAGAAAAAAAGGCAAGCATGGATTCAAAAAAAAGGGAGTTACGGTGGCTCTCATCTGGAAGGTGGAGATACACATGGAAAGAAGGGGGGTATTTCTTGGGAAAAAAGGCTGGCAGCGATCGCGGGGATCTCTCGAATGATATTTGGGCAGCCCACGGCTAGAAAAAAAGGGGGTGAAAAAGCTCTCGGATCTCTCTCTCAGTGAGAGAACTCTGTGAAGAAAAAAAGAAAAAGAAAAGACCAAGAGCAGGGGAGTCTCCCTGGTTTTCTCTTCTCCCCGACCCTCACTCTATTTTTCTTCTCCTCTCCATTACTCTCCACGGTTCCCACACTCCCACCGCATCCTCTGTTTTTCCTACAACCTCTCCATCACTCTGTTTTTCACACACCTGACCCCTCTCTCAATCTCTACCCCCACCATACCCTATCTCTATCTCTCTTCCCATTTGCAACACTTTTTTTTTTAAAAAAAAAAAAATGATAGAAAAGAAAAGAACGTGAGAAAAAACAGAGCATTGCATGCTCTGTTTTTTCCCCACATTTTCTCTCTTTCTCTCTCTCTCTCTCTCTCTCTCTCTCTCTCTCTCTCTCTCCATCACCTCTCCCTCACTCTCCCACTCGGTTCTCTCCCTCAACTTCTCGCCACCCTCTGTTTCACGATCCCTCCCCACTCTCTGCCGCTCTTATTCTGTTTCTCTCCCTTATACTCTTTCTCTCTCAACTCTCTCTATCTCAAACTCCCTCACTCTCCTTCTCTGTTCCATCTATCTCACTCGCTCTCACACTCTATGTCCATCTCCATACTCCCATCTCACTCGCTCTCACACTCTCTCTCAATCTCTCTCTCAAGCACTCTCGCTCTCACATTCAACAGAGGAACGGTAGCAAAGAAAAACAAAGAAAAAAGAAAGAAGAAAGTGGAGCGGATCGAGTGTCGGCGGGATTTTCGGATTTTTCGGCATTTGGAGGCGGCGAGGAACCCGATCACAGGTTAGTACACTATTCTCAGATTTTTCTCGGATGATTTGGTATATTTTTGGATTTTTGCATGATTTTTAAGCATTTAAATGAATTTAATGTAATATTAAATGTGTATGCTCAAAATCATGATATGCATGAGTGTTTCAAAACCGTTTCGTCCCAAAATTTAATACGATGTTCTACTTAAATAGAGTAAAATAACTATCGGATCGGATCGGACATTGGATCAACGGTTTTCGAAAATTTGAGTGAAGAGTGGTATTTTATTTAAAATAAGGGTCGAGTAATTACGAAATTCGAAAAAATAGCCATCTCAGGATGATCTATTTTTGGAATTTTAAATTTTTCTTGTGTTCATCACATCAGAACAAGGTTGGAGGACGTTTTCCGGAATTGTAATTTTCTCGAAAATCGTGTTTTAAAAATAGAAAACTCTTCAAAAATATCTTTTCGACGAAGAAAAATAAAATTTATACTAAACGAATTCCAAAATTAATGAAATTTCGTAGGAAAATAATATAATGCTGATACATTCTACCATGGATTTTTTAGAATTTTTGGAATTGGTTTGGTATATTATTTTATGCTTTTTTGAAACTTATCAGATTTTGGGAGAATTTTTACAGACATCAGATCACAGATAAAATTCCCAATATTTTTACAGTAGTCTTATATTCCATATTTCTAATTTCTGTAAAAGTTTCAAGTGCTTTGGATCTTGTTTCATATGGAATGTAATGTTAATTCATAATCTAAGCTGAAAATTTAAAAATCCGAAATTGATAGTAAATAGTTTCTAAAATTCATGAAAATCTCACAGCATGCTATATTTACTCATATCTTATTTCTTTAGAAATTTCATTGAATTTAGATTTCTATTTCTAGTAGTCTCTGTGTTATTTTGGCAATCTGATCAATTAATTGTTAAATCAAAATTAAATATGAGCTTAATGTAAAAATCTGTAAAAATCTTTCAGTAAGCTACATTTCATCATATCTTGCTGCTGTAGAAGTTTCAACTCATGTTGAATTCGTTTGCAACAGTTTCACTTGCAAAATCACTCATATGTTTAAAATTGATAAAATTTATTGAAAATCCGAAATCAATCGAAAATCATCTGAAAATCTCTAAAGAACCTTAAATCTCTGTCACATATTAACTCCTTAATCCATTGAAACAGAAATCTTAGGATCTTTAGATTTCCCTGGAAAAATGGCCAGCGCATTCATAATCGTATCCCTATTGCACTCGATCTTTGACAATTTGAATATTTAAGCTATAGCACGTTGTTGGCTCCGAGGTTACTGTCCACGGAAATCCTAAGATATGCCAGGCAATAAGGTGCTATAACCTAAGTATTAAATTGCGCAAGGAAAGAGCGCACGATTCCCTTCCTTGGATGCTATTCTGGGCCGAAATTGGTGAACTCTAGAACCATTGGTAATCCTTAAATGTCCAGAAACTGAAAATTCTTGAAATCTGAAATTCATTAACTTCAAGAACTGAAATCGATTCATCTCGTGTCTCTCGGGACCATTGGATTATGGTTTCCGTCGTAAGAACCATTAGAGCCCAATTTAGGAACACTGGTGTCGTGTCGTGCCGTGTCTTAAGTTTTAGGGAGTCTTAGGTTTTAGGGAGTCCTAGAGTTAGGAGTCCAGCCTCATCACGGACGTTTGCTATGTATAGCAACCGTACCATAGGTCTAGTTACACTAGTCACCCAATCTTTTCCTAGGACAAGCCTAGTAAACTAGGATGTAGGCTAACCTGCATTAGTCTAAGGAACAACTTGCATTTAGATAAGAATCATATAGCATCTTAAATGAAATCCTAAGATAATAAAATCCTCAACTTGAATTAAATAACTTCTCCTAAAACTGTTGAAACAATCAATCCCGTCTAGGTCGGTGTCTTAGTTGAGTTAGGCATAAGTAGCTTAGCTTAGGTGCACCGAACTACGTCGACTCTGATCCCAGTGAGGCTTGGGTACGTAGGCAGCTTGGATGTCTGATGGCATACCAACCGCGAGTCGGCACTACAACAAATTGTGGTGTTCTGTATATTAATTTTCTTGTAAATGCTTAATCAAATCACTTAGGATTTTCCATGAAATTAGAATTTTAGGAGAACTTTCACTTAGATTGAATTCAAACAAATTAAGAAATCAAGATACACATTTAGGATTCACATTGAAATTAGATCATAGGATGCATGTCCCGTAGTTAGCACATTAGAGTTGAATGAGCTATTTAAAATAAATTTAAAAGAGTTAGCTTTTGGAATCGAAGACCGATTATCGGACAGGAATGGTGCATGTGGTGGATAAATCCCCATACCTTCCATTCTTGTAACCAGGTAGCGAGTCTAGATTTCTGGTTAATTATGGGTCCTAGATCCCACATCTAGGTGGCGACTCTGTCAGTCTCTTTTGTGTGGAATTCGGATTGCCTTAGTGGTCCTAAGTTCACATAAAAGATGAATTAAAATCAATAATAAAAGAGCACACGCCAATCGCGTGGGTACGAGAGACCAAGAGAAGGCGTGGTGGCTCGCGCCCCACCCCCTCTCGCGGGATCGGGTCCCACAGTTTAGCGACTCTGCTGCGGACCACCTAACTTCATTACAATTCCAAAGGATAACTCATTTGAATCTATTTTAACTGGCTCATGAAAACTCTATCTCTTGTATACTTGTTAGATTAGTTTGTATGCTTTATGTTCTCATCACATTCACTCAAACTTAATCTAACAAAACCTGAAGGCATCATAGATTGTGCAAACTTACTGCACACACTTACATCACTTGCATCTAAACCCTTGCATCTCACATGCACACACGTCCTATTTTAGGAACCCGGAGTGTTATCTAGCATGGTTGACTGGGATTTCATCACCTGGTGCCTCTGTGCTAGAGAAGCATTCCACCCTTAGCCTAGCACCTTATGGTGCGTAAACGGATCTCTTGTTCACGTACTGATACGCCGGACACTGGTACAGTATATCGAACATGGATTCGCGCTAAGGAAAATCTTGGCCTTACCCCTAGATTAACCTACACATGCATGTAGAATACGAACACATGTGCATCACGTGTGTAAGCCTAGCTTAGGATATCCTACCCATTTGTGTCTAGATTAGGCCGTGGTCCATCTTCCAATGGTCACGATCGGTCCTTAGATACACGAACAAAGTCATGAGCCGAGATTCTCTCTCCACTCCGATAGATTATGATTAGGGTTGATGCCTTCAGGTAACACTGTTAAAATGTGCAAAGATTAAAAAACTTTCCCTTTGGGGTTAGGATATAAATCCCATCATTTCCAAAGATCTCATAGGATTAGTCATTCATGATCTATCCGTTGAAAGCAATCTTATGCTATCTCATCTAATCTCTTGATCGTGCGTCTTTCATTCTTCTGTCATACGATTCGATCGTATCTTCATGCCATCCCCTAACTGGCAGGAGCAGAATCTCACAATCTTTCGATTATGCAATCTCATGATCTGATCATGCCTGGTCCAGATGATTCAATCTTGCTTGTACCCTTGGTCTCTTCCTCCTCTAGGGGCTACATTTTTCAAGATTATTTTGTTAAGTCCTTCAGAGTTCACTCTCAGAATCCTTGAGCTAGGGGCATTCCCCGCGTGCTATCATGTCATCATTGTTGTGTTTATTTGTTTTGAGGAACCATCACTTTACTTCCCATTCCTTATCTAGTCGTATCATAATTATCATGTCAATCATAGAAAGGAAATATTCCCTGAATGTCAAGCTTACATCTCGTGTTTATTTCTATGTCAGGATTGTTCACTGCTGAAAATCCAGGAAAGCTTCTTGGGTTTGAATCTATTCTTGGCCAGTGAAGAAGCTAATTCCCCATTTTCTTTGGAAGTCTCTCTATCCACTTTTTCCTACCTATGGCAGATTCTATAGAAAATTTTCAACTCTTTCATGTCACAGAAACCCTGGCCCAGCTAGTCCAACAGGTGAAGGAATTGAAGGAAGAAAATCAATTCATCAAAGCTCAACTTACTGAGAAATTTGGTCCAACCACTGTTGTTTCTAAGGGCAAAAATCTGAGCCTCTCCATGGTTATGGGTTCGGAAGAACTAATTGTGAACCTCTCTAGACAAATGGCGGCGCTAACAGAAGAAGTTCATCAGATGAAGCAACAAATGCAAATCGGGTATTGTCAGTCCCAAGGTTCTGAACATTTCGCTGACAAAAATACCAAAGTCGAAGATGTTGTTACCGGAAACTCTGTCTCTCAGCACCAGCAAGATTCTGTTGGGCCCTTAGTTCTTGAATATGACCAAGAGTCACCATCTGAAACTCCTAAAAAAGAATTCACTGATTTGCCTACCCCACGATCTGGTATCCTGAAAGGGTTTAAGAAAAGGCAAAAGGGGATTAACTGGTCGCAGGAGCCTATGGTAATCGAATATGATCAACCAAGACCTATACCTCAGCAAAAGCTAGGTAGGCAATTCGCCCCCCTCCCGCTTCCACCATCTGTTATATTGCAACAAGGGTTGGCTTCAGGCGATGTCTATTTACCTCGCATTAGGGATCCACCCAATCCACTCCCCAGGACGTGGAAGGCAGATGAACACTGCGACTTTCACCAAGGATCAGGGCACACCACCGATCGGTGTATAACTTTGAGGCGTGTGATCTAAAAATTGATTGATGAGCGCAAGCTATCATTCCAGCAAACGCCAAAGGTTGTGTGGAACCATGCCGCACCATCGCCGGATAAGGCTGAGGCGCATCGAAGTTTGAGAAGCTCAGGTCTAGCTGCGGTAGAACAGGAAGAATCCAAAATTGAAAGTATCAGCCATGATGATGTTCAGAACGAACCAGCCTTCGCCGAGCCTTCAACGCCAAACAGTTGCAGCAGTTAAAGTTTTAGTCACTTACTATTTTATGTTGAGTCAGTCATCATGGTCAGTATAATTGTTGAGTCCGGTCTTACAGTTCAAGGTCAATGCCTAGTCCAGGCAAGTTATCTTCTGCTTCTCTTTTTTATTTAGAGTTGTGAATCCTGAGCATGTTCAGGATAGGTCGTCAGATGTAATAACTTTTTCTTTAAAAATTTCAGTTCCAATAGTTCACTTGTGTCTATTTCTTAAGTATGCTTCTGATCTTAAAGTAAGACTCCCTCCTCAAATGAGGACAAAATTGACGAAACTCCACTTGAGTCACATCAATTACTTGAACAAGAGGAGCGCCAATCCCAGCTTTTCAAAGATGAAATTGAAGTGGTAAACACTGGCACTGAAACTTTGATTCAGTGAATGCCGATTGAAAATACATTACCCTCTGAAGAGTGTGAAGAATTGATAAAATTATTTCAAGAATAAAAAGATTGTCTAGAAAAGCTACAACCGGTACCAGGGGCAAGACATAGATAGAAAGTTCAAGAGAATGAAGAAAGTGAAAGACATATGCTATACAAGGGGCATAGATCAGAAACAACTTTCATATTTCCAATCAATGACCTCGGTTCTCAAATTCATAACATGACGCCAACAAATTCAAGATAAGAAGTTCAAGAGCAAGTATGGAAAAGTGATCATCAGATATCAAGAGTTACAAATCCATAGATGGAGGATGTCAAAGAACAAGTTTCGCTCTATGAAAGTCGAAAGCACGTATTAGAATCTTGAAAGAAGAAGATCCATTATCTCTTACCTGGAAATGCCGTCAAACTCCGAAAAAAGAAGAAATAAATAATCAGTACCAGAGGGACTCTAGTAACCTAGATCGATTCCCAATCTGAACATCGGAAGGCTTTCTTTGGCCGATTAAATCTCAAAATCATAACCCAATGTCAAAAAAATACCGGTTTGCAAACCTTTTGAGCCTGATCAAATTTTCTTGAAAACCCATCAAACTCGGGGCATTGCCCCGAACTACTCGAGACCTGATCCCTACATTGGGGTACGTAGGCAGCTCGGTTAAACCGAGTTCGGTCGATTCAAAAAAAAAAAAAAGAAATTTAATCCTTTCAGAAGAGAGAGGGGACAAGTTTCAATAGACGAGAAGTTAATTATTCCAGAAAGAAAAGAAAAAGAAAAAAATCAATTAACCTTCAAACAATTTATCTTCAAACTAGGGGCATTCGCCCTGAACTACACACGACCTGATTCCTACCTTGGGATATGTAGGCAACCTGTTCACAGGTTTGGTCGAAATCTTTGTTGAGCCTTAAGCCATTCTTTGTAAAGCCCTATCCTACTTATAAAGTCCTCCCGATGTTCAGAACTAATGATCTAGGTCTCAAGACCCAATAAGTAAAAAAAAAAAAATGATGAATAAGAAAAAGAACGGAGTTTGAAGATCTGCTAGACTGAAAACCTGAAAGGGCGGTCTAGGCAAAATTTAAGATCATTCCCCTGCTAAGTTGAAAACCCGAAAGGGCGGCTTAGGCAAAAGCTAAGGGGATAGCCTGCTGGATCAAAAACCTAGAAAGGTGGTTCAGGCAAAAGTTAAGGCTAGCACGGTCCGCCAAGTTAAAAACCCCAAAGAGGTGACTTGGTCACGGTAAGAGAATCATTATAAGAAGGCTACAGCCGGTATCAAGACTGAAGATCAACTGAAGTTCAAGCAAATTCAAGTGACATCCTCAAAACTGGGGGCATTGAAGCTAAGCAATCTTAGGGGTCGTAATTAAATCCTTGAGGTGTTATTGTTTTAAGGAAAAAGTCCAGTGTTTACCAATTGAAAAAAAAAAACATTCCTCGAAAGGATAGACTTACCAAATAAAACGTTAACTAAGTCAGAAGCATTACTGTGTCTGTCAGTGTAGTTAGTCAATCTTTGTCATTCTATGTTCACTCCTTCGGAGCTGCTCAATCCTTTGAGTAGTGCATCTTATCTAAGTTTTCTCTTTAGAAAGAGTCAATCGTCGTTCTTATGTCCAAATGATGCAACTGTCTTAATGAAGGAGGCCCGGCCTCGGCAGCTCCCTGCGATCGTATGAAAGAGCTCGGTAATCTAGTCAAGCAGCTACATTTCAAAGAGGATTAGCTCGGAAAAATTCAGAATTAGAAACATCAGAAAGCCCAGCTTTCGTAAAAAGATCATACCCCAAGAAGGCACCTTAAGCTTGGAAGAGCCTCAGATGCAATGGTGGTTGAGCCAATTTCTCAGAAAGATGAACTATTAAAATTCAGAATCTCCTTCCAGTTAGTTAAATACTATCATGGTCAAGAGATGTCTATCTAAACACATGTCAAGAAGCAGATCCCGCTTTTCCATGTTAGTATCCAAGAGAGCCTTTGTTCTAAATTCCTAATTTCAAGTATCTTGTTCAAGGTTGCAGTTATCAAAATCCCCAGAAGACAAGACCAGCAGTCTCTTTGAAAAAGATCTTGTTGAAGTTTCATAAAGGTGTTCCTGATCCATTCTTGTTAGTAATGGTTCTTCGTTCCTAAGGTTTGTCGTTTCATCCTTCGGCAAAATCTTAGTTTCCAATATCTTTATCGGGCACGATCTATAATGTCCCCGATTTCATTAAGTTCAAAAAAATAAATAAATAAAAAAATCTAAAATTCATCAAATCCAATTCTGCGTCAAATTCAAATTCATGAAAAATCTCTAAATTCTTCGAGCCCGTTTGTGAACGGTGCCTCTTTTCTCGAGGCCATTTGTGAATGGTCTCGTCTTCTCCTTGAGCCCGTTTGTGGACGGTGCCTCATTTCCCAAAAAAAATAAAAAAATAAAATATATTCATCAAATCCAATCCCCGATTCAAAAAAATCCAATCCTACGTCAAATTCAAGTTCATGAAAAATCTCTAAATTCTTCGAGCCCGTTTGTGAACGGTGCCTCATTTCTCGAGTCCATTTGTGAATGGTCTCGTCTTCTCCTTGAGCCTGTTTGTGGACGGTGTCTCATTTCCCAAAAATAAAAATAAAAAAAAAATATATTCATCAAATCCAATCCCCGATTCAAAAAAATCCAATCCTACGTCAAATTCAAGTTCATGAAAAATCTCTAAATTCTTAGAGCCCGTTTGTGAACGGTGCCTCATTTCTCGAGTCCATTTGTGAATGGTCTCGTCTTCTCCTTGAGCCCGTTCGAGAACGGTGCCTCTTTTCTTCGAGTCCATACAACTATGGTCTCTTATCCCCTTTGAACATCATACAACTATGATGTCTCATTTCCTTGGAATCCGTACAAATACGGTATTTCATTCTCTTCGAGTCCATACAACTATGGTCTCTTATCCCCTTTGAACATCATACAACTATGATGTCTCATTTCCTTGGAATCCGTACAAATACGGTATTTCATTCTCTTCGAGTCCATACAACTATGGTCTCTTATCCCCTTTGAACATCATACAACTATGATGTCTCATTTCCTTGGAATCCGTACAAATACGGTATTTCATTCTCTTCGAGTCCATACAACTATGGTCTCTTATCCCCTTTGAACATCATACAACTATGATGTCTCATTTCCTTGGAATCCGTACAAATACGGTATTTCATTCTCTTCGAGTCCATACAACTATGGTCTCTTATTCTTCTTGAGCATCACACAAATGTGATATCTCATTTCCTTGGAATCCGTATAAATATGGTATTTCATTCTCTTCGAGTCCATACAATTATGGTCTCGTATTCCCCTTGAAGCATCATATAAATATGATGTCTCATTTTCCCTCCGAATATCCATTCGAAAATGATATCTCATTCTCTCGTTGCCCGTTTGTGAGCGGCACCGCAGCGAGATTTTTTATTGCATTCCAACTCTAGGACTTCGTTTAGGGTCTTGCATTAGGTAGTAAGTGTTTGCGTCTAGGTTCCGTTTTGTGTAGAGTCCTTTGTTGATTAAAGCTGCGCAAAATGATTCTGTCATTTTGACTTTGGTATTCGATGACTACGTCATCTCTACCAAAGAGGGGCATCTCTAGACACCCCCATTTTGCTCTGCTTTAATCAATAAAAAAGTTAGTGTTCTTGTTATCAGTCTGTTTCAGTGTTTTCCGTTCCCCTTTCCGTCCAATATGCTTTCTCGATCTTTTCAATCATTTCCGCCATGTTTCGTATTTTTCTGCTAAGTGTTGAGAGGGGTTGTTCGCAAGAATCCGAGCAAGGGAGAATTTGGACCGATTTGATGGGCCCGCATTGAATATTTTTCTTTTTTTAGATTTGGATCAAACGGGGGGCCCGCTTGGTTTTTAAATGAAAAATGAATTTCGAGCCTATGTCGATCCAGTGCATAAAAATGTCCATCAAGGGAACGGTCAAGATCTCAAAGAAGTCATTTTAACAAGCAATTTTGTTGCGGCCATCAAGTTGAGCTATTCAGATAATCCTTAGAAATGATTTTTAGGCACAACTTTATAAATTATTGGCTCGGATCATCCCATGAAAAATGATTTGAAAGCCCAACCCATTTGTATTGCGGCCCACTAATTGGGCGGATTGGATCATCCAATGGTTTATTTGTAGGGTATGATTATTTATGTGGGGATCCATTAATTAAGTAGTTCGGACCATTCTATGAAAATAGTTGGCGGGGCATAGCCAATTCTCACTGCAACCTACCAATTGGGCGGTTTAGATCGTCCATGGGAATGATTTTTCAAGCACAACCTATCCCGGCAAGTGGACGGTTTTGATCACCCAATGGAGTGGGCATACAAGTACTTTTAAAAATACAAGATTGAGCAACCTACACCATAGAATGATCCAAACCATCTAGTTGTGTCCCCATCTTTTAATCATTAAACAAGGTGGGACCCCACCCATATTTGCCAAAAACTGTATAACCGGCACCGTTGGATGATCCTAACCATCCATTTGATGGGAAAAGGTCCCAACCGACCCTCTCTCTCCTCCTACCCAACGGATTCTCTTATTTTGGAATTCTCTCTTATTCCTATAAAACAGCTCATGGGGGGATTTTTAATGGCAATATACTCAGCCATTATGGGGAATCTGCAGATAATTTTGGCAATCCTCTGTATAATTAGAGCAGTTGCCATCCCCTTAAGGAGGACAACCGAACTCTCCATAAAGAGGAGGAATTTCTATAATAAAAAAAGAAAAAAAGGCAAGCATGGATTCAAAAAAAAGGGAGTTACGGTGGCTCTCATCTGGAAGGAGGAGATACACATGGAAAGAAGGGGGGGATTTCTTGGGAAAAAAGGCTGGCAGCGATCGCGGGGATCTCTCGAATGATATTTGGGCAGCCCAGGGCTAGAAAAAAAGGGGGAGAAAAAGCTCTCGGATCTCTCTCTCGGTGAGAGAGCTCTGTGAAGAAAAAAAGAAAAAGAAAAGACCAAGAGCAGGGGAGTCTCCAGGGTTTTCTCTTCTCCCCGACCCTCACTCTGTTTTTCTTCTCCTCTCCATTACTCTCCACGGTTCCCACACTCCCACCGCATCCTCTGTTTTTCCTACAACCTCTCCATCACTCTGTTTTTCACACACCTGACCCCTCTCTCAATCTCTACCCCCACCATACCCTATCTCTATCTCTCTTCCCATTTGCAACACTTTTTTTTTTTAAAAAAAAAAATGATAGAAAAGAAAAGAATGTGAGAAAAAACAGAGCATTGCATGCTCTGTTTTTTTCCCACATTTTCTCTCTCTCTCTCTCTCTCTCTCTCTCTCTCCATCACCTCTCCCTCACTCTCCCACTCGGTTCTCTCCCTCAACTTCTCGCCACCCTCTGTTTCACGATCCCTCCCCACTCTCTGCCGCTCACTCTCTGCCGCTCTTATTCTGTTTCTCTCCCTTACACTCTTTCTCTCTCAACTCTCTCTATCTCAAACTCCCTCAAACTCTGTTCCATCTATCTCACTCGCTCTCACACTCTCTGTCCATCTCCATACTCCCATCTCACTCGCTCTCACACTCTCTCTCAATCTCTCTCTCAAGCACTCTCGCTCTCACATTCAACAGAGGAACAGTAGCAAAGAAAAACAAAGAAAAAAGAAAGAAGAAAGTGGAGCGGATCGAGTGTCGGCGGGATTTTTGGATTTTTCGGCATTTGGAGGCGGCGAGGAACTCGATCACAGGTTAGTACACTATTCTCAGATTTTTCTCGGATGATTTGGTATATTTTTGGATTTTTGCATGATTTTTAAGCATTTAAATGAATTTAATGTAATATTAAATGTGTATGCTCAAAATCATGATCTGCATGAGTGTTTCAAAACCGTTTCGTCCCAAAATTTAATACGATGTTCTATTTAAATAGAGTAAAATAACTATTGGATCGGATCGGACATTGGATCAACGGTTTTTGAAAATTTGAGTGAAGAGTGGTATTTTATTTAAAATAAGGGTCGAGTAATTACGAAATTCGAAAAAATAGCCATCTCAGGATGATCTATTTTTGAAATTTTAAATTTTTCTTGTGTTCATCACATCAGAACAAGGTTGGAGGACGTTTTCCGGAATTGTAATTTTCTCGAAAATCGTATTTTAAAAATAGAAAACTCTTCAAAAATATCTTTTCGACGAAGAAAAATAAAATATATACTAAACGAATTCCAAAATTAATGAAATTTCGTAGGAAAATAATATAATTCTGATACATTCTACCATGAATTTTTGACACTTTTTGGAATTGTTTTGGTATATTATTTTATGCTTTCTTTGAAACTTATCAGATTTTGGGAGACTTTTTACAGACATCAGATCACAGATAAAATTCCCAATATTTTTACAGTAGTCTTATAGTCCATATTTCTAATTTCTGTAAAAGTTTCAAGTGCTTTGGATCTTGTTTCATATGGAATGTAATGTTAATTCATAATCTAAGCTGAAAATTTAAAAATCCGAAATTGATAGTAAATAGTTTCTAAAATTCATGAAAATATCACAGCATGCTATATTTACTCATATATTATTTCTGTAGAAATTTCATTGAATTTAGATTTCTATTTCTAGTAGTCTCTGTGTTATTTTGGCAATCTGATCAATTAATTGTTAAATCAAAATTAAATATGAGCTTAATGTAAAAATCTGTAAAAATCTTTCAGTAAGCTACATTTCATCATATCTTGCTGCTGTAGAAGTTTCAACTCATGTTGAATTCGTTTGCAACAGTTCACTTGTAAAATCACTCATATGTTTAAAATTGATAAAATTTATTGAAAATCCGAAATCAATCGAAAATCATCTGAAAATCTCTAAAGAACCTTAAATCTCTGTCACATATTAACTCCTTAATCCATTGAAACAGAAATCTTAGGATCTTTAGATTTTCCTGGAAAAATGGCCAGCGCATCCATAATCGTATCCCTATTGCACTCGATCTTTGACAATTTGAATATTTAAGCTATAGCACGTTGTTGGCTCCGAGGTTACTGTCCACGGAAATCCTAAGATATGCCAGGCAATAAGGTGCTATAACCTAAGTATTAAATTGCGCAAGGAAAGAGCGCACGATTGCCTTCCTTGGATGCTATTCTGGGCCGAAATTGGTGAACTCTAGAACCATTGGTAATCCTTAAATGTCCAGAAACTGAAAATTCTTGAAATCTGAAATTCATTAACTTCAAAAACTGAAATCGATTCATCTCGTGTCTCTCGGAACCATTGGATTATGGTTTCCGTCGTAAGAACCATTAGAGCCCAAGTTAGGAACACTGGTGTCGTGTCGTGCCGTGTCTTAAGTTTTAGGGAGTCTTAGGTTTTAGGGAGTCCTAGAGTTAGGAGTCCAGCCTCATCACGGACGTTTGCTATGTATAGCAACCGTACCATAGGTCTAGTTACACTAGTCACCTAATCTTTTCCTAGGACAAGCCTAGTAAACTAGGATGTAGGCTAACCTGCATTAGTCTAAGGAACAACTTGCATTTAGATAAGAATCATATAGCATCTTAAATGAAATCCTAAGATAATAAAATCCTCAACTTGAATTAAATAACTTCTCCTAAAACTGTTGAAACAATCAATCCCGTCTAGGTCGGTGTCTTAGTTGAGTTAGGCATAAGTAGCTTAGCTTAGGTGCACCGAACTACGTCGACTCTGATCCCAGTGAGGCTTGGGTACGTAGGCAGCTTGGATGTCTGATGGCATACCAACCGCGAGTCGGCACTACAACAAATTGTGGTGTTCTGTATATTAATTTTCTTGTAAATGCTTAATCAAATCACTTAGGATTTTCCATGAAATTAGAATTTTAGGAGAACTTTCACTTAGATTGAATTCAAACAAATTAAGAAATCAAGATACACATTTAGGATTCACATTGAAATTAGATCATAGGATGCATGTCCCGTAGTTAGCACATTAGAGTTGAATGAGCTATTTAAAATAAATTTAAAAGAGTTAGCTTTTGGAATCGAAGACCGATTATCGGACAGGAATGGTGCATGTGGTGGATAAATCCCCATACCTTCCATTCTTGTAACCAGGTAGCGAGTCTAGATTTCTGGTTAATTATGGGTCCTAGATCCCACATCTAGGTGGCGACTCTGTCAGTCTCTTTTGTGTGGAATTCGGATTGCCTTAGTGGTCCTAAGTTCACATAAAAGATGAATTAAAATCAATAATAAAAGAGCACACGCCAATCGCGTGGGTACGAGAGACCAAGAGAAGGCGTGGTGGCTCGCGCCCCACCCCCTCTCGCGGGATCGGGTCCCACAAACGTATGATCAAAATGGACAGGAGCTGCGGTCTTCAGCTTATGACACAACCACACTTGGAGTAATGGAGGTCATCCTGAGAACGACCCAATGAAAGAGCGAACATAACGATCTGGACCTGAGCTAGCATGTAGGCGAGCCATATCATCTAACCCATTGAAGGTTTCTGCAAGTATAGTAGGAATTGGGTTGGCGCCACGATCCATCTGATCAATAAGATCTAGGAGAACTGCTGATGCAAAGCGAGAAGGATGGACGGTGATGAACGTTGAAAAAGAGCGAACATAACGATCTGGACCTGAGCTAGCATGTAGGCGAGCCATATCATCTAACCCATTGAAGGTTTCTGCAAGTATAGTAGGAATTGGGTTGGCGCCACGATCCATCTGATCAATAAGATCTAGGAGAACTGCTGATGCAAAGCGAGAAGGATGGACGGTGATGAACATTGAAAAAGAGCAGAATCTCAAAGAGTGACGTCGGGCCTTTTGAATATCAACATCGCCACGGTGTCCAATAGGAGGGTAAGTGTCGATCATTTGTTGCATGGACACTTCTTGACCTTTTATGAAAGAGTCAGAACAAAGGACGATAATCTAGCACAGAAGATGGCTTCACAAGAGGGCCATCTACAGGATATTCCAACAAGGCTGTAAGCCCAAGGGACTATCCTCCTATCTTGTTTTGATGATTCCCAAACTAAATTGATTATGTTTTTAATACTAATCAATTTGCTTTGAAGTGTTGTGATAAGACAGGTTAATTATTGAAGGAACCAACACACCACATGGTTATGCTTGAAGATGTATCATTCAAGGGACAAAGAAGCTGGAATCAAAATTGAACCAACTCACCTTGGAAGAACAATCAAGGTGGAGCTCAATTCAACACACTCAAGCAAAGCAAGCACACAATGGAAGATCTATGAAGACCAAGACCAAAGAGAAGTGTAACTACACTTAGACTTTTTGTACATTCTCTCTCTTTTGATTTTATAGTTCAAGGCAAGGTTTTTCAAAATATGTTTTCTTTTAAGATACTAACACTCCCCGTATTAGACTTAATTTGTTAAGAGAATGTTTGTATGGTGGACCAACATGTTGGGACCCTCATAACATTTCAAATTGTCATATAAATATAAGTTCCAAAAGCCCAAAAGAAATCAGCAACAAAAACAGGAAAATATGATGTTAATAGGCTTCTCGGAACTCCGAGCTCGAAACTCCGAGCATTGTCTCGGAACTCCGAGAAATGGTCCAGGGATTGAATCCATTCTCTAGTCGTTTTCTCGGAACTCCGAGAGTTTTTCTCGGAACTCTGAGAATTTTCTCAGAGCTCCGAGAATGGTTCCCGGAACTCCGAGAATGTCGCGACAGCAAAAAAATATATCCGTTGTATTTCAAACGACTAGTTGCTTTTTGGGGTGTTTTTGTTAACACCACCCCCAAACGGTCATATTTTGTTTTGGGCTTATAAATACACATTCAAGAGGTTCATTTAACTCTCTGGAATGATTGAAAAACCATCATAAGTATTTACAAACACTTGAAAACCCATTTGGCTTAAGCTTGTTTATTTTCTCCACCAAACTTGCCTTGCACTTGCAATCTTTTGAGTTTGGATTTTGGATTTAACTTGTATTATCTTGGAGTGCATTCAAGGGAACTTTATTTTGCATCAAGCCTTAAACGAAGGCATATCAATCTTCTTCTTCAATGTAAAGATGGCTAGGGCAGCCTATTCTTAATACCGTAGGGAGAATCGCTTAGAACTCGGCGGAGAAGGAGAGTTGGTGTAAAGGTAGCAAGGGCATCCTCATTTAATTCCCTTGTGATTGTAATCGCCTCGGAACCGGGCATCATGGAGGTCTCACTTGGTTGAAATCCTTGAGGATGATCTCAAGAAGAGTGGAGTAGGGCTTTGCCCGAAGCACTATACATCGGTGTGTTATTTCCTTATCCTTGCACTTTCATTTTTGTATGGTTGGGCATTTTTCTTTATTATTTGAACTAACAAAAAACTAAGCAAGTAAAGAGAAATTGAATGGAAAACTAAAATGAAGGTCACTCAAACGGCAAACTACCCTCAACACCAAGAAGATCACTCAAACACTAGGCCACCCTATTTTGATGGAACAAATTATGGATATTGGAAAACTAAAATGAAAATCTTTTTAACCCAAGACTACCAAATTTGGAGAGCCGTTCAAAATGGATATACCTTGCCCACTAGAGAAGTAAATGAATAGACCAAAGCTGAACAACAAGCCTCAAATTATAATGCCAAAGCCATGAACTCTTTAATTTTTGCTTTGTCACCCAGAGAATTCAATATAGTTTCAAACTTAAATTCGACTAAAGAAATTTGGGACACCTTAGAAATTACCCATGAAGGAACTAACCAAGTTAAGGAATCTAAAATGAATCATCTCTTTAGGCAACTTATACTTTTTCAAATAACACCCGATGAAACCATTGCCGATATGTACACTAGATTCACTAACTTAGTTAATGGGCTTAGGGGACTTGGGAAACAATTTTCAAATAGAGATTTAGTGTCCAAAATCCTTAGATCCCTACCTCTATCATGGGAATCCAAAACCTCTGCAATCACTGAAGCCAAGGACATGAGCACATTGAATTTAGATTAACTAATAGGGTCCTTGATAACTCATGAAATGATTTTCAAAACAAAAGCTCTCGAAATTGAAAATAAAATAGAAAAAGAAAAATGTGTTGCTTTTACTTCTAATGTAGGTGATTATGGAGAAGTAAGAGAATATATGGAAGATGAGGTAGCTCTCTTATCAAGAAGAATCAAGTTCTTGCAAAGGAATATGGCAAACATGAAAAATAGAAAGGCCACTCCTCCACTCAAGAAGAAAGATGACCTTGGTGATGGATCCTCTCAACCTCGATGCTATGGATGCCAAAAAATTAGACACATTCATCCGGATTGCCCATTCAACAATGAGCCTGCTCCAAACAATCGTTTCAAGAGGAGAGAAGGCAAGAAAGGAATGACCGCCACATGGGATGAAGATAATGAAAGCAAATGTAAGCCAAATGATAGAGAAGATTGCGTGATCGTAAGGAATGTGTGTGTAGACACCCCATTTTGTTTTGTTTTAATCAACAAATAAATTAGTGTGTTAAATCCATGTGAGAACCCCCTCTATCATTGATTTATATGTTTTAGGTCATTAATATCTTGATCTGACTTTACGGATCATCAATCGGGACAAAATAAGCTAGGGTCACTTCATAGCCCGGACCCTGATTCCATTCCGAGACCCGATTTCCGTAAATCGTTAGATCAATGGCAGATCATGACCTGGGTCTAACCATCCAAAACCACCTAACCTCTCCTCTCATCCTAACCATTCAAACCTCACCTAACCTCACCTAACCTCTCCTCCCATCATAACCATCCAAACCTCACCTAACCTCACCTAACCTCACCTAACATCACCTAACCTCACCTAACCTTACCTAACCTCACCTAACCTCACCTAACCTCCTATCCCATTCTCCTATAAATACCCTCTCATCTCACCAAAGAAAAGGAGGAAAAAAAAGAAAAGAGGAGAGAACCCCTCTCTTAGAAAATTCAAGCCCTCTCTCTAGACCAAATCCCTCTTCTCCATAAGTTTGCATGGAATATCGTCTACAAAAAGGTATGTCTTTTGGAATTTTATTTTCTTTTCTATATTTGTAGGATTGAGTGTTGTTTTGCGTATATTTTGGTTGATGTCATGTTTAATTTTGTACTAGTTTGGCCTTGGTCATGTTCTCACTTATGCTAAATATAATTAATGTGTTAGGGTCATTAGAACCTATTTGCGATGGGATGTTGAAATCATTGGCTTGTTAGGGAATTTAGATTTCTTTTGGGAAAACAATTCATTAAAAATTTTGAACATGTACAAGAAAGAAAACTTGAATTTTACATGAATTATCAAAACCCATTTAATTTGGCTTACAAAACCTCCATCTTTCAATTGATAACAACAGCCCCCACTCCAATTTGATAACAACAGCCCCCACTCAATCTCAAGAACCCAATATCCATACCCCACCTTGCCAAGTAGATAAAAACAACCCCTTTTTCAAACATCCCATTTGAATCTAATCTCAGGCCCATTCAAGCCATTTTTCATATTCACCGTCTTTTAATCACTAAAAAAATAAGAACTATCAAAAGAAAACATGGGGGTGCCAATATCATTCCCGTCATAGTGCTAGCTGTTAGACTTTAAACAGATTTTTCGACCTCTAAACAACAGAATCGTGGGAAATGGTTAACTACAAAGTCGTAGATATTTTCGTGCCGTTTCCAACGAGTATTCGTGCTAGATCAGACAGCGAGCGGTTAAAAAGTTAAGTCCAAAATGGTTGCGGCACACCTTTAGGCATTTCCAGTTTAATGTTGCTGTCCTTTTGTTTGCAACACAAATTCGAACCTCTAAATCACAGATTTACAAACAATGGAGAACTACAAAGTTGTAGCCCTATAAAAGATCTTTCCAACGCATGTTTGTACGTTGAATTTGGCCAAGCGGTTAAAGAGTTACGACAGTTTTAGTGGGCTGCATTTGTCAGATCTTTTAATGGTCAATGGTTTGTCGAATTTGTGCAATTGTCAAAACTTGGTTGTGTTAACGTCATTTTCCAAACCAAAATCGAAAGACATTAATCTAAAGTACATCCAACCTAAAATTAACAAAACTAAAATTCACCCATTTAAAATCCACTGATAAAAATCCGTTAAAAGCCATTAACCAAAAGACCACTAAAAATTTCAAATGAAACTAAAACCTTCTAAATAAACAACTTTAAAAGCTACCAAACACACTAAATACCTTCAGATAATAAAAGCTTCAAGAAAACTCTAAAAGTTTCCACAAACCCAAAAGAATTCGAGATTCCCAAGAGCCGGTGGATTCAAAATTCCTTTAGGAACCCTTAGAGCCCAATTTAGGAACACTGGTGTCGTGTCGTGTCGTGTCGTGTCCTAAGTTTTAGGGAGTCTTAGGTTTTAGGGAGTCCTAGAGTCAGGAGTCCGGCCTCATCACGGACGCTTGCTATGTATAGCAACCGTGCCATAGGTCTAGTTACACTAGTCACCCAATCTTTCCCTAGGACAAGCCTAGTAAACTAGGATGTAAGACAAACCTGCATTAGTCTAAGGGACCATTTGCATTTAGATGAGAATCATATAGCATCTTAGATGAAATCCTAAGATAATAAAATCTTCAACTTGAATTAAATAACTTCTCCTAAAACTGTTGAAACAGTCAATCCCGTCTAGGTCGGTGTCTTAGTTGAGTTAGGCATATGTAACTTAGCTTAGGTGCACCGAACTACGTCGACTCTGATCCCAGTGAGGCTTGGGTACGTAGGCAGCTTGGATGTCTGATGGCATACCACCCGCGAGTCGGCACCACAAACAAATTGTGGTGTTTTGTATATTAATTTTCTTGTAAATGCTTAATCAAATCACTTAGGACTTTCCATGAAATTAGAATTTTAGGAGAACTTTCACTTAGATTGAATCCAGACAAATTAATAAATCAAGATACACATTTAGGATTCACATTGAAATTAGATCATAGGATGCATGTCACTTAGTTCGCACATTAACATAGAGTTGAATGAGCCATTTAAAATAAATTTAAAAGAGTTAGCTTTTGGAATCGAAGACCGATTATCGGGCAGGAATGGTGCATGTGGCGGATAACTCCCCATACCTTCCATTCTCGTAACCAGGTAGCGAGTCTAGATTTCTGGTTAATTTCGGGTCCTAGATCCCACATCTAGGTGGCGACTCTGTCAGTCTCTTTCGTGTGGAATTCGGATTGCCTTAGTGATCACAAGTTCACAGGAAAGACGAATTAAAATCAACAATTAAAAAACACACGCCAATCGCGTGGATACGAGAGACCAAGAGAAGAGAGCGCGGCGGCTCGCCCCACGCCCCTCTCGCGGGATCAGGGTCCCACAGTCTGGCGACTCTGCTGGGGATCACCTAACTTCATTAAAATTCCAAAAGATAATTCATTTGAATTTAATTTAACTGGCTCATAAGAACTCTATCTCTTGTATACTTGTCAGATTAGTTTGTCTTGTTTTATTCTCTCATCACATTTTACTCGAACTTAATTTAACAAAACCTGAAGGCATCATAGATTGCGCGAACTTATTGCACACACTTACATCACTTGCATCTAAACCCTTGCATCTCACGTGCACACACGTCCTATTTTAGGAACCCGGAGTGTTATCTAGCATGGTTGACTGGGATTTCATCACCTGGTGCCTCTGTGCTAGAGAAGCATTCCACCCTTAGCCTGGTACCTTTATGGTACGTAAACGGATCTCTTGTTCACGTACTGATACGCCGGACACTGGTACAGTATATCGAGCAGGGATTCGCGCTAAGGGAACTCTTGGCCTTACCCCTAGATTAACCCACACATGCATGTAGTATACGAACACATGTGCATCACGTGTGTGAGCCTAGTTTAGGATATCCTACCCATTGGTGTCTAGATTAGGCCGTGGTCCATCTTCCAATGGTCACGATCGGTCCTTATATACACGAACAAAGTCATGAGTCGAGATTCTCTCTCCACTCCGATAGATTAGGATTAAGGTTGATGCCTTCAGGTAACACTAATAAAATGTGAAAAAAAAATTCCCTTTGAGTTAGGATATAAATCCCATCATTTCCAAAGATCTCATAGGATTAGTCATTCATGATCTATCCGTTGAAAGCAATCTTATGCTATCTCATCTAATCTTTTGATCGTGCGTCTTTCGTTCTTCTGTCATACGATTCGATCGTATCTTCATGCCATCCCCTAACTGGCAGATGCAGAATCTCACAATCTTTCGATTATGCGTTCTCATGATCTGATCATGCCTGGTCCAGATAATCCAATCTTGCTTGTACCCCTGGTCTGTTCCTCCTCTAGGGGCTACCTTTTTCAAGATTATTTTGCTAAGTCCTTCAGAGTTCACTCTCAGAATCATTGAGCTAGGGGCATTTCCCTATGCGAATCAGTCATCATTGTCCAAAATTGAAAGTATCAGCCATGATGATGTTCAGAACGAACCAGCCTTCGCCGAGCCTTCAACGCCAAACAGTTGCAGCAGTTAAAGTTTTAGTCACTTACTATTTTATGTTGAGTCAGTCATCATGGTCAGTATAATTGTTGAGTCCGGTCTTACAGTTAAAGGTCAATGCCTAGTCCAGGCAAGTTATCTTCTGTTTCTCTTTCTTATTTAGAGTTGTGAATCGTGAGCATGTTCAGGATAGGTCGTCTGATGTAATAGCTTTTCTTTAAATAAAATTTCAGTCAGTTCCAAAAAGTTCACTTGTGTCTGTTCTTAAGTGTGCTTCTGATCTTAAAATAAGACTCCCTCCTCAAATGAGGACAAAATTGACGAAACTCCACTTGAGTCACAGCAATTACTTGAACGAGAGGAGGAGCGCCAATCCCAACCTTTCAAAGATGAAATTGAAATGATAAACACTGGCACTGAAACTTTGATTCAGTGAATGCCGATTGAAAATACATTACCCTCTAAAGAGTGTGAAGAATTGATAAAATTATTTCAAGAATAAGAAGATTGTCTAGAAAAGCTACAACCGATACCAGGGGCAAGACATAGATGGAAAGCTCAAAGAAAATGAAGAAAGTGAGAAGATATATGCTATACAAGGGGCATAGAGTGGAAACAACTTTCATATTTCCAATCAATGACCTTGGTTCTCAAATTCATAAAGCCAACAAATTCAAGATGAAAAGTTCAAGAGCAAACAATGAAAAGTGATCATCAGATATCGAGAGTACGAATCCATAGATGGAGGATGTCAAAGAACAAGTTTCGCTCTATGAAAGTCAAAAGCACGTATTAGAATCTTGAAAGAAGAAGATCCATTATCTCTTACCTGGAAATGCCGTCAAACTCCGCGAAAAAAAAAAACAAAAGAGAAAAAAAAAATAATCAGTACCAGAGGGACTCTAGTAACCTAGATCGATTCCCAATCTGAACATCGAAAGGCCTCCTTTGGCCGATTAAATCCCAAAATCAAAGCCCAATGTCAAAGGAATACCGATTTGCAAACCCTTCGAGCCTAAATCAAATTTTCTTGAAAACCCATCAAACTTGGGGCATTCCCCCGAACTACGCGAGACCTGATCCCTATACTGGGGTACGTAGGCAACTCGGTTGAACCGAGTTCGGTCGATTCAAAAAGGAAAAGAAATTCAATCCTTTCAAAAAAAAAAAAGGGAGGGACAAGTTCCAAAAGAAGAGAAGTTAATTGTTCCAGAAAGAAAAGAAAAAAGGAAAAAAAAAATCAAACAATTTATCTTCAAACTAGGGGCATTCGCCCTGAACTACACACGACCTGATTCCTACCTTGGGATATGTAGGCGACCTGTTCACAGGTTCGGTCGAAATCTTTGTTGAGCCTTAAGCCATTCTTTGAAAAGCCCTATCCTACCTATAAAAGTCCTTCTGGTGTTCAGAACTAATGAGCTAGGTCCTGAGATACAATAAAAAAATGAAATGATGATGAATAAGAAAAATAACGGAGTTTGAAGATCTGCTAGACTGAAAACCTGAAAGGGCGGTCTAGGCAAAATTTAAGATCATTCCCCTGCTAAGTTGAAAACCCGAAAGGGCGGCTTAGGCAAAAGCTAAGGGGATAGCCTGCTGGATCGAAAACCTAGAAAGGTGGTTCAGGCAAAAGTTAAGGCTAGCGCGGTCCGCCAAGTTAAAAACCCTGAAGAGGTGACTTGGTCACGGTAAGAGAATCAGTATAAGAAGGCAACAGCCGGTATCAAGACTGAAGATCAACTGAAGTTCAAGCAAATTCAAGTGATATCCTCAAAACTGGGGGCATTGAAGCTAAGCAATCTTAGGGGTCGTAATTAAATTCTTGAGGCATTACTGTTTCGAGGAAGAAGTCCGGTGTTTACCAATTGAAAAACTATTCCTTGAAAGGATAGACTTACCAAACAAAACATTAACTAAGTCAGAAGCATCACTATGTTTGTCAGTATAGTCAGTCAATCTTTATTATTCTAAGTTCACTCCTTCAGGGCTGCTCAATCCTTTGAGTAGTGCCTTTTATCTAAGTTTTCTCTTTAGAAAGAGTCAATTGTCGTTCCTATGTCCAAATGATGTAACTGTCTTGGTGAAGGAGGCCAGGCCTAGGCAGCTCCCTGCAATTATACCTGAAAGAGCTCGAGAATTTAGTCAAACAACTTCATTTCAAAGAAGATCAGCTCAGAAAAATTCAGAAGTAGAAACATCAGAAAGCCCAGCTTCCGTAAAAAGATCATACCCCAGGAAGGCACCTTAAGCTTGGAAGAACCTCAGATGCAATGGTGGTTGAGCCAATTTCTCAGAAAGATGAACCATTCAAATTCATAATTCCCTTCCGGTTAGTTATCCTGGTCAAGAAATGTTTATCTAAACACCTGTCAAGAAGCAGATCCCGCTTTTCCATGTTAATATCCAAGAGAGTCGTTGTTCTAAATTACCAATCTCAAATGTCTTGTTCAAGGTTTCAGTTATCAAAATCCCCAGAAGACAAGACCAGCAGTCTCTTTGAGAAAAATCTTGTTGAAGTTTCATAAAAATGTTCCTAATCCATTCTTGCTAGTAATGGTTCTTCGTTCCAAAGGTTTGCCGTTTCATCATTCGTCAAAGTCCTAGTTTCCAACATCTTTGTCGGGCACGATCCATAATATCCCCGATTTCATTGAGTTCAAAAAAATAAAAAATTCATCAAATCCAATCTTACGTCAAATTCAAGTTCATGGAAAATCTCTAAATTCTTCGAGCCCGTTTGTGAACGGTACCTCTTTTCTCGAGCCCATTTGCAAATGGCCTCATCTTCTCCTTGAGCCCGTTTGTGAACGGTGCCTCATCTCTCGAGTCCATTTGTGAATGGTTTCGTCTTCTCCTTGAGCCCATTTGTGAACGGTGCCTCATTTTCTGAGTTCATTTATGAATGGTCTCATGTCCTCCTTGAGCCCGTTTGTGGACGGTGCCTCATTTCTCAAAAAATCAAAAATTCATCAAATCCAATCCCCAATTCAAAAAATCCAATCCTACGTCAAATTCAAATTCATAAAAATCTCTAAATTTTTCATTGTTGAATTCATCAATCAAAGCTATCTTGTGTCGTCGAGCCCGTTTGTGAACGGTGCCTCATTTCTCGAGCCCATTTGTGAATGGTCTCGTCTTCTCCTTGAGCCCGTTTGCGGACGGTACCTCATTTCCCAAAAATAAAAAATTCATCAAAACCAATCCCCGATTCAAACAAATCCAATCTTACGTCAAATTCAAGTTCATGAAAAATCTCATGTCCTCTTTGAGCCCTTCTGTGAAAGGTGCCTCATTTCTCGAGGCCGTTTGTGAATGGTCTCGTCTTCTCCTTGAGCCCGTTTGCGGACGGTACCTCATTTCCCAAAAATAAAAAATTCATCAAAACCAATCCCCGATTCAAACAAATCCAATCTTACGTCAAATTCAAGTTCATAAAAAATCTCATGCCCTCTTTGAGCCCGTTTGTGAACGGTGCCTCTTTTCTCGAGGCCATTTGGGGATGGTCTCGTCTTCTCCTTGAACCCGTTTGTGAACAGGTTTCTCATTCTCTGAGTCCATTTGTGAATGGTCTCATGTCCTCTTTGAGCCCGTTTGTGAACGGTGCCTCTTTTCTCGAGGCCATTTGTGAATGGTCTCGTCTTCTCCTTGAGCCCGTTTGCGGACGGTACCTCATTTCCCAAAAATAAAAAATTCATCAAAACCAATCCCCGATTCAAACAAATCCAATCTTACGTCAAATTCAAGTTCATGAAAAATCTCATGCCCTCTTTGAGCCCGTTTGTGAACGGTGCCTCTTTTCTCGAGGCCATTTGGGGATGGTCTCGTCTTCTTCTTGAACCCGTTTGTGAACGGTGTCTCATTTTTTGAGTCCATTTGTGAATGGTCTCATGTCCTCCTTGAGCCCGTTTGTGAATGGTGCCTCATTTCTCTAGTCCATTGGTGAATGGTCTCGTCTTCTCCTTGAACCCGTTTGTGAACGGTGTCTCATTTTCTGAGTCCATTTGTGAATGGTCTCATGTCCTCTTTGAGCCCTCTTGTGAAAGGTGCCTCATTTCTCGAGTCCATTTGTGAATGGTCTCGTCTTCTCCTTGAACCCGTTTGTGAACGGTGCCTCATTTCTCGAATCCATTTGTGAATGGTCTCGTCTTCTCCTTGAGCCCGTTTGTGAACGGTGCCTCATTTCTCGAGTCCATTTGTGAATGGTCTCGTCTTCTCCTTGAGCCCGTTTGTGAATGGTGCCCCATTTCTCGAGTCCATTTGTGAATGGTCTTGTCTTATCCTTGAGTCCGTTTGTGAATGGTGCCTCTTTTCTCGAATCCATTTGTGAATGGTATCGTCCTCCTTGAGCCCGTTTGTGAACGGTGCCTCATTTCTCGAGTCCATTTGTGAATGGTCTTGTCTTCTCCTTGAGCCCGTTTGTGAACGGTGCCTCATTTCTCGAGTCCATTTGTGAATGGTCTTGTCTTCTCCTTGAGCCCGTTTGTGAACGGTGCCTCATTTCTCGAGTCCATCTGTGAATGGTTTTCTATCCTCCTTGAGGCCGTTTGTGAACGGTGCCTCATTATCCAAGTCCATTTGGGAATGCTTCTTATCCTCGTTGAACCCGCTTGTGAGCGGCGTCTCATCTCCTTCTAAAAACTGTTTGAGAGCGATCTTTGTCCTTTCCCTTCAGAATCCATTCGAAAATGATATCTCATTCTCTAATTGCCCGTTTGTGAACGGCGCCGCATCGAGTTTTTATTATTATTCAAGTTCTAGGGTTTCATCTAAGGTTTTGCATTATGTTAAGGTGCGTTGTGTCTAGAGAGTCCTTTGTCGATTAAAACTACGCAAAATGGTTCTGTCATTTTTAACTTTGGTATTCAATGACTACGTCATCTCTACCAAAGAGGGGCATCTGTAGACACCCCATTTTGTTTTGTTTTAATCAACAAATAAATTAGTGTGTTAAATCCATGTGAGAACCCCCTCTATCATTGATTTATATGTTTTAGGTCATTAATATCTTGATCTGACTTTACGGATCATCAATCGGGACAAAATAAGCTAGGGTCACTTCATAGCCCGGACCCTGATTCCATTCCGAGACCCGATTTCCGTAAATCGTTAGATCAATGGCAGATCATGACCTGGGTCTAACCATCCAAAACCACCTAACCTCTCCTCTCATCCTAACCATTCAAACCTCACCTAACCTCACCTAACCTCTCCTCCCATCATAACCATCCAAACCTCACCTAACCTCACCTAACCTCACCTAACATCACCTAACCTCACCTAACCTTACCTAACCTCACCTAACCTCACCTAACCTCCTATCCCATTCTCCTATAAATACCCTCTCATCTCACCAAAGAAAAGGAGGAAAAAAAAGAAAAGAGGAGAGAACCCCTCTCTTAGAAAATTCAAGCCCTCTCTCTAGACCAAATCCCTCTTCTCCATAAGTTTGCATGGAATATCGTCTACAAAAAGGTATGTCTTTTGGAATTTTATTTTCTTTTCTATATTTGTAGGATTGAGTGTTGTTTTGCGTATATTTTGGTTGATGTCATGTTTAATTTTGTACTAGTTTGGCCTTGGTCATGTTCTCACTTATGCTAAATATAATTAATGTGTTAGGGTCATTAGAACCTATTTGCGATGGGATGTTGAAATCATTGGCTTGTTAGGGAATTTAGATTTCTTTTGGGAAAACAATTCATTAAAAATTTTGAACATGTACAAGAAAGAAAACTTGAATTTTACATGAATTATCAAAACCCATTTAATTTGGCTTACAAAACCTCCATCTTTCAATTGATAACAACAGCCCCCACTCCAATTTGATAACAACAGCCCCCACTCAATCTCAAGAACCCAATATCCATACCCCACCTTGCCAAGTAGATAAAAACAACCCCTTTTTCAAACATCCCATTTGAATCTAATCTCAGGCCCATTCAAGCCATTTTTCATATTCACCGTCTTTTAATCACTAAAAAAATAAGAACTATCAAAAGAAAACATGGGGGTGCCAATATCATTCCCGTCATAGTGCTAGCTGTTAGACTTTAAACAGATTTTTCGACCTCTAAACAACAGAATCGTGGGAAATGGTTAACTACAAAGTCGTAGATATTTTCGTGCCGTTTCCAACGAGTATTCGTGCTAGATCAGACAGCGAGCGGTTAAAAAGTTAAGTCCAAAATGGTTGCGGCACACCTTTAGGCATTTCCAGTTTAATGTTGCTGTCCTTTTGTTTGCAACACAAATTCGAACCTCTAAATCACAGATTTACAAACAATGGAGAACTACAAAGTTGTAGCCCTATAAAAGATCTTTCCAACGCATGTTTGTACGTTGAATTTGGCCAAGCGGTTAAAGAGTTACGACAGTTTTAGTGGGCTGCATTTGTCAGATCTTTTAATGGTCAATGGTTTGTCGAATTTGTGCAATTGTCAAAACTTGGTTGTGTTAACGTCATTTTCCAAACCAAAATCGAAAGACATTAATCTAAAGTACATCCAACCTAAAATTAACAAAACTAAAATTCACCCATTTAAAATCCACTGATAAAAATCCGTTAAAAGCCATTAACCAAAAGACCACTAAAAATTTCAAATGAAACTAAAACCTTCTAAATAAACAACTTTAAAAGCTACCAAACACACTAAATACCTTCAGATAATAAAAGCTTCAAGAAAACTCTAAAAGTTTCCACAAACCCAAAAGAATTCGAGATTCCCAAGAGCCGGTGGATTCAAAATTCCTTTAGGAACCCTTAGAGCCCAATTTAGGAACACTGGTGTCGTGTCGTGTCGTGTCGTGTCCTAAGTTTTAGGGAGTCTTAGGTTTTAGGGAGTCCTAGAGTCAGGAGTCCGGCCTCATCACGGACGCTTGCTATGTATAGCAACCGTGCCATAGGTCTAGTTACACTAGTCACCCAATCTTTCCCTAGGACAAGCCTAGTAAACTAGGATGTAAGACAAACCTGCATTAGTCTAAGGGACCATTTGCATTTAGATGAGAATCATATAGCATCTTAGATGAAATCCTAAGATAATAAAATCTTCAACTTGAATTAAATAACTTCTCCTAAAACTGTTGAAACAGTCAATCCCGTCTAGGTCGGTGTCTTAGTTGAGTTAGGCATATGTAACTTAGCTTAGGTGCACCGAACTACGTCGACTCTGATCCCAGTGAGGCTTGGGTACGTAGGCAGCTTGGATGTCTGATGGCATACCACCCGCGAGTCGGCACCACAAACAAATTGTGGTGTTTTGTATATTAATTTTCTTGTAAATGCTTAATCAAATCACTTAGGACTTTCCATGAAATTAGAATTTTAGGAGAACTTTCACTTAGATTGAATCCAGACAAATTAATAAATCAAGATACACATTTAGGATTCACATTGAAATTAGATCATAGGATGCATGTCACTTAGTTCGCACATTAACATAGAGTTGAATGAGCCATTTAAAATAAATTTAAAAGAGTTAGCTTTTGGAATCGAAGACCGATTATCGGGCAGGAATGGTGCATGTGGCGGATAACTCCCCATACCTTCCATTCTCGTAACCAGGTAGCGAGTCTAGATTTCTGGTTAATTTCGGGTCCTAGATCCCACATCTAGGTGGCGACTCTGTCAGTCTCTTTCGTGTGGAATTCGGATTGCCTTAGTGATCACAAGTTCACAGGAAAGACGAATTAAAATCAACAATTAAAAAACACACGCCAATCGCGTGGATACGAGAGACCAAGAGAAGAGAGCGCGGCGGCTCGCCCCACGCCCCTCTCGCGGGATCAGGGTCCCACAGTGTGCTTCATGGCTTCAACAAGTGACAATCAAGAGGAAAGTACTTTAAATGTTGTTATTACTTTAAAAGAACTGCTTGATTCTTTACAAAATGCACATGATCAACTAGAAATTGAACTTGATAAAAATGCTTCTCTTGAAAACTCTCTTTCTAGTTTAACAAAAGAATTTGGGTGGAGAAGAGAATGAAAAATTTAAACTTGAAATTCATGATTTGAATGTTATCATCAAGAGTTTGAATGAAAGTAGACAAGAGCTATCCATTGAAAATAACAAACTAAAACATGAAAATAGTGAATTATCTCATGAATATGATAATCTGAAGAAGTTATTTGAATGGCATGAAAATGGTTCACAAAAATTGGATAAACTTGTTAAGATTCAAAGAATGTTACATGATAAGAGTGGACTTGGATATAAATGGGATACTACAATGTCAAATTATAAAAACAAATTTGTGAAAGCTTCTTCTAGCGGTACTAAAATTTGCTTTTATTGTGGTCTAGAAGGACATTATAAGGTTGCTTGCATGTATGCTAAATAAGATAAAACCAAGTTAAATGCAAAAGTGAAAACAAATAGACTTAGCAAGATTAGGAAGATTTGGGTACCTAAGGGATCTCACTTGCCTATTCATATGTAGGTATGTCTTAGAAGCCACAACAAGAAGAATACATGGTACATTGATAGTGGATGCTCTTGGCACATGACCAGAGATCTCACTCAATTTGCATCCCTTTCACTCAAGGATGGTGGAGAAGTTACCTTTGGAGATGACAAGAAGGGAAAGGTTAAAGGAGAAGGCACCATAGGTAACTCTACCTCTCCCATTCATGATGTACTTTATGTTGATGGCTTATCTCATAATCTTATTAGTATTAATCAACTATGTGATAATGGGTTTGAAGTAGTCTTCAACCCCGACAAATGCATTGTTAAGAACAAGGTATATGGCAATGTGCAATTTATAGGTTCTAGAGACAATAACATTTACACAATTGGGCTAGATGATCTTAGACTCCAAAATGTAACATGTCTCAATGCTATTAGTGAAGATTCTTGGTTATGGCATAAGAGGTTGGGTCATGCTGGAATGGAACTCATTTCAACCCTCTCTTCAAAAGACATAGTGAGAGGTTTGCCTAAGCTTAAGTACACCAAAGATCACATCTGTAGAACTTGTCAATTAGCCAAACAATTAAAGAGTTCATTTGCCTCTAAAAATATGATCTCTACCACTTACCCCTTGCAACTACTTCATATGGATCTTTTTGGACCAAGAAAGACAAGTAGCTTAGGTGGAAAGAGGTATGTGTTTGTTGTTGTGGATGACTACTCAAGATTTACATAGGTCATATTTCTAGCACATAAAGATGAAGCCTGTGAAAATTTCTCTAAGTTGTGTAATCAAGTCCAAAATGAAAAGGGTATAGTCATATCTTACATTAGAAGTGACCATGGAACGAAATTTGAAAACATACACTTTAACACTTATTGTAATGATCATGACATAAAATACAACTTCTCGGCACCTAGAATACCTCAACAAAATGGGGTTGTAGGAAGAAGGAACCGAACCCTCTAAGAAATGGCTAGAACAATGTTGCATGAGAATGATCTCCCTAGATATTTTTAGGCGGAGGCGGTTAGCACCGCTTGCTGTATCATAAATAGGGTGTATATGAGGCCAATTGCTAAGAAAACACCTTATGAGCTTTGGAAAAACTTGAAACCCATTATAACCTACTTTAGGGTGTTTGGTTGTAGATGCTACATCTTGAATATCAAAGACAATTTGAATAAATTTGATAAGAAATCGGATGATGGCATATTCTTAGGGTATTCTACACATAGCAAAGTATTTAGAGTGTTTAATAGAAGAACCCTAATTGTAGAAGAATCTATGCATGTTACATTTGATGACAAAGAGCCAATACTTCAAGACATGCCTCATGATGAGGATGAACACATTGAAAGCCCTCCATCTAAGACAAATGTTTCTCCCCAAGAGTCTACAAGTGATACATTACCCATTGTGCAAGTTGAAAATGTAGAGGACAATTCATTACCTAAGGATAAGAGAATATTGGTTGATCATCCGGAATTCCAAATCTTAGGTGATGCCACATCGCCGGTAAGAACTAGATCATACTATAGAAGTGTGACTAATAATTTAGCAATCCTATCCTAATTGGAGCCTAAGTCCATCAAGGAAGCCGAAAAGGAAGGAATCAAGCCCAGCGATCCTGATCCGCTAAAGATCGGACATGTCTTGCGATCATTATAGCCTATCGTTGGGGTCAGCGAGGACAGTCCCTGTGAAGGGGCCACACTACGTCGCTGCCCGTCCCAAAACCCGATAAAATGTAGAAAAATCGATGAAAACTGAAAAATCACAATCAAAATCAGAAATAGAATGAAAAGAGGGCTCCGAGTGACCTGGCAATCACCATCCTTGCCCATTTTTGGTTATTGATTCAAAAGTTTTGAAAGGGTTTGAAAATATTTATTGAAAATGTTTGACTGAACTTGGGTGGGCCCAAGCTGCCTACGAACCCTGTGGAAAGGGATCAAGCCAACGTAGTTCGAAACAGCTTTTCGAAAATACGTTTTGATGGTTTTTAAGTTTTTTGTTGTTTTTGGATTTTTGTGTATTTTTATCCCTTTTGATTTAAAGGGTGTTTTGGCTCAAGAGGTTGCCGTCCGTCATCGCCTAAACCCGACAGAGATTTCCAAAATACTGAAGAAGATATCGAACATTGTATCAAACCCGAAGTTCAATGAAGTTCCCTACGACAGGAGGAAGCTCTAGAAATCGGAAATGAACGCCAAACATTGCCACAAAATCACTACAGCCGTGTTTGTACCATGGAAATAAAAACTCACTTTACACCTTGCTCATTTTTTTTTCTTTTTACTTCTTATGAAATGATCTCATATTCAAACTACTCATGCAAACTCATCACAAACGGAGTAGGGTCAGACCAAGCTTGTATGAACATCTAAACATGATAGTGTCAACATTGACCAATTGGGTTGCTAGTGCAGTTAATATCTCCTTTGACATTTACACCAAATCTATTGTAATGCATGCTAATGCTACTAACACCTACAGAAGTCAACTTTATTTCCAAGACTCTGAGAAAATCATCAGCTAATTGATCTTAACAAATTTCATGCAACTGAGACAAGCGAATCATGTTAACATGGGTTTAGGTATTGTATGAACAGGGAGATCATGTTTTTCTTATTTAAGTATAGATCTAAATGTATTTCACATGAAAACAGAATCATAGTAATTCTCTTTGTCATGGTGCAAATTGGGTAGAATTTGTATCCAATGAGTAAAACTTTTATTAACGAGAATGAAAGATCAACCGAAGCAAAAGAAAGGGAAAATTCCAACTCAAAGTGATAGTCGTACACCAAGAAGCGACAACAAACAGGGAGTTTCCGAGGCAATACAATTAATTAAAGAGATGTAGGTGCCTCTTCAATATAAGTAATCCCTGAGTATTGTGAATCCAAAACCTTCAAGATATGTAATAATTGCTCGTGAAGAAACTGTAATAAGGTGAATTGATGGTTTAAATGGACTTGGATAGAAAGTGAGACTTGACAACCAAATGCTGGTTAATTTGTGAGGACTCAGAACCTTCAAAAGAGTGGCCCAAATAATAGGACATGAAATGAGTTTCTTTGAGATTAACTCACATTACAGAGAGGGTATCCCACAGCCACAAATGTTAAGAATTCTCAAGAATACAGATCCCAAATATACTTCACTGGCATTTTATCAAACATGAACATGCAAAGATTATAAGCTTATGAATTCTTAGATTAAGTAAAAGACAATCCAATGAAAATAAAAACTAGTTGAATACCTGTCGAAAATTGTTGCAGACATTGCTGATAGAAACGCTCGCTGAAGATGACCGTCGGGACCCGTAACGGCTGAAGGTAGAGTGATCGGAGCTATGGGAGATCGTCGGAATTGACAATGGTTCTCGGATTTGGCGATGCCTGATTAGATTGCTTAGAAATTGGAAGGGGATACGATCAATAAAAGAAGAAATCAAATAGTAGTTAGGGTTTAATGGGGATATATGATTAAACAGGGTTCAGATTCAATGGGGTTTTTGGAGGATATGACCGGAGCAATGGTTATGGGGGTTTGATGGTGGCCGATGGTGGTTCGGATTATAGAAATGATGGAAATGAGATTGGGGCCTGTTGGAACAAGGGAATGGGAAAGTAGGGCTGCTATGGAAAAGGAGGTGGCTAATGAAGGAGGGGAGATGGGGTTGAGGTGGATGGTTGGATTCCGGCAAGATTGCCGGAATCAATGGTATTATAAATGGGGTTTGATGAGAATGGGTTGTAGTAGGGTTAGAGATGGTGGTTGAAGCAATGGGAGGAGGTGGATTTGAAGGCTGAAATCTGTGGGAGTTGATTGTGGGTTTTAATGGAGGTGGGTTTAGAGATTAAGGCTTCAATGGACAAGGATCTGATGAAGGTCTGATGACGGTGGATCGGCTGGAAAAAAAAGGTGGACGGCTGTGGAGGAGGAGGCTTGGTCGGATTCCGGTGTGGTATGGTCGGATTCTGGTAAAATCGTCGGAATCAATGGAGGTTGAGGAGAATGAAATGGGTTTTGGTGCTGCTGATGGTCGAGGTAGGGGCTGCTAGGAGTAGGTGGAGAAGGTGGTGGAAGTGATGGTGGCCGGATGGTGGTGGAGACGAAGATGGAGCTCAAGCTCCTTTTCTCTCCCTCGTCTCTCAATTTCTCTCTCTGCTTCTCCTCTCTACCTCTCTCTGCCTTTTCTCTCTCTCTTGCTCCTCAAGAAAACCCCCTCTTTAACCTTAGCTGATGCTTTCTTTATAAAGGGAAATGCCATATTTGGCCCCCCATGCTTCCCAGGACAGCCCCCTTGGTAGTATATTATGACTACTCTTTTTTTCTACAAGGGGTGGCTCGGGTAGAAATTGATGGCAAGGAAATGCCATATTTGACCTCTTTTCTCCTGGACAACCCATTCATGTTCTAATTCAACTCCCCTCATGTAAAGGGAAATGATAAATTTGCACCCCTTATCCTTGCCCTGGACAGCCCTACTAGTGTATTGCTCACTCTCTTTTTACTCTACAAGGGTGGTCTTGGGGTGAAAATGAAGGGCAAATAGAGGAGGTTTTTGGTGGTTATCAAATTGATACAGGTACACCTCTCTGTGCTTAATTCACTCCCCTCTTGTACGAAGAAATAGAAATGACAGTAGCACAACCATGATTTAATATTTGCACCAACTTGCTTTGTCCTTTCTACACCAATGGATCTGGGATTAACCCGGGCACTCTCTAGCCTTGATAATGCACCCTTCTTCTGCTTATTCAACTAAGAAAATAATGTTAGCTCCATGAATTTGATTTTTGCACTCGCCTCAGCTTGTCTTATTTGTGATTCTTCATCTGATTTACCTGAAATTTTGTGAGCACCCTTCTTGAAACATTAACCATCTTTTGGGAACTTTGCACTTGTCGATGTGCACAACAGGTTGGTACCATTTTGAGTTTTTCTACGCACTTGGGGCCCACTCCTTCGGGAATTTCGGGATTAGGTTTCAGAACTTTATTCGGGAATTTACTCTATTTCAGAAATTTATTTGAAAAAGGGTCCGGTCAAAATGGGGTGTCTACAGATAGTATCTACACTAATATGTGATCTCCCTAGCTAGTTATGTATATTACATACTTAGGGAAGTAAAGCTTGAATTTGAAAAATATGATATCACACTTAGGGGGAGCATGAGCCAAAAATTGTAATCTTTTGTGCTACGCTTATTTATCATGTGTAGCTAGACTATGGCTATCACACTAATCATCATAAACCGACACTTAGAAACTAAAGTGTCATTGTAGCCTAATGGTAGAGTTTAATAGGTTATCCTTTGGAAAATGTCTCCAAAAAATCCCTTGGAGTCTATGTTAGGACATCCTTTTGGATTCATGCATTGCATGATCCTTTTTGAAAGGGGGAGCTTAATAAGATATGATTTTGTCCTAAATGGCTTATCATATGATATTAAATGTGTATATCATTATGCATATGATAAGTACACTCATTTGGAGCATTGTTGCTCCATATGGGTTATGACGAGGCTTGTCTTGTGTTTTTAAGTGTAGTTGAAGACAAGAAGCCCATAGCCTAGGTGCTAGTGTCATATCCTTTAAGCTTTTGACTTATCTTGGATGTTAAAATATGCTATCATATGTTCCAAGAATAAGTGTTAGTGGCCAAGTATGCAAGATGTCATATTCTTCGGCCTATTGTGTAATGTCATGCCTTAAATCATAGGTTCATATAAGGCAAATGACAAAAGCAGAAGGGGAGAACTAAATTGTGCTATTCTTAGGTTTATATGGATCATTGTAAGATGCTCACATTGTCCATTCTATTATATTCCCACTAATTGTGCTGAAATTGCGTATCTTTAAAACAAAAAGGAAAACTTAAATGAACAATCTTTTTAAACAAGAGCTAAAAATTGCACATTTTTCTAGATATACATTCATAGAAGTAAATCAAACTTGTTTATCTCAATTTCTATGAATTTGAATGCTTATCATGTATACTTATCTATATACCTATGATAGAGCTCACTGTCATGTCATGAAAGTAGTAAATGGTTATCTTTACGCATGACAAATTTAGAAAAGGTTTTTAACTTGATATACATCTATTCTTGTTTATCATGATGGGTTCAATATTATGTTTATCCATCTCTTCATGATAAGATTCTTAAAGGAATTAAAAAAAAAAAATGGGGGCTTATCATGCTAAGTCTAAAACTTGCTTAATTTTTTTCATGATAAGTAGAATATAAGCTTTAACTTACTAATCTATTATTGTATTATGGGTCATAGGGTAGATTTATATTGGATTTATACATATACTAAGATTTACCCTAAAATTTGTGCTAAAATTGGAATGTCTATTTTTCTAACATAAGCATAATTTGTATCAGTTTATTCGTTTCCTATGTTGTAATGGTCTTATCATGCCATATATACATTGATTTCATTGGCTAATCATGATAAAAAGTTAGGGGGAGCATCTAGTCTCATTGAATATCTTTGATACTTTATGTATTGTGCTTAAATGTTTAATCCTTCCTTTTTGCTAATGCCAAAAGGGGGAGAGTTTGTGTAATTAATTAGATTCATAACCATATGCATTCTATACTTTAATTGGTTAAATATAACTTGTGCATATGTTGAGGGGGAGTAGTCCCTATTATCTTGGTTATCTAATCCTCATAAGAGGATCCTCCCACCTCTCTAATTAATTTGGTTTGTCATCATCAAAAATGAGGAGAATGTAAGCCCAAGGCTCATCTTCTTACCTTGTTTTGATGATTAAAAAATCCAAATTGAGTAGTTCTTTATGGACTAATAGTTTGCCTTGAGTGTTGTTCTATGGATAGGAAAGTCACAGGTCAATCCAGGCTAGCACACACACAAAGATGGCCTATGCTTGAAGATGAACCAACCAATGGATAAAGGAGCTATAACATACTTGGACAAACCATGCCTTAGAGGTACCAAGGAGAAGCTCATCATCATCTCAAAGCATCAAGCTAGAAAGGAAAAGATAAAGAAAGGCCAAAGCTTGAGGATCAAGAACCAATGCAAAGGACCAATGAGCTTGTACCACAACTGGAGAAGTCAAAGCAAAGCTCAACCTTGAAGATCCCGACGCTCAAGAGAAGAGTTCAAGAGAGTGGTAGAAATGGTAGAATGTATTCCCATCTCTCTTGCATTTTCTCTTGTCAAGGCATATTCTTTAATCCCCTAAAACTAGTGAAAAATAATGTTTTCCAGAGAGACTATAACACACCCTAATTAGACTTAACTGGATTATGATAGACCCTAGTGGTGTCCACGCTTTGTTGGACCCATAGGACAATCAATTCATGTATAGGACCTAAGACCATGGCCCAAGTCCCTGATTTTTAAATGTTGAAATGGCTTTTCAAATAGGGCCGGTCGACCGGGGATACATGGTCAACCGCGGTAAGGTGGCTGGAAATCCAGCACCTACCGGAACATAGAGGGCCGGTCAACCGGGACCTCATTGTCGACCTCGGATGTGTTTCTGGAAATCGAGAAATAATCCAGCGTGGTCGGGCCAGTCGATCTCCATAGGGTCGGTCGACCGCGGAAAGAAATCTGGACAAAAATAAAATGTTCAGGTTGCTCTCGGCGGGCGACCGCGACACACCCAGTCGACCGCGGCGCCATTGAAATTCAAAATAAAAAAGAAGCGCTAGATGACGGCAGGCGATCGTTACACCCCGGTCAACCGCGGCGGTCTGGAAAAAGAGCCGTTGGAGCTCAAACGGCTAGTTCCCTTTTAGCCTGTTTTTTATCGTTTTGCCCCCAAACGGTCATATTGAGTTGGAGGGCTATTTATACCCTTCATATGGGTCTAAACAAAGATGATGAACATATTCCAACTCTAAGAAATCCTTGAAATTCATTAGCAACTATTTTTGGGTAAAATTTCTCACCGACCTCATTTTGCCTTGATTAGGAAAAATCTTTTGAGATTAGTTTAGGCTTTATTTGTATTCATCTTTGAGAGTATCTTAGGAGCTTCAACTTGCATTCTAGCCTACTTCGAGGCAAAGCTATTTTCTTCCTCTTCATTTGTATCCGTGGCAAGGGCATCCATTTTTTTAATTCCCTTGAGAGAAGGGCTTAGTTCTCGGCCGTATAGGAGAGATGTTGTGGGCTTAGTTCTCGGCTGTGTAGGAGAGACATTGTAAAGGTGGAAAGGGCATTCTCATTTAATTTCCTTGGATTGTAAAAGCCTCGGAGCCAGGTGTCGTGGAGGTTTCAATAGTGGAAATTCTCAAGTGCGACATTGAGAAGAGTGAAGTAGGCCATTTGCTGAACCACTATAAATCTTTGCTTCACTTGTGTGATTGGTATTTCTCTCACTGCCTCTCACTCTATTATTTGTGCTTGCATTGTTACTTAGAATTGAGTGAGTTAGCATTGGCATTAAAACTTGAATATCTTTATATTGCTAAATTGGCCACCTTAATCACTTAATTAAGTTTATTAATCAACAAAGTTTTTGAACTTATATTAATTGTAATATTTGTTTTAAGTTTAACTAATTAAACTTAATTAAGAACATAAAACTAGGGTGATTTTGGTAAAATATTTTTAAAAGGAAAAAGTTTTCATTAACAACCTATTCACCCCCCTCTAGGTTGCCAAACCGGGTTCACTCATCAAATTTCACACACAATGGAAGATATATGAAGACAAAGACCAAAGAGAAGTGTAACTGCACTTAGACTTTTTGTACATCCTCTCTCTTTGGATTTTCTACTTCAAGGCAAGGTTTTTCAAAATATGTTTCCTTTTAAGAAACTAACACTCCCCGTATTAGACTTAATTTGTCAAGAGAATGTTTGTGTGGTAGACCAACATGTTGGGACCCTCATAACATTCCAAATTATCATATAAATATACGTTCCAAAAGCCCAAACAGAAATCAGCAACAAAAACAGGAAAATATGATGTTTATAGGCTTCTTGGAACTCCGAGATTTTTCTCGGAGCTCAGAGCTCGGAACTCCCAGAATTGTCTCGGAACTCCGAGAAATGGTCCAGGGATTGAATCCATTCTCTAGTCATTTTCTCAGAACTCCGAGAATGGTTCTCGGAACTCCAAGAACGTCGCGACAGCAAAAAATATATCCGTTGTATTTCAAACGACTAGTTGCTTTTTGGGGTGTTTTTGTTAACACCACCCCCAAACGGTCATATGTTCTTTTGGGCTTATAAATACACATTCAAGAGGTTCATTTAACTCTCTTGAATGATTGAAAAACCATCATAAGCATTTACAAACACTTGAAAACCCATTTGGCTTAAGCTTGTTCATTTTCTCCACCAAACTTGCCTTGCACTTGCAATATTTTGAGTTTGGATTTTGGATTTAACTTGTATCATCTTGGAGAGCATTCAATGGAACTTTATTGTGCATCAAGCCTTAAAGGAAGGCATAGCAATCTTCTTCTTCATTGTAAAGGTGGCTAGGGCATCCTATTCTTAATACCCTAGGGAGAATCGCTTAGAACTCGGCGGAGAAGGAGAGTCGGTGTAAAGGTGGCAATGGCATCCTCATTTAGATCCCTTGTGATTGTAATCGCCTCGGAGCCGGGCATCATGGAGGTCTCACATAGTGGAGATCCTTGAGGACGATCTCAAGAACAGTGGAGTAGGGCTTTGCCCGAACCACTATACATCGGTGTGTTCTTTCCTTATCCTTGCACTTTCATTTTTGTATGGTTGGACATTTTTCTTTATTATTTGAACTAACTAAAAACGAAGCAAGTAAAGAGAAATTGAATTAGGTTTAAAATTTGATTTCAAAAGGATAAATTTTTTAGAAAACCAATTCACCCCGCTCTTGGTTCCCTAGACCTTTATTTCACACGCCATTCTTCGAAGGTGGACACATCTCCTGACTACCGAAAAGGAAGATATGCTGATCGGGACCCGAACATTCTGATGCGGCATAGTGTAATCCCCAATCGAGCTTAATGGTTGCTATGCAGCCGAAGAGATTTTTCTCTTTTTCACTTACGGCGAAGATATGTGATTCCCTCAAAGTACCACGAATCCAACCTAGAATTTTACAGGTAGACATGGCGCCTTGAAGCCAAGAGAAGGGATACAAGTATGATTAAATCAAGAAGAAGGATCAGGATTACATAAACATAGGATTGCGATAAGTTCCTGCCAGTTAAGAGAAAGTATGAAGACATGTTCGAATCACATAAAAGGAGAACGATAGACACATGATCAAAAGATTAGGCGAGATCGCACAAGATTGATTTTGAATTGGTAGATCAAGAAAAGACTAGTCCTATAAAATCTTAGGAAAGATGGGATTTATATCCTAATCCCAAAGGAAAAGCTTTTATTCTTCTTACATCTTATCTGGTGTTACCTGAAGGCATCAAATCCTAATCCTAATCTAGCAGAGTGGAGAAAGGATCTCGACTCATGACTTTGTTTGTGTACCTAAAACCGATCGTAACCATTGGAAGATGGATTACAGCCTATCCTAGACACGAATGGGTATGATATCCTAATCTAGTCTCACACACGTAATGTACGCGTGTTCGTATACTATATGCATGTGTGGGTTAATCTAGGGGTAAGGCCAAAGGCTCCCTTACTGCGAATCCGTGCTCAATATACTGTACCAGTGTCCAGCGTATTAGTACGTGAACAAGCAGATCCGTTTACGCACCATAAAGGTACTAGGCTAAGAATGGAATGCTTCTCTAATACAAAGGCTCCAGGTGATGAAATCCCAGTCAACCATGCTAGATATCTAGGTTCCTAAATAGGATGTGTGTGTAAGTGAGATGCACGATTTTGGATGCAAGTGATGTAAGTGTGTGAAATAAGTTTGCGCAATCTAAGATGCCTTCAGGTTTTGTTACAATAAGTTTCAGTATAATATGGTGAGAAAATAAAGCAAAACAGACAAACTAATCTATCAAGCATATAAGATATAAGATAGAGTTTTCATGAACCAATTAAAATAAATTCAAATGAATTATCCTTTGAAATTTTAATGAAGTTAGGTGGATCCCAGCACAGTCGCCAATTTGTGGGACCCAATCCCGCGAGAGGGGTGCGACCCACCTCCCTCTTGGTCTCTTGTACCCACGCGAATGGCATGTGCATTTCTATTATTAATTTAAGTCATTTTTCCCGTGAACTTGGGACAAAATTTGAATTTCACACAAAAGAGGATAATCAGAGTCGCCACCTAGGTAAGAGACCTAGGATCCATGAGTGACATTGCAATGATTTGCGATCCCAGAAGTCTAGATTCGTTACCTGATTACAAGAATGGAAGGTATGGCTGATTTCCACCATATGCACTATTCTTGCCCGATAATCCGGTCTTCAATTTCAAATGTTAACTAACTTAAATCTGTTTTAAAATGCTCATTTAAACTCTCTTCATGTGATCTACGTGACATGCATCCTAAAAATTTAATCTCGATGTGGTTCCTAGATGCTTTTTTTATTCTTTCAATCTATCTGACAGTTCTCCTAAAAATCTAAGTTGAGGGAATCCTAGATGATTTATTTAATTTATTTTGGTCGTTCACAGTTTATACTCATGCGGGCCAGGAATTTCAGTCCTAAATGCCTAGCTAAGATGCCTAATGCCTAGAATGGGTCATATGTATTTAACTAATCCTGATAATTGAATGTTGATCGGAGGTTTGGAAGCTTATGAAAGCTAGGTTCTACATGCCTAGAGTGCAGGTTCTATATGACCTAAGAACTAATGCAGGGAATCCTAAGAGCCTACGTTAAGGCTTGGTTGTGAGGTATAGAATTGGCAATTCTGGGATAAGGTATCCTAGAATCAAGATGTTAGGCCTAAAATCGATAACAGATACGGCAGTGACGTGTGAGCTGAGCTGGCGGACCAGAGGAATTGAAGTGACGAAACTGAGTCTTGCACAGGAGCGCACAAGGTCAGAAGACCAATCCGGAGTCGTTGCTCCGGACGAGCCCTTTGACACTCAAGTCAGTATGAGCAGGAGTGCAGAGCCAAAAACTTTAAGAGTGGTAGTTTTTGAACTCCCCCATGGTTTGAGCCTTGAGAGGTCTTTTATAGAGGGAGGCCTGGGGTGGTTGGATTACCTACCCCAAGACAGGTGTCGGCCCTTTTGTGGGTTTAGGTTTACCTACTCTTAGGTAATTACTAGATTACCCCTGGGCAAGTGCCGAATTCGTGGTGGGCCCTTTAAGGGCCATGTGTCGACATCCAATTGGTCGTTGTTTTTCATACCCCATCCGTTGCCCCCCAGTTCTCCAAGTCATTGTGGTGATTTGGGGAAGTATGAGGCTGTGCTCCGGAGGGGCTGGAAAAATGAAGCGAAAGGATCTGTCCGGCCAAGCCATTTGGGCGGCCTGAGACGAGCAGAAACTTGGAGTGAAATCTCTCTGGCCAAGTCCTCTGGGCGGCCTGGGACGGGCAGAAACTTGGACTGAAGTCTGTCCAGCCAAGCCATATGGGCGGCCTGGGACGGGCAGAAACTTGGAGTGAAATCTGTCCGGCCAAGTCATCTGGGCGGCCTGGGCCGGGCATATTTATCTTCTAGCGGACGCGTCATATTCTGTCCGCCTTGGGCCGACCGGATTTTTGTCTTTTAGCGGACGCGTCATATTCTGTCCGGCTTGGGCCGGGCAGATTTTTGTCCTCTAGCAGACGCGTCATATTCGGTCCGGCTTGGGCCGGGCAGATTTTTGTCTTCTAGCGGACGTGTCATATTCTGTCTGGCTTTGGCCGGGCAGGATTTTGTCTTCTAGCAGACGCGTCATATTCTGACCGGCTTGGGCCGGGCAGATTTTTGTCTTTTAGCAGACGCGCATATTCTGTCTGGCTTGGGCCGGCTAGATTTTTGTCTTTTAGCGGACGCGTCATATTCTGTCCGGCTTGGGCCGGGCAGATTTTTGTCTTCTAGCGGACGCGTCATATTCTGTCCGGCTTGGGCTGGGCAGATTCTTTTTGGACCGGCAGTCACTAAGAAGATATTCCGTACTCAAGTACTTCGTAGATAACCCTCAATCAGTTGGAAGATTTTTCCACCTCCACATTGTACATGCGTAGTCTATACGCGGGCATTTACTCGCTCCTTGCCTCGAAGTGTGTGCCCTTCATTAATGAGGGACACGTGGCGTTACCTGGTTCACGAATGCGAACCGCCTCAAGCCTAGAGGCTATAAGAAGAGGTTTTCACCCTTGATTTTTCACTTTTTACTTTCGCCTCTTTGCTTCTTCTTTTTTCTTTTTGCTCCGCCTGTTCGGCTCGGGTAGCTTGTGGTTGTGGTCGTCTGCGAATTAGGAGCATTTCTCTTCAAACCGATAATCTTCTTTTAGTGCGTCTTTATTTGATTCTTTTCCTGCATCCCTTATGTCCGGTAGTACCTCTAGTCCTGAGTCCGATTCTGGGTCGTCTTCAGGGGAGTCTGCATCCTCGAGCAGTTCAGGGTCTAGTTCATCGGAGAAGACCCAAACGAATCCGCCCAGGGTTCCCGGCCCGTATATGGCGAGTCCTAGTGTTAGTGTAGAGGTCGTAGATAGTGGGGATGAGGTGATTTTGGATTTAAATAACACCCCGCCTCCAACGGATAGCTACTTCCAAGCAGAGACGAGTGCAGATAATGACGCCGCCGAGGCGTCCACCACATTCCTTCTGGGCCGGGCCGTCGAGGTCACTGCTAGGGCTCGCATGGACGCCGATCCCAAATATAATATTCAGGCTCTTTACGAGGAGAATGTCCTTGATGAGTCCAGACTAGGGGACATTAGAGATAGGTATTGTATTCCGCAAAGGTTCAGGCTGAGGGCTGCGATAGAGGGAGATAGGGCTTGCAACGATAGTACCGACGTCTGTATATATGATGAGTCGTTAAGATCCAGGCTCAGGTTCCCTTTGCATCCATTCTTCGTCGCAGTCATTCGATATTACGGTCTGGCTCCGGCTCAGGTCGCGCCGAACTCATGGAGGACGCTGGTCGGGTTCATATACCTCGTCCAGGGCCGGCTCCAAAGGAGCTTGTCCATACCGCTGTTTCGGATGTGTGCGCACCTGAAGAGGTGATGAACACATTTATGTGTGAATGGTAGTGGTAGGATGCATGCATATTTTATGTTTTAAGCGGTGCTACTAAGGTATTTTTGTTGTTTCAGGATTTTTATTGGAATTATGAAGGAAATTGAGCTTAACATATGAAAATAGTGAAGAAATGACCAATTGCCATGAGAATCCAAAGTTCCAAGATGCCTTAGTTGGCCGAATTGGCATGATGCTTTAGTAGGATCAAATTGATAATGCCACACCCCCTTATTTTGCTTTGAAAGATGAAATTTCAATGATGGATGATGAAAAGCAAGAGAAGAGAAAGGATCTTAATTCCAATGGTTGAGATTGAAATGATCAAGAGAGGAGAAGGGAATTATTAGTTCTTTATGTGCATTACAAAGGAAGGGTAGATTTGCCATTTGTGAAAGTATATGGCATGGTTGCAATTCATTCTAAAGAGAGGGACAATTTGGTCCTTTCATGCACATATTCCTCCACTTGGAAACTTCCCATTATTTTTCTACCATTTAGAAAGTTGCTTGACAAAATAATTAGAAGGTTTTAGACAAACCTTTGGGAAGAAAAAAAGAGAGGAAAGCAACCCATGTGTTTTTTAGAAGAGATATAGAAAGCCCATTCAAGCCTTAATCTTGTCCTTTCATTTGTTTCTTAAGATTAGCTTTTTAATCTCCACCTTACATATTTTTCAATCACTTAATTTAGCAACCCTTCTCACTCAAAATCTATATATCAATCTCTCTTGAACTCTCTCCCATCTTCTTGAATTTTTAGTCTCGTCTCGTCTCGTCGCGTCTTCAGCAGTTTTTTTTTTTTTTAAAAAAAACTTCAACGAACCATAACTTCTTCGTTTTAGCTCCGATTCGCGTGTAATCGGATCCGTTGGACTCGTACCGACAAGAGGAATCCGATCAAGGCTTGAAGGAGGACAATGATTCAACTATTGAAGGAGAAAAAGAATAAGTTTTTCTTATTTTGCTCTTTATTTTAAATTACAATTTGATGTATTTTTTCTTTCAAATTCAATTAAAGAAGAGTTCTTTTTGTTTTCTTTTTCCTTCTCAAGTTCTTAATGGCAATTCTCTTCTTTTTACTTTTTATTTTTGTTTCTTTGACTTTCTTCATGAGTAACTAAATCCTATATACTTAGGGTTTAGATGAAACTATGGGGAAGGAAAAAGGTTTTTAATTAAATTTAATGGTATGGAATTAATGGTTTATAATTGTTGCATACCAATCATTCATGCCATTAGCTTTCCCCTTTCGTATGAGTGATTGCTATGAACATTATAAATATTTATATAGCCTTTAAAATTGGAGTGTGTCTTTGATAAATTACTCATGGGCAATGACATCCATTGATCTTATTTCCCATAGGCTAATTTTCAAATATACAATTCAATACACAAAAATTATTTTAATTAATCAATTTAATCCAAACCCACGGTAGATTCTAACCCTAAGTAATCTTTTATATTGAATTAAGGTTTTTACACTATTCCAAATTACTTTTGCAATTTTTCAATTTACTTAGGCCCTTAGAATTTTGGTTTTCTAATTAAATTAGATAAGTAGTTAAAAGAGATCATTAGAACCTTGGTAGACTTTGCCTAAATTAGGATTTTAAATAAAAAAGATCTTAGTTAAATTTGATTCTTAGATTGATTAGAATATATGCTTATATATAGTGTTGGCTCTGAGGTCAAGTCCACGGAAATCCTGAGTCCATTCCAGGCAATATTATATCATAGCTAGTATTCTAATCGGTAAAAGAATAGGATTGACAACTAGATTTCTCTTCCCTGAGTTCGACCCGTATTTACATGATCCGTGCACATACGGTTATTTAATATTACAAACAAGAGGCATAAGGACGGAGGTTGGATTTACATAAGCTAACGCCCTGAGGTGAAAATGATTACTGGCATTCCATCCTCCATACATCTATGGAAGAACATGTTCTTCTATGTCGAGGACGGCAAGCCCACTGAGCCCTGGCCGGTTCCTTTGAAGTGGGACACCCCAGATACACTTGCGCTGAGCCGCAAGCCGCTCTTGGAGGGTGAGGATATGAGAACGTTTGCTCTAGTCTGTGAAGAGTTGCATCAGGAGGGCCTGATTCATTGTGCAGACTTTTTTAGGGAAGAGGTCCTGGTAGGGCTCGACATTAGTACTGCGACCCCGACACGTATGTGGCTAGTCTTGCTTTCGAGCTCCTCTTTTCTCTTCTTTGTCCCTGACCGGTTTTTGTTTGTCTTGTTGAATTTCAGAAATGCAGATGCAGTCCCAGCTGGAGAAGGTGAGGCAGGGGGCCTTCGGCAGGGGCTAGGGCCAGTAGGACCAGAAAAGGAAAGCCCCCGAAATTTCAAGTCCCGCACCGACTAAGGACGCACCGTCCCCCAAGGGAAAGCCCACAGTAAAGCTGGTCAGCTCGTACGGCCAGGGAGCGGGGACCTCTAAGTCAGGCGACGCAGCTACCGGAGCCCGCCCCATCCCCGCGAGGTCCGGGGACAACGTCTTCCGGCCTAATTGGGCCATTCAGAAGAGCGACACCGGCTTGGGTGATAGCAGGGTGGCTATGGAGATCATCACCAAAGGCCTACTGAACCAGGACTAGCTCGGGGTTTTGAACGAGCCTCCAGATGCGGCCGATGAGGCCATTTTCTCCTCGCTTTATCAGATCGAATTGTATTACCATGACTTCCGCGAGAAGAGTCGGAAGTTCTCTGCCGCAATTACTCAGTCTGAGGAGGAGAATGACAAGCTGATGCAGGAGGCTGTCGAGCTGCATAGGTCCATCAGGGAGAGGGACGAGGAGATAAAGAGGCTTAAGGCCGAGATGGCTGACCAGAAGCAGAAGGCCACCGAAGCCCTCAATGCACAGAGTGAGAGAGCCAGGGAGAGGTAGATAGGGGCCGTGGCAGAGGCCGAGCAGAAGAAAGAAGACGAACTCATCAGTTTGTCCACCAAATCTTACAAACTAGGATTCATGGATTGCATTGAGCAGGTCAAGGGATCCAACTCGAGTGTCGCTCTGACGAGCATCGTCCTTCCCGATCCGCCGGTGGCCAGGGATGATAACGAGCAGGGCGCCCCTGGAGCAGCTGACACCCTGGGGGATGGGGGTCACGGGGTGTCTTGAGCTTTCCACTTTTCCCTTCTTGGCACCATTTCAAAATTCTCTTTGTAATGGCCCTCGGAGGCCCCACTTTTTGTAATGGCCCTTAGAGGCCCAACTTTTTGTAATGGCCCTTAGAGGCCCAACTTTTAACGAATAGAAGTTACATTTTGCTGTCTATTGTTTCCGCTTGTGTGCCTCCGTCATATCTTTTTTTTCTTTTTCTTTTTTTTTGAACAGAACGGCGCTCCCGGCAGGTTTGGTTTTTCTGCCTGGGCCCGTTCCTGACCAGGAGTGCATTCCCGGTCTTTGTGGAGATGAGCCGGGGCGAACGAAGCAGCGAGTACCCAAGTTTCGGTGAACTGGGTTTCTGAGCAGGTTTGGTTTTTCTGCCTGGGCCCGTTCCTGACCAGGAGTGCGCTCCCGGTCTTTGTGGAGACGAGCTGGGGCGGAGCAAGCAGCGAGTACCCAAGTTTTGGTGAACTGCGTTTCTGAGCAGGTTTGGTTTTTCTGCCTGGGCCCGTTCCTGACCAGGAGTGCGCTCCCGGTCTTTGTGTAGACGAGCCGGGGCGATCCAAGAGTGAGTACCCAAGTTTTGGTGAACTGGGTTTCTGAGCAGATTTGGTTTTTCTGCCCAGGCCCGTTCCTGACCAGGAATGCGCTCCCGGTCTTTGTGGAGACAAGCCGGGGCGAACCAAGCAACGAGTACCCAAGTTTTGGTGAACTGGGTTTCTGAGCAGGTTTGGTTTTTTTGCCAGGGCCCGTTCCTGACCAGGAGTGCGCTCCCGGTCTTTGTGGAGATGAGCCGAGGAGAACCAAGCAGCGAGTACCCAAGTTTTGGTGAACTGGGTTTCTGAGCAGGTTTGGTTTTTCTGTCTGGGCCCGTTCCTGACCAGGAGTGCGCTCCCGGTCTTTTTGGAGATGAGCCGGGGCGATCCAAGCAGCGAGTACCCAAGTTTTGGTGAACTGAGTTTCTGAGCAGGTTTGGTTTTTCTGCCCGGGCCCGTTTCTGACCAGGAGTGCGCTCTCGGTCTTTGTGGAGACGAGCCGGGGCGAACCAAGATACGAGTACGTAAGTTTTGGTGAACTGGGTTTCTGAGCAGGTTTGGGTTTTCTGCCCGGGCCCATTCCTGACCAAGAGTGCACTCCTGGTCTTTGCGGAGACAAGCCGGGGAGGACCAAGCAGCGAGTTCCCAAGTTTTAGTGAACTGGGTTTCTGAGCAGGTTTGGTTTTTCTGCCCGGGCCAGTTCCTGACCAGGAGTGCGCTCCCAATATTTGTGGAGACGAGCTGGGGCGAACCAAGCAGCGAGTACCCAAGTTTTGGTGAACTGGGTTTCTGAGACGGAGTGTTCGGAGATTTGCAAAGAAACGGTATCCTTTTTATCGTTCACATTCAAGCGTGCTTACAACGGCATTCGCGTTTGCGTCAAGTGCCTAGCTATTGATAGTATTTTCGGAGGTTCTTCGAATTCCAGGCGTGGGGTAGTAGGTGCTCCCCAAGTGTTTCCAGCTTGTAACTTCCTGGGCGAATTACCTCTTTCACTTGGTACGGCCCCTCCCAAGTCGAGGAGAGTTTGCCTACCTTCTTCGGTTGGGAGATAGCTGCTTTCCTCACGACTAGGTCCCTTGCTCGGAACTCTCTCGGACGTATCTTCAGGTCATGATAGTTGGACACTTTCTGTTTGTAGGCCGCGACCCTGATTTGGGATTCTTCCCGGGCTTCTTCCAGCAGGTCAAGGTTTGCGCGGAGCCCATCTCCATTGAGTTGCTCACCGAAGCTGGTGACTCTAGGAGATGGGACGCCCACATCGACGAGTATTACGGCCTCCGTCCTAAAGGACAAGTTGGATGGCGATTGCCCCGTCGCAGTGCGCGTGGTGGTACGATACACCCATAGGATGTGATAAAGCTCGTCTACCCATCGGCCTGCTTTTTTGTCCAGCCTCTTTTTGATCCCCTGGAGTAGGATCTGGTTCGTTAGTTCAGTCTGCCCATTCTTCTGAGGGTGCGCCACAGAAGTGAATCTCTATTCGATCTTCAAGTCGGAGCAGAATTTTTGAAAGTTCCGACAGTCGAACTGTCTGCCGTTGTCCGTTATCAAGACGCGGGGTATCCCGAATCTGCAAACGACTGCCTTCTAGAAGAAGGTCTGCACGTTTTGCTCTGTGATCTGGGTTAGAGGTTCAGCCTCCACCCACTTGGTAAAATAATCAATGGCCACCACGACGAACTCACGTCTTCCGGAGGCTGGTGGGAAAGGGCCCAAGATGTCCATCCCTCATACTGCAAAAGGGAGTGGGCTGATGATCAGGGCCATGGATACAGTAGGTTGGTGGATGGTGGGAGAGAACTTTTGGCATCTCTCGCACCTTTTGACCAGGTCCAGAGCTTCTTGCCTCAAGGTCGGCCAGTACAAGCCTCTCAGCAGCACTTTGATGGCTAAGGCCTTGCCCCCTGTAGACACCCCCATTTTGCTAGGCTTTAAAAAGCAAAAGATTCGGTAGTATCATCAATTTTTATATCCTTATTCAGCATTAGATTAGGCATCCATGCATTTTAGGGTAGATTTCATTTCATTATGACAGTTTTGAAGTTGATTCGCAATCCTGAAGGTCTCTAGGGGGTTCCTTTGGCCTCTGAAAGATGAAAGTTCAAGTTTCCAAGCAAATGAAAAAACCTGCTATTTTTAGAATTTTCAGGGTTTCCCTCATTTTTGCCTATTTTGCACTGCAGGGGTATTTTGGTCATTCCCGATGTGTCTCGTTTGACCCCCGAGTTATATTTGAGACTATCCATTTTTAATTTTTCCCTTTAGGGGTGAACCAATCTGAGGGTATTTTGGACGCATTTGGATGTCTAACAGTCAAATAGGGGCATTTTGGTCCGAAAAGTTATTTCCCAAAAAAGATGGTCAGATCATGTGTGAGGGATGCACCATAAATGTCAAATGGGTTGGGTCCATATATAGAATGTTGAATTTAGAAAGATTTTATTGATTTTTTACGGAAAAACCCGAAACTCGTGTGAAATGGCCCATTGGGCTAAAGCCCGCAAAGATGGAGCTCATGTGGGTTCAGCCATATGGGTCAACCACCATGGTGGGCGGCCCACATGGTTGACCCACATGAGTTGAGCACCCACCTTGATGATGTCACAATGGTGACATCATATTTGTTAAAAGAAAAATAAAAAGAATAAAAAATGAAAAGAAGGAAAGAAGGAAAAGAGGAAAGCTTCTTGGCTTTGAATCTATTCGTGGTCAGTGAAGAAGCTAATTTCCCATTTTCTTTGGAAGCGTCTCCAATCCTCTCCTTCCATACTCATGGCAGTCTCTATGAAAAATTCACAACTCTCTTACATCATGGAAGCCTTGACCCAGCTTGTCCAACAGGTGAAGGAATTGAAGGAAGAAAATCAATTCATCAAAGCTCAACTTACCGAGAAATTTGGTCCAACCACTGTTGTTTCTAAGGGCAAAAATCTGGGCCTCTCCATGGTTATGGGTTCGGAAGAGCTAATTGTGAATCTCTCTAGACAAATGGTCAGAATAACGATAAAGGAAAATTACTGACCAGGTCCGAAGACTAGAGAATGAAAGAATGTAGCTAATAATTAGACCAGAGAACTTTACTCATAGACAAGCCCTGGTCTAACAGTCAGTACAAAGAGTGTGATTAGGATCACAAAATTTAAATGAAATGGATAACGAAGGATTAAGGAATAGATCATGACCATGGGAGTGGCAGGTAGGAGCTACTGACCAGGTCTAGATCTGAAAGATAGATGTAAAGAATTGATTGAATTAGATAAGGAAACCTCACTAAATAAGTAGGCCCTACCAACCCTAATCTAATTTAACGGAGTCAAGGCACTTGACTCAAGACAGACTCATGAGTGTACTAGGACCGCGTTTGTAGCCGCATAAAGTGAACTAAACTAGTTTATAGATAGGACAAGGCTCCTAACTCTAGGCTCCACATGTATAAGCAACACATGTCCGTCCCTATATGCAAACAAAGGACAAATGCAATATATAGAGGGGGTAAGGCTGTGAGGTCCACCTGGCCGGGTGCATAGTTACTTGTACACTGTGACTGTCGTCCAGTATACGAACTATGTCCATTTTACACACGAAGTGTCCAGCTGCCGAGTGTACTATGGGTGCGGTGATGCCTGAGTGAGAGCGGACATAGCTCTCGTGGCTCCTGCTGATAGTAGGCCACCAAAGATAGGTAATCTGATATCACATCCACAACAAACCATAGCAGAAAGTAACCACAAAACATAAATATATTTGCCGGGATGGAAGTGAGTGTGTGAGCCCTTATTTTATTACGCACCTATTTGATGCCCCTGGATTTCTAACGCAAAGGTTCCCATTTTACTTGATCTTGGCCCAAATTTTCTCAAAATTAATAAAAATGGCATTTTCACAGAGTTAGGCAATGTTCCAAGAACTTTCCAGCAGAGTCGCCAGCCTGTAGACCTCGATCCCTAGGAAACCAGCAAGGATGTGAGATCCATGTCAATCCTCTGAGATCTTCACACGTGAAGAAGAGCTCTACCAAGGAACACTCGAAAGAGTGCCCCTCACTGCATGAGTGCGATGTAAATGAGATACCTCTTAATTCGGGGACTAGCCCAGAACCAAGACGTACCTGAAATAACTCAGAGTCGCCATCTGGGGAATACGGCCACATAACCAAAAATCTGCTCTATGCAATGGATAATCCAGAGATAATTGGGTCCGTGCCGATGACGAATGGGGAAGGTGTTGGGCGCCCCCAATTCGCCCGAGTGTAAACACCCGGTCTCTTATGCCATTTTATATTAACTTTGAAGAATTTTGGATGAACATAATGTGAAATGGAAACACATATCCCCGAGAAAACATCTAGCTAAGCAAGTATGTCTTGGGGAGGGATAAAGAAAAGAAAACACACAAGTCTTAAGAAGAGTAGATATCAGTGTCATCTGTCATTGGAATGAACACTAGAATCCAACGTCTCTTAGAGAGGCGTAGAAGAATGATGTTTATCCAATGCAAGACTACCATGCTACCTATCCCCATACATCATGTCCAACATCCATGCCTAAAGAGAGTTAGTACCAGTTTCATCTGTTATCAGAATGAACATTAGAATCCACCGTCTCATAAAGAGGCGTTGAAGACTAGTATCAATCCGATAACAGATAATCTTGTTACCAATCTCCATCAATCATATATAGTCCTATCTCATCACATCTAGAAAGTGGTAAACATACACATGCATAACTATAGCTAAAGAGACGAACCTGAACAGTAAGCAAACATCAGTAGATGATAACAACAATAATAATCAGCGAAGATAAAGAACTATATCTAAGCATGTAAGAGCTACAACTAAGCAATATAATCGAAAGCAATAAACTGATAAGCAGTAAAGAGTCTCCCTCTCTCTCTCTCAGTTCTAATAAAATACGGACTTTTCCCTCTATATATATTTCTGGTTCTTCCCTTCCCCAATACTCAAACATCACTCTCTCCCACTCTCTCTCCCTCTCTCTGTCTCCCTTTGAAAGTCACCAAACCCTCTCTTTCTCTCTCTACAGAAGAAGAAGAAGATGGGTTTTTCCAGAAGTACTTCTTCCTTGCATTCTTGATAATCATAGGAATATTGCTCATCGAATCTCTATTAGCAGCTCCGGCAGCCACTCCAACTGTGGCGGCACATCCGACAACTCTTTCACATGTCTCTCCACCACCGGCCATTACTTCTCTGTCACCACCATCAGAAGCCGCATCTCCTGCCCCTTTATCATCAACACCTGTCTCTCCTCCATCTTCACCTCCATCGTTGCCGCCATGCTGTTGCTTAAATCCTCACCGTCTGATTGCAAGCATTATTTGCCGTTGATCTTTGATGTTTTTAGCTAGTGGATGATTGTCTTTTATTTTATTTTATTTTATACTAATTCCTTTATCAGTACAGTACCATCTTATAGAGGTCTTTGATTTTCAACCGTTATTATTATTGTAATTTGAATTATTTATTTATTGGTTGGAGTATATTGATTTATTTTCTTTGAAATTCAACTTTTCACTGAGCTATTTGCTTTCTCTAAACATACATATTGATTGGAAAAAGTTTAGACTACAAAGTATACACTGACTGTCACTGATCACATGGGATCAACATTGGGTCACATCGGATGTGTATGTAATCTAGACCGTTGATCTGGTAGACCGTCTTGAGATTGTCAAACGATTCGTCGTGAAGAAGGGAATGGATGATTTGTTACCCGTATGGACTAATGTCCATTGTAGAGAACCCAAACCCAATCACTGAACTATTAGCTAGTAGGTATGGATAGGACTTATTACGAAGGCTCCCGACACACTCCTCAATCGAGGGTGACTTTTAGTTATCTTAGTTGTCAGAGAATGAAAGGAAAAAAAACGGTGAAGTTTTTGTGGATCTATTATCTTATTATGAGGAATGATAGATGCAAGGGCCCTCTTTATGCAAGGCTAAAGAAGGGCCCTTGAGTAGATCCACGTCATTAAGTGCAACCAATTCAATTTGTTAACCTACTTTAAAAATGATGTGGATCTATTCAAGGGCCCTTCTTTGGCCCTTGCATAAATAGAGCCCTTGCTTCTATCATTCATCATTTTTTAAAGCATAACATTTATTTAAAGAATAAGTTATTTTCCACCTTCCCCGCCCGGGTTTTTGGTGTTCGGTAGCAGTCACAAGGTGTTCAGAGAGGGTTCGACCTTTCCTATGTGATATCGTTAAATTCCTGTAATAAGATCTCACAGAGACAAAGGAAAATCACTTCTTTATTAGAAACCTAACTCGATCATTCAAAGTTCAAAGCCCTTTGATAGGATCACAATAGGAAGAAAGCTAGGAAGAAAACAGAACTCGAGATCCCCCAAAATGAGTGAGATCTATCCTTTATATAGTGAAGAATAAGATATGCAATCCTTTGGTGTATTTCCCACGTGTCATCTCTTGATTGGTCTTTTCCCCGCTCCAATGATATTCAGTATATACGATTATCCAGCTGTCGTCTAGCTATCAGCCACTAATAAAGTCCGCTTCTAACAGCCTCAAGTGACTTGGCAGATTCAAATTACAAATTTACCACTAACAAAAAGAGATAAACAACTCTTGGTGAAGCGTTAGATCAAAGCTATCCACGTGTATTGATCCAAGAGCACATGACCAATTTTTCCCTTATCATACTTCTCCGATTCTTATATGAACTAGAGAAGTAGATTAACCTTTGGTTCAGAAATATGCTTCAGTGCCATTCGTCTCTCTTGGGCATTTGTACCGACACATTTGAATTTCTTCATGTAATCTAGAGGATTAATCAGATAGGCTTATAGAATGGTAATTAATACATGCAATTATTGTTTTCTTATTGGAATTTGATGCGATGTTAGTACGCTCAGTTCCTGATATGGAATATATCTGCCATAATGGATCATTGATTTCGTTTTGCCTTCTATAAGTCCACGTGTCTGTAAGATAGGGGTTACAATCTTCTTCTGTCAGAAAATCTTCCATAAGGTAAAGCGGTGGTTTCTCTTTTACGAAATTTTCAAGCTTCCCTCATTTCCAGTGTAATTTCTGAGCTTCATGGATCTTCACTTATCCATTCGGGATAGCAAAGCTATCCCTCCAATCATCGATTTAAGTGAAGAAATTTCTCAGATACCCAGCCCGGAATCAGTTGCAAGAAGAACCATAAGGAGGAGAAGGGCCGGGAAGAAAAGGGAGGCTGGAGCCTCCAGTCGACCTTCTCTCCTACCTTCTATAGAGGAAGAGAGGAACGAGTAGAGGCGCTTCATGTACGACTACCGGCTTTTTCTGAAAGAGGGGATTCCTTTACCTTTCTTCTGCTCTTCTTTACTGAGTTCCTCATTTTATGTATCTTTTCTCTCTCTCTCTCTCTCTCTCTCTCTCTCTCTTTTCTTCAGGGAGAACTTCATCACAAGGCCGTTGTTGATCACCTTTTGGAACTTGGTAATGAGGTTTACAGCCTTAAGGAGAAGATTATCGACTTAGAGAAGGAGGCATGGGATTTGTCAGTAGAGAAGGAACAATTGGCAGGTAAACTTGAGACCAAGGAGGAACTTGCTGAAGGTCTCAAGCGTCATCTTAATGATGAAAAATCGGGTTCCAAGGGAGATCATTCAGTCAGCTTCTCTTCTAGTTGAGCACTACGTATGGGAGCCTTGTGTCGTTAAATCCTTCGGACAATAACTTTTTGACAAAGGATGAATAAGGCTCTGATCTTCTTTTTTCTTTTTACAATGGAGAGCCGTTCCTATCGGCTGAATGTATCTTTTGAACGGAAAACATGATCTCTTTTTTTTATTGAAAAGAGTTATAATGCGTTTAATTTGTTTCCTTTTATTATTTATTTATTTTTTAAAGAAAAATCACTTGCAATTAAAGAAACTAAGGGGGGGTAAATAAGTCTTTTTACCTGAATGGCAGTGTAGGGTAATAATTTCTCTTCAAAAGGAAATTAGATGTTTCGGTTTCTGTGACCAACCCTATGGCACCATGTGTAAGATTCTTATTTTTCCTCAGGATTTTATGTTTCCCGCGTGCGGACGTGAAAAGGTTATTGATATAAACCCTAAAAGTACACGCTTCTAATGGCGGTGCTTTTTCTTCCAAGGAAATTAAAAAAATTTCTTTCATTTCGGTCTTTGAGGGTGATTTTTCAGGAGGATTTTTGCAAGAACACCTTAAATCTGGTAAGTTCATCATCTCTTATTTTTGAAGTTTCTTTTGTCCCTTCTGGATTTCTACGATTGGCTATATTCTTCTTTCATTTTCTTAAAAAAAATGGCTGATGCTTCTGATTCTCAAAATCAATCTCATGAAATACCATTAATCAAGGAGTCAAACTCCTCTCCCATCAAAAGAATGGGAAACGACAGTGAAGGAGAAAACTCTGTCAATTTCTCGGATGAGTCTGCTGACGATCAGCTAGGTGATAAGGATGCTAAAGAGATTGATCGTGGAAATGATTAGTAGGTGGCATTTCCTTACTTTCCCTCCCTTTTTAGTAATTGAAATTCTGGACTTAGCATGTAACTAAACTACTTCGTGGTACAATTTCATTCGGTAATGGCTCACCTTATGTTTAGAGCCTAATCGGATATATAGGTTTATGGGGTGGTTTTTTTTAAAGAAACTTGCATTCCAATATTATGATAAACTTTCACCTTATTTAATCTGACTTTCGGCTTCCATGGCCCCAAGGGGTGTCAGTTGGTGTTTATCCAATCCTTCGGCAACTCTTTCACCTGTCTCTCCACCACCGGCCATTACTTCTTTGTCACTGCCACCAGAAGCCACATCTCCTGCCCCTTCACCATCAACACCCGTCTCTCCTCCATCTTCACCTCCATCATTTGCCGTTGATCTTTGATGTTTTTAGCTAGTGGATGATGGTCTTTTATTTATTTTATTTTATAGTAATTCCTTTATTAGTACAGTACCATCTCATAGAGAAGTCTTTGATTTTCAACTGTTATTATTATTGTAATTTGAATTATTTTTTTATTGGTTGGAATATATTGATTTATTTTCTCCGAAATTCAACTTTCTTTGTGTTCTTCATCTTATAGAGAAGTCTTTAATAAACGATCCTTCGGTTCATTGGAGAAATTCATTGAAAATCCTTTGGATGATCGATATTTATCCTTCTTCTATTTGTATCTTTCTTTCGGAGAAGAGGTAGCTCTACCATGCCTTTTATGGCTTGGTGTTCGAGCGTATCTTTTGTGTTTTTAACACGTCAGCAGCCTATCCTCACGAGTGATCAGCTCGGAGTTGGTGTGCCCCACTATCCCAAAAGGATAGGGCCTTAGTTTGGAGAATGCAAACCATTCTCTCTTGCCATCTTCAATTAGCTGAGTGGCTATGCTATCATCCACTAGGCGAGGCATAAAACGGAGAGCCAAGATGATAATAAGCCTTTGGAGAACTCAGTATAGAGTACTAAACATCTTTTATTAAAGCTTCTGAAACATACGCAAACGAGTACAAACAAAACATAGTATTATTTTCAACGAAATTGACATCTTACTGATAGTATTTCTTGAAGTTCCTGATGTTCCAGCTCCTGGGAATTGGAGTTCCATCCAATCGCTCGAGCCGATATGCATTCGGCCTTAGAATCATGGCGACACGATATGGTCCTTCCCATGTGTGGACCTCGATCCCGAGGAAGGTGAGAGTCGAGTCCCCAGCGGCCTCTAAGATATCCACATGTGAAGGAGAGCTCTGCCAAGGAACTCTCGAAAGAGTGCCTCTCACAGCATGAGTGGTGATATAAATGAGATACCTCTTGATTCAGGGACTAATCCGGAACCAAGACGTACCTAAAATAACTCAGAGTCGCTATCCATGGATAGGCCATGGAACCAAAAATCTACTCTTTGCAATGGATAAAATCCAAGGATATAATTTGGGTCCGTGCCTGATTACGAATGAGGAAGGTCCGAAGAGCACCCCATCCTCTCGAGTGCATGCACTCGGTCTCTTATGCCATTTATTTATTAATTTTGAAGAATTTTGAGAGAAAATCATGTGAAATGGGAACAGATATGCCCGAGAAAACGTCTACCTAAACATGAATATCCCGGGGATAAGCAAAAGAAAAATAAACATCCAAGTCCTAAGAAGAGTTGATATCAGTGTCATCTGTCATTGGAATGAACACTAGAATTCAACGTCCCTTAGAGAGGCGTGAAAGACTAATGTTTATCCAATATAAGATAATCCCGCTACCTATCTCCATACATCATGTCTAACAACCATGCCTAAAGAGAGTTGATACCAGTATCATCTGTCAATAGAATGAATACTAGAATCCGCCGTTGTGGGATCCAATCCCGCGAGAGGGGCTCGACCCGCCTCCCTCTTGGTCTTCGTATCCATGCGAATGGCGTGTGCCTTCTTATTATTAATATAAGTCATCTTTTCTGTGAACTTGGGTCCAAATTTCACACAAAAGAAAATAACCAGTGTTGCCACCTAGGTAAGAGACCTAGGACCCGTAAGTGACACTGCAATGATATGCGGTCCCAGAAGTCTAGATTTGTTACCTGATTATAAGAATGGAAGGTATGGAGAATTACCACCGCATGCACCATTCTTGCCCGATAATCCGGTCTTCAATTTCAAAGGTTAACTCTCTTGAATTTCTTTTAAAAGGCTCATTTAAACTCTTTTAATGTGATCTATGTAACACGCATCCTAAAATCTAATCTCGATGTGAATCCTAGATGTGTCTTTTAATTTTCTTAAATTGATTTGATTCGATCTATGTGAGAGTTCTCCTAAATTCTAATTTTGAAAAAAAAATCCTATGTAATTTAATCAATTTAATTTAGTGTTTGAAAAATAATAAAGAAATAAATAAAATAAAATCCTAAAAACCCTACTAAAGTGTGTAGAGCCGACTCATGCAAGGAATGCCATTCAAATATCCAAGCTGCCTACGTACCCCAGCCTCACTGGGATCAGAGTTGACGTTGTTCGGTGGCCTAATCTAAGTTACATGCCTAAGATGTCTAGACTGGAAGAGCTGTTTCAACAGTTTAAGAGAGATTATTTAGTTCAAGTTGAATAGATTTTATTATCCTAGAACTTTATCTAAGATGTTATATGGTCTTATCTAAGTGCAAGACCAATCCCTTAGACTAATGCAGGTGGGCCCTACATCCTAGGTTAACTAGGTTTGTCCTATAAGGGAAAGTGATTGACTAGTGAAACCTAGTCTATGGGTCAGTTGCTAATAATAGCAACCGGCCGTGATGAGACTGAACTCCTAACTCTAGGACACCCTAAAACCTAGAACGTGACGTAAGTGTTCCTAAAGAGGATCTAAGGATTCCTACGAGGTGGGACCGCAATCCAACGGTTCCGATCAACTTGAACTTGGGTTTGCCCAACCTAAATTAATTAAGTTAATAATTTTCAGTTCTTTTAAAGGTTTTCTAACATCTAAAACCTATGGCTCTAAGGTTCCACCATTCTCGTGTTTGGGTTTCAATCATGACAGAGAATTATGCCCTCAACCCTTAAACAATTTAACATATAAGTTATAATATATTATTGCCTGGCATATTTTCAAGATTTTCATGGACAAAGACCTCGGAGCCAATAACATATTGTAATTTAAGCGCTAAACCATCCAATGATCGACCGCAATGAATAATCAATGATGAACTCTGACCTAGCACTTAAACTAACCTCAGATAGCCAATTTACAATGGAAGTGTTAAAATTTTAGGGTTTCTGATTAAATGGCTTAAGGATTGAATATATGATGAAAAATTCAACTGTTCTGGTAACTTTGAAGAGGTTTTGAATTAATTTCAATTTTTAATTGAATTTATTAGAATCGAACCAGATTCATGATTTTACAAAGCATCCTATAGAAAACTAAGTTCTCTGTTTAAGAAACTTTGGGATCTGTAAAATTATGACTTTCTTGAGTTTTCCATGATTTTAGACATTAAATTCGATTTTTAGTGATTTTTCCAAAATCTGACCAGATTCATGATATTACAAACAAACTTATAGCAAATAAATTTCAATTCGAACCCAAATTTTACAGTGATATGGTAATTATGAATAAAGGATATGGTCAAAATGTTATTCGATAATTTTATACTTTACTATGTATTCCAGATTCAATAAATAATGGTTATTTTGGAAGAAGAAATAAAAAAGCATGCATAATGGAATCCTAAAATCATGATAAAATCAAGGTATACTGAATATGAATCATAATATTTTTAATCTAAATTTCATAACTCTAAAGTTAATATTTATCCAGAAACTCAACTTTAAAGGGAAGAGGTCAATCGTTTTCTTGAAATCCAAATCCGTTTTATCATAAAATATTAAAAAACCATATCAAAACTTTACCAAAATCCATAAAAACATTTCTATAATATATCAGTAACATATGTTACTGGTTTGTAAAGGAAAATTTAAAAATTTATTAATTTTAGTATGAAAAAGAATTGCAGCACGCAAAACAAATCTTTGATTAGAAAACAATAAAGAAAATAGAGTTTTCAAAATTTTATTTCATGAAAAATTCTATTTATGTCTAAACTTAAGATCTGGAGAGTTTCAAGAGTATTTAAACCTATTTGATATTTATTAAAAATTACCCAATTTTAGGATAATTTAACTTCGAGTCCAATAAATTCCAAAATTCTGAAAATTTTTGGGTAATCTGAAAATATCAAAATCAGACTGGAAACAAAATTTCACCTTATTTCGACTTGATTTGATACGTTTTCGTTTTATTCGTCGAGAAATAATTCTTTTCTAGGTTACCGTTTGAAAAATAAAACAAGCCAAACATGGGTGAAAATTATATTTTCCGGTGGTTTTAGAATTTACTTTAATCTCAGAAAAATGTGTTTTAGAAAAACACCATGTTTTCAAACACTTGCTTTGAAAACCAACCTTGAAACTCATCTCGAATGAAAAAAAAAGAAAATTAATATTTATTGGGGAAAAATTAATTTTTCATAGAAATTATGGAATTAATGATATTATGATTCATATTACAACATACTGAAATTTCATCGAAAAATCCATCCGTTTAAACCATATTCGAAAATCAAACCCTAAACAACATCCTAAACATGCTTTCTAAACCAAAAATTGAAAAGTGGAAGAACACCTACTGTTGATCGCGAATCCTTGTCTCTAGGGTGTGTAATTTCAAGATATTCACTTTGTCACACCCTTTTAAATGCTAGAAAACCCTGAAGAACGATCCACCATGTCGAATATAGAAGAAGAAAGGAAGAAATATGATGGAACTTTGGAAAAGATGAAGTTGGAAGATGATCCAACTCACCCAATTAGGGTGGGACGTTTTCTCAAGGGAGAAAGTAAGGTTGGGAGTTTTTGCCTCTCCATCTAGGATTTTGCGTGTTGTTTATATAGAAAATTAAGAGTTTGAATTGAATAAGAAGTTTCTTTTCTAAGGACTCCATATTTAGTAAGTTTCCAATATTTTCCTTTTTCTTTCTTTCCTTTACTTTCTAAAATAGAGTTGTTTTCTAATTAGGATTCCTTGCTAAGCAAGAATTTTATTCTACTTATAACAAAATTGATCTTTCAAGATTATTCTAGAAGCGCTCACATATGGGAAACACACCCTTTTATGCAATATTTCCGTCCAAAAAGAACTGCCCAATGTTGGAACTCATTTTTGACTTATTTAAAGGCAGAATTAGGAAAAGTCGTAAAGTAAAACGTTGTATCCCTTTGGAAGACCTTTCCAACGCATATTTACACTTTAAATTTGGCAAATCGGTTGAAGAGTTATGACAATTTTAGTGAGCCGGTATTCCCATCCAAATGTTACTGCCTGATTTTAAAACTCATTTTTGACTTGGTTCGTGGAAGAATCACAAGAAGTTGTAAACTATAAAGTTATAGCACTTCTCGAAACGTTTCCAACAAGTATAGCGACAAATTTTTTGGACGAGTGGTTAAAATGTTATGGCCGTTTTAGTAACCTGACCATATTAGCCATTTTCTCTTTCTCATCTTTTATGAAATCTAACCCATTTCAAAGAATAATTCGAAATTTATAATGGTACGCCCACACCATGTGATGCACATGGTGGGTCCTACACACATGGCCTAACCTCATTCACCCTTTGGAAAAATCATTTTTGCCCAAATGATCTTGTTTGAACAAATCATATCAAAAAGTGACCAAAATGCCCTCAAACCGAATTGCCCTTGAAGGAGAAAGTTAAAAATGAAAAGTCTTCATGGTCATACTTCTAAAATAGAAAGTTTTTAAGTTGGCTCTTTTTAGTGGGTGATATCTAACAGGATCACTTGGAATCCCTTGAAATGCCCAAAATACCCTCGTCTCATAAAATTTCCAAATCAAGTGAAATCCCTGATAAGTTCTAAATTTAGAAGGTTTTTAAAAATTTATGGAATCACTCAAGATTTCTCAGACACAACTTGGGGGTCAAATGGGACACACTGAAAATGACCAAAATACCGTTCTGGCGTCGTTTTCAAACGGACGATGAAGAAAGAAGCACCATTTACGATCGAGCTTAGAGAGAATGAGAGAATTAGCCTATCTGCGAGCGAGACGGGAGGCTAATGGATTTATGATCGGATTCAATAATTGAGAATGAGATTGGAAATGATAATTTAGAAACTGGAGGACTTGATAACTGGAGAATTTGAGGCTTAAGGACTTGAGAACTGGAGAACTGAGAAACCGGATAATCGAACAATGGGTGGACTGGAGAATTGGAAGACTGGATAACTTGAAACTGGAGAATTGAAGATTTGATGAACTGAAGAATTGGAGAACTGGAGAAGTAGAAAATTTAGGGACTGGATACTCGCAGAGTTGAAAACTGGAGAACTGGATAATTAAGGGACTTAATAGTCGAATAACTGGAGAATTCAAGAACTGAGAAATTGAAGAGCTGGTTCACTGGGAATTGTAGAGCTTGATTACCAGAAAACTTGAGCCAAAAAATGGATAATTGGTGAACCGGGGAATAGATTGGATTGACATTTTGATTGATTCCTCTGGGAATGGAATTTGTTCACTGGATGTTAGGACTGGAAACTGGAGAACTGGAATCTTGATCTAAATACCGGGAACTAGGAATCTAGAACAAGGACATACTGGATACTAGAATTGGAGTACTGGAACATTGGATTTCCGGACAATGAAACTGGGTACAGGAATTGGAGTGTCAAAATACTGGGATACTGGAATTGAAACTGGATACCGAAACTGGAATACTAGAAAATGGAACACTGGAATATTGACGATAGGATATTGGATTCTCGAACTTGAATACTGGATGCTGCAATACTAGAATACCGGATACTGGAACTAGAATACTGGATACTGGAACACTGGTTAACTGGTGTCTGATTGAACTTGAGACTGGTGATAGTGATATCGTTTTGATAATTTAGGACCAAAATAATTTGGGAGTTGGAGAACTGGAAATGGATAAACTGGAAGCTGCAATTGGTGAACTGGTACTGGCGATTAAGAATTGGTAATTGATGAACTAGTAAACTGGTTTTTTACACAAGTTTATTTGAATTGTTTATTGGGGATGAACAAAAAAGTCTCACAGGGCGTGAAATAACTTGGATTAAGATCTTCCTTACAGGGGATATGAACTGGGACCTCGAAATATTTAGACACTGGTATAGAGGATTCTTCTTTTGACAAGCATTCAGACAAATATTTTTTGACAAGGATTGTATTCAATGAACCGGAAGGGAATTCTAAATTTTATGATTCACCTTTCTTGAGAAACTGGTTCAACCACCATTGCATCCGAGGCTCTTCCAAGCTTAAGGTGCTTTTCTGGGGTATGATCTTCTTATGAAGACTGTGCTTTCTAATGCTTCTGCTTCTGAACTCTTTCTGAATTGATTTTTGCTTAAACTAGATCATTTTCACTTGATTCTTAGAGCCCTTCCCTCAAGTTTAACTTAGCTCTTGGACAATTGCAGGGAGCTAGCTACACCGGGCCTCTTTCACCAAGATAGTCGCAACATTTTACTAACTGGACAATGATCGACTCTACCCAAAAGGGGAAGATGGTAAAAAACACTATTTGAGGAACGAGAAGTTTATGAAAGAATGAGCTAAAACAAACAGGAATGAACTGACTGGACTGATACACAGTGACGCTCCTGACTTAGTTAACGTTTTGCTTGGTAAGTCTAGCCTTTCAAAGAGTAGTTTCTCAATTGATAAACACTGGATTTGTTTTTTTTTTAAATAGTAATGCTCTTAGGATTTGGTAGTTTGTCAAGTTTCGAGTCCGTATTCCACCTAGGATTAAGCATCTGTGCATTTTAGGGTAGATTTTGCCTCGTTGAAGGAATTCTGAAGTTGATTCGCGATCCTAAAGGTTTCTAGGGTGTTCCAATGGTATCTAGAAGATGAAAATTCAAGTTTTCAACCAACTTAAAAAAACCTGTTATTTTTAGAATTTTTGGGTTTTCCCTCATTTTTGCCCATTTTTACACTGCAGGGGTATTTTGGTCATTCCCGATGTGTCTCGTTTGACCCCCGAGTTATATTTGAGAAATCTTGAGTGATTTTACAAATTTTGAAAAAGCTGCTATTTTTAGAAACTCATGGGGCTTCCACATTTTCATCATCTTATGGATATTTCAATCATTTCTCATATATCCAAAACCATCTCGAGGGTACGGCTGATGGATTAGGAGTAATTTCGTAAGATTTGGAAAACCTGCTAAATTTAGATCTCTCAAGATTTTCTCTTAGTCTTGCACTTCGGGGGTATTTTATACATTTCCAACATATCATATTTGGTCCCTAAGTTGTGTCTAAGAAATCTTGAGTCTGTTCAAAAATTTTCGGAAGTCTCCTATTTTTGGAATTTCTCAGGGTTTTCCCTAGTCTCACCACACCTCGGGGTAATTTGGTCTTTTCCTGTGTAATTCTTTTGATCCCCGAAATATGTCTGAGAGATTATGAATGATTTTCTGAATTTTGGAAAACCTGCTAAATTTAGAATTTCTCATGGGTTTCGCTTAATTTGGAAATTCTAAGTGTTGAGGGCATTTTGGGTATTTTCAAGGGATACCAAATGATCCTGTTTAATATTGCTCACCGAAAGGACCCAATTTTAAAAGTTTCTATTTTTGAAGTTTGACCACAAAGACTTTCCATTTTTAATTTTTCCCTTTAGGGTTGAACCAATCTGAGGGTATTTTGGTCGCATTTGGATGTCTAACAGTCAAATATGGGCATTTTAATCCGAAAAGTTGTTTTCCAAAAAAGATGGCCCGATCATGTGTGAGGGATGCACCATAAATGTCAAATGGGTTGGGTCATATATAGAATGTTGAATTTAGAAAGATTTTATTAAATTTTTATGAAAAAAACTCGAAACCCGTGTGAAATGGCCCATTGGGCTAAAGCCCGCAAAGATAGAGCTCATGTGGGTTCACCCATATGGATCAACCACCATGGTGGGCGCCCCACATGGCTGACCCACATGAGTTGAGCACCCAACCTTGATGATGTCACAATGGTGACATCATATTTGTTAAAAGAAAAATAAAAAGAATAAAAAAAGAAAAGAAGGAAAGAAGGAAAAGATGAATGATTGCTTAAAAATGTTTTCTTCCAAAGAAGCAATGTGGAATGAGAATAGCATGTCTTGATTGACAATAAATTAAGATTGGAATCAAATCCAATTTGAAAACAAAAAAGAAAGAAAGCAAGAGGGGAAAATTGGAAACAAGCCAAAAATGAGAGCTCTCACATTGGAAACTACTATTTCTCTCTTAATCTTAGCTTTTTTGTATAAAAATCAAAGCAAACAATCAGAGGAAGGATTCAAAAAAATCCAAATTCGTCATTTTTCTCTCTCCTCCGAAGAAAAAAAAAAGGAAAAAGAGAAAGAAACCTCTTCTCTCTTGAAGTGTGTTCATCTCTTTCAAGAGTTCTTCACAAAAGAGATTCTTGAATTCCCTTTTCTTCTTCCACAAATCACACATCAAGGATATTTGGGGTGTTGTTTAGGTCTTCTTCATCACATAAAAGGGTGCGACAAAGCATATACCTCGGATCTACGCACCCTAGAGACAAGGAGCGCGATCAACGGTAGGATCTTTATTTTTGTAATATCACAAGTAGAAAAGCATGCTAGGGTTTTACTTTTGATAGATCAAATCAATGAATTTTTTCTTGAAATTCCAGTATGTTATAATATATATTATAAATTTTCAAAATCCAAAATTTCACCAAAAAATTAATTTTAATTTTCCTCCATTTAATAATGATTTTCTTTCGTTTTTTATTCAATATTGATTTAAATCGGATTATCAAAGCAAGTGTTTGAAAATGTGGGTTTCTTTAAAAACTGATTTTTTTTGGATTTTTATAAAATAAAATACTACTGGAAACTTAATTTCCAATCGCGGTTTGATCGTTTTAATTTTCATTTTATTTTTCAAAAAAATAACCCCGAAAGGAGTTATTTCTTGATGAACGAAGCCAAAAGTATATCAAACCATGTCCAAATTTTTTGAAATCTTGTTTCCAAACCAATTGTTTGATTTCCAGACCACCCAAAAATTTTTGGATTTTTTTGAATTTTTTTAATCTGGTTTTAAATTATTTTAAATTTCGGCAATTTTTAATAAATATCAAAAGGTTTTACAAATTGATGAAACTCTCCGGAATTAATGTCCAATAATAAATTGAATTTCTCATGAAATTGTTTTTTCGAAAAAAGATTTGTTTATTTGTTTTCTAATCGCTTCTTCGTTTTACTTGTCGTAATTCTTTTTTATATTAAATTAATAAAAATTTGAATCTTTTTCCTACAAACGAGTAGTTTAGGCCATTATAAGGTTAGTGAAATTTTTTTAAAAGATTTTACAAAGCTTTAATATAATTTCACAATTTTCCTTTAAAAAAACGGGTTTTAATTCCTAGGAAATGAAATCCCCATTTTATTGAAAAATTAATTTTATGGAGGAGAATTAATTATTAGTTCTTGAAATTTTGACAGTAAATCATATAACCTATTTTATATCTATTGAAATTTGTACATGATTTAAAGATATCATTTAATCTACGTTTTAATTGATTCATTGATTTTATTCGAATTTTGTGTGAATTTTAATTGGCATTAAATCTTGATAAATACCTTTGATATGCTTACAGTAGTCTAATACCATTATTCTATCTGTACTGTAACAGTTTTACTTGATTTGAGATTCGTATACTATGAGTTTTACTCTCATGATCCTTGAACTAGGGGCATTTTCTTATATGATTTTGTCATCATTGTCATGTTTTGGTCCTTTAGGATTCATCTTATTGTCCCAATTACTTGCTTAGTGCGTAATCTTTTTTTTCAGTCATTGAGAAGGAACACTCCTTGAATGTCAAGCACATATACCGTTCTTATTTTTCCCTGTCAGGACTGTTCACAACTGAAAATCCAGGAAAGCTTCTTGGGTTGGAATCTATTCGCGGTCAGCAAGGAAGTTAATTCCCCATTTCCTTTGGAAGCGTCTATAATCCTCTCCTTTCGTACTCATGGCAGACTCTACGGAAAATTCTCAGCTCTCTTACATCATGGAAGCCTTGACCCAGCTCGTCCAGCAGATGAAGGAATTGAAGGAAGAAAATCAAGTCATCAAAGCTCAACTGACTGAGAAATTTGGTCCAACCACTGTTGTTTCTAAGGGCAAAGATCCGAGCCTCTCCATGGTTATGGGTTCGGAAGAACTAATTGTGAATCTCTCTAGACAAATGGCTACGCTAGCAGAAGAAGTTCATCAGATGAAGCAACTAATGCAAACCTGGTATTGTCAGTCCCAAAGTTCTGAACATTTCACTGACAAAAATACCAAAGTCCAGGATATTGTTACCAGGAACTCTGTCTCTCAGCACCAGCAGGATTTTGTTGGGCCCTTAATTCTTGAATATGACCAAGAACCACCATCTGAGATTCCTAAAAGAGAATTCACCGACTTACCGATCTCGCGACCTGATTCTTTGAAATGGTTGCTCAAAGAAAGAATGATAACACTATTGAGACCAGAGCCTGTTCCTAATCCTCTTCCCAGTCCCAGGACCTTCCAAATGAAAGAATTTTGTGACTACAATTTACGTCCTGGTCATGCTACTGATAAATGCCTCAGTTTGAAATATGATATTCAAGACCTTATAGACATAGAGCTCCTCGACCCTCAAAATCTTTTGTCAAGCGGCGAAACTCCATCATTTCCTGATGACCGCAAACCGTGGTTTGAGCAAATGAAGAGAAAGTTTCACAATAATCACGACCAGCAATGTACAATGATGGGTAGGAATATATTGAGCCCGGTCTCCATAGGTCAGGAAATCAAAGTGGCCACAACACATGGGGCTTATAACAGGGGCAATTTTGCTTCAAAAAATATCAAGGAGCTACAAAATCTCTTGAATTCTTGCCTGATAACCCGGTCTTCAATTTCAAAGGTTAACTGTAAGCCCAATGGTTCCCACCTTGGCAATTCCCATCTTATTTTGATGATTCCAATACACAAGTGATTTAAGATCACTAATCTGTTTGCTTATCTAAGTTGTAGATCTTAAAAGTGCTAAGAGAAGATTGCTTGGATTGAGGCCAAGAAGCACTCATTTGATCACATTCGGAAGGCCAAAGTCGTCGGAAATCCAAGACTCTAGAAGACTTGAAGCATTGCAAGTGAAGACCATTTTAAGTCTTTTTTAGATTGTATAAGATCCAATCCTAATTTAGGATTTTAAGAGGCATAAATTAAGTTAATCTCACACACCCTAAATGTATAAGAGATTGTCTTTGTGGTGTTCCAATAGTTTGGAACCCTCATGTGTATAGTTGGAAGCCCAAACAAATAAGAAACAGAATTGAAAATCTGCTGCTGATAGGCTTCTCGGAACTCCGAGCTCGGAGCTCCGAGATTTTGTACAGTAGAATTTTTCCATCTTCTGTTTGTATTCCCGGAACTCCGAGAATTTCTCGGAACTCCGAGAACACTATAACGGGAAGAAATTTGACCGTTGGGAACTTTGCCAGATTTACGACAATGCCCCTCAAACGGTCATATTGGGTTTTCCTATATATATGAGCATTCTAATCTTCCCAATCATCAATCCTAACACTCTAAAACTTCATTTGAACATCCAAAGAGTGACAAAAGCTTGTTTATGCCTCTCATTCTCTTGAATTAAGATTTGGATCATTAGGCTCAATTTGTACATCTTCTTCAAAAGTTGTAAACCCTTGTGAGGGATTTTTTGTTCTTTCTTTCTTATTCAAAGAAACTTGTATTGGGCGAGTATTCGGAGAAGCAGAGCCCACTCTCCATGGTGAAGATTGCCACCAAGGTTAAAGGCGATCGGAATTGTAATTGGCATTGATCTTCGCCGAAGTTAAGAAGATCATATAGTGAAGCCATCAACGGGTTTGGTTGGTGGAGTGGAGTAGGCCTCGCGTTTGGAGGACCGAACCACTTTAAATCTCGGGTGCACTCTCTCTTAATCTCTTGCTTTACATTTACATTGCACCTTTAGATTTAACTTGTGTGCTTGAATTTCTTCTTGATCTCTTAATCTTCAAAATTGGGTTTGAGTTTTAACCTCTTCAGTAGTTGCCAATTCAGGACCACCCGTGAAATTTCACTTGGTATCCTTGGCTCTTAAGAGATTTTCTTTTCTTAAAATCTTTGGTAAATTTTTAAAAAAATTTTTAACAAGGGAAAGATCATAAGATCTTTGGCAACTTTCTATTTGTGAAATGGCAAACATAAATGGAACCGGACTTCCGGAAGGCCATTCCACAACTAGACCTCCTTTCTTTAATGGGTCCAACTATGGACATTGGAAGATAAGGATGCGCATCTATCTTCTTTCGATAGATGTGGAACTTTGGCATATTGTTGAAAATGGATACATTTTGCCTTCCAAGCCATTTGAAGAATGGAATGTTGAAGATAAATTACAAAGCTATATACTCTTTGTTTTGCGCCTTATCTACGAAGGAGTTTAATAGAGTAGCTCTTTTTTATTCCGCCAAGCTTATTTGGGATACACTTGCCGTTACCCATGAGGGAACATCACAAGTCAAGGATTCCAAAATAAACTTGTTAAAGAGCAAATATGAAATGTTTAGAATGGGTCAAAATGAAAGTATTTCCGAAACGTATACCCGATTTTCTAAAATTTCAAATGAATTAGCAAATCTTGGTAAATCTTATCCTACTGATGAGCTTATGCGTAAGTTGCTTAGGTCACTTCCTCCACATTGGGATCCAAAAGTCATCGCCATACAAGAATCCAAGGATCTCAAGATGCTAACTATGGAAGAGCTTGTAGGATCTCTCATCACCCATGAGATGCTCCTCACTAGCCGACAAGAGGAGAAGAAGCCGAAAGAGAAAGAAAGAGAAAGTCGTTCTCTAGCTCTAAAGGCCTCCAAGACGGACTCATCATCAAGTGATGCGGATAGCGATGAGGAAGAAGCGTTAAGAAAATTTAAAAGCTTATGGAGAAAGAAGCATAAAAAGGATAAAAAGAAGAAGAAAGAAGAAAGTGAAGTTGAAGGAGGAATAAGGTGTTACAATTGCAAGAAGACGGGACACAAAAGACCGGAGTGCCCTCTTCTCAAGTCATCTTCCTCAAAGTACAAGGGAAAGAAGGATTGAAAGAAGAACAAGGCTCTTGCCGCTGGTTGGGATGCTACTAGCACCTCTGGCAAAAGTTCAAGCGAAGGGGAAGATAAAAAAGATGATCTTTGCCTCATGGCATTCACCCTTGAAGAAGAGGTAAATTCTAACCCCTCTTGTAGTTCATCAAGTAGTGATAGTGAAAAAATATCTTATGATGAATTATGCTTAACCTTGCATTATCAAATTTCAAAAAATAAAGTTCAAAAGAAATTTATTTCCAAATTAGAAAATGAACTTGATGTTTTGAGAAATGAATCTTCCTCTTCCATATCTCAAGCTAAAGTAAAAATTGAAAATTTTAAACTTGAGATTGAAACCCTTAAGGGTATTTTGGATGAGAAATCTTGCCAATTTCAAAATGTGGCAAGCTCCTCTAAATCTTATGAAGATGAATTTAATAATTCTTTAAATCAATTAATACATCTTCATAATGAAAATGAAAGGTTAAGATTATGTCTCCATGGATTCCTAAATGGTGACAAAATTATTGACATAATCTTAAAGAAAGCTAGTCTTAGACCTAATCTTAAAGAAAGCTATCTAACCCCCATGTTAGACGCCATTATTGTGCAATTAATGGTCATTACCAATTCCAATGTGCATCTAAAATTAGGGATTGTGGTGGAACCAAGAAATCTTGGGTTCCCAAAGCCCCCATATGATTCTATTCACATTTTTTTTCTTCTTCTTTTTTTAAATGTAAATGATCAAATCTTTTTCTTACTCTTGATTTTTTACATAGCATGTGAAATGACTTGAAGTAATGATAAAGTCATGGAACACTCTATTTTTAGAAAGCCAGCATTAAGATAAATTTTATAAATTATGCCATTGTGGACCCCGATCCGAGATAGGCGGCGAGGGAACGAGTCCCTATCACCCTGTGGATCATCCACGTGTGTGGAGAGCTCTACCAAGGAACTCTCAAAACGGATGCCACCCTCATAGCATAGCACGAGTGGCGATATAAAAAGAAAGAGATATGTCTCGATCCGGAGCCAAGGCTCGAAACCAAGACATACCTGAAATAAACTCAGAGTCGCCATCCAAGGATATGCCATGGAACCCTAAAATCAAATCCTCTGTGCAATGGATAACCAGAAATATATATGGGTTCGTGCCTGGTTACGAATGAGGAAGGTCTGAGAGCACCCCCAATTCGTCCGAGTGCAAGCACTTGGTCTCTTATGCCATTTATTATTAACTCCAAAGAAGTTTGGGTAAAAATCATGTGAAATGAGAACAATCCTCAGGAGTCGTCTACCTAAGCATGCATTTCCTGAGGATAAAAATAATAAACACATATAAAATAAAACTGAAAGATGTGTCACCTAAGCATAGCTAGGTTATGAGTGACATGCCTAATGGGTGTCTAAATTCTGATGTGCAAACACATGCAAGCTATAGCTAAAGGTATAGGATCAGTACAAGAAAGTAAGAAAACACATCAAAACATACGATGACTACACAACAAATCCTAAGACTCTAAATTATTAGCCCGAGTCCTCGGATGGTCTGGTATTCATCCAAAGAAGCCTATGTATCCCCGCCTCCACGAGAATCAAGGCAACGTAGTTCTTCGCGCCTATTCTAAACTAGGATGCCTAAGACACCTAGACCTCTATCTTAGACTCGATCTAAAAGACCGGACCAGTTATTAAAGTTTCTTGTACGATTATTTAAATTCCAGTGAATTGTAGATTTTAGGACACCCTATATGCCCTAACTAAATGCAGATTAGCCCTAAGCTAATGCAGGTGGTTCCTACAACCTATGTGTAACTAGGCTGTATTTCCTAAGGAAAACCAAAGGTGGACTAGCGTATCCTACTCTAGTCATCACTCGGCGATGTGGATCGCCGACTGACCGGACGGAGGCGCTCCTATAACTCTAGGACAGACCCCTAACTCTAAAAGAAACACACAACAAACAAACAAACAAACAACCTATCAAAAGAAACACCTAACTCTAAAACTCTCTATCTAGGAGAAACTCCTAACTCTAGAGGTAGATCTTTTGAAAAACAAGGTTTAAAAGGTTTTTGAAGAAAGTTTAAAATATTATTTACAAAATGTTTGGCTGGACTTGGGATATGGATCCCAAGCTGCACTACGTACCTCGGAAGAGGATCAAGCCAACGTAGTTCGAAACTCGAACTCTCCTAATTGCTACTTCTAAAAACACTCAACACTTTAGATTATTTTTCCTTAAGGTTTTCAAATGTTTTTGATGTTTTAAATTTCTGATTTTTTTGAGTTTTGAATGTTTTAACATGTTTTTTTGGATTTTAGATTTCTGATTTCACCCTTTTGGTCAAAGACCGGAGGGAACACACAATGCAAACACCCTGGGCCAAATCCTAGGGCTAACAGGGGAAACCCCTAAACCCGGTAAACTAATGTCAGAGACAAAGAAAAGACCTAAAAACACAAACAAGCAAAGCTCTAATGAGACTAGGCTAGTCTCCAAAGAAGAGAAAAGACACCAAAACTAAGGAGAAACTCCCTCTAAAAATACTACCAAAAGCGAAGGTAAATGAGTCAAAGACTCTCGAATAACACTCCTAAAAGGACAAATGAGTAAAGGACTCTCTAATAACATCAATAAAGATCAAATGAGTCAAAGACTCCCCCGATAACATCACCACACAAACGAATGATTCAAAGGCTCTCTAAATGAGGCAAGGCATGCCTCCTATGGGTACACCATTTATCAAAATCAAAGCAACCTCCTTGAGGTTAAGCTAAAATGAGGCTTGCCTCCAAAGGAGGATTTCCTAATGAGACAGAATATGCCTCATAGTACAGGTTCTAGTATCTAAAGAAGTCTAGAAGACTGCGTTAGTCCACCAAGAGAGCAGAAAAGAGCTACTAGGCAATCTCAAATTTCCATTCAATTCTTATATAAACAAATCAAGTACTAAGCAAAGAAAGACTTATAACTAAAGAGTACACAACCTGTAATAATAGCAATCATAGCATGATAAACAACACTAATTAGCCCAGACCAGCCGCTAGGTAACCTAATGAAGTAAAAAAATGATATCAAACACTTCAAAGCCAACCACAAACCCCAATACGGGGACTCCAACGAAATCAGATGATGCCAAAGTAATCATCTGATTTCATACACATATAATATTTCTACAAACCGCCTTGAAATCAAACAGTACTCATGTCGATAACATCGAATAGAGTAGTCATCTGATTTCCTTCTTCAATTAAACAATGTATTTAAACAAAAAATAAGTATGATAAGCTTTCAAGGTAGTCTCACCTGAACAGTCCATTCATTTTCAGAACCTAACTCAAAACTTAACATAAAAGAAGAATCTTAAATTTTCAACAAATTATACAAATGCATGCAATGATATTTCTGATTTTTATGAATTTTGGTGCATAACAGGGGGCATCAACTTGTGCAGATTCAAGTGCAAAAAAAACGGTGAGCCACAAAACCCAAAGACGGGCTCCAAGTAACCTTATCATTGCCCAGAGAAGGGTTCTTTTTTTTTTTTTTTTAAATTGTTAAAAGAAATCCAAAAGGTTGGGTAGGCCTACTAAATAAAAGAGGGGAGCGCTACTTGGATTGAGCGAGTCCCCTAAAGATGGGCTTGGGCTATCGCCTTCATCGCCCGCGATGAGGGAAGGATTAAAGGAAAAAATCAGAACTGAATAACAAGTTCTGAGCCAAATTTGGGGAGTCAAATTGGGTGACGATGCTTATATCTTGAGGAAATGATTTGAGCTTCTTAATACCAACAAAATTAGATATGCAGAACCAAACACATGATATTTCTATTCAATTTCAGAGCTGCCAACATACAAGATAATTGAAACATTTAAAATGAAGTAGGCATTCAATTAACTCCTTGTCCGAGCCTTTAAACGATTTCGACAAAAAAAAAACTATGACCTGCAGACTCCTTAAAAAAAAAGAATGACCTACTTGTGATTTCTTAAAACAGCAGATCACCTTTGGGAAGAAATAAGCTCGAGTGATTAATAAGGAAGAATTGCAATCCGTTACAGGCATTACCCATGATTAAACAAAGTCATAATTATTGATTATATGAAAGACGTAACCCAAACAACAGCACAACCATATACCATCCAGTGATCATTAGAAAAGAATTAGAATGAATGCCGAGAACTACTCTAACCCCCTTTTTTTTTTTTAACAAAATTCTAATCATAAACCCACAACTGATCATCCAAATTATTTCAAACCCCAAAACCCAACTGAAACATTGGAAGATTAACTTTAAAATCACTTCTGAACGGGATAATACGAACAGTAGTCCAAAGATATTGGTATGAATACTATCTAATCATCCAGGGGTTAAATGCGAAGGCACATATTATAGCTATGAATATAACCTGATCTTTGCCTTCAAATCCCTAGAGATTAAAACTAGAATCAAGGTGAAAGTGAGGGATCGCTATCCCAATCGGCCCATTCTATAAGGAACGAATTCTGCTCGGGTAGGATGAAAAGATGATACGAGCCCATACATGCCTTGTAAAAAAGAAAAACAGCCATGCCATCCAATACCAACAATAAAAGGGCAAGATAAATCAACCCATGAAATCACTGTCTCAGATGAGGCAACCCAATGCTAACACAACCCTCACATTTGTACACAATTTTGTCTGACAAGGAAAGGGGACAGAGAAAGCAATTATAAGCACAGATAATTCCTAATATTAATTTTGATCCTTCAAAATATGTCAAGAATTAACCTCCCCATAAACATGCTCTCAACATGACTTACATCCATTTTCGTCCAAAATCCCCTTTGAATATAAACGTTGGAAACATGTAATCCGAACCAAAGCAGGACCTAGGGAACCAAATTCGGATTGAAATACATGAACTAAACCCCATCTATTCAGATTGAATAAAATATGGATTTGGCCAAGGCAAAATTCTAGAAATTCAATCTGTTCAACACATTTTAGGGCACTAACATTGAAATGGAAATAATAGGATGAATAGAAAAGCATGATTTCTAAAACAGAATCGATCAATCTTATAGATGAACAAATTTTGAAATGAGTTGAACAAGAGAGAATACCTTGTCCAAGGGGCCTTTGTCAGATTCGAGCTTCTCTTATTTCCTTTCCGTCTGCCAACGAATGAGAGCTTGGTGGTGGAAAATGTTCACAAAGGTGGTAAATATGGGTTATATGAAAGGGGTTTCGAAGTGGGTTTTGGGAACATGAGAGTTGGATATTTGTTGGGGAAGATGATGGTGATGGGACGAATTGCAGAGAGGTTGGTTTGAGGGGTTGATGATTTCCCTGCAAATAAAGGGGTAAGACAAAAGGGGTAGTGGTGGCGGAAATGGATGGCTGAGATGTGGGTTTCTTAGCTGGAAAACAGGGTAATGATTAGGATTCTTGGGGTTAAAGCAATGGAGTTGGAGGTGGAAGTGAGAGGAGGTGGTTGGATTTGATGGAGAGTGAGATGGGGGTGGCTGAAGCTGGGTGGTGATTGGCCGGAGTTGGGGTATTGGCCGGAGTCAATGGATAGAAATGGGTTTCTATGGGTTTAAAGGGGATTAAAAAAAATGGTGGTCGAGGGTGGGTTTTGGATCGGAAATGGCCGGAGGTTTGGTAGGAGATGGAGCCGGAGAAGGGGGTTGCAGATGGGGGCCGAAAAAAATGGTGGTTGAGTTGCAGCTCCCCAACCTCCTCCTCTCTGCTCTCTCTTCTCTGTAATTCTATCAAACCCTAACCTAAAAAAACAATCTGCAATGGAGGTGGAGGAGATGAGGATTCGAGATTAGAGGCGGGTTTTGATGGAGGTTGGTGGTGGTCGAATGGAGGAGGGTTTGGGAGAAGATGGAGGTTGATGGTGGTGGGCTTGAAAAAGGGAAGAAGAAGAAGAAGAAGAAGAAGATTTGAGAAGAAGATGGTGGTCGCTCCCTTTCCTTCCTCTCTGCAACTTACCTTCTCCCTCTGCAAAAATGGTTTTCCCTTTCTCTCTTTCTCCCCCTCTCTCTGCCTCTGCTATGCGGCCGCAGAAATATCCCTCCTCCTCGAAAACCCTAACTCGATGGGTTTTAAAGAAGGGAAAAAGGTTAATTTGCCTCCCCCCTCTCTCCTAATGGACAACCCATTCTAGTGTATTTGACAATTCTTTTAACCTCAGAGGGGGGTGCCTGGGTAGAACAGACCCCTGAGAGAAATGATATGTTTGACCCCCTTTATTCCTTGGACAACCTTCTCTAATGCATCTTTTCCTCTTTAATTCACTTACAGGGCACTCCTATGCATCTTGATTCAGCCCACCCTGCATTTCTTTAATTAAGCTCGAATTAAACCCAAGACATGGGTTGGGGTACGACTTGAGTTAATTCACGGGGTTCGGATCCTTCGGTCTCCATGAAGGCTTTAACAATGATATGCAAATGGACACTTTCAGGTTATTTTTCATTTTGGTGCGATTCTTCAGAAATCCGGGCTTCGATTCTCGGATTTTCACAGTCAGGGCTCAGTTTCAGGGTTCAAGAATTGATTTCGGGGCTTCGACTCAACTATGTCCAATTTCAAAATTTTATTTGATTTTGCGGAAAAGGGTCCGGTCAAAATGGGGTGTCTACAGATGCCCCCATTTGGCAGAGTGTGCTTGTCACACGAATGGCAAAGCTGAACAGACAACACATTTTGGCCGACCTGAAAAACAAAGTAAAACAAATTTTTTTTTTGGGTTTTGACTTTGAAAACAAAGGTAAATTGGCAAAAGGACTTTTTAAAACTCTAAAACTGCAAGCAATAGGGAGATAGTTTCTCTCTGACCCTTAACTCTGCAATTGGTACATCTCATTGAGATGGCCGCTCTCGAAACTCTTAACTAGGCAAAACATATCATATTGGCGAAACTACTTTTCCGACAAACATCATAAACACGAGAAACTACTTTTCTCCAAGACTTTCTATCTTCGAGAAACTACTTTTCTCTTCCAAAATCTTCAAATAATTGAGAAACTACTTTTCTCTCAATCTTCCGATCAAAGGGGAAACTACTTCTCGCCCAATCTGCCAATTCACGGGGAAACTACTTTTCGCCCAATCTTTCAAATCAAAGGGGAAACTACTTTTCGCCCAAACTTTCAAATAACGGGGAAACTACTTCTCGCCCGAACTTTCAAATCAAAGGGGAAACTACTTTTCGCCCAAACTTCCAAACAACGGGGAAACTACTTCTCGCCCGATTTTTCAATCAACGGGGAAACTACTTCTCGCCCGATTTTTCAATCAACGGGGAAACTACTTCTCGCCCAAACTTTCAAACAAAGGGGAAACTACTTCTCGCCCGATTTTTTCAATCATGGGAAAACTACTTCTCGCCCAATCTTCCAAATCAAAAGGGGAAACTACTTCTCGCCCAATCTTCCAATCAACGGGGAAACTACTTCTCGCCCAATCCAAAAAACACGGTGAAACTACTTTTCACCAGACGATAGCTATACAGACCATTGCTGAAAATCCATCTGTTTAGCTATCCGGGTAACTCTGACTCCTCTCTTTCAAGGTAGCGAATCACCCAAGATTTATATGGTCCTGCCAAACAGTTCCATATAAATCCACGCAGATATACCTGACTCCTAACTCGTTAGGTAGCGGTACATTGCGAAGCGATGATTAAGCAAGTCACTACTTGACATTTCATTGCTAATCATCTCGGTATTCAAATATTTGAGGAAACTACTTCTCTCTCAAACATTCAATACCAAGGCGAAACTACTTTTCACCAAACAACAATTAAACAGGCCACTACTTGGCACCTCACCAAACATCAAAAGATTTCATTTTTTCCTGAAAAAAATGCCCCTTGTTTGGGTTTAACAAAGAAAGAGATTTTTTTTGGGCCCAAAGGACTTGCAAACATGATTGATAGGTTTATCGATCTTATATCGAGTTCATTGATAGCATAGTTATCTCCTGCCGAGAATAAATGGGAGTGCATGATCATTGCTGAAGACCAGACTCGAAAAACTTGATGGGATTTTTGGATATTGACTCTTTTAAAAAGAGGAAAAGCATTCTGCTAAGATTTGAAAACTGCAAAAGCAGGAATTCTAGACTCCGTTGGGTACTAGATTTTCTGGAACATTGACTCTTTCAAAGAATGAGTTCAATTGATGAATTTGATTCAAGAGAGCGTTCAAGCTTCTTTTGCTTCTATTTACCGAAAATATTTATCTCAATTATCTTGTATTTGATATCTTTTATGGCGCAAGTCATAAAAGATGCCCCTAATATGATGTTCTTCCATGACAGGATTCATAAGAGAGTAAAATCAGGACAGGTAAGAAAGCTTGAGCTTGCATGGGTTCTTTCTTTGGTATAGTGGTAAGACCATCTTCACAAAGGCTGAACGTAAGGATTCTTCATTTTGCTCAGTGGTTGAGGCTTTTTGATGTTTTAAGCAGGTCTGAATAAAAAATCTCTTGCCCTTCTTTGATTCTTAAACCAGGATCTACTCTAGATTTTTCTTTACATTTCGGAAGGTGTACACCCATTCTCTCCAGTGCCAAACACTTTTGATTCTAAAAGAAAACAATGATAAACAAGGAACAGACTCCTGAAGACTCTTTCAAAGAAGACTTACAATATTCAAGGGACTTGACTAAATTTTGATTCACTCTTAAATCAAATGTATCATTTTTTAATGGTAAGGTTAGCCACTCTCAGAGTAGTCTCAAAAACCATGCCAAGAGGCTCTAGATTCCTCCATCGGGATCTCTGTCATGGTTATTACCCCCTCCGGATTGCTCGGTCTTAATGCCCCTAGTTTAAAAAGGTGTCAAAGTAAGTCTCACTGACATTATTCGGATTCCAAGATCCTACCCTGTGTAGTGATTGTTTCTAGGTCTCCTTGATTTCTCTTTTCGGAAGAAGTCAAAACTAATGTCTTCCAAGTTTTCAGTCTAAAAGACTATTTATCTCAACTTTTGCTTTCCAAGCTTTCAGTCTAAAAGACTACTTGTCTCAACTTTTGGTTTCACTACTTGCTCTCAAACTTTAGAATTCTTCGCTACTGAGGAACTCTTTCTGCTTCCATTCAACTCAACTTTTCATGGGAAGTCTTTGCCTCTGACTAGATTGTCTCTTCAAGTTTTCAATCCAGCAGACCGCTACCCTTACTTTACATAAGCCAATCTCTTTGGTTATTGACTTAGCAAGAAAATGACTTTATCTAGGCCGCCCTTTCGGGTTTTCAACCTAGCGGGTCTTCAGACTCTCATTCTTTTCTTTCTGTTTTTCTTTTCATTCGCCTCGAACCTTTGCTTGTTTCACCAGAAGGACTTTCTAGGTGAGCTTGGGTTCGAAAGGGGTGAATACCTAAGGTTCTAAGGATTTGGACCGAATCTGGTCTAGCCAGACTACCTACGTACCCCAAAAATAGAGGATCAGATCCGCGTAGTTCGCTTAGGGATTTTTCAAAGAATGGTTTAACATTTAGCTTCAAAATTTTGAAAAAAGGATTTTATCCCAAGGTTTGACCGAACCTGAATAAATCAAGTTGCCTACGTACCCCTGAAGAAATGGGGATCAGGTCCGACGTAGTTCGGGCGCATAAATGCCCCGGGTTTATAATGTGTTTGAAAAGAAATTGTTTAATTTTGCTTTTGGCCCAAAGGGTTCATATAAGGATTTTAAACGTTGGGATTTTGGCTATAAAAGTTCAAACGTCCAATGATGGCCTCCTGATGTATTTGATGTACAAGCTCTTTTGCTTAAGGTTCAAAGACTTAAAAAAAATTTCTAGGAGTCTGACGGCATGTCAGGCAAAGCTACAACCACTGTGCTCCACTCCCATCTCAAAGATCTTGAATTTATGCTCAAGATTCCACAACTCCTTGTCTGAAAATCTTCTCTCAATATCTCATCAGCTCCACAGGATGTCTGATGTTTATCTCTTTAAAATTTTACTCTTCAACTGGATGTCTAAGCCGATGAAGGCCTGCTTTGCTCAACGACAAGGCATTCCCCTGGTTTTTCCTTATAGGATCAAGCAAGACTACCTCAAACCCCTATAAACAAGTTTATCAATTCTTTGCGCTCCTCAGGAGATAAAGTTTTGCCAATCCATCTTTCCCGAGTTTCGGATTTCGATACCACTATCAATGGCTTTGATTTCTTCTTTAAGTGGCTATGCTCGACGTTCTTCCTCTCGTTGGACCATCTTTCAGATCTCGAGGCGAATTTCGTCTGCATTCTCATCCGAGAAGGGGGGTCTTTAATTATTTAAACATTAGATCCAAGAGTGAATCATAGAGTATCAAAGATACGAAATCAACCACTTTATAGAATTGAAGACTGTAAGTTCATTGATGATTTTTGACACACCTCAATGGGCTCTTCATCAGTTCTGATAGAAAACAAAACACTGACTCTATATAAGAAAGACTGACAGATACGACACTTCTCTCTTCTTCTTTTTTACATTTACATAACTGAACTTTTTCAACTTAGAGAGAAGAAAGTTGATGTACACTCAATGAAAGACAAATCTAAAGACACAGGACACTTCTTCAAAGGTAGTGAACTGACACTAAAAGTTTATAGATGATACATCTTTCCTCATGATAATGATAACTATAAAGTTCGATCCTGGAGTAGGAATCCCAGAAAAGGCAATTCCACAATGTCTAGGTTAAATGGGGTAACAAAAGGCTTATGTTGACAATGTGGGTAAAGCAATAGACTGCTGTATCGAATGAGTTCAAAAATGGTCAGTCTTTTGAAAGAATGGTCTTTCGCTAAACACAGACTGTTGACTTGGAAGCACACACATTAGATCAATAGTCATGGGATAAAGATTCTGAACAGATAGAGAAAAGAGTAATCTTGAAACACACCAATTGGTATTTTATTCTGAAAATCAAAGAAATACTGTCTATGAAGGTTAAACAAAAATAGACAGTGATAATATGGCCTACATCAACAGGGTCTCAATGAATTCTCAATTCACACCTTTAAGTCCCATTTGAGTATAAATGCTCTTCTTTTGGGAATGAAATAGTCAGGAACGATAAACATCCCTAATCAAAATAAGTTTCGATCTCAGCAATGATCATGCACTCAAAGAATACAGGTAAGATTAAACTTTTGCATCAATGATTTCGATATGATCCAAGGGTAAAAGATATATGATAGGTAAACATGGATCAATGAAAAATCAATGGCTCAGATAATAGACCATGGCCATAAGACTGACAAAAGTAGAGTCAAGGACCAGATCTAAAATCTAAATGATGGATATCAACAACTGTACGATCAATATGATCAAAGTGATAGACCATGGTCATAAGAACAGCAAACGAGCTATCGGCCAGATCTCAAGATAAAACAGGTAAGGATCTAATCCTACTGAGCAATGTATATATGGGAATCAAGACAAAGTAAACTGACTCCAAAGGATAGCAATCATGCTCAAAATGTTTTGGATAAAATCCAGCAGCATAAAAGCTATACGAGGAGGTCCATGTCTAGACTAAGTAAACCAACTCTAAAGAGTAGCAGTTATGCTCAAAATGTATTGCGAAAAATTCGGCAACATAACAGCTAAACAAGAAAGCCCATGGTAAGGTAAACTCATGGTTCTCCTAACCCTAAGAAATAGCGGTCATGCTAAAAAATATTCTGGATAAAATCCGGCAGCATAACGGCTATACAAGGGATCCCTATAGCTCAATCAAAAGGTATGTGAATAACGGTTACCAGAAAAAGGTAATCAACTAAATGACTGACCAAAGGTGAGAATATACAACAATGGGTCAAACCCTATAATCAACATATCAAGGACTAAACCTGGCCAAGGTAATGGCGGTCAAAATCCACTGACTAGATCTAGATCTAAATAAATAATTGATATAACCAATTGAAATGAATAAGGAACTCTAACTAAGAGGAGAACCCTAATATATATAATCAGTATATATATGTATATACACATACACACAAATCCTAACCAGGGGCACCAGCCCTAATTCTAATCTAGCTGAGTCAAGAAAATCTTGACTCAAGACAGACTGATAAGTGTACTAGGACCGTGCTGTAGCCATGTAAAATGAGCTACCCTAGTCTATAAATGGGGCAAACCTCCTAACTCTAAGCTCCACATGTGTAAGCAACACACATTCGACCCTTATATGAATGCAATATACTTATATAAACACGGGTACTTCCTAGTTGGATTTCACTAGGTCAGTAAGTATATACATAATATATAAAACAAAGTAAGGTTCCGGACTCAATCTACCGGGTACTATGCGTATGAAACATACTTAATATGTATAACTCAAGTGCACCGAGTGTTATACATAGTATGCTTCATTGCTCATCGGCTGCTGTAAACACAAGTGCACCGAGTGTTTACGGGTGCAGCGCCGGCGCATAGCTTGGAAATAGATTCAACAGTACCATCAGGGTAAAGACATCACAGTCGGGCACGCATTGAATCTATCCCGTGGAGCCAATAATAAAAAACAATGAAAAACAATGAAAGAAATAACAAATACGATAATGCATGATGTGTAGTGTGTGAATCCCTTGTTTTAATTACGCACCTGTCTGGTGCCCCTGGATTCTAAGCGAAAAAGTTCCCATTTAAAATGATTTTAATCCAAATTTCTCCAAAGTTAGTAAAAATGGCATTTTTCTAGAGTTAGGCAATGTTTCAAAAAGATCCCCAGCAGAGTCGCCAGCCTGTGGACCCCGATCCGAGATAAGCGGCGAGGGAACGAGTCCCTATCACCCCGTGGATCATCCACGTGTGTGGAGAGCTCTACCAAGGAACTCTCAAAACGGATGCCACCCTCATAGCATAGCACGAGTGACGATATAAAAAGAAAGAGATATGTCTCGATCCGGAGCCAAGGCTTGAAACCAAGACATACCTGAAATAAACTCAGAGTCGCCATCATGGATATGCCATGGAACCCTAAAATCAAATCCTCTGTTCAATGGATAACCAGAAATATATATGGGTTCGTGCCTGGTTACGAATGGGGAAGGTCTGAGAGTACCCCCAATTCGTCTGAGTGCAAGCACTTGGTCTCTTATGCCATTTATTATTAACTCCAAAGAAGTTTGGGTAAAAATCATGTGAAATGGGAACAATCCTCAGGAGTCGTCTACCTAAGCATGCATTTCCTGAGGATAAAAATAATAAACACATATAAAATAAAAATGAAAGATGTGTCACCTAAGCATAGCTAGGTTATGAGTGACATGCCTAATGGGTGTCTAAATTCTGATGGGCAAACACATGCAAGCTATAGCTAAAGGTATAGGATCAGTACAAGAAAGTAAGAAAACACATCAAAACATACGATGACTACACAACAAATCCTAAGACTCTAAATTATTAGCCCGAGTCCTCGGATGGTCTGGTATTCATCCAAAGAAGCCTATGTATCCCCGCCTCCACGAGAATCAAGGCAACGTAGTTCTTCGCGCCTATTCTAAACTAGGATGCCTAAGACACCTAGACCTCTATCTTAGACTCGATCTAAAAGACCGGACCAGTTATTAAAGTTTCTTGTACGATTATTTAAATTCCAGTGAATTGTAGATTTTAGGACACCCTATATGCCCTAACTAAATGCAGATTAGCCCTAAGCTAATGCAGGTGGTTCCTACAACCTATGTGTAACTAGGCTGTATTTCCTAAGGAAAACCAAAGGTGGACTAGCGTATCCTACTCTAGTCATCACTCGGCGATGTGGATCGCCGACTGACCGGACGGAGGCGCTCCTATAACTCTAGGACAGACCCCTAACTCTAAAAGAAACACACAACAAACAAACAAACAAACAACCTATCAAAAGAAACACCTAACTCTAAAACTCTCTATCTAGGAGAAACTCCTAACTCTAGAGGTAGATCTTTTGAAAAACAAGGTTTAAAAGGTTTTTGAAGAAAGTTTAAAATATTATTTACAAAATGTTTGGCTGGACTTGGGATATGGATCCCAAGCTGCACTACGTACCTCGGAAGAGGATCAAGCCAACGTAGTTCGAAACTCGAACTCTCCTAATTGCTACTTCTAAAAACACTCAACACTTTAGATAATTTTTCCTTAAGGTTTTCAAATGTTTTTGATGTTTTAAATTTCTGATTTTTTTGAGTTTTGAATGTTTTAACATGTTTTTTTGGATTTTAGATTTCCGATTTCACCCTTTTGGTCAAAGACCGGAGGGAACACACAATGCAAACACCCTGGGCCAAATCCTAGGGCTAACAGGGGAAACCCCTAAACCCGGTAAACTAATGTCAGAGACAAAGAAAAGACCTAAAAACACAAACAGGCAAAGCTCTAATGAGACTAGGCTAGTCTCCAAAGAAGAGAAAAGACACCAAAACTAAGGAGAAACTCCCTCTAAAAACACTACCAAAAGCGAAGGTAAATGAGTCAAAGACTCTCGAATAACACTCCTAAAAGGACAAATGAGTAAAGGACTCTCTAATAACATCAATAAATATCAAATGAGTCAAAGACTCCCCCGATAACATCACCACACAAACGAATGATTCAAAGGCTCTCTAAATGAGGCAAGGCATGCCTCCTATGGGTACACCATTTATCAAAATCAAAGCAACCTCCTTGAGGTTAAGCTAAAATGAGGCTTGCCTCCAAAGGAGGATTTCCTAATGAGACAGAATATGCCTCCTACTACAGGTTCTAGTATCTAAAGAAGTCTATAAGACTGCGTTAGTCCACCAAGAGAGCAGAAAAGAGCTACTAGGCAATCTCAAATTTCCATTCAATTCTTATATAAACAAATCAAGTACTAAGCAAAGAAAGACTTATAACTAAAGAGTACACAACCTGTAATAATAGCAATCATAGCATGATAAACAACATTAATTAGCCCAGACCAGCCGCTAGATAACCTAGTGAAGTAAAAAAATGATATCAAACACTTCAAAGCCAACCACAAACCCCAATACGGGGACTCCAACGAAATCAGATGATGCCAAAGTAATCATCTGATTTCATACACATATAATATTTCTACAAACCGCCTTGAAATCAAATAGTACTCATGTCGATAACATCGAATAGAGTAGTCATCTGATTTCCTTCTTCAATTAAACAATTTATTTAAATAAAAAATAAGTATGATAAGCTTTCAAGATAGTCTCACCTGAACAGTCCATTCATCTTCAGAACCTAACTCAAAACTTAACATAAAAGAAGAATCTTAAATTTTCAACAAATTATACAAATGCATGCAATGATATTTCTGATTTTTATGAATTTTGGTGCATAACAGGGGGCATCAACTTGTGCAGATTCAAGTGCAAAAAAAACGGTGAGCCACAAAACACAAAGACGGGCTCCAAGTAACCTTATCATTGCCCAGAGAAGGGTTCTTTTTTTTTTTAAATGGTTAAAAGAAATCCAAAAGGTTGGGTAGGCCTACTAAACAAAAGAGGGGAGCGCTACTTGGATTGAGCGAGTCCCCTAAAGATGGGCTTGGGCTATCGCCTTCATCGCCCGCGATGAGGGAAGGATTAAAGGAAAAAATCAGAACTGAATAACAAGTTCTGAGCCAAATTTGGGGAGTCAAATTGGGTGGCGATGCTTATATCTTGAGGAAATGATTTGAGCTTCTTAATACCAACAAAATTAGAGATTCAGAACCAAACACATGATATTTCTATTCAATTTCAGAGCTGCCAACATACAAGATAATTGAAACATTTAAAATGAAGTAGGCATTCAATTAACTCCTTGTCCGAGCCTTTAAACGATTTCGACAAAAAAAAAACTATGACCTGCAGACTCCTTAAAAAAAAAGAATGACCTACTTGTGATTTCTTAAAACAGCAGATCACCTTTGGGAAGAAATAAGCTCGAGTGATTAATAAGGAAGAATTGCAATCCGTTACAGGCATTACCCATGATTAAACAAAGTCATAATTATTGATTATATGAAAGACGTAACCCAAACAACAGCACAACCATATACCATCCAGTGATCATTAGAAAAGAATTAGAATGAATGCCGAGAACTACTCTAACCCCCCTTTTTTTTTTTAACAAAATTCTAATCATAAACCCACAACTGATCATCCAAATTATTTGAAACCCCAAAACCCAACTGAAACTTTGGAAGATTAACTTTAAAATCACTTCTGAACCGGATAATACGAACAGTAGTCCAAAGATATTGGTATGAATACTATCTAATCATCCAGGGGTTAAATGCGAAGGCACATATTATAGCTATGAATATAACCTGATCTTTGCCTTCAAATCCCTAGAGATTAAAACTAGAATCAAGGTAAAAGTGAGGGATCGCTATCCCAATCGGCCCATTCTATAAGGAACGAATTCTGCTCGGGTAGGTTGAAAAGATGATACGAGCCCATACATGCCTTGTAAAAAAGAAAAACAGCCATGCCATCCAATACCAACAATAAAAGGGCAAGATAAACCAACCCATGAAATCACTGTCTCAGATGAGGCAACCCAATGCTAACACAACCCTCACATTTGTTCACAATTTTGTCTGACAAGGAAAGGGGACAGAGAAAGCAATTATAAGCACAGATAATTCCTAATATTAATTTTGATCCTTCAAAATATGTCAAGAATTAACCTCCCCATAAACATTCTCTCAACATGAATTACATCCATTTTCGTCCAAAATCCCCTTTGAATATAAACGTTGGAAACAGGTAATCCGAACCAAAGCAGGACCTAGGGAACCAAATTCGGATTGAAATACATGAACTAAACCCCATCTATTCAGATTGAATAAAATATGGATTTGGCCAAGGCAAAATTCTAGAAATTCAATCTGTTCAACACATTTTAGGGCACTAACATTGAAATGGAAATTAATAGGATGAATAGAAAAGCATGATTTCTAAAACAGAATCGATCAATCTTATAGATGAACAAATTTTGAAATGAGCTGAACAAGAGAGAATACCTTGTCCAAGGGGCCTTTGTCAGATTCGAGCTTCTCTTATTTCCCTTCCGTCTGCCAACGAATGAGAGCTTGATGGTGGAAAATGTTCACAAAGGTGGTAAATATGGGTTATATGAAAGGGGTTTCGAAGTGGGTTTTGGGAACATGAGAGTTGGATATTTGTTGGGGAAGATGATGGTGATGGGACGAATTGCAGAGAGGTTGGTTTGAGGGGTTGATGATTTCCCTGCAAATAAAGGGGTAAGACAAAAGGGGTAGTGGTGGCGGAAATGGATGGCTGAGATGTGGGTTTCTTAGCTGGAAAACAGGGTAATGATTAGGATTCTTGGGGTTAAAGCAATGGAGTTGGAGGTGGAAGTGAGAGGAGGTGGTTGGATTTGATGGAGAGTGAGATGGGGGTGGCTGAAGCTGGGTGGTGATTGGCCGGAGTTGGGGTATTGGCCGGAGTCAATGGATAGAAATGGGTTTCTATGGGTTTAAAGGGGATTAAAAAAAATGGTGGTCGAGGGTGGGTTTTGGATCGGAAATGGCCGGAGGTTTGGTAGGAGATGGAGCCGGAGAAGGGGGTTGCAGATGGGGGCCGAAAAAAATGGTGGTTGAGTTGCAGCTCCCCAACCTCCTCCTCTCTGCTCTCTCTTCTCTGTAATTCTATCAAACCCTAACCTAAAAAAACAATCTGCAATGGAGGTGGAGGAGATGAGGATTCGAGATTAGAGGCGGGTTTTGATGGAGGTTGGTGGTGGTCGAATGGAGGAGGGTTTGGGAGAAGATGGAGGTTGATGGTGGTGGGCTTGAAAAAGGGAAGAAGAAGAAGAAGAAGAAGAAGATTTGAGAAGAAGATGGTGGTCGCTCCCTTTCCTTCCTCTCTGCAACTTACCTTCTCCCTCTGCAAAAATGGTTTTCCCTTTCTCTCTTTCTCCCCCTCTCTCTGCCTCTGCTATGCGGCCGCAGAAATATCCCTCCTCCTCGAAAACCCTAACTCGATGGGTTTTAAAGAAGGGAAAAAGGTTAATTTGCCTCCCCCCTCTCTCCTAATGGACAGCCCATTCTAGTGTATTTGACCATTCTTTTAACCTCAGAGGGGGGTGCCTGGGTAGAACAGACCCCTGAGAGAAATGATATATTTGACCCCCTTTATTCCTTGGACAACCTTCTCTAATGCATCTTTTCCTCTTTAATTCACTTACAGGGCACTCCTATGCATCTTGATTCACCCCACCCTGCATTTCTTTAATTAAGCTCGAATTAAACCCAAGACATGGGTTGGGGTACGACTTGAGTTAATTCACGGGGTTTGGATCCTTCGGTCTCCATGAAGGCTTTAACAATGATATGCAAATGGACACTTTCAGGTTATTTTTCATTTTGGTGCGATTCTTCAGAAATCCGGGCTTCGATTCTCGGATTTTCACAGTCAGGGCTCAGTTTCAGGGTTCAAGAATTGATTTCGGGGCTTTGACTCAACTATGTCCAATTTCAAAATTTTATTTGATTTTGCGGAAAAGGGTCCGGTCAAAATGGGGTGTCTACAGCCGTTTGCATTCAAAATCAAATTATTCATAATAACAATTGCTCAAAAACACAGTATATGGTATTAATGTCCAGAGGAGGAAATTGATGTCTACACTACAGCAGTTAAATGATAACATTATTAAGCCTTATCATACACTTTCCCTTTGAATGTGAATAGCAAAAATGCATACTGTATCATGATCGGAATTGTTTGCATGCTATTATGACACTAAAATATCAATTTACTACAGATATATGATACTAATATGAGCAAAACCATACTGATAAATGTACAAAACCCTCCTTATCTTTCCTTATTATTACATCTAATAAAGCCTAACATAACTAACAGAGATTTTTAGATCAATTGATCATACAAGCAAAGACTTCTCCAAAAATCAGGAATGCAGAGATCCTATAAATGTTTAAAAGAATAGCAAATGCGATCAAATCATGCAATTCTACAAGAAAAATCAACACACCATACATTTTTCATAAGGAAAAACAACAAAAATTACCTGATCTCCAACAGAAAATGATGAACTTGAATAATTTTGTAACTTCACTTTAGTTCTCTTCTCCTTCTTCTTGTATTCTTTAGACAAAATTTCATAAAGAGCTTGCTGATGCCGGTCAAAATTATGAAGTTGTCGAAATTTGTAGTGAAAACCAAATCATAACCCTCTAATGCTCGTCAAACGAAGGGAATCGCTTGAATCCAAAGCAATAACAGCCAAATCTATGAAAAAAAAGTCTGGATCTAAAAATTTTGGTGGAAGGATCTAGGTTTTAAAAATTTAGGGTTTAAAGCTTGAGTTGAGGGTTTGAAGTTCACACGAAAATGAAAAGGAGTAAGGATCTGGTACCTAATGAGAAAACAAATAATTTCTAAGAAAAGCAATGATGATCGGAGAACGGCTGGAGTTTACCGGAGCTCGGCCGGAGAGGATTGGAGAAGGAAAAAGAAGAAAAAGAAAAGCTAAAGCTAGGGTTTGGACATTTTTTCCTCTCTCTCGCTCTACTCCCTCTGATTTTTTTTTTTTATAAACGAAATGAGAGCCCTCCCCCTTTGTAGCTCCCTAACGACCCCTATTTATAGGCATCGGGAGATGAGAGGTGACGAGAATTAGGGCTTTGAAGAGGTTTGAATGGGGGTAGGGTTCTAATGAAGGAAATAGAGGGGAGAAAGGGGAAGATCATGGTGTGTGGTGCGATTGGATCCAAACGACAGTAGTGGTGGTGGTGGTTGCCATGGGGTAGCAGACCCTCCTCCCTCTTTTCTTCCCTATTCTCGCCCCTCTCTCTCTCTCTATTTTTTTATTCGTTGAAAAAATAAAAGACCCCCGTATGTCCTAATTTGAATAGCACATGTAAAAGGAAATAATCAATTCACACCCCTACTCTTTCCAAGGACAGCCCCTTCTGTGTATATTTACAACTACTCCTTTACATTACTAGGGGTGTCTCAAGTATGGAATGGACCCTGAAGGAAATGATATATTTTACCCCATCTTTCTTCTCCTAGACAGCCCCTCCAATACATTTTTTAACTACTTTCCCTGCACTACAAAGAGGTGGGCTGGATAGAAATTGGCTCCCTTCATTATTGCTAAAAGAAATGATATTGGCTACTATGGTTTGATAATAGCACTGACTCGACTTATATTTTCTTTTTCTTTTTCCACCCATCTCTTGTGTAATTTTGCGAGAGGATTCCGGGGATCAATAACAATCTTTTGGGTAACACTTTGTGCTCGGGCAGACAAGGTCGGTTAGTGAAAATACCAAAATAAGGTTGTGATCATTCATTTACAACTTAGGCTGCAAATAAAGGACTCCCACTACCAAAACTTAGTGTGTTTTTGTATTTTTTTGCAAATTTTGGGAAAATGAGGGAGGGAACTGGGGCAACTTGATGAGCATCTCAATAGGGGTTCAGGGATCATTCGAGCTTCACAAAGGCTTCAACAATAATCTAGAAGTGGACATTTTTCAGGTTCTTGCGTTTTATGGCTCAATTCTTCAAAAATTTTGGGCTTTGATTTCAGAACTTTATTCAATTTTGGGGAATTAGGGTCTGGTCAAAATGGGGTGTCTACAGATGCCCCTCTTTGGTAGAGTATGCTTGTCGCACGAATGCCAAAGCAGAAATGACGTCTATTTTGACCGGCCCTAGATTCTGGATGAAACGAAAGAGTGTAGTGAAAGCGGTTCAAATGAAAGGGTTATAGATGGTGCTACTCTAGCATCCGATTGAAAAGCTTTGGAGGGACATTGCTCTGGCATCCCTTACGAAAGGTATCGACAGGATCGATTGGCTGTGAATGAGCTGGAAATATTGAAAGCATTGTTTTAGCTGCGAGCGAGCTTAGAAATTGAAGAGAAATAGGCTGACTGCGAGCGAGTCGAGGTTGAAAGATTAGCTTGGTTGTGAGAGAGCCAGGAAGGATATTGGTCTAGTTACAACTGAACCAGAACACGGGAAATTGACTTGACTGCGAAGGAGTCAGAGAATCAGGGATATTAGCTTGGTTGCGAACGAAGCATAAAATCGGAACACTTACTTGACTGCAAATGAGTCAAATAGTCAGGAATTTGCATGGTTGCAAATGAACCAAGAATCAAAGGATTGACTTGACTGCGAAAGAGCCAGAGTCAGGGATATTAGCCTAGTTGCGAATGAACTAGAAGATCGGCTAATTGAGTGGACTACGAATGAGTTGGAAAGTCAGAAATTTGCTTGTTGCGAACGAACCAAAAAACAAAGGATTGACTTGACTGCGAAGGAACCAGAGTCAGGAATATTGGCCTAGTTGCGAATGAACTATGACACCAGAATAATGACTTGGTTGCGAATGAACTAGAAAGCCAAGAATTTGATTTTAGCTGCGAATGAGTTAAGAATTGGAAGATTGACTCGATTGCGAATGAGTCAGAGTCGAGGAGATTGCCTTGATTGGGAATGAATCAAGAAATCGGCGAGAAACTTGGCAGCGAATGAGCCAAAGAGTATAAGATTTTGGCCCGATTGCAAATGAACCTAAAAGGCCGGACCAATGACCTGATTGCGAATGAACCAGAAAGGTAATAGCTTGACAGAATCAGAAGTTAAACGATTGACTTGGTTACAGATTAACCGAAAGTTTGACTGCGAAGGAGTCAAAAAGCTCAGAGATCGACCCGGTTGAGAATGAACCGAAAAGGCCGGAACGATGACTTGGTTGCGAATGAACCAGAAAGTTAATAGCCTAATAGAATCAGAAGTTGAAGGATTGACTCGGTTATAGATGAATCGATAAGTAGAGAGTAAAAGCATGACTGCGAATGAGTCAAAAGCTCAAAGATCGACTCGATTGAGAATGAACCAAAGAGTCGAGGATACGAGTTAGACTGCGAATGAGTCATAGGCTCAAAGAATCGACCCGGTTGCGAATGAACCGAAAAGGTCGGAATGATGACTTGGTTCCGAATGAACCGAAGAGTTTAAGATTTTGAGTATAATAGATGTAGTGAAATGGTAAGATGAATTGGTGAAATCAGGTTTTCACGGAATGCCAAGACACTCTCGATGGGATGGCGAGACAGACTCTCAATGAAATGGTGAGACAGACTCTCAATGGGATAATGAGACATACTCTGAGTGGAATGATGAGACAGACTCTCAATTGGATGGCGAGATAGACTCTCAATGAAATGGTGAGACAGACTCTCAATGGGATAATGAGACAGACTTTCAGTGGAATGATAAGACAGACTCTCAATAGGATGGCGAGACAAACTCTCAATCAAATGGTGAGACAGACTCTCAATGGGATAATTAGACAGACTCTCAGTGGAATGATTACCTCTTGCGAGAATAACGGGAGTGTGAGTTCTTTGCTGAGAATCGAACTCAGATAACTTGCTGAGATTTGGGCATTGACCTTTTTTTTCTTTTGTACCAAGAGAACTGTATTCTACTGAAGGTTTAAGGCTGTGGGAGAAAATTCTAGACTCCGCTGGTAAAATTAATTTTCTTGGAAAAGTTGTCTCTTCTGGAGAGTGAACTCAACTGAGGTGTTTGGAAATTTGGCTCGAGATGTACTCGTGCCTCTTTTATCTCAGCTTACTGAAGACATTGGCACTGATTGCCTTTTATGTGCGTAACATCTTTTATGACGCAAGTCATAAAAGATGCCCCTAGTGTGTTGTGGTTCCATGGCAAGGGTCTCAAGGAAGCGGGACAATGGTGTTTGAAGAAATGGTGCTTTGCTCTGTGAAAGCTTAAGGTGGCACAGGTTCTTTTCTTTGGTAAGGGAAGGAGTAGGTCAACCACCCTGATGGCTTAAACTGACAATTCCTATTGTCGCTGCTCATTGTTTGAGGCTTTGATGTCTCTGGCAGGTCTAAGCAAGATATCTCTTGCCCCTTCTTTGATTCCCAACCAGGATTCACTTTGAATTTTCTTCACATTTTGGAAGGTATACACCGGCTCTTCCAGTGCCAGACATCTTTGGACTTTGAGAGAAAAATGGCTAAGAATGAGGAATAGACTTCCAAGGACTCGATCAAAGAGGACTCAGATTATTCAAGGGACTCGACTCACTTTTGATTTACCCTTATATCTGATGTGTTGTTTTTTTATAGTAAGGCTAGCCGCTCTCAGAGTAATCTCGAAGACTACGTCAAGAGGCTCTAATTTTCTCCATCAGGATTCTCGTCATGGTTATTACCCCCTTCGGATTGCTTAGTTTTAATGCCCCTAGTTTAGAAGGAGATCAAAGCATGTCCTGCCGTCACTACTCAAATTTTTGGAGCCTACCCTATCTGAAGAATGTTTCTCCATCTCATCAATTCTCTTTTTGCAGGGAATCACAACTCTCATGACTATTGCCCTTCCAGGTTTTTGGTCTAGCAGACCACTTGTCTCAACTCTTGCTTGGATTTCTCACTCTAAACTCAATTTCTAAAATTCTCCATAACTGAGGAGCTCCTTCTATATCTCACCATCTTTTTGTCTTTGGGAAGTCCTTGCCCCTGATTGAATTGTCTCTTCAAGTTTTCAATCCAGCAGACTGCAACCCTTGCTTTTGCATAAGCCAACTCGTTTGGTTATTGGATCTTTAGACTTTCCCTTTTCTCTAGGCCGCCCTTTCGATTTTTCAACCTAGTGGGTCTTCAGACTCTCGTTCTTTTCTTTTCTTTCTGTTTTAATTTGTCCGCCTTGAACCTTTGCTTGTTTCACCAGAAGGACTTTCTAGGTAGGCTTAGGTTCAAAAGGGTTGGATATTTCTAAAGTTCTAAAGATTTGGACCGAATCTGGTCTAGCCAGATTGCCTACGTACCCCAAAAATGGAGGATCAGATCCGCGTAGTTAGCTTTGGGGTTTGTCAAAGAATGGTTCAGCTTTTAGCTTCAAAAGTTGGGAAGGAATAATTGGGCTTTTATTCCAAAGGTTTACTGAACTTGAGTTGATCAGGTTGCCTACGTAACCCTGAAGAGCTAGGGATCAGGTCCGACATAGTTCGGGTGCATAAATGCCCCTGATTTGTTATGTGTTTGAAAGAATTATTTGATTTTAGCTTTGCGGCTCAAAGGTTTGTAAATGATTTTTCCGACGTTATGATTTTGGCTATAAAGGCTTAAACATCCAAGGATGGCCTCTTGATGTTTTAATGTACAAGCTTTTTATGAATAAGGTTCAACGGCTTTGAATATTTTTGTCGAGTAGTCCGCCGGCTTTTGCAGGCAAGACTTCAACCACAATGCTCCACTCAAACTTATACTTGTCTCAGAGATCTTGACATTATGCTCAAAGCTCTACAGCTCTCGTTAATCTCCAAATCCTGAAGACAATTCTGATATTCAATCTATCTTAGAGACTCCATCACTTGGGTCTTCGACATTCTTAAAGAATTATCTTAGGAACACATTCCCTTCCCCTTGTTGTCTCTTTTTTTCACGCTCTTTCCCTTCTTCCAAATGTTCCTTCTTTTGAACCATGAAAACGTCCTCAATCTTGGAGTATTCCACCTTGGAATCACTTTGAAAATAAGTAGCCCAAGTGTTCATTTTAGGGCTCAAATCTATGACTTTATTTTCTGAAAGTCTTCTCTAAACTTCTCATCAACTCGACTGGATGTTTGATGCTCACTCTATATAATTGCTGCTTTTTTACTTAAGGTCTAAAGCTGATGGAGTCTTACTTTGCTCAACGACAGGGCGTTCACCCGGTTTATCAATTCCTCACTCTCCTCGGGAGATAAAGTTTTGCCAATCCATCTTCCCCGAGTTTTGGATTTCAATACCACTATCAACACCTTCGATTTCTTCTTTGAGTGGCTATGCTCGATGCTCTTCCTCTCGTTTGATCATCTTCAGATCTTGAGGTGAATTTCATCTGCATCCTCATCCGAGGAGGGTGTCTTTAGTTATTTTAAACATTAGATCTAAGAGTGAATCAAAATATCGAAAATATGGAATCAAATCTTTATAATTGAAAACTTTGAAGTACATTGATGACTCATGGATATGCCTCTATGGGCTTTACATCTGTTGTGACAGAAGACTGGACTCTGACTCGATGAAAAGACTGACAGTCACGACACACTTCTTTTTTTTTTACACGGACAAGACTCACCAACTTTCAACACAAGAGTTGGTATACACTTGACAGAAACTAAATCTTGAAACATGACAGTTGGAACACATCACTTGAAACACAATACTCAGACATGGACAAGGACTCGGCACTAAAGTTCATGAGTATCACGCCTTCCTCCATGATAAAGCTGGCTAAGGAGTTCGACCATGGTATAGGAATCTCAGAAGAGGTGGTCCTGTAAAATTATGTTGACTTGATTGAAACTGCTCTTGAAAATCTGTTGGTGACATCATGTTCTTTGCCCTGATATTCTTAGGAGGTTCAATCTCTGTCATCTTTCCTTTTCCTTTCGATTAATTTCTCAGCTCTGAAGTGGTATAAGTAGAGGTGGTGGGACCTTTGAGTTGAATGGGTCTTACCGGTGCAGGATTCACAAAAGCATGAAGTTCAGGAAGAATGGAAGAGTCTCCTTCTATCTTTTCCTAGATTATGTGTATCAGAGTCAAACACTTATCCGTTATATGACCGATAGTTCTGTGGTACTCACAGTACTGATCCTTTTTCCAACTTCTAAGGAGTGGGTTAGGAAGAGGCCTCGGATCTGGGAGTGTCAGACTTCCTTCATTAATCCACTTGTGCATGATAACTATGAGAGAACATGGCAGCAGAGTGAATTCTCTCTTCAGTTGCTGACCCATCTTTTCTTCCATTACCACTGACTTCTTAAGGGGTTGATGATAGGGTCCAACATTCTTAACCTCCTTAGAAACAATAAAAGGTCTTTTCCTGTTATGCAAGTCAACAGATCTTTCGAGAATCAAACTATGAACTAATGTATCTTCTGTCATAATACCCACATCGACAAACTGCTTAGGAGCTGAATCACATCGACTGGACAAGTATCGCATCTGGACTTTCATCTCCTTCACTTCTTCAGTTAGCATGGCAATCTGACCAAAAAGTTTAACCATCCAGTTTTCCATTCTGATGAGGGCTGACCTTTCAAATGTTTCCTCCATTGGTCGAGAGCTTAATGGAACAGGTGGTGTATCTGAAACATGACGGATAAAGGATGCAGGATCTAGCAATGGTTCATCTATACAGATGGCTCCTACCATAGGTAAATGGCCCACTGGCCTTTGCAATGGTTTGCTAGTGGCATTGGGTTTTCCAATAAATACCTTACCATTCTTGATAAGTTTCAGGATCTTCTGTTTCGAGGCTTAACAACTATTCATTGAATGTCCATAAACTCGATGATATTCACAAAAGTCTTGTTCATAAAAGTTACTAGGGAGAGGATTTGGAGGAGGAGAAGGTTCACGAAGTTCAAGTTTACCCACTTCGAGAAATTCTCTCAAAGCTTTATCAAGATGCTTAGGCAATGGAGGAATCTCTTTATTTGGCTTCTGAATAGGCTTGTTTCCTTTCTGGGCTACCTTCTTGAAAGGTTGACTAGAGGTCTCTACATTGTTAACCTCTTTAAAAACCATCAGAGATTTCTTTTCATTTCTCGGATCAGTAGACAATTTCGTAACCAGACCTTTAGCAAAAGCATCTTCGGTTCTAGTTCCCGTCTTAACTAAATGATTAAAGTCTAGATAATATTGAGCAGCCATAAAATGAAAATACTGGGAAGACAGGCTTTTTATGACCATCTTGATCTTATCTTCATCCGACAACTTATGGGTCATTTGAGCAGCCTTAATTTTCCATCTTCGGATGAAGGAAGTGAAAGTTTCATTATGTCCTTGCTTCAACATCTTCAGGTCTCTCTTAGTAACATCTATTCCTTTCTCCATGGAAAATTGTTCCACGAACTTATTGGCAATGTCTTCCAGGGTTCTAATCTCCTCAGACTTTAAGCTTAGGAACCATTTCGTAGCAGTTCTGATTAGAGACCTAGGGAATAGGAGGGCAATCTGCTCTGGAGAAAGTCCATGATGCTGTAAAAGAGGAATGACGGATTGCAGATGACTTGTGGGGCACCCCGTCCCATCATACTTATCAAGATCAGGTACTTGGGACTTAGGAGCTAGAACGACTCCCGGGACTATCATAAAGTCTGCCATGTTTAACTTTTTCGGGCCTTGGGATTTCATATTGTCGGACCCGATCCCGCGAGAGGGGTGAGGCGCGAGCCACCACGCTCTCTCTTGGTCTCTCGTACCCACGCGATTGGCGTGTGCATTTTAATTATTGATTTTAATTCATCTTTTATGTGAACTTGGGATCACTAAGGCAATCTGAATTCCACACAAAAGAGACTGACAGAGTCGCCACCTAGATGTGAGATCTATGACTCGTAATTAACCAGAAATCTAGACTCGCTACCTGGTTACAAGAATGGAAGGTATGGGGATTTATCCACCACATGCACCATTCCTGTCCGATAATCGGTCTTCGATTCCAAAAGCTAACTCTTTTAAATTTATTTTAAATGGCTCATTCAACTCTCTATTAATGTGCTAACTACGGGACATGCATCCTATGATCTAATTTCAATGTGAATTCTAAATTTGTATCTTGATTTCTTAATTTGTCTGGATTCAATCTAAGTGAAAGTTCTCCTAAAATTCTAATTTCATGAAAAATCCTAAGTGATTTGATTAAGCATTTACAAGAAAATTAATATACAAAACACCACAATTTGTTGTGGTGCCGGCTCGCGGTTGGTATTCCATCAGACATCCAAGCTGCCTACGTACCCAAGCCTCACTGGGATCAGAGTCGACGTAGTTCGGTGCACCTAAGCTAAGCTACTTATGCCTAACTCAACTAAGACACCGACCTAGACGGGATTGACTGTTTCAACAGTTTTAAGAGAAGTTATTTAATTCAAGTTGAAGATTTTTTTATCTTAGGATTTCATCTAGGATGCTATATGATCCTATCTAAATGCAAATTGTTCATTAGACTAATGCAGGTTAGCCTACATCCTAGTTTACTAGGCTTGTCCTAGGGAAAGATTGGGTGACTAGTGTAACTAGACCTATGGCACGGTTGCTATCTATAGCAAACGTCCGTGATGAGGCTGGACTCCTAACTCTAGGACATCCTAAAACCTAGGACTTCCTAAAACTTAAGACAAGACACGACACCAGTGTTCCTAATTTGGGCTCTAATGGTTCTTATATCGGAAACCATAATCCAATGGTTCCGAAAGACTCGAGACAGATCGATTCAAGCTCTTGAAGTTAATTAATTTCAGATTTCAAGGATTTTCGGTTTCTGGACATTCAAGGATTACCAATGGCTCTAGGGTTCACCAATTTCGGCCCAGAATAGCATCCAAGGGAGGGAATCGTGCGCTCTTTCCTTGTGCAATTTAATACTTAGGTTATAGCACCTTATTGCCTGGCATATCTCAGGATTTCCGTGGACAGTGAACCTCGGAGCCAACAACATGCTATAGCTTAAATATTCAAATTGTCAAAGATCGAGTGCAATTGGGATACGATTATGGATGCGCTGGCCATTTTTCCAAGGAAATCTAAAGATCCTAAAATTTCTGTTTTAATGGTTAAGGAGTTAATATGTGACAGAGATTTAAGGTTCTTTAGAGATTTTCAGATGATTTTCAATTAATTTCGGATTTTCAATGAATTTTATCAATTTTAAACATATGAGTGATTTTACAAGTGAAACTGTTGCGAACGAATTCGAAATGAGTTGAAACTTCTACAGCAGTAAGATAAGATGAAATGTAGCTTACTGAAAGATTTTTACATTAAGCTCATATTTAATTTTGATTTAACAATTAATTGATCAGATTGCAATAATAAGACAGAAACTACTAGAAATAGAAATCTAAATTCAATGAAATTTCTACAGAAATAAGATATGAGTAAATATAGCATGCTGTGAGATTTTCATGAATTTTAGAAACTATTTACTATCAATTTCGGATTTTTCAATTTTCAGACCAGATTATGAATTAACACTACATCCCATATGAAAAAAGAACTAAATCACTTGAAAAGTTTACAGAAACTAGAAATATGGAATATAAGATTACTGTAAAAATTTTGGGAATTTTATCCGTGATCTGATGTCTGTAAAAATTCTCCTAAAATCTGATAATTTTCAAAGAAAGCATAAAATAATATACCAAACCAAATCCAAAAATTCTCAAAAATTCATGGTAGAATGTATCAGTATTATATTATTTTCCAACGAAATTTCATTAATTTTGGAATTCGTGTAGTATATATTTTATTTTTCTTCGTCGAAAAGATATTTTTGAAGAGTTTTCTATTTTTAAAACACGATTTTCGAGAAAATTACAATTCCGGAAAACATCCTCCAACCTTGTTCTGATGTGATGAACACAAGAAAAATTTAAAATTCCAAAAAATAGATCATCCTGAGATGGCTATTTTTTCGAATTTCACAATTACTCGGCCATTATTTTAAATAAAATACCACTCTTCACTCAAATTTTTGAAAACCTTTGATCCAATATCCGATCCGATCCGATAGTTATTTTACTCTATTTAAGTAGAACATCGTATTAAATTTCGGGACGAAACAGATTTGAAACACTCATGCAGATCATGATTTTTAGTTCACATATTTAATATTGAATTAAATTTAATTAAATGCTAAAAACCATGCAAAATTCATAAAAAATGCCAAATCATCTGGGAAAACTCTGAGAATAGTGTACTAACCTGTAGGCGAGATCTCTGCCGAGTCCAAGAGCCAAAAATTCTGAAAATTCCGCCGACGTGCGGTCCGAACTCCTTTCTTTCTCTTTATTTCTTTGCTTTTTTTTCTTTATTATATATTTTTTTTTTCTTCACTGTGGATGGGGAGAGTGTCGCTCCTCTGTTGAGTGTGAGATAGGGAGGGAGAGTATTCGAGAGAGAGAGAGAGAGGGTGTTAGAGAATGAAACCGAGAGAGACACAAAGAGATAGAAAAGGATGGTGAGAGTGGATGAGATAAAGAGATGCTTTGTTTTTCTAAAGAAAAATGAAAGTGAGAGATGAGAGACAGAGTGAGAGATGGTGATCAAGAGACAAAGAGAGAATGAGATTGAGAGATTGAGAGAATCCGGAGAGAATGAGAGTAAGAGAAATGAACAGAGAGAAAGAGAGGAAAGAGAAAACCACAGACTCTGTTTTTCTTTTTTTTGTTTTTTTGTTTTTGTTTTTTTGTTTTTGGTAGATGAATGAAGCAGAGAACGAGGGGGAGAAGGAGTGAATGGGAAAGAAATATAGAGATGGAGAGAGGGAGAATGATCGAGAAATATAGGGAGAGAGAGAGACAGAAAAAGAGAGAGAGAGTGTTAGAGAATGAAACCGACGATCCTCTGTTTTTTTCTTTTGTTTTTTTTTTTTGTTTGTTTTAACAGAAGGTGTAGAGAGAGTGAGATGTTGTGAGATAGAAAATCAAAGGGAGAGGGATCAAGAGGGTGGTGGGATGTAGAGGGATAATAGTGAGAGAGGGAATGAACGAGAAACAGAGAGAGAGGAGACGAAAGTTAGAGAGGGGCGTGGGCTGTGGGGAGGATCGAGAGCTAGAGAGGGTGAAGATAAAACAGAGGGTGATAGGGAGTGAGAGAGAGTGTGGGATATGGAGAGTCTGTGAGAGAGATGGGGAGGAATCTCGATAGAGAGAGTTACAGAAACCAATCCTCTGCTTCCCCTCTTTTCTTTTATTTCTCAGAACTCTGTTGAGGGAAAGTTAGAGGGGAGATGAGAAACCGTGGGATGAGGAAGGATGAGGGAGAGTGAGGGAGAGATCTGTGGAGAGTGGGAGCGATGGAGGGAGCCGTTCCTCTCTTCTTTCTTACCAGAACTCCCGTTCTTGAGAGCAAAAAAAACCGAGTTTTTCTCTTCTTTTAAGTGAGGCAAGTCTCCTCTTTTTTCCAATTCCCAAGTAAGTAACCGTTGATAAAATGAGCAAGAGATCCTAAAGAAAATCAACTTTCTTCTTCGGCCAAGTATTGGGTGGGAGAAAGAAACATTGGATTAAGGAAAGAACGTGAGCTGCATGCTTTGAAAGAGGAAAAATACCGAATTTGGAAGGGTTGCCGAAATCAGCCACCAACTCAATGTGTTTGGTCTTTTATAAATTTCTTATTTTTAGTATCCTTTCTTAAACACATGTTGGCCGACTCCAATTGATCCAAACCATCCAATTATTAGGCCATAGTGTAACTTGATTGTGCTCCAAAATTAATTCTAATTAGGATAATCTCAACCATCAATTTGACGATCCACGGCTTAAAAATCATTTTCAAGAATGGTTCGGATCACTCTAATGTGATAGACATTAAATGTATAGTGGGCCTCACTACCTCGCCGATCAACTACTCCTTCAAAATTTCGATTTTCCAAACCTTTGTGACTGCAACAAATGAACCAATTTTATTCAAATTTATTATCTCTAATGTCCAACTCTTGATGTAGTTCTATATAATAAGATCAGTGAGTGGTCCTACTTGCTTGATCCTATTCCATCGACATGTTCAAGGCGGGCCCACCGAATGGGTCCAAATTCTCTTTTGCTCAGATGCTCGCGAACAACCCCTCTCAACAATTATCAGGACGGTGCAAAACATGACAGAAATAACCGAAAAGATCGAGAAAACAAGAGGAGCGGACACGGGAACGGAAAACACTAAAAAAGACTGATAACAAGAACACTAACTTCTTTGTTGATTAAAGCAGAGCAAAATGGGGTGTCTACACATATTCTCCACTTCTTGAGTCAGTTTCTCTACTTCGTCAGCTAACCCCTTTCCCTTATCAGGTCTATCAAGGTAAGGAGGGCAGTTTTCTTCTGCATACTGCTCTTCATCAAATTCATCATCTACAGTTAATATGGTAGGTAGAGTTTTTACAGGAGGGACGGCTGGGGGTTTCTGAGGAACAGGTTCCTTAGAGGTAGAAGATCTGTCACCTTTCAAACGAGCTATTTCGTCATTCATGCTATTCATCTGTTGGAACATTGCTTTCATCATTTCGCTCATTTCTGCTAAAGTGTTTCCAGATTCAGCCCTTTCAACTGGAGTAGGTGAAAGGAAATAGGTATAGCAAATGAGTGAAGCCAACAAGGTCAGACTCCTGCCATGGAATTGACAAACACTAGAGTTCAATGCAAGGTAATCAATTGAATATATCTTTCCCATGGATAAAATCCGGCAGCATAACATCTATGCATGGAGATATGGTAAGATAAGGATATAGAGTTTCTCGACAAGTTTAAAGGATAATGACCAAACTCAAGGTATTTGGAGAAAATTCGGCAGCATAATAGCTATGCAGGGAGAAAGAGTAAGATACGCACATATGGTTTGTCAATAAGTCTAAAGGATAATGATCAAACTCAAGGTATTTGGAGAAAATTCGGCAGCATAACGAATATATAGAGAGGGTCTTAAGCAAGTAATCATAAAGGGTATGTCAACAGGGTTAAGAGTAAGTAAGGCTCTCAGCAAGAACACACACTCGAATGAATGCCAGCAAGATAAACTCGCAATCAACAGGTGGAACACAATCGGATCAGAATCAATCATAGGATGAGGTCCATGGATAATAGATCATGACTATAATGACGGTGATGAGAAATCCATGATCTGATCAAGATCCAGATAATGGATAGATAAGGATAATTACATAATTGGATGAGGAACTCAGACTAAGAAGAAGGCCCTAATCTAATAATGTAAATTCATGATGGAAAATACATATCAATCTTATGACCAATAGGTCAAGGAATAGATTATGGATAAAGAACCAATAATCTACTGATAATCCACAGAATGGACAAATAGAAAGAATTGATTAGAATAGGAAAGGAAACCTAACTAAGAAGTAAACCCTAATCTAACAAGGAATAAGCAATAGAGGAATCAATAAATTTTATGATCAACGGATCACAGAATAGACTATGGTAATAATAGTGGTAAGTAAAAGCCATTGACAAGATTTATATCGGAAAGATGAATTGATATAATTGATTGAATTAGATAGGAAATCTCCACTAAATAAGAAGGCTCTAATCTAATAATCAATAGATATAGATATATATACATATATCCTAATCAGGGACACCTACCCTAGTCTAATCTAGCGAAGTCAAGGAGGTCTCAACTCAAGACAGACGGATGAGTGTACTAAGACCGTGTTGAAGCCACATAATGTGAGCTACCCTAGTCTATAAGGAGGACAAGGCCCCTAACTCTAGGCTCAACATGTGTAAGCAACACATGTTCATCCCTATATGCAAACAAATGACAAATGCAATATATAGAGGGGGTAAGGCTGAGGTTCACCTGGTCGGGTGCATAGTTACTTGTAATGCCTTGACTGTCGTCCAACATATGAACTATGTCCATTTTACACACGAAGTGTCCAAGTGTTGAGTATACTACTAGTGCACTAGCACTAGAAGGCGGGTATAGCCCTCACGGCCCCTACTCATAGTATCCCAAATAGGTCATCTGAGAGTACATCCACAACAAACCACAGCAGAAAGGTAACCACAAAATAGGATAATATATGCAAGGAATGAGAGTGAGTATGTGAGCCCTTGTTTTATTACCCTCCCATTTGGTGCCCCTGGATTTCTAACGAAAATGTTCCCATTTATAATGATTTTTGCCCAAATTTCTTCAAAGTTAATAAAAAATTGGCATTTTAATAGAGTTAGGTAATGTTCCAAGAAATCCCCAGCAGAGTCGCTAGCCTGTGGACCCCGATCCTGAGGAAGGTGAGGGATGAGCCCCTAGCGGCCTCTAAGATCTCCACATGTGAAGGTCAGCTCTACTAAGGAACTCTCGAAAGAGTGCCTCTCACAGCATGAGTAGTGATATAAATTTGAGATACCTCTTGATTCAGGGACTAACCCAGAACCAAGACGTACCTAAAATTACTCAGAGTTGCCATCCATGGATAGGCCATGGAACCAAAAATCTACTCTGTACAATGGACAAAATCAAGAGATATAATTTGGGTCCGTGCCTGATTACGAATGAGGAAGGTCCGAAGAACACCCCATCCGCCCGAGTGCATGCACACGGTCTCTTATGCCATTTATTTATTAATTTTGAAGAATTTTGAGCAAGAATCATGTGAAATGGGAACATATATCCCTGAGAAAACATCTACCTAAACATGCATGTCCCGGGGATAAACAAAAGAAAAATAAACATCCAAGTCCTAAGAAGAGTTGATATCAGTGTCATCTGTCATTGGAATGAACACTAGAATTCAACGTCCCTTAGAGAGGCGTAAAAGACTAATGTTTATCCAATATAAGATAACCCTGCTACCTATCTCCATATATCATGTCTAATATCCATGCCTAAAGAGAGTTGGTACCAGTATCATTTGTCATTTGAATGAATACTAGAATCTGCCATCTCATAAGAGGTGTAGAAGACTAGTATTGACCCGATAACAGATGACCCTGTTACTAGTCTCTATCAATCATATCTAATCCTAACGCAACGCATCTAACAAAGTTGTAAACATACACATGCACATGAGCCAAAGAAACGAACCTGCATAATGAGCAAACGTCAGTAGATGATAACAAAAGTAATAATCAACAATAGTAAAGAGCTACAACTAAGCATATGATCAAGATAAATAAGTAGGTATGTGCTATAACTAAACATGTGAAAGCTACATCTAAACATATGGGAGCTACAACTAAGCATGAGAGAGCTACAACTAAGCATGTGAATAAGCAGTAAGCTAGATAAAATAGGCATGCAAATGCTACAGCTAAGCATACAAATCACCTAAAGAAAGTAACCACTCAACATGTCAGTGGGAGACATACTAGCAAAGTCACACAAGAGATATATCTAAAGAGAGGAAACCCTCAAACATGCAAACAAGTACCAAACCACAAACCTCTAAAACTCTAACCACAGACTCTAAGAATCAAATGTGAAGCTTGATTCGGACCAGGATGGCCATCCCGACTGCTCTACGTATCCCGGCCTCAGGAAAAATCAGAGTCAACATAGTTCGGTGGCCTATTCTAAGCTACGATGCCTAAATGTGCCTAGACCACACTAGACTCGACACGACAGGACTCGACTCATGTTTAAATTGTTTAAATATTTTAGACACGCTTATATGGTCCTAAACTAATGCAAGTCAACCTAGTCTAATGCAAGTAGGCCCTACATCCTATGTTTAGCTAGGTTGTATGTCATAAGGAAAATAATGGGCTAACTAAGTGCATCCTAATCTAGGCATCGGCTCAACTAAGTGTCTTACTGACCACGACTCGAGGCCTCCTAACTCTACGGACACTCACACGAAACACTCAAACTATCATCATAACCAGGACAGACTCCTAACTCTAAGACACCCCAAACATCTAGGACAGACTCCTAACTCTGGGGGAAGATATTTTTGAAAACTGTTTGCAAGGTTTGTTTGAAGAACTTTTATATTTTTAAAAGATTTAAATGATTTGTTTTTGAAGATTTGACTGGACCTGGAATAAGGATCCCAAGCTGCCTACGTACCCCATGGAAAGGGATCAAGCCAAAGTAGTTCGGAGTGTCAACGCAAAGGACAAAATCCCTAAAGCTAAAGGGGAATTCCTATCTAAAGGACATACTCCTATACTATGTAAGAGTAGGACAGACTCCTATCATCTATAAGGGTAGGACCGACTCCTAAGATTTTCAAAGGTTGGACAGAATCCTATACTTGGCAAGGGTTGGACAGAATCCCATGACTTGATGAAAGGTTGGACAGAATCCCATGACTTGATGAAAGATTGGAGAGAATCCTAGCTCACTAAGATGATAGGACAGACTCTTGAAAGACTGACTCTCTAACTAAAGACAGGCTCCTATGCCAATGGACTGATTCCTAAACTTTATACTTTGAGAGAGGGATGCTATCTAGACAAAGCATGTCTTCTGGAATAAGGGGAGACAAATAAAGATGCTTGTGAGTCTGGGCAAGTCTCTTAAAAGAGAGGACAACTATGACCAATGAGACAAAGTATGTCTTTAATAAGCAGAACAACTAACTCTAATGAGACACTGAATGTCTCCTTATGAGGTCTCTAAGTAACCTTATCATTGCCTTTGCAATGATAAAATAGGGTTAACTAAATGACTAAATTAGTCTTGCACTAATAGGGGGTGCAACTTGTAAGACTTGGATAGTCTCCTAAAATGGTTGACTCACCAATGAGACAAAGCCTGTCTCCAAAGAGTATGACCTTTTCTTCATGAGACATAACTTGTCTCCCAAAAGGAGCTCTAGATGACTCTTTCATTGCCCTTGCAATGAGAAGAGGGAATTACCATCTAATAGTGTCTAAAAGACTAGGCTAGTCTACTAAATAAAGAGGGGAGCGCTGCTTAGACCGAGCAAGTCCCCTAAGGATGGGCTTGGGATGACTCCTTCATCGCCCTTGCAATGAATGGAGATAATGGATAACTATGAATATGACTAGGGACTATGCCCATTAAATGAAAAGGACAAAGAAGGGAATGCTACTAGGACTGAGCGAGTCCCCTAATTGATGGGCTTGGGATAACTCCTTCATCGCCCTTGCAATGAGAAGAAACTAGGCCTACACTAATCTTTAATAGGGTGGGTAACAAACCATAAATGCGAACAACTAATTAAACTAATTAAGTCTCCAAAAGGGCACAAATATAGTCAGTGGAATCCATGAGGAAAAGAGCTTTTGATAGAAATAATGCAAACAACTTGCAAACAATTTAATCTGAAGAGTATTATTATCAGCTAATATGATACAATGCCTATTTCTTTATTGACCTTATCTACTACAATATTTAAATAGACTCTTACTAACCAAGTCACACACCCTTTTGTATTTATCTTATAAATGACATAACTGACCACATCTATCATGGTAAATATCAATAAGATAATGAGAAGACTACACCATCATCATGACAAGAAAATAGAGATTATAATCATCTAGCATCCTCAAGGTGATGATATTCCTGTGATTAGATTTTTTCCGAACGACTTGCTAAACTATTCGGACTATTTCATTACCTTGATTTCTTTGCTCTTTTCCTATGAAATTGGAGTGCAAAACCCCACCTTACCTAACCTTGAATACCCAGTCATAAACAAAAATAGTACCACGCACCTAATCCACACAAGTATCATAGAAGAACAAATCCCATAATAAGTCCAAAAAGCCCAGTCAGAATAAAAAAAAGTAAAGGAACATTCCATTTAAATCCTCTATACTAACAACAGGGTCTGGAATTTTTCTCTAAACATCACAACTACTTAGTTACCTAATTCATATTGTCCCTATATACATTCTACAAATCTACTGAGATGCATCATGGTATCAAGCAACTTTCAATTGATATGAACCCTTTTCCTTATAGGATTGCCTATGTAACAGAATGTTTACTTCTAGAATAAATTCAAGGAAATAAGAAATTTATATCCATCCTAAATTCTTTCACAAAAAAAAATTGACAGGATAAGTCTCACTTACCTGATGCCATGATCAGAAAAGAATATCAAGTTTCTCTAGAAACCTCTCAAGTATTTCAATGACAATTTCCGAGTCTCTTCAAGAACAAAACTCTTTGACAATTAAAACTGGTGATCTATTATGCATGGATTACTAACACAAGTTTCATATAATGACTAACCATGTGAAGCCACCATCAGCTACTCAATTTTTCAGATTTCTACACAAAACTGTGCAAAATATTCTAACTAATTCAGGTCATATTCTAGATAATTTCAGGTTATATTCTGAGTGATTTCAGGTTAATGGCAACTGATTCAGGTCAATGGCAGCTAATTCAGGTCATGCTACCTGGTTCGGATAATCAAGGTATTTAAAGGGATGTACTCAGCTAAAAAATATATGAACTAGAACAATTATACTACCGTACATGTTCAGCAGCTGAGCTGAAATGTATATGCCATAAAAAGGATGTTAAGGCCAAATAAGATTCTCATAATGATAACCATTTTATCAAGACTTCTTATACAGCTATTGAACCCAATTTTTTTTTCTTACCTTAAAACTATTCAGAAGAATAGAAAGACTAACAGGTCATGCCATAGTAAAACTTTTGACACAGACACACACACACACACACACACACACACACACACACACACACACACATATACACACAGCCACACACACACATTCATAAACATAAATGTACACTTAGCTAATACAACCTAGAACCTGTAATTGAACAGAAAGATCAAATCTTTTTTCTCTTTTTTTGAAAGGTAAAAGATCAAATCTTTTTCCTACTCTTGTATTTTTACATAGCATGTGAAATGACTTGAAGTAATGATAAATTCATGGAACACTCTGTTTTTAGAAAGCCAGCATGAAGATAAATTTTATATATTATGCCATTTGCATTCAAAATCAGATTATTCTTAATAACAATTGCGCAAAAACAAAGTATATGGTATTAATGTTGAAATACAAGGTGACAATCCAAGAGGAGGGTGAATTGGTTAATTAAAAATTGGGAGCTTAATTAAGTGGATTATTAAAATCAATTTACCCATTAAGCCTTAACAAGTCTAACCCTTTATCAATCAATAAATATAATGTAGGATAGGGATTATATATGACTTTATGCTTATATACTCCAACCCTTGTTCAATGAAACATAAACACAAGTAAATGGTAGAGATTACCAACCACCAAAGTGCAAAGAAAAGGAGATAAGAAAGCCTTCAAATGGCACAAGTTTTATAGTGGTTCGGTCACAACTTGACCTACTCCACTCTTCCGAGTTTTCCTCCTTGGGATCTCCACTAAACCAATAAGATTCTCCAACAGGCAAATCTCAAAGCTGTACACCAACTTCTCCTTCAAAGGGATCACACATTTTTCATACAGAGCCTTGCGAGGGCACCTCCCTCTTACAATGATTCACCTTTCTTAACGGGCCGAATCAAAGACCCTCACAAACAAATGAAGAAATAAAAATAAGAACTCTCTTTGCCTCTTAGATAGGCTGATTACAACTTTGAAAGCTCACAAACACTCCAAGGAAGATAAAATGTAAAGCTTATGGAGTACCTCTTGATAGAATGTACAAATACAAGTTCAAAGAGGTTTTAACCTTTCATATAAAAGTTTAGGTTCAAGAAGATAGGATTTAATCTTGCCAAAATATTGTTTAGAAAGTTTGGATAGTGTATATATAGCCCACAAGGAAATATGATCGTTTGGGGGTAAAAGTGTAAAATACATGGTTGAAAAAGTCAACGTGCGCATGCCCCAACGGATCTATTTCATTGTAGCAGCGGTCGACCGAGGCACGGCGGTCTCCCGCCCTTATTGGGCTCTCTATTTGAATTTCAAATTTCATATTGGCACGGTCGACGGGCCCTAGGGCGGTCGCTCGACGAGGGCTACCTGTTTGAAATAAATTTTCGGCTCAAAAACACTATCGCGGTCGACCTCCAAGCCCAACCTGGATGTTTTCCGGATTTTCATAAAACAAATCAGCGGTCACCCGCCTTACCCCGGTCGAACGGCCAGATAAATTTTGAGATGCCCTGGAGTTCCAGGTAGCATCCTGCGGTCGCCCGGCATAGCCCAGTAGATCGGCCCTGAGTAAAATTCCATTTTTAACTTTAAATTCCAGGGGCTTTGAGCTTTGGTCTTGAGCTAAAGTCCTAGGTTTTCAAACACATTTTTGGGTGTGTATGGTTTCCAAAGATGTGAAAAGTTAAGTGTAAAAACCATTTGAAAACATTTTCGAAAGTGCATTTAAACATAAAATCAAGAGGAGTCCAAATACATTCTAAAAGTAAGAACCTTAAGTCTTCTTGATTCGTCTTTACTCTTTGCACTTCCTTGGATTTTTTCAGCTTGAATGAACATCTTGAACTTCGTCTTGGCTCTTGTGACTTGACCTCCAATCTTCAATGCATGTCGAGGTACATGAGGTGTCACCATGGCATGTTCAACTCCAAGCTCCTTCTTGACACTTGTTGGGGAACTTGTGGGATCTTCATGTTAAGCTTCTTGACTTGACCATCTCCAAATGGTGATGACTCCAATGTAGGTGCAAGCTCTTTGCTCCTTGCTTTCTTGATCCACAAGCTATGTGATGAGTTGAGTTGTGTAATGGCGATTATGATATGAAATTTTGGAATATGACACAATACCTCAAGGCAACACAGTAGTCCATAAAAGCTAATCAATTTAGTTTGCTAGCATTAAAACAAGAAGTTAAGATGAATGATTAACCCATGGGAACCCTCGGGCTTACATTCTCCTCCTTTTTTATGATGGCAAACAAATTGATTAGGTAGGAAGGAGATGTTAACCAAATCGATGAGTATGCATGATATGATATACACAATAGAGCATAGCTCCTCCTCACTATATGCACAAATATAATTAATGACTACAAAGCATATGGTGCATATACAAATGGACTACCTAATCAATTCCTAAAATTCTTCCCCTTTTGGCAACAACAAAAAGGTAGGGATCTACAAGTGATGGTGCAAGTGGGGAGTAAAGATGAATAATAGCTTGTCTAAGCTATGTGCCTTGTATATGATATACCATTCAAGCTCTAGGAATGCTTATCAAAGAGAAAATAAAAGTGAAATGCATGATAAGCCATATATATATATTTTTTCTTTTTCTTTTTCTTTTTTTTTTATCATATGATTTGCAAGGTAAGCACAAAAATAGGGGCAATAGACTTTGTGAGCACATCACAATCATCTAGAGAAGCATGAAGATATAACCATTTGGATCTCTTCTTATGAATTTGTCATTGGCCCTAGGTGAAATCTATGTTGTAGGGCATGACAGGGCAGGATGATTTGAATGCTTTGGCTTCATTTGTAACTTTTTGAAGCAGATAAGTTTCTACCTGAGAAAGAATATGCTCAGATCTATAACTTAACATTTCAAGTTCCCAAGTTGCATTATGTAGGATTTTTCTTGTCATGGGGCATAGAAGTCTCTTTCATGAGCATGAACATGCTCAGAACTATAAAATAACTTTTGAGTTTCGCCCTTGGATAGTTATACATTTGCAAGTGAAAGCTCCCCTAACTATGTGCTTCTAGTCTAATCGTAAAAGATCCAAGCACATAGGCCCAGTGATTTGAATCACTTTAACCATTCCACATTTGCCCCCATTCAAAAGATATTCACAATTTGAACATGAATTGATGAATATTAGACAAAATATGATGACCTTGAGGCGAATTCAGTCTAATAAACACATGGATACCAAAATAATGAAATAAGGGAATACACATCCATTGCAAAAAGATCATATATATATATAAAGATAAGATGAAATAAAGTTCCATATACATGAATAGAAGATGGAAGGGCACACCCCCTTCACATCCTGTCAACATGTCAGAGATACACACATGATGGGTGTGAGGAACAAGAACTCATCACCACTATAGAGATAGACATACAATCTCTGATACATGAACCAAAATAAAACATATAAGGCCCCTTACTGGGCACAGAACATCCATCACCAACCATAAAGCCCACACCGGGCATCTAACCAATAATATCCACAAGCCCATCTAGGGCAACATCCATACAGTCATAACCCCATCCTGGGTATATAAATAGACCATAAAACCCATATATGGCAGATAACATCCATGAAAGGAAAGAAAATATAAACATAGTCCAAAAGCCCAAACTGGGCAAAAAGAGGAGGCCAAAAGATAATCAAGCAGCAAAAAGATATGACTCCAATGTATTTGCTGCGGAGAAGATGCTGGTCATCTGTCACTCCTGAGGAGGAGGCTAATGCTCACGAGATGGAGACCGAGAGGTGTAGTATCTGGTGACCTGACTCCTCTGATAAGAGTGCATCATCTCCCTAGGCTCCCTCATCATATGCTCCATAAGTTTCTCATGATCAGAGGCTCTCTGACTCTCTGCCGTCGTAAAAGCAGTAGAGAGAGTATCAAACCCAGTCGTGAGAGTGTCCAGGCCAGACTTCAATGATGCAATATCTCTTGCAAGATCCTCATATGAACCAGTGGTAGGGTGCTGATGCTGCTGAGCCTGTGCCTGCTCATGTACTCTAATCTGCTCCTGCATCTGAGTTACGCGTTTAGCTTCAGCTACCGCCTCATCAACCTCATCAGGTGTAACCCCACTAGGACCAGCTACTCCTGATATAGGAATTCTCATAAGGGTAATGGTGGAGTGGTTGAGTGGTGGATCAAGGTTTGTTGAGAAGATTTTTTCAAAATTGAACTTATGGCGCCTTAGGAGCTTAGTAATTTGGACCCCATAAGGAAGACCACCTTGTCCTCTCTTGATTGCCTCATCCATATAACCCATCATAATGAATCCTAGGTTTAGCTGGATCTTTTTCCTAATGCAATGGATCATGAAAACTTCGAAGGGCTTACAATATCAAAGTTTCATGGTCTAGGGGTGATGTTGTAGGCCACAATTTTGTGAATCAATCTTGCAGTGTAATTCATCGAGCTGGCATTGATGTTCAGTCTTTCTCCAGATGGGGGTAAAGTTCCTAAGGTTTCATAAACATCCGTCCTTAAAAAATATTTTTCTATTTCATCCTTTTTCCAAAAGAAAATCCTTCTCCCATCATTAGGTATATCAAGCCAAGCACAGAAATCTTTCAAATTTAATCCAAATTGTTCTCCTCAAAGGTGGGTGTTCATTACTACTCCTCCATGGGAAATTTCCAGATTGGCATAAAAATACCAAACTATTTCAGGATACACCAAGGCGGAATAAATGAGGAAAAAGGACCACCTTGGAATTCGAAAAGCAATAGAAGATCGAACTTATTAAAGTCTTGAAAAATCACTTTTCGCCCCGGATGACACCTCTCTGTTGAAAAACTGTGAAAAGATCCATGGCCTTTTTATTAAAAAAGCATTCGGTGAGGAACACCTCTTGTTCCGGCTCGGTTCTAAAAATCTAGGGTTTTCAGAGAAAACAAGGAGAAATTCAAAAATCAAGGAGAAAACAAAAGGGATTTGAAGAAGGATGAAGAGGATGAACAAAGAGAGTGAAACACAGAGGGAAAACACGAAATATCTGGGAGAAATGATAGGAGAGATAGAGAGAATGAATAACGGATGATTTAATAAAAAACGAAGAAAAAAAAAGAATCACAAAAGAGAGATTTAAGAGGAGACGCTGAAGAATCTTACTCAAAACACCTTAATCTTGAAGATCTTGGTCGAAAATGATTTTAGGAGAGGAGAAGCACAAGAACCCTAGGGAAGAATGGCAAGGCGGAAGTGAAAAAATTGATTCGTGGACGCCCTTTAAAACACAGTTTTCGACCGTCGCGGTCGACCGGGCTATCGCGGTCGCCTGCCGCGACCCACCTATCCCTTTTTATTTTTCCTATTTCGATCATCCGTGGTCGACCGGGTTCACGAGGTCATCTGTCGCGTCTAACCTGTTTCGACTTATTTTTCTCTAGATTGCCTTCAGTGGTCGCCCTCCAAGGTCCGGTCGACCGCCACACCCCTGTTTTCAATTTCTTGATATTTTTCAAGGGATTTTGTGGACAAATCGATTTTCTCCTACTTTTCTCGAATTTATGGAATTCTAATGAACATGTAAACTCGATCCCTAGGCTATGTGAGGACTCCTAAAAATTCATTTCTATTTTTCTAACATTTAAGCTCAAGAAAATAAATGGACATATATTTTCAATGAAGTTCATTTTGGATGTGTTCTTGATGGATTTTGCTAGATACAACATGTTACACTTGTTTGATCTATGCCTAGCAAAATTTGACATGTTAGCTCATCTATTTGTGGATGCTTAGTGCATATGTGTGTGTTTTTGCACTTAGTTTAATTTTACTAAAAGATTTTCAACAAAGCACAACATATAGTCTAAAGAGATAATTTCTTGTTTTCTTTATAGACTATAAGTGATATATGATGTGATCATGAAGCTCAATAACCAAAGATACATTCTATTAAAAACATGACTAATGATATGTAACTATGCTTAATTATAAATGATATATCATTAAAGCACATGTGATCTACATACATTGAATGCAATATTGAAATAGTATCTAGAGTAAAAATTCATATAATATATCAATTAGCACACAACCCATTCAACCAAAGTGTTCAGTAAAGAGTTTGAATGAGTGATTTTGGAACCCAAATTACTTTGGTTCCAACCAAGTTTGTGTGTGGAAGTGTATCTTTTCTTATCCACACAAACTTGTTTGATTTCACAAATCTAAGCTTACACCTAGATTTGTGATGCCCTAATCTACCACAATATGAACATGTATATGAGTGGATAGATGAAGAGCAACTAGAACCACAATAATACACATGAGAACATGTATGTTGTCTTTATCTTCTTGTAATCTTTGGTTCTTTAATGAGAGTTCTTCATTTACTAATTTTAGCTCATTCAATTGACTTTCAAAGCAATTTGTTTCTTGAGATAAATTAGCTTTTAATTTTCTTCATTTTCACAAACAAGTTTGTATTTTTCATTCAAACTCTTGTTTGTGGTTTCAAGGCTTTCTTTTTCTTTTTCAAGAATAATGCACTTTTTAATTTAGTCATCATTTTTGTTTATCAAAATTTTGCTTAAATGACTTAATTTTTCATTTCTTTCAAAGCATTTATTAACTTCCGATTTCAAATTTTCAATTTGTTTTTTTAAATCAAAAATTGAATATTTGAAACAATTTTCCTTTTGAAAAGATTTTTGTAGAGTCTCTATTTGTTGAAAAATAATATTTTTATGATTTGAAGATAGACTACTATTTTTCTCATACAAAGTTTCAAGATTAGTCCAAATATCTTTTGCACTTATACATGATGAAATTTTCTCAAAAGCATTAGGACATAGTCCACAACATATTGGAATAATGGCTTTTGAATTTAATAGAAATAATTTTGCATCATTTTTAGTGCATTTCCTTGGAATAGAAAATCCCCTTTCAATGACATCAAGGATGTCAATGTCTATGAATTTGAGATAGGCAAGCATCCTTACTTTCTAAGGTCTATAATTTCATCCATCAAAAAATGAAGGAATTATAGCGGATTGGCCTAGTTCAAAATCCATTTGGATTGTCAAGGATCTTTCCCTTCTAGATTTTTAAAATTAGAAATCTCTTTAAGAGCCTATGCTCTGATACCAAATGAAATACAAGGTGGCAATCCAAGAGGGGGGTGAATTGGCTAATTAAAAATTTGGGGCTTAATTAAGTGGATTATTAAAATTAATTAACCCATTAAGCCTTAACAAGTCTAACCCTTTATCAATCAATAAATATAATGTAGGATAGGGATTAGATATGACTTTATACTTATATACTCTAACACTTGTTCAATGAAACATAAACACAAGTAAAGGGTAGAGATTACCAACCACCAAAGTGCAAAGAGAAGGAGATAAGAAAGCCTCCATATGGCACAAGTTTTATAGTGGTTCAGTCACAACTTGACCTACTCCAGTCTTCCGAGTTTTCCTCCTTGGGATCTCCACTAAACCAATAAGATTCTCCAACGGGCGAATGTCAAAGCTGTACACCAACTTCTCCTTCAAAGGGATCACACATTTTTCATACAGAGCCTTGCCAGGGCACCTCCCTCTTACAATGATTCACCTTTCTTAACGGGCCGAATCAAAGACCCTCACAAACAAATGAAGAAATAAAAATAAGAACTCTCTTTGCCTCTTAGATAGGCTGATTACAACTTTGAAAGCTCACAAACACTCTAAGGAAAATAAAATGTAAAGCTTATGGAGTACCTCTCGATAGAATGTACAAATACAAGTTCAAAGAGGTTTTAACCTTTCATATAAAAGTTTAGGTTCAAGAAGATAGGATTTAATCTTGCTAAAATATTGTTTAGAAAGGTTTGGATAGTGTATATATAGCCCACAAGGAAATATGATCGTTTGGGGGTAAAAGTGTAAAATACAGGGTTGAAAAAGTTAACCTGTGCAAGCCCCAACGGCTCTATTTCATTGTCGTGGCGGTCGACCGAGGCACGGTGGTCGCCCGCCCTTATCGGACTCTCTATTTGAATTTCAAATTTCATACTGACGCGGTCGACTGGCCCCAGGGCGGTCGCCCGACGAGGGCTACATGTTTGAAATAAATTTTCGGCTCAAAAACACTATCGCGGTCGACCTCCAACCTGGATGTTTTCTGGATTTTCAGAAAACATATCAGCGGTCCCCCGGCTTACCCCGGTCAAACGGCCTGATAAATTTTGAGATGCCCTGGAGTTCCAGGTAGCATCTCGTGGTCGCCCGGCATAGCCCGGTCGATCGGCCTTGAGTAAAATTCCATTTTTAACTTTAAATTCTAGGGGCTTTGAGCTTTGGTCTTGGGCTAAAGTCCTAGGTTTTCAAACATAGTTTTGGGTGTGTATGGTTTCCAAAGATGTGAAAAGTTAAGTGTGAAAACAATTTGAAAACCTTTTCGAAAGTGTATTTAAGCATAAAATCAAGAGTACTCCAAATACATTCTAAAAGTAAGAACCTTAAGTCTTCTTGATTCGTCTGTGCTCTTTGCACTTCCTTGGACTTTTTCAGCTTGAATGAACATCTTGAACTTTGTCTTGGCTCTTGTGACTTGACCTCCAATCTTCAATGCATGTCGAGGTACATGAGGTGTCACCATGGCATGTTCAACTCTAAGCTCCTGCTTGACACTTGTTGGGGAACTTGTGGGATCTTCATGTTAAGCTTCTTGACTTGACCATCTCGAAATGGTGATGACTTAAATGTAGGTACAAGCTCTTTGCTCCTTGCTTTCTTGATCCACAAGCTATGTGTTTAGTTGAGTTGTGTAATGGCGATTATGATATGAAATTTTGGAATATGACATAATACCTCAAGGCAACACAGTAGTCCATAAAAGCTAATCAATTTAGTTTGCTAGCATCAAAACAAGAAGGTAAGATGAATGATTAACCCATGGGAACCCTTGGACTTACAAATGTCCAGAGGAGGAAATTGATGTCTAAACTACAGCAATTAAATGATAACATTATTAAGCCTTATCATACACTTTCCCTTTGAATGTGAATAGCAAAAATGCATATTGTATCATGATCGGAATTGTTTGCATGCTATTATTACACTAAAATATCAATTTCCTACAGATATATGATATTAATATGAGCAAAACCTTACTCATAGATGTACAAAACCCTCATTATCTTTCCTTATTATTACATCTAATAAATCCTAACATAACTAACATAGATTTTTAGATCAATTGATCATACAAGCAAAAAGACTTCTCCGAAAATCAGGAATGGAGAGATCGTATAAATGTTTAAAAGAATAGCAAATGCGATCAAATCATGCAATTCTACAAGAATAATCAACACACCATACATTTTTCATAAGGAAAAACAACAAGAATTACCTGATCTCCAACAGAAAATGATGAACTTGAATGATTTTGTAACTTGACTTCATTTCTCTTCTCCTTCTTCTTGTATTCTTTAGACAAAATTTCACAAAGAGCTTGCTGATGCCAGTATGAAGTTCTCGGAATTTGTAGAGAAAACCAAAATCATAATCCTCTAATGCTCATCAAACGAAGAGAATCTCTTGAATCCAAAGCAATAACAGCCAAATCTATGAACAACAAGTCTAGATGTAAAGATTTTGGTCGAACGATCTAGGTTTTAAAAATTTAGGGTTTCAAGCTTGAGTTTAGGGTTTGAAGTTCACATGAAAATGACGATGAGTAAGGATCTGGTACCTAGTGAGAAAACAAATAGTTTCTAAGAAAAGTAATGATGATCGGAGAACGGCTGGAGCTTACCGGAGTTCGGCTGGAGAGGATTGGAGAAGAAAGAAGAAGAAAAAGAAAAAGGAAAGCTAGGGTTTGGACCTTTTTTCCTCTCTCTCTCTCTCTCTCTCTATCTCTCTCTCTCTCTCTCTCTCTCTCGCTCTACTCCCTCTTATTTTCTTTTTTTATAAACGAAATGGGAGCCCTCCCCCTTTGTAGCTCCCTAACGACCCCTATTTATATGCATAAGGAGATGACAGGTGACTAGAATTAGGGTTTTGAAGAGGTTTGAATGGGGTTAGGGTTCTAATGGAGGAAATAGAGGGGAGAATGGGGAAGATCATGGTGTGTGGTACGATTGGATCTAAATGACGATAGTGGTGGTGTGGTAGCCATGGGGCAGCAGACTCTCCTCCCTCTTTTCTTCCCTGTTCTCGCCCCTCTCTCTCTGTTTTTTTTTGTTGAAAAAATAAAAGACCCCCTATGTCCTAATTCGAATAGCACATGTAAAAGGAAATGATAAATTCACACCCCTACTCTTTCCAAGGACAGCCCCTTCTTAGTATATTTACAACTGCTCCTTTACATTACTAGGGGTGTCTCTGGTATAGAATGGACCCTGAAGGAAATGATATACTTTATCCCCTCTTTCTTCTCCTAGACAGTCCCTCAAATGCATTTTTTAACTACTTTCCTGCACTACAAAGAGGTGGGCTGGATAGAAATTGGCTCCCTTCATTATTGCTTAAAGAAATGATATTGGCTACTATGGTTTGATAATAGCACTGACTTGACCTTTTTTTTTTCATTTTCCGCCCATCTCTTGTGTAATTTTGTGAGAGGATTCTACGGAACGATAACAATCTTTTGGGTAACACTTTGTGCTCGAGCAGACAATGTCGGTTAGTGAAAATACCAAAATAAGGTTGTGATCATTCATTTACAACTTAGGGTGCAAATAAAGTAGTGCCACTACCAAAACTCGAAGTGTTTTTGTATTTTTTTGCAAATTTAGGGAAAATGAGGGAGGGAACTGGGACAACTTGATGAGTGTCTCAATAGAGGTTCAGGGATCATTCGAGCATCACAAAGGCATCAACAATAATCTAGAAGTAGACATTTTTCGGGTTCTTGCATTTTAGGGCTCAATTCTTCAAAAATTTTGGGCTTTGATTTCAGAACTTTATTCAATTTGGGGAATTAGGGTCTGGTCAAAATGGGGTGTCTACAACATGTGGGGTAAGTTTTCCAGAATTCCGAGGTTCTGAAACCTCTGCTCGTCTAAGGACCAAATCTCCTATTCTGAAGGACCGTTCCTTTATTCGAGAATTATAATATCTGGCTACCCTTTGTTGGTAGGCGGAGTTCCTGATCCTTACCTTTTCCCTTCTTTCCTCTAGAAGGTCAAGACTATGTCTCAGAAACTCGGAGTTCCTCTACTCGTCATAAGCTTCTATTCGTGGTGAAGGAATCCCAATTTCAATCGGGACAACTGCCTCAACTCCAAATGTATGGCTAAATGGTGATTCGCCAGTTGCCATTCGAGGAGTAGTTCGATAGGCCCATAGTACATTCGGTACTTCTTCAGCCCAAGAGGTTCCTACATCATTCAATTATTTTTTGGAAGTTTGCAATAATGTCCTATTAGTTACCTCTACCTGCCCATTTGCTTGTGGGTTCCCTACTGACGAGAAACTTTGTTCGATCCCGAATCTTCAACGAAAATCTTCTAAGTATTGACTGGAAAATTGCGTCCCATTGTCTATCACCAAGATTCGTGGTATTCCGAATCGACATATGATATCATGATAGACGAATTTCTCGGTGGCCTTGGAGTCAGCCCTTACTACTGCTTTTGCTTCTAAACGGCGAGCTTCTTTCCGATCTTCCAGTACTATTCCATCCTTTAAGTACCCCAATATTGGATCCATCCAGCTTGATTCAAATTCTAGTTCTACAATTTCTCCTTGTTCGATCCTTGGTTGCTTTAGAATTTCAACATATACAGTTCCAACGTCTGTAACTCCGGAGGCCGCCATTTTAGAGAGTGCATCAGCTCTTGCATTCATGGTTCTTGGAATCCGAACTATTTCCACCATTCGGAATCGCTTCAGCTTCTCTCTTACTACTTCCAGGTATTTTAACATTCTGCATTCTTTAGCCTCATATGCACCATTCGCCTGTTCAGCTATTAATTGGGAGTCACTATGGACTTTCAAATAGTCGGCATTTACTTCTAACGCCAGAACAAGCCTTGAGAGAAGTGCGTCATATTCGGCTTCGTTATTGGAAACTTTAAACTCTAGTCTGATCGCATACTCCAAAAGGAAACTATCGGGACCGACCAATACTAGACCCGCACCGGATCCCTTCTTTCTAGCTGCGCCATCTACATATAGCATCCACAGATTAAATGAAGGAGGATTAAAGATAGTTGCTGAGTTATTTGAGTGTTCATCTTTCTCATCGATATTCATTTGTGCCTGCCCCCCCCCCCCCCCCACAAGTCTTGAGTCGGTCCCGACCATTTTTCAACAAAATCAGCTAGAACTTGTGACTTAATGGATGGTCTCGGACGAACCTGAATGTCGAATTCTCCCAATTCAACAGCCCAGGTGATAAGCCTCCCAAAAGTCTCTGGCTTTTGGAGAATTTTTCGCAAAGGCTGATCTGTTAGTAGAATTATAGTATGTGCCTGAAAATATGGCCGAAGCTTTCTGGCGGCAATTACCAGTGCGTACACAAACTTTTCTATATTTTGGTACCTCGTTTCAGCCGCCTGCAACACTCGACTTACACAGTATATCGGTTGCTCATTTGAATCCCTTTTACTGACCAGGACCGCACTTACTACCATCGGATTAATCGCCAAGTACAAATACAAATCTTCTCCTGGACTCAGCTTTGTTAACAGAGGGGGTGATTGAAGATACTGTTTTAATCGATCAAAAGAATCTTGACATTCTCTTGTCCACATGAAGTCTTGATCATTTCTGAGAGTCTTGAAGAATGCGAGGCATTTTTCAGGTGACTTTGACACGAAACGGCTCAAAGCCGCTATTCTCCCAGTCAGACGTTGCACTTCTACACACTCGTAGGGGGGGCCATGTCCATGATAGCTCTAATCTTTTTAGGATTAGCTTCAATCCCTCTTTGGCTCACCATGAACCCTAAGAATCTTTCGGATGTAACCCCGAAGGCACATTTGTTTGGGTTTAGTTTCATTTGATGTCTTCTGAGGGTTGAAAAAGTTTCTTCCAAATCAGCGATATGATCCTCAGCTACCATGCTTTTCACTAGCATGTCATCCACATAGACTTCAATGTTCCAGCCAATCTGTTCTTGGAACAACCTATTGACTAGGCGCTGATAAATTGCCCCCGCATTTTTTAAGCCAAATGGCATCACTTTATAGCAAAATAATCCTTGCTCTGTGATGAATGAAGCTTTCAGAATGTGTGGAGCATACCTCTGGATTTGGTTATAACCAAAAAAGGCGTCCATAAAACTCAACAACTGAAAACCGGAGGTAGCAACAATTAACATATCTATCTCCGGAAGAGGGAAATGATCCTTTGGGCAAGCTCGGTTAAGATCTGTATAATCAATACAAATTCTCCACTTCCCATTTGCTTTTTTCACCATAACGACATTGGCCAGCCATTCAGGATAATTAATTTCTCTTATGAAACCGGCTTTCAGAAGTTTTTCTACCTCTTCTCTTATGTGTGTTGGCCTTTTCGGTGCGAAGTTTCTTTCTTCTGTTTGACAGGTTTGAACGATTTATCCACATTCAACTTATGGACGATCACATCAGAAGAAATTCCAGGCATGTCAGATGCCAACCATGCAAACACATCAGAATTCTGCTTCAAAAAGTGGATCAACTTTAGCTTGAGGTCCCTTGTTAGTGATGAGCCAATTTGGATAGTTTTTTCTTCAACTCTGTCAAACAATGGCACCTTATTTAATTCTTCGACAGGCTCTCCTTTTATTGTCCTTGGATTTTTCCCCGGGTTTGTCGAGTCAATATGATATGCTTCTTTCGGCTTGTTCGGGCCTTTTAGGCTCGTGTAATAACAAGATCGGGCTTGGTCCTGGTCCCCGCATATGACCCCAACACCTTCTGGGGTAGGGAATTTAATCTTCAAATGAGGTGTAGATACTACGGCTTAAAGTTCCTTCAACGTTGGTCGGCCGATATGGCATTGTACGGAGAAGGAACATGTACAACAAGGAAAGTTACTAGAAGATCTATCTGTCCATCTATCTTTACCGAATCTCCAGAAAATCCATAGACAGACCATTCGACCACAGTCAAACGGTCTATACCGATTCCCATTTGATCAAACGCCGTAGAATGCAATATATTCACCGACCTTCCAGTATCAACGAGGATTTTACTAACGTTAAAATTTGCAATGATTAGGCGGATTAGCACGGCATCATCATGGGGAACTGTTACCCCCTTAAAATTGGCTTCAGTAAAGACAATTTGTTGGGCTGTTGCATGGGCCTTAAGCTTCAGCTTCTTTGCGGGAGAGTCAAGAGATTCCACTCTGGTTAGATAAGCCTTCCGTCCTGCGGTAGTTGGACCACCAGCCGCTGGTCCACCAAAGATTATATCTATATTCCCCGCAACTTGTCCATGAGCATCGAAATCGATGTGATCACGGACCGTACCAGGATCCTTATGAGAAGAAGGAGATCCATAGCAACTGGCAGAGTGATGTCGAGAAGTGGACGGATGACGATTATGTGAACGGTGACGCGAAGGAGATCGTCGCGACTCAGATCTTTGTTGTGGATGACCATTAGTTTGCGGTTGTCGAACATAGCGATGCAATTGTCCCCCAGTGACGAGTCTTTCAATTTCCTCCTTTAAATGGAAACATTCATTAGTCATATGTCCACGCTCCTCATGGTAATGGCAATATTTCTGAATTTTCTTGCTTCTGGAAGTCGGTTTTATCTTTCTAGGTCATTGAATTAAACCTTGATCTCTTTTCTCATACAAAATGTTAGAGACCGTCGTATTAAGTGGAGTGTAAAACTTTTTAAAGGCAGGCATTGGACCTCGACCCTGATATTTATTCTCTGGTTTAGGTGGCGGATTTGACTTATTGCTTTGACGGCTGTCACTTTTCTGTTAATCTTGTGATTTTTGGGCATCAACAGCTTTGTCAAACTCTAGTGATTCTTCTGCATCGACAAATCTATCTGCTCTCATCATTAGCTCTTGTAAGGTACGCGATGGCTCGATATGAAGTGATAACTTCAGATCTCGATTATGAGTAGCGAATTTTAACATAGCAATCGCAATATCCAGATCTAAATTTGCGATCTGCACTACTTGCGTATTGAATCGACTCATAAAACTTCGAAGAATCTCTTCCTTAGGCTACTGCAGTGCTATCAACTCATCTGCTGGTCTACAGCGTGGTCTATTATTTGCAAAATAGGAGACGAAAAGCTTCCCTAACTCATGGAAAGATCCTATTGAATTAGGTTTAAGGCTCCAGAACCAGGTGCTTGCGTTACCTTTTAAGAGCGAAGAGAAAGCCTTGCACATGAAAGCGTCTGTGGCACTTCTAAGGTGCATAACTCTTCGATACGTCTTCAGGAATTCCATAGGATCGGAAATTCCTTCGTAGGAGCTAAAACGTGCAAGATCAAATGTCGGATCCACCGGGGCGGACATTATTTCCGCCGTGAATGGCGATATTGCTTCTTTTTCCCACTCTTCTAATAAATCGACACTGTAAGGAGCATTCAGCTCTTGGCGAACCTCTCTTATCTGGTTTTCTAATCTGGTGATCCGATCAAAGCTTAGATCTACTACCGGAACAGGCAAATTCTTGCGATCTGATGCTTTTTGGCATGAGGATGATGATTCCTGCGCTCAAAGGAGGGTGAGCTCCTTTGCTGTCTTTTCCGACGATTCCTGCGCTCAAAAGAGGGTGAGCTCCTTTGCTATCTTTTCCAACAATGATCTGGTGAATATGTGGCATATCTCACATGGATCGGACTTGTGACTGAAATCAGAGATTCCTTCTGCCGTCTACGGCGATGGTGACGATCTGCTTGAGAGTTGTCACTATCCTCCAGATCTGCTCGCGAGGGAGATCGGTCTTCAGGAGGGTGATTCTCCTTCAAAGGATCAGGTAAAGGCGGTAATTGCTAAAGAATCCCAGCGATTTGGCGAGAAAGCTCGTTATACATCTCTCTAGTCGGAGGATCAGCTCTTGGAGTAGATCTAAGAGGAGACTCTTCAGATCATGGTAAATATTGCTGTTCTGGTTGGATAGAGTGTACATTACTTACTGAATCCGGATTAGCTTGGCTCCTATTGATCATCTTCTCAACTTGCTTTGAATTAGGTTTTTTCATCTTCAGAGATTGCTCTGGATTTTAATGATGTCCCACGGATGGCGCCAAAATGATATCGTTAAATTCCTGTAATAAGATCTCACAGAGACAAAGGAAAATCTCTTCTCTATTAGAAATCTAACTCGATCATTCAAAGTTCAAAGCCCTTTGATAGGATCACAATAGGAATAAGCTAGGAAGAAAACAGAACTCAAGATCCCCCAAAATGAGTGAGATCTATCCTTTATATAGTGAAGAATAAGATATGCAATCCTTTGGTATATTTCCCATGTGTCATCTCTTGATTGGTCTTTTCCCCGATCCAATGATATTCGGTATATACGATTATCCAGCTGTCGTCTAGCTGTCAGCCACTAATAAAGTCCACTTCTAACAGCCTCAAGTGACGTGGCCAATTCAAATTACAAATTTACTACTGACAAAAAGAGATAAACAACTCTTGGCGAAGCGTTAGATCAAAGCTATCCACATCTATTGATCCAAGAGCACATGACCAATTTTTTCCTTATCAGTATGTTACATCAAATATAGATAACTTTCTTCGCGTTGGATGAGTGAACACGTTAATACTTTGATTTCTTCCTGATTCTTCCCTATTCACTCGACTATTAATCTTGAAGAAGCTTTAATATAAACGATAAGGACCAACCAAGCCAGTAAGTTTGGACCGAATGGATTAGGCTTCTTGCTCCCGTTGCTGAAAGAGGAAAAGGGGGACGTGACAACTATCCATGTTCATTTAATTCATCTGAAGTGGCTTTTCTGCAAAAGTGAGTCGTGAAATGGCTTTCCACAAAACTGCATAGCTAATGTGAATCATCTTACCTAAGAAGACCTTTTTAGTTGAGGTTTCTTAATTGGGAGGGTGGTTAGGATCAACTGAGTAGGGTGAGCATAGATCGAATGGTTGGATTTCCCAATGTGATTCTTGCTCTTTGGTATAACTCACCTGATAAACATAACCATTCCCAATCTCCAACGGTAAACTAAATATGAACCAAGTGAATGGACCCACGCCTTGACGTAGGCCCATTCCACAAGCTCATGTGAACCATTCTAAAGTTTTTAGTTGTCACATTACTTATTGAGTTCTTGTACGTAATTTGTGACATGAATAGTTAATCGGCTGGGCACATGGGACAAGAAAAGATGGGCTGTTAACCTCTTTACTGATGACACTTATTGGGCCCCACTTGTGCTTTGTATGCATAATTTGACCCGAGTAGCTAGGAATCATAAGTCTTGCCAAATGCCATTGAGAACATGTTGATTGAATAATCTAAGCCGTTGATTTTCATAGTCCTTTATCTTAAGGACGGGATGCCTGTCCAAGTTGGGTTAAAAATCACAGGGTCCGCTCATAATGTTATACATGATCAATAGTCTTTATTTCACATAAACGGGACTAAAAAATTGTTCGTTTTCATTGATCATGAAAGCAATTAGGAAGTGATATATTCGCCCCTTTTCTTTAGTTGGGACAGCCACCTCTAGTGTAAAACAGTAGTGGGCTCCACATGAAAGATATAGTAGCGGCGGCTATCTCAAGTAAAGAAAAGGGGCGAATATATCATTTGCCAAACATTTTTCTGTTTTAAAAGCTAAGGATAGAGAAGGGATTGTTAGGCCTTGTTAGCCCAAGGGTTCAACAAGTACTCCCATTGAAATATTTTGATGATTAACAAACTCAATTTGTTATAAAATAAAGGTTTTATACACTAATGATTTCCATTGGCAAAGTTATGGTGTTGATAGCGTAGCATCCTCAAGAGTGCATGACAAATGGCAAATCATTCAAGCTCAAAGTGATATCAAAGGCATGAAGAAGGCATCACTATCTCAAAGGTATTCAAAGATAAGGTTGAACTCTAGCCTAACAAGAATGGTAACCAACTTAAAAGTTCAAGCTTGGCTCAAGCATCAATGGAGCTGAGTGAAGACATGTCAAAGCCTCTACAAGGTGCCAACAAGATTAAAGACCAAGTAAATTTAGAATGTAAATGGTCCTTCATGTTTAATCTAGGTCTATGGCACAAAGGAGAGTTAAAATCAAACTAAGTAGAACTTAATGGGTTTGTGAATGTTCATAGTGGTGTCCCAACATTGGTGGATCCTCATGACATTCCATTTATCTTGATAAATTAAAGTTCCAAAAGCTCAAACAAAGACAACAAAAATATAAGAAATTCTGCTGTTCGTAGGCTTCTCGGAGCTCCGAGCTTGGAACTCCGAGAAAATTCTCGGAGTTCTGAGAATGGTTCTAGGTTCAAAAAAAAAAGGACTCGGAACTCCGAGCCCGGAGTCCGAGAAGACCGTTAGGGAGCTTAAAAATTGTGTATTTTTCTCCCATCTATATATATGAACCTTGGGACTCTTGGAACACAACCTAAGGAGTTTCCAAATATTTTAAGAGCACTAAAAGGCATTCATTCTCCTTCTCCTCAAGATCTTCACTCTCAATCTCTCTCTTGTGCCATTTACCTTAGATTATTCTTGAGAGACTTTAGGACTTTCATTTGTTCATCTTGTTCTTGTGAGAGTGAGTGAGCTTTACTTGTAAATTAGCCTATCTAGAGGCAAGCAAGCTAAAACCTTTCATCTTCTTTGTATTTAGCACTAAGGGCGCCGTAGAAGACCCTTGGAGGTTGAAGCTCGATTTGTACAAGGCAGAAGGAACGCCGTATTTAAGTTCCTTGGAGAAGATAGTGGAATCCTCAAGGAGAGTAACTTGAGAAGAGTGGAGTAGGTCTTGAGCTAAGACCGAACCACTATAAAAATCCTTGTGTCAAAGCTTCTTTGTCTCTTCACCTCTTCTCTTGTAGTAAGCTTTTTACTATTGCTTTAAATACTATTTTTGATTTCCTATTCAATCTAAAACTAGTGCAATCTAAGTTTTCAAAATCCTTAAAATTTGAAAAGAAACCCAATTCACCCCCTCTTAGGTTGTTAAGTGGAATTTCACTTGGTATCATAGCGTAGGCTCTTACATAGGGTTTCTCTTTGAAAACCTACAAGGGAAAGATCCAAATAGCAACCTTTTCTCATAGCAATGAGGGGCAATCCACTACTAAACCTCCCTTCTTCAATGGCTCAAACTATCCATATTGGAAAGCTAGAATGAAAGTGTTTTTGAAATCTTTAGATTTTGATGTTTGGAGAAGTATCCAAAATGGATATAAAGAACCTAGTGTTGATATGGAACTATGGGATGAAAATGAAAGAAAAGAGTCCACTATCAATGCAAAAGCAATGAACGCCTTGATTTGTGCCTTATCTCCCGAGGAGTTCAATCGAGTTTCTACTTTTGAAACCGCTAAGGAGATTTGAGATATGCTAGAGATAGGTCATGAAGGGACAAATCAAGTGAAAGAGTCCAAGATGAATCTTCTCTTTAGAGAGTATGAACTATTCATGATGGACCCTAATGAAACCATTGCCGAAATACATACTAGGTTCACAAACATAAGAAATGGGTTGAGATCATTAGGTAAACAATTGTCTAGCAAGGACTTAGTTACCAAAATACTTAGGTCATTACCTAAATATTGGGATCCTAAGGTCACTGCCATTGAAGAAGCAAAAGACGTATAAAAAATGGGCTTAGAAGACTTAATAGGATCCTTAATAACTTTTGAAATGGTTTTAAAATGAAGAGAAACCTTAAACAAACAAAAGGAAGATACAAAAAGGAAAGGAATAGCTTTTAAAGCAAGAGTTGAGAGTGAAGAAGACACACAAGATGATTTTACTCTCTTCACCAAGAGATTCAAGAAATTTCTCAAGTTCAAGAGAGGAGACAACTTTAGCCAAGGAAGAAATAGGCCTTCAAGCAAAGAGGAAATGAGATGTTATAAGTGCAACAAGGTTGTCATATAAGGCCAAATTGCCCACTCATCAAGAATAATGACAAGGATAAGAAGAATAGAAGAAATGGCAAAAAGGCCTTGTGTGCGGCGACTTGGGATGAAGGGAGTGCTTCATCCGGAAATGAATCCAACGGAAATGATGAAGATGACATTTGCTTCATGGGACTCACCGATGTGACACAAGATATCTCCGTATCCGAGGTAAATGATGTTGATGATATATCTCATGAACTCTTGCGAAAAACTTCATGAAAATTTGGATTTACAACTTGCCAAAAACAAAACAATGAAAAAGTCCTTACAAGATATAACTAGAGATTTTGGGTTCTTGAAAAAGGAATTCGATTTACAAACCAATACAAGTAAAAAATTGATTTTGGAAAACAAAGCTTTGAATGAAGAAGTAGACAAATTAATCTTTGAAAATAAAAGCTTGAAAGAGGAAAATGAGAAACTTGTTTTGAAATGCAAAGAACTTGATTTAAGGTTTAGAAAATTCTCATGTGGCAAAAACAAACTAGATGAAATTCTTGAAAATAAGCTTGTCTCTTTAGAAAAAAATGGTCTTGGTTACCAACCCCTTTCTAAAGGAAAAGCCTCATTCAAAAATAAGTTTATGATGAATTCCTCCCACATCCATGCTAACACTAGTGCTTTTATTCCTACTTGTCACTATTACGGTAGAATAGGACACTTAAGGTTTGCATGCAAAGTTAAGAAATCAAAAGCATCTAAATTTATATGGGTTAAAAAGATGAGCTTTATGATGTTGTTAACCTTGAAGGACCCAAGAAAAAGTGGGTACCTAAAAGTTCAACATGAGTTTTGATTCTTGTAGGTGTGCTTGAAAGGAAAACCCTCAAAGGACAAGTGGTTCTTGGATAGTGGTTGCTCAAGGCACATGACGGGAGACGTAACCAAGTTCGCTTGTGTCACCGTGAGTCACCAATGTCACCTTTGGGGATGATACAAGAAGCAACATCATCGGTGAAGGTACCATTAAAATTAAGGACATTAAAGTTGAACATGTTTTGCTCGTTGACGGTCTTTCATTTAATTTGATAATCATTAGTCAACTATGTGATCTTGGTCACAAAGTTCTTTTTGAAAAAAATAGATGTAAAATTTTGAAGGTTGAAAATAATAAAGTTGAATTTGTTGCATATAGAGATGTCAATATGTATTCATTAGCATTAGAAGACCTTGAAAATTAAAACATCCAATGTCTCTCCGCCATGGATGATAACCCTTGGTTATGGCATAGGAGACTTGGTCATGCTCATATGGATTTGATTTCAAGATTATCTTCTAAAAATCTTGTAAGAGAATTACCTAAACTCAAAAACATTAGAGATAAAGTTTGTACTGCTTGCATTCATGGAAAACATGCTAAAGACTCTTTTAAACCCATAAGTGTATTATCTACCTCTTGTCCACTACAACTCCTTCACATGGACCTATTTGGCCCCATGAAGACTCATAGTAGAGGAGGCAGTAGATATGTATATGTGATTGTTGATGACTACTCTAGGTTCACTTGGGTGTTATTCTTAACTAGTAAAGATGAAACCTTCAAAAAATTTGTCAACTTGTGCAAGCGAATTCAAAATGAACGAGGGGTTTTCATAAATAAAATTAGAAGTGATCATGGAACTGAGTTTGAGAACATTGAGTTTGATACCTTTTGTAATAAAAATGGAATCAAGCACAACTTCTCGGCTCCAAGAACTCCCCAACAAAATGTGGTAGTTGAAAGGAAAAATAGATCACTTATTGAAATGGCTAGAACCATGTTAAATGAGCACAATGTTCCAAGAAACTTTTGGGCGGAAGCCGTTCACACGGCTTGCTATCTTTTAAATAGAGTGCTCATTAGACCTCACCTTAACAAAACACCTTATGAACTATGGAGTGGAACACCCTCCAAAGTTAGCTATTTCAAAGTTTTCGGTTGTAAATATTTTATATTAAACATGAAAGACACCTTGCACAAGTTTGATTTAAAATCCGATGAAGGTATCTTCTTAGGCTATTCAACTCATTGTAAAGCTTATAGAGTCTATAACAAAAGAACTCAAATTGTGGAAGAATCCGTGCATGTCAAATTTGATGAGTCATTTGAACCTCCTAAAGTCATTAATGAAGATGATGACGGTGTCAATCTTCTAGAGCCTCATAGCCAAGTAGAGTTCATTGTTCAACCCTTAGAAAATTTTGATTTAGAAGGTCAAGCTATAGAAGAACTTGAAGTAGAAGGTCTTCCCAAACATAGTAGAATCATGTCTAGTCACTCTTCTACTCAAATCATATGTGAAACCTCACAAGGAGTTACGACAAGATCTCACTATAAGAATGTTTGTGCCAACATGGCCTTTATCTCTCAAATAGAACTCAAGTCCATAAAAGAAGCTGAAAATGATGAATTTTGGATGATTGCTATGAATGAGGAACTAAACCAATTTGAGAGAAACCAAGTATGGAGGTTAGTTCCTAGGCCTAGTGATCACCCGGTTATTGGGACTAAATGGGTGTTTAGAAACAAACTCGATGAGCATGGAGATATTCAAAGGAATAAAGCTAGATTGGTAGCCCAAGGTTACAACCAAGAGGAAGGTATCGATTATGATGAGACCTTATCTCCGGTTGTTAGATTGGAAGCCATAAGGATGCTACTTGCATTTGCATCCCATAAAAACTTTAAGTTGTATCAAATGGATGTGAAGAGTGCATTCCTAAATGGGTATATTATGGAGGAAGTTTATGTTGAACAACCTCCCGATTTTGAGGATTTCAAATACCCTAATCACGTATATAGGTTGGACAAAGCCTTGTATGGTCTAAAGCAAGCTCCTAGAGCTTGGTATGAGAGGCTTAGCTCCTTCCTATTAGAGAGTGGCTTTCGAATGGGCACGGTTGACAAAACCTTGTTAATTAAAAGAAAAGGAAAAGATATGCTTATTGTTCAAGTCTATATAGATAATACAATATTTGGTGCTACCAATGATAAGATGTGTGAAGAATTCGCACAATCCATGCAAAAAGAATTTGAGATGAGTATGATGGGAGAGCTTACCTATTTCCTAGGACTTCAAATCAAACAATGGAAAAATAGAATTTTCATCAACCAAGAGAAGTATACTAGGGAACTCCTTAAGAAATTTAGCATGGATAGCTCACAAATCAAGCCAACCCCTATGAGCATTTCCACCAAATTAGAAAATGATGAAAGTGGAAAACCGGTTGATGAGAAAAAGTATAGAGGAATGATAGGTAGTCTATTATATTTGACCGCTAGTCGGCCGGATATAATGTTTAGTGTGTGTATTTGTGCTAGGTTTCAATCGGGTCTTAACGAGTCTCATTTGAGTGCCGTTAAGAGGATATTCAAATATCTCAAAGGAACTCCTTCTTTAGGTTTATGGTATGAACGATCGAATGAATTCAACCTAGTAGGATTTTCGGATGCCGACTTTGCCGGTTGTAGAATTGATAGAAAAAGCACAAGTGGCACTTGTCAATTTCTAGGAAGGTCTCTATTGTCTTGGTTTAGCAAAAAACAAAACTCGGTAGCCTTGTCTACTACTGAAGCAGAATACATTGCGGCCGGCGCTTATTGTACACAAATCCTATGGATGAAGAACACTCTCATGGACTATAATCTTGCATTTAGTAATGTTCCAATCCATTGTGATAATACAAGTGCTATCAACTTGACAAAAAATCCAATTCAACATTCTAGAACTAAGCACATAGAGGTAAGGCATCATTTCTTAAGAGATCATTCTCAAAACGGGGATATTGAAATTAAGTACATCCACACCAATGAACAATAGGCGGATATCTTCACAAAACCCCTTAATGAGGATCGATTTTGTGACCTTAGGAGTAGACTCTACATTTGGAATTTGGATCAAGTCAAAGAGTTTGCACATGAAGCATGAATAGAATACACAATTCTCCTCGTATATATCTATATATATCTCTTGTTTTGATAGTGACTACATGGTTTTAGATGATCCAACCCTAACTCTAAAACTCACTCAATTGGTATCCATAGCCCACTTTATTTCAAGTGGGAGTCGGTACCATCACCCTTAATTAAGATACCTAAAACTTTGGCCATGTGCCATCATCTAAACCTTCGGTAAGTCATATGTGTAATTCATGCATTGGATCATGGTTTATACTTGCAATATCATCTATATACATATCTATCTATGTGTATGTGTGTAACAATGTCCTCATTACATTTTTAAAAAAAAAAAAATTCTCAGAACCCCGAGATTTTGTCTCGGAACTCCGAGAATATGGGCAGAGGGCACCTGGAAAGGTTCTCGGAACTCCGAGATTTCATCCAGGTGGTCCTCGGAGCTCCGAGATTCGAGCCAGTAGAAAATATAAAAAAATCGTGTGTTCTCGGAACTCCGAGATTTTTTCTCAGAGCTCCGAGAATCGGGCCAGGAGCGTTATAACCCTGGATCTGGTTCATTTTTTTTTACTTTTCTTCTCTTCTTTCCCTCTTCCTTCCACTTCTCTTCAAACCCTAACTCCATTTTTCTTGTTTTTTCCTCATTTTCTCCCTACATCTTCCTCCAAAACCCTCTTCTCCCTTCCAAATCCCTCTCTTCTTCCTAAAACCCTTTTTTTCCATTCAAACCCTAGGATTTCACCCTTTTTTTGTTTTTTTTCCTTCCTCCTTTCTCTATTTCTCCTTTTCTCCGCCATTTTAGGGCTATTTCTCTTTTTTTAACACGTTATCCTTCTCTCCACTCACATTTCCTCTCACCATGCCTCATAAAACCAAAAATCTCAATATTGGAGGCTCCTCCCAAGTTGCTGACCCCGAGTACTTTCCTGAAGACGTTCCTGAGGAAGAAGGGCCTTCACGGAAGAAGGCGAAGGCCAAGGCTGTGGCGGCCGAGGTTGTGTCCAACTCCTATTTCACTGGGGATAAGGCCAAGAAACTCTGGGCCGACGTCGGCACTCGGGGCATCCTCACCGGTAGGTACATTGATCCCCCTGTCCTTCAAAATTTTGATTTAAAGGTCAAATTTGATGCTCTTCATTGGACACCCATCCTTCACATCAACGAACCCGTTTACCCTCGATTGGTGCATCTCTTCTATGCCAATCTCACCATTTCCCCTTCCTTCTTCAAAATCGAATCTAAGATCGAGAAAACTGTCATCAAACTCAATTATCACACTTTTGCCACACTATTTGGGATTAGCTATGAGGGCCTCTTACACTATTTTTGGCCGGAAGATGAGACACATTCACTTGATGATCTTGATCATGACACTGTCTATGGTCGGATAACACAGCGCTACCACTCTAATATGCCCGTACAATCTGTCGACCTCATTCCGGTTGCGCGCATGCTCCATAACTTCATGTACCACATCTTCATACCTCGTGCTGGGATGCGTGAAGCCCTAAGACCCATAGAGGCATATATTATCTACAGCATCCTAGAGGGTCGCCAGCTTTGTTTGCCTTATATCATGTTTCGCTACATGTTTCAGACCCCTGGCCGCTACCGCTCTTCGTTGCCATATGGCATGATTCTCACTCGTGTCTTCCGCCACTTTGGCATCATCTTGGATGGAGAGATGACCATGACTCCTACTGCCCTGTTTGATGTTCAAACCTTTAACCACATGGCTCTTAATCAAGCAGCAATTGACATTGATTCTGACGAAGGAGGCGGCTACGAAGCCGAGGACCAGGCTGCACCGGCACCCCAGCCGTCACAGGATGCCTCTCAGTTCTGCACTCGCCAGGATTTGGCTCACATGCAGGAGGCTATTGAGCGATCCATGGCCTCACAGTTTGAGCGGCTGTCTACCCATGTCGACTCTGAGATTTTGACTCGCTTCCAGACCATGACTACCCATGTTGATGACCAGTGGGCCGCCTATTATCGCTACCTCTCCGGTGACCAGTGGGGCCAGGCGCCGGGCAGTTCTTCTCATCAACCACCGCTTCCTCTGGAGCAGTAGATGGCTCTCGTTCTCTGATGATGGATCCCGTTTTGCTTTGATTTCTCTTTATATTAGGCTTATCTGTATGTTTCTATTTGCCTCGTCTTTGGATTATAAGTTGGTTGTATGAATCTTATTTAGCTAGATGCTTCTATAGTCAGTTGGATCTTTTTGAAATGTATTCGGTTTATCTAATTCTGTCACTGTTGTGATTTGTCGTGGATGCAATGTCCTTTGACTGGTTGTATGCACTTTTATGTATGCCATTTCACATCATCTATATATATATATCTATCTCTTTGGTTTAGTGTGTGGTGTGCTTCTCTGTTCTATTTTTTGCTCGCATACCTTGTCTTATGCCTGCTTTCTCTATTGCATAGCAATTCACTTGTCGCATTGGCTTACACCTACCCTCTTACCTTTTGTTCCATCTTTTTGGTGATGACAAAAGGGGGAGAATATTTGAGCTCCCAAGTCATAATAATATGCATATATTGAGGGGGAGCAAAGCTCTATGCTTATAATTTTGCAATCAAATTTCCATCATTAAAAGTAATGCTTTAAATGTTCAATTAAATCAAACTCTTAGGGGGAGCCCAAATTATTTTATTCATCCCTAAAGGGAGAGCTCCTACCCTAAAACAAATTATGTTTGTCATCATCAAAAAGGGGGAGATTGTTAGCCCAAGGGTTCAACAAGTACTCCCATTGAAATATTTTGATGATTAACAAACTCAATTTGTTATAAAATAAAGGTTTTATACACTAATGATTTCCATTGGCAAAGTTATGGTGTTCATAGCATAGCATCCTCAAGAGTGCATGACAAATAGCAGATCATTCAAGCTCAAAGTGATATCAACTCAAAAGTTGAACTCTAGCCTAACAAGAATGGTAATCAACTTAAAAGTTCAAGCATGGCTCAAGTATCAATGGAGCTGAGTGAAGACATGTCAAAGCCTCTACAAGATGCCAACAAGATTGAAGACCAAGTAAATTTAGAATGTAAATGGTCCTTCATGTTTAATCTAGGTCTATGGCACAAAGGAGAGTTAAAATCAAACTAAGTAGAACTTAATGGGTTTGTGAATGTTCATAGTGGTGTCCCAACATTGTTGGACCCTCATGACATTCCATTTATCTTGATAAATTAAAGTTCCAAAAGCCCAAACAAAGACAACAAAAATATAAGAAATTTTGTTGTTCGTAGGCTTCTCGGAACTCCGAGAATATTCTCGGAGCTCCGAGAATGGTTCCAGGTTAAAAAAAAAAGGACTCGGAGCTCCGAGCCCGGAGTCCGAGAAGACCGTTGGGGAGCTTAAAAATTGTGTATTTTTCTCCCCATTATATATATGAACCTTGGGACTCTTGGAACACAACCTAAGGAGTTTACAAATATTTTAAGAGCACTAAAAGGCATTCATTCTCCTTCTCCTCAAGATCTTCTCTCTCAATCTCTCTCTTGTGCCATTTACCTTAGATTATTCTTGAGAGACTTTAGGACTTTCATTTGTTCATCTTGTTCTTGTGAGAGTGAGTGAGCTTTACTTGTAAATTAGCCTATCTAGAGGCAAGCAAGCTAAAACCTTTCATCTTCTTTGTATTTGGCACTAAGGGCGCCGTAGAAGACCCTTGGAACTTGAAGCTCGATTTGTACAAGGCGGAAGGAATGCCGTATTTAAGTTCCTTGGAGAAGATAGTGGAATCCTCAAGGAGAGTAACTTGAGAAGAGTGGAGTAGGTCTTGAGCTAAGACCGAACCACTATAAAAATCCTTGTGTCAAAGCTTCTTAGTCTCTTCACCTCTTCCCTTGTGGTAAGCTTTTTACTATTGCTTTAAATACTATTTTTGATTTCCTATTCAATCTAAAACTAGTGCAATTTAAGTTTTCAAAATCCTTAAAATTTGAAAAGAAACCCAATTCACCCCCTCTTGGGTTGCTAAGTGGAATTTCAGGCCTAAAATCGGTAACAGATACGGCAGTGACGTAAGAGTTGGGCTTGAGGACCCAAGGAGCCGAACTGAAGGAGATTGAGTCCTACACAAGAGCAAACGAGGTCAGAAGACCAACTCGGAGTCGTTGCTCCGGACGGGCCCTTCGACACTCAAGTCAGTACGAGGAGGAGTGCAGAGACAAATTTTAAGGAGTGGTAGCTTAGAAGTTATTACCCTTGCTTTGAGCCTTGAGAGGCCTTTTATAGAGGGAGACCTAGGGTGGTTGGATTACCTACCCCAGGACAGGTGTCGTCCCTTTTGTGGGTTTAGGTTTACCTAATCTTAGGTAATTACCGGATTGCCCCTGGGCCGATGCTGGATTTGTGGTGGGCCCTTCTGGGGCCACGTGTCGACAGGTAATTAGTTGTTGTTTTTCATACCCCATCAGTTGCCCCTCAATTCTCCAAGTCATTGTAGTGATTTGGGGAAGTGCGATGAGTTATATTCCTTAACGGTAGAACGAGCCGATGTTCAGGACGGCTCGATGGAAAACCTGTCCGGCCAAGCCGTCTGTCCGGCCTGGGAAATCTGTCAGGAAAATCTGTCCAGCTAAGTCGTATGTCCGGCCTGGGGAATCTCTCCGGATAAGCCGTCTATCCGGCCTTGGAAATCTGCCCTGAAAATCTGTCCGGCTAAGCCGTCTGTCCGGCTTGGGAAATCTGTCCGGCAAAGCCGTCTATCCAGCCTGGGGAATCTGTCCGAAAAATCTAGCCGGCCCAAGCCAGACAGAATATGATGCATTTGCTAAACGACAAAAATCTGCCCTACCCAAGCCGGACAGAATATGACTCGTCCGCTAGACGACAAAAATTAGGCCAGCCCAAGCTGAACAGATTCCCCAGGCCGAACAGAAGGCTTGGCCGGACTGATTTCACTCCAAGTTTCTGCCCACCCCAGGCCGCCCAGACGGCTTAGCCGGACAGATTTTCCGGACAGATTTCCCAGGCCGGATAGACGGCTTAGCCGGACAGATTTTTCGGACAAATTTCCCAGGCCGGATAGACGGCTTAGCCGGATAGATTTTTTGGACAGATTCCCCAGGCCGGACAGACGGCTTTGCCGGACAGATTTTCCAGGCCGGACAGACAGCTTAGCGGGACAGATTTTCTGGGCAGATTTCCCAAGCCGGATAGACAGCTTAGCCGGACAGATTTTCCGGACAGATTCCCCAGGCCGGATAGACGGCTTAGCCGGACAGATTTCCCAGGCCGGACAGACGGCTTAGCCGGACAGATTTTCCAGACAGATTCCCCAGGCCGGACAAATGGCTTGGCTTGAGAGGTTTTCCATCGAGTCTTCCCGAACATCGGCTCGTTCTATCGTTCAAGAATATAACTCATCGCACTTCCCCAAATCACTACAATGACTTGGAGAACTGGGGGGCAACTGATGGGGTATGAAAAACAACAACTAATTACCTGTCGACACGTGGCCCCAGAAGGGCCCACCACAAATCCAGCATCGGCCCAGGGGCAATCCGGTAATTAACTAAGAGTAGGTGAACCTAAACCTAAACCCACAAAAGGGCCGACACCTGTCCTGGGGTAGGTAATCCAACCACCCCAGGTCTCCCTCTATAAAAGGCCTCTCAAGGCTCAAAGCAAGGGTAATAACTTCTAAGCTACCACTCCTTAAAATTTGGCTCTGCACTACTGCTCGTACTGACTTGAGTGTCGAAGGGCCCGTCCGGAGCAACGACTCCGGGTTGGTCTTCTGACCTCGTTTGCTCTTGTACAGGACTCAATCTCCTTCACTTCCGCTCCTCGAGTCCTCAAGCCCAGCTCTTACGTCACTGCCGTATCTGTTACCGATTTTAGGCCTAACAGGGATATTAGAGAGGAGGGATTCTAAACTCACAGGCGCCTCCCAATGGGAGCACCCTTTCAGCGCCTGTGAGTTTAGAATCCAACATTAAAGAAAGGTGAGGGTGTTAATATCCTGAGGAATGATAGAGTGAAGGGCATCCTTGCAAAAATCAGGTTTAACAGCGCCCTTCTGTAGACACCCCCATTTTGCTCTGCTTAAGTTAACAAAGAAGTTAGTGTTTTTTCTATTGATTTTCCAGTGTTTTCCATCTTCGTGTCCGTCTCTTATATTTTCTCAATCTTTTCGGTCATTCCCGCTATGTTTTGCATTTTCTCATCAAATGTCGAGGAGGGTTATAAATAATAATCCAAACAAGAGAGAATTTGGACCCATTTGGTAGACCCGCATTGAGTATTTTGATTAAATTTGGATCAAGCAAGTTGGCCCATGTAAGAAACATTCAAGTTATCGGTGGAGTTTACTTTGCTTTTTAAAGATCAAATTTTACAGGAAGAATAAGTTTGCCCAACATGGAATGGGGCCCACATTATGATGATCTAAGTCACTCACTCGATAGTCTATAAGTTGAACGGTTTGGATCAGCCTATGGATATGATTTAGGGGCACGAATAATTTACATTATGGATAGTCAATTAGATGGTGTGGATCAGCCCATGGAGGTCATTTTAGAGCACAACCAAATCGTACCGATGGCTGCTAATTAGACATTTTGGATTATCATATGGCGGTGGGTTGCGGGGTGCGACCAATTTATAGTGCAGCCCATTAATTGAAGGGTTTGGATCGTTCTAGGGAGTGATTTAGGAGGGCGCAACCCGTTTGTGCCGCAGCTTATCCAATGGACGATTAGATCGCCCTACGAACATTATTTGTTGTGGGTGCAACCCATTTACGTAAATGGCCTATTAAATGAGCGGCTTGGATCAACCCACAAAAAATGGCTCGTGGGACACAATCCACGTGTAAAATGGCCCATTCTAAGTGTACGGTTTAGATCATCCTATAAAGTGGGGCCCAATATTTGGTCAACAAATTTTGGGAGTTGTAGGAATTGTTGTTCGGTCAACTTGGTGGGGCCTACCGAGGCTTAAAAAAATCAAATTATTGAATAAATAGTGATTCGGCCAAGTGGTGGGGATCACTATTAATTGATCGGATTTTACATTCCCATTGGAATTTGTCCATAGGGTGGGACCCACTTGTGAATTTTGATGTGTATCCATGTCTAGAGCCAACTCCAACAACGTTGTCTTTTAATTAGACCTGGCAAAAGTGACCCGTGCCCGCGGGTTGACCCGGCCCACCCGCAAATTTGCGGGCATGGGTCTAAGTTTTCGTGACCCGTGAAAAATCAACCCGCTGGTGACCCAACCCGCAAAAACACGGGTCGGGTCGGGTCAACCCGCGGGCACCCGCATTTTTACAGTATGTTTAAATTTTTGTGAGAATGTTATCGTCACTCACGCTGTTTGTCTTTTTATGAGGGAACTCCTCACTTTATTAAAAGTACGGTATGTCCGGCAACCTAGGATTATCCAAACCGTCCATTAGATGGGCCGTACCCTAAATAGGTTATGCTCCAAAATTATTTCCATCGGTTGATTCTAACCCTCCGATCTATAGAGGGTTAGGATCAACCCTCTAACATCAAGATTGGAGGGATAGGATCATCCTATGGAAATGATTTTTGGAGCATAACCTATTTAGGCTATGGTCCATCTAATGGACGGTTTGGATCATCCTATGGTGTGGGCCATACCATACTTTTAATAAAGTGAGAGTGCCCAGTAGTGTTGTTAACATTTCATTGTGATTTTTATTTTATTATAATTTGCTATCAAGCTTCTCTTTTGGTAATTTCTCGGCAAGTGGGCATTGTGGGTGCACATATACGCTCATCGAAAATGTTGGCAGCAAATGTAAAAAGGTAAAAAAAAGTAATCATTACACCAGAAAAAAGTAAAATAGCGAAACTATAAAGTGTTGAATGAAAAATTACGTAGAAATGGTGATAGATTGTAAAATTACCAAAAAAATACAAATAAATTGTAGAATGTTATGACAATTACAGGAAAATTATATGCTGTCAAATCAAAATAGTGATTACAATCCCATATTTGCGGCATATTTGCGGGTGCCCGGGGGTGACCCGCGGACCGCGCGGGTCACGAGAATTTTGACCCGCAAAAATGCGGGTCATTTGATAACCCGACCCGTATGACCCGCACCCGCATCACCCGCGGGTTGACCCGGCCCGGCCCACCCATTTGCCAGGTCTACTTTTAATGGGATTCTTAATACGAAAAGAGTAGGAGATCCATGGTCGGTTACTTTTGTGATATCATTAGTGAGACCCACTTGAGGTGTAAACGGGAATAGAACTTTCGGGTTTATTTCCCTTTTGTTCAAATTCTAATTCTCAAAATTAGAAGTTACTTTAAAAGAGGGAATATTTGCAGCCACTTTAAAGTGTGTTGTTTTGGAAGAAGGTTCTCATCCAACCATGGGATAGAGGATCAAGGGTCATTGAAGTGCTTTGTTTTAGTCCCAGCTGTAGAAGGATTCTAAGGGGAAAAAATCTATGAAAAGCTAACAAAGCAAGTCGGTCGTGACTTTTAGAATCCTTCCGATTTGGTAACCACATTCTCGCCTTTAAAAGCAAGCCTCAGGATTCTTTCTTTTCTTTTTTTTTTGTTTTTTAAGAACGAAGCCTCTCTCTTTTCACCGTAGCTATAGTACCCATATCCAGATATTCAACAGGTCAACACCCTACCTCTTACTCAGTCTAAAATCTTAACTGGCAGCCTTCTCATGATTACTCTCACGTCAATTTGATGATAGCAGCCCTCTTATCACTACCCTTTCTTCCCTTTAAAATTTGCAGCCCTCTCTCTCACGTTTGATAATGGCAGCTCTCTCACCCCTTTTTTTTCATAACAGCCATCATTCTCACTCACCCCATATCTCGTCTCTCTTTTATCTTTGATTGCCGAAACTTTTAGTATTAGGTTTTGACATCTAACCCCTGGTGATCGAAGCTTAGGAGGAGGGATTTTCTGTGCGAAACTCCGTTAGAAGAATCTTTGTTGCTGAAATTCTTTTTGTGGGGAAAGATTGGTGGAGAAATCTCTTGGTGGCCAAATATTCTACGACTTCTTTACTTGGTTAGTTTGATTTTCATCTATCAGGCTTGATTAATTTATTTTTGTCAACAACGTATGTCTATTCGATTTTTCTAATTGCATGTGATAATTTCTTTTAATTTTCATGTTGTAGTTTTCTTTTGAGAGAATTTATATGATGGGTGGCCGTGAAAACACGTGAAGTCTGAAAAAAGTAGGTACGGCCCACTTTTTCGATGATCCAAACCGTTCATCTGTTTGGGCACAACGTAAATATGGTGTGTCCCAAAAATCATTTACATAGGATGATCCTAACCCTCGGATCTGAACTGATCTGAAAATGTAGATTTCCAAATATCATTTATGGAATCTTCTACAGATCGGAGGATTAGGATCATCCTATGGAAATGATTTTTGGGGCACAACCTATTTGAGTTGTGCCCAAACAGATGAACGGTTTGGATCATCGAGAAAAGTGGGCCGTACCTACTTTTTTCAGACTTCACGTGTTTTCATGGCCACCCATCATATAAATTCTCTTCTTTTGATGGCATGCTTTCTTTCTGTTTTAATAATTTTTTTTATGTTCTGGATCTAATTTCTAGGAAAACCCAAGTTAGGAAATCTAAGTAGAACCCTTTAGATGAGATTTTGGATCTTCTAAGCTCTAAGGGTTTTTCGAAGTTTTTTTAAGCAAAATCAATTTCAATTTTGCAACCCCACTCAATCTCACGAACCCATTTTTCTAGCCCCCATTCCATCTTGATAATCATAGCCCCATTCCATTTTGATAACAACAGCCCACTTGGAATCCAAAATCCCCTCCCAAACAGCCAATTAGAGAGTAATAATCACAGCTCAATAATCATTAATGGACAAAAAGTAATAAGGCAAAATGGGGTAGTGCCAATATCATTCCCGCCATAGTGCTGGCTGCCTGTCTTGTGACTAGATTTCGAGCATCTAAACAATAGATTCACTGAAAATGGTAAACTAGAAAGTTATAGCTTTTTGAAAGATCTTTCCAATGCATATTTGTACGTCAAATTTAGCTAAGCGGTTAAAAGTTATGACCGTTTAGTGGGTTGTATTCGTTAGATCTTTAAACGGTTAAGGTTTTGTCGAATTTCTCCAATTGTCAAAACATGGTTATGTTAATGTCATTTTCCAATCCAAAATTTAAAAGTCACAAATCCAAAATTCACCCGCTTTAAAACCATTGATCTAAATCCGTTAAAAGTTATTAACCAAAAGACCACTAAAACTCACAAGTGAAACTAAAAACTTCTAATCAAGCAACATAAAAGACACCGCACACACTAAAGGCCTCAAGATAACTAAAAGCTTAAAGAAACTCTAAAAAATTCAATAAACCCTGAAAGAACTCAAAATTCTTGAGAGCTTTGGATTCTAAATCTCTTAGGAACCCTTAGTCATTAGGCTAGTTCAGCCTTAGCTTTAGGTCGCTTTCGAATCCTTAAATCCTCTAGGTCAAGCCTAGTTGCACCTAGAAGGTTAGGTCATTTCATTAGTTCCATATAGAGATCCTAAATGGAACCCTTAAGCACACATAGTCAGCAATCACCAGTCCCAGCCCCAGACCTATAAGTTAGGCATTTAAGCATATAGTTTAGGCGCCTTATGACGTCAAACTACGAGCGGCTTGATCCCTAGCGGTTGGGGTACGTAGGCAGCTTGGGTAGCCTCCAAGGTCAGCCCCATCCTTTTTCTTTCCTTTTTTGTCCCTTTTTTATATACTATTTCATTGCTTACTCTCTCAAATATATTATTTTGTGGCTCATCTGATCCAATTCTTTTATCTTCTTCTTTGCATACATCGTTTTTATGGTTTGCATGATTATTTACCTCTTGCTTTCTTTATAAATAAATTAAATAAAATGTTGGGTTTCAAATTTAAATTAGATTTTGAAATAAAGGGTCTATAGAACCAAGATGGAGGTGAATTGGTTTTATAAAAAATTTATACCATTTTAAATTCAAGTATTAAACCTAATTTGTTTTTTTCTTCTCTTTATTAGATTTTGGTTAGTTCAAATAATATCAAGTAAAAAGGAAATGACAAACCAAACAAAAATGAAAGTGCAAGACAAGGAAGGAACACACCGATGTATAGTGGTTCGAGCAAAGCCCTACTCCACTCTTCTTGAGATCGTCCTCAAGGATTTTCACTATGTGAGACCTACACGATGCCCGGCTCCGAGGCGATTACACTCCCAAGGGGTATTAAATGAGGATGCCCTTTACACCTTTACACCGACTCTCCTTCTACGCCGAGTTTTAAGCGTTACTCCTTAGGGTATTAAAAATAGGATGCCCTAGCCTCCTTTACAATGAATAGAAGATAAAGATTGCTTGGCTTCTCTTGAAAGCTTGATGCACAATGAAGTCCCTATGAGTGCTCTTCACAATAGGTTGCAAATGAAAGCCCGAAATCCAAGCTCAAATGATTTGCAAGTGCAAGGCAAGTTTTGTGGAGAAGAAAAATAATATCTCAAGCTAAAAGGGATTTGCAAGTTCTTTGAATGCTTAAGGATGTTTTTCCAATTGTTCAAGAGTGGTAGATAATCCTCTTGAATGAGTATTTATAGCCCTTTGAAAAGATATGACCATTTCGGGGTGTGAGTATTAAAAGAGACCAAAAATCAATTTTTAATTTTAAACCCAACGGCTCTTTTCTGTGCTGTCGCGACGTTCTCGGAGTTCCGAGAACCATTCTCAGAGCTCCGAGAAATTCTCAGAGTTCCGAGAGAATGGCCAGAAGTTAGGAAAATACTACTGGACCATTTCTCGGAGTTCTGAGAAACATTCTCGGAGTTCCGAGAAACATTCTCGGAGTTCTGAGAGAATAGCCAGAAGTTAGGAAAATACTACTGGACCATTTCTCAGAGTTCCGAGCTCGGAGCTCCGAGAAAAATCTCGGAGTTCCGAGAAGCCTAAAATCAGCAGACTTTTTCTGTTTTTGTTGCTATTTGACTTTGGGCTTTTGGAACTCAAATCTTATGATAATTTGGAATGTTATGAGGGTCTCAACATGTTGGTCCACCACATAACCATTCACTTAACCAATTAATTTTAATACGGGGAGTGTGGTTAGTTTTGAAAAATACATTTGAAAGATTTTGCCTTGACTTAGAAATCAAAGAGAGAGGATGTACAACAAGTCTAAATGTGGTTACGCTCCTCTTTGGTCTTGGTCTTCATAGATCTTCTATGGTGTGCTTACATTGCTTGAGTGTGTTGAGGTGAGCTCCACATTGATTGTTCTTTCAAGGTGAGTTGTCTCATGTGGTCTCTAGCTCCTTTGACTCTTGTGTGGTACATCTTCAAGCATGACCAAGTGATGTGATGGTTCCTTCTATGATCATCCTACCTTATCAGAATACTTCAAGGCAAATTGATTAGTATTCAAGAACATAATCAATTATGTTTAGAATCATCAAAACAAGATAGGAGAGTAGACCGTTGGGCTAACAATCTCCCCCTTTTTTATGATGACAAACAAAATTGAATATGAGGTGAGTGTGGAGTGACATAATAGGCAAGTGAATGCAGGAACTCCCCCTCAATGTATGCACAATGATAAACGATAACAAGTAAAAGCATATAGTGCATATAGGCAAGTGAATAGATAATCAATTTGCAAACTTCTCCCCCTTTTGTCATCGACAAAAAGGGCTAACTTAATCAAGTTTTAAGCGCATACATGAACAAAGTGATATTCGAGAAGTACTTCATGTTGATTAGTTATAAAACTCCCCCTTAAACTTTCAAATGAGGCAAACTAAGATGATTGAGTTAAGTACTCCCCCTAAATCAATGCTTATGGTATAAAATATGTAGCCAAGTAATGCACATATACCTGTTCATGATCGAGATGTTGACATACTGTCAAATTGTTAGGTATTTTAATTAAGGTGAAGGTACCTCTCCATCTTAGAGAACTAAGAAGGCTAAGAGTACCAATTGAGTGATTTTTAAGATTAATATTTGACATCTCATTCATGCAGATACTACCAAACAGGGATGATATATATATACTATATAGATAAGCTGGTGAAAGGCACAAAGTATTTATTTGGCAATTTCTTTGACTTGATCCGCACTCCAAATGTTCAAGGCACTTCGGATATAACATATTCTATCATCACTAAGGGGTTTCGTAAAGATATCAGCCAATTGTTCCTCAGTTATGATATATTTTAAGCAAATGTCCCCTTTTTGTGAGTGATCTCTAATGAAGTGGTGCCTAATCTCAATATGTTTGGTTCTAGAGTGTTGTATGAGGTTCTTTGTCAAGTTTATAGCACTAGTATTGTCACATTGGATGGGAATATTTTCCAATTTAATTCCATAGTCCATCAATGTACTTTTCATCCATAGGACTTGTGCACAGCAAGCTCCAGCTGCCACATATTCTGCTTCTGTTGTGGATAGAATTACTGAATTTTGTTTCTTGCTAAACCATGAAACAAGTGATTTGCCCAAGAATTGACAAGTTCCACTAGTGCTTTTCCTATTCACTCTACATCCAGCAAAGTCTGCATCTGAATATCCAATGAGAGTGAAGGCAGTAGATCTTTCATACCATAGTCCTAGACTTTGGGTTCCTCTTAAGTACTTGAAGATCTTCTTGACTGCAGATAGGTGAGACTCCTTTTGATTCGATTGAAATCGAGCACAGAGACAGACAGTAAACATAATGTCTGGTCTGCTGGCTGTCAAATAGAGTAGGCTACCTATCATACCCCTATACATCTTTTGGTCCACAGATTTGCGAAATTCATCCTTTTCTAACTTAGCAGTTGTACTCATGGGAATTCTTGATGTCTTGTTGCTATCCATACCATACTTCTTTAATAACTCATTTGTATATTTTTCTTGATTTATAAATATCACATTTTGGTATTGTTTGATTTGGAGTCCTAAGAAGTAGGTTAACTCAGCCATCATGCTCATTTCAAATTCATTTTTCATTAGAGTTGCAAATTCATCACACATTTTTTGATTAGTCGAGCCACAGATGGTATCATCCATATAAATCTGGACAAGGAGGATATCTTGATTTTTTCTTTTGATAAATAATATTTTATCCACCTTTCCCATCTCAAAACCTTTTTCTACTAGGAAGGTGCAAAGCCTCACATACCAAGCTCTAGGAGCTTGCTTCAACCCATATAAAGCCTTATCAAGCTTGAAGACATGATTTGGATGTTTGTAGTCTTCAAAACCTGGAGGTTGCGCAACATACACTTCCTCTTGGATATAGCCATTTAGGAAGGCACTTTTGGCATCCATTTGATATAATTTAAATCATTTATGAGATGCATATGCCAAGAGTATCCTAATAGCTTTCATACGGGCAATATGAGCAAATGTCTCATCATAGTCTATTCCTTCCTACTGATTGTACCCTTGGGCTACAAGCCTAGCTTTATTTCTAGTGATAATTCCATTTTCATCCATTTTGTTTCTATACACCCATCTTGTGCCAATGACTGGATGATCACTAGGCCTAGGCACTAGCCTCCATACCTTGATCCTTTCGAATTGACTCAACTCTTCTTGCATAGTCATCACCCAATATTCATCTTTTTCAGCTTCCTTGATGGACTTAGGATTTAATTCGGATAGGAACGTCAAGTTGTTACTCACACTTCGATAATATGATCTAGTTCTTACCGGCGATGTGGCATCACCTAAGATTTGGGATTCAGGGTGATCTACCAATATTCTCCTATCCCATAGGTAATGAGTCATCATCTACACTCTCAACTTTCTCACTAGGTAATGTATTATTTGTAGATGCATGGGGAGGAGCATTTGTCTTAGGTAAGAGGTGTTCAATAGGTTCATCCTCATCATGTGGCATTTCTTGAGGTGTTGGCTCTCTCTCATCAAATGTAACATGCATGGATTCCTCTACAACTAGGGTTCTTCTATTAAATACGCTATATGCCTTGCTATGTGTAGAATACCCTAAGAATATGCCATCATCCGACTTCTTATCAAATTTGTGTAAGTTATCTTTGATGTTCAAGATGTAGCATCTACAACCAAACACTCTAAAGTAGCTTATATTTGGTTTCAAGTTTTTCCAAAGCTCATAAAGTGTTTTCTTAGAAATTGGCCTCATATATACCCTATTTATGATATAGCAAGCGGTGCTAACCGCCTCCACATAAAAGTATCTAGGAAGATCATTCTCATGTAACATGGTTTTAGCCATTTCTTAGAGGGTTCGGTTCTTTCTTTCTACAACCCCATTTTGTTGAGGTGTCCTAGGTGCCGAAAAGTTGTGTTTGATGTCATGTTCATTATAATAAGTGTCAAAGTGTATATTTTCAAATTATGTTCCATGGTCACTCCTAATGTAAGATATGGTAATACCTTTCTCATTTTGGACTTGATTACACAACTTAAGAAAATTTTCATAGGTTTCATCTTTATGTGCTAAAAATATGACCGATGTAAATCGTGAGTAGTCATCCACCACAACAAACACGTACCTCTTTCCACCTAGGCTACTTGTCTTCATTGATCCAAAAAGATCCATATGAAGTAGTTGCAAGGGGTAAGTGGTTGAGATCATATTTTTAGGGGCAAATGAGCTCTTCAATTGTTTGCCTAATTGACAAGTTCTACAAATGTGATCTTTGGTGTACTTGAACTTAAGCAACCCTCTAACAATGTCTTTAGAGGAGAGGGTTGAAATGAGATCCATTCCGGCATGACCCAACCTCCTATGCCATAATCAAGAATCTTCACTAATAGCATTAAGACAAGTTACATTTTGGAGTCTAAGATCATCTAGCCTAATAGTGTAAATGTTATTGTCTCTAGAACCTATGAATTGCACTTTTTCATCTATCTTATTCTTAACAATGCAGAGAAAGAAAATAAAAAGATTAGCATCTCTCTCTTTCGAATCCTCCAACTCTCTCTCTCTCTCATTCTCTCATCTTGAATCCTCTCATAAGTGCAACCTTCTCTATTATTTGGTGGATAAAGGAAAAAGAGATTCACTCATTCTCTCTTGGAGGTGTTATCTCTTCATTGTGCCAAGTCAGCCATCTTTCTGCGGGTCTTCGTACATAGCTTCGGGTCGCAACTTCATCAAAGGTTTTTTTTAGAGCATATAAAAGGGTGCGACAAAGCGTATACCTCAGATTTACGCACCCTAGAGACAAGGAGCGCGATCAACGGTAGGTTCCTTCATCTTTGTAAGATCAAAAGTATAAAAGCATACTTAGGGCCATTTCTTCTTTGTTTTCTTCATGATTTTCGTAAAAGTTACCATGCATGATTTTGATGGGTCAGTTTATTTGATTATCTATTTTGGTAAAAAAAAGAGAATCGTTATATGAGAAAATTGGGCGTCTGACCGATTGAAATATCTAGTGGCTTTTGAATTGTTTTTACAAAGTGAGTGTTTTAAAACCAAGGATTTTTCGTGAAGCTATGTTTTCTGAGATTTAATGTGGTTAAAATAGCACCAAAAATCTAAAAATTTCGGTAGATTTCATTTGTCTTGGCGGCTCAAAAATTCGTTCAAAAAATACTGGAAATAGGATTTTCGTGGTTCTAAAAATCGTTCGTATAACAAAACAATTCGAAACTGATTGAAATTTGGTCTGCAGTAGATTTTTAATGTTTAAATATCATAAAAAAAAGTTTCAAAAGATTTGGAGTTTATTTATTATTTTTACTGGAATTGTTTTGATAAAATCATTGATTGTCATATATATGAAGGACATATCATTAAATGAACTCCTTAAAAGCTGAAATTTGGTAACAAAATGAACTGACCCTCAGAATCATACTGTGAATTTCTCGAAAATTTTGGGCATATTTTAATATTTTTTATTGATTTATAATTGCTCTGACCAGAACATGAATATATCTGTTAAAAATAGATAATTATTGAAACAATGTCTGAATGTTTTCTCATAATTTTCTATTTGTCCGAGAATGGTCTAGTAAAAGTTTGGTTGGATTTGGAATTAATTTGCTATATTTGTTAGTGTGATGTCATCAATCTACCCAAAAGTGTAAAATCAATTAAAAATGGAATTTCAATCTTTAAAATCATGAAGAATTAAAACGGAATATATTTTTCAAGAAAACATCATATTCTAAAGTTTCTGGAACAGATAACTTAATTAGCTATAGGCTTCTTTGAAAAATCATTAATCTGATCCAATTGTGATAAATTCATTTAAAAATCCAAACTAATTCAAAGCACCTTAAAAATTTTCAGAGAATTCTAACTTTTCATATTGTATTCAATCACTAACTTATCTGAAACAGAAATCTTAGGAGTCTTAGATTTCCTTTGTAAAATGGCCATGCTAGGATAATTTAGATGCCGAGATCGTAACTATAATCGTATACTAATTACGATCAATCCAGCATTATTAGAGTGTGTAAATTATAGTATGTTATTGGCTCCGAGGTCCACTGTCCACGAAAATCCTAAGAAATATGCCAGGCAATAAGATACTATAACTTACTTGCTAAAATTATACAAGGGTTGAGAGCACGATTCCCTTCCGTGGTAGCGATTCAAGGCCGAAGCTTGCGAACCATAGAGCCTTTGGTATTCCTTAGATGTTTAGGAATCGAAGATCCTTGAAATCTTAAAATCATTAATTTCAAGAAATTAAATCAATTTATCTCAAGTCTTCGGAACCGTTGGATTGCGGTTTCCATCGTAACAACCATTAGAACCCCATTTAGGAACACTTGCGTCATGTCGTGTCCTAGGTTTTAGGGAGTCCTAGAGTTAGGGAGTTCAGCCTCATCACGACCGATTGCTATTATTAGCAATTGAGTCATAGATCTAGTTACACTACTCACCTAATTTTTTCCTAGGACAAGCCTAGTTACCTAAGATGTAGGTTAACCTGCATTAGTCTAAGGGACAACTTGCACTTAAATAGGATCATATAGCATCTTAGATGAAGTCCTAGGATAATAAAATCTTCAACTTGAATTAAATAACTTCTTTTAAAACTGTTGAAACAGTCAATCCAGTCTAGAGAGGTGTCCTAGATGAGTTAGGCATAAGTAGCCTAGCTTAGGTGCACCGAACTACGTCGACTCTGATCCCAGTGAGGATTGGGTACGTAGGCAGCTTGGATGCTTGATGGCATATCAATCACGAGTCGGCCCCACACACAAATGGTGGGGTTTTGTATATTATTTTTCTTATATATTCTTAATTAAAATATGTAGGATTTTCCTCAAATTAGTATTTTAGAAGAACTTTCACTTAGATTGAATTCAAACAAATTAAGAAATCAAGATACACATTTAGGAATTACATTGAAATTAGATCTTAGGATGCATGTCACATAGTTCGCACATTAATGTAGAGTTAGATGAGCTATTTAAAAGAAATTCAAAAGAGTTAACTTTTGGAATTGAAGACCGATTATCGGGCAGGAATGGTGCATATGGTGATAACTCCCCATACCTTCCATTCTCGTAACCAGGTAACGAGTCTAAATTTCTGGTCAATTATGGGTCCTAGATTCCTCATCTAGGTGGCGACTCTGTTACTATCTTTTGTGTGGAATTCGGATTGCCTTAGTGATCCCAAGTTCATGGAAAAGATGAATTAAATCACACCTTGCTAGGCTCGGCGGCTTACCCCTGCCCTTATAGGTACTGGATTGCATGTTTGTTTGCACCCTATTGCTTGGTTGCTGTCTGCTTGGTTGGGTAATTAAAATAAATAATAAAAATCACATGCCATTCGCGTGGGTACGAGAGACCAAGAGAGAGCGTGGCGGCTCGCGCCTCACCCCTCTCGCGGGATCAGGTCCCACAGTTTGGCGACTCTGCTGGGGATCACCTAACTTCATTAAAACTTCAAAGGATAACTCATTTGAATTTAATTTAACTGGCTCATAAAACACTCTATCTTATATCTTATACTTGTTAGATTAGTTTGTATGTTTTATTTTCTCATCACATTTTACTCAAATTTAATCTAACAAAACCTGAAGGCATCATAGATTGCGCAAACTTATTGCACACACTTACATCACTTGCATCTAAACCCTAGCATCTCACATGCACATACGTCCTATTTTAGGAACCCGGAGTGTTTTCTAGCATGGTTGACTGGGATTTCATCACTTGGTGCCTCTGTGCTAGAGAAGCATTCCACTCTTAGCTTAGTACCTTTATGGTGCGTAAACAGATCTCTTGTTCACGTACTGATACGCCGGACACTGGTACAGTATATTGAGCACGGATTCGCGCTAAGGGAACTCTTCGCCTTACCCCTAGATTACCCCACACATGCATGCAGTATACGAACACACGTGCATCACGTGTATGAGCCTAGTTTAGGATATCCTACCCATTTGTGTCTAGATTAGGCCGTAGTCCATCTTCCAATGGCTACGATCGGTTCTTAGGTAGACAAACAAAGTCATGAGTCGAGATCCTCTCTCCACTCCTTTAGATTAGGATTAGGATTGATGCCTTCAGGTAACCCTTGTCAAAATGTAAAAAGATTAACAAACTTTTCCTTTGGGGTTAGGATATAAATCCCATCTTTCCTAAGATCTCATAGGATTAGTCATTCTTGATCTATCCATTGAAAGCAATCCTATGCGATCTCATCTAATCTTTTGATCGTATGCCTTTCATTCTTCATTCACACGATCGATCATGTCTTCATACTTTCTTTAAACTGGCAGGAACTTGTCCAAATCTCATGTGTATGTAATCTTGATCCTTCCTGTATCCCTTCTCTTGGCTTACAGGCACCATGTCTACTCGTAAAATTCTCAATTGGATCCGTGGTACATTAAAGGAATCACACATCTATGCCATAAGTGAGCAAGAGAAAAATGTCTTTGGCTACATAGCAACCATTAAGCTTGATTGGGGATTACTCTATGCCGCATCAGAGTGTTGGGATCCCGATCATCCTGTCTTCCGATTTGGCAACCAAGAAATGTGTCCCACTTTTGAAGAATAGTGTGCCTTGTTGGAATATCCTGTGGATGGCCCTCTGGTGAAGCCATCTTGTGTGCCGGATTATCGTCCTTTATTCCTTCGCTTAATGAATAATCCAGATGAATCCATGGACTCTTTCATAAAAGGCCAAAAAGTGTCCATGCAACAGCTTATCGACACTTACCCTCCTATTGGACACATTGGCGCTGTTGATATTCAAAAGGCCCGACATCGAGCTCTGAGATTCTGCTCCTTTGCTAGGTTCATCACTGTCCAGCCTTCTCGCTTTGCGTCAGCTATTCTTTTGGATCTCGTTGATCAAATGGATTATGGTGCCAATCAAATTCCTACTATACTTGCAGAAACCTTCAATGGGTTAGATGATATGGCTCGCCTTCGTGCTAGCTCAGATCCAGGTCGTTATGTTCGCTCTTTCAATGGGTCCTTCTCAGGATGTCCTGCATTACTCCAGGTGTGGTTGTGCCACAAGCTAAAAATTGCAGCTCCTGTCCACTTTGATCATACATTGTATACCTTTTGCGAGTGGCGTCATGATGTTTCCTTCGATCATAAAAGCGATTGGGTTGATTGGTTAAGTTTTCGCCAACAAGATTAGATTTGTTGGCAAATTCCTGGAATCCAAGAAGCTGTCTTCAACACTGGAGAAGCTAACTACGTTCGCCTTCTTGGTCTAAAAAAGACTTCCTTTTATGTTCCTGACAGGATTCTACGTCAGTATGGAAGGGAGCAATCTATTGTGCCTCCCCTTCATCATTTTTATTCGCCTGAGGATCTTAAGCCCAAGATCGTCAGAGCCGTTTCATCTGCTTGGGATGTCAAAATCATCAAACCTTTAAAGGAGTCAGTTGAGGAAGATTATTGTCTGAAGAAAAAGTCTAGAAAGAATGTTTAGTCTTTTTAGTCCTGTCAGTTTATCTGTGATTTAATAAAGTGAATCATATACTCAAGCTTTAAAGATTGATCAATAAAGTTCATCTTTCTCTCTCATTATCCTGGTCTATGTATGTATCATTGTCTGCTTCCTTCTGTGATTTTAAAATATGTCTTTCAAATATTTCAGGGCAGTAACACCATAGCTAAGCCTACTACTCCTTTGGTTCGGATTTCTTCACGGTTGGAGAGGAAATCTGTCTCTCCACCACCTTCTCTGAGGACCCCGTCAGCTGCTTCTTTCTCACCCTCATCCTCGCCAAGGGCAGAAAACCAAGATAATCCTCCACCCGTTGCTGTTACTGATACTCTCACCTTAATTCTCCAGCAACTTCAGGAGCTCAAAGAGGAGAACCGAGTTACCAAGGCACAACTTTCTGAGAAGTTGGGGCCGTCGTCTTCCAAAGATAAAAGGCCTATGCACCATACAACAACTTTAGCAGCACCTGCCCAGCCAGTGTTCATCCCTATCCCTGATAAAACCGAAGAAAGCTTAGAAAAAGAACAGTACAGCGAGGATCGCAGTAAGCCTTCTCAGTCCACGGATGATAAGACAGTTATGGAAAAATTAGAAAGTCTTACCAGGAAAGTTCAAGACATCCAGCTTCAAGACCAGGGTAGTTTCAACCCAAGTGATCTTGCACTGTTTCCAGAAATCCGTCTCCCTGCCAATTTTCAAATGCCGGATTTTGATAAATATGATGGTGTGGGTTGTCCAATCACCCATTTACAGATGTTTACCATCATGTGTCAGCCTCAAGGCTTATCTCCTGAGCAGATGGCTCAACTGTTCCCTGTTTCACTTACTAAAGTTGCTAGGAGATGGTTCATGGTCCTAGACAAGACCCGTTATAAGACATGGAAGGACATTGGTGAACAATTCATTAAGCAGTTCAAATCCGATGATGGGACAGAAATCACTAGAAAAGATTTGGAGAGAACCAAGCAAGACTCGAATGAATCTTTTCTAACCTTTGTGAAAAGATGGAGGAGACTAGCAGTGCAAATGATGGAGCGCCCTTCTGAGGAAGAGCAGGTCCAAATAATTATGAAGAATATTTCCCCCCAACTCCAGTATTATCTGAATTTCAAACATTTCATCGTGGCAGGCACCCAAATAGAGGAGGCTATGGCTCAAGGTGTATTCAACCGAAGTAACCCGAATACCAGAGAATTCAGGAAGCCTCCATCAGCTGAAATTAATAACCTTTCCCGCTCCAAGCCTCAGCCTCCAAAACCTCAGAACCCCATGGTGATGGACTACACCCAACCTGCTGCCGCACCTCGACCACAGGCCCAGACAGAATTTATCCCTCTCCCTCTTCCACCATCTGAGATACTCAAGGAGTGTCTAGCCTCAGGTCGCATAACCCTACCCGACATTAGGGCTCCTTCCAATCCTTTGCCAGCAAATTGGCGAGCAGATCAACACTGCGAATACCATAGAAATTCCGGCCATCTCATTGATGATTGCATTGCCCTAAAATTCAAAATCCAGAGGTTGCTCGACAATAAAGGCCTTGTGTTCGAGCCAAGACCCAATGCTATCAATAACCTATGACCTGGTCATGCAAACCCTGCTGCTGTTGTCAATGCTATAACCATAGGAGACCCAAATTTTGATCCTTTTGAAGAAGATACAGACAGTGAAGATGTTCTAATAGCTGCTATCCTAATGTGAACCAGCCTTCGCCGAGCCTCCAAAGCTAGACAGTTGCAGCAGTTAAAGTTTTAGTCATTTACTATTTTATGTTGAGTCAGTCATCATGGTCAATACAATTGTTGAGTCCGGTCTTACAGTTCAAGGTCAATGCCTAGTCCAGGCAAGTTATCCTTTGCTTTTCTTTTATTTAGAGTTGTAAATCCTGTGCATGTTCAGGATAGGTCATCAGATGTAATAGCTTTTTCTTTAAATAAAATTTCAGTCCCAATAGTTCATTTGTGTCTGTTTCTTAAGTATGCTTCTGATCTTAAAGTAAGACTCCCTCCTCAAATGAGGACAAAATTGACAAAACTCCACTTGAGTCACAACAATTACTTGAACAAGAGGAGGAGCGCCAATCCCAGTCTTTCAAAGATGAAATTGAAGTGGTAAACACTGGCACTGAAACTTTGATTCAGTGAATGCTGATTGAAAATACATTACCCTCTGAAGAATGTGAGGAATTGATAAACCCATTTCGAGGATAAAGAGATGGTCCAATAAACGCTACTATTAATGCTAGGAGAAAGACCCAGATAGAAGGTTCAAGAAAGAATGAAGTGAATATCACATGTTATACAAGGGGCATGGATTTGAAACAACTTCCATATCTCCAGTCAATGGCCCCGGTCACAGGTTTCACCAGTGACAATGTAAAGCCATCAAATTCAATATGAAAAGTGCAAGAGCAATCATCTCAGAGCGATCATCAAAATATCAAGGGTCACCGATTCAAGGATGAAATGATGTCCAAAAATCAGTATGCACTCTCAAAGTCAAATTACTTATCAATATCCAGAAGGAAGAAGAATCATTATCTCTTACCGGGAAATGCAGTCAAACTCCGTGAAAAGAAAAATAAATAATAAATAAATAATCAGTACCAGAGGGACTCTAGTAACCTAGATCGATTCCTAATCTGAACATTGGAAGGCCTCCTTTGGCCGAATAAATCTCAAAATCATAACCCAGCGTCAAAAGAATACCGGTTTGCAAACCCTTCGAGCCTAAATGAAATTTTCTTGAAAACCCATCAAACTAGGGGCATTCGCCCCGAACTACGCGAGACCTGATCCCTACACTGGGGTACGTAGGCAGCTCGGTTAAACAGAGTTCGGTCGATTCAAAAAAAGAAAATAAATTTAATCGTTCAAAAAAAAAGAGGGACAAGTTCCAAAAAAAGAGAAGTCAATCATTCCAGAAAGAAAAAAAAAGAAAAATCAATTAACCTTCAAACAATTTATCTTCAAACTAGGGGCATTCGCCCTGACCTACGCACGACCTGATTCCTACCCTGGGATACGTAGGCAACCTGTTCACAGGTTCGGTCGAAATCTTTGTTGAATCTTAAGCCATTCTTTGAAAAGCCCTATCCTACCTATAAAGTCCTTTCGGTGTTCAGAATTAATTATCTAGGTCCCGAAACACAAAAAGTGAAAAAGAAAAAAAAAGAACGGAGTTTGAAGATCTGCTAGACTGAAAACCTGAAAGGGCAGTCTAGGCAAAATTTAAGATCATTCCCCTGCTAAGTGGAAAATCCGAAAGGGTGGCTTAGGCAAAAGCTGAGGGGATATCCTGCTGGATCGAAAACCTAGAAAGGTGGTTCAGGCAAAAGTTAAAGCTAACACGGTCCACTAAGTTAAAAACCCCGAAGAGGTGACTTGGTCACGGTAATAGAATCATTATAAGAATACTACAGCCGGTATCAAGACTGAAGATCAACAGACGTTTAGGCAAATTCAAGTGTCATCCTCAAAACTGGAGGCATTGAAGCTAAGCATCTTAGGAGTCGTAATTAAATCCTTGAGGCATTACTGTTTTAAGGAAAAAGTCAAGTGCTTACCAATTGAGAAACTATTCTTCGAAAGGATAGACTTACCAAACAAAATATTAACTAAGTCAGAAGCATCACTCTATTTGTCAGTATAGTCAGTCAATCTTTGTTATTCTAAGTTCACTCCTTCAGAGCTCCTCAATCCTTTGAGTAGTGCCTTTTATCTAAGTTTTCTCTTTAGAAAGAGTCAATCGTTGTCCTTATGTCCAAATGATGCAATTGTCTCGGTGAAGGAGACTCGGCCTCGTCGGCTCCTTTCGTACCTGAAAGAGCTCGAGAATCTAGTCAAACAGCTTCATTTCAAAGAAGATCAACTCAGAAGAATTCAGAAGTAGAAACATCAGAAAGCCCAGTTCTAGTAAGAAGATCATACCCTAGGAAGGCACCTTAAGCTTGGAAGAACCTCAGATGCAATGGTGGTTGAGCCAATTTCTCAGAAAGGTGAACCATTAAAATTCAGAATTTCCTTCCAGTTAGTTAAATACTATCATGGTCAAGAAATGTATATCTAAACACCTGTCAAGAGGCAAATCCCACTTTTCCAAGTTAGTATCCAAGAGAGCCGTTGTTCTAGATTACCAATTTCAAGTATTTAGATCAAGGTTTCAGTTATCAAAATCCCCAGAAGATAAGACTAACAGTCTCTTTGCGAAAAATCTTGTTGAAGTTTCATGAAAGTGTTCCTAATCCATTTTCGTTAGTAATGGTTCTTCGTTCATAAGGTTTGTCGTCTCATCATTCGACAAAGTCTTAGTTTCCAATATCTTTATCGGGCACGATCTATAATATCCCCGATTTCATTGAGTTCAAAAAATCTAAAATTCATCAAATCCAATCTTACGTCAAATTCAAATTCATGAAAAATCTCTAAATTCTTCGTTGTTGAATTCATCAATCGAAGCTATCTCGTTTCTTTGAGCCCGTTTGGGAACAGTGTCTCAGTTTTCGAGTCCATTAGGGAATGGTCTCTTATCTTCTTCTAACCCGTTTGGGAACGGTGCCTCATTTTTTGAATCCATTTGGGAATAGTTTCTTATCTTCTTTGAGCCCGTTTGGGAACGGTATCACATTTTTTGAATCCATTTGGGAATGGTCTCTTATCTTCGAGCCCGTTTGGGAACGGTGTCTCATTTTTCGAGTCCATTTGGAAATGGTCTCTTATCTTCTACCCGCCCGTTTGTGAACAGTATATCAATTTTCGAGTCCATTTGTGAATGGTCTCTTATCCTCTTTGAGCCCGTTTATGAGCGGTGTCTCATTTCTCGAGTCCATTTGTGAATGGTCTCTTATCCTCTATGAGCCCGTTTGTGAACGGTGTCTCATTCTTCGAGTCCATTTGTGAATGGTCTCTTATCATCTTTGAGCCCGTTTGTTAACGGTGTCTCATTTTCTGAGTCCATTTGTGAATGGTCTTTTATCCTCTTTGAGCCCGTCTGTGAACAGTGCCTCATTTTCTGAGTCCATTTGTGAATGGTCTCATATCCTCCTTGAGCCCGTTTGTAAACGGTGTCTCATTTTCTGAGTTCATTTGTGAATGGTCTCATGTCCTCCTTGAGCCCGTTTGTGAACGGTGTCTCATTTCCCGAGTCCATTTGTGAATGATCTCTTATCCTCCTTGAGCCCGCTTGTGAACGGTGTCTCATTTTCTTCTAAAAACCGTTTGAGAACGATCTTTGTCCCTTCTCTTCAGAATCCATTCAAAAATAATATCTCATTCCCTTTAGGCCCGTACAACTACGGTGTCTCATTCTTATTGAGTCCGTACAAATACGGTCTCTTAGCCCTTCGAACCCGTACAAATACGAGGTCTCATTCTTTTTGAATCCATTCGAAATGATATCTCATGTCCTTTGAACCCACACAAATATGGTATCACATTTTATCTGAGCCCGTGATGCTTCATTTTCTTTAAAAATCTTTCGAAAGTCATCTGTTATTCTCTCTAAGACCATTTGAAAATGGCGTCTCATTTCCTTTGAAACCGTTCAAAAACGGTATTCCTTTCCCTCTGAAAATCCGTTTGAAAATGGTATCACATTCCTTCATTGCCCGTTCGAAAATGGCGCCGCTTCATAATTATCTTTTGTTCTGGATTGCACGATTTTTGCAATCAGATTGGATTCATTTCTCCATTATTCTGGACCACCAAGTCATGGTATTTAGAGTAAATGATTTTTTATAAATGTTCAATTCTAGGACTTCATTTAGGATGTTGCATTATGTTAGGTTGCATGCATTCGTATTTAGGTTGCATTTTATCTAGGGAGTCCGTTGTTGGTGAAACGCTGCGCAAAATGGTGTTGTCACTTTTGCTTTGATATTCAATGACTACGTCATCTCTACCAAAGAGGGGCATCTGTAGACACCCTCATTTTGCTCCGCTTTAATCAACAAAGAAGTTAGTATTTTCCTATTGGTTTTTCAGTGTTTTCCATTTTTGGGTCCATCTCTTACATTTTTTTCAAATCTTTTCGGTCGTTTCCGCCATTTTTTGCATTTTTTATGCCAAGAGTGGAGAAGGGTTATTCATAAGAATCTAAAGAAGAGAGAATTTGGACCCATTCGGTGGGCCCGCATTGAATACTTTAATTAGATATGGATCAAGCAAGTGTGCCCTACATTGTTTTTCATGAAAACATGAACTTTTAAACTTATTTGGATTTAATGAGCAAAATCGATTTTCATGGCGGGAATAGTGTATTTCGGCCAATCTTGCTTGGGCCCATTATTGTTGTAATTCAAGATTAAGGTGGCGGCTCATTAGTAGAGTGCTTCGCATCAACCTATGTTAATGGTTTGGCGGGCACCGTCAATTTACATCAAAGCCCATCAATTGGATCGTTTGGATTATCTCATTGGACTGATTTAGGAATGGGTGCACCCAATTTATATTATGGTCCACCAAATGAACGGTTTGGATCATCCCACTAATATGATTTATGGGATACACCAATTTACATTGTGGCCCAATCAAATGTGCAATTTTAGATAGTCTATGGTGAAGGTAGTACAGTGACATTAAGGCCGTTTTAAGTGAGCCACCCATTCCCATTGTGACCCATCATTTGAGTGGTTCAAATTACCCCATTAAATGAACGGTTCAGATCGCATGGAGTTTTGAACTTTGGTCCAAGAAGGAAATTGGGCCCGCTAGTGACTGGAAGAATCGGATTTGCTTCACATTAGGGGTTTGGTAAATAGGATTTGAGAATCACCCAAAAAAATGTTGATATTTGGAGTGCAACTAATTGGATGATATAGATTATCCAATAAGAAGTGGTGTAGATATAAAGGGTGGTGCCAATATTAAGTTGTGTGATTTTGGAATCAACCATGTGGATCCCATATGTTCGACTACACATGCTGTTTCTATAAAGTTGCCGAAATCAAGAGGGGTAAGGAGTGCTATTATCAATAGAAAAAGGATAAATTTTGGTCCTTAGTGGGGTCCACTAGCTCGTTCTTAATTTATCTTATTCATATTCTCCTTAAATAGTAAGCGATGGGCATGAAGTATTGACCAAGTTGGAGTTGAACTAATAAGGGAAAATACAATAAAATTTGCATGGTCGGTGAAAAGGAAAGAAATTTTGTTCCACGTGCATGCATGCATGGAAACACCTTTAAATTTCATCTATGTATATTTTGGTTTCAAAAGTAGAAAGTTGCTTTCATCTTTTGGCTGAAATTACTACTCTTAATTTCCAAGTTTCTATTGTTAATAAAGACTTCTAAGGAATTCGGTATCAAGTAGGACCCACTAATATTCGGAAGTCATTTTCTGCAAAATTCGGGCCCACTATCACTAAAATTGCGAAGTTTTAAGTAGGGGCTGCCATGTTCTTTCAAAAGTGAAGTTTGTTTTTCGGAATGGGCCCATTATATTAAATTTTGAATTTAATTCCAAATAGAATTCGTTCATTAGAGAAGTGGGGCCTATCATTAAAAATTTGATTTTTATTAAGCCAAAGACGGTGCGGGTTACCATTTTTCGGGGATTATAATTCAGCCATGTTTGAATGGGGCCCATCAAGTTAATATGGAGAGGTGTCTGTTGTTGCCTAAAGAGTTGTGAGAATGTAAGGTAACTCAGGGATGCGAAAAAAGACTAATATGGAGAGGTGTCTGCTACTAATTGGAAGGATGCTAAAATTAGTTAGAATCCATCATTACCAAGAAGAGTAATAGGCAATTTTGCAAAAGGAAGAAATTCATCAATTAGGGCAATCCAGGGTAAGTGCAGATCTTTTGCTGCTAAATATGGGGCATGCAAGATGGCCTTGTTTTTGGACATCTATGACTTGACGGTGGGAGAACATCCCAATAGGGAGATCCATGTTGCTATTCCGATGATTATATAGGAAATGTTCTATGTGGTGGAGGGGGAAAGAATAACAATACATCTTCTATGACTACGTTTTGCCATGGGATAAAAAAAAAGAAAAAAATTGCTTCCCCCATAAAATACCAAGAGAAAGAAAAGAAAAAGATTACCATCTCTCTCTTTCGAATCCTCCAACTCTCTCTCTCTCTCTCTCTCATTCTCTCATCTTGAATCCTCTCATAAGTGCAACCTTCTCTATTATTTGGTGGATAAAGGAAAAAGAGATTCACTCATTCTCTCTTGCAGGTGTTATCTCTTCATTGTGCCAAGTCAGCCATCTTTCTGCGGGTCTTCATACATAGCTTCGGTTCGCAACTTCACCAAAGGTTTTTTTAGAGCATATAAAAGGGTGCGACAAAGCGTATACCTCGGATTTACGCATCCTAGAGACAAGGAGCGCGATCAACGGTAGGTTAATCTTTGTAAGATCAAAAGTAGAAAAGCATGCTTAGGGCCATTTCTTCTTTGTTTTCTTCATGATTTTCGTAAAAGTTACCATGCATGATTTTGATGGGTCAGTTTATTTGATTATCTATTTTGGTAAAAAAAAGAAAATCGTTATATGAGAAAATTGAGCGTCTGACCGATTGGAATATCTATTGGCTTTTGAATTGCTTTTACAAAGTGAGTGTTTTAAAACCAAGGATTTTTGGTGAAGCTATGTTTTCTGAGATTTAATGTGGTTAAAATAGCACCAAAAATCTAAAATTTCCAGTAGATTTCATTTGTCTTGGCGGCTCAAAAATTCGTTCAAAAAATACCGGAAATAGAATTTTCGTGGTTCTAAAAATTGTTCGTATAACAAAACAATTCGAAACTGATTGAAACTTGGTCTGCAATAGATTTTTAATGTTTAAATATCATACAAAAAGTTTCAAAAGATTTGGACTTTATTTATTATTTTTACTGGAATTGTTTTGATAAAATCATTGATTTTCATATATATGAAGGACATATCATTAAATGACCTCCTTAAAAGCTGAAATTTTGTAACAAAATGAAATGACCCGTCAGAATCATACTGTGAATTTCTCGGAAATTTTGGGCATATTTTAATATTTTGTATTGATTTATAATTGCTCTGACCAGAACATGAATATATCTGTTAAAAATAGATAATTATTGAAATAATGTCTAAATGTTTTCTCATAATTTTCTATGTGTCCGAGAATGGTCTAGTAAAAGTTTGGTTGGATTTGGAATTAATTTGCTATTTTTGTTAGTGTGATGTCATCAATCTGACCCAAAAGTGTAAAATCAATTAAAAATGGAATTTCAATAAGCACATGTTTTGATTTTGAAGACTTTCAATAGAGTCCAAAATATTTTTAGTATTTTTCCAAGAGGATATTTTTTCATAAATGTTAGGTGGTAATGCACAACATATTGCAATTAGGGCTTTAATATTTAGCAAAGATAATTTTTTATTATATTCATTTAATCCTTTAGATTTAGCGTTTAAAACAAATCAATTTTCAATTATCTTTACCATATCTTTATCTAGACCTTTTAAATATGTATTCATATGGATCAACCATGATCCATAATCCGAACGATCTAAAATTGGTAGTTTAGATCCCATCTTTGAGTTGCAAAAAAAAAATTGATCTTTTAACTCTTAACCGGCTAGGGTCTTAATCAAGAGCCCAAGCTTCGATACCAACTGAAATCCAAGTAGTAACTTAGTTTTGCAACCTAGAGGGGGGTGAATAGGATGTTTATAAAACTTTTACTTTTTAAAAACTTTTCCTAAAATTTCACCCAAGACTTATCCTTTGTTTAATTAAGTTTGAAATATTTGAACTTTAAACAATATTACAAATTAATTTAGTTCAAAAACCCTTGTTGATTAGCAAACTTAATTAGGTGATTTATAGCCTAGTTAGCAAGGTACAAATATTCAATCAAAACCAAAATGCTAACTACTCACTCAATTCCAAATGCAAGCACAAATAAATAAGAGAGTGAGAGGGAGAGAGAGATAGAGAAATACCAACACAAGTGACACAAAGATTTATAGTGGTTCGGCCAACGGCCTACTCCACTCTACTCAAGGTCGTACTTGAGGATTTTCACTATTGAGACCTCCACGACGCCCAGCTCCGAGGCTTTTACACTCCAAGGGAATTAAATGAGGATGCCCTTCCACCTTTATAAAGACTCTCCTACTACGCCGAGTTCTAAGCGCTTCTCCAAGGGAACTAAAAACAGATGCCCTCACCACCGATACAAAGTAAGAAGAAGATAAAAGCTTTGCCTCTAAGTAGGCTACAATGCACAATGAAGCTCCTAAAATACTCTCAAAGATAAAAAAGTTTAAGCCTAAGCCAATCTCAAATGATTTTCTCAAATCAAGGTACAATGAGTTTGGTTGGTAAGAGAAATATACCGAAAAATGGTTCACAAATGATTTTCTAGGGTTTGTTGAAGTTGGACAATATTCATCAAGTGTTTTAGACCCATTAGATGGGTATATATGGTGTCCCAACTCAATATGACCGTTTTAGAGGTAAAACGGTTATTTTCGGGTCAAACAATCAACTAGCTATTGGGCCTCCAACGACTATATTTTTTTGAGTTCGTAGTGCTCTCGGAGTTCCGAGAACATTTATCGGAGTTCCGAGAACATTTATCGGAGTTCCGAGAAAACGGCCAGAGTATAAAAATTTACTACTGGACCATTTCTTGGAGTTCCGAGAAAATGTCAAGAGTATAATTTATACTCCTTGGAACATTTCTGGTAGTTCGAGGGAACTCTCGGAGTTCCGAGCTCGGAGCTCCGAGAAGCCTATGAATCAATAGATTTTTCTTATTTTTGTTGCTAATTACTTTTGGGCTTTTGGAACTCATTTTCAATGAAGATTAGAATGTCATGAGGGTCCCATAATGATGGAACACCACATGGTCATTCACTAATCCAATTAGGCTCTAAGGGTGTGTTGTAGTCTCTTTGGAAAATATTATTTTTTACTAGTTTAAGGGTTTAAACAATGTGCCTTAACAAGAGAAAATGGAAGAGAGATAGGAATACATTCTACCCTTTCTATCACTCTCTTGAACTCTTCTCTTGAGTTGGGATCTTCTATGATTGAGCTTCCATGCTTGACATCTTCAAGTTGTAGTACAAGCTCCTTTATCCTTTGCATTGGTTCTTGATCTTCCAGCTTTGGCCTTTATGATCTTCTCTATATGTTCAATGCTTTGAGATGATTGTTGAGCTTCTCATTAGTAGATCCTCCAAGGTGTGATTTGTCCAAGTATGCTCTAGCTCATTTGTCCCTTAGTTGGTTCATCTTCAAGCATAGGCCAACAAGGTGTGTGCTAGTAATGATTTGACTTGTGTAGGACCTGTGTAAAGCACAACACTCAAGGCAAATGATCAGTCCATAAACGACTAATCAATTTGCATTTGTTAATCATCAAAACAAGGAGATTGAGTGAACCCATGGGGAACCCTTGGGCTTACAGATAGACTTAAATGAATCTATCTTTATCAATGATAAGTACCTTGTTCTAGAGTTTAAAAAATCTCTAAAACTCTTCTTCATTGGACAGTGCTTGAGATGATCATCTCATTGTCTATGAAGTAATCTCTTTTCATGTATTTTTGAATGAAAATAATTTATCATGATAAGTTCCAATGGCTGTGCTTTTTACATTTATATCTAAGCCATTGTATATTGTCAGGCCTTACATTATAAGAATTATCAAAGGTCAATGACAATTTTTTGGAAGAGGGATGATTTAAAAATATTCTTGAGTTTATCATGTCCCATCATCTCTTCCAAGATTCTAGGTTCGAGAACTCCACTCAAATCATATGTCTTTTGCAGCTTGTCTATGATACTTGTCTCCTTCCATTGTGGTAGATGTACTCAATTTTCTTATGTCTATCTCTACATTCTTCCACAGTGATGAATGAACAGAGACTAAGGAAATTGAAGATTCATGTTTAGAAGCTGGCATATGTTCTTCATGCTCATCCTCTCAAGGATGACCTTTTGTTGAAGGAGAAGAGTTAAAACAAGTACCCAATCTCTCAAATCTGGGAAGAACTTTTGAAGATGCCACCCTTACATGGAAGAAAAGGTCAAGCATTGATCTAAGCTCTTCTAAACATTCATCAGTAGAAGAGTTCCTGATAGAAGAAAAGAAGTTTAGTTTTACTTCTTTCGAGAGATTTCCAAATACCACTTTTATCATTTTTTGAAGTGATAAAAGAAATGTAGTATTAATCTTCCATTTTGTTCATGTATATTGAGCTTTATGGTTCATATTTATATATACATGTTCTTTTGGTTGCCATTGATGTGTTCCAGTACTTCATTGGTTACATTCTCTTATCCATGTGTTTATTAGACTGTATTCATTTCATTTGGTATCCTAAAGTCTAATAATCATCCATTCTTATTCAAAATGAAATCTTCATTTGAATGGAGCAACTCAAAATGGTTAAAGGTGAATAATTGAATCAAAGGCCTATGTGCTTGAACTCTAACATTTATATTAGATGCACATAATCAGAGGGAGCTTTCACTTTCATATGAGAATCTCTAAGGGCAAGCAACAAATGAACTCTAAAAGTTATATTATAGTTCAAAGCATATTCATGCTCTGGAAGAGACTTGTTTGCTTATTGTCAAGAGATCTCCTACATGATACAACTTGTGAACTTGAAAGGTTAGGTCATAGATCTGAGCATATCTTTGCTCAGGTAGATACTTATCTGCTCCAAAAGTTACAAATGAAGCCCAAGTATTCAAATCACTCATCGGTTTAACCATTTTCTCTGTCATGCCCTACAACCATGGTTTAAAATTTCGACCGAAATCCAAAATTTCAGAAATTTAGGACCGAAATTTTGGTACCCCATGTGGACCTAGGGTGCTTACAAAATTTCATCGAAATTTCGTGAATTTCGGACCGAAATTTCTGAAATTTGTACGAAAATTCCAAAATTTGGACGAAATTTCCGAATTGCCATGAAATTTCCAGATTTTATTTTCCCAACTTTTGTGCAAGTTGGGAAAATGCGTTGCTTGTGCAAGTTGGGAAAATGCCTTGAAGGGTTTTTATGATGACGTGCATGTTAGTTTGGTAATGAGATGATTACCGATCCATGTGCCGCCCCTAGATTGGCACTTGCCATGCCTATATGTGACCGAGATTCTAGTTTTGAGGTGGCATTCTTAATTTTCAAGCTAATACACTTTTAAATGCAGTAATCATTCCGGTATATAGAAAGAGTCTTACAATCACGTTTTACAGCCAGTTGAAGTAGCGAGTGCCACATGGATACAGTCCCAATCCATCTTGCGGCCTTGTACATTTCGATCTTACAGCGATCATTCTCTCATCAATACAAAATTTCCATGTGGCTTGAGCGATGGATGATCACAATACTGTCTAAGCATGTACACATGCATGGTTGAGGTAAAAATGATGCCCACTCAAGTCCATGATTACACATAAGATGCCTTGGTTGTGAAATATTTTGTCCCCTTGTGTGCAAGACTGCAAAGCATGTGAAATTGTGATTTGTAAATATGTGATGGCAGTATGGCACATGCCACATGGCAGGGAATCAATGATTCAATGTCATGATTTAATTGCATGTGAAAGTCTTTTGTCTCCTTATGCCCACTAATGTACCATCAGTCCATCACTTTTGCAGAGGCATGAGGGAATCAAATTTTTTAAATGAGGCAGCCATATCATATGTAGTCTTTAGTTCTTTTCCCTATAAATGAAGTAGGATGGGAAGGGCGGAAGGCATTATATATTTTATGTATTTATTCTTTACTCTTGGTCTCTTGCAACCTACTGTGAGTTGTTGAAAACCAATTTGTTTTTCGAAATTTTGGCAAAGCGTGGATCTCTTCGAAGCTCCACATAGAAATCTTTTAGAGGGCTAAGTGTTTTATTTTAGTTTATGATAATCTTTTTTCATTACAGTGTAATTTTATTATTATATGGTGCAAGCCCTTATAGTCCCTTATTTTCCAAAAATTATTGCCCGGACCGCACTATAGGATGATCCAACCGTTCATGTGATTCAAGTTATGCAACACAAGTTAAATAGGTTGATCCCCTACAATTTTCCATTGGATGATTCCAACCTTCCGATCTATAAAGTAAATGCATATGATGGAAACCTCTATAGATCAGAGGGTTGGGTTGATCCTACGGAAATGATTTTTGGGGAACAACCTGTTTAAGTTGTGTTCCATTAGATGGACGGTTTTGATCATCCTATGATGTGGTCCGTACTCCGTAGTACTTTTTAAAAAATGAGGGACTATAAGGGCTTACACCATATTAAAAAGTTGAATTTACAGAATTAAAAAGAAGAGATTGTGAAATAACTAATCAAATGGACTATTTGTTTTTGGATCATCCTATGGTCTAAGCGACAGTATTTGTTTTTTTTTAAAATGGGGGCTTACAAGTTACAAGATATAAAATCTCATGGTCTCAGCCACTATATTTTTTTAAATACACTGGACTATATGGGCTTACAAATTCGTAGGTACACTTCAACAAATAAAAGGACATTAGTAAACAATGTATGGTAATTGCGACATGCTAGGAGCTGCAATAGTGAAGAAACTTGAAATTATAAAAAAAATATCCTTTTATCTCTAATCATGTATTACCCATGGGTCAATAATAAGGAAAAGTGAGATTTTAGTAATTAACGATGCTTGTTGCACCACTAGTGCTCCATACATGTCACTTATAGCATCTTGGATGTAGCACATTTGGGAACGTAATAGACAGACACTTCTTTGAACCAACAATCCTCACTAATGGGTATATGGTGCTCGAAAATAGCTTGTGCCTAATAAACATTTCCAGATGATCCTAACCCTCCGTTCAATGTAGGTTTCATAATATGCAGTTCCCCACTTCCCCTATAGATCGTAGGGCTAGGATCATTATATGGAAATTATGAGGAGAATGTAAATGAAGACATTGGTTGGCAACATTGCCGACCTGATGGCAACAACACACAGAGGGTTATTTGCAACTATTGTGGTAAGAAAATAGACGGCGGTGGTATTACAAGATTGAAACACCACCGAATAGGTAGAGGAGGAGATGTAAGAAGATGCGGAGATTGCCCGAAGGAGGTTCAGGATGAAATTAGAAACTCCCTAGAGGAGAACAAAAAAGGTAAGGCGGATAAAACGAAGATGAGAGAAGAGTTCATCGATGCTATATTGGGAAGGTACGATGTAGATGACAACGAAGAAGACGATGATGATAGTACATTCCCATCCGATATCGATACATGATACACCAGATCGCAACATAGCGGATGAGCACGCAGAAGGCAGAGGGCCGAATTTGCATCCACCAGGCCGAATTGGGCCCGATCTACACATGAGGTGGGCGGCGGTAGTACAAGGGAACAAAGGCCAACTCAGCCGGGGTTGACACGTGGGGGAAGCGTCAGGGTGGTAGGAAGCAAGGACCCCGCATTGTGCAGAAAGGGAAAGCAGAGGAGTTTAAAAAGTATGTGGGGAAGTGCGAGGGAAGCTGTTGGGAGAGTATATGCAAAATTTGCCTTCTACAATGCCATCCCGGCAAATGCCGCAACCAGCCCATACTTGCAGCATTTTGTTGATGTAGCTGGTGAATATGGAAGAGGAGTGAAGGCTCCCACTTCATACGAAATCATGAATAAGTACTTACCCTTGGAGGTTGAGGACCTGAAGAAATATATAAATGGGTTAAACCAACAATGGCCTGAGTACGGAGTCACAATCATGACCGATGGTTGGACTGGTCCCATGAGACAGTCCATCATCAACTTTATGGTGTACTGTGATGGCAAGACCGTCTTCCTTAGAAGTATTGAGGCTTCCACTGTCATCAAAGACTACAAGTACATCTGCAAACTATTGGTAGAGGTAATTAAGGAGGTTGGGGAGAAAAATGTTGTTCAAATTGTCATTGACAATGGGAGCAACAACAAGAAGGCGGGGCAGAAAATTATGGAGAAGTATTATATATTTTGGACCCCGTGTGTGGCACATTGCATCGACCTAATGCTAAAGGACATTGGGAAACCAGAGAGGGTGAAGAACGTAGTCGCTGAGGCCAGATCAGTGACTAACTTCATATACAACCATGGATATATATTGTCACTCATGAGGGAGAAGTGTGGGAGAGACTTGGTACGCCCTAAGCTTACTAGGTTTGCCACTAACTACGTGGCACTTCAAAGTATGCTGGACAAGAAGGTTGGATTAAAGCAATTATTCTCATCGAGTGAGTGGAATGATTACAGAGAGAGCAAGAGTGTAGCTGGATAGAAGGCTGAGGGTCTCGTCGGTAGTCCAACTTTCTTGCAGAATTGTAAGACAACAGTTGATATATTAGAGCTCATAGTAAGAGTTTTGAGGATGGTAGATGGGGATAAAAAGCCTACCATGGGTTCTATGTATCATGCCATCGAGTTGATGAAGGGTGCAGTACAAACGACGGTTACATGATCCTTTCAAGGCTACCATAAAATCATCGACACTAGATGGAAGAACATGCTACCTCACCCACTTCATTCGGTTGGTACGAACATGATCACCAACCTAGACTTATTATCTCTTCTTATGTCATGATTTATGATAGAAATATATCACACAGATTTCTTTTTTTTATTAGCATACTATCTCAATCCAAAGTACCAATACAGAGAGTATCTTGGAACTCGGGCCGATCTTATTAAAAACTTGCAGACTGTTATCCAGAAGTTGGAACCGGATGCGAATGAACAATTAACAATTTTATCACAGGTGAACATTGAACTATTTCCCTATAAATGAGAGGAATATTTTAATTTTAGACTAATGGATATTATTGTTAACTGCTGTAGACACCCCATTTTGACCATGCCCTGATCCCTCCAAGTTTGAGCAAAACCTCACCAAATCAATCAATTAGGATCCCAATCTTCATCTTAAGCTAGGTTAGAGTCCCATCTAGCTCCCCGCAAAATTTCGTCAAAATCCGAGCGCGTTTGCCTAGCGAACGGATCGAGCAAAGTCGTAGTACAAGTTCGCAGAAGGGGGGTGAATTATCCTCGAACGGTACCAAGCGGCTTCCGAATAGGACACGATTCAATCGTGCACCTATCAATTTCCGCGCAACCGCGCGCTCATCAAATCTGGGGGTGCCAATATCCGCACTCATTTTCTCTTATAAATATCGGGTTTTTCTTATTTAAAAAAAAAAGAAAAAATGGGTAGAGGAAGAGAGAGAAAACAGCTCTCGTTTTCTTAAATTCGATTTTTTTTCCTCCGATCAATCTCATCTTCTCCGGCAAGCTACGGTGAGCTCCGGCCGATTTATTTTTTCTTTTCTATTTCTTCTTCTTCTTCGTCTTCTTCTTCTTCTTCTTTAGCTATATCTCCGTTCAAACCTTAACTTCATCCTCTACTTCTAGAAATCTTAGATCTACTTTTGAAACCTTTTCTTCTCCGACGATCTTTGATTTCTCCGGTGATTCTTCCGGCAAGCCTTCGATCAACTTCTTCTGCGTAATAATCTTGTTGTCTTGATCTTCCATTCAGCCTTAGAATCCTTAATCTTTTGCTAAAAAAAAAACTCATCTCCTCATCTCGTGCCTTAAATCTATCTAGATCCGGTCATTTTGTTGCAGATCTTTCTTCTTCATTTATTCCGATCAAGTCACATCGAATTGGTTGTGTTTTGCCTTAGATCTGACCTAATATGTGAAAAGAAAGGAGAATAAATTGGATCTCTGTTAGTTTTGATTGAAGAATCATAGCTAAATTTTTTTTTAAAAAGGAAGAAGCAGAATAAAGGTGTGAAAGGTTCAGATCTATACTTATCTGCCGCAGATCTAGTCTTTTCTTTCACTTTTGATGAGACGAGACAAGTTAAGGAGGAGGCGATTCATTTTCCTTTTATAAATTTCATTGAAAGTGGTATTTCTCTAGTTCTTATGGTTAATTTGATCCTCAGGATACTTTTTTTTTTTTATTAGTTGATTCATATTATCTATCTGAAAATTGTCAATTAGATTTAAAATAGAATGAGTTTGGTTCCTTTTCTTCTTAAACTCATAGATCTGGCAATGACTAAGATCTATAGATCCTGTTAAAATTTTATTTTTTTTGATTTGTGTCTCTGTTTTATTTTTTATGTCGAGATTTTCTCTGGAAAATTATAGGAATATTAAGTTTGATTGTTAAATACAATTTCTTTGATGATGTAATTACATTGATCTTTAATTCAGTATTTTTTATTTTATTTTATTTTATTTTATTTTGATTCTATGAAATTGTTACATTTGTTTTTAGGCACCTTGATATTTACACTTCATTGTTCTAATAGATCACTTCGCCAGTTTAACCTGTTTTTCTTCTAAAGATAGTCCAAGGTCATTCTTATCATGTAACAGCCCACTCTATTCTTGAGTCCTTTACCAAGAATACCTCATTTCCTGATCATGATTCATTCAATTCTATTTACAAATGGATAGATACATTATTTCATGTCTTTCTTATTCTCTGCTTTTCATTTTTCTTTAGAAAAGGAAGCTCATATTATAAAAATGTTGAGATGGCATATATTTAGTATTATTTCATTCAATTTATCTTGAATGTTTTAGAATAGTACATATAGAGTGTTAAATTATTTTATGAGAGTGGTTTCTGGATCAGATTTTAAACTATATTTTTTTTTTAATATTTTGATGTTTGAAAATCAAATTTCTTCACCTAAATGATTTTAAAATTAATTGTTAGGAAATAAATTTCTGTTGTGGACTTGTAAGAGGCTCAGTCAATTTATTATTATTATTATTGAATTTAGTGTAATAATGTTATCATTTTTTACTGTAACGTGGGTCATAGTTTGAAGTTAGATTAGGATTCTTAAATGATATTGGTTCTGTAATGCTGATAGCTTCGTATAAAGTTTTGTAGGGATCTTTTATTAGACATCATGTTATCAATATAACAGAGGTACCTTGTATTTCTCTCATTGGAGTCATTTTGGTTTATATGGCTTTATGCCGACAAGAAAAATATGACCACCTTCCAAAACATCTTTCTTGGCGCATTGTGGGGTATTTTTTTTATTCAGATTGTTTGACAACATCTTGGCAAACACATGGCTTCATTGTACAGTAGCTAATCTTCCTTGAATTATGCACTGAGGTTGTAGTATATATTTTAACAAAGTCAGTCTTGTAGTAGTTAAAACTATCTTTTCATAATGGTGTTAATCATAGTTATAGAGTCTAATTATGAGCACAGACATGCAATATGGACATGATACTTAGTTTACTTGGCATAATATAATGACAGTTGCAACATGAATATATTCGTTACTTTGGTTAGTGTAATCTTGTTTCATTGGTTAAATTGAACCTTATTCATAGTTTCTTTCATTCTAAGTGTGATTAATGCTCATTAAATTGGCTTTATTTACATATCTGCCCTATGTTGGAACATTGGTTTAGTTCATTTCAATGCACATATATCTGCCCTGTTTGAACAATGGTTAGGGCTCATTTCAATGCATATTTCTGCTCTGTTGCTGTCACTGGTTCAATTCATTTTTATACACATTTCTGCACCGTGTTAGCATTAGCTCAGCTCATTTTCTGCACATTTCTCCCTGGTGTTGGCACTGGTTCAATTTATTTTTATACACATTTCTGCACCGTGTTAGCATTAGCTCAGCTCCTTTTCTGCATGGCCGTGTTGGCACTAGCTCAGCTCCTTTTCTGCATGTCTGTGTTGGCACTAGCTCAGCTCATTTTCTGCATGTTTCTTCACATTGCTGCCCTGTGTTAGCATTAGTTTGGTTCATTTTCTGCACGTTTACCCCTTGTACTGACACTGATTTAGCACATTGTTATTGTCCATTGTGGATCATTGCTTAATGTCTAATCTTGCACATAACTGCTGCTTATTGGTCCTTTTCACAAACATATAACTGCTGTCCACTGATGATTCACTGTTTGTTGCCCACTATTTTATATAAGCTGCTGCCTAATGGTTTATTTCACAAGCACATAGTTGTTGTTCACTGATGATTCATTCTTTGCTGTCCATTTTCAAGTATAATTGTTGTCCCATTAGTTGATTAATTGTTGTTCATTCTTTGCTGTCCATTTTCAAGTATAATTGTTGTCCCATTAGTTGATTCATTGTTGCTCATTCTTTGCTGTCCATTTTCAAGTATAATTGTTGTCCCATTAGTTGATTCACAAACATAACTGATGGTCATTATTTTGTATAAAATGCTACTCATTGGAATGGTTCATAAACACATAGCTGATATTCATCGTTGATTAACTAATTGCTATCTATTATTGTGTATAACTGCTGCCTGTTGTATGGTTTTGAGTACTTAGAGCTTAGTTGCTGTCTATTATTTCACGCACTTGATGGCACTCATAAATGATCATATGGGTTTCATTTTTTTCTTTCATTTTAATATGCTAATTTCAGCATAGCTGTTGTCGATTATTTCCTGCATTTTATTTCTATAATTTGTAATGACCGAAGCATCATTCATTGGTTCGAGCACTTTGATGTCTTATATTTGATCCGAGCATACCTTCATGCTTAGTTTCTATGTGTAATGATTAGAGTGTTGGTGTCTGTTTCATTACTTGTAGGTTTTGGTTCCCTTCTTTGGGTTCTTTGAGTAACAAGAGAGAAAATAATCTAATTGATTGATTTACTGACCAAGCTTTCGCTTTATATCTGTTTTGTTATATTGAGAACCAAGAGTGAAGCATCTATTCTTGTTGGATTTTAGATCAAGGTATGGGTTTTGTGTCTAGATCTTAGAGCTTTTTATGGTTATTACACTTTCGAAAATCTTCTTCTTGGGCGATGAAGGCGCTAGCCTAAGCCCATCCATAGGGGACTCGCTTAGTCTAAGTAGCACTCCTCTCATTTTTTTTTAAGACTTGCCCAGTCTCTTGTATCCCTTAAAACATAAAGTCATTTTCATTGCCAGGGCAGTGAAAGAGTCATCTAGAGCCCTTTTAGGGAGACAAGCTATGTCTCAGCATGAATTTCAAATCCTTTAGAGACAGGCTGTGTCTCATTAGAGAACCCACCCCTGTAAGAGAAAAGCTATTTCTCGTGTAGGAAAGAGTTACACCTTTTTGGAGACAAGCTTTGTCTCATTAACAAGTCTCACAACTCATAATCAAATCCTTTGGAGACAGGCTTTGTCTCATTGGCCCTGCTTATCATTTTGTTTTAGGAAACATGTCATGTCTCATTAGAGCCCTTCTCAGAGTCATTAGCATAGGAGTCTGTCCTTAGTTAGAGAGTCAGTCTTTCTTTCAGGAGTCAGTCTTATCATCATAGGGGTTAGGATTCTTTCCAACCTCTTATCAGATCATGTGTTTTTCTATCCGCTCCTGCAAGGTATAGGATGCTGTCCAACCCTTGCAGAGTTGTTATTCTTTTTTTTCCCCCGCAAAGCATAGGATGCTGTCCAACCTTTGTGGGATATCAGGAGTTTGTCCTCCCCTTTTGATGATAGGATTTAGTCCTCTTGTGTCAAAAACTCAAAACATTTCAAAAACCCTTAAAAATTCAAAAACATCTGAAAAAACTAAAAATCTCAAAAATCTTGAGTCGTTGAGATGGTTAGGCAATCATACAAAAAGCTTTAAAAATCAGTCGAGTCTAGTGGAATCGACTCTAGAATAGCGGTTCTAGATGGTTAGGCATCGTAGTTTAGAATAGTGCATCGAACTACGTTGACTCCGATTCTTCCCGAGGCCGGGATACGTAGAGCAGCTGGGATGGACGTCCATCTTGGTCCGAGTCAGGTCGCATTAGAGTTAGGACTCATTTTTGTCCGGTCATGTATAGAATTGAATTGTGTTGTGTGTTTTGCTGTGTTTTCTTACTTTCATGTACAGATCCTATACCTTCACCTGTAGTATGCATGTGTTTGCACACCAGAATTCAGACACCAATTAGGTATGACACTCATAACCTAGTTATTCTTAGGCGACACTTCTTTCATTTCTTTTATGTGTGCTTATTATTCATCTCGGAGACATGCATGATTAGATAGACGTCTTCTCGCAGATATTCGTTCCCATTTCAGATGACTTTCGCCCAAGACTCTTCAAAATTAATAAACAAATGGCATAAGAGACCAGGTGCTAGCACTTGGGCAGACGAGGTGCTCTTCGGACCTTCCAAATTCGTAACCAGGCACGAACCCTCCTTTTTATCTCTGGTTATCCGTTGCAACAGAGCATAGTATGGGATCCTTGGCCCACTTCCTTGGATGGCGACTCTTCTTCGTTTAAGGTACGCCTCGAATCTGGGTTAGTCCCCGAATCGAAAGGTATCTCCCTTTGTATCGCCACTCATGCTGTGAGAGGCATTTTCTTTCGAGAGTTCCTTGGTAGAGCTCTCCATTCATGTGGATGATTCCTGAGACTGTTAGCGCGTGGGGCACGTCCCCCGCCGCCTCTCTCGGATCGGGGTCCACAGGCTGGCGACTCTGCTGGGGATTTCTTGGAACATTGCCTAACTCTGTTAAAATGCCATTTGTTACTAACTTTGAAGAACTTTGGGTTAAAATCATTATAAATGGGAATTTAATCGCTTAGAATCCAGGGGCACCAAATAGGTGTTTAAAACAAGGGATTCACACACTGCACAACATACATCATTTTGTTTTTTATTTTCTTTTATTTTCTTTTATTATTATTGGCTCCACGGGATAGATACAATGGGTGGCACATGGGATGTCATTACCCTGTTGGTGCTGTTGTATTTATTTCCAAGCTATGCGCCAGTGCTGCAGTCGTAAACACTCGGTGTACTTGTGTTTACAGCAGCCGGTGAGCAATGAAGCATACTGTATATAACACTCGGTGTACTTGTGTTGTATACTTAAAGTATGGATCATATGCATAGTACCCGATATATTGAGTCCGGAGCTCTACTTTCACTTTACATATATTATGTACATGGATATATTTGTTGATTTAGTAAAACCCAATTAGGATCTGCATGTGCTTATATATATATATATATTACATTCATATAAGGACGAACATGTGTTGCTTATACATGTTGGAGCCTAGATTTAGGAACCATGTCCTATCCATAGATTATTGTAGCTCACCGTATGTGGCTACAACGCAGTCCTAGTACACTCACATGTCTATCTTAAGTCAAGTGTCTTGATTCTGCGGGATTATATTTAGGGCTGGTGCCCTTGGTTAGGATATATATGTATATATCTATATTTTGATTATTAGATTAGAGCCTACTCATTAGTGAGGCTTCCTTATCTAATTAAATCAGTCATATCAGTCCGTTCTTCGGATCTAGACCCGACCAGTGGCTTTTACTTGCCCCTCTCATGGTCGTGGCCTATCCTTTGATCTATTCATTAAGATTTTATCCATATATCTCTTGATTATAAGATCAGGACCTACTTTCTAGTAACGATTCCTGGCTTGTATCAATCCATTGTGTATATTAATCTCTCAGATCTAAACCTGGCTAGTGGCTTCTACTTGTCACACTCAGAGCTATGGCTTATTCCCTGACTCGGTGATGATAAATCTTACCTGTTTTATCCTTCAGATTCAAACCTCATTTATCCATTCTTTCGTTGTAGACTCATTTTGCGTTTGTATTACTCAAATGGTTGTTTGCTTTGTCTTAGATATGGTCGATAGCTCTTCTGCTGTCTCTATGACCATAGTCTATCATTATTGATCTTCTTGATCGTACATTCTTGTCGTCCATCCTCCAGATTCAGATCCGGTCTATGATCTACTTTTGTCATTTTATGACCGTGGTCTCTTCCCTGAGTTTCTGATCATCTTTGATCGTTAATGGAACATTTGATGTCGCCAATTATATCATTCTTGTGATTAATGGTTAAGTTCATCCTTATTCATTGTCTATTCCAAGTTATTCTCTATTCCCTAATTATCCCATTCTATTCTTTGTATTTAGGTCAAATCATGGCGAATAATATGTTGAAAGGCTGGATAAGCGAGACTATTAGGACTCTTCCACGAGAATCTTCGGAAAGGAATATGGCTGATAAGTTCATCTGTACCTTCAATCATTTGAGTGTATCTGATATAAATTGAAAGTTTCTCCAAGCAGCCGCTGGATTCTGGGATCCTAATCTTCATGTTTTTCGGTTTGGATCTTTCGAGCTTTGTCCTATATTCGAGGATTGGTGTGCTCTATTAGAACTCCCAACAGAGGGATTTTGGATACGATCTTCGAATATAGATTCCCCTCATTCTCTTTTTTGCAAGCTATTCAAAAATCAAACCGTTGATGCTCTTCCATGCTTAACGGATACATGTGTGCAAGTCCAAAACCTCATTACCCTTTTTTTCGAAAACGTCGATCCTACTAACTCCCGTTTTCAGAATTGTCGACGCAATGCTTTGATTTTTAGTGTCTTTGCGGGATATGTCATTCGGAAAAACCCTCGTGTTGCTCCGTTAACCTTGTTAACCGTGGTAGACCAAATTAGCGAAGGGAGGAACCCAATCCCTACCATGTTAGCAGAGACCTTCTTGGTACTAGATCTCATTGCTTCCCAAGAGATCAAAGACAATTTATGTGGGTGTGTCAAGTTGTTGTACGTCTGGCTTGGTGAAAAACTTCAAATTCTTCAGCGACAAAACCAAAATCCGTATACCCTGAAGAATTTTCATACATGGAAACCAATAGCCGATCGACCCCAGTCCATTGATGAATGGCGCAATTGGTTACAACATGTAGAGGAGAGCCAGTTTCGTTGGGTAAGTCATTCGTGTTTTCAAATTTTTACCAGCACTTACCCGCATCCGTTTGTTTACCTTATGGGTACCGAGAAATCTTCTTTTTATGCACCCATGCGATTTCTCCATCAGATTACGGGAATTCCATGTCCTCCCGGAATTATAGTCCCTCCTCTTTGTGAAGATCTCACTCCTGATCTCGTCCGATCCATTGTGGTTGCTTGGGGAAACAAAAATATAGAAAAGAGGTTCGGTTTATCTCGCAAAGTCCGACGTGGAGAAATATCGGAAGAGCCCGCAAGCAGAAGAGCTCGAATTGAGGAGCCTTGAAGATCCATATCATGTTTTGTTATTCTGCTTTCTGCATTTCCCGTTTTTGTCAGTTTGTTTATCCAGTTGTGATTAGAGATTAATATTTTTCATCAGTTGTAATCACAATTTGAATTTTAATAATGAAAGTGTGTTTCTATTTCTCTTGTTACTGTTTGATCAGAATAGTTTATCTCGATTATCAAAAATTTAATCTAGTGTTTATATTTTCATATCAGGATTCTTGATTGAGTAGCCATTGCTCCTAAGAAAATCCTCGTTTCAAAATCAACCTGGTCCCGTCAGTCCGCTGATTCCAGGCTGAGTCGATTTTCTTCCTCACCAATTTCTTTTACCTCCTCTGCATTACCTTTCTCTAATTTCCAGGAAATTCCTTCACCCGTCCAATTTGCACCTAAACCCGTGGTGGAAAATGGAAATAATGCCCTTGACACCAATGAAATGATGAAAGTTATCCTGGCGCAATTGGGCACCATCAATGAAGAGATTGCTCGCATGAAAGCTGATAGAAGTTCTACTTCTAGAGAGAATGCCCCCCAGCATCCTTCAGTTATACCTCCTCCGCCTCCTATGATGAGCCGACCAGCAGTGTTCGCTGTTGAGGATGACCTTGAGGATGAGCAGTATGAGGAAGAGAATTGTCTCCCTCATCTGGAGAGAGCCGATAAAGGCAGGGTGTTTGCAGACAGACTGGACAAGCTGGCCCAGGAGATGGAGAATATCAAATTCCAAGGTCCGAAAAAGCTGAACATGGCAGATTTCCTGATATATCCAGGAGTCACATTGCCTCCTAGATTTAAAGTACCGGACATGGATAAGTATGATGGGACAGGGTGTCCTAGAAGTCATCTGATGTCAGTGCTTCCGCTTTTACAGCAGCACAGTCTATCTCCGGAGTAGGTCGCTCTCTTGTTTCCCCGATCTTTGATCGGAGTGGCTAAGAAATGGTTCTTGAGCCTGAAATCTGAAGAGATCCGAACCCTAGAAGACATCGCCAATAGGTTCGTCGAGCAGTTCTCCATGGAGGAGGGGATCGACGTAACCAAAAGAGATTTGAAAGCATTGAAGCAGGGCCACAATGAAACCTTCACTTCCTTCATCCGCAGATGGAGAAGGAAAGCCGTGCAGATGACTCATCGTCTGCCAGATAAGGAGCAAATCAAAATTGTTGTGAAGAATTTGTCTCCACAATACTATCATCACATGGCCATCCAGTACTTTCTTGATTTCAATCATCTCATTAAGACGGGAAACCAAATAGAAGATGCATTGTCTAAGGGTTTGAGATCGAGAGTTCCTTCTGATTCAAGAGAAGGAAAAAGACCTATGGTTACACCTAAGGAGGTTCATAATATGAATACTGCTCCGCCAGCACGGAGAGTAAATTTTGGTGAAGATCGCCCGGAGAGAAAAGAGCCGAGACGATTTGACCCTTTGCCATATTCCTTGTCAGTGGCAGTAAAGAAACTGTTGAGGGACAAGAAGATCGAGCTGCTAGAGCCTAGGGAGGCTTTGAATCCTCTCCCGAGGTATTGGAGGAAGGATTATTTTTGTGAATATCATCAGAGTGTTGGACATCTGACTGATAGATGTATGGCCTTGAAACATAAGATACAAGACATGATCGAGGCAAAGAAAATTTCTGTTGAAGCTCCTAATGTTACTCGCAATCCATTGCCGACACATGCAACCCCTCCACCAAATGTTTATGCGATCCTTACAGAGAAAATCATTTTGGACCATTCTCGTATTTGTACTGTCATCTCTGAAGAGCCGTATGTTTTGAGGTGGGAAGAAGGGGACAGTGATACAGAAGATGAGAAGCCTTATGTACTATCTGCTCGAGATGGGGGATCTGCAAACTCGGCCGAATGTTCATATGTCCTCAAATATGAGGAAGAGAGCAAAGAAGAAGTCCCTTATGTTCTAAGATTAGAGGACGAGGATTTGTCACTCTTGAATGACCAGTGTGATGAGCTCCGTCACGTCACACGTGGTGGATGAGTCTTCAACCCAGCTGAGCTCAGGGTCGAGAATCCCGCTGAGGTTGCAAGAGGGGTTGACCATCAGAACCAAAAGCAGAAACAGAGTTTAGATGTTGAGGAGGACAATTTGTTGAAACAGTTGAAGAAGACGCAAGCCAATGTGTCCATATGGGGTTTACTGATGGCATCGCCGAAACACAGACAGGTTGTGCTTCGTGAGCTGAATTCGTCCCAAGTATCAGTTGAGATTACTCCTGACGAATTGGTCAGTTTAGTGGCGGCGACAAGAGCTTCCCAGGATATGTCTTTTACTGACGAAGACCTTCCTCCAGAAGGAAGAGACCATGTTCGCCCTCTCCGAATCACCATAATTTGCAACAAAAAGAGAGTGCCGGAAGTCTTGATAGATAATGGGTCAGCTTTGAACGTTTGCCCATTAAATACTGCCACTACCCTAGGGTTTGAACCAACATATTTCATACCATCTGAGCAGGGTATCTTAGCGTACGACGGCACTAGAAGGGATGTGTTCGGGATATTGGCCACTGAGATCGAAATTGGAGGAGAGACTTTTGAAGTCGAATTCCAAGTGCTCGATATCAAGACCTCTTTCTTTCTTCTCCTGGGCCGACCTTGGTTGCATAAGGTCGGAGTTATTCCTTCAACGTTGCATCAGAAACTGAAGTTTGTCCGGAATAGCAGAGTGATTACAGTACGAGGAGATCCAGAGCCTGAAATTGGGCAGATGACTGCCGAATCAGTTGGTGAAAGTGCCAAAGATGTCAGCTTGACAGGATTCTCACTAGAGGTCTCTACTATTACTATGGGGGAGGCCATGAATGAGGAGATCATGTTCTTAACAAGTACCAATGTTAGTGTCGCAAGGATGATGCGACAGTTTGGTTATATTCCGGGAGCTGGCCTGGGAAGAAACCTGCAAGGCCTGACTGAGTGGCCATTAATGAAGGCAATAAATGGATTATTCGGATTAGGGTATCAGCCTACTCGAAAAGAAGTCCAAGAGATGAAAGCATACATGTTGAAATGGGCTGATTGCCGCCGCTGGGGTTTAGAATTTCCTATGGGTCCGTTCAGCATGATCATGAATGGCAAATTCAGAAAGGAAGGGCTGATTGTCCATTTTACGGTTTTTCTGAGCCTTGGTATGATGAGACTGGGAAGAAACTGCCGGGTCTAGAGATTTTCTTTGCAGATGAATTGCCGAAGAACTTTTTTTTTGAACAGATTGCAGAGGCAGCTGAATCAGAGAAGCAAGACTCAGACTGGATTGAGAGTTTTGAATCAGAACCCCTAGACTCTTTGTTCCAAGTGGATGCACCAGTCATTGCGATGATTGGAAGAGACACGCCCTTCATTAACCCCGGAAACTCCATCACCCCAGCTGAGGGACCTCTGGATAACTAGACCTCACAGGTTATACCCCAAGTATTCTTTCAGTATAGTCCAGTCCCTTCAAAAGAGTCAGTCATTTCAAAATTGGTGTCAGTTTCTGAGTCCGTCCCAGAGTCTGTCGTTTCTAACTTTTCTTTTGATGCAGGTACTGTAGAGGTCGGTTCTACTCTTGGAGTGGGTGACGAGTCTGTCCCTGGTGGCGTCAAGTTCAAGTCTGAGGATGTCTCCATTGATGTTTCGTCTGTACATATTCCCTATTGTGTCGATACTGATGTCGACTTATTTTTTCATTCTGTTTCAGGGTCTGTAAAGCCTGCTGTGGGCTATTTTACTGATGTAATCATTGATTCTAATGAAATAAAAGGCTCATTTGCTTATATTCCTGTACTTGTCTCTTCTACTGATTCTGCTTCTAAACCTGATCAAGTAACTAATAATAACAATCAAGACTCCCCCTCTAATGAGGAAGCCGACGAAACTCCCCTTGAAATCAAACATATGATTCAACAAGAGGAGAGTCGCCGAGCTAAACCACTCGAAGAGGAAATTGAAACCGTAAATATAGGTGATGAAACCTTAATTCGGGAGATACGGATTGGCAAAATTTTATATCCTGAGGAGTGCGAAGAATTAATCGCCTTACTAAAAGAGTTTAAGGAGGTTTTTGCTTGGTCTTACGACGACATGCCAGGATTGAGTGAGGACATTGTCCAACACAAATTAACTCTAATCCCTGGCATCAAGCCGAAGAAGCAAAAACTCCGAAAACTTAAAACAGAATGGGAGTTGAAAGTTCATGATGAGGTTAAGAAACTGCTTGAAGTGAAATTCATCGAGGTAGTTGAGTACCCTGAATGGCTTGCAAATATTGTACCGGTGCCTAAGAAGGACGGGAAAGTCAGGATGTGTGTCGATTTCAGAGATATGAACAAGGCAAGTCCAAAAGATGATTTTCCGCTTCCGAACATTAATCTCCTGGTTGATAATACAGCTGGTCATGCACTCTTATCCTTTATGGATGGTTTCTCAGGGTATAACCAAATCAAAATGGTGCCTGAGGATATGATGAAGACGGCATTTATCACTCAGTGGGGGACATACTGGTACAGAGTGATGCCGTTTGGTCTCAAGAATGCTGGAGCCACTTATCAGAGAGCTGCGACTACTCTTCTTCATGACATGATTCATAAGGAGGTCGAGGTCTATGTAGATGACATGATTGTCAAGGGCAAGACTCGGCCAGAGCATACAATCGCTTTGAGAAAGTTCTTCGAGCGAATCCGAAAGTTTCAACTTCGCTTGAACCCTAATAAATGTGTATTTGGGGTCACATCAGGAAAGTTGCTTGGATTTATGGTCAGCGAGAGAGGAATCGAAGTGGACCCTCAGAAGATCAAGGCTATCCAAGAAATGCAACCACCAAAGACAGAAAAGCAGATTCGTGGATTCCTTGGCAAAGTGCAATACTTGAGAAGATTCATATCTCATTTAACTATGACGTGTGAACCCATCTTCAAGTTATTGAAAAAGAATTCCTCCAAAAAATGGAATGAAGATTGTCAGGAAGCATTTGAAAAGGTCAAGCAGTGCTTGTCCTCGCCTCCTGTCCTGTCCCCAGTCATTCCTGGTCAACCATTATTGATGTATTTGTCCATCACGGATACAACAATGGGTTGTATGCTTGCTCAGCAGGATGCAGGATCTAAGAAAGAGAAGCCCATTTACTACATTAGCAAGAAAATGCTAGAGTATGAAATCAAATACACCGTTTTGGAAAAGACGTGTTTAGCATTGGTTTGGGCGACTCAAAGGCTTAGACATTACCTGTTATCGAATAAAATATTTCTGCTCTCACGGATGGATCCATTGAAGTATTTGTTAGAGAATCCCGCTCTTACTGGAAGGACAGCTAGATGCTTGCTATTGTTGTCTAAGTTTGACATCACTTATGTCACTCAGAAATCAATTAAGGGACGGGTCATCGCTGAGCAGTTGGCTGATGTTCCTGTTGAGGAGAATGTTTTTCTGAAGGCTGACTTTCCTGATGAAGAAATTATGGACATTGAAGAAGAGACTCCGAGTTCCAAGTGGCTTATGTACTTTGACGGAGCTATCAATAATCATGGTCAAGGAATAGGGGCAGTTTTGGTATCTCTAAAGAAGGAGTACATCCCGATATCCATCAAGTTGCAGTTTGAATGCACCAATAACATGGCCGAATATGAAGCATGCATCGCAGGACTTGAGGCAGCTTTGGCTTTGCGAATTCAAGACATCGATGTGTTCGGAGATTCAATCCTGATCATTTGTCAAATAAATGGGGATTGGAAAACAAAAGAGGCAAGGTTGATCTCGTATCACACTTATCTTGCATCTCTGGTCGGGAAGTTCAGGAATGTCACATTTACTCATCTGTCGAGAACAAGGAATCATTTTGCTGATGCTTTAGCCACTTTGGCGTCAATGTTAGACATTTCTGCGACAATGGAGGTTCAGCCTTTAGCTGTCAGATTGCAATGGGCTCCAACGCATGTGAATGCCATTGAGATATCTGCTAGATGTCCGGACGGAAAGCCGTGGTATACAAACATTAGAAATTTCATTTCAAGCAAGGGACATCCACCTGAGGCTTCCAGCAAAGAGAGGAAAACTCTTCAGAGGTTCGCTGCCAACTTCATCATCTGTGGTGAAGAATTGTACAGAAGGTCATTTGACGGAATACAGCTTTTGTGTGTTGATGAAGATCGGGCTGCAGAGCTCATAGAGCAAACACATGAAGGTATTTGTGGTCCTCACATGAACGGTAAAATGCTGTCAAGGAAAATCCTTAGACTTGGTTTCTATTGGCCCACAATGGAAGCAGACTGCTTCGCATTTGTGAAGAAATGTCGTAAATGCCAAGTCTATGCAAACCTTATTCATGTGCCTCCGTCAGAGCTGCACTCTATGACCTCGCCATGGCTATTCTCAGTATGGGGGATCGATATCATTGGTAAAGTCCATCCCAAATCGTCAAGTGGACACGAGTACATCTTGGTGGCCATTGACTATTTCACGAAATGGATAGAAGCTGCTTCATATGCTTCCATAACTTCCAATACGGTTGCAAAGTTTATCCGTGCACATATCATTTGCAGATATGGAATACCTCATGAGCTAATTTCTAACAATGGATCTCATTTCAAGAAAGAGGTAGTGCACTGATTGAGAAATTAAATAACCGCAAGTGCACGGATCGCGTGTAGATACGGGTCGAACTCAGGGAAGAGAAATCTAGTTGTAATCCTATTCTTGTACTGATTAGAATACTAGCTATGATATAATGTTGCATGGCATGGACTCAGGATTTCCGTGGACTTGACCTCGGAGCCAACACTATATATAAGCGTATATTCTATTCAATCTAAGAATCAAATTCAACTAAGATCTTTGTGATTTAAAATCCTAATTTAGGCAAAGTGTACCAAAGATTTAATGATTCTATTAAGTATCTATGAAATAAGAATAATCAGTTCTAATTAATGAGAGAAATCAGTTCTAATTAACAAACACATTAAAACTATTCTAATTAGAAAGTAAAAAAAACTAAAACCTGAATTTCAGAATCTGGAATTAAAAATAACGTTTAGTAAAACAGTCGTATCTCACTCATCAAAATTCGCATTTTAACCCAAGAGTACTCATTTCGAAGGATTTTGAAAGATCTACAACTTTTATGTTTATGATTTTTACTGATTCAGTCGTTTATCTGTCCAAAATTGGCTTCGAAAATTAACTAACAGCACTAAAACGGAAATAGTGGGACTTGAAATCAAACTTGAAACCTAGAATTAAAAGAAACCACTAAAACTAAGATTTGTTTAAGAGATAAAAGATAGATTAAAAACGTACTTAGGGTCTGGAATCCACCACGGGTTTGGAATTATATTATTAATCAAACCAATTTCTGTATTGGATAGTGTATTTGATAAATTTAGTCTATGGGGAATAAGATCTATTGATGTCATTGCCCATGAGTGTTTTATCAAATATACTACTCAATTTAAAGATATTATATAAGAAATTATATTTATTTATCGGCAATCACTTATACGACTGGGGAAAGCCAGTGGCATACGTGATTGGGATCCAACAAATACAAATCCTTACATAAGTTGTTATCTAAGCCACTGAATTTAATTAATCATCTTTCTCCTTCCCCATGGCTTCATCTAAACCCCAAGTAGATGGATTTAGTTATTCATGGAGAAGGGGAAAGAAACAAAGAAAATAGAGAGAATAGAGAAGAGAATTGTCATTAAGAACTTGAAAAGAAAAATCAAACACAAAGTATTTTCTCTTTTAATTAAAATTAAACAAAAATACAGTTAACTAGGATTGAAAGAAATAACAGAAATTAAAGAACACTTAGTCTTTTTCTCCTTCGAGCAACGGCCAACTTGTCCTTCTCCGTCTCTTGATGTCACCTTGGAGTGGAGCCTTGGATGGTTGATCCTTGGTTGAAGAGATAAAAACTTGAAAAAGAAAAAGAGAACAAGAATCCTAAGAGAGAGAGCTTGAGAGTGGTAGAGAGAATGAGTAGAGAATTGTATATAGGATGGAGAGAGAGGAGTAAGAAAGAAAGAAAAGCAAAAGCATAGAGAGAGAAAGCAAGGGTATGGGAGAGAGAGCTAGAGACAAAGAGAGAATAAAAAAAGAAAAAGAAAAAGAGATCAGAGAGCCAGGAAGAATAAAGGGCAAGAGACTATGTATTATGTCACCCACCTTCCACAAAATAACCCACGAAAGTTGCTTTCTAAAAGTCAGGAATAGATGAGAGAAACTTCCCATTTCATAAGCACAAAGAAAAAGTTGCCGAAATTCCAATTCAAGAGATATCAATATACCAAAAATATCTCGTCCTAAGATCCCTTTCTTATGCAGCCACATATCCCTTTTCGTTGGCTAGTGTCCTTTCTTTCTTTCTTCTTTTTAAATGCTAAAAATAGTTAGAGACATTCCAAATTGGGTGCAACACAAAATTGCCCAAACACTGAGAGACAATGAACGGTCATTCGGTAAGGAACTATCAAAAAAAATATCTCGTTGAGAATTTCCTTCTTTATATTAATTGCTTTTATCTGTCCAACTCCAACACAGATTTCCTAAAAGAAATTGATCCAAAAGCAAACCTTTTACTTAACCATTGATCTTTTATCTAAGAGATGAAACTTGTTCACCTAAAGTGGGCCCCACATTTGCATCTAGTAGCAATTAAAAAGTGCTAATTTCTAAAGAAAAACGTGAGCTGTTGTCTTTCCAAAACAAGTGCATGCTTTTATAATCCCATGTGGGTCCCTCATGTGTTGTCTGTGTTTGGAATATAGTATTAGAAACTACCATTTTCTAATCCAATAAAAACAGAAACGTGGGCTGCTTGTGTGTGAATTGGCAATTGCAAAAATCAATGGTTGGTGCTTTCCTTTTACCCCAAGTTTCCATAATCAGCCCTTGTATTGAATAAAACCAAAACCCCCAAGTGCGTAAAATTTTTGGCAACTCTTGTTTGTGGCAATTCTTTCTTCTTTTCTTCTCTTCGATTGTAGGTCCCACCAAATAAAACTTGCTTGCTTGTCCACTTCCATGTGGGTCCCACTATTATTATAACACCATATGGCAATTGCCAAAGTTGAGGGCTGCTGTGAATAGAGATGGAAACCAAGGCTGAAAACGTCCAAAACAACTTGCATGCATGCAGTTGTATATATCAAGGTGGGTCCCACGAATAGCCATGACTAGAAAAATTCAATTCGTATACTTTCTGTGATGATCCAACCGATCATATACCATATACAGTGATTGCACCCCCAATAATTCCCTATGGGATCATCCAAACCGTTCATCTAAAAGTCCCCAAATTGGTATTCATTGGATAATCCAATCGTCAATTTGGTGGTCGCAATGTAAATTAATAACGGCCCTCAAATCATTTACATGGGCTGATTCCTAACCATCCACTGATTGATCTAAACCGCTTATGTGTTGGGACACAATATCAAGTGACCGCTCCATCTAAATCATTTCCATAAGCTAATATCAGCCCTTCATTCACTGGGGCCGTGGCGTAGACGGGTTGCGCACATTAAATTATGTCCATAGGGGGGCTTGAGATGATCTAAACGGTCCGTTTGGTGAGCCATCAAATGGATGATCCGAACCATTCGTCTTGTGGGCAAATTAGTTGTGGCCCCAATATTGGCATTGTGATAAATGTGTTGCGCTCTCATCTTCTTAGCTCCATATTCCGTAAAATTCGAGAATATCCATGAAACACCAAAAACACAGAAAATACCTTAGTAGTACCGCTTTAAATGATAAAATATGCATGTTTCCTATCACTACTATTCACACATAAATGTGTTCATCATGCACCTGTGCGAAAAATTCAAAATCAAGCATCACAAGTCATCTCCTTATAGACCGCAGACCAACGGGGCTGTAGAGGCAGCTAATAAAAACATCAAGGTCATAATCAACAAGATGACAGAGACTTATAAAGACTGGTCGAACAAGCTTCCTTTTGCTTTGTGGGCTTACAGAACATCGATCAGATCCTCTACAGGTGTAACTCCATACTCTCTAGTGTATGGAATGGAAGCAGTCCTCCCTGTTGAAGTGAGAATCCTGTCCCTAAGAGTTATGATGGAAGCGAATTTGCCAGAGTCTGAGTGGGCCAAAGCCAGACATCAGGAATTGCAGATGATTGATGAAAAGAGGTTGAGAGCCTTGTATCACATCCAAGGGTATCAGAGAAGAATCGAAAGGGCATTTAACAAGAAAGTCAAGGTTCGAGAATTGAAGCCAGGAGATCTCGTCTTGAAGTCCTACCGGGCACCGGTGTTTGATCCCAGAGGAAAGTTCAGACCAAACTGGTCTGGTCCTTACATTGTTGATGAAGTCCTGCCTGGAAAAGCCATAAGACTCCTCAATGAAAATGGAGAAAAATTAACAGAACCTACAAACCTGGACCAACTAAAAAAGTATTATGCTTAGATACACCAGGAGGCCGTCTTTGATCGATCAGAGCTCAAACGTCAACAACCTCAAAGTCAAAAACCATTTGTAAACACTTTAGGCCTAAATAAAAAAAAACAACCCTTCATTCTTTGATAAACTCAAACCAGGGGCATCTTTTATGACTTGCGTCATAAAAGATAATAACCTGAACTACGTCATGACCTGATCCCTCTCTACAGGGTACGTAGGTAGCCTGATCAATTCGGGTTCGGTCAAATCCTTCAAATCTTCAAAAAAAGAAAGAAACAAAACAAACCATCCTTGAAACCCCAAATGGGCAAACTACGTAGACCTGATTCCCATTTCTTTGGGGATACGTAGGCAGTCTGGAGGGCCAGATTCGGTCAAATACATGAAAACTTACCAAATGTGTAACCTGTTTGAACCCAAGCCTACCTAAAGTCCTTCTGGTGTACTTAAGCCCAGGTTTGTAGAGAAACAAAAATAAAAAATAAAAAAAAATGATGGAGTCTTAGACCTGCTAGACTGAAAACCCGTAAGGGCGGTCTAGGCAAAAGTTAGGGTCATTCACTCGCTAAGCTGAAAACCCGAAAGGGCAACTTAGGCAAAAATTAGGGTGCTGAGCCTGCTGGATGGAAAATCTGCAAGGGCAGACAGTCCAGGCAAAAATTAAGGCATGCGGTCCGCTAAATCGAAAAACCTGAAAAGGCGATTTGGTCATGGCAGTGACTTCATAAACTCCAAAGTCTGAGTTAAGCGCCAGCAGAAATTCTTCTGACACTCTCTAAGTTAGGGGGTTAAGACTAAGCAATCCAAAGGGATAATAACCATGATGGAAATACCAAAAAGAGGAATAAAACACCTTTAAATACGGTTTTCAAAAGATTCTAAGAGTGGTAGACTATACCATCTTAAAATACTTCTCAGACTAAGAAGCAGATTCAGTCTCTCTTCGAGTCTAAGTCATTGTGTCCATCAAAGTCTTCATTTGTGGGTAGTCCAAGTCTTTTCTCTGTCATGTTGAGGTTAAGCTTCAGAGTCATATGTGGGGAAGCCTGTGTAGTTTAATAACCCTCCCAAAGCTGGGGTAACAAGAAGCCAGAAGGCGAATGTGAAAAATGATGAATTTGTGTCTCCTCAAGGGTGATATACAGCAGAACGAAGTTCAAAAGATGGTAGATTTCCAAGTCCATCTGGCAAGTTTTCAAGTTCATCCGGAATGGCAAAGATCGTCAGAAATGACAAGCGATTGTTAGGCAGATACAGTTTGTTGTAAACCTGAAAGCTTTGTAATCCCAAATATTCGAGAAATGAAAGCATTTTAACCTTTTCCCTGTGTTTTGCTGTTTTATGAATTTGTCATGGAAGTATAATAATACTAGGGGCATCTTTTATGCCCTGAGCAATCAGGTCATAAAAGATATCAAATGAGCATTGTTTGAGATGGCTATTCTCAACAAATGAAGATAAGAGGAGCTTGAACACAGTCTTTGAATTCAACTCCTCAATCAAATTCCTTTGAAAGCCTGTCTCGACAATCCTTTGATAGTTTGTATCATCATTCCAATGAGAGTCATTCTCAATCATTTCGTTGAGGGTTTGCCTCTTTATCCCTAGCAGAGTTTTCCTCTTGCAAACGAAGTTTGTAATCAAATCAAGCATTTCACCTCGAGTGAAGAAACAAATTTCTCCCTGAGAGCATTTCACCCCGAGTGAAGAAACAATTTTCTCCCTGAGAGCATTCCACCCCGAGTGAAGAAACAATTTTCTCCCTGAGAGTATCCACCTCAAGTGAAAAGATAATTTTCTCCATGAGAGTATACACCCTGAGTGAAGAAACCAAATTATCTCAGAAAAAATCAAGACCCCTGAGGCAACCTTTCCATTCAAGACCCCTGAGGCATCTCTTTCCATTCAAGACCCCTGAGGCAACCTTTCCATTTCAAGACCCCTGAGGCATCCTGATGGCGTCTGGATCCGGGTCTGCGATCGCGCGGTCGGTAGAGGGCCTCCGCGGGGTCTGCAATCACAAACAAAAGGGGGCAGGGGGTCCGGGGTGGGTCCCGGACGACCACTTCGACACCCAAGTCAGATCCTTCGACCAGTCAATATAAAGAACAGCTAGAAAGGGAGGGGGTTTTGATCAGGGTTACCAGGGCCGGTGCGCGGGGACATTTCTGGGTGCATAAATGAGTGAGTCGGAGGGGACTAGCAGGGAGGACAGGATGGGATTCCTGGCCTCCTCTGTTGTTGCCTCGCCTCTTTTTCCGGTATTGCGGGGTGGAGGATGGGTGAATTCCCTGCTTTCAGGGGCAAAAAGAAAAAAAGGTCCCCTTCTTCTTCCTTTCCCTCCCCTTTTAAAGGGAGGTGTGCGGCCCTTTTCATCATTATGGAGGGAAAAACTTCCTTTGTAGGATTGGGCCGTCCCTCTGCCTCGCCGGCGCACGTGGCTTTGGCGGCCATTTCCTTCCCTAATTTGTGATGATGAGGCCTGGGTGGTGAGAGGGCGACATTTGTCATGAATGTGTGGTCTTTGCCGTTTTCCAACACCCTTCTTCATGATGGTTGGGCTCTGCTCGTGCATGGATGACACGTGGCGATATCTGGGAGCGTAGCCGTATTTTTGCCCCATCATAACTCCCCCTTACTCCTTTGGTCCATTGAATGGGCCAAGGGAGTAATGTTTTGTTCGAGCTAAGTCATGATGAGGATATTTACGAGGGCTCCGGGGTGCGAGGAGACGTGCCGTTTTATCCGGCGGCTGTCCTTGGGAAGCGGCAGCGTCGTTAGGAAGGCTGCGTTGTCTCGAGGCACCAGGATTTCTTTCCCGAGTTTAAAGGAGGGGAATTACCCTGGTGCCTTTTTGTGGCTCTTCGTCGCTCTTCTTCTTTCCTTTGCGGTAGGGGTTCTTTTCGTAGATTCTTCAGCAACATGTCTGGCTCTTCTTCACGAGTTAGGGGCAAGGCCTGTTTCCTCCAGGAGTCGTCGAGCGACCCTGACTTGTCTTCCGATCCGGGGGAGGATCTCGTGGCTCGTCGGAAGAAGGCTAAGAGGGGCCCGGGCGCTTCCTCGGGCTTCCCCCCCTTCGCCTTTCTTCCCTGCCTAGGAAGGATAGATTGTCCAGGTCCCGCGTTGCCCGGGAGTGGTCGTTTTTCTCTCGAGCCTATCGTCAGGGAACGAAACTGGGTGGACGTGTTTCGAAGATGGGTCAGGAGATCGAGGACTTGAAGCGGGAGAACGAGGTTCTGCAGAAGAAAGTTCATCTTCTCAACGAGCAGCTGTTGGAATACGAGGTGGACCCCCTGCTGGAGACCTCTTGGGAGGAGGAGGGGAACTCCTCTGGAGAGGAGTCGTTCTCCGATTAAGCTTTGGCTTTCTATGTTTTCCTGCGTGTCTATCCCCTTCTCTGGCGGGGATTTCTGAGGCCTGCGTGCCCTGTGCTGTTTTTTTTTGTTTCCCTTTATTTTTGTAGGCCTATGGGCCAGGAGGATGTCAATGGGTAGTTTATGTGTATTTGGGCCGTATCTCTTAATGTTGTTCTTGGCTTGTGATGGAGAATCTCTGTGTTTGCAAGGATTTGCGATGCTCCGACCCTTCCGTGCGCTCTCTTCTTTTTTTTTTTTTTTTTTTTGGGCCCGAACCTGCGTGGGGTCGGGATAGCGAAGCGTGTCGAATTCGTATGATCTTGCCCTTTACCCTCTACTTCCTTTATGAAGGTTAGGCTTTATGTAGATATGGGGGCGACGCGTGGCGTGCTTCGGTGATAGCGAAGCGTGTCGAATTCGTATGATCTTGCCCTTTACCCTCTACTTCCTTTATGAAGGTTAGGCTTTATGTAGATCTGGGGGCGACGCGTGGCGTGCTTCGGTGATAGCGCCGTCTTTGTATGCTATCGTGATATGACCTTTAGTCCATTGATTGGCCTCGGGGAGCGGGCCCGTTGGCATAGTTAAAGGATAATGTGGTGGAGGCGTTTATGGGAGCATTGGGGTGCAAGCGGATATTCTGCTCCGTCCGGCGGCTCCTTCCCGAGGCGCCGCTTGGTTATTCAGTAGGAAACGAACACGCGGGTAGTAAGTGCTTCATTTTTCCACACCGGGGTTTCCTATAAGGGTTCTATAAGGGGTGAGCTTTCCTGAAGTCAGGAAGATCGCCCTTTGTTTCTTCTTTGCCTTTTTGATTTCTTCCGGCCTTTCTTCAGGCTTGACCGAGATGTCGTCGCCTTTCTAGGGTCTCTTTGTGAGCGGCGATCGTAGGTCTGATCGCGACGGGAGTCGTCCGAATAACCCGGAGGCAAACTCTAGCGGGCTGGGGCCTCAGCGAGGGGTTCCGGAGGGGGACATGGATCATCCTCCTCCCCCGCACGAGAGGGAGTCTCATGAAGCGTTTATTCACCGCAACCGTTCCTTCTTTTCCTGCGTCCATCGTAGGGGAATGGAGGTTTTTAGCCGGATGAGGGACATGGATCGGGAGATTGCTGCTTTGCGCGCGGAGAAGGATCTGTTGAGGAACCGGGTGCGTTGGTTGAATGACCAGGCCCGTTTTGCTGGGAATCGGCGTTGGGGAAGCTCTTCGGACGGGGAACAGAGTGATAGGGAGCTTTCTGATGCGGAAAACTCTTTCAGCGGCCAGTCCCTCTGAGCTGATTGCGGTGGGATTTCGGAATTTTTGGAGGAAGCCTCTTGTCTTTGCGCTTTCTTTTTTTGTCTTAGGGGTCTTGGGGGCTTCGGGCCTGCGTGCCTATTGTCCTTACTCCCCCTTTTTGCAGGCCTTTGGGCCAGGAGGAAGTGGTTTATGAATGGCGCCTTTCTTTTTCCTGTTTCTGATGTGTGTTTTCTCCTTACGTGTTTGCTTTTCTTTTGCATGCTTGCTTTCTCGAGCGTTTCTGAGCCCTTGTCGCTGCGTTCGATATTTTTGGCCCGGTGGTATTTTGTATGGGGTATCTAGTCGTACCTTTATGACGGGTTCCAAGCTCTTTGCCATCGAACGTGGTTTTTTTCCACCTTGTGGAGGTGTATGCCGGGCCCTTGTGACGGGGTCCGAGCCCTTTCTTTATGAACGCAGTTTTTTCCATCTGGTGGAGGTGTATGGATGGCTTGCTGGGGAAGTTATGTCGTGGGTAGGGGTAGAGACGTCCTTTCCGTATGGTGCTTCGACTTACGGCGGTTCCCTTGGGTTTCTCAATCGGCGCCACGTGTGCACGTCCCATCGACTTAGAAAGGGCGGGAGATCGAACGACAGGTGTCAAAACCCTAGCCCTTTTTAAAGCCTTTTTAAGGGTTTCATTTTTTACTGTATTCCTTCGTCTTCCTCGATTAGAATGGGTTTTTCTCCGCGGCGATTCTTCTTCGTGTTGCTTGTCGTCCACGCTTCGTTCGGTGAGTTCTGTGTCTTTGTTTCATAGCTTACGATGTCTGTTGCGACTGTGCCTCAGAGCCCCTCTTCCGCGTCGGTAGAGGTGGTGGAGAGGGCTCCGGTGAGAAAGAGGAGGCGGTTGTCTGCAGGGGGTGGGGGCGGCGTCGCTGAAGATGTGCGGCAGCCCACAGAGTTGAGGGATAGTTCCCTGGCCTCCGGGTCGTCGGTGGGGGCCGCTACTTCGGAATCTCCGGCTCGAGTTTCTTATGCTCGTGGGGCGGAGATTGGGGACATTCGGCCTGGCGCCGTTATTCGTCTCGGCCGGGTGGCGTGTTTCAGGAATACTTTGGAAAAAGGGGCGGCGGAGAAAATTAGGAGGGAGTTCCATATCCCCGACGATTATGGGATTAGAGTCCCCTCCTTTGTAGAAGGGGTGTGTGAGGGTACCACGGAGGAAGAGGTAGCTTTATACGTGGAAGCTTTCCGGGCGGGGGTTAGGTTTCCGCTCTTGGACATTATAATAGAGGCCCTCGAGTTTTACCAAGTGGCTCCTTCCCAACTGGCGCCTAATAGTTGGCGCACACTCCTGGCCTTTGTGGCCAAGGCGGGTCTTCATAAGGTTCAGCCCACCCTTCCGCTGCTCCGGGCCTGCGTTGCCCTCAGTCCGTTGGTGAAGGGGGAGGACAGCTGGCTTTATCTGACCCAGCGTCCTCAGGTGAAGATTGCAGCGAACTTGCCTTCGTCCATCAAGAAGTGGAAGGAGGAGTATGTGTTTGTTACCCCTCCATCGGGCGCTGGCTGGGATTTTCCTCGTTCTTGGAGGCGCTCCGTTGAGTGGCGGAGGAAGTCCCTTCCCGACGAGTCTGACTACAGCAAGTTTGACTTCGGGAAGCTCGCCTCTGGGGAGGCTATTGACGTCTCCGAGTTTAGGTGGGAGAGGAGCCTGAAGAGGTTTGGCTTGGTGGGAGCTGTGGAGAGGAGGGTCCGTTGCACGGGCGAGGGAACGGGGGAGAGTTCAGCCAGCTATCGTGGTGAGCCCCTCCCCTCTTCCTCTCTCTTTTTTTTTTCTTTGCTTTGAGCGATTGTTATTTTCTTGTTTTTTGCAGGAGAGATGTCTTCTTCTGGTGACGTTGGTAAGGGGAAGGAGGTTGCGGCGGTGACAACGGGCTTGTCGAGCCGTAAGAAAATTCCTTCTGACTTTATGGCCGCGGCCAGGCTAGGTCGGTCGCAAGCGAGGCTCGCAACATCTATGCCTTCCAGCCCCTCTGGTCGAGCGGTTGGAGAGAAGGGGCCGGTTAGTTCCTCACCCCCGGGGTCTGAGCATCCTGCCAAGAGGGTCGCCGGCCGCGTGGCGTGTCCTTCAATCTTTGCGGAGGACATGCCAAGTCGGATGGAGGGGACGGTAATGACCAAGCTTCTTCTGGAGCGGGCGGAGCTTCCCCCGCAGAGTTTCCAGGTGCGAGGGGAACTGTTTAAGCCTGGCTGGAGGATTGGTGTTGAGGACAGCGTTCTTGCGAATCCCCGGGTTGGGGTGGAGCTAGGGATGACAACTGCCCTTCCTTGTGACGAGGCTGAGCTGAAAGGCTACGATCGTAGGACCCTGGGGGCTCAGTATTTTCAATCAACTTCCTGCGTAAGTAACGGGTGGCCGGTTTTCTGATGGTATTTTTTCTCTCCTCGCTGTTTTCGGGATTGTTTGTTGGAAGTTTTCTGATAACTTACCTTTTGCAGTCCCAAAGTTATGCCAGGAGGATGGTGCAGTGCCTTCTTAAGGATGAGGCTGAGATAAGTGCTGCGGGGGAGCTAAACCGGCAGTTACGCGAGGAATTGGACAGAGCCCGGGCGGAGAGAGCGACCTTTGATGACACCGTTGCTCAACTCCGGGAAGATCTCCGGGTAACTGTGGAGGGGAGGAGCCATGCGTCAGACAAGTTGGCGCTGGCTCGGCGAACTCATGCCCGGGAATTGGCGAAGGCACAGGAGGAATGGCGCGACTCTGCGGAGTTTTTTAAGGCTGCGGCTGCGTTCAGCGTGGATATTGAGATTGATGCGTTTGCTGAATGCCGGCGGCGCGTTCAAGAGGTCGATCCTTCCTTCCCTCTCGATAAACTGATGCATGAGTCTGAGGTTGATCCTTTGCCGGTACAGGCGGAAGTGGTGGAGCCGGTAGGAGAGGAGGTGGCCGCCCCGGTGGATCGCGTAGTTGCCGAGACTTCCGAGGGGGCCCAGTGATGTTGTGAATGCCTCGGGGGGCTTGCTCTTTTCTTTTAATGTTCCTGGTTATTTGGTCTGTAATAACTTTTGAACTACCTATTTTTTTGTTTGGTATGTAACCGTATTGACATCTCTGCATATATACGATGCGCCGCAAGGTTTTCGAATGTTCATCAGGCTTTTGCGAATTTTGTTGGTGAGGGTATTCTTAGTGCACCCCGTAGGGCGTCTGTTTATGGGAGGACTATCTTCCCCTCGAATGATCAGTTCGGGGTTAATGGGTCCCGCCTGCCCTTAAAGGGGGAGGTCTTTTTTTTTTTTATGGGGAGCGTTTTAGGGTATTCTCGGGGGGATCGGCCCCGATGTTACCTTTGTCTCACTCCCTGTTTTCTTTCGGGTCCCTCATTTATCGCGGGCCAGAAAGTGGAGATGTACGCTGCTTTTGTAGAAGTGCTTTTCCATTAATTTGTTGACGACAATACATCTTTGCTTCTAGAACACAAAAAAGGAAACCAAAACACTTGTCATATTTTTAAAAGAAAGACACGGAACTTACCCTGTCGTTTTACTGATAGAACTTTCGGAGGTTGTCCATGCTCCAACTGCGAGGGACCGGGGTCCCATCGAGGCGTTCTAGTTGGTAGGCCCCGGGTCGAAGTGCTCGAACGACTTTGTACGGTCCTTCCCATTTGGGTGCGAGCTTAAGATTCAGGTCGGTGGTGGCATGCTTTAGTGTGGCGACCGCTATCTGGACGTCCATGTTGGAGAGTTGGGCCAATTCGGCGTTGAACTTCAACATGAAGTCTCTTAGGGTCTCGTTTCTGCCTTGGCGGAGGGCTAGGAGGACGTCCGCAGGATCATGGCGGAGGCGGTTGTTGGCGAACCTTGTGCTGAACTTTCGCCCGAATTCGTGGAAGGATGCGATGGAGTCGGGCTCCAATCTCATGTACCAGTCGTTGGCGGTTTTTCTTAGTAGGGATGCAAAGGCTCTGCACATGAATCCATCCGACGCGCCTCGAAGCGTCATTACTCTCTTGAAAGTCTGGAGGAACTCGAGGGGGTCCGTGCTCCCGTCGTATAGACCGAAGCGGGAGAGGTCTATGCCTGCTTCTGCGGGGGTCTTTAAGACCTCTGAGGTGAACGGGGATGCCGTTTCCCTTTCCCACTCATCGAGGATGCCGTGGGCGTAGGGTTTTTTCATTTCTAGTTTTACCTCTCGAATTTGCCTTTGCAGGTCCGCTATTGGATCCAAGCTGGGCGGTTGTGCCGAGGTTGCAACTTCTTCTGCCCGAGCCAAGGGCGGTTCTCGGAGACGGGTATCTTGGACAGGGGGGCGCGGCTGTTAGTAACCTGTCTCCCGCTGCCTCGCTGGTGTCCCCCGGCTGCGTGGGGCAAGGGGCTATTTGTTGATGGGGACGGCGTTCTGCGAGTCGGCGCTCGCTTTCCCCGGGGATGTCGTTCCCCTGACTGTTCCTCGTTGCCTTCGTCGTAGGCTTCTGTCCGGTCCTGTGTCGTCCGGGGCTTTTCCGAAGTCGGAAGAGGCAAACGCTGGAGTAGTTCGTTGCGAAGTTCGTTGAACATCTCCATGGTGGGGACCATCTGCGGCGTGCTAGAGGAGGGTCGGGGTCGGTCCGAAGGCGGTGAGTTTCGCTCTTAGGAGCTTGAGGAGCTGGCTTGTGCGCGCTGGGCCTGACTCCTGGTTATTATCCCTGTTTCTGGCTGTTGGGTGTGGTTTCTCATCGCCATAAGGCGTTCAGTTACTCGACGAAATCCCACGGATGGCGCCAATATGATGGCGTCTGGATCCGGGTCTGCGATCGCGCGGTCGGTAGAGGGCCTCCGCGGGGTCTGCAATCACAAACAAAAGGGGGTCAGGGGGTCCGGGGTGGGTCCCGGACGACCACTTCGACACCCAAGTCAGATCCTTCGACCAGTCAATATAAAGAACAGCTAGAAAGGGAGGGGGTTTTGATCAGGGTTACCAGGGCCGGTGCGCGGGGACATTTCTGGGTGCATAAATGAGTGAGTCGGAGGGGACTAGCAGGGAGGGCAGGATGGGATTCCTGGCCTCCTCTGTTGTTGCCTCGCCTCTTTTTCCGGTATTGCGAGGTGGAGGATGGGTGAATTCCCTGCTTTCAGGGGCAAAAAGAAAAAAAGGTCCCCTTCTTCTTCCTTTCCCTCCCCTTTTAAAGGGAGGTGTGCGGCCCTTTTCATCATTATGGAGGGAAAAACTTCCTTTGCAGGATTGGGCCGTCCCTCTGCCTCGCCGGCGCGCGTGGCTTTGGCGGCCATTTCCTTCCCTAATTTGTGATGATGAGGCCTGGGTGGTGAGAGGGCGACATGTGTCATGAATGTGTGGTCTTTGCCGTTTTCCAACACCCTTCTTCATGATGGTTGGGCTCTGCTCGTGCATGGATGACACGTGGCGATATCTGGGAGCGTAGCCGTATTTGTGCCCCATCACATCTATTCCATTTCAAGACCCCTGAGGCATCCATTCCATTTCAAGACCCCTGAGGCAATCTTTCCATTTCAAGACCCCTGAGGCATCTCTTCCATTTCAAGACCCCTGAGGCATCTCTTCCGTTTACAACCCCTGAGGTATTTGATCCTTCCAAAAATCCAATATTCGCAAAATCATCTCCTTCATTCTTCTTTCTTTCCAATCAATTTTGGGCCAGTCAAAATGTGTTGTCTGTTCAGCTTTGACATTCGCGCGACAAGCACGCTTTCCCAAAGAGGGGCATCTGTAGACACCCCATTTTGACCATGCCCTGATCCCTCCAAGTTTGAGCAAAACCCCACCAAATCAATCAATTAGGATCCCAATCTTCATCCTAAGCTAGGTTAGAGTCCCATCTCGCTCCCCGCAAAATTTCGTCAAAATCCAAGCGCGTTTGCCTAGCGAACGGATCGAGCAAAGTCGTAGTACAAGTTCGCAGAAGGGGGGTGAATTATCCTCGAACGGTACCAAGCGGCTTCCGAATAGGACACGATTCAATCGTGCGCCTATCAATTTCCGCGCAACCGCGCGCTCATCAAATCTGGTGGTGCCAATATCCGCACTCATTTTCTCTTATAAATATCGGGTTTTTCTTATTTTAAAAAAAAAGAAAAAAATGGGTAGAGGAAGAGAGAGAAAACAGCTCCCGTTTTCTTAAATTTGATTTTTTTTCCTCCGATCAATCTCATCTTCTCCGGCAAGCTACGGTGAGCTCCGGCCGTTTTCTTTTTTCTTTTTCTTCTTCTTCTTCTTCTTCTTCTTCTTCTTTAGCTATATCTCCGTTCAAACCTTAACTTCATCCTCTACTTCTAGAAATCTTAGATCTACTTTTGAAACCTTTTCTTCTCCGACGATCTTTGATTTCTCCGGTGATTCTTCCGGCAAGCCTTCGATCAACTTCTTCTGTGTAATAATCTTGTTGTCTTGATCTTCCATTCAGCCTTAGAATCCTTAATCTTTTGCTAAAAAAAAAAAACTCATCTCCTCATCTCGTGCCTTAAATCTATCTAGATCCGGTCATTTTGTTGCAGATCTTTCTTCTTCATTTATTCCGATCAAGTCACATCGAATTGGTTGTGTTTTGCCTTAGATCTGACCTAATATGTGAAAAGAAAGGAGAATAAATTGGATCTCTGTTAGTTTTGATTGAAGAATCATAGCTAAAATTTAAAAAAAAAGGAAGAAGCAGAATAAAGGTGTGAAAGGTTCAGATCTATACTTATCTGCCGCAGATCTAGTCTTTTCTTTCGCTTTTGATGAGACAAGACAAGTTAAGGAGGAGGCGATTCATTTTCCTTTTATAAATTTCATTGAAAGTGGTATTTCTCTAGTTCTTATGGTTAATTTGATCCTCAGGATACTTTTTTTTATTTTTATTTGTTGATTCATATTATCTATCTGAAAATTGTCAATTAGATTTAAAATAGAATGAGTTTGGTTCCTTTTCTTCTTAAACTCATAGATCTGGCAATGACTAAGATCTATAGATCCTGTTAAATTTTTTTTTTTTTTGATTTGTGTCTCTGTTTTATTTTTTATGTCGAGATTTTCTCTGGAAAATTATAGGAATATTAAGTTTGATTGTTAAATACAATTTCTTTGATGATGTAATTACATTGATCTTTAATTCAGTATTTTTTGTTTTATTTTATTTTATTTTATTTTGATTCTATGAAATTGTTACGTTTTTTTTTAGGCACCTTGATATTTACACTTCATTGTTCTAATAGATCACTTCGCCAGTTTAACCTGTTTTTCTTCTAAAGATAGTCCAAGGTCATTCTTATCATGTAACAGCCCACTCTATTCTTGAGTCCTTTACCAAGAATACCTCATTTCCTGATCATGATTCATTCAATTCTATTTACAAATGGATAGATACATTATTTCATGTCTTTCTTATTCTCTGCTTTTCATTTTTCTTTAGAAAAGGAAGCTCATATTATAAAAATGTTGTGATGGCATATATTTAGTATTATTTCATTCAATTTATCTTGAATGTTTTAGAATAGTACATATAGAGTGTTAAATTATTTTATGAGAGTGGTTTCTGGATCAGATTTTAAACTATATTTTTTTTTTAATATTTTGATGTTTGAAAATCAAATTTCTTCACCTAAATGATTTTAAAATTAATTGTTAGGAAATAAATTTCTGTTGTGGACTTGTAAGAGGCTCAGTCAATTTATTATTATTATTATTGAATTTAGTGTAATAATGTTATCATTTTTTACTGTAACGTGGGTCATAGTTTGAAGTTAGATTAGGATTCTTAAATGATATTGGTTCTGTAATGCTGATAGCTTCGTATAAAGTTTTGTAGGGATCTTTTATTAGACATCATGTTATCAATATAACAGAGGTACCTTGTATTTCTCTCATTGGAGTCATTTTGGTTTATATGGCTTTATGCCGACAAGAAAAATATGACCACCTTCCAAAACATCTTTCTTGGCGCATTGTGGGGTATTTTTTTTATTCAGATTGTTTGACAACATCTTGGCAAACACATGGCTTCATTGTACAGTAGCTAATCTTCCTTGAATTATGCACTGAGGTTGTAGTATATATTTTAACAAAGTCAGTCTTGTAGTAGTTAAAACTATCTTTTCATAATGGTGTTAATCATAGTTATAGAGTCTAATTATGAGCACAGACATGCAATATGGACATGATACTTAGTTTACTTGGCATAATATAATGACAGTTGCAACATGAATATATTCGTTACTTTGGTTAGTGTAATCTTGTTTCATTGGTTAAATTGAACCTTATTCATAGTTTCTTTCATTCTAAGTGTGATTAATGCTCATTAAATTGGCTTTATTTACATATCTGCCCTATGTTGGAACATTGGTTTAGTTCATTTCAATGCACATATATCTGCCCTGTTTGAACAATGGTTAGGGCTCATTTCAATGCATATTTCTGCTCTGTTGCTGTCCCTGGTTCAATTCATTTTTATACACATTTCTGCACCGTGTCAGCATTAGCTCAGCTCATTTTCTGCACATTTCTCCCTGGTGTTGGCACTGGTTCAATTTATTTTTATACACATTTCTGCACCGTGTTAGCATTAGCTCAGCTCCTTTTCTGCATGTCTGTGTTGGCACTAGCTCAGCTCCTTTTCTGCATGTCTGTGTTGGCACTAGCTCAGCTCATTTTCTGCATGTTTCTTCACATTGCTGCCCTGTGTTAGCATTAGTTTGGTTCATTTTCTGCACGTTTACCCCTTGTACTGACACTGATTTAGCACATTGTTATTGTCCCTTGTGGATCATTGCTTAATGTCTAATCTTGCACATAACTGCTGCTTATTGGTCCTTTTCACAAACATATAACTGCTGTCCACTGATGATTCACTGTTTGTTGCCCACTATTTTATATAAGCTGCTGCCTAATGGTTTATTTCACGAGCACATAGTTGTTGTTCACTGATGATTCATTCTTTGCTGTCCATTTTCAAGTATAATTGTTGTCCCATTAGTTGATTAATTGTTGTTCATTCTTTGCTGTCCATTTTCAAGTATAATTGTTGTCCCATTAGTTGATTCATTGTTGCTCATTCTTTGCTGTCCATTTTCAAGTATAATTGTTGTCCCATTAGTTGATTCACAAACATAACTGATGGTCATTATTTTGTATAAAATGCTACTCATCGGAATGGTTCATAAACACATAGCTGATATTCATCGTTGATTAACTAATTGCTATCTATTATTGTGTATAACTGCTGCCTGTTGTATGGTTTTGAGTACTTAGAGCTTAGTTGCTGTCTATTATTTCACGCACTTGATGGCACTCATAAATGATCATATGGGTTTCATTTTTTTCTTTCATTTTAATATGCTAATTTCAGCATAGCTGTTGTCGATTATTTCCTGCATTTTATTTCTATAATTTGTAATGACCGAAGCATCATTCATTGGTTCGAGCACTTTAATGTCTTATATTTGATCCGAGCATACCTTCATGCTTAGTTTCTATGTGTAATGATTAGAGTGTTGGTGTCTGTTTCATTACTTGTAGGTTTTGGTTCCCTTCTTTGGGTTCTTTGAGTAACAAGAGAGAAAATAATCTAATTGATTGATTTACTGACCAAGCTTTCGCTTTATATCTGTTTTGTTATATTGAGAACCAAGAGTGAAGCATCTATTCTTGTTGGATTTTAGATCAAGGTATGGGTTTTGTGTCTAGATCTTAGAGCTTTTTATGGTTATTACACTTTCAAAAATCTTCTTCTTGGGCGATGAAGGCGCTAGCCTAAGCCCATCCATAGGGGACTCGCTTAGTCTAAGTAGCACTCCTCTCATTTTTTTTTTAAGACTTGCCCAGTCTCTTGTATCCCTTAAAACATAAAGTCATTTTCATTGCCAGGGCAGTGAAAGAGTCATCTAGAGCCCTTTTAGGGAGACAAGCTATGTCTCAGCATGAATTTCAAATCCTTTAGAGACAGGCTGTGTCTCATTAGAGAACCCACCCCTGTAAGAGAAAAGCTATTTCTCGTGTAGGAAAGAGTTACACCTTTTTGGAGACAAGCTTTGTCTCATTAACAAGTCTCATAACTCATAATCAAATCCTTTGGAGACAGGCTTTGTCTCATTGGCCCTGCTTATCATTTTGTTTTAGGAAACATGTCATGTCTCATTAGAGCCATTCTCAGAGTCATTAGCATAGGAGTCTGTCCTTAGTTAGAGAGTCAGTCTTTCTTTCAGGAGTCAGTCTTATCATCATAGGGGTTAGGATTCTTTCCAACCTCTTATCAGATCATGTGTTTTTCTATCCGCTCCTGCAAGGTATAGGATGTTGTCCAACCCTAGCAGAGTTGTTATTCTTTTCTTTCCCCCGCAAAGCATAGGATGCTGTCCAACCTTTGTGGGATATCAGGAGTTTGTCCTCCCCTTTTGATGATAGGATTCAATCCTCTTGTGTCAAAAACTCAAAACATTTCAAAAACCCTTAAAAATTCAAAAACATCTGAAAAAACTAAAAATCTCAAAAATCTTGAGTCGTTGAGAGTAGTTAGGAATTCTGTTCCGAACTACGTTGGCTTGATCCTCTTTCACGAGGTACGTAGTGCAGCTTGGGATCTTTATCCCAAGTCCAGCCAAACCTTTAAAAATAAACATTTCAAACATTCCCAAAAATACAAAAAACTTCAAAACCTTTTTCAAAAGGATCTTCCCCTAGAGTTAGGAGTTTGTCCTAGATATTTAGGGTGTTTTAGAGTTAGGAGTCGGTCCTGATTTGTATTGATATGGTGCGTCCTGTCGTGTGAGTGTCCCTAGAGTTAGGAGGCCTCGAGTCGATCGGTTAGACATTTAGTCGAACCGATGGCTAGATTAAGAAGCATATAGTCAGCCCATTGGTTTTCATTAGGTTGCACAGCCTAGATACACATAGGATGTAGGGCCCACCTGCATTAGCTTAAGGCTAAACAACTTGCATTAGTTAGGGCATATAGAGAGTCCTAAAATTTACAATTCACTTGAATTTAAGCAATCGTACAAAAAGCTTTAAAAATCAGTCGAGTCTAGTGGAATCGAGTCTAGAATAGCGGTTCTAGATGGTTAGGCATCGTAGTTTAGAATAGGGCATCGAACTACGTTGACTCCGATTCTTCCCGAGGCCGGGATACGTAGAGCAGCTGGGATGGACGGCCATCTTGGTCCGAGTCAGGTCGCATTAGAGTTAGGACTCATTTTTGTCCGGTCATGTATAGAATTGAATTGTGTTGTGTGTTTTGCTGTGTTTTCTTACTTTCATGTACAGATCCTATACCTTCACCTGTAGTATGCATGTGTTTGCACACCAGAATTCAGACACCAATTAGGTATGACACTCATAACCTAGTTATTCTTAGGCGACACTTCTTTCATTTCTTTTATGTGTGCTTATTATTCATCTCGGAGACATGCATGATTAGATAGACGTCTTCTCGCAGATATTCGTTCCCATTTCAGATGACTTTCGCCCAAGACTCTTCAAAATTAATAAACAAATGGCATAAGAGACCAGGTGCTAGCACTTGGGCAGACGAGGTGCTCTTCGGACCTTCCAAATTCGTAACCAGGCACGAACCCTCCTTTTTATCTCTGGTTATCCGTTGCAACAGAGCATGGTATGGGATCCTTGGCCCACTTCCTTGGATGGCGACTCTTCTTCGTTTAAGGTACGCCTCGAATCTGGGTTAGTTCCCGAATCGAAAGGTATCTCCCTTTGTATCGCCACTCATGCTGTGAGAGGCATTTTCTTTCGAGAGTTCCTTGGTAGAGCTCTCCATTCATGTGGATGATTCCTGAGACTGTTAGCGCGTGGGGCACGTCCCCCGCCGCCTCTCTCGGATCGGGGTCCACAGGCTGGCGACTCTGCTGGGGATTTCTTGGAACATTGCCTAACTCTGTTAAAATGCCATTTGTTACTAACTTTGAAGAACTTTGGGTTAAAATCATTATAAATGGGAATTTCATCGCTTAGAATCCAGGGGCACCAAATAGGTGTTTAAAACAAGGGATTCACACACTGCACAACATACATCATTTTGTTTTTTATTTTCTTTTATTGATTTTATTATTATTGGCTCCACGGGATAGATACAATGGGTGGCACATGGGATGTCATTACCCTGTTGGTGCTGTTGTATTTATTTCCAAGCTATGCGCCAGTGCTGCAGTCGTAAACACTCGGTGTACTTGTGTTTACAGCAGCCGGTGAGCAATGAAGCATACTGTATATAACACTCGGTGTACTTGTGTTGTATACTTAAAGTATGGATCATATGCATAGTACCCGATATATTGAGTCCGGAGCTCTACTTTCACTTTACATATATTATGTACATGGATATATTTGTTGATTTAGTAAAACCCAATTAGGATCTGCATGTGCTTATATATATATATATATTACATTCATATAAGGACGAACATGTGTTGCTTATACATGTTGGAGCCTAGATTTAGGAACCATGTCCTATCCATAGATTATTGTAGCTCACCGTATGTGGCTACAACGCAGTCCTAGTACACTCACATGTCTATCTTAAGTCAAGTGTCTTGATTCTGCGGGATTATATTTAGGGCTGGTGCCCTTGGTTAGGATATATATGTATATATCTATATTTTGATTATTAGATTAGAGCCTACTCATTAGTGAGGCTTCCTTATCTAATTAAATCAGTCATATCAGTCCGTTCTTCGGATCTAGACCCGACCAGTGGCTTTTACTTGCCCCTCTCATGGTCGTGGCCTATCCTTTGATCTATTCATTAAGATTTTATCCATATATCTCTTGATTATAAGATCAGGACCTACTTTCTAGTAACGATTCCTGGCTTGTATCAATCCATTGTGTATATTCATCTCTCAGATCTAAACCTGGCTAGTGGCTTCTACTTGTCACACTCATAGCTATGGCTTATTCCCTGACTCGGTGATGATAAATCTTACCTGTTTTATCCTTCAGATTCAAACCTCATTTATCCATTCTTTCGTTGTAGACTCATTTTGCGTATGTATTACTCAAATGGTTGTTTGCTTTGTCTTAGATATGGTCGATAGCTCTTCTGCTGTCTCTATGACCATAGTCTATCATTATTGATCTTCTTGATCGTACATTCTTGTCGTCCATCCTCCAGATTCAGATCCGGTCTATGATCTACTTTTGTCATTTTATGACCGTGGTCTCTTCCCTGAGTTTCTGATCATCTTTGATCGTTAATGGAACATTTGATGTCGCCAATTATATCATTCTTGTGATTAATGGTTAAGTTCATCCTTATTCATTGTCTATTCCAAGTTATTCTCTATTCCCTAATTATCCCATTCTATTCTTTGTATTTAGGTCAAATCATGGCGAATAATATGTTGAAAGGCTGGATAAGCGAGACTATTAGGACTCTTCCACGAGAATCTTCGGAAAGGAATATGGCTGATAAGTTCATCTGTACCTTCAATCATTTGAGTGTATCTGATATAAATTGAAAGTTTCTCCAAGCAGCCGCTGGATTCTGGGATCCTAATCTTCATGTTTTTCGGTTTGGATCTTTCGAGCTTTGTCCTATATTCGAGGATTGGTGTGCTCTATTAGAACTCCCAACAGAGGGATTTTGGATACGATCTTCGAATATAGATTCCCCTCATTCTCTTTTTTGCAAGCTATTCAAAAATCAAACCGTTGATGCTCTTCCATGCTTAACGGATACATGTGTGCAAGTCCAAAACCTCATTACCCTTTTTTCCGAAAACGTCGATCCTACTAACTCCCGTTTTTAGAATTGTCGACGCAATGCTTTGATTTTTAGTGTCTTTGCGCGATATGTCATTCGGAAAAACCCTCGTGTTGCTCCGTTAACCTTGTTAACCGTGGTAGACCAAATTAACGAAGGGAGGAACCCAATCCCTACCATGTTAGCAGAGACCTTCTTGGTACTAGATCGCATTGCTTCCCAAGAGATCAAAGACAATTTATGTGGGTGTGTCAAGTTGTTGTACGTCTGGCTTGGTGAAAAACTTCAAATTCTTCAGCGACAAAACCAAAATCCGTATACCCTGAAGAATTTTCATACATGGAAACCAATAGCCGATCGACCCCAGTCCATTGATGAATGGCGCAATTGGTTACAACATGTAGAGGAGAGCCAGTTTCGTTGGGTAAGTCATTCGTGTTTTCAAATTTTTACCAGCACTTACCCGCATCCGTTTGTTTACCTTATGGGTACCGAGAAATCTTCTTTTTATGCACCCATGCGATTTCTCCATCAGATTACGGGAATTCCATGTCCTCCCGGAATTATAGTCCCTCCTCTTTGTGAAGATCTCACTCCTGATCTCGTCCGATCCATTGTGGTTGCTTGGGGAAACAAAAATATAGAAAAGAGGTTCGGTTTATCTCGCAAAGTCCGACGTGGAGAAATATCGGAAGAGCCCGCAAGCAGAAGAGCTCGAATTGAGGAGCCTTGAAGATCCATATCATGTTTTGTTATTCTGCTTTCTGCATTTCCCGTTTTTGTCAGTTTGTTTATCCAGTTGTGATTAGAGATTAATATTTTTCATCAGTTGTAATCACAATTTGAATTTTAATAATGAAAGTGTGTTTCTATTTCTCTTGTTACTGTTTGATCAGAATAGTTTATCTCGATTATCAAAAATTTAATCTAGTGTTTATATTTTCATATCAGGATTCTTGATTGAGTAGCCATTGCTCCTAAGAAAATCCTCGTTTCAAAATCAACCTCGTCCCGTCAGTCCGCTGATTCCAGGCTGAGTCGATTTTCTTCCTCACCAATTTCTTTTACCTCCTCTGCATTACCTTTCTCTAATTTCCAGGAAATTCCTTCACCCGTCCAATTTGCACCTAAACCCGTGGTGGAAAATGGAAATAATGCCCTTGACACCAATGAAATGATGAAAGTTATCCTGGCGCAATTGGGCACCATCAATGAAGAGATTGCTCGCATGAAAGCTGATAGAAGTTCTACTTCTAGAGAGAATGCCCCCCAGCATCCTTCAGTTATACCTCCTCCGCCTCCTATGATGAGCCGACCAGCAGTGTTCGCTGTTGAGGATGACCTTGAGGATGAGCAGTATGAGGAAGAGAATTGTCTCCCTCATCTGGAGAGAGCCGATAAAGGCAGGGTGTTTGCAGACAGACTGGACAAGCTGGCCCAGGAGATGGAGAATATCAAATTCCAAGGTCTGAAAAAGCTGAACATGGAAGATTTCCTGATATATCCAGGAGTCACATTGCCTCCTAGATTTAAAGTACCGGACATGGATAAGTATGATGGGATAGGGTGTCCTAGAAGTCATCTGATGTCAGTGCTTCCGCTTTTACAGCAGCACGGTCTATCTCCGGAGTAGGTCGCTCTCTTGTTTCCCCGATCTTTGATCGGAGTGGCTAAGAAATGGTTCTTGAGCCTGAAATCTGAAGAGATCCGAACCCTAGAAGACATCGCCAATAGGTTCGTCGAGCAGTTCTCCATGGAGGAGGGGATCGACGTAACCAAAAGAGATTTGAAAGCATTGAAGCAGGGCCACAATGAAACCTTCACTTCTTTCATCCGCAGATGGAGAAGGAAAGCCGTGCAGATGACTCATCGTCTGCCAGATAAGGAGCAAATCAAAATTGTTGTGAAGAATTTGTCTCCACAATACTATCATCACATGGCCATCCAGTACTTTCTTGATTTCAATCATCTCATTAAGACGGGAAACCAAATAGAAGATGCATTGTCTAAGGGTTTGAGATCGAGAGTTCCTTCTGATTCAAGAGAAGGAAAAAGACCTATGGTTACACCTAAGGAGGTTCATAATATGAATACTGCTCCGCCAGCACGGAGAGTAAATTTTGGTGAAGGTTGCCTGGAGAGAAAAGAGCCGAGACGATTTGACCCTTTGCCATATTCCTTGTTAGTGGCATTAAAGAAACTGTTGAGGGACAAGAAGATCGAGCTGCTAGAGCCTAGGGAGGCTCCGAATCCTCTCCCGAGGTATTGGAGGAAGGATTATTTTTGTGAATATCATCAGAGTGTTGGACATCTGACTGATAGATGTATGGCCTTGAAACATAAGATACAAGACATGATCGAGGCAAAGAAAATTTCTGTTGAAGCTCCTAATGTTACTCGCAATCCATTGCCGACACATGCAACCCCTCCACCAAATGTTTATGCGATCCTTACAGAGAAAATCATTTTGGACCATTCTCGTATTTGTACTGTCATCTCTGAAGAGCCGTATGTTTTGAGGTGGGAAGAAGGAGACAGTGATACAGAAGATGAGAAGCCTTATGTACTATCTGCTCGAGATGGGGGATCTGCAAACTCGGCCGAATGTTCATATGTCCTCAAATATGAGGAAGAGAGCAAAGAAGAAGTCCCTTATGTTCTAAGATTAGAGGACGAGGATTTGTCACTCTTGAATGACCAGTGTGATGAGCTCCGTCACGTCACACGTGGTGGATGAGTCTTCAACCCAGCTGAGCTCAGGGTCGAGAATCCCGCTGAGGTTGCAAGAGGGGTTGACCATCAGAACCAAAAGCAGAAACAGAGTTTAGATGTTGAGGAGGACAATTTGTTGAAACAGTTGAAGAAGACGCAAGCCAATGTGTCCATATGGGGTTTACTGATGGCATCGCCGAAACACAGACAGGTTGTGCTTCGTGAGCTGAATTCGTCCCAAGTATCAGTTGAGATTACTCCTGACGAATTGGTCAGTTTAGTGGCGGCGACAAGAGCTTCCCAGGATATGTCTTTTACTGACGAAGACCTTCCTCCAGAAGGAAGAGACCATGTTCGCCCTCTCCGAATCACCATAATTTGCAACAAAAAGAGAGTGCCGGAAGTCTTGATAGATAATGGGTCAGCTTTGAACGTTTGCCCATTAAATACTGCCACTACCCTAGGGTTTGAACCAACAGATTTCATACCATCTGAGCAGGGTATCTTAGCGTACGACGGCACTAGAAGGGATGTGTTCGGGATATTGGCCACTGAGATCGAAATTGGAGGAGAGACTTTTGAAGTCGAATTCCAAGTGCTCGATATCAAGACCTCTTTCTTTCTTCTCCTGGGCCGACCTTGGTTGCATAAGGTCGGAGTTATTCCTTCAACGTTGCATCAGAAACTGAAGTTTGTCCGGAATAGCAGAGTGATTACAGTACGAGGAGATCCAGAGCCTGAAATTGGGCAGCTAACTGCCGAATCAGTTGGTGAAAGTGCCAAAGATGTCAGCTTGACAGGATTCTCACTAGAGGTCTCTACTATTACTATGGGGGAGGCCATGAATGAGGAGATCATGTTCTTAACAAGTACCAATGTTAGTGTCGCAAGGATGATGCGACGGTTTGGTTATATTCCGGGAGCTGGCCTGGGAAGAAACCTGCAAGGCCTGACTGAGTGGCCATTAATGAAGGCAATAAATGGATTATTCGGATTAGGGTATCAGCCTACTCGAAAAGAAGTCCAAGAGATGAAAGCATACATGTTGAAATGGGGTGATTGCCGCCGCCGGGGTTTAGAATTTCCTATGGGTCCGTTCAGCATGATCATGAATGGCAAATTCAGAAAGGAAGGGTTGATTGTCCATTTTACGGTTTTTCTGAGCCTTGGTATGATGAGACTGGGAAGAAACTGCCGGGTCTAGAGATTTTCTTTGCAGATGAATTGCCGAAGAACTTTTTTTTTGAACAGATTGCAGAGGCAGCTGAATCAGAGAAGCAAGACTCAGACTGGATTGAGAGTTTTGAATCAGAACCCCTAGACTCTTTGTTCCAAGTGGATGCACCAGTCATTGCGATGATTGGAAGAGACACGCCCTTCATTAACCCCGGAAACTCCATCACCCCAGCTGAGGGACCTCTGGATAACTAGACCTCACAGGTTATACCCCAAGTATTCTTTCAGTATAGTCCAGTCCCTTCAAAAGAGTCAGTCATTTCAAAATTGGTGTCAGTTTCTGAGTCCGTCCCAGAGTCTGTCGTTTCTAACTTTTCTTTTGATGCAGGTACTGTAGAGGTCGGTTCTACTCTTGGAGTGGGTGACGAGTCTGTCCCTGGTGGCGTCAAGTTCAAGTCTGAGGATGTCTCCATTGATGTTTCGTCTGTACATATTCCCTATTGTGTCGATACTGATGTCGACTTATTTTTTCATTCTGTTTCAGGGTCTGTAAAGCCTGCTGTGGGCTATTTTACTGATGTAATCATTGATTCTAATGAAATAAAAGACTCATTTGCTTATATTCCTGTACTTGTCTCTTCTACTGATTCTGCTTCTAAACTTGATCAAGTAACTAATAATAACAATCAAGACTCCCCCTCTAATGAGGAAGCCGACGAAACTCCCCTTGAAATCAAACATATGATTCAACAAGAGGAGAGTCGCCGAGCTAAACCACTCGAAGAGGAAATTGAAACCGTAAATATAGGTGATGAAACCTTAATTCGGGAGATACGGATTGGCAAAATTTTATATCCTGAGGAGTGCGAAGAATTAATCGCCTTACTAAAAGAGTTTAAGGAGGTTTTTGCTTGGTCTTACGACGACATGCCAGGATTGAGTGAGGACATTGTCCAACACAAATTAACTCTAATCCCTGGCATCAAGCCGAAGAAGCAAAAACTCTGAAAACTTAAAACAGAATGGGAGTTGAAAGTTCATGATGAGGTTAAGAAACTGGTCGAAGTGAAATTCATCGAGGTAGTTGAGTACCCTGAATGGCTTGCAAATATTGTACCGGTGCCTAAGAAGGATGGGAAAGTCAGGATGTGTGTCGATTTCAGAGATCTGAACAAGGCAAGTCCAAAAGATGATTTTCCGCTTCCGAACATTGATCTCCTGGTTGATAATACAGCTGGTCATGCACTCTTATCCTTTATGGATGGTTTCTCAGGGTATAACCAAATCAAAATGGTGCCTGAGGATATGATGAAGACGGCATTTATCACTCAGTGGGGGACATACTGCTACAGAGTGATGCCGTTTGGTCTCAAGAATGCTGGAGCCACTTATCAGAGAGCTGCGACTACTCTTCTTCATGACATGATTCATAAGGAGGTCGAGGTCTATGTAGATGACATGATTGTCAAGGGCAAGACTCGGCCAGAGCATACAATCGCTTTGAGAAAGTTCTTCGAGCGAATCCGAAAGTTTCAACTTCGCTTGAACCCTAATAAATGTGTATTTGGGGTCACATCAGGAAAGTTGCTTGGATTTATGGTCAGCGAGAGAGGAATCGAAGTGGACCCTCAGAAGATCAAGGCTATCCAAGAAATGCAACCACCAAAGACAGAAAAGCAGATTCGTGGATTCCTTGGCAAAGTGCAATACTTGAGAAGATTCATATCTCATTTAACTATGACGTGTGAACCCATCTTCAAGTTATTGAAAAAGAATTCCTCCAAAAAATGGAATGAAGATTGTCAGGAAGCATTTGAAAAGGTCAAGCAGTGCTTGTCCTCGCCTCTTGTCCTGTCCCCAGTCATTCTTGATCAACCATTATTGATGTATTTGTCCATCACGGATACAGCAATGGGTTGTATGCTTGCTCAGCAGGATGCAGGATCTAAGAAAGAGAAGCCCATTTACTACATTAGCAAGAAAATGCTAGAGTATGAAATCAAATACACCGTTTTGGAAAAGACGTGTTTAGCATTGGTTTGGGCGACTCAAAGGCTTAGACATTACCTGTTATCGAATAAAATATTTCTGCTCTCACGGATGGATCCATTGAAGTATTTGTTAGAGAAACCCGCTCTTACTGGAAGGACAGCTAGATGGTTGCTATTGTTGTCTGAGTTTGACATCACTTATGTCACTCAGAAATCAATTAAGGGACGGGTCATCGCTGAGCAGTTGGCTGATGCTCCTGTTGAGGAGAATATTTTTTTGAAGGCTGACTTTCCTGATGAAGAAATCATGGACATTGAAGAAGAGACTCCGAGTTCCAAGTGGCTTATGTACTTTGACGGAGCTATCAATAATCATGGTCAAGGAATAGGGGCAGTTTTGGTATCTCTAAAGAAGGAGTACATCCCGATATCCATCAAGTTGCAGTTTGAATGCACCAATAACATGGCCGAATATGAAGCATGCATCGCAGGACTTGAGGCAGCTTTGGCTTTGCGAATTCAAGACATCGATGTGTTCGGAGATTCAATCCTGATCATTTGTCAAATAAATGGGGATTGGAAAACAAAAGAGGCAAGGTTGATCTCGTATCACACTTATCTTGCATCTCTGGTCGGGAAGTTCAGGAATGTCACATTTACTCATCTGTCGAGAACAAGGAATCATTTTGCTGATGCTTTAGCCACTTTGGCGTCAATGTTAGACATTTCTGCGACAATGGAGGTTCAGCCTTTAGCTGTCAGATTGCAATGGGCTCCAACGCATGTGAATGCCATTGAGATATCTGCTAGATGTCCGGACGGAAAGCCGTGGTATACAGACATTAGAAATTTCATTTCAAGCAAGGGACATCCACCTGAGGCTTCCAGCAAAGAGAGGAAAACTCTTCAGAGGTTCGCTGCCAACTTCATCATCTGTGGTGAAGAATTGTACAGAAGGTCATTTGACGGAATACAGCTTTTGTGTGTTGATGAAGATCGGGCTGCAGAGCTCATAGAGCAAACACATGAAGGTATTTGTGGTCCTCACATGAACGGTAAAATGCTGTCAAGGAAAATCCTTAGACTTGGTTTCTATTGGCCCACAATGGAAGCAGACTGCTTCGCATTTGTGAAGAAATGTCGTAAATGCCAAGTCTATGCAAACCTTATTCATGTGCCTCCGTCAGAGCTGCACTCTATGACCTCGCCATGGCTATTCTCAGTATGGGGGATCGATATCATTGGTAAAGTCCATCCCAAATCGTAAAGTGGACACGAGTACATCTTGGTGGCCATTGACTATTTCACGAAATTGATAGAAGCTGCTTCATATGCTTCCATAACTTCCAATACGGTTGCAAAGTTTATCCGTGCACATATCATTTGCAGATATGGAATACCTCATGAGCTAATTTCTGACAATGGATCTCATTTCAAGAAAGAGGTAGTGCACTGATTGAGAAATTAAATAACCGCAAGTGCACGGATCGCGTGTAGATACGGGTCGAACTCAGGGAAGAGAAATCTAGTTGTAATCCTATTCTTGTACTGATTAGAATACTAGCTATGATATAATGTTGCCTGGCATGGACTCAGGATTTCCGTGGACTTGACCTCGGAGCCAACACTATATATAAGCGTATATTCTATTCAATCTAAGAATCAAATTCAACTAAGATCTTTGTGATTTAAAATCCTAATTTAGGCAAAGTGTACCAAAGATTTAATGATTCTATTAAGTATCTATGAAATAAGAATAATCAGTTCTAATTAATGAGAGAAATCAGTTCTAATTAACAAACACATTAAAACTATTCTAATTAGAAAATAAAAAAAACTAAAACCTGAATTTCAGAATCTGGAATTAAAAATAACGTTTAGTAAAACAGTCGTATCTCACTCATCAAAATTCTCATTTTAACCCAAGAGTACTCATTTCGAAGGATTTTGAAAGATCTACAACTTTTATGTTTATGATTTTTACTGATTCGGTCGTTTATCTGTCCAAAATTGGCTTCGAAAATTAACTAACAGCACTAAAACGGAAATAGTGAGACTTGAAATCAAACTTGAAACCTAGAATTAAAAGAAACCACTAAAACTAAGATTTGTTTAAGAGATAAAAGATAGATTAAAAACGTACTTAGGGTCTGGAATCCACCACGGGTTTGGAATTACATTATTAATCAAACCAATTTCTGTATTGGATAGTGTATTTGATCAATTTAGTCTATGGGGAATAAGATCTATTGATGTCATTGCCCATGAGTGTTTTATCAAATATACTACTCAATTTAAAGATATTATATAAGAAATTATATTTATTTATCGGCAATCACTTATACGACTGGGGAAAGCCAGTGGCATACGTGATTGGGATCCAACAAATACAAATCCTTACATAAGTTGTTATATAAGCCACTGGTTTTAATTAATCATCTTTCTCCTTCCCCATGGCTTCATCTAAACCCCAAGTAGATGGATTTAGTTATTCATGGAGAAGGGGAAAGAAACAAAGAAAATAGAGAGAATAGAGAAGAGAATTGTCATTAAGAACTTGAAAAGAAAAATCAAACACAAAGTATTTTCTCTTTTAATTAAAATTAAACAAAAATACAGTTAACTAGGATTGAAAGAAATAACAGAAATTAAAGAACACTTAGTCTTTTTCTCCTTCGAGCAACGGCCAACTTGTCCTTCTCCGTCTCTTGATGTCACCTTGGAGTGGAGCCTTGGATGGTTGATCCTTGGTTGAAGAGATAAAAACTTGAAAAAGAAAAAGAGAACAAGAATCCTAAGAGAGAGAGCTTGAGAGTGGTAGAGAGAATGAGTAGAGAATTGTATATAGGATGGAGAGAGAGGAGTAAGAAAGAAAGAAAAGCAAAAGCATAGAGAGAGAAAGCAAGGGTATGGGAGAGAGAGCTAGAGACAAAGAGAGAATAAAAAAAGAAAAAGAAAAAGAGATCAGAGAGCCAGGAAGAATAAAGGGCAAGAGACTATGTATTATGTCACCCACCTTCCACAAAATAACCCACGAAAGTTGCTTTCTAAAAGTCAGGAATAGATGAGAGAAACTTCCCATTTCATAAGCACAAAGAAAAAGTTGCCGAAATTCCAATTCAAGAGATATCAATATACCAAAAATATCTCGTCCTAAGATCCCTTTCTTATGCAGCCACATATCCCTTTTCGTTGGCTAGTGTCCTTTCTTTCTTTCTTCTTTTTAAATGCTAAAAATAGTTAGAGACATTCCAAATTGGGTGCAACACAAAATTGCCCAAACACTGAAAGACAATGAACGGTCATTCGGTAAGGAACTATCAAAAAAAATATCTCGTTGAGAATTTCCTTCTTTATATTAATTGCTTTTATCTGTCCAACTCCAACACAGATTTCCTAAAAGAAATTGATCCAAAAGCAAACCTTTTACTTAACCATTGATCTTTTATCTAAGAGATGAAACTTGTTCACCTAAAGTGGGCCCCACATTTGCATCTAGTAGCAATTAAAAAGTGCTAATTTCTAAAGAAAAACGTGAGTTGTTGTCTTTCCAAAACAAGTGCATGCTTTTATAATCCCATGTGGGTCCCTCATGTGTTGTCTGTGTTTGGAATATAGTATTAGAAACTACCATTTTCTAATCCAATAAAAACAGAAACGTGGGCTGCTTGTGTGTGAATTGGCAATTGCAAAAATCAATGGTTGGTGCTTTCCTTTTACCCCAAGTTTCCATAATCAGCCCTTGTATTGAATAAAACCAAAACCCCCAAGTGCGTAAAATTTTTGGCAACTCTTGTTTGTGGCAATTCTTTCTTCTTTTCTTCTCTTCGATTGTAGGTCCCACCAAATAAAACTTGCTTGCTTGTCCACTTCCATGTGGGTCCCACTATTATTATAACACCATATGGCAATTGCCAAAGTTGAGGGCTGCTGTGAATAGAGATGGAAACCAAGGCTGAAAACGTCCAAAACAACTTGCATGCATGCAGTTGTATATATCAAGGTGGGTCCCACGAATAGCCATGACTAGAAAAATTCAATTCGTATACTTTCTGTGATGATCCAACCGATCATATACCATATACAGTGATTGCACCCCCAATAATTCCCTATGGGATCATCCAAACCGTTCATCTAAAAGTCCCCAAATTGGTATTCATTGGATAATCCAATCGTCAATTTGGTGGTCGCAATGTAAATTAATAACGGCCCTCAAATCATTTACATGGGCTGATTCCTAACCATCCACTGATTGATCTAAACCGCTTATGTGTTGGGACACAATATCAAGTGACCGCTCCATCTAAATCATTTCCATAAGCTAATCTCAGCCCTTCATTCACTGGGGCCGTGGCGTAAACGGGTTGCGCCCAATAAATTATGTCCATAGGGGGGCATGAGATGATCTAAACGGTCCGTTTGGTGAGCCATCAAATGGATGATCCGAACCATTCGTCTTGTGGGCAAATTAGTTGTGGCCCCAATATTGGCATTGTGATAAATGTGTTGCGCTCTCATCTTCTTAGCTCCATATTCCGTAAAATTCGAGAATATCCATGAAACACCAAAAACACAGAAAATACCTTAGTAGTACCGCTTTAAATGATAAAATATGCATGTTTCCTATCACTACTATTCACACATAAATGTGTTCATCATGCACCTGTGCGAAAAATTCAAAATCAAGCATCACAAGTCATCTCCTTATAGACCGCAGACCAACGGAGCTGTAGAGGCAGCTAATAAAAACATCAAGGTCATAATCAACAAGATGACAGAGACTTATAAAGACTGGTCGAACAAGCTTCCTTTTGCTTTGTGGGCTTACAGAACATCGATCAGATCCTCTACAGGTGTAACTCCATACTCTCTAGTGTATGGAATGGAAGCAGTCCTCCCTGTTGAAGTGAGAATCCTGTCCCTAAGAGTTATGATGGAAGCGAATTTGCCAGAGTCTGAGTGGGCCAAAGCCAGACATCAGGAATTGCAGATGATTGATGAAAAGAGGTTGAGAGCCTTGTATCACATCCAAGGGTATCAGAGAAGAATCGAAAGGGCATTTAACAAGAAAGTCAAGGTTCGAGAATTGAAGCCAGGAGATCTCGTCTTGAAGTCCTACCGGGCACCGGTGTTTGATACCAGAGGAAAGTTCAGACCAAACTGGTCTGGTCCTTACATTGTTGATGAAGTCCTGCCTGGAAAAGCCATAAGACTCCTCAATGAAAATGGAGAAAAATTAACAGAACCTACAAACCTGGACCAACTAAAAAAGTATTATGCTTAGATACACCAGGAGGCCGTCTTTGATCGATCAGAGCTCAAACGTCAACAACCTCAAAGTCAAAAACCATTTGTAAACACTTTAGGCCTAAATAAAAAAAAACAACCCTTCATTCTTTGATAAACTCAAACCAGGGGCATCTTTTATGACTTGCGTCATAAAAGATAATAACCTGAACTACGTCATGACCTGATCCCTCTCTACAGGGTACGTAGGTAGCCTGATCAATTCGGGTTCGGTCAAATCCTTCAAATCTTCAAAAAAAGAAAGAAACAAAACAAACCATCCTTGAAACCCCAAATGGGCGAACTACGTAGACCTGATTCCCATTTCTTTGGGGATACGTAGGCAGTCTGGAGGGCCAGATTCGGTCAAATACATGAAAACTTACCAAATGTGTAACCTGTTTGAACCCAAGCCTACCTAAAGTCCTTCTGGTGTACTTAAGCCCAGGTTTGTAGAGAAACAAAAATAAAAAATAAAAAAAAATGATGGAGTCTTAGACCTGCTAGACTGAAAACCCGTAAGGGCAGTCTAGGCAAAAGTTAGGGTCATTCACTCGCTAAGCTGAAAACCCGAAAGGGCAACTTAGGCAAAAATTAGGGTGCTGAGCCTGCTGGATGGAAAATCTGCAAGGGCAGACAGTCCAGGCAAAAATTAAGGCATGCGGTCCGCTAAATCGAAAAACCTGAAAAGGCGATTTGGTCATGGCAGTGACTTCATAAACTCCAAAGTCTGAGTTAAGCGCCAGCAGAAATTCTTCTGACACTCTCTAAGTTAGGGGGTTAAGACTAAGCAATCCAAAGGGATAATAACCATGATGGAAATACCGAAAAGAGGAATAAAACACCTTTAAATACGGTTTTCAAAAGATTCTAAGAATGGTAGACTATACCATCTTAAAATACTTCTCAGACTAAGAAGCAGATTCAGTCTCTCTTCGAGTCTAAGTCATTGTGTCCATCAAAGTCTTCATTTGTGGGTAGTCCAAGTCTTTTCTCTGTCATGTTGAGGTTAAGCTTCAGAGTTATATGTGGGGAAGCCTGTGTAGTTTAATAACCCTCCCAAAGCTGGGGTAACAAGAAGCCAGAAGGCGAATGTGAAAAATGATGAATTTGTGTCTCCTCAAGGGTGATATACAGCAGAACGAAGTTCAAAAGATGGTAGATTTCCAAGTCCATCTGGCAAGTTTTCAAGTTCATCCGGAATGGCAAAGATCGTCAGAAATGACAAGCGATTGTTAGGCAGATACAGTTTGTTGTAAACCTGAAAGCTTTGTAATCCCAAATATTCAAGAAATGAAAGCATTTTAACCTTTTCCCTGTGTTTTGCTGTTTTATGAATTTGTCATGGAAGTATAATAATACTAGGGGCATCTTTTATGCCCTGAGCAATCAGGTCATAAAAGATATCAAATGAGCATTGTTTGAGATGGCTATTCTCAACAAATGAAGATAAGAGGAGCTTGAACACAGTCTTTGAATTCAACTCCTCAATCAAATTCCTTTGAAAGCCTGTCTCGACAATCCTTTGATAGTTTGTATCATCATTCCAATGAGAGTCATTCTCAATCATTTCGTTGAGGGTTTGCCTCTTTATCCTCAGCAGAGTTTTCCTCTTGCAAACGAAGTTTGTAATCAAATCAAGCATTTCACCCCGAGTGAAGAAACAATTTTCTCCCTGAGAGCATTTCACCCCGAGTGAAGAAACAATTTTCTCCCTGAGAGCATTCCACCCCGAGTGAAGAAACAATTTTCTCCCTGAGAGTATCCACCTCAAGTGAAAAGATAATTTTCTCCCTGAGAGTATACACCCTGAGTGAAGAAACCAAATTATCTCAGAAAAAATCAAGACCCCTGAGGCAACCTTTCCATTCAAGACCCCTGAGGCATCTCTTTCCATTCAAGACCCCTGAGGCAACCTTTCCATTTCAAGACCCCTGAGGCATCCTGATGGCGTCTGGATCCGGGTCTGCGATCGCGCGGTCGGTAGAGGGCCTCTGCGGGGTCTGCAATCACAAACAAAAGGGGGTCAGGGGGTCCGGGGTGGGTCCCGAACGACCACTTCGACACCCAAGTCAGATCCTTCGACCAGTCAATATAAAGAACAGCTAGAAAGGGAGGGGGTTTTGATCAGGGTTACCAGGGCCGGTGCGCGGGGACATTTCTGGGTGCATAAATGAGTGAGTCGGAGGGGACTAGCAGGGAGGGCAGGATGGGATTCCTGGCCTCCTCTGTTGTTGCCTCGCCTCTTTTTCTGGTATTGCGGGGTGGAGGATGGGTGAATTCCCTGCTTTCAGGGGCAAAAAGAAAAAAAGGTCCCCTTCTTCTTCCTTTCCCTCCCCTTTTAAAGGGAGGTGTGCGGCCCCTTTCATCATTATGGAGAGAAAAACTTCCTTTGTAGGATTGGGCCGTCCCTCTGCCTCGCCGGCGCGCGTGGCTTTGGCGGCCATTTCCTTCCCTAATTTGTGATGATGAGGCCTGGGTGGTGAGAGGGCGACATTTGTCATGAATGTGTGGTCTTTGCCGTTTTCCAACACCCTTCTTCATGATGGTTGGGCTCTGCTCGTGCATGGATGACACGTGGCGATATCTGGGAGCGTAGCCGTATTTTTGCCCCATCATAACTCCCCCTTACTCCTTTGGTCCATTGAATGGGCCAAGGGAGTAATGTTTTGTTCGAGCTAAGTCATGATGAGGATATTTACGAGGGCTCCGGGGTGCGAGGAGACGTACCGTTTTATCCGGCGGCTGTCCTTGGGAAGCGGCAGCGTCGTTAGGAAGGCTGCGTTGTCTCGAGGCACCAGGATTTCTTTCCCGAGTTTAAAGGAGGGGAATTACCCTGGTGCCTTTTTGTGGCTCTTCGTCGCTCTTCTTCTTTCCTTTGCGGTAGGGGTTCTTTTCGTATATTCTTCAGTAACATGTCTGGCTCTTCTTCACGAGTTAGGGGCAAGGCCTGTTTCCTCCAGGAGTCGTCGAGCGACCCTGACTTGTCTTCCGATCCGGGGGAGGATCTCGTGGCTCGTCGGAAGAAGGCTAAGAGGGGCCCGGGCGCTTCGTCGGGCTTCCCCCCCTTCGCCTTTCTTCCCTGCCTAGGAAGGACAGATTGTCCAGGTCCCGCGTTGCCCGGGAGTGGTCGTTTTTCTCTCGAGCCTATCGTCAGGGAACGAAACTGGGTGGACGTGTTTCGAAGATGGGTCAGGAGATCGAGGACTTGAAGCGGGAGAACGAGGTTCTGCAGAAGAAAGTTCATCTTCTCAACGAGCAGCTGTTGGAATACGAGGTGGACCCCCTGCTGGAGACCTCTTGGGAGGAGGAGGGGAACTCCTCTGGAGAGGAGTCGTTCTCCGATTAAGCTTTGGCTTTCTATGTTTTCCTGCGTGTCTATCCCCTTCTCTGGCGGGGATTTCTGAGGCCTGCATGCCCTGTGCTGTTTTTTTTTGTTTCCCTTTATTTTTGTAGGCCTATGGGCCAGGAGGATGTCAATGGGTAGTTTATGTGTATTTGGGCCGTATCTCTTAATGTTGTTCTTGGCTTGTGATGGAGAATCTCTGTGTTTGCAAGGATTTGCGATGCTCCGACCCTTCCGTGCGCTCTCTTCTTCTTTTTTTTTTCTTTTTTTTTTTTTTTTTTTTTTTTGGGCCCGAACCTGCGTGGGGTCGGGATAGCGAAGCGTGTCGAATTCGTATGATCTTGCCCTTTACCCTCTACTTCCTTTATGAAGGTTAGGCTTTATGTAGATCTGGGGGCGACGCGTGGCGTGCTTCGGTGATAGCGAAGCGTGTCGAATTCGTATGATCTTGCCCTTTACCCTCTACTTCCTTTATGAAGGTTAGGCTTTATGTAGATCTGGGGGCGACGCGTGGCGTGCTTCGGTGATAGCGCCGTCTTTGTATGCTATCGTGATATGACCTTTAGTCCATTGATTGGCCTCGGGGAGCGGGCCCGTTGGCATAGTTAAAGGATAATGTGGTGAAGGCGTTTATGGGAGCATTGGGGTGCGAGCGGATATTCTGCTCCGTCCGGCGGCTCCTTCCCGAGGCGCCGCTTGGTTATTCAGTAGGAAACGAACACGCGGGTAGTAAGTGCTTCATTTTTCCACACCGGGGTTTCCTATAAGGGTTCTATAAGGGGTGAGCTTTCCTGAAGTCAGGAAGATCGCCCTTTGTTTCTTCTTTGCCTTTTTGATTTCTTCCGGCCTTTCTTCAGGCTTGACCGAGATGTCGTCGCCTTTCTAGGGTCTCTTTGTGAGCGGCGATCGTAGGTCTGATCGCGACGGGAGTCGTCCGAATAACCCGGAGGCAAACTCTGGCGGGCTGGGGCCTCAGCGAGGGGTTCCGGAGGGGGACATGGATCATCCTCCTCCCCCGCACGAGAGGGAGTCTCATGAAGCGTTTATTCACCGCAACCGTTCCTTCTTTTCCTGCGTCCATCGTAGGGGAATGGAGGTTTTTAGCCGGATGAGGGACATGGATCGGGAGATTGCTGCTTTGCGCGCGGAGAACGATCTGTTGAGGAACCGGGTGCTTTGGTTGAATGACCAGGCCCGTTTTGCTGGGAATCGGCGTTGGGGAAGCTCTTCGGACGGGGAACAGAGTGATAGGGAGCTTTCTGATGCGGAAAACTCTTTCAGCGGCCAGTCCCTCTGAGCTGATTGCGGTGGGATTTCGGAATTTTTGGAGGAAGCCTGTTGTCTTTGCGCTTTCTTTTTTTGTCTTAGGGGTCTTGGGGGCTTCGGGCCTGCGTGCCTATTGTCCTTACTCCCCCTTTTTGCAGGCCTTTGGGCTAGGAGGAAGTGGTTTATGAATGGCGCCTTTCTTTTTCCTGTTTCTGATGTGTGTTTTCTCCTTACGTGTTTGCTTTTCTTTTGCATGCTTGCTTTCTCGAGCGTTTCTGAGCCCTTGTCGCTGCGTTCGATATTTTCGGCCCGGTGGTATTTTGTATGGGGTATCTAGTCGTACCTTTATGACGGGTTCCAAGCTCTTTGCCATCGAACGTGGTTTTTTTCCACCTTGTGGAGGTGTATGCCGGGCCCTTGTGACGGGGTCCGAGCCCTTTCTTTATGAACGCAGTTTTTTCCATCTGGTGGAGGTGTATGGATGGCTTGCTGGGGAAGTTATGTCGTGGGTAGGGGTAGAGACGTCCTTTCCGTATGGTGCTTCGACTTACGGCGGTTCCCTTGGGTTTCTCAATCGGCGCCACGTGTGCACGTCCCATCGACTTAGAAAGGGCGGGAGATCGAACGACAGGTGTCAAAACCCTAGCCCTTTTTAAAGCCTTTTTAAGGGTTTCATTTTTTACTGTATTCCTTCGTCTTCCTCGATTAGAATGGGTTTTTCTCCGCGGCGATTCTTCTTCGTGTTGCTTGTCGTCCACGCTTCGTTCGGTGAGTTCTGTGTCTTTGTTTCATAGCTTACGATGTCTGTTGCGACTGTGCCTCAGAGCCCCTCTTCCGCGTCGGTAGAGGTGGTGGAGAGGGCTCCGGTGAGAAAGAGGAGGCGGTTGTCTGCAGGGGGTGGGGGCGGCGTCGCTGAAGATGTGCGGCAGCCCACGGAGTTGAGGGATAGTTCCCGGGCCTCCGGGTCGTCGGTGGGGGCCGCTGCTTCGGAATCTCCGGCTCGAGTTTCTTATGCTCGTGGGGCGGAGATTGGGGACATTCGGCCTGGCGCCGTTATTCGTCTCGGCCGGGTGGCGTGTTTCAGGAATACTTTGGAAAAAGGGGCGGCGGAGAAAATTAGGAGGGAGTTCCATATCCCCGACGATTATGGGATTAGAGTCCCCTCCTTTGTAGAAGGGGTGTGTGAGGGTACCACGGAGGAAGAGGTAGCTTTATACGTGGAAGCTTTCCGGGCGGGGGTTAGGTTTCCGCTCTTGGACATTATAATAGAGGCCCTCGAGTTTTACCAAGTGGCTCCTTCCCAACCGGCGCCTAATAGTTGGCGCACACTCCTGGCCTTTGTGGCCAAGGCGGGTCTTCATAAGGTTCAGCCCACCCTTCCGCTGCTCCGGGCCTGCGTTGCCCTCACTCCGTTGGTGAAGGGGGAGGACAGCTGGCTTTATCTGACCCAGCGTCCTCAGGTGAAGATTGCAGCGAACTTGCCTTCGTCCATCAAGAAGTGGAAGGAGGAGTATGTGTTTGTTACCCCTCCATCGGGCGCTGGCTGGGATTTTCCTCGTTCTTGGAGGCGCTCCGTTGAGTGGCGGAGGAAGTCCCTTCCCGACGAGTCTGACTACAGCAAGTTTGACTTCGGGAAGCTCGCCTCTGGGGAGGCTATTGACGTCTCCGAGTTTAGGTGGGAGAGGAGCCTGAAGAGGTTTGGCTTGGTGGGAGCTGTGGAGAGGAGGGTCCGTTGCACGGGCGAGGGAACGGGGGAGAGTTCAGCCAGCTATCGTGGTGAGCCCCTCCCCTCTTCCTCTCTCTTTTTTTTTTCTTTGCTTTGAGCGATTGTTATTTTCTTGTTTTTTGCAGGAGAGATGTCTTCTTCTGGTGACGTTGGTAAGGGGAAGGAGGTTGCGGCGGTGACAACGGGCTTGTCGAGCCGTAAGAAAATTCCTTCTGACTTTATGGCCGCGGCCAGGCTAGGTCGGTCGCAAGCGAGGCTCGCAACATCTATGCCTTCCAGCCCCTCTGGTCGAGCGGTTGGAGAGAAGGGGCCGGTTAGTTCCTCACCCCCGGGGTCTGAGCATCCTGCCAAGAGGGTCGCCGGCCGCGTGGCGTGTCCTTCAATCTTTGCGGAGGACGTGCCAAGTCGGATGGAGGGGGCGGTAATGACCAAGCTTCTTCTGGAGCGGGCGGAGCTTCCCCCGCAGAGTTTCCAGGTGCGAGGGGAACTGTTTAAGCCTGGCTGGAGGATTGGTGTTGAGGACAGCGTTCTTGCGAATCCCCGGGTTGGGGTGGAGCTAGGGATGACAACTGCCCTTCCTTGTGACGAGGCTGAGCTGAAAGGCTACGATCGTAGGACCCTGGGGGCTCAGTATTTTCAATCAACTTCCTGCGTAAGTAACGGGTGGCCGGTTTTCTGATGGTATTTTTTCTCTCCTCGCTGTTTTCGGGATTGTTTGTTGGAAGTTTTCTGATAACTTACCTTTTGCAGTCCCAAAGTTATGCCAGGAGGATGGTGCAGTGCCTTCTTAAGGATGAGGCTGAGATAAGTGCTGCGGGGGAGCTAAACCGGCAGTTACGCGAGGAATTGGACAGAGCCCGGGCGGAGAGAGCGACCTTTGATGACACCGTTGCTCAACTCCGGGAAGATCTCCGGGTAACTGTGGAGGGGAGGAGCCGTGCGTCGGACAAGTTGGCGCTGGCTCGGCGAACTCATGCCCGGGAATTGGCGAAGGCACAGGAGGAATGGCGGGACTCTGCGGAGTTTTTTAAGGCTGCGGCTGCGTTCAGCGTGGATATTGAGATTGATGCGTTTGCTGAATGCCGGCGGCGCGTTCAAGAGGTCGATCCTTCCTTCCCTCTCGATAAACTGATGCATGAGTCTGAGGTTGATCCTTTGCCGGTACAGGCGGAAATGGTGGAGCCGGTAGGAGAGGAGGTGGCCGCCCCGGTGGATCGCGTAGTTGCCGAGACTTCCGAGGGGGCCCAGTGATGTTGTGAATGCCTCGGGGGGCTTGCTCTTTTCTTTTAATGTTCCTGGTTATTTGGTCTGTAATAACTTTTGAACTACCTATTTTTTTGTTTGGTATGTAACCGTATTGACATATCTGCATATATACGATGCGCCGCGAGGTTTTCGAATGTTCATCAGGCTTTTGCGAATTTTGTTGGTGAGGGTATTCTTAGTGCACCCCGTAGGGCGTCTGTTTATGGGAGGACTATCTTCCCCTCGAATGATCAGTTCGGGGTTAATGGGTCCCGCCTGCCCTTAAAGGGGGAGGTCTTTTTTTTTTTTTATGGGGAGCGTTTTAGGGTATTCTCGGGGGGATCGGCCCCGATGTTACCTCTGTCTCACTCCCTGTTTTCTTTCGGGTCCCTCATTTATCGCGGGCCGGAAAGTGGAGATGTACGCTGCTTTTGTAGAAGTGCTTTTCCATTAATTTGTTGACGACAATACATCTTTGCTTCTAGAACACAAAAAAGGAAACCAAAACACTTGTCATATTTTTAAAAGAAAGACACGGAACTTACCCTGTCGTTTTACTGATAGAACTTTCGGAGGTTGTCCATGCTCCAACTGCGAGGGACCGGGGTCCCATCGAGGCGTTCTAGTTGGTAGGCCCCGGGTCGAAGTGCTCGAACGACTTTGTACGGTCCTTCCCATTTGGGTGCGAGCTTAAGATTCAGGTCGATGGTGGCATGCTTTAGTGTGGCGACCGCTATCTGGACGTCCATGTTGGAGAGTTGGGCCAATTCGGCGTTGAACTTCAACATGAAGTCTCTTAGGGTCTCATTTCTGCCTTGGCGGAGGGCTAGGAGGACGTCCGCAGGATCATGGCGGAGGCGGTTGTTGGCGAACCTTGTGCTGAACTTTCGCCCGAATTCGTGGAAGGATGCGATGGAGTCGGGCTCAAATCTCATGTACCAGTCGTTGGCGGTTTTTCTTAGTAGGGATGCAAAGGCTCTGCACATGAATCCATCCGACGCGCCTCGAAGCGTCATTACTCTCTTGAAAGTCTGGAGGAACTCAAGGGGGTCCGTGCTCCCGTCGTATAGACCGAAGCGGGAGAGGTCTATGCCTGCTTCTGCGGGGGTCTTTAAGACCTCTGAGGTGAACGGGGATGCCGTTTCCCTTTCCCACTCATCGAGGATGCCGTGGGCGTAGGGTTTTTTCATTTCTAGTTTTACCTCTCGAATTTGCCTTTGCAGGTCCGCTATTGGATCCAAGCTGGGCGGTTGTGCCGAGGTTGCAACTTCTTCTGCCCGAGCCAAGGGCGGTTCCCGGAGACGGGTATCTTGGACAGGGGGGCGCGGCTGTTAGTAACCTGTCTCCCGCTGCCTCGCTGGTGTCCCCCGGCTGCGTGGGGCAAGGGGCTATTTGTTGATGGGGATGGCGTTCTGCGAGTCGGCGCTCGCTTTCCCCGGGGATGTCGTTCCCCTGACTGTTCCTCGTTGCCTTCGTCGTAGGCTTCTGTCCGGTCCTGTGTCGTCCGCGGCTTTTCCGAAGTCGGAAGAGGCAAACGCTGGAGTAGTTCGTTGCGAAGTTCGTTGAACATCTCCATGGTGGGGACCATCTGCGGCGTGCTAGAGGGGGTCGGGGTCGGTCCGAAGGCGGTGAGTTTCGCTCTTAGGAGCTTGAGGAGCTGGCTTGTGCGCGCTGGGCCTGACTCCTGGTTATTACCCCTGTTTCTGGCTGTTGGGTGTGGTTTCTCATCGCCATAAGGCGTTCAGTTACTCGACGAAATCCCACGGATGGCGCCAATATGATGGCGTCTGGATCCGGGTCTGCGATCGCGCGGTCGGTAGAGGGCCTCCGCGGGGTCTGCAATCACAAACAAAAGGGGGTCAGGGGGTCCGGGGTGGGTCCCGGACGACCACTTCGACACCCAAGTCAGATCCTTCGACCAGTCAATATAAAGAACAGCTAGAAAGGGAGGGGGTTTTGATCAGGGTTACCAGGGCCGGTGCGCGGGGACATTTCTGGGTGCATAAATGAGTGAGTCAGAGGGGACTAGCAGGGAGGGCAGGATGGGATTCCTGGCCTCCTCTGTTGTTGCCTCGCCTCTTTTTCCGGTATTGCGAGGTGGAGGATGGGTGAATTCCCTGCTTTCAGGGGCAAAAAGAAAAAAAGGTCCCCTTCTTCTTCCTTTCCCTCCCCTTTTAAAGGGAGGTGTGCGGCCCTTTTCATCATTATGGAGGGAAAAACTTCCTTTGCAGGATTGGGCCGTCCCTCTGCCTCGCCGGCGCGCGTGGCTTTGGCGGCCATTTCCTTCCCTAATTTGTGATGATGAGGCCTGGGTGGTGAGAGGGCGACATGTGTCATGAATGTGTGGTCTTTGCCGTTTTCCAACACCCTTCTTCATGATGGTTGGGCTCTGCTCGTGCATGGATGACACGTGGCGATATCTGGGAGCGTAGCCGTATTTGTGCCCCATCACATCTATTCCATTTCAAGACCCCTGAGGCATCCATTCCATTTCAAGACCCCTGAGGCAATCTTTCCATTTCAAGACCCCTGAGGCATCTCTTCCATTTCAAGACCCCTGAGGCATCTCTTCCGTTTACAACCCCTGAGGTATTTGATCCTTCCAAAAATCCAATATTCGCAAAATCATCTCCTTCATTCTTCTTTCTTTCCAATCAATTTTGGGCCAGTCAAAATGTGTTGTCTGTTCAGCTTTGACATTCGCGCGACAAGCACGCTTTCCCAAAGAGGGGCATCTGTAGACACCCCATTTTGACCATGCCCTGATCCCTCCAAGTTTGAGCAAAACCCCACCAAATCAATCAATTAGGATCCCAATCTTCATCCTAAGCTAGGTTAGAGTCCCATCTCGCTCCCCGCAAAATTTCGTCAAAATCCAAGCGCGTTTGCCTAGCGAACGGATCGAGCAAAGTCGTAGTACAAGTTCGCAGAAGGGGGGTGAATTATCCTCGAACGGTACCAAGCGGCTTCCGAATAGGACACGATTCAATCGTGCGCCTATCAATTTCCGCGCAACCGCGCGCTCATCAAATCTGGGGGTGCCAATATCCGCACTCATTTTCTCTTATAAATATCGGGTTTTTCTTATTTTAAAAAAAAAGAAAAAAATGGGTAGAGGAAGAGAGAGAAAACAGCTCCCGTTTTCTTAAATTTGATTTTTTTCCTCCGATCAATCTCATCTTCTCCGGCAAGCTACGGTGAGCTCCGGCCGTTTTCTTTTTTCTTTTTCTTCTTCTTCTTCTTCTTCTTCTTCTTTAGCTATATCTCCGTTCAAACCTTAACTTCATCCTCTACTTCTAGAAATCTTAGATCTACTTTTGAAACCTTTTCTTCTCCGACGATCTTTGATTTCTCCGGTGATTCTTCCGGCAAGCCTTCGATCAACTTCTTCTGTGTAATAATCTTGTTGTCTTGATCTTCCATTCAGCCTTAGAATCCTTAATCTTTTGCTAAAAAAAAAAACTCATCTCCTCATCTCGTGCCTTAAATCTATCTAGATCCGGTCATTTTGTTGCAGATCTTTCTTCTTCATTTATTCCGATCAAGTCACATCGAATTGGTTGTGTTTTGCCTTAGATCTGACCTAATATGTGAAAAGAAAGGAGAATAAATTGGATCTCTGTTAGTTTTGATTGAAGAATCATAGCTAAAATTTAAAAAAAAAAGGAAGAAGCAGAATAAAGGTGTGAAAGGTTCAGATCTATACTTATCTGCCGCAGATCTAGTCTTTTCTTTCGCTTTTGATGAGACAAGACAAGTTAAGGAGGAGGCGATTCATTTTCCTTTTATAAATTTCATTGAAAGTGGTATTTCTCTAGTTCTTATGGTTAATTTGATCCTCAGGATACTTTTTTTTATTTTTATTTGTTGATTCATATTATCTATCTGAAAATTGTCAATTAGATTTAAAATAGAATGAGTTTGGTTCCTTTTCTTCTTAAACTCATAGATCTGGCAATGACTAAGATCTATAGATCCTGTTAAAATTTTTTTTTTTTTGATTTGTGTCTCTGTTTTATTTTTTATGTCGAGATTTTCTCTGGAAAATTATAGGAATATTAAGTTTGATTGTTAAATACAATTTCTTTGATGATGTAATTACATTGATCTTTAATTCAGTATTTTTTGTTTTATTTTATTTTATTTTATTTTGATTCTATGAAATTGTTACGTTTTTTTTTAGGCACCTTGATATTTACACTTCATTGTTCTAATAGATCACTTCGCCAGTTTAACCTGTTTTTCTTCTAAAGATAGTCCAAGGTCATTCTTATCATGTAACAGCCCACTCTATTCTTGAGTCCTTTACCAAGAATACCTCATTTCCTGATCATGATTCATTCAATTCTATTTACAAATGGATAGATACATTATTTCATGTCTTTCTTATTCTCTGCTTTTCATTTTTCTTTAGAAAAGGAAGCTCATATTATAAAAATGTTGTGATGGCATATATTTAGTATTATTTCATTCAATTTATCTTGAATGTTTTAGAATAGTACATATAGAGTGTTAAATTATTTTATGAGAGTGGTTTCTGGATCAGATTTTAAACTATATTTTTTTTTTAATATTTTGATGTTTGAAAATCAAATTTCTTCACCTAAATGATTTTAAAATTAATTGTTAGGAAATAAATTTCTGTTGTGGACTTGTAAGAGGCTCAGTCAATTTATTATTATTATTATTGAATTTAGTGTAATAATGTTATCATTTTTTACTGTAACGTGGGTCATAGTTTGAAGTTAGATTAGGATTCTTAAATGATATTGGTTCTGTAATGCTGATAGCTTCGTATAAAGTTTTGTAGGGATCTTTTATTAGACATCATGTTATCAATATAACAGAGGTACCTTGTATTTCTCTCATTGGAGTCATTTTGGTTTGTATGGCTTTATGCCGACAAGAAAAATATGACCACCTTCCAAAACATCTTTCTTGGCGTATTGTGGGGTATTTTTTTTATTCAGATTGTTTGACAACATCTTGGCAAACACATGGCTTCATTGTACAGTAGCTAATCTTCCTTGAATTATGCACTGAGGTTGTAGTATATATTTTAACAAAGTCAGTCTTGTAGTAGTTAAAACTATCTTTTCATAATGGTGTTAATCATAGTTATAGAGTCTAATTATGAGCACAGACATGCAATATGGACATGATACTTAGTTTACTTGGCATAATATAATGACAGTTGCAACATGAATATATTCGTTACTTTGGTTAGTGTAATCTTGTTTCATTGGTTAAATTGAACCTTATTCATAGTTTCTTTCATTCTAAGTGTGATTAATGTTCATTAAATTGGCTTTATTTACATATCTGCCCTATGTTGGAACATTGGTTTAGTTCATTTCAATGCACATATATCTGCCCTGTTTGAACAATGGTTAGGGCTCATTTCAATGCATATTTCTGCTCTGTTGCTGTCACTGGTTCAATTCATTTTTATACACATTTCTGCACCGTGTTAGCATTAGCTCAGCTCATTTTCTGCACATTTCTCCCTGGTGTTGGCACTGGTTCAATTTATTTTTATACACATTTCTGCACCGTGTTAGCATTAGCTCAGCTCCTTTTCTGCATGTCTGTGTTGGCACTAGCTCAGCTCCTTTTCTGCATGTCTGTGTTGGCACTAGCTCAGCTCATTTTCTGCATGTTTCTTCACATTGCTGCCCTGTGTTAGCATTAGTTTGGTTCATTTTCTGCACGTTTACCCCTTGTACTGACACTGATTTAGCACATTGTTATTGTCCATTGTGGATCATTGCTTAATGTCTAATCTTGCACATAACTGCTGCTTATTGGTCCTTTTCACAAACATATAACTGCTGTCCACTGATGATTCACTGTTTGTTGCCCACTATTTTATATAAGCTGCTGCCTAATGGTTTATTTCACGAGCACATAGTTGTTGTTCACTGATGATTCATTCTTTGCTGTCCATTTTCAAGTATAATTGTTGTCCCATTAGTTGATTAATTGTTGTTCATTCTTTGCTGTCCATTTTCAAGTATAATTGTTGTCCCATTAGTTGATTCATTGTTGCTCATTCTTTGCTGTCCATTTTCAAGTATAATTGTTGTCCCATTAGTTGATTCACAAACATAACTGATGGTCATTATTTTGTATAAAATGCTACTCATTGGAATGGTTCATAAACACATAGCTGATATTCATCGTTGATTAACTAATTGCTATCTATTATTGTGTATAACTGCTGCCTGTTGTATGGTTTTGAGTACTTAGAGCTTAGTTGCTGTCTATTATTTCACGCACTTGATGGCACTCATAAATGATCATATGGGTTTCATTTTTTTCTTTCATTTTAATATGCTAATTTCAGCATAGCTGTTGTCGATTATTTCCTGCATTTTATTTCTATAATTTGTAATGACCGAAGCATCATTCATTGGTTCGAGCACTTTGATGTCTTATATTTGATCTGAGCATACCTTCATGCTTAGTTTCTATGTGTAATGATTAGAGTGTTGGTGTCTGTTTCATTACTTGTAGGTTTTGGTTCCCTTCTTTGGGTTCTTTGAGTAACAAGAGAGAAAATAATCTAATTGATTGATTTACTGACCAAGCTTTCGCTTTATATCTGTTTTGTTATATTGAGAACCAAGAGTGAAGCATCTATTCTTGTTGGATTTTAGATCAAGGTATGGGTTTTGTGTCTAGATCTTAGAGCTTTTTATGGTTATTACACTTTCGAAAATCTTCTTCTTGGGCGATGAAGGCGCTAGCCTAAGCCCATCCATAGGGGACTCGCTTAGTCTAAGTAGCACTCCTCTCATTTTTTTTTTAAGACTTGCCCAGTCTCTTGTATCCCTTAAAACATAAAGTCATTTTCATTGCCAGGGCAGTGAAAGAGTCATCTAGAGCCCTTTTAGGGAGACAAGCTATGTCTCAGCATGAATTTCAAATCCTTTAGAGACAGGCTGTGTCTCATTAGAGAACCCACCCCTGTAAGAGAAAAGCTATTTCTCGTGTAGGAAAGAGTTACACCTTTTTGGAGACAAGCTTTGTCTCATTAACAAGTCTCACAACTCATAATCAAATCCTTTGGAGACAGGCTTTGTCTCATTGGCCCTGCTTATCATTTTGTTTTAGGAAACATGTCATGTCTCATTAGAGCCCTTCTCAGAGTCATTAGCATAGGAGTCTGTCCTTAGTTAGAGAGTCAGTCTTTCTTTCAGGAGTCAGTCTTATCATCATAGGGGTTAGGATTCTTTCCAACCTCTTATCAGATCATGTGTTTTTCTATCCGCTCCTGCAAGGTATAGGATGCTGTCCAACCCTTGCAGAGTTGTTATTCTTTTCTTTCCCCCGCAAAGCATAGGATGCTGTCCAACCTTTGTGGGATATCAGGAGTTTGTCCTCCCCTTTTGATGATAGGATTCAGTCCTCTTGTGTCAAAAACTCAAAACATTTCAAAAACCCTTAAAATTCAAAAACATCTGAAAAAACTAAAAATCTCAAAAATCTTGAGTCCTTTGAGAGTAGTTAGGAATTCTGTTCCGAACTACGTTGGCTTGATCCTCTTTCACGAGGTACGTAGTGCAGCTTGGGATATTTATCCCAAGTCCAGCCAAACCTTTAAAAATAAATATTTCAAACATTCCCGAAAATACAAAAAACTTCAAAACCTTTTTCAAAAGGATCTTCCCCTAGAGTTAGGAGTTTGTCCTAGATATTTAGGGTGTTTTAGAGTTAGGAGTCGGTCCTGATTTGTATTGATATGGTGCGTCCTGTCGTGTGAGTGTCCCTAGAGTTAGGAGGCCTCGAGTCGATTGGTTAGACATTTAGTCGAACCGATGGCTAGACTAAAAAGCATATAGTCAGCCCATTGGTTTTCATTAGGTTGCACAGCCTAGATACACATAGGATGTAGGGCCCACCTGCATTAGCTTAAGGCTAAACAACTTGCATTAGTTAAGGCATATAGAGAGTCCTAAAATTTACAATTCACTTGAATTTAAGCAATCGTACAAAAAGTTTTAAAAATCAGTCGAGTCTAGTGGAATCGAGTCTAGAATAGCGGTTCTAGATGGTTAGGCATCGTAGTTTAGAATAGGGCATCGAACTACGTTGACTCCGATTCTTCCCGAGCCCGGGATACGTAGAGCAGCTGGGATGGACGGCCATCTTGGTCCGAGTCAGGTCGCATTAGAGTTAGGACTCATTTTTGTCCGGTCATGTATAGAATTGAATTGTGTTGTGTGTTTTGCTGTGTTTTCTTACTTTCATTTACAGATCCTATACCTTTAGCTGTAGTATGCATGTGTTTGCACACCAGAATTCAGACACCAATTAGATATGACACTCATAACCTAGTTATTCTTAGGCGACACTTCTTTCATTTCTTTTATGTGTGCTTATTATTCATCTCCGAGACATGCATGATTAGATAGACGTCTTCTCGGAGATATTCGTTCCCATTTTAGATGACTTTCGCCCAAGACACTTCAAAATTAATAAACAAATGGCATAAGAGACCAGGTGCTAGCACTTGGGCGGACGAGGTGCTCTTCGGACCTTCCAAATTCGTAACCAGGCACGAACCCTCCTTTTTATCTCTGGTTATCCGTTGCAACAGAGCATAGTATGGGATCCTTGGCCCACTTCCTTGGATGGCGACTCTTCTTCGTTTAAGGTACGCCTCGAATCTGGGTTAGTCCCCGAATCGAGAGGTATCTCCCTTTGTATCGCCACTCATGCTGTGAGAGGCATTTTCTTTCGAGAGTTCCTTGGTAGAGCTCTCCATTCACGTGGATGATTCCTGAGACTGTTAGCGCGTGGGGAACGTCCCCCGCCGCCTCTCTCGGATCGGGGTCCACAACTGCATCGTAGTTGAAGGCGTTTTGAGATGCTGTTGGCTCTTTTGGGATTGCAGCTGTTGTGGCCAGAAGAGCTAACACAGCACCAGGTAAAGGCTTAGAAGAAGTGTATATATTGCATAATTAAAGATTGACCAAGTAATTGATTAATCTTGTATTTTATTTTGCAGCTGAGTGGTGGGTGTTATACGGGACAGATGCTCCAAACCTGAGATCGCTAGCCATAAATTTTTTATCTCAGACAGCATCTTCTTCTAGTTACGAGAGAAATTGGAGCACCTTCAACCTCATCCACTCGAAACGGAGGAACATGCTTGGACATGAAAACTTGCACAATCTTGTGTATGTCCATTATAACACACGATTGAGGTTGAAGCACAGAGAGCTAGATAGCAGCCGGGAGGCCTACACTAATCCTCTAGATCTCACTGACGTATTTTGCACAGATGGTGAGGAAGACCCTCTCTATGAGTGGGTGAAGGAGATTGGAGAGCCGGTGCTGGATGCACCTAGAGGTAGACCAAATGCTTTAATCACGGAACAAGTGGGAGTCGATGATGATGATACATTGCCGCCGGATACAGAGGGCCTCCCTGAACCCGTTGCAGTTCCAATAGTGGGTTCTGATGATGGTTGGTCGCCATCGGACGACAATACAGATGCTGGGGGCAGTGTAGGAGGTGTAGGAGCTTCTGCTGCTAGAGGTGGTAGTGTGAGAAGTATGGAAAATGAGCCTTATAGGCAACATAGCCCATTCACATGCGAACGGGAGTTTGACAACGTTACTCAGGATCAGGATCATGGTGCACGAACCCAACACTGACAATCAGATGCATCCCAATGACGACATGGGAACCGGCCCAACGACGAAGAAGTGGACTCCTTATATGCTCATTCTCGTTACGGTGTTCATAGCTTGACAGACACATTCGAGAATTTGAGTGTTGAAGGTGGAAATTCGCAGAGTCATGGTTATGGACCGGTCGAAGCTGAGAGTGGATTGGGTTCCTCTGCTTATTATGGATATGGGCATGGGTATGGGTATGGCTACCCATATGGCATTGATACACAGACACAGTCCCAAAGCGGATCATATGGGTATGGGATGCCATATAACTCATACGCACATGCATATGGTGAGGCATCATCTTCCGGAGCAGCACCGACATCATCCAACCCTACTACCGCTTACCCTCGTTTGGGATTGCTAATGCAAGTGGAGCCCACTTTGTATCACTATTACGCCCATCAATACCAGCAAACATATGTGCTTCAAATGACCTGGCAGCAGTACTATTTATTCATTGAAAACCATATTCGCCATCATGCCCATCATGCCCGAGACCAGGATAGGGAAGATGGATTCGAACCGCCCCATAACTCAATGTGGTATTAAGTTATTGACATCGACGTGGAGTCCGTATAGGGCTGATTGCCTCCTCAATTGTCTTTGCATTCCCATTTGTACTAATTACTTTGTAAATGAACATTGTATTTGTTTTCTGGCAATTAATGGGTGAAATTCCAATCCAATCCAATGGCTACGATTGTTCGGACAGAAACATAACCCAAATCCACATGGAGTTGATTGGATGTACGGTAAATTTTTTCCAAAAACATTTTCGGGTGGCACCAAGTTGGTTTAAAATTTTTTCCACCAACCATGGTTTAAAATTTAAAACCATGCCACCAACTAAGTAACTAACAAGTGAATGAAATTCCCTTATCCCCACGATGGGCCCACCCCTAGTAAATCCGAAAAACATAAGCTGAAAAACGGTGGCCTCATCCCACCAATATAACATGAGATATAAAATGGTAGACCCCACCGTCTGCATGGGTTTGGGTGGAGATGATGGGCTCACCACATCAAAACATGAGATGTAGAATGGGGGGGAATTCCGGAAATTTCGGATTTTTTGGACAAATCAACCCAAATTTTGGAAATTTAGGAAAAATAACCGAAATTTCATAATTTCGTTAGAAATTTCAGAAATTTGCCGGACCGAAACCGGTTCTGAAACCGAAATTTTAAACCATGCCTACAACATAGGTTTCACCTAGGGCCAATGACAAATAAATAGGGGGAGAGCTTAATGGTATCATATTCATGTTTTTATAGATCATTATGATATGCTTACATGATCTATTACCCCCATACTTATGCTTACCTTACAAATCTTTAGATCAGAATAAAAAAACAAGGGCTTATCATGTATTTTATTTTATTTTCTATTTTGATAAGCATCATATGAGCTTGCAGGTCATATCATATACCATATGTATAGCTTATATAAGCTACCATTCATTTTGACACCCCATTTGCACTTTCACTTGCATATCTCTACCTTTTTACTATTGCCAAAATGGGGAGATTTTTGGAAATTGATTAGGTAGTCCATATTTTGTATGCACCACTTGCTTTAAATTCATTTATTACCCTTGTGCATATAGTGAGGGGGAGCATTGTTTCATTGTTTATATTGCTTAATGCTTATTCATCTATTTGTTTAATATCTCCTGCCACCCTAACCAATTTGTTTGCCATCATAAAAAATGGGAGAATGTAAGCCCAAAAGTTCCCACGAGTTAATCATTAACCTTACCTTCTTGTTTTGATGCTAGCAAACTAAATTGATTAGCTTTTACGGACTAATGTGTTGCCTTGAGGTGTTGTGCCATATATAGGAATTTTATGTCATAATCACCATTTCACAACTCTTCTCAACACATAGCTTGTGGATCAAGAAAGAAAGGAACCAAGAGCTTGCACTTACATTGGAGGCATCCTCATTTGAAGATGTTCAAGTCAAGAAGTTCAACATGAAGATTCCACAAGTTCCTAGCAAGTGTCAAGAAGGAGCTTGGAGTTGAACATGCCATGGTGACACCTCATGTACCTCAACATGCATTGAAGACTGGAGGACAAGTCACAAGAGCCAAGATAAGGTCGATGTTCACCCAAGCAGAAGAAGTCCAAGGAAGTGCAAAGAAGCCGACACATTTCAAGAAGACTATGGTATTCAATTTTAGAATGTATTTAGAGTCCTCTTAATAGAATGTTTAATTGCACTTTCAAAATGTTTTCAAATGGTTTTTATACTTAACATTTTACATCTTTGAAAACCATCAACACACCCAAAAATGTGTTTGAAAACCTAGATCTAAATCATAATATATGCACTTAGAGAGATGTTTCTAATTATGATATCCAATTAAGCTCAATATATCAAAGTCTCATATTAACTACATTTAAACATCTAGACTTTGAATTCTAAGAAGTTATATAGATATATGTTATTCAAACAGAGATAGGCATATAGTATCTATACACTCATTTTTTTTTTGAAAAGATTTTCAAATTAAGCACATTGAATATTGATATAAAAATGTTAACCAACTATAAGCATATTGTATCAAAAATTCATTTTCAAATGATATTTCATTTTAAGCTCATTACCCCTAAATCTACTAATCATATGATGTGATTCAAGTAGGGGATTTTGAAACCCAAACCATATTGGTTCCATGCAAGTTTGTTTTAGTTGATTTATCTTTTCTAACCCAAACAAACTTACTACTTTTTACAAATCTAAACATACATTTAGATTTGTAATGTCCAAATCTACCACAAAAATCACAAGACATATATGAGTAGGTAGATGGACAGGATGAACAAGATGATTTACAAGAATGACTATGATGAAAACTATGTTTTGCACTTTCTTGTAAATAATGATTTTCCAACATTAATGTTTCATTCTTGATGTTTAAGGCATTGATTTCCGTTTTAAAATTTATTAATTCAAGAGATGAAAGCATTTTGATTTTCTCTTCTTCTTCTTTAAGGAGTTGATTTTCCTCTCTTAGTGAAGCAATTGTATCACTTAGTTCAATAAAATATTTTTTAAAAATTTCATTTTCTTTACTAAGATGTGCATGATCTATTTCTAGTGACCTAAACTCCTTGTGAATACTAACTAAATTATTTTTCAAGTTTGAATTCTTCGCTAGTTGATCCTCAAGTTTCTTATGTAATTCTTGGACATTTTCAACAAGTTCTTCAAATGTGAATTCGGCATTATCCAAGGGGTCTTCATTAGATAATCCCATTAAGCACATGTTTTGATTTTGAAGATTTTCAAGGGAATTAAATGAGGATGCCCTTCCACCTTTACAATGACTCTCCTTCTCCGCCGAGTTCTAAGCCCTTCACCAAAGAAAATTAAACACGGATGCCCTTGCCACCGATTGAATGAAGAAGAAGATTAGCTTTGCCTCTAAGTAGGCTAAAATGCACACTAAAGCTCCCACAAGATTCTCTCAAAAATCAATCACAAGTTTAAAGCCTAAACCAATCTCAAATGATTTTCTCCAAATCAAGGCACAAGAGGTTGGTGAGAGTTTTTACCCAAAAATGATTCACAAATGATTTTCTAGGGTTTGTTGAAGTTGGACAATGTTCATCAAGTGTTTTAGACCCATTAGATGGGTATATATATGGTGTCTCAACTCAATATGACCGTTTTAAAGGCAAAAAAGTTATTTTCGGGTCAAATAGTCAACTAGCCGTTGGGCCTCCAACGGCTATAATTTTTTGAACAAATACACTTCTCGGAGTTCCGGGCAAATTCTCGGAGTTCCAAGAATTCAAACAGAGCTTTTAATTTTAGAACCTGGATCATTTCTCGGAGCTCCGAGAATAATTCTCGGAGTTCCGAGACTAGATTTCCAGCAAACAGTGTCCCATTTGAAAAATTCATATCTCCTTCGTTTCTCATCGGATTTCGATGTTCTTATACTCTACGGAAATGAGAAAAATAAGAGCTACCTGTTAAACATATTTTCAAAAATATTTTGAAAATATTTTAAACAAGTTTTGATAGGATTTAATTGCTGGTCCAGGTTGTTGCTTCGGAACTCTGTTTTGTTCATTCTTGTGCTGAATGTCATAGGGGTTCCAACATGTTGGTACGCCACCATGGACATTCACTTATCCACTTAAGTCCTTAAAGGGTGTGTTAGTCTCTTTGAAAATCATATTTTTAGGGGTTTTAAGATGCGCCTTGATAAGGGAAAACACAAGAGAGAAAGGTGATACATCTTCAATGGTATACTTGGCTTGCTCTGGGATCTTCAAGGTTGAGCTTCTTTGCTTGATACCTTCCAAGGATGATGCCACCATTTGGTTCAAGTTCCTTTGAAAGTTGTTTATCCACAAGCTTTGGCCTTCATTGATCTTCCTTTGTTTGTTCAATGTTTTCAGATGGTTGCGTGGAACTTCTCCTTGGTTGATCCTCCAAGGTATGGTTTGTCCAAGGATGCTCTAGCTCCTTTGTCCTTTGTTTGGTTCATCTTCAAGCTTAGGCCATCTATGTGTGTGCTAGCATGGATTGACCTGTGAATTACCTGTCTATAGCACAACACTTAAGGCAAACAATTAGTCCATAAATGACTAATCAATTTGCGTTTGTTAATCATCAAAACAAGGTGATTGAGTGAACACATGGGGAACTCTTGGGCTAACAGATAGAGTGGTGGGATAAAGAGAGGGAACGTTGCCTTATTTATAGAGAGGAGAGGGGTTTACGTTACAAGATCTAGGGCAAAAGGAGCCGTAAATCCTGTAACTACCATGCTCCAAGTTTTCTAATAGAAATGCAGAAGCTGGGAAATAAATGTAAATTTACTGGAGGAGCGAGAAAGCTTGTCGAGAAATCAGAGGCGTAACGACGCTGATTAGACGAAGGGGCTTCAGGTTTGTAGAGATTTCGGCATAACAACGGCGCAGCTTGGACGAAGGGGCTTCGGGTTTGCCAAGATTTTGTCAGAACAACGACGCTATTTAGATAATAGGGAAGGCGTTTTTCGAAATTCAGCAGAACGACGGTATTTTCACGAAGGGCTGCGGGTTTGCCGAGATTTCAGCAGAAGAACGGCGCTATTTAGACATTAGGGCCTTGCGTTCTCCGAAATTCAGCAAAACAACAGTGCTATTTTGACAAAGGGGTTGCGGGTTTGCCGAGATTTCGACAGAACAATAGCGCTATTCTGAAAAAATAGCTCGTAGTTCTGCGAAATTCGACAAAATAACAACATTATTTGCAGGATGTCGCTCTGAATCTTCAGAAATTCTGCAGAATGCCGACGCCCTGTGTGAGCTATTGATGAGCACATTTATGTGTGAATTGTAGATAGGAAAAACATCCATATTTTATGTTTAGAGCGGTACTACTAAGGTATTTTGCGTATTTTTGGTGTTTCAGGGTTATTCTTGAATTTTCATGGAAAATGGAGCTAAGAAGGTTAAAGATTAAAGAATTTTCCATCACTTGGAGGGATAAGATCATCTTATGGCCCACCAATTGGTTAGCTCGAAATAGCTTTGGAAAATGATTTGAGTGGTACAAGCAATTTATCCCAAGGCCCACTAAATGTGCAGTAAAGATCATCTTATGGCAGTGGATTGCGAGGTGCAAATAATTTTACATTGTTGACCATCGATTGAATGGTTCAGATCAGCCCACAAAAAATATTAAAGAGGTGCGATTATTGGTAGAGCCAAAATTCACATTGGGATCCATGAATTCAAAGGTTCGGATCATCTCATTGGAATGGTTTAAGGGTGCAATTAATTTATACAGTGGTCCGTCAAATGGATGCCTTGGATCGTTCTTGGAAATGATATAGAGGAGAGGCAAATATAATTGTTTATGTGTATTACATGGAGGGGTAGATTAGTCATTTGCAAATAATTGTGGAACGGTTGCAATTCATACGAAAAGTAGGGACAACTTGGTCGTTTCACAAAGTAAGGAGCTACCTAAGAATTTCTCCACTTTCTCTCTTCTAAAGTAAAGAAACTAGGGTTTTCTGAGATTCAAAAGGAAAAACCAGAAGAAAATCCTTAAAAAATAAAAAAAACCATAAAATTAAAACTATTTCATAGAGTTAAAATTTTGATTTTACTCTTACCCCCCTATTTATAGGGGTTCGGGCAAAAATTTCGCACTCTTCGAAAATGGGCCTGACACTGTGTTAGGTCGGCAACATTTCGGGAAATGTGATTTTTCTTCTTTTTCGGTTTCAAAAAACATAATTTTTCGTCTCTTTTCTCGGGTTTTGGGGGAGTTTCGGCGGACTGTAACTCCATCGTTTGTACTCCGAATCACACGAGGTCAGATCCGTTGGATTCCTCATTTTGAGGAGATTCTAATGAACTTAATATCTATGGTTTTCGAAACAGAAAGTGTTTTTGGGCAAAAAAGAATGTTTTTTTACTCAAAGCTAACTTCTCGGTTGAACGACTGTGCAAAAATGAGCTTTTTGGCCTTGCCGTGAAAGGCGGGATGCCGTGTAAAGAATGGCTTTTGTTTCACCTCTGGGGTAAAGTTCTTTTTTGAAAAATCTTCCCAATTCATAACCTAGAGAGAATGACTACAAGTGCTATGGGACTCGTCATGAAACTCTTCCCCGCGACAGCCTATCATTAGTTCCACCTTGACAAAATTGGTTGTCTATACCTATTTTCAACCGTCATGAATGCCAACAATAATAATTACTAACTATTACTAGCACACGCCTATAAACGCTGGTAAAAACATCTCCAATATTTCAATTACCAGCGGTTTTTCAACTGCTAGTATAAGTGTTATTGGCAAATAAGGAGATTGACACCAGCGGTCAGGATCGCCGGTGTATCCCTACTTTCTTTTTTTCTCGTAGGTAAGCTGGGATTGTACCTGCGACCTCAAGGTTGAGAAACAAAGCCTCAACCATTGAGCTACAGGCCCAACCCTTATATCTCTACTTTCTTGTAGCGAGGTTTATAGACCCAAAGCAATAGATTCCTCACCCCAAACAATATATATATATATATATATATGCCTTGACTCGGCACTCCTTTTGCACTAAAGAACAAAAACCTATTCGCCAATACTGAAGAGCAGAAAGCTATTCCCCAACACTATGGGCACATTTGGCTACCAGGAATTTGACTCGGCACTTAAGTTGCTAAAAATCACAAAAGGAACTCTCACGACGGGATGGGGGCAAGAAATCAGGAAACGAAAATCTCTTACCAAAAAATCCGGTAAACTTTTTTCCCCAATTTAGCCACATCTCATCACCTCATACACCCCATTTCTGAATTTCCTTTCCTGATTTTTAGCTTCTTCACGCTCATCCTACGATATTACCGATTTATCATGAAAACAAATTCCTGGTGGCCAGACATGGCGGAAAAAAAGGGTGGCCCAGTGCACGAGGCTGCCGCCATTTCGGGGTCTAGGGAGGGCTAGATGTGCCCAGCCTTACCCCTGGTGGCCAAACGTGGCCTATAGAAAAAAAAACTAGAGAACCAAGATGGTCCTTGGAATTGTACAACACTGCTCCAAGGTCAATTGAGTAGAAACTTGGAACCATCTGGAAATTTAAACTGAAAATGTAATATATATATTTTTTGAATGGTAAAGAATTAAATAAATAGAGAAAAGAATCACCGGAGAACCCCAACGATAAAGATGATCGAACCATGCAAAGAAACCAAGAAAGAATCATACAAGAAGCAAACTCAAAATGTAATTACTTCATCTTTAGCCCCTAATTTAATTTATTCTTGGGAGGTAAGATATTCTCCAGCTTTTCTTCCTTGGTCCACCCCGCTGGTGTATTTATGACTACTCTATTTAAACTATAAGGCAGTGGCCCAGTGAAGAAAAGCTGCTCAATATATCATTTCCCTTTATTCTTTTGTTTGATTTTGAAGATCTTGCCATATCCAGATGATATTGGCAATGTGGTGGAGATTGGTTTTGATCTCTGGTCAAGAAACTATTTTGGAAGAACCCACCTCACCACAGTTTGGAAATCGTTTTTGATGTCATCCAAAATAATAATAATAATCTTCCACTAAGATTTGGATTATGATAAGAAGGCCCCACCATTGGAGAATTATGGCACAAAAGTCTAAAGTCTTAAGTCAAAGTGAAGAACAATTTGTTTTACATGTGTAGTATAGGCCGTCAACAATGTCGGTCTAAGGGTCTTTTCATTGACGTATGAAATGACTAAACTAGCCATATTATTTGTTTGAATCTCAAACTGTACCTTCATCAAGGTTCCTGAAGCCCCATTAGTTCATCAGTAATTCGGAAGATTTGCGAATTCCTCAGGGTTAATTTAGTCAAAGATTTTGTGAAACATAAGCAACGTTAAAAAGAGAGTTCGAGCGAAGATTCAGAAAATCATACGGGAGAGATGGAGCAGGCGAGGGTGTTTTTGGCGTTAAAGAAGGAAGAAGAGGAGGGCGTGTCACAACTCACTGTTATTCCCCACAGACGCGGAGTCCAGAGTTTCTTTGAAGGCTTTTCTCTCCGTAATGTCCAAGTCGACCGAATCGAACCTGGTTTCATAGCCTGCACCTTTAAAGTGCCCCCACGCCTCACAGTAATATTCTCTCTTCCTGTTTAATAGATTTTCTTATGAGGCTTTTTGTTTCTGTAGTTTGTTTTAATTTTTAATTTCTTGTCGTGAAAAATAGAAATTGTATTTGAAAATGGTAAATTCTTTCCTGTTGTGATGTGTTTTTTGGAACCAAGGTTGTGCTCGATCTTGTCACACGCACCAACAGATTGCAAGATTATTCTTTGTCGAAATGAGCCTTGGTGTCTTAGATTTGTTGTTCTTTATGTCTGCAGCTTTTTGTCTCTTGGGAAGTGATATATAGTCAGCCTTTTTTTAACTTGGGGAGGCTTCTTTAGGGCCCGTTTGGACGCTGAGAAGATTTTGATTTTGATTTCTCACATTTGCAGCCCTTTTTGCATTGTAATTTGGATCGGATCAAATTCTTGGATTTCTAATTCTGCAGCTGGCAGTTTCATTCACCCTCTTTGCTCCTCAACCTCTCCCCTCCACTAGGAAGTACCCCCTTCCCTCTCTGTCTCACTCTACATGAGCTGCCGGATCTATTCAATTTGTATCCAAAACAGAAATCTAAATACAAAATGGGAGGTATCCAAACAGGCCCTTAGTGTATTTATGACTACTCTTTTACAATAAAAGGGGCTGTCCCAAGTATAAATAAGGGGGCCAATATACCATTTTTCTTTGTGTTTTGCTTCTTTTAAAAACTTTTGTGTTCATTGCGGGCTATGCGACTAGGGGTGCAACTCGGGTCAGGTCGGGTTGAAAGCCAATCCGACCCGACCTGAGTAACCCACTTTTCCAACCCGACCCAATCTGATTTTCAACCCGACCAGGTTCAGCCCGACCTGACCCGAGCGACCCAGTTTTCCAACCCAAACCCGACCTGGCCCGAGCGACCAGTTTTCCAACCCAAACCCGACCTGACCCGAGCAACCCATTTTTCCAACCCAAACCCGACCCGACCCGACTTCAACGCAACCCAACCCAAGTTTTTAAACTTAAAATAATAAAAAACTATAAAAAATGTCGGGTTTCACTCCGGCCGGGTTGCCAAACCCTCAACCCGAACCCAACCGGGGTTGGGAAAAGTCAACCGAACCCGACCCTAGTTACACCCCTATATCGGATGGGTATAGTTTTCTTTAGTTAGGTGATATTTACACCCTTTGTTTTGATAGATATACCCTTTCTTCGTCTTAAAGTTTAAGGACCTCTATGGACGGTGATAATCCTAGATCCTCAATCCATAAAGCCAACAAAAGCCATTCCATTGACTTTTGTAGTTCTTTAATCATCTCACACACGGGTAGTCTGTTTGTGATGGGACGGAAACAAAATGAGCCAAGTCGTGATGGTGATGGTCGGGGGCCATAGATTGGATCGTCAGCATTGATCCAAACGGCACCGTCCGCCTAGTGGTTCTCTTTGGAATTATTGATCCATAAATGAAGAAAACATAGACACAACAATAGTAAAAATTATGTGCTCGGATTCAACCGTTAAACAGAAACATAGGAAAATAGAAGATCAGCTATGGTTTTAATAGTTTTGATTTTGCTCTATATAACTCTAGTTACTCACTAGTCACTATAGTTTTCTGGGTACTTGATCAAATTTGGCCAGCTTTAAGCCTTGGAAGCATGTTTTTAGCGCTTTTAGATTACTCAAAACAATTTTCTTTGTTTTAGGAGAATAATTGACTTGCACCTTTTACTTAATACCAATTGACATGGAAATTTAATTATGTATGCATGTTTCAGATAAAATGGGATTTTTCAAGGGGGAGGAGCGTTGTGTCCAACACAATCACTCTTCTTCATATTTAATTAATCTCTCTTGCAGGCACACCAACTTAGATATATGCACTTAAGCGAATAGACCAATACAAGTATATATATCCTCTATATATACATATAAAATTATGTATTATATAATCCGGGACCCTAATTTTCAAGGAATTCTTTTCCATCAAGAAAGCTATGAGTGGGATCATATGATCCAGGCGGATCTCAAAGGTTGGTCCCAAATTTGGAGGTCCCACATGCAAGAGAATAATTCACATATGTGCATGTTGCATATGTGTGGAGGACAAGATATTCATCAAAGGAGAGGTTTCATAACACATCTAAGTAGTGGAGATCTATCCCTTATTTTGTTTTAAACTTACCTATTTCTTAAGAAGGGAAGAGAATGAAGGAAGGCTAACCCCCTCCTGTAAGATCGTTATGCGCAGCGGAATAAAAATCGCATAGAACTTTAAAATTTTCTTTTCCATATTACAATTGCCCAAGATCCTAGAGTCTAGATTAGTTAATTATATTAATCAAACATAAAGAAATACCTCTTTGAAGAAGAAATTAAGGAACCACGCTGCTTGATCTACTCCTCGAATGGTTGAGATCGTTTTAAATGCTGCGAATCCCGCAAGTTGAACCGATGGATTCTTTTTTTTTGCTCGGACTATTGTAGATGTGAATAACTCTTATTCACCTCTTTAAGGTCTGATCTAATCATTACCTTTGTTGTAAAGAATAAAGAAATTGATTGGAAGCCTCTATCATATAAATGCTTGAATTGAGAAACCAATTGAGAAACCAACTTGAATTGAGACTTCTCGAGTGAATTGACTCTCCCACACCTCCAAGGCTGTGTGGGGACACTCAAGATACATTGTAGAACGTGTATGGATGCTTCTCTCCAGCCTTTGTGGCCTCATCTCATAAGAGTTGGTGCTGGAAACCAATTGCTTGCTTTGTAAATCCTACAATTTAGCAATTCTTATCCATCAAGGAGTTTGAGTGCAACTCAAAGTTCTTGAGAAATTAGGACTCTTCTCCCCAGCTCTCCAACTGATTTAGGAGTGTTGCGGGCCCTACAAACCTTATCCAAATGTGGAGTCCTCTCTCAATTCCCAATTCCGTTCCAATTCCGCAACTTTTGCAAAACCGGTTTGGGAATAACTATCCTCATTTAGATTGTACATTATTATGTTATTATTATCAAATTTATAATACATAAGAATGTTTAGTAATTAAATAATTAATTAATAACTCATATCCAATGTGAGTTATTTCGGCTCCAATTTGTCTTCAAAAAATTCTCTTACTATCTCTTGTTACTTACTTAACAAAGACATGTATATACATATATCAACATATATATATATATATATATATATATACTCCATTAATATCCACATTACTCTAACGGATCATATCCGTCCGTACAATTACATAAAATGCGGAATCTTGATCCGTTTGGATGTTACCGGGTCGTTCGAGTTATGAGTGGGATCATCGTAGGGATCCGATGGTCGTCCTACAGAACCCTATGGTGGCCCACTGCGATCTCGCTCTGTAGTTAAACTACACTCGCATTAGGTCAGTGGTCTCCATCGAGACGTAACCCTGAAGATGACCGTCAGATCATCTTACCCCCAATCACATCATGTATGTGCAAGTCCTTTCTACATAAATACATCTACTGAGTTGAGTCATATGGGAGGGGGACACTATTTACCCCCTTGGCCCACTCTTGGTATACCATTTTGATTAACCTGTGTTCGGCCTCAAAATGCATTTGTAAAATCCTTGTAAAACAATTCAATGTTTCATAAAACTTTCTGATAAACATTTGATCAAGATCGACTGACCAGGCTATTTAATAGGCCTACCACTCTGACAAAATTGTAGATGTCAATCCCTAAAATTTAGGGCGAAGAATCCCTTGTGAGTATCATTATTGGTCTCGAGGGTTTGCCCTGGGATAGCTCTATCCGAATGTGACTCTAAATTACAATCACTATGAGATAGACTAACACCCTAGAATAGGTCGACAGACCAGTAAGATGCCTCAAGTCTAAGGACATGTGAAGTGTCCTGTCTGGAAGAACAACCTCATACTTTCTTGTCCACAAGTTCTTCTTTATTTGATCCGGTTCGGTTGCGCGATCCAATCGTCGTACCCACTCTTCTTGCTTAGGGTCCACTATCCAGATGACCGAGATAAGTCACCTCACGACACGTGCATGTAGGTAAGACTGGTACTAGTTGTATACAGAAAGATATGTCAAGTCTCTTTCCCAACTAGGAACTATTAAGGCTTGCATAGAACCGAGATGCCATATCTCCTTGCTCCCTTAGATCTATAAATCCTTTGAGCATGACATTTTTACTATGCTACTTAAGGATGAACATGTGTCAATAAACAAGTACATTACACTCATTCATTAATATAATTACCCATTCATGTCATGAAATGAACCTTTATTAATTAATAAATGTCATTCTACTAGCTTTTCAGGGCATATATTCTAACAGATAAAATATCTCTATCTCTTATATTTTAGAAGGGGAAAGAGAATTCAGAGGAAAGTTACTATTTTAGTAAGTTCACAACTTACTATTTATAGTAATTTCAAAAGCTTAATATTTTTAGTGAGGAAAAAATATGAATTGAAGGGACCCCCAACTATTATAAATAAGGAGCATGCATGTCAACAAAGGGAGATAGAGTGATTGAAGAGGGTACTCGAATGAGAAACACATTTTCAGGCTTTAAAGAAGAATATCTGAAAAGAAGAAAATATGCATTGAGACGTAGATCTGTGAGGAGTATCTCTCCCATTCATTTCTTCATTTTTTTAATTTATTTTATTTGTATTATTAAGATTTTGTTCCTTCCTGATGTAAATATAAGAAGAGGGAGTAGAATTTTATATGTATGTCGGTTTGTTTAGTTAGGTTGGAAAGATAATTCGTGTTATTTTCAGTCTTTGTAGTTATTGAAAGATTGTTTGGAGAAGGATTAGATTTTCCTCTCCATTACATTGTTTGTGCATAGGTCTTATTCTCAATCGCACATTACATAAATTCTTATAAGGTGTGATTGAAAGTTTCATAGGCTAGATCAGATTATCATCCGTATGCATTCTGCAAAATAATTTCAACGTGCAAAAATACAATTTTGGAAAATGTGGTATCAAAGCCATGGTACGACAGTACCTTGTAAGACCGTGATATGGATTCAATGCGTACACAATGTCGATAATTGAAGGAGTCCAGTTAATCAGAACGTTGAGGTTCATGAAGGCGGACTGACTTGATAAAGTATTAAACCTTGGAGATGAAGCCATGCTATCCTACCGAGTGTGAGCCTCAAAGACCATCTAACTCTTACGTCCATTGGAGATGGGTCCCTTGAGATTAAAAAGGAAGACTTAGTCTAGTAGGGAGATAATTGAAGATGATAGGCTATTACCAACTGGATAGAAGTTTAGATCGACTAGGGAGTTCATATTCTATCAACAGGTACATTCAATATGGGAAGATGTATTCCCTGCTTTAGTCTGATTTGGTAGGTGCAAAACATCCTGACGGGGGGCCATGATCCAAGTTGATCTCAAAGGTATGCGAGCCTAGAGCAAGGCTCCCGAAAGTAAGAGAACAATATTTTACATGTGTGTATGTGTCACATGTGTAGAAGATTAAATATGTTACATGTGTACTCTCCTATTTTGTGGTAAACTTTCCCATTTCCTAGGAAGAGAGGAGAAAAAAAATTCAACTCCTATTTTGTAGGAGGGGAGAGAATTTATAAGAGACTTACTACAATTACCAATTTCTTAGGTTCACCATGACCTTCGTTGAATTTATGTTCTTTTCATTGTTAGAAGGAAAATAATATAATGAATCAGTATGATCCATTGTATTGACATTGAAAGATGTTGTAGGATGCTATAGGAAACTTATCTTCCAGTGCCATTGCAACTATAGTTGATGCTATTGGTGGAGCTGCTGTCGTTGGTGATGAACTTCCATTAAAGGCTACACTGAACATGGTGATTACATATCTACCAAATGCCAATTACGAAATATATAGAAGTTTAGATTGACTAGGGAGTTCATATTCTATCAACAGGTACATTCGATATGGGAAGATGTATTCCCAGTTTTAGTCTGATTTGGTAGGTGCAAAACATCCTGACGGGGGGCCATGATCCAGGTTGATCTCAAAGGTATGCGGGCCCAGAGCAGGGCTCCCGAAAGCAAGAGAACAATATTTTACATGTGTGTATGTGTCACATGTGTAGAAGATTAAATATGTTACATGTGTACTCTCCTATTTTGTGCTAAACTTTCCCATTTCCTAAGAAGAGAGGAGAAAAAAATTCAACCCCTATTTTGTAGGAGGGGAGAGAATTTATAAGAAACTTACTATAGTTACCAATTTCTTAGGTTCACCTTGACCTTTGTTGAATTTATGTTCTTTACTTTGTTAGAAGGAAAATAATATAATTAATCAATATGATCCATTGTTTTGACATTGAAAGATGTTGCAGGATGCCACAGGAAACTTATCTTCCGGTGCCATTGCCACTATAGTTGATGCTATTGGTGGAGCTGCTATCGTTGCTGATGGACTTCCATTAAAGGCTACACTGAACATGGCGATTACGTATCTATCAAATGCTAAAGCCAATGTAAGTGAATTGTATGATCAATGTATGTTTTTTATCAAATGCCAATTCTAGTTAATTTTTGAATTATTTTCTATCGGATTGTGGGATTTGAATTATAAATATTGCATTTGCATTGCATATTGTCTATGAGGTAAATGTCAGGCATTCTTGCCTAGTATTCGTTCACTCCTTTTACTGCTATAATTACTAACTTTTGGTATGTCATTGTCGAAGGATGAATTGGAGATTATCACAAGGACCATGGGGCATAAAGGAGCCCTTTCAGGGGCAAGTGTTATAGTCAGCAAAAAGATTACAGGAGATCTCATCGCTACATGTCAACTCTCGTGTTTTGGAAAGGTTCTTAGCAAAATCTAATTGTGTTTTCATTGTTGAATTTACTGATTGAGAATACACAAAAATTCCAAGAAAATGATGGTTATTGTATTAGAATAAAGATCATGTATTCAAAAAACACTGGTATGAATATTTTCCTGCCTTCTTCTTCTTTTAGATAGTAATGTCAGGGAACTTAACCGGGTAGAACTCACCCCTAAAAGCTAGCCGTTAGAGGGAGGGTGCCCATTCCCTTATAACCCATCCCCACGCATCTCACTTTACCGATGTGGAACTATTTTGCTTTTTTGCGTGGAACCCCAACAATCTCCTCCTCCACGCAGAAGCAACGTGGACCATCTCGCCCCTCCACGCGGCGGCAACGTGGGAATCACGTGATACTATACCGAGGTTTAGGAGATCTTCTTCGAGGGACATTCCTGTCCTCAGAGGCAAACCGAGGTTACCACACCCTGAGCTCTGATACCATTTGTTGCGGAATTGGGGCGAAAATCAGCACTCTGTGGTGGCCCGTTTACAATCCGAACATGAAAGTGTGTTTCCGGTATTATGTATAAATTCTACGCAACATTCCCGAAGTAGATTTGCAAGAACAAATAAATAAAATACAAGCCAAACCACAAGAAAAGCACACAAGATTTACGCGGTTCACCACACGATGTGTGTGGTTACATCCACGGGAGAAGACTTCAAAAGATTTCACTATGTGGGAATCAAGTGGGTTACAAGAAGCACTAACCAGATAACAAAAGCCCAAGCTTTCTCCGGATTACAAAAGAAATAATCTCTACGCCGTCTAGGATCCAAGCGCCTCCGCTCCCTATCGGCCTTGCTTCTTCACCTTTTTCACAACCTCACAAGAGTGCCAAAAAGCCTTGCCAAAAAACCACCTTTCTCAAGCCATGAAGCACACCGCAAATACTCTTTTTTAGTTTGTGGCTTTTCTTCTAAAATATGACACAGTGCACTCCAATAACTTTTTACGTTATTTTTTTCATGTGTTGAAGCCGTACACCACTTTCTCTATTGGGATAGGAAACAACTACAAGAGTCCAAGTTTGATAGAACTTCTATCTATATGAATCCGATAGGAAACAACTACAAGAGTCCAAGTTTGATAGAACTTCTATCTATATGAATCCCAAAGCAAGAGAAAGTTTCCTAATATAAGGATACATATAAAAACAAGTGCCTTACATCATCTGTCTTGTCAAAATTCAAGGCAACCGTAACATTCTCCACGTTGGCTTGAATTTGATTCCTCCAGCACTTGTAAATTTCTTTCATCGCAAAGTCTTCTCCACCACACCCCGAAGGGTGCTAGTTCGACCCAACATAACAAATGTTAATTAAGTCCAAGCAATGCTTGAACTTCTCCGTCGTCACTAGCTTAGTCAACATATCCGCGGCATTGTTTCTTGTGTTGACCTTTGCCAAGAAAATTTCATCTCCTTCATTGACCTCTCCAATCAAATGGTACCTCACGTCTATGTGTTTTGTCCTCGCATGAAAAACTTGATTCCTTGCCAAGTCCAAATCACTTTGGCTGTCGAAATACACACAAGTATTTCCTTGCTCGACCCCAAGTTCACTTACGAGTCCTCTCAGCCATATGGCTTCTTTCACTGCTTTTGTTTCTATCATATACTCTGCCTCTGTAGTTAGACAAAGCTATAGTAGACTGTAAATTGGACCTCCAACTAAAAGGTCCCCCAGCAAGCGTAAAATCATAATTTATAATGGACCTTCTCTTGTCCAAATCTCCAGCATAATCGGAATTCACATAGCCCATGATATTTCCTTTTCCAACACTACTCCTGTCAAACAAAATCCCAAGGGGCGACGTACCCTTCAAATACCGAAGTATCCATTTGACTGCCGGCCAATGTTCATTTCCTGTGTCTACCATGTCCCTACTAACAACACCCACTGCCTATGCAATATCCGGTCTAGTATAGACCGTAGCATACATCATGCTGCCAACAGCATTCGCATATGGAACTCGGGACATGTACCTTCTTCCTTCATCCATCTTAGGAGATAGCTTAGAAGAGAGTTTAAAATGAGCACCAAGTAGAGTAGCTACCGGCTTTGATTTATCCATCTCGTACTTTAAGAGCATCTTCTCAATATACTTCTTTTGAGATAGCCACAAGTTTTCCCTTTCCCTATCTCGACGAATCTCTATACCCAAAATTTTCCTTGCAGTGCCTAGATCCTTCATTTCAAACTCCTTGCTCAACCTGGCTTTCAACTTGTTGATTTCCAACATACTTTTAGCAGCTATAAGCATACCATCAACATATATGATCAAAATAATGATAGATCCATTACCAAAGTTTTTGAAATAAACAAATGAGTCATACTCCTGTAGAAACCTTGTCCAATCATGAAAGTGTCGAACCTTTTGTACCACTGCCTAGGAGATTGCTTCAAGCCATACAATGACTTCTTCAACTTGCAAATATGGTCTTCCTTTCCTTCTATCTTGAAACCTTCTGGTTGGTGTATGTAAATTTCCTCTTCTAGATTCCCATGCAAAAACGTCGTTTTCAGATCATCTTGCTCAAGCTAAAAATCAAATATTGTTGTCATGGCAAGTAATACTCTGATCAAAGTGTGCTTCACTACCGGTAAAAATATCTCATTGTAGTTCACTCCTTCCTTCTGAGCATATCCCTTTGCCACCAAAAGTGCTTTGTATTTTTCCTCACCATTTTCTGAGCTTCTTCCATTTTTCTTTAAAGCCACTTGCACCCAATCGCCCTTTTTCCCTTTGCTAACTACACCAAATCCCAACTCTGGTTCTTCTGAAGAGATTCCATTTCTTCACGCATTGCATCCTCCCAATTCTTGGAGTTTTCACATGCAACTGCTTCTTGAAATGTACCTGGATCTGCACTCTCAGTTACCAATACAAAAGCCAACATATCCTCATAGCCATATCGTACATGTGGCTTGGAGTTTTGCCTGGATCTGCACTCTCAAGCATCCTCCCAATGCGTGGAGTTTTCGCATGCAACTGCTTCTTGAAATGTACCTGGATCTGCACAATCAGTTACCAATGCAAAGGCCAACATATCCTCATAGCCATATAGTACAGGTGGCTTAAGAGTTCTTTGAGATCCTCTAACAGAAGAAGTAATTGATGGGGATGGGTTATAAGGGAATGGGCACCCTCCCTCTAACGGCTAGCTTTTAGGAGTGAGTTCTACCTGGTTAAATTCCCAACAAGTGGTATCAGAGTCGGGCACGTGGTGACACCGGTTTAGCCTCCGAGCATGGAAATATCCCTCAGGGAAGATCTCGGTAACCCCGGTAAGTCTCCGAGGATAGAAAAATCCCTCGGGGAAGATCTCGTAGTTCCCATGTTCCACCCATGAGGAGGGGAAAGATTGTCCACGGTGCTTCCATGTGGAGGGGGAGATTGTTGTGGGTTCCACGCGAAATCAAAGATCCCACATCGGAAGAAGTAATGGATGTGGATGGGCTTAAAAGGGAATGAACACCCTCCCCTTAATGGCTAGCTTTTAGGGGTGAGTTCTACGTGGTTAAATCCCTAACAAGTGGTATCAGAGCCGGGCAAGTGGTAACCCCAGTTTAGCCTCCGAGGATGGAAATATCTCTTGAAGAAGATCTCGGTAAACCCAATAAGCCTCCGAGGACGGAAAAATCCCTCGAGGAAGATCTTATAGTTCCCATGTTGTATCCTTGTGGATGGGCGAGATTGTCCATAGTGCTTCCATGGGAGGGGGAGATTGTTGTGGGTTCCACGTGAAAGTGGATGTGGATGGGCATAAAAGGGAATGAGCACCCTCCCCTTAATGACTAGCTTTTAGGGATGAGTTCTACCTGGTTAAATTCCCAACAAGTAACTGATCACCTATTGGGAGACAAATTTACAGTTTTAAGGCATGATCAATATTCCACCTTATGGGATTTACATATTGTAGACACCCAATTTTGTCAAGGTGGAACTAATGATAGGTTGTTGTGAAGAAGAGTCTCATGACGAGTCCCAGAGCACCTGTTATCTTTCTCTCAGTCTCTCTTTAGGTTATGAAACTAAGGAAATTTCTCAAGAATGAACTTTACCCTAGAGGTGTAATAAAAGCCCTTCTTTACACGGCGTCCTGCCTTTTACGGCACAACCAAAAAATCCATTTTCATACAGCATTTCAACTGAGAAGTTTACTTTGAGTAAAAAACATTCATTTTTACCCAAAACCATCGATATTAGGTTCGTTAGAATCTCCTCGGAACGAAGAATCCAACAGATCTGACCATGTGCGATTCGGAGTCCAAACAGAAGAGTTACGGTCCGCCGAAACTCTCTAAAAACCCATCAAAAGAGACAAAAAATCACATTTTTCGAGACCAAAAAGACGAAAAATTACATTTTTTGAAATGTTGCCTACCTGACACTAGTGTCAGGTCCAATTTCGCAGAGTGCGAAAATTTGGCCAGACCCTCTGTAAATAGGGGGTGAGAGTAAAATCAGATTTTAACTCTCTGAAATCAGATTTTTGACTTTCTGGTTTTTTATTTTTAAATTCCAGACTTATTTTCAGAAAATGCTCATCTATTTCTCCCTTCTGAATTTATGAAAATCCTAGTTTCCTTATCTTTAGAAGAGAAAAAGTTGAGAAATTCTTAGGTAGCTCACATTGTACATTGGCACTCTGCTGAATTTTCAAAGACTCGGAGCGACATCCCCCAAATAGCGCCGTGGTTTTGCGAAATTTCGAAGAACTATTTGGCTATTTTCAATAATAGCGTCGTTGTTCTGCTAAAATCTCGGCAAACCCGAAGCCCCTTCTTTCGAATAGCGTCGTTGTTCTGCTGAATTTCGGAGAACGCAAGGTCCTATTGCCTAAATAGCGTCGTTGTTCTGCTGAAATCCTGGCAAACCCGAAGCCCCTTCATCTGCATAGCCATTGTTCTGCCTAATTCTCGGTAAACCCGAAGCCCTTTCGTACAATTAGCGTCGTTACGCCGCCAATGTCTCGAAAAGCGCCCTCGCTCCTTTGGTAAATTTACATTTATTTACCAGCTTTATACATTTCTATTACAAAATTTAGTGCAGGGTGGTTATGAGATTTAGGGCTTCTATTGCCCTAGATCCTGTAACGTAAACCCCTCTCCTCTCTCTAAATGAGGCTACGTTCCCTCTCCTTATTCTACCACTCTGTGTCTGGTCCTACCATAGACAAAAGAGACAGAGAAGAGAGCCCTGGCGCTCCACGGTGTTGGACAAACGGAGAGAATCATGAACCCAGAGTTTCTTTTCCCTTATGTACTATCTTTTCCATTTGATTTAGTTAACCTGATTGTAGTAAGCTGCGAGATCTTTTGGGACTCATATCATAGCATACGATCTCAATCAGGTTAAAAATCACTTATTTTCGTTATTTTGTAAATTCATTTAATTTAAATTCTGGAATTTTGCCTAATCCAAATAAAGGATTAAAAGATAAGTTTTTCCAATTAAATTCTTCAAAAATGCCAAATCAAGTCAAGAGATAAGATTTACCCAAGCATGAGGGGTGCTTAACACCTTCCCCGAATGTAACAATAACCCTTACCCAAATATCTGTAAGGACCATGCCTTAACAAACAGAGTAAAATTACAGGTTCTAGGCCTAGAGTAAAAGAACCCCTTTGGTTACTGTTCCTCCAATGACACCCTGGTATCTATCCTTATTTCATCGGAAGAACAAGCACGGGTCCTAGGCCCTAACCTAGGTGGCGACTATGAATTTCTCTTTCTTGTGAAATTCGAACTACGATCCCGAGTTCACAAGAAACAGAGTGTTAGAGTATGTGCCCTAAAACCCAGTGTAATTCGCATGTTAATCAATAAAAGTTTCTTTTCATGACAAATTATGAGTATTAAAAGCTAAATATGTGTGACATATTACTTATCATTGACACGTATTTGTCCTTAGGTAGCAATGTAGGAAACTCATGCTCATGGATTCACAGATCCTAAGGAGCAAGGAGATATGGGATTCCGGTTCTTTGTAGACCTTAATAGTTCCTAGTTGGGGTTGAGATTGGACACCTCCTCCTGTATACAACTAGCATCTATCTTGCCAATATGCACGAGATGTGGAGTGACCTATCTCAATCACTCGAGTAGTGGACCCTAAGCAAGATAGAATGGGTACGACAATGAGATTGTGTACTGAACAGGATCACATTAGAATGGCTTGTGGACAGGAGACAGTTGAGCTATTCTACCAGACAAGAGCCTTTACATCTCCTTTGACCTGAGGGGTCATATTGGTCTGTTGGCGAGTCTCTCATTTTTTGTCTATCTAACCATGATTCTCTTGGAGTCACCAGAGGGTAGATTGGAGTGTTAGACAAACCTTCGAGGTCAATAGTGATGTCAAACATGGAATTCTCCGGTTTTGGTCAGAGCAGTAGGCCTAGAAAAATACCTGGCCAGGTGAATTTGATAAAATGTTTATCAAAAGGTTTTAATAAAATAAGTTTCGAAATGGTTTTAGGAAATGAACTTGTGGGCCCACAATGCTTGACTGAAAGGTATACCATGTGTGAGCCCAGGGGGTAGCTGATGTCCACCCCCCGTACGACTCAACGTGGTAGATGTGGATATGGAGAAAGGACTTGCACATTTGATGTGATTAGGGGTATGATGATTTGACGATTATCTTCAGGGTTACGTCTTGATGGAGGCAGCTGACTCAATACGATTGTAGCATTGGCTACGAAGCAAAAATTACAATGGGGCCCACTTGTGGGTTCTGCAAGATCTACTGTTAAATCCCTGCTACGATCCCTCTCACTACTCGATTAACCTATTATAATCTATTAGATCGAGGTCCCGCATTTATGTAGTTGCATATACGAACTAATTTCGTAGCATTGGATGTATTAGAAGGATATACACAATGTATATAGTGTATTTGCACTATGGGATACATTGGGAATACAAAAATGGTTAAGTATTAACCATAAAGGTTATTTTGAGAATTATAGAAAAATATGGATGGAGCTTTTATCCCATTGAATGGGAGGAAATATATTTATTTAATTATAAAAATTAAATAAACAATTGTCAGTTTAGCTTATAGACTGGTTTTACTAAAACAGACATATCTTACTCATCTCTTAGCCAAAATTAATGTGTAAGTACTCGCTTTGAAGAACTTTGAAAGATCTACAAGTTTCTAATTATTATTTTTCCGATTCGGCCATTTACTTGTCCAAATGAGGTTGAAATTTGACCTACAACATTATAGCGGGAATGTAGAAAAAGGAAAGAGTGTATAAAGCAAACTAGGGAATAGATTAGGATGCTAACGAACCAAAGATATATCATGTGATAATCCACTGTGAGTCTGGACATTTATCCCGACTATCCGAGGTTTATAGTCTTGGTGTCTTTTTAATAAACATTGGATTGTTTAACGAAAAATAGTAAAACTGAAACGAACGGTGGATTTCTGGACTGATCTCACATGGTTGGAAAGTACACTCGAATACAAATCCAACGCATCAAGAAACATCAAAATCTGACCAGCGGTTTAGGAGATACGATTTTTTGAAGTCTGGTACAAGTTGCTGTGTGGGCCCCAATCCCGAAGACGGCGGGGCGAGGATACGAGATCCCCGTCAATCCTCTAAGATCTCCACATGTGATGGAGAGGTCTACCAAGGAACTCTCAAAATGGTGCCACTCACAGCATGGGTAGCGACATAAGTGAGATACCTCTTGATTCGAGGACTAGCCCGGAACCAAGAAGTGCCTAAAACAAAGAAGAGTCGCCATCTAGGGTAGTCGGACCTGGAATCCATACAATACTCTGTTGTAACGGATAACCAGAGATACAAAAGTTCGTGCCTGATGACGAATAGGAAAGGTGTTAGGCGCTCCCAATTCGCCCAAGTGCTAGCACCTGGTCTCTTATGCCATTTATTATTAACCTTGAAGAGTTTTAGGCAAAAATCATGTAAAATGGGAACGAATATCCCTGAGATAACGTCTACCTAAGCATGCATGTCCCGGAGATGGGAATAATAAATACACACAAAATATATGAAAGAAGTGTCACCTAAGCATAGCTAGGTTATGAGTGTCATGCCTAATTGGTGTCTAAGTACTGGTGGGCAAACACATGCATACTACAGCTAAAGGTATAAAGTCAGTACATGAAGATAAGAAAACACAACAAAACACATAATACAACCTGACACCATACACAACACAACACGACAAACCCTAGACTCTAATGTGCAGTTTGACTCGGACCAGGATGGCCATCCCGGCTGCTCTACCTATCCCGGCCTCGGGAAGAATCAGAGTCAACGTAGTTCGGTGGCCGATTCAAAGCTATAATGCCTAAATGTTCCTAGACCACACTAGACTCGACACGACATGACTCGTGTTTAAGTTGTTTAAGTATTTTAGACACGCCTATATGGTCCTAAACTAATGCAAATCAACCTAGTCTAATGCAGGTGGGCCCTATATCCTATGTGTAACTAGGCAGTATGTCATAAGAAAAATAATGGGCTAACTAAGTGCATTCTAATCTAGTCATCTGCTCGACTAAGTGTCTAACCGACCACGACTCGAGGCCTCCTAACTCTAAGGACACTGTGGGACCCGATCCCCCGAGAGAGTCGTGAGCGCGCGAGGCGCTACGCTCTCTCTTGGTCTCTCGTACCCACGCGAATGGCGTGTGCTTTTTATTATTGATTTTAATTACCCAACGAAGCAGGCAACAACCAAGCCATAGGGTGCAAACAAACGTGCAACCAAGTACCCATAAGGACAGGGGTAAGCCGCCGAGCCTAGCAAGGTGTGATTTAATTCATCTTTTCCGTGAACTTGGGATCACTAAGGCAATCTGAATTCCACGCAAAAGAGAGTGACAGAGTCGCCACCTAGATGAGGGATCTAGGACCCATAATTGACCAGAAATCTAGACTCGTTACCTGGTTACGAGAATGGAAGGTATGAGGAGTTACCACCACATGCACCATTCCTACCCGATAATCGGTCTTCAATTCCAAAAGTTAACTCTTTTGAATATCTTTTAAATTGCTCATTTAACTCTATATTAATGTGCGAACTATATAACATGCATCCTAAGATCTAATTTCAGTGTAATTCCTAAATGTGTATCTTGATTTTCTTAATTTGTTTGAATTCAATCTAACTGAAAGTTTTCCTAAAATTCTAATTTCATGGAAACTCCTAAGTGATTTAATTACTTTTAATCTAACGATTAATGTACAAAACCCCACCACTTATAAATGGAGCCGACTCGGGCTTGGTATGCCACTCAAGTATCCAAGTTGCCTACGTATTCCAGCCTCACTGGAATCAGAGTCGATCGTAGTTCGGTGCACCTGAAATAAGCTACTTATGCCTAACTCATCTAGGACACCGACCTAGACTGGATTGACTGTTTTAACAGTTTAAGAGAAATTATTTAATTCAAGTTGAAGATTTTATTATCCTAGGACTTCATCTAAGATGCTATATGGTCCTATCTAAGTGCAAGACGTCCCTTAGACTAATGCAGGTTAACCTACATCTTAGGTGACTATGTTTGTCGTAGGGGAAAATTGGGTGACTAGTATATTTAGATTTATGACTCAATTGCTAATAATAACAATCAGTCGTGATGAGGCTGAACTCCCTAACTCTAGGACACCCTAAAACTTAGAATACAACATGACACAAGTGTTCCTAAATGGGGCTCTAATGGTTCCTACGATGGGAAGCCGTAATCCAACGGTTCCAAAGACATGGAGTGAGTTAGTTCAATTTGTTGAACTTGATGATTTTCAATTTCAAGGATTTTTTATTCCTAAACATCTAAGGAATACCAAAGGCTCTATGGTTCGTAAGTTTCGGCCTCGAATCGCAACCATGGAAGGGAATCTTGCTCTCAACACTTATATAATTTAGCACGTAAATTATAGTATCTTATTGCCTGGCATATTTCTCAGGATTTTCGTGGACAGTGGACCTCGGAGCCAATATCATACTATAATTTACGTACTCTAATTATGCAGGATTAATCGCAATTAGTATACGATTACGGCTGCGATCTCGGCAGTTAAATTGTCACAGCATAGCCAATTTACAAAGGCAATCTATGAACCCTAAGGTTTCTGTTTCAAAAAAGTTAGGGATTGAATTTATGATGAAAAGTTAAGGTTTTTTTAAGATTTTTACTGACTTTTGTATTGATTTGCTATTAAATTGTGATTTAATATCATTAAGACCAGATTGCTAGGATTAGACAGTAACCCTAAGCAATCGAACTCCAACTCAGTTAAAACTTTTCCAGTAACAAGATATGGATGATTGTGGCTTACTGAAATTTTTTTATGAATTATCATTATGATTTGATATCAATTTCTGATTTTTCAAAATTCAAATCAGATTATAGATTAACACAGTAACCTATATCATATCAATTTTAAATTACTCCAAACTTTTACAAAATAAACATATAGATGATTAAATCGTACTGAAAAATTTGCATGAATTAGCATTAAGATTAGATATCACTTTCTGATTTTTCAAAATTCAAATCAAATTATAGATTAACACAGCAAAATATAGCATATTAATTTCAAATCTACTTAAATTCTTATAGTATAAAGATAATCATGATCTTAGACTACTGTATGACTTTCATGGATTTTTATTTCGATTTGACGCCCATTTAAATTCACACAAAAATCAGATGAAACTAAAGAATTACTTAAAAAGCAAACATAATAGTATCTAAAATCAAATACAAACTTCCAGTAGATATATAATAGATTATAAATTTTTTTATCAAAATTTCAAAACTTAAAAATTAAATCTCCTCCATAAAGTTGGTTTTTAAATATAAGAGATCAATTTGTTTCCTAGGCGTTAAAACCTGTTTATTAAAATAAATTGTAAAACGTTATCAAATCTTTGTAAAATTAATTGAAAATATTTCACTAACATTCTAGTAACCTAAGTTACTGGTTTGTAAAGAAAAATTTAGAAAATATATTAATTTAATAAGAACAAGAATTATGGCACGTAAAACAGAAAAACGATTAGAAAACAGTAAAAATCATATTTGTTTTAAAATATTTTTCAATGGAAACTTCCATTTATTATTAGGCTTTAATTCTGAAAAGTTTCCAATTTTTAAAATGATTTGGTATTTATTAAAAATAGCCGAAATGTAAAATAATTAATAATCCGATTAAATAAACTCCAAAAAATATGTAAATTTTTGGGTGATCTAAAAACCTTCTAAAGCTACTGGAAACAAACTTTTACTAAATTGGGACATGATTTGATTTACTTTTGGCTCCATTCATCAAGAAATAACCATTTTCGGGGTTATTCTTTGAAAAATAGAATGACAAATAAAACGGCCGAACCGCGGTTGGAAATTAAATTTCCAGTGGTTTTGTATTTTATATAAAACCCAAAAAATATCAGTTTTTAAAAAGAACCTTGTTTTCAAACACTTGCTTTGATGATCTAATTTAAATCCATATTGAATAAAAACAAAAGAAAACCATTTTTACATAGAGGAAAATTAATGTTTGTATCAAATTTTGGATTTTCAAAACTCATAATCTATATTATAACATACTGAAATTTCAAAGAAAAACTCGTTGATTTGATCTATCAAAATTAAAACCCTAGCATGCTTTTTCTACTTCACAAAGATGAGGAATCCTTACCGTTGATCGTGATCCTTGTCTATGGGGTTGGTGATCCAAGATATACGCTAAAAAGATCTAAAGAACACTCCAATAATCCTTGATTGTGTGATGCCATGGAGAAGAAGGAATTCAAGAATTCCTTTTGTCAAGAACACTTGAGAGAGATGAACACACTTCAAGAGAGAGAAGGTTTTTTTCTCTTTTTTTTTTTTTTTTGGAGAGAAAAAGGACGAATTTCAATTTTTTTTCTTTTTTTTTTATCCTCTAAGGATTGTTTGCTTGATTTTTATACAAAAAAGCTAGGGTTAAGAGAGAAATAGTAGTTTCCAATGTGAGAGCTCACATTTTTGGCTTGTTTCCAATTTTTCCCTCTTGCTTTCTTTCTTTCTTGTTTCCAAATTGGATTTGATTCCAATCTTAATTTCTTATCAATCAAGACATGCTATTATTATTCCGCATTGCTTCTTTGGAATAAAACCTTTTTAAGCAATCATTCCTCTTTTCCTTCTTTCCTTCTTTTCTTTTTTTATTCTTTTTATTTTTCTTTTAACAAATATGATGTCACAATTGTGACATCATCAAGGTTGGGTGCTCAACTCATGTGGGTCAGCCATGTGGGGCGCCCACCATGGTGGTCGACCCATATGGGTGAACCCACATGAGCTCCATCTTTGCGGGTTTCAGCCCAATGGGCCATTTCACACGGGTTTCGGGTTTTTCCGTAAAAATTCAATAAAATCTTTCTAAATTCAACATTCTATATATGGACCCAACCCATTTGACATTTATGGTGCATCCCTCACACATGATCGGACAATCTTTTCTAAAAAACAACTTTTCGGACCAAAATGCCCTTATTTGACTTTTAGACATCCAAATGCGACCAAAATACACTCCGATCGGTTCACCCCTAAAGGAAAAAATAAAAAATGAAAAATCTTTGTGGTCAAACTTCAAAAATAGAAACTTTTAAAATTGGGTCCTTTCGGTGAGTAATATTAAACAGGATCATTTGGTATCCCCTGAAAATACCCAAAATACCCTCAACACTTAGAATTTCCAAATTAAACGAAACCCCTGAGAAATTCTAAATTTAGCAGTTTTCTCAAATCTTACGAGATTACTCATAATCCATCAGCCGTACCCTCAAGATGGTTTTGGACATATGAGAAATGATTGAAATATCCATAAGATGATGAAAATGTGGAAGCCCCATGAGTTTCTAAAAATAGCAGCTTTTTCAAAATTTGTAAAATCACTCAAGATTTCTCAAATATAACTCGGGGGTCAAACGAGACACATCGAGAATGACCAAAATACCTCTGTAGTGCAAAATAAGCAAAAATGAGGGAAACCCTGAAAATTCTAAAAATAGCAAGTTTTTTCATTTGCTTGGAAACTTGAACTTTCATCTTTCAGAGGCCAAAGGAACCCCGTAGAGACCTTTAGGATCGCGAATCAACTTCAAAACTCCCATAATGAAATAAAATCTACCTTAAAATGCACAGATGCCTAATCCTTGGTGGAATACGGACTCGAAACTTGACAAACTACCAAATCTTTTACTTTTTTAAAGTCTAGCAAAATGTGGGTGTCTACAGACACTCACACAAAACACGCAAAGCATCAACATAACCAGGACAGACTCCTAACTCTAAGACACCCAAAACATCTTGCACAAACTCCTAACTCTAGGGGAAGATCTTTTCGAAAACCGGGTGTAAAAGATTCGTTGGAAGAATTTTTGTGTTTTTCAATGATTTGAACATGTTTATTTTGAAAAGTTGTTCGAACTTCCAGAGTGATAGATCGGTTACTACTCTGCCATCGTTGACAAGTCTACTTAACGAAAGAGAAAACAGCTTTTTCGAAAAACGCTTCTTTTTTAGATATTTGTTGTTTTTTATGTTATTTAATTTTTTATGTATTTTTGTTTTTTATCCCTTTTTGATTGAAAGGGTTTTTGGCTTAAGAGGTTGTCGTCCGTCATAGCCTAAACCCGACAGAGCGTTCATAAAATCGAGGGGATCCTGAAACGTAAAGAGAATCCCGAGGAACATAAGGAGAATGACTTTAAAAGAAGAAGAAAACCTGAAGAAATGTCCCTATAATCGATGGAATCCTGAAACTCGAGTAGGATCCCTAGGATCGTGAGGAGAGTGAACCCGTAGAAGAAGAAACCCCGAACCCTGTAAAAAATAATGATCACGAAGAAGAGGGAACCCCTAAGCCCCATAAGAAGTGACGAGATAAGAAAAGAGACATGAAGGGCAAAGGGGTGGCTCAAGAAGCATTCCGTCATTGCCTAAACCTGATGACGATTCTTGAAAACCGATAGAAAGATCAAATGCTAGTGACGATCCCAAACACTAACAAATGCCTGCGCAAACATGGAGGAACTCTAGAAATCGGAGACGAAATTCGGATATCGACATAATACCCGAGAGTATAGAAGAGAGGGAAAAAGACCTCATTCCCATCTTTTTTTTTATCTGCGAATATTGAAGGCTTATATCAAAGGGGAGTCGAACTTCAACAGCCAAAACATTTCTGTTTCTTTGTAGGACAAAACGAAACAAGGGATTACATAATAGTGAATTCCTTGAAAAGGCAACACCAAAAGGACAGATAAGAGCCGAGATTGAAAGAGGGAAGGCTTGTACAACTATAAGCTAAGACATATGGCCCAAGCCTCTTTGAATCAATTCAAAACAAATTGAAATGTGAGCAAGATTTTCATGAAAGGACTTCAACATTTAATAATATATTACCCATTACACTCCCAGGGACAAAGTGAATTCCTTGATGTAGTTCGATACGAACCAAAGATAAGCAAGGAACCCAACCATTTTTCTATACCAATGAAACGCAGAGATGGCGGTCAAATGTATCTATATATAAAAGAAATCGAACATCATAGCAAGATCGAATGATTAGTGCATTTATTAAGACATGGTTAATCTGCTATCAGGCCTGAAAGGAAGTGCTAAAAGAAGGGATTTCTTCACTAATTGGCATTTAAAAGGTAACATTAGAATAGGATCCAACCCCTAAAATCTTTCAAAATCGATGGTCAAATGAACCAATAAAACTAAAATAATCCAAGTAAAAATAAGAAACATAAACCATTGGACTCATATCACTCTAACTAATTTGATTTAGAACAATACTCAAGAATTAGAGACAGGGAGGAATATTACCTGCTTTCTGTGAGTGATTTCTGAGTCTCCTTTGTCTCTTAGACGAGATGAGCGCTTCCTTATCTTTTTCGAATTTCCTCTCCGAAAACTCAAGATAGCGCTTCCTTATCTTCTTCTTACAGACACCTCCAATGAGATAAAGAAACAGAGTAATATGGAAGAATTGATTGGAAGGCTTTTATTAATGATAATCTGAAGGAGAATCACCGGATTCCGATGAAAGCAATTGGAGAAGACGTGAGTGGTCGGATTTGATGAGAAGGGAATAATAATTGTAGGAGGTTTCCGGTGGAACTCTGTGGAGGAGATAATCGATTTTTGCCCGGAGATGAAAAAATCTCGCCGGAATTGTGGAAATGGTGGTGAAGATGGAATGTTGGAGGTGGAATTCAGTGGAAATTAGAAGAGACGATGATAGTGATGGTGGAAATCAAGGAATAGATGGCTAGCAATACGATTTAGGCCATAGATGTAGGAGGATTTTACAGGAGAGAATGGGATCGGTGGAACTGAGATTGAATTGGTGAAGATAGAGATGATGGCTCGAGCTGATGGGATTGGGAAGGGCAGACCACTTCTCTTCCTTCTTCTTCTCTACGCCTTGAAACCCTAACATACAAACCCTCTTTTCTTTTCTTTTTCTGATTTTTCTTTTTTTCTTTTTAACCCTAAACACACCGGAATCATAAAATGGTGGAAAATGATGGAGAAGATGGGTTTACAGGGATGGTGGTGGCTGATGGGTTTGGGCGAAATAGGGTGGGAGTTGGAGAAGATGAAGGGATGGGTTTAGTTTGGACAGAAATGGGTTTGGTGTTGGCTGATGGAGGAGACGGTCGGATTCCAGGCCAGAATACATGGACCTTGACGGTGTTATAGTGATTGGGTCTGATAAAGAATTAAAATGGGGTGATGGATGATGGCAGAGGAAGAAGATGGTGGTGTTGATGGGGTCGTATTGATGGCTGATTGGAAGTTGAAAACGGTGGTGTTGGCCGGTGGTGATGGGAAGGTGGGAGAAGATGATGGAGAGATGGCTGCAAAGCCCTTTTCCCTCTCCCTTTCCCCTCTCAACCCTCTTCTATGTGTTGGAGAAGAAAAAAATTTAAAGCAGCCTCCCTCAATGCCCTAAGTCGATTTCTTCTCAAGGGAAATGATATATCTCTACTGGACAACCCCCTCTATTGTATTTGACTACTCTCTTCAGTCTTCACACTACAGGGTGGTGGTCTGAGTAAACCAACCCCAAAAACAATATTCGAACCCCTTCCTCTCACCTAGACACTCCCTGGATAAATTTACACCTACTTTTTACTCTATTGGAGGTGGTCTGGGTGAGAAAAGGTAACACTTCATTTTGTCAAGATGATATCAACATAACCATGTTTTGATAAATGCACCAACTCAACTGTCTTTACTTCTTTAATTAGCTTTCAAGAGCTATTTTGGGAAATGTGAAAACCCTTTAATAGCTCTTTAAATACTAAAACAAGGTGAGATAGTGTAAACATCAAAATATGGTGTGCGGGTAATCGTTAAGACTTGGGGGGACTCAAATAGAGTGTTAATACCAAAACTCAGGGGTATTTTTGTAGGCTTTCTGTTTTTTTTCCGTAAAAATGAGGGAAGAGACCGGGACAACTAAATGAAGGGACCTAACGGGGTTTGGGGGATCATCCATGTTTCAAAAGACTTTAAAAAAATGATCCGCAAATGGGTACTTTCGGGTTCTTTTGCATTTTACGGCTCAATATTTTAGAAATTTTGGGCTTGAGTTTCAGAATTTCGAAATTCGGATTTGAGACTTTAATTGACTTCGAAAATTCAATCGATTTCAGGAATTTATTTGATTTTTTGATTTTGGGGGTCCAGTCAAAATGGGGTGTCTACAGATGCCCCTCTCTGGCAGAGGGCGCTTGTCGTACAAATGCCAAAGATGAAGAGACAACACATTTTGATCGGCCCGAGATTTCAAATGAAAAGATACAAAAGGGGCTGGATTTTGATTGAATGACAATTTGGACTTTGAACAATCAGGCAGAACCAACACGCACTCAAACTGAGATTGTGAATAATTAGGCGGAACCTACACGCACTGAAAAAAACTTTCAACAATCAGGCGAAACCTACACGCACTGAAAGAGGGATTTGGGAGCACTTTGTTATGCGGAACCTTCACGCAATAACAAACGGGAAATTTAATTACACGGAACCTTCACACACTAATTAAACGGGGGATTTAGTTAGGTGGAAACTTCAGAATCTAACTAACAAGGAAGCTTCGTTATGCGGAACCTTCACGCAGTAACAAGCAAGAAAAATTGTTATGTGGAACCCTCACACAATAACAAAAGGGGAAACTTAATTAGGCGAAACACACTATTCAAAAGGAAAAACTTTGTTATTCGGAACCTTCACGCAGTAACAAGCAGGGGGAATTTGTTACGTGGAACCCTCACACAATAACAAAAGAGAAAATTTAATTAGGCGGAACCCTCACGTACTAATCAAAAGGGAAACAATTGTTAGACGGAACCTTCACGTACTAACAAGCGGGAAAGCCTTGTTATGCATAACCTTCACGCAGTAACGAGCAGAGGAAATTTGTTACGTGGAACCCTCACACAATAACAAAAGGACAAAATTAATTGGGCAGAAACCTCACGCACTAATCAAAAGGGAAAACTTTGTTACGCGGAACCTTCATGCAGTAACAAGCAGGGAAAATTTGCTACGTGGAACCCTCACACAATAACAAAAGGAGAAATTTAATTAGGCAGAATCCTCACGCACTAATTAAAAGGAAAAAATTTGTTAGACGGAACCTTGTAAGCCCAATGGTTTCCACCTTGGCATTCCCACCTTATTTTGATGATTCCAATACACAAGTGATTTAAGATCACTAATGTGTTTGAATGTCTAAGTTGTAGATCATAATGGTGTCACAAGATTGCTTGGATTGAGGCCAAGAAGCTCTCATTGGACCACATTATGAAGGCCGAAGACATCAGAGATCCAAGACAATTGAAGACTTGAAGAATCTATTGAAGATCGAAGTCTAATAGAATGTATAAGATTCAATCTTAGTATTAGATTTTAAGAGGCATAAATAAAGTAATCTCACACACCCCAAAAAGTTTAAGAGATTGTCCTTGTGGTGTTCCAACAATCCCAACTTGGTTAAGAGTTGGAAGCCCAAAGAAACAGAATTGAAAATCTGCTGCTGATAGGCTTCTCGGAACTCCGAGAAATCCTCGGAGCTCCGAGAGAATCCTCGGAGCTCCGAGATTTGGTCCAGTAGAAATTTTCCAAATTCTGTTTGTATTCCCGGAACTCCGAGAGAAATTCTCGGAACTCCGAGAACACTATAACGGTCAAAATTATAGCCGTTGGGAATTTTTGCAGGAATTACCACTATGCCCTTGAACGGTCATATTTGAGTTTTTCTATAAATATGGGCATTCCAAACTTCCCAAAGATCAATCCTAACACTTTTAAACTCTACTTGAATATCCCAAGAGTGAATCGAAGCTTATTTATGCCTCTCATCCTCTAAGATTAGGATTTGGATCATAGGCTCAATTTGTAAATCTTATTCAAAGTTGTAAACCCTTGTGAGGGATTTTTTAGTTCTTTCTTTCTTATTCTAAGATTGTATTTGGGCGAGTGCGAAGGGATGCAGAGCCATCCCTAGAGGGCTAGTGCGAAGGGGACGCGGAGCCATCCCAAGAGCGAGTGCGAGGAGACGCGGAGCTTTCTCCGGTTCGTGGCAAGTCTTGCGAGGCGGAGCCGAACCAAATTGTAATTGGGTTGATTCCTCGCCATTAAAGGAATCCTTAGTGAAGCCATCAACGGGTTTGGTTGGTGGAGTGGAGTAGGTCTCGCGTTTTGAGGACCGAACCACTTTAAATCTCAAGCGCACTCTCTCTTATCTTTTGCTCTACATTTATATTGCACTTAAGATTTAACTTGTGTGCTTAATATTCATTCCTTGATCCCTTAATCTACAAAATTAGGTTAGAGGTTTTCAAAAGATTAAAACTTGTTAGGAACCTAAATTTTCACTCCTCATTAGTTGCCATTTCGGGACCACCCTTGGATTTTCAAACCTTCACGTACTAACAAACGGGAAAGCATTGTTATGCGGAACCTTCACGCAGCAACAAGCAGGGAAATTTTGTTACGTGGAACCCTGACACAGTAACAAAGGGGAAATTTAATTAGGCAGAACCCTCACGCACTAATTAAAAGGGGAAGCTTTGTTTTGCGGAACGTTCACGTAGTAACAAGCAGGGAAAATTTGTTACGTGGAACCTTTACACAATAACAAAAGGGAAAATTTAATTAGGTGGAACCCTCATGCACTAATAAAAAGGAAAAAAAGTTTGTTAGATGGAACCTTCACGTACTAACAAACATGAAAGCTTTGTTATGCGGAACCTTCACGCATTAACAAGCCAGATTAATTTGATTGAGGAGTAAAATTCTTATGAAAAGATTGATAATCTCTTGCTTTTGATTGATTGATTGATTTGGATTGATTTCTTTGAAGATTGCTTTGTCTCTCCAAAGAAGCGGGAACTTTTTTTTTAACCTGATATGCTTGTTTGATTGATTGATTGATTGATTGATTCAGATTTATCCCTTTGAGAATTGCTTTGTCTCTTGCCGAGAAAATGGGAGTGCGAGTTCCTTGCTGAGGACAGGACTCACATGATTTGCTGGGATTTTGGGTATTGACCCTTTTGGAAAGAATTGGGTTCTGCTGGGGTTTGAAGGCTGCAGGATCAAATTCTAAAGTCCGCTGGGGAAACTGACTTTTCTTCTTCTTTATTTTTTTTTGAAGAGTTGACTCTGTTAGAGAGTTAACTCAGCTGAGGAATTTGGAGGTTTGACTCGAGATGTGCTCGAGCTTCTCCTATCTCAACTTGCTGGAGACATTGGTTTGTTCTGATTGTCCTTGTGTATTTGACAACTTTTATTACTTGGCGTGATTTGCCAAGTCATAAAAGATGCCCCTAGTGTATTTCATACTTCCATGACCAGAGTCTTAACAAAGCAATACAAATGCAGGAAAACAAATATTTCATTTCATAAATGTTGGATTCACAAAGCTCTCCATGCCAAGAAAAGAGAAAACAGGAGACTGATTCCCCTTGAAAGGTCTTTTCAATTCTGCCAGCTGCTGAAATTTCAATAGGCTTAATAAACTGCTCTTCCCCTTAACCCTGTTCTAATTCACATTGTTCTCTGGAGACACGACTTCTTGCTTTGGTGCCTGTCACCCCAGCTTTGGAAAAGGTACAGACCATACAGGACTTTGGCGAATTAGACTTGACACGCGACAGACTTCGATAAGGGACAAGAAAGGACACTAACAGGCACAAGACTTGGACTTCAAGATAGACTCAACTTGCTTCTTGACTTGATGAAATATTTTCAAATGGTGATGGTCAATCACTCTTAGAGTGCTTCAAGTACCATGTTTATAGGCGCTTCATTTCCCTTTTAGCATTTCCATCATGGTCATTGAACCCATTAGATTGCTTGGTCTTAAATGCCCCTAGTTTAAAGGAAGGTCAAAGCAAGTCATGCTGGTACTATTCAAACTTTGATGATGCCATTACTAGGCTACAAGTCTTGTCCTCCTCTAGTTGTTCAGCTTCTTTAAAAGTCACTGTCACTGACCAGATCTTCTTTTCAGGTTTTCAATCTTGCGGACCGTTTGCCTTAAGTTTTGCCTGAATTTCCCTTGTGAGTTTTTAATCGAGCAGGCTCACACCTTGAGTTTTGCCTAAGCCGCCATTTCGGGTTTTCAACTTAGCAGGACCATAACTTTTGCTTAGATCTCCCTTACGGGTTTTCAATCTAACGGGTCTTCAGACTCCATTGGTTTCTTCTTTTTTTCTCTTTTTTTTAGCCACAAACCTTTGCCTATTGTACCAAAAGGACTTTTTAGGTGGGTTAGGGTTTGAAGGAACAAAGTTTTGGTTAGTTTGCAAGTATTTCGACCGAATCTGGACTGTCCAAACTGCCTACGTACCCCCAAAGAGTTGGGGATCAGGTCCGCTAGTTTGCTCAATGTTGAATGAAGATTTTTTTTAGGTCGCCCAAACCTGAGTAGATCATGTTGCCTACGTATCCCCGAGAAGTTGGGATCAGGCCGAACGTAGTTCAAGGAAAAATGCCCCTGGTTTATGAGTTTTGAAAAGTGAATGGTTTTGAGTTTGTGTAAGCTCAAAAGGGTTTTGCAAAGGATTCTTTTGATATGTTTGTTTTGTTTTATTTTTTTTTAAGGATTTTTGGTTTGGAGTTCTGGTCGGCAAATGAAGGCCTTTTGGTGCTCTAAGCATAGTACTTTTTGAGTTGATCAAGGTTTCTTGGCTCCATTAGCTTTTCTCCATTTTCATCGAGGAGTTTGATGGCTTTTCTAGGCAGGACTTCATCAACAATGTACGGACCTGACCAATTTGGCTTGTACTTACCTCTGGGATCATATACCGATGCCCGGAAGGATTTCAGCACAAGATCTCCTTTCTTGAAGTCTAGAACACAAACTTTCTTGTTGAAGAGTTTCTCGACGCGACGCTGATAGCCCTGAACATGGTACAAAGTTTTCAGTCTCTTTTCATCAATCATTTGTAACTCTTGGTATCTAATTTGAGCCCAAACAGATTCTGGCAATCCAGCTTCCATCATCACTCTTAAGGAGGGACTTCACAATTCAACAGGTAAGACAACTTCCATTCCGTACTCCAGAGAATACGAAGTTGCACCTGTAGAGGATCTGATCGATGTCCTATAGGCCTACAAAGCATACGGGAGCTTGTTCGACCAATCTTTGTAAGTCTCAGTCATCTTACTGATGATTACTTTTATGCTTTTGTTGGCGGCCTCAACAGCTCTGTTTGTTTAAGGTCTATAGGGTGAAGACTTATGATGCTTGATCTTAAACTCTTCACACTGGCGCGCCACCTCCTTCTTAAAATGGGACCCATTGTTTGAAATCAACTCATGTGGCACTCCATATCTGCAAATGATATTTGATCGGATGAACTCTGCAACAGAAGCTGAGGTCAATGACGCATACGAAGCAGCTTCTATCGATTATGTGAAATAATCAATGGCAACTAAGATATACTCATGCCCACTTGAAGACTTCGGACTTATCTTCCCGATGATGTCTATTCCCCATACTGAGAACGGCCACGGGGAAGTGAGAGAATGCAATTGAGAGGGCGGCGTAACATTTCTTCACATAGGCGTAGCAATCTGCTTCCATTGTCGGCTAGTATTACCCAAGTCTAAGAATTTTCCTTGATAGCATTTTTCCATTCATATGCAGTCTACAGACTCCTTCGTGTATTTGCTCTATGAGTTCAGCTGCTTGATCCTCATCTATGCACAAGAGTTGGATCCCATCAAACGACCTTCTGTACATCTGTTCACCACAAATGACGAAGTTAGAGGCCAATTTCTGAAGAGACTTTCACTCTTTTCCTGAAGCTTTAGACGGATGTCCTTTGCCTGAGATGAAGTTTTTGATATCTGGGTACCTAGGCTTACTATTTGAACACCTTGCTACTATTTCAATTGCGTTAACATGGGCTAGGGCTCATTGCAATCGTACTGCTAATGGTTGAACCTCCATTGTTGCAGAGATATCGAGCATTGAAGCCAGAGTAGCTAATGCATCCGCAAAATGGTTCTTTGTTTTGGACAGATGAGTGAACGTGCTGTTTCTGAATTTTCTGACCAGAGACTCTAGATAAGTATTATAAAGGATCAACCTATCTTCTCCTGTTCTCCAGTTTTCGTTGATTTGACAGATAATCAGAATTGAATCTCCGAATACGTCCAGGTCCTGTCTGTGTAAGGCAAGAGCTCCTTCCAGACCTGCGATACACACTTCGTATTCTGCCATATTGTTTGTGCACTTGAACTGAAGTTTGATGGATATAGGGATATACTCTTTTCTTGATGATACCAATACTGCCCCTACACATTGACCTTGATTGTTGACTGCTCCATGAAAGTACATCAACCATTTTGTGTCAGGAACTTCATCTTCCATAGCCATTATCTCCTCATCTAGAAACTCTGCTTTCAGAAATTCATTCTCTTCTGTTGGCAACTCAGCTAACTGTTCAGCTACTACCCACTACTTAATTGACTTCTGAGTGACATAAGTGATATCGAACTCAGACAATAACAACAGCCACCTGGCAGTTCTTCCGGTGAGGGCTGGCTTCTCAAACAAATATTTCAGTGGATCCATCCGTGAGAGTAGAAGAACCCTATGTGATAACAAATAATGCCTTAGCTTCTGAGTAGTCCAAACCAATGCTAGACAAGTCTTCTCAAGAATGGTATATTTCTGCTCGTACTCCAACATTTTCTTACTGAGGTAATAGATGGCTCTTTCTCGCTTCGACTCCGGGTCTTGTTGCGCTAACATAAACCCCATCATTGTGTCAGTAACAGACAAGTACAACAACATCGGTTGTCCTGGTATGATTGGTGACAAAACTGGTGGTAAAGTCAAACACTGCTTGATTTTCTCGAAAGCCTCTTGACTCTCTTCGTTCCATTTCTTAAAAACATTCTTCTTTAAGAGTTTCAAAATGGTTCACAAGTCGTTGTCAACTGTGCAATGAACCTTCTCAAGTATTGGACCTTTCCTAAGAACCCACGGATCTGTTTCTCGGTCTTTGGAGGCGCCATTTCTTGGATAGCTTTGATTTTCTGCGGATCTACTTCAAACCCTCTCCAGCTGACCAAGAATCCCAGTAGTTTTCCTAATGTAACCCCAAATACACACTTATTCAGGTTGAGACGGAGCTTGAACTTTTGAATTCGCTGGAAGAACTTTCTCAATGCCCATGCATGCTCTTTCCTGGTCTTCACTTTAACGATCATGTCATCAACATATACTTCGACCTCTTTGTGTATCATGTCATGCAGTAAAGTGGTAGCAGCTCTTTGATAGGTTGCTCCAGCATTTTTGAGTCCAAATGACATAACTCTGTAACAATATGTCCCCCATTGAGCGATGAAGGCTGTCTTGATCATGTCTTCAGGAGCCATCTTGATCTGGTTGTATCATGAGAATCCATCCATGAATGAAAGGAGAGCATGGCCTGCTGTGTTGTCCACCAAGATGTCAATGTGTGGCAGAGGGAAATCATCCTTTGGACTTGCTCTGTTCAAATCTCTGAAATCCACACACATTCTGACTTTTTCGTCCTTCTTGGGAACCGGTACTATATTAGCTAGCCATTCAGGATATTCAACAACTTGTATGAAGCCAACATCCAATTGCTTCTGAACTTCATCTCTAACTAACAAATTCCACTCTGGTTTCATTTTCTGAAGTTTTTGCTTTTTCGGCCTGGCACCTGGGATTAGGGGAAGCCTATGCTGAACAATTTCTTCACTTAATCCCGACATGTCATCATAGGACCAAGCAAAAACTTCTTTGAATTCTTTTAATAGGGCAATTAATGTTTTGCCAATTCGAATTTCCCGGATTAGGGTTTCATCACCTATATTGATGGTCTCAATTTCCTCTTCGAGTGGTTTTGCGCGACGCTCCTCCTCCTGTGTAATCATGTGTTTGATTTCAGGAGGAGTTTCATCGGCATCCTCATCAGAGGGGGAGTATTGATTATTATTATTATTAATTTGATCAGATAACGAAGCAGAAGATGAAGTAAATACGGGCAAATAAAGAGAAGAGTCTTTTATTTCATTCAAAGAAACTGAAGTTACATCTGTTGATGCGCCCTCAATAGGCTCAATATTAGAATCCTCAGAAATATTTATAGACTCAACATCAGACTGGACTATCGTTTGAACAGACTTAACAGACTCGATAGACTTAACGGAAGATGTAACGGACTCTGCATCAGGCTAAACAGCAGCTCAGAAGACTCTTCATCAATCTCATCGGGCTCGATCACGACTGTACCTGGGAACTCCAGTTCGTGAGGGCTCCCTCATCTGGGGTGATAAGGCTTTTAGGATCAAGGATCAGCGCATCTCCTCCGATCATGGCTACAATCGGTAACTCAACCTGGAACAGGGAATTCATAAGACACGGCTCAAGGATACCAGCCCAATCAACCTCTGGTTCGATCTCATGAATCTGTAAGCTCGGGTACTCATCTGCCGACTCCATATCAAAAAATATCTCGAATCCTGGTAACTCTTGCCCTGTGAACTCATCAACCCACGGCTCTGAGAACCCACATAATGCAAAGTCATCACCCTCTCTGCGGTACTTACCATTTCTGACCAGACTAAATGATTTCATCGGCAGCTCTCGACCCTGACGATGGAGCTCATACCATTTCGGCATGTAATTTATCATTTCTCTAATCTCTTCGCGAGTAGGCTCATATCCAAGTCCAAACAACCCTTCATTCTTTCTCATGTCAGGCCATTCGACTATCCCCTGATGATTGCGACCCAGACCTGCACCTGTAATATACCCTTGGATACGCATCATTTTTGCAACTTGGGGGTTTGTACTTGTATGGAACAAAATCTCTTCATTCATAGCTTTTTCAAATGATATGGCTGTGACTTCTACAGAGAACTCGGTCAGACTAACATCACCTTTCTTTTCTGAGGTACCCACTGTAGACACCCCCATTTTGCTCCGCTTTAATCAGCAAAGAAGTTAGTGTTTCATTGTCGGTTTTTCAATGTTTTCCATTCCCGTGTCCGCCCCTTATGTTTTCTCGATCTTTTCGATCATTTCTGCCGTGTTTCGCACTTTTCCGCTAAGTGTTGAGAAGGGTTATTCACGAGAATCCGAGCAAGGGGGAATTTGGACCCGTTCGGTGGGCCCGCATTGAACATTTGTTAGATTTGGATCAAACAGGGGGCCCGCATATTGTTTTAATGAAAAATGAGTTTTGAGCCTACTTCGATCTAATGCATAAGGATGTCCATCAAGGGAGCGGTCAAGATCTCAGAGAAGTCATTTTAACAACCAATTTTTGTTGAGACCATCAAGTTGAGCTATTCAGATAACCCTTGGAAATGATTTTTGAGGCACAACTTTATAAATTAATGGTTTGGATCATCCCATGGGGGTGATATTTGGAGGATACAAGTTGTCTGTGCCATGGCCTGTCAAAGTGAACGGTTTAGATCATTCTTTTGTGAATTATTGTGGGGGGGACAGGCAATTTGATTTTTACTTATTAGTCGGAGAGTTCAGATCATTATATTTCGGAAATGATGAATTAAAAGCAGAGGATTTTGAGTCGATTTGGTGGGGCCTACTGAAGTTTAAAAAAGATCAAATTTTAGAAGGAGTAGTGGTTCGATCAATGGTAGTAGCCCATCGTTTGGACGGTTTTGATCAACCTAATAAAATGGACCCATGTTTAAAAAGAAAATCATACGGCTATTTCAAATGGGGGATTTGTACAATTACAAATGTTACCCATTAGATGGATGGTTCAAATCAACCTAAGGAAATAGTTTGGAGTGAACAACCATTCATTTGATGGCTCATCAAACAAGACCGTTTGGATCATATTATGAGGATGGTTTGGATCATTCCAAATGGGCTCCATCCCAAATTCGGCCACCATGTGTGGGCCCTACTTATTGTGCAACCTTTCATCCCAAATTCGGCCACCATGTGTGGGCCCTACTTATTGTGCAACCTTCCATCCCAAATTCGGCCACCATGTGTGGGCCCTACTTGGGAATGTTCCTAATGAAGAGCAAATTCTTGGTTTTCCAAAATCAAATTCTATCTTTAGAAGGAGGCAGTGTTGGAATTGGAGTGCGCAGATTAGGAATTCTCAAAAGTAGAAATTTGCTTTGTATAGGTCGGTAACTTTGGGAATGTTTAAAATTGGATCTTTGTGACACCTAACCTTCCTCTCCCATTGGATGAAACCTGCTATTCTTGTTTCCCAACTTCATCAAGAAAAAAAGAAACAAAGGAGGAGGGGAGAATCGGTCTTAATTGGAGATGAACATGGACCTTTAAAAAGGAGCAACCTCTCTGCAACCTTCCCAAAAAAAAAAACAGCACTCACGTTTTTTCTTTGGACAGATTTCACCTTGCTACAGCTCTATCATCTCCTTACATATCTCTCTCTCTCTCTCTCTCTCTCTCTCTCCCTACTCCCTGTGTTCTCTCTAAATTTTTTTTAGAAGTTTGCTCGTTTGGGACTCCTATGGATATGTTTGGAAGGCCATTCTTCACACGACTTTGGAAATTTTCTATAATCTCCCTCTATTATTAGCCTAAGTGTCCAGCTATGTTAAGTTGCTAAATTGATCCCCGTGTTGCGATTCCTTTTTAGAATGAATCCTGCAATCCAAGGAATGAGAGGACGTGAAAGCTGTATATATGTTGGCATATAATATGAGGAGAAGATTTTTCTTGGAGGACGGAATTGCTTCATCCCACGGTTAGAGAGACTCTCTTACTCTGGCTTTAGATTGGATACCCTTGTTTTAATTCCCCCCTCATCTCACAGCCCTCTCATCTCTCCATCTCTCATATAGATATCTCCAAAGCCCTCTGGTCTCTCGATCTATCTGAGATATCTCCAAAGCCCCAAGCTCTCCACCTCTCAAAAAACAGAGCACAGCCATCCCTTTCCATCTCACTCTCACCCTCTCTCAAAAACAGAGCACAACCATCGCTTCCCATCTATCCAAACAGAGCCGAGCTCCCCATCTCTCTAAGAACAGAGTCTCGTTTCTCCATTAAAAAAAAACAAAAAAAAACAGAGTCTCACTCTCTCTCTATCATATCTCATTCTCTCTGTCTCTCACTCTCATTCTCTCTTTGTCATCTCTCTCACTCTCACACTCTCTCTGTCATATCTCACACTCTCTCTCTGACATCTCTCTCACTCTCATTCTCTCTCTGTTATTTTTCTCTGTTGTCTCTATCTATCTCTCTCTCTCTCTCTCGACAGTGGTGAAGAAAAACAAAGAAAAAAAAGAGAAAGAAAGGGAATCGGATTGCACGTCGGCGAACTTTCTCGGATTATTAGGCTCTTGGATTTGGCAAGGATCTCGATTAAAGGTAGGTCCTTTCTTTTCAGATTTTTCCAGAATTATTCTGTATTTTTTAATATTTTTGCATGGTTTTAGCATTTAATCGTATTTAATTCAATATTATATGGGTGGGCTCAAAATCATGTTTTGTATGAGTGTTTCAAGTCCGATTCGTCTCAAAATTTAATACGCTGATCTATTTAAATAGACTAAAAGAACTATCGGATCGGATCGGACATTGGATCAAAGGATTTCGAGAATTTGAGTGAAGATTGGAATTTCATTTGAAATAATGACCGAGATATTAAGAAATTAGAAAAAATAGCTATCTCGGGATGATCTATTTCTTGGAATATTAAAAAACTTTTATGTTCATCACATCAGAATAATGTTAAAGGACATTTTTCAAAGTCGTAATTTTCTCAAAAATCATGTTTTAAAAATAGAAAACTCGTCAAAAACATCTTTTTGAAGAAGAAAAATAGAAAATATACCAAATAGGTTCTAAAATTAATGAAATTTCGTGAAAAAATACTATGATGCAGATATATTCTACCATGAATTTTTAATGATTTTAGGATTTTATTTGGTATATTGTTTGATATTTTCTTTTGGAAACAACCAGATTTGGTAAGGTTTTTTATTAATGTCAATTCATAATTAAAATTTCAGAATTTTTACAGTAGTCTTATATTTCATATTTCATGCTGCTGTAAAATTGTAAATTGATTTGGAGTTTGTTTCCTAAGGGATGTAGTGTAAATTCATAATCTGGTCTGAATCTTTAAAAATCCAGAATTAATAATAAATCATATCTAAAATTCATACAAATTTCACAGTGTACTATGCTTAATTATATCTTATTACTGTAGAAATTTCAAGGAATTTAGATTCCTATTTCTAAGGGTTTCTTTGTAAATCTAACAATCTGGTCTCATTGTTATTAAATCAAAAATTAATAGGAGCTTAATATAAAAATCTATAACATTTTTCCAGTAAGCTACATTCTTTCATATCTTGCTACTGTAGAAATTGCAATTTATTTCGAATTTGTTTGCAATGAGTTCATTTGTAAAATCATTCAGGTGGTCTGAAATTGATAAAATCTATTATAAATTAGAATTAATCAAAATCATTATGAAAATTTCTAAGGAACCTTAAATTTCTGTCACATATTCATTCATTAATTCACTGAAATAGAAATCTTAGGAGTCTTAGATTTGCCTTGTAAAATGACCGTGCTAGGATAATTTAGACGCCAAGACAGCATCCATAATCGTATCCCCATTGCAATTGATTCTTGACAATTTGAATATTTAAGTTATAGCATGTTATTGGCTCCGAGGTTACGGTTCACGAAAATCCTGAGAGATATGCCAGGCAATAAGGTGCTATAACTTAAGTATTAAATTGCGCAAGGGCAGGCACACGATTCCCTTCCATGGATGCAATTCGAGGCCGAAATTTGTGAACCATAGAGCCTTTGGTATTCCTTAAATATTTAGGAATCGAAAATTCTTGAAATCGGAAATCATTAACTTCAACTTGAATCAATTTACCTCATGTCTTTGAAACCGTTGGATTACGGCTTCCCATCGTAGGAACCATTAGAGCCCTACTTAGGAACACTTACGTCATGTCGTGTCCTAGGTTTTAGGGAGTCTTAGAGTTAGGAGTCCAGCCTCATCACGGACGTTTGCTAGGGATAGCAATCATGCCATAGATCTAGTTACACTAGTCACCCAAATTTTCCATTGGACAAGCCTAGTTATCTAGGATGTACGTTAACCTGCATTAGTCTAAGGGATAACTTGTAGATAGGATCATATAGCATCTTAGATGAAGTCCTAGGATAATAAAATCTTCAACTTGAATTAAATAACTTCTCTTAAAACTGTTGAAACAGTTAATCCAGTCTAGATCGGTGTCTTAGATGAGTTAGGCATAAGTAGCTTAGCTTAAGTGCACCGAACTACGTCGACTATGATCCCAGTGAGGCTTGGGTACGTAAGCAGCTTGGATGCTTGATGGCATACCAATCACGAGTCGGCTACACACATAAGTGGTGGGGTTTTGTATAGAAGGTATGGGGAGTTACCACCACATGCACCATTCCTGCCCGATAATCGGTCTTCAATTCCAAAAGTTAACCCTTTTTGAATTTATTTTAAATGGCTCATTTAACTCTATGTTAATGTGCGAACTATATGACATGCATCCTATGATCTAATTTAAATGTAAATCATAAATGTGTATCTTGATTTCTTAATGGCGACTCTGTCACACTCTTTGTTTTTGGAATTCGGATTGCCTTAGTGATCCCAAGTTCACATAAAAGATGAATTAAAATCAATAATAAAAGAGCACACGCCAATCGCGTGGGTACAGAGACCAAGAGAGAGCGTGGCGGCTCGCGCCCCACCCCTCTCGCGGGATCGGGTCCCACACCCACTTGCAAAATTTGGCCTACCTCTAAATCAGGATCACCCTTGACTGTTATCACCCTGTTGTTTCTGATGAACTTAAGTTTCTGGTGCAGTGAAGAAGGGATAACTCCAACCTTATGGAGCCGAGGTCGGGCAAGCAGGAGAATGAAAGACGCTTTGATATCGAGCACTTGGAACTCTACTTCAAAAATTTCTCCTCCTATCAGAATTTCAGTTGTTAGTGTTCCAACAACATCGCATCTGGTACCATCATACGCCAAAATTCCTTGTTTAGAAGGGATGAAGTCATTTGGCCCAAATTCCAGAACAGTAGCAGTAGTTAATGGACATACGTTCAGGGTGGACCCATTGTCAACTAGTACATCTAAGACTTTCTTCCCGTTATAGATAACTGTGATCTTGAGTGGACGTGCATGATTGCAACCCTCAGATGTCAGATCTTCATCAATGAAAGAAAGAGTCTTGGACATCCTAGCCATCGCTACTAATCCAACCAGTTCATCAGGTGTAATATCTACGGATACCTGTGTAGTGTTCAACTCTCTTAGCACAACATGATGGTGCTTTGGGGAAGCCATAAGCAAACCCCAAATTGAGATATTAGGCTGGGTCTTCATAACTAGGCTTGTTCTGTTTCTGTGCTTTTGCGGCCCTTACAACTTCAGCTGGATTCTCAGCTCTTAACTCGGCGGGTTTAAAAATTCGCCCACCACGAGTAACATGGCGGACTTCGTCACATTGATCGTTCAGAAATTCAAAGTCATCATCATCAAAGCTAAGAACATACGGAACAACATCTTGAACTTCCTCTTCATCACATAGAAGAATATAAGTACCAACGGAAGACTCAGCATGGTTATTATCATCCCCAGACATCACATAAGGTTCATTCTTCTCTACTTCTTCAATTTCCTCACCGAATGTCAGGATAGTGGGTGAATCAGAAGTGATAGCACGGATCAAAGAAGAAGGGTCAAGAATAGGCTCTTCAGTAAAAATCGCTCCAACCGTGGGCGGAGGTGGTGCAGCATGAGTTGGTAATGGATTCCGAGTAATGTTTGGCATAACAACAATAATTTTTTTTTGCTTCTATCATATCCTGAATTTTATGCTTCAAGGCCATGCAGTTGTCTATTAGGTGCCATGTTCCTTGATGATATGCATAATATTGATCTTCACGCCAATATCTGGGGAGAACAGGTGGTGGAGGTCTCGGTTCTAAGAGAGTGATCTTTTTGTCTCTTAGTAACTTCTTGAGAGCGACATATAAGGGGTGAGGTAGGGGATCAAAATGCCTTGGCGCTTTCTTCTCTGGCTGCTTTGTCTCTGCCACAACTCTTCCTACAAGGTGTGCAACACTCACATTGTTATCTTCGGGCTTTGATGCTACCATTGGTTTCTTTCCATTCCTTCAATTGAAAGATGACTTTGCCAGAGAACCCTTCAACAACGCATCTTCAGTTATGGTTCCTGTCTTGATCAAGTGATTGAAATCAAAATAATGCTGCGTCGCCATGAAGTTCTTGACCACAATTTTGATCTGATCTTCTTTAGGAGGGGGATTAGTCATCTGGACCACTTTTCTCCTCTATCTTCTTACAAAAGAGGTAAACGTTTCTTAAGGTCCTTGCTTTATTGCTTTCAGATCCCTCTCTATAATTTTTATTCCTTCTTCCATCGAAAATTGCTCAACAAACTTGTTAGCAATTTCTTCTAAGGTTTCAAATGAAGGAACCACTTCTGAGCTACTCCTGTCAGAGACATAGGAAATACCTTGGTTGTTTGCTCTGGAGAAATTCTGTACCCTTCTAGATTTGAAATGAACAACCTTAGATGATTCACGGGCACCCCGTCCCATCATATTTATCAAAATCTGGCATTCTGAATTTTGGAGGAAGGGTGACTCCAGGGAAAAGGGAAAACTCAGACATATTGATTTTCTTTGGGCCCTTAACTTGCATGCTTTCAACTTGTTGGGTCAATTTTTTTACTTTATCAACCAATTCCTTCTCTTTGTTTGGCTTAACGGGTTGCGGGAGGCAGTTCTCCTCTGCAAATTGCTCATCATAAAAATCATCTTCAGGGGAGATGACCAACCGAACAAAGCCTGAAATCACATTAGGAGGATTTTGGACAACAGGCTCTTTTGAGATCGCGGCTTTCTCACTCTTCAACTGAGTAACTTCCTCCTTTAGGGTAGACATCTCTCTTGTGAGATTCCTTATCATGTCCCTCATTTCAGCTAACATCTCGTTGGACTCGTCCATTTGGCTAGGATTAGAGGTAATAGGTGAAAATGAAGCTGGTTAGATAGGTGAAGAAGATCTATGACTTAGTCTCGACGTAGAAGATTGTCGGGACCAAGCAGGCTGTGAAATGGTAGGTTTTCTCCAAGCAATGGCTTTTGCTTATCTCAGACTCCTGAAATGGAAGTAAAAATACTAATTTAAATTAAGATGATCAGAAAGATAATACAGACACATCTCTCCTTTGGGTAAGAACCAGCAATACAACAATTGTAAGAAGGGTTATGCCGGCCAGGGGCGGAGCCACGTGTAGAGTAAGGGGGGCAGCTACCCCCCTTAAGTTGAAAAAAAAAACTAAAAAAAGTATATTTTTTAATGGTTTTTGAAAAGCTTTTCTATGAGAAAAGGTTTGTGCTGTCGTTTTATGTGGGTCCCATACATATTATATTAGAAAGACAAAAAAGTATATTAGAAAGACAAAAAAGTTGACTTCCCTCTCTTCTCAATATTCTCATGACTCAAGAGAGCAACAGAAACCCAAAAAGCCAAAACTCTCTTTTAGAAACTACTAAACTAGGGTTTCTCTCCCAACTTATCCCAATATCCAAATCGATTCCAAACCCATTTTGCTGGATCCGGTGGCCCAATTCCATCTGCAGCTTCTCGTCGTTCGTCCGACGCCCAAACTTTAGCATCTTCGAGTGAAAGGAGACGCGAGAGAAACAGTAGCTTCGCCGTTTTCGCCTTCAATCGCTCCTTCAATCGCCCAAACCGTAGCATCTTCAGGTATGTTTGCTTATTTTTTTTGGTTTTTTCCCACAAATTTCTTCGTTCTTTTGAATTTGTTTCATTTAGGATTTCACGCCATTTTTGCTCAGATTTCTTTGGTCATCGTTTCAATTCAAATTTGGGTTTTTTTCTCATCGATTCATTTCAACTTAGGGTTTTTTTGTCATCGTTTCAACTCGAATTACGGTTTTAGAGTCTCATTTCATTGCAAATATGATTTCTTTGATACTTGTTTTAGGGGTTTTTGAGCCCTTTTTGATTTGAAGGTAGAGTTCAAAACCGATTATTACACTCAAAATTGTATTTGATTGAGTCCAATAATCAGTTTTGGAACCCAAAATCAATCAATTTTCCAAATCCAATCCACATACCCTGACTGCTTGGATTTTTTAGTCTTGTTTGATTTGGTCCTATTAAACCTCAAGATTTGGGTTGAGCTTTAACCTTACAATTTGATCAGGTTTCCAATTGATTCCAATTCATTCTTTTAGCAAAATCTCAACCCAACTCCTCATTGGCCCACTGCCATGTTTTGTTAATTGCAGTAGCCCATTAAAACAGACATGATAAGTTGAGGTTTTGTAATTATTTAAACATGCTAGTGCCAATATAAGTAGCTCCTCACTGCCGTGTTTTGTTAATTGTGGTAGCCTATTAAAATAGACATGACAAATTGAAAAGTTGAGTTTGTGTAATTATTTAAACATGCTAGTGCCAATATAAGTAGCACCTATTAAAAGACAAGACAATGTGAGTTTGTGTAGTGCCAATATAAATGATGCCCTTTCAATGCAGAGTATTTAGGCGGAAATATTTTGGATTTGAGATGGGAATTGGATTGAAAAGTCTTGTTTCATTAGAGTTGGTGTCAAATTGAAATTTCTTGTATTGTTTGAAATGAAAAGATGAGGTGAGTTGGTGCATCCATCATAGCATAGTGAAATTCCTCAATTATACCTTTCGTAGAAATTAACTTTTACTTTTGAACCAGTTATGGATAGGTACTTTAAAAGAAAATTGAGTATGGATACAGTAGAACCAATGCCCTCTACTCAAAAGAAAGAAAACATTGCCAATGAGAGAGATAGTTTGAAAGAAAGCTCTTCAGACCTTGATTTGATAAATCTTCCTGTGGACCCTGATTTGAAACATCTTCCTGCAGACCCTGGCTTACGGAAGCCAATTATGAGCTATCACCCTAATATAAGGGATGAAGTTCGACGAGAATATTTGCATAGGGGGCCATGCCAACCTCGTTTGGATGCTTTTCCGCAAACATCATTTGGGAAATATCCAAGACGGTTTGTTTATACTTGGTTTACAGAGTATTCTACATGGTTAGAATATATCATTATCAAAGATGCAGCATTTTGTTTGTGTTGTTATCTTTTCAAACCAGACAGTAAACAACATGCCGGTAGTTGTGATGCTTTTGTTGTTGAAGGATTTACCAATTGGAAGAAAAAAGGAAGATTTGATGAACACATTGGAGGTCCTAACAGTGCTCGTAATCAAGCTTGGAGAAATTGTTAAAGTTTAATGAATCAACGACAACAAATCCAAACAGTCTTACAGAGGCAGACAGATCAAAGTCGAATTGACTACAGAGTCCGTTTGAATTGTTCTATTGACTGTGTTAGATTTCTTCTTCGGCAGGGCTTAGCTTTTCGTGGTCATGACGAGTCTAATGATTCTATTAATCGTGAAAATTTCATAGAGATTCTTGAATTTCTTCGGGACAATAATGAGGAAATTAGAAAGGTGACTTCGGATAATGCTTCTAAAAATATCAAATTGACAGCGCCAGATATTCAAAAGATATTGTCCATGCTTGTGCACTCGAAACCACCAAAGTCATTATTAAAGATCTTGGAGATGCATTGTTCTCTATCTTAATTGATGAAGCCCGAGATGTTTCAATTAAAGAGCAAATGGCTGTTATAATACGTTATGTGGATAAAAAAGGGAATGTTGTTGAGCATCTTTTAGACATTGTACATGTTGCCGATACTAGTGCTTTATCACTTAAGGCGACACTTGAAGAATTATTTGTGAAGCATGGACTCAGTATTTCAAGACTATGTGGATAAGGTTATGATGGAGCTAGTAATATGTGGGGTGAGTTTAATGGTCTCAAAGCATTGATTTTAAAAGAAAATTCATATGCCTTTTATATTCACTGCTTTGCACATCAACTCCAATTGGCTCTTGTTGCTACTGCCAAATATAATGGTAACATTGGTACTCTCTTCACTTTGATCAATAATGTTGTAAATGTTGTTGGAGTCTCATGCAAATGCCGTGATCTTCTTCAAGAGAAATAAGCAATCAAAGTGTTTTATGCACTTGAAAATGGTGAACTTTCAAGTGGTCGAGGTCAAAATCAAGAAACTAATCTCAAACGACCAGGTGATACACGATGGGGCTCACATTATTATACCTTGTTAAGCTTGATTGGTATGTTCTCTTCTATTGTTGATGTGCTTGATATTGTTGCAAAAAGCAATGTAAGGAGTGATCAAAGAGGTGAAGCTGGGATACTATTAGATTCGTTGCAGTCTTTTGATTTCATATTTAATATTTACTTGATGAAAAATATATTGGGAATTACAAATGAATTATCTCAAGATTTGCAGAAAAGAGATCAAGAAATTGTGAATGCTATGATCTTAGTTAAAATAGCTATGCGACGACTGGAGGCTATGCGAACTGATGAAGCATTTGATACTTTATTGAAAGAGGTTTTTATATTTTGTGACAAACAGAATATAGTTGTCCCCAATATGGATGATATGTTTGTTCCTCGAGGGCGATCTCGGCGAAATATTGAAGAAAAGAAGAACATACATCATTATCGTATCGAGTTGTTTTATCCTGTTATTGATAAGCAACTTAATGAGCTTAATGATCGTTTGACTGTGGCAAATACTGAGTTGCTTTCTTGTATGGCATGCTTAAATCCAAGTGATTCATTCTCTGGATTTGATAAGCACAAATTGGTTCGTCTTGCTGCATTCTACCCAGTTGAGTTCTCTCCAATTCAACTTTTGTTACTTGATAATCAGCTGGAAACATATATCATTGATATGAAAGACAACATTTAGTTCTTCGAATTGCTAGGAATTAGTGATCTTGCTAAGAGAATGGTTGAGACAAGAAGAGATATTTTGTACCCACTAATTTATAAGCTTGTTACTTTGGTTTTAATTCTACCAGTTGCAACGGCTACAGTCGAGAGAGTTTTTTCTGGCATGAAGATAGTAAAGAGTTGATTATGGAATCGGATGGCAGATCAATGGATGACTGATAGTTTGATTACTTACATTGAAAAGGATATATTTTGTAGCATTGATAATGAAACAGCCATGCATTGGTTTCAGAATAGGAAGACTCGTCGAGGACAGTTGTCGTGAGTTTTTATTAAGAATGTAATGTTTTTTTGGATTAAATATATTATCTTATTTTGCCCCCCTTATGCATAAATCCTGGCTCCGCCACTGATGACGGCCCAACAAACCTAAAAGAATAACCATCACACATAGGGTGTTTCAGATAAAAATCCGACAACTTGACAGACTTACCAATAGATCATGGCATGGTGAACTCACAGTCTATCAATAACACTAAGGATGGCAGTCATATTCAGAATGTTTTGGGTAAAATCAGGCAGCATAACGACTGTACGAGGGGATGTGGTAAGATAGGCACATGGTTTGGCAACAAGCCTGAAAAGATAGTGATATCACGCTCAAGGCACTTGAGAAAATCCGACAGCATAACAACTATACAAGGGGATGTGGTACAGTAAGCACACGGTTCGACAACAAAGCTAACAGGATAATGATCACTCTCAAGGGTTCTGAAAAAAATCGGTAGCATGACGGCTGTACTAAGGGGCCTAAACAACTAAGTATAGAGAGTACGCAAACAAGGTCAAGATGAAACTGTGCTCTCAGCAATAGTACACACTCTGGTAGTGATAAACTCTGGTAGTGATAATGACAAGGCAGACTCAAAATCGACACGAGAAACACAATCTGATCAGGATCAATCAAAGGATCAGGCTCATGAAAGATAGATCATGGCTATAAAGATAATTAAGTGAAACCAATGATCTGATCATAATAAAAAAATGGATAGAAGAGGATAATTGATTAGATTAGGAAGGAAAACATAACTAATAAGTAAACCCTAATCTAATAATAAATATATGTACATATAAATATAAATAAATATATATATATACATACATCCTAACCAGGGGCACCAACCCTAGTCTAATTTAGCGGAGTCGAGAGAGTCTCGACTCACGACAGACTTGTGAGTGTACTAGGACCGCGTTGTAGCCACATAAGGTGAGCTACCCTACTCTATAGATGGGACAAGGCTCCTAACTCTAGGCTCCACATGTGTAAGCAATTCATATTCATCCCTATATGAATGCAATATATACATATACAAACACGCGCACTTCCTAGTTAGGTTTCACTAAGTCAGTAACTATATACATAATATATAAAACAAAGTAGGGCTTCAGACTCAATCTATCGGGCACTACGCATATGAACCATACCCTTAATGTATAACAAAAGCACGTCCAATGTTATACATAGTATGCTTCATTGCTCATCAGCTGTTGTAGACAAAAGTACGCCCAATGTCTACGGCTGCAGCACCGACGCATAGCTTAGAAATAGATCCAGTAGTCCCGTCAGGGTAATGACCTCCCAGTCTGGCATGCACTGTATCTATTTCCGAGGAGCCAATAATAATGAAAAACAATAAAAGAAATAAAGAATATGATAATGATGCTGTGTAGTGTGTGAATCCCGTGTGTGAATCCCTTGTTTTACGCACCTATTTGGTGCCCCTGGATTCTAACGATTAAGTTCCCATTTAACTTGATTTTGGCCCAAATTTCTTCAAAATTAGTAAATATGGAGTTTTTATCAGAGTTAGGCAATGTTCCAAGAACTCCCCAGCAAAGTCGCCAGCCTGTGGACCCCGATCTAGAGGACGGTGGGGAGGATACGAGATCCCCAACAATCCTCTAAGATCTCCACATGTGAAGGAGAGCTCTACCAAGGAACTCTCAAAATGGTGCCACTCACAGCATGTGTAGCGACATAAGTGAGATACCTCATGATTCGGGGACTAGCGCAGAATCAAGACGTACCTAAAATAAAGAAGAGTCGCCATCTAGGGTAGTCGGCCCTAGAGCCCATACAATACTCTATTGCAACGATTAACCAGAGATACAAAAGTCCGTGCCTGATGACGAAGGGGAAGGTTTTAGGCACCCCCAATTCGTCCAAGTGCTAGCACTTGGTCTCTTATGCCATTTATTATTAACCTTGAAAAGTTTTGGGCAAAAATCATGTGAAATGGGAACGAATATCCCCAAGATAATGTCTTCCTAAGCATGCATGTCCCGGAGATGGGAATAATAAATATACACAAAATAAATGAAAGAAGTGTCACCTATGAGTGTCATGCCTAGTTGGTGTCTAAGTTCCGATGGGCAAACACATGCATGATACAGCTAAAAGTATAAAGTCTGTACAGGAAGGTAAGAAAACACACAATACAACCTGACACCACACACAACACAACACGACAAACCCTAGACTCTAATGTGCAGTTTGACTCGGACTAGGATTGCCATCCCGGCTGCTCTACGTATCCCGGCCTCGGGAAGAATAAGAGTCAACGTAGTTCGGTGGTCTATTCAAAGCTACAATGCCTAAAATGTGCCTAGACCACACTAGACTCGACACGACACGACTCGACTCATGTTTAAGTTATTTTAGTATTTTAAACACGCCTATATGGTCCTAAACTAATGCAAATCAACACAGTCTAATGCAGGTGGGCCCTACATCCTATGTGTAACTAGGCGGTATGTCCTAAGGAAAACGGGCTAACTAAGTGCATTCTAATCTAGCCATTGGCTCGACTAAGTGTCTAACCGACCACGACTCGAGGCCTCCTAACTCTAAGTACACTCACACAAAACAAGCAAAGCATCAACATAACCAGGACAGAGTCCTAACTCTAAGACACCCCAAACATCTAGGACAGACTTCTAACTCTAGGGGAAGATCTTTTCGAAAACCTGGTGTAAAAGATTTGTTTGAAGAATTTTTGTGTTTTTGAATGATTTGAACATGTTCATTTTGAAAAGTTTGACTGGACCTGGGATAAGGATCCCAAGCTGCCTACGTACCTGTGGAAAGGGATCAAGCCAACGTAGTTCGAAAACAGCTTTTTCGAAAAACGCTTCTTTTTTGGATTTTTGTTGTTTTTTATGTTATTTGATTTTTATGTGTTTTTGTTTTTTATCCCTTTTGATTGAAAGGGTTTTTGGCTCAAGAGGTTGTCGTCCCTCACAGCCTAAACCCGACAGAGCGTTCCCAAGATCGAGGGGATCCTGAAACGCAAAGAGAATCCTGAGGAACATAAGGAGTATGACTCTAAAAGAAGAAGAAAACCTGAAGAAATGTCCCTATAATCGATAGAATCCTGAAGCTCGAGTAGGATCCCTAGGATCGTGAGGAGAGTGAACCCTGAGAAGAAGAAACCCCGAACCATGTAAGAAATAATGATCATGAAGAAGAGAAAACCCCTAAGCCCCATGAGAAGTGACGAGATAAGAAAAGATACATGAAGGGCAAAGGGGTGGCGTCATCGCCTAGACCTGATGACGATTCTTGAAAATCGATAGAAAGATCAAACGCTAGTGATGATCCCAAACACTAACGAATGTCCGCGCAAACATGGAGAAGCTCTAGAAATCGGAGACGAAATCTGGATATCGACAGAAAACCCGAGAGCATAGAAGAGAGGGAAGAAGACCTCATTCCCATTTTTTTTTATCTGCGAATATTAAAGGCTTATACCAAAGGAGAGTCGAACTTCAATGGCCAAAACATTTCTGTTTCTTTGCAGGACAAAACGAAACATGGGATTACATAATAGTCCCTTCACCTCTGGCTTCTTGAAAAGGCAACACCAAAAGGACAGATAAGAACCGAGATTCAAAGAGTGAAGGCCTATACAACTGTAAGCTAAGACATATCGTCCAAGCCTCTTTGAATCAATGCGAAACAAATTGAAATGTGAGCAAGATTTTCATGAAAGGATTTCAACATTTAATAACATATTACCCATTACACTCCCAGGGACAAAGTGAATTCTTTGATGTAGTTCAATACGAACCAAAGATAAGGAAGGAACCCCAACCATTTTTCTATACCATTGAAATGCAGAGATGCCACTCAAATGTATGTATATATAAAAGAAATCAAACATCATAGCAAGATCGAATGAATAGTGCATTTATTAAGACACAGTTAAGCTGCTATCAGACCGGAAAGGAAGTGCTAGAAGAAGGGATTTCTTCACTAATTGGCATTTAAAAGCTAACATTAGAATGGAATCCAATCCCTATAATCTTTCAAAATCGAGGGTCAAATGAACCAATAAAACTAAAATAATCCGAGTAAAAATAACAAACATAAACCATTGGACTCATATCACTCTAACTAATTTGATTTAGAACAATACTCAATAATTAGAGACAAGGTAGGAATATTACCTTCTTTCTGTGAGTGATTTCTAAGTCTCCTCTGTCTCTAATATACTTCCGATCTTAGACGAGATGAGCGCTTCTTTATCTTCTTCGAATTTCTTCTCCGAAAACTCAAGATAGGGTCAACCCATCTCCATAAAATGTAGCCGCCCTCTTTTTCTTACAGACACCTCCAACGAGATAAAGAAACAGAGGAATATCGAAGAATTGATTGGAAGGTTTATATTAATGATAATCTGAAGGTGAATCACCGGATTCCGACAAAAACGATTGGAGAAGACGTGAGTGGTCGGATCTGATGAGAAGCGAAGAATAATTGCAGGAAGTTTTCGGTGGAACTCTCTGGAGGAGATAATCGGATTTTGCCCGGAGATGAGAAAATCTCGCCGGAATTGTGGAAATGGTGGTGAAGATGGGATGTTGGAGGTGGAATTGAGTGGAAATTAGAAGAGACGATGATAGTGGTGGTGGAAATCAAGGAATAGATGGCTAGCAATAAGATTTATGCCATAGATCTAGGAGGATTTTACAGTAGAGAATGATATTGGTGGAACTGAGATTGAATTGGTGAAGATAGGGATGATGGCTCGAGCTGATGGGATTGGGATGGGTAGGCCACTTCTCTTCCTTCTTCTTCTCTAAGCCTTGAAACCCTAATAGACAAACTCTCTTTTCTTTTCTTTTTCTGATTTTTCTTTTTTTCTTTTGAACTCCAAACACACCAGAATCATAAAATGGTGGAAATGATGGAGAAGATGGGTTTACAGGGATGGTGGTGGCTAATGGGTTTTGGCGAAATAGGGTGGGAGTTGGAGAAGATGAAGGGATGGGTTTAGTTTGGACAGAAATGGGTTTTGTGTCGGCTGATGGAGAAGATGGTCAGATTCCGGGCCGGGATCCACGGACCTTGCTGGTGTTATAGTGATTGGATTTGCTAAAGAATTAAAATGGGGTGATGGATGAAGGCAGAGGAAGGAGATGGTTGATGGGCTGGAATTGATGGCTGATTGGAAGTTGAAAATGATGGTGTTGGCCGACTGTGATGGGAAGGTCGGAGAAGATGATGGAGAGATGGGTGCAAAGCCCTTCTTCCTCTCCCTTTGCCCTCTCAACCCTCTTCTCTGTGTTAGAGAAGAAAAAAATATGAAGAAGCCTCCCTCAATGCCCTAATTTGATTTCTTCTTAAGGGAAATGATATATTTGACCCCCTTAAATCTCTACTGGGCAGCCCTCACTACAGGGTGGTGATCCGAGCAAACCAACCCCAAAAACAATATTTGAACCCCTTCCTCTCACCTGGACACTCCCTGGATGAATTTACACCTATGTTTTACTCTATTGGAGATGGTTTGGTGAGGAAAGGGAACCCTTCATTTTGTCAAGATGATATCATCATAACCATGCTTTAATAAATGCACCAACTCAATTGTCTTTACTTCTTTAATTAGCTTGCCAGAGCTATTTTCGGAAATGTGATAACCCTTTAATAGCTCTTTAAATACTAAAACAAAGCGAGATAGTGTAAATATCAAAATATGGTATGCGGGTAATCGTTAAGACTCGGGGGGACTCAATTGGAGTGTTAATACCAAAACTCAGGGGTATTTTTGTAGGCTTTCTGGTTTTTTTTTCGTAAAAATGAAGGAAGAGACTGGGGCAACTAAATGAAGGGACCTAATGGGGTTTGGGCGATCATCCGGGTTTCAAAAGACTTAAAAACAAATCCGCAGATGGGTACTTTCGGGTTCTTTTGCATTTACAGCTCAATACTTCAGAAATTTTTGGCTTCAGTTTCGGAATTTTGAAATTCAGATTTGAGACTTTATTTGACTTTGAAAATTCAATCGATTTTAGTAATTTTTTTGATTTTGGGATTTTGGGGGTCCGGTCAAAATGGGGTGTCTACATGCTGGAATTCAGGAAATCAATTCCGAAAATTGATTTGGGTTTTTATTTCTCCACCCTAAAACGATTTGAAAAGCCAATAACCCAGGCATAAAATTTTCAAACAATGTCTTGGGGTGTATGTCGCATGATCAGATCCTTGAGAAAGTATTCGAGTAACTATGTCCCTTTCAAATTTACTCAAAAGGTCATGTTAACCGGATTGTGCTCCCGGTATGGAACAATTTTGTTTTTCACAAATCAGACGATCTTGTTTTCACGCAAAATTTTGTACTCTGATTTATTAGACCATATAAAAATATTTTATGATATTTCTAATTAAAATTAGGATGGTTGTGTGTTAATCAAAATTGAATTAACCCGGTTTTGTACGAATTGATCGCTATTGGTGAAAGATGGGCAAAAAAGAGACTGAACCTCAATTCATACATGAGATGCATGGTTTTTATATGGATGTTATGATATGATGATTTATTTCATGGTTTGTAATATTAAATTTTGCAACGTAATTTAATTATTTTAGTTTTTAATTACTCCATCTGGGCAGTTGGGCAGACAACTAGTTTCCCATGGAAATTGATGATGATGTATAGATTACCTAGGGTAGTGTAGGACACTAGCGTAATTTATATTTGTTTGTCCAAGACCATTTCAAGATGAGATCATTCTCTTGTTGCTCAATCGATGGATCGTGGATATTGTGGCATGGTATTGCTCTAGATTGACTGGCAGATGGAGGTGGATTCGATTCAACCGAAGAGGAACGCACTTGCTGATGTTGTTGTGCTTCATATAATGAGAAAAATCAGATTACACTCCTTTTGGAATTCGCTTTGAGGCCAATGAAGTTCCCCTTGTGCCGTTGGACAAAATTACCCATGATTCACCCTCAATTTGGCAATATAGTGTTTAGGGATTTTCTTATTCAAATAAGGTTAGTGGTTATTCAAATAAGGTTAGTGAGAGAATCCCTATAATCCAAGATGCCAAATTGGATTTCATGGATGGTGTCCATGGTTTGTTTATTTGCTTTTTATGTGATGGATGGCATGTTTAGTTTGCTATGTATGTTTTACTTTTGTGCAATGGATGCCTAATCAAACATACACAATGATGGTTGTACCTCCCACCTTAAATAACCCTCTTAATAATAGTAAGTTGATAAACAGATTCAAGTAGAAAGAACAAGACCTTGTGGCCTTCATTAGCCATCTAACGGTTAGCTAGTCTAGGAAATAGGACGATCACATCCCAAAGCAGAAGCCGATCTTGTTTCTTGACTAGAGTAACTGTTAGGTTCCTACTAGGATAAGGAGAATATGCATGATACATTGGTCACATGCCAAAGCAGAAGCTATTGTAGATTTGTATAGTTTTACCAGGCGGTGGGTATAACTTAACCAAGCAAAGGGTAATGACGCCCAAAGGATATACTTACTGCAATGCTTGGAGGCCGAACATAAATTGGATCTCATAGGATTAGATGACTTCCCTTATTAAAAGTTGTTGAATAAGTTTCTGATGCCCATTGGAGAAATTATACATTTCTCTTGATTCACGAGGTTGAGGGGCCCATGAATGAGACGTGCAATGGGTGGTTCCATATTAGATCAAAATCCTAGATCCGATGGATAAGTCATGAAACTAACTAAAATGATAGTTTTTCTAATTCTGCCTTTTCCCTTTGCACGTAGATACCATAGCTTTAGTCAACCCATTAGCTAAGATCCTAGATGAAAATAAGTTAACTGGTTCAAATTACCTCGACTGGAAAAGGATCGTAATGCTAGTGCTCACAGCCGCTAAAGTTTATTGGGTTCTTACCACTGAGGAACCTGAGCTACCAGGTCCCGATGCGCCTCAAGCAGACCACGATAGAAAGTCTAAGTAGCTTGAGGACAATGAGATGGCAAAGTATTACATCCTTGGCTCTATGTCCAATGTGTTGCAGCATCAACATATTGGAATGGTAGCGGCCTCGGATATAATGCTAAATAAGAAAAGTGCCTTCCTAGCAGAGGGTAATGTACCCTCAACACCTAAGCCGAAGGGTAAAGGAAAAGGAACAGCAAAAGGCCAAGGTTCTAAGAAGAACATGCCAGTGGTAAAGAACAAGAACTTTAAAAAGAAGAAGTCAACTAAGGGCAACGACGGTTGCTTCCATTGCGGAAAGACTAGACATTGGAAGCGGAACTACAGGAGCTATCTGGTTACCAAGCAGGGCAACAAGCCTACTGATTGAAATATTAAATAACCGCAAGTGCACGGATCGTGTAAATACGGGTCGAACTCAGGGAAGAGAAATCTAGTTGTCAATCCTATTCTTTTACCGATTATAATACTAGCTATGATATAATGTTGCCTGGAATGGACTCAGGATTTCCGTGGACTTAGACCTCGGAGCCAACACTATATATAAGCGTATATTCTATTCAATCTAAGAATCAAATTCAACTAAGATCTTTTTGATTTAAAATCCTAATTTAGGCAAAGTTTACCAAATTTTAATGATCTCTATTAACTACTTATCTAATTTAATTATAAAACTAAATTCTAAGGGCCTAAGTAAATTGGAAAATTGCAAAAGTAATTTGGAATAGTGTAAAAACCTTAATTCAATATAAAAGATTACTTAGGGTTAGAATCCACCATGGGTTTGGATTAAATTGATTAATTAAAACAACTTTTGAATTGGGTTGAAAATCCAACTAAACAGTCAATAAATAATAAGATCTAAAAGATGTTATTATTTATGAGTATTTAATTGAATTAACCCTCTAATTTATATTAATTATATATAATTTAATCTTTGTTAATCAACAATCATCCATACGAAAGGGGAAAGCCAATGGCATAGATGATTGGGATTAGTACAAAAATAAAATCCTACATAATTTGTTATATAAGCCACTTGTTTTAATTACTTCTCTTTCTCCTTCCCCATAGCTTCATCTAAACCCTAAGTATAGTGGGTTTAGCTACTCATGAAGAAGGGGAAAGAAACACAGAAAATAGAGAGAATAGAGAAGAGAATTGTCATTAAAAACTTGAAAAGTAAAATACAACACAAAGTACTTTCTCTTTTAATTGAAATTAAACAAAAATACATTGAACTAGATTTGAAAGAAATAACAAAAATTAAAGAACACTTAGTCTTTTTCTCCTCTTCGCAACAGTTGAAACCCTGATCGCCTTCCTTCAAGCCTTGGGTCACCTTAGATTGAATTGTGGACGGTCGGATCGAGCCTTTGAATTGAAAGAGAAAGCACACACCAAACACTTCCACAAATAATTTTAACAAGAGCAAGAAAGTAATGGCCAAAGAGAAAGCAAGGGTTGTTCGGTTTTGAATGAGAAAGAGAATTGGGCGAAATTAAGAGTGGAACAAAACTGGTTGAGAATTGAAAAGCAAGAGAGAGGAAAAAGATTGCCAAAAAAAATGTTCGAGAGAGTTTTCATTCATATGTAATGGTATTTATAATTCTTTTTCTCTCCTCCCTCTAGGAAAAGAAACAACAAGAAATTTAATTTCGTGGATAAAAGAAAACCAACACCTCACTCCTTTCTTAATCGTCCTCATATAACAACTTTCTTATTTTAAAAACAACTCCTTTAGCCAAAAAAAATAAGGAAGAAAATAAGAAAGAAAATGGCAGCTCATGTGGATGTTGCTATTTTAACCACCCAAAAAAAATCATCCAACACGTCAATTTCAGCAACATGCTATCTCGATTGAATTATTCCAAGCCGTTGTTCCCACGAGTGCAAAGTGAGGATAGCTAAATTGAGAATCCCTCCTTCCACTCTATAGCTTTCCAAAGAAAAAAATATAATCTCATTTCCTAAAATAAAGAGGCCAATCATGAAACATGGCATTTTGGGCAAGTGGTCGGAGATAAAATTGCCACCCGTCTACTTTTGAATAAAGTAGGGAACTTTCTAAAGGCAAGAACAAGAATTGCCGACACTTTGCTTGGAGAGAGAGAGAGAGAGAGACCCCATGAGGTGCTTGTAACTATAATAAGGTTTTGAACGAAATTGTGTTGAAACAATAGTGGGCCCACTTAAATGCTCGAGTTCCCTTGAATAGGAAGCTCCAAAATTAATACGGTGGGCCCCTCCCAAGTTGGCTGAACACTTGTATTATATCTTTAGAAATCCGAATGCATTTCTAAAATAAGACGCAAGCGGGTCCCACTTGTATTATATTATACAATTACCAAAAAGGGGTAGATGCATTGCTGGACGAATTTGAAGAGTTGCCTAATTTGTTTTGTGAGATGCTATTCACATGCACATGTGTTAACATGCATACGTACATGCCTCATCACATGCTTTGCCGACCCTAACAAATTCCCAAATGTGACACATCCATTGCTTGCTATTAATGTTCAAACCATTATTAGTAACGACACTCCTCCCCTTAGTTCCTTCCACAACCAATTAGAGGCAACATCCCCTAAGATAGAATCTTAAATGAAGAGGGTAATGTCAGTTGCCATATTCACTCACAAGTTCACACCTAACTACACTCTCCTCTGGAACTCTCGTATTTAGTATTTTGCCCAAGAATAGAAACCCATTATGAGGCATTAACGTTGAGAAATGGTGGGCCTTACTTGTTGGCCTGAAGTATACATGGGTCCCTTCATGAAATTTGATTTATTAGATTGGTCCCATGTGTGATTGCCGAATGGTAAGAGAGAGTGGGACCATACCATGCATTTGAATTGTATGGTTAGGATCAGTCTATAGTGTGGGTCGTAGAATCCATCCATTTAGTGGGCCATGACGGTAATCAAGTGCGCCCTCTAAATCATGTCCATAGCTGATCCGAACCATTCAAATTGCTTGCGAGAAAATCCAAGCCCTTAAGTGTGTAAAAATAAATGGGGGTGCCAATAACAAAACTAACCCATACGATGCACAAGTGAATTTGGCCAAAGATATTGCACCAATAAATTTCGGCTAGGATTTTCCAAGCTTTGATTACTTTCCTTGAAAGTCCTTCTTCTTAGCTCCATTTTCCGTGAAAATCCGAAAGTAGTCCTGAAACACCAAAAACAAATAAAATACCTTAGTAGCACCGCTTTAAACATGAAATATGCATGCTTTTTACACCTACAATTCACACATAAATGTGCTCATCACCTACCTCAGGTATGTTGCAAGTTTTTGTTGTTGAAGACAATATGATTGGTCCTGTATTTTCCTGGTGTGTTGACACAGGTGCGATCTCACACGTCTGCAATGTTTTGTAGGGGTTCAGGAAAATCAAAAGGTTGACTAAGGGCAAGCTCACCCTACAGGTTGGAACTGAAGCAACAGTTGCGGTCCAAGCTGTAGGAGATTACATTTTGACGTTCTCAGGCGGCTATCTAATGTTAAAGGATTGTCTCTATGTACCTTCAATAAGAAGGAATTTAATTTTAGTTTCAAAATTATTTGCAGAAGGATATTCTACTAGTTTTAATAAAAGTTCTATTTTTATTAAAAAGAGAATTTCCTTGATTGTGGAAGGTACAATGAATCATGGCTTGTATTTAATTAATGTTGTAGAAAACGTAAGTAATGTTGAGAATATTCCAAGTACTGATATTCCAGACCTCAAAAGGACAAAGGACATGGTAATTCCAACACACCTTTTACATCTTCGATTAGGTCATATTGGCCTAGAGCGGATCACAAGGTTAGTGAAAGGTATTCCATTGGATTCAACCCAAGTGAAACCCTTTCCAACTTGTGAGCCATGTCTCCAAGGAAAAATGCCTACAATTCCCTTCAAAGATAAGAGTTGAAGAATCGAAAGTGTATTGGAATTGATACATATAGATGTATGTGGACCTCTTTCTCATCCTACGGGAGGAGGGTTTGTCTACTTCATGACTTTGACGGATGACCATTCAAGGTACGGTTACCTGTAGCTAATGCGACATAAGTCTGAGACCTTTGAAAAGTTCAGAGAATTCAAGAGTGAAGTAGAAAACCAGTTGAACAAGAAAATTAAGACACTTCGCTCCGACAGGAGCGGATAGTACCTCTCAGATGAGTTTAATGACTACTTAAAAGAAAACAGAATAGTTTCTCAATGGACTCTACTTGCAACTCCAGAGTTAAACGGTGTGTCAGAAAGGAGAAATCGAACACTGTTAAACATGGTTCGATCTATGATGAGCTTTGCAAAAGCACCTTTTGTTTCTATGGGGATTCGCCCTAGAAATGACACTCTACATCCTTAATCGAGTACCAACTAAATCAGTACCAAGGACTTTATATGAGATATGGACGGGCAGAAAACCCACGTTGAATCATATGAGGATATGGGGTTGTCCTGCGCATGTTAAAAAGATAGGTGTTGAAGAGTTGGAGGCCCGAACCAATAGGTGTCTCTTTGTTTGATATCGTAGGGAAACAAAGGGTTATATGTTTTATAACCCTGGTGAGCAAAACTATTTTATGAGCCTGAATGCCGCATTCTTAGAAGAAGAATTCATTCAAGATGCGAGCGGAAATGATAGGATTGCCTTATAAGAGCAACCCGAAAATCTATTAGAGAGATATGAGGAAGTTGAGCAAGTACCCACTAAACCTTTTCCAACACTCTGAAGTAGTAGTAGGGAGGACAAACAACCCAATAGACTTGTCTACTTGGGTGAAGCAAGCACAGAAGATACAGATCCCCTTAACTAAAAAGGCGATGTTAGACATCGATGCTAGAAAATGAATGGACGCTATGAAATCCAAAATGGACTCTTTGTATCCCAATAAGGTCTGGATTTTTGTTGATCCACCAGAGGGTATTAAACCCATTGGATGCAAATGGATCTTCAAGAGGAAGAAAGACTCTGATGGAAAAGTGGTGACCTATCAGGCTAGGTTAGTGGCAAAGGGTTATAGTCAAAAGGCTGGTATTGACTGTGACGAAACCTTCTCACCAGTAGCCATGCTAAAGTCCATTAGGATTTTAATAGCTATCTCTGGACATTATGATACGAAATCCAGCAGATGGATGTCAAAACTGCCTTCTTGAATGGAAATATTCAAAAAGATATTTACATGGTCTAGCTAGAGGGTTTTGAGGCTGTTGGAGAGGGCAATCAAAAGGTGTGCAAGTTGTAGAGATCTATTTATGGATTGAAGCAGGATTCTCCTAGTTGGAACCTTCATTTTGATCAAGTAGTCAAAGAGTTTGGCTTTTGTCAAAACGTAGATGATGCTTGTGTTTATGAGAAGGTCAGTGTAAACGCGGTTACGTTCTTGGTTCTTTATATGGATGACATCCTATTCATTGGAAATGATGTAGGAATGTTATCAAGTACAAAGTTATGGCTTTCAAGCACGTTTGCTACGAAAGATCTGGGAGAAGCTTCATATATTTTATGGCTTAAATTGTTTAGAGACTGCAAGAACAGGAAGCTTGGGCTTTGAGAAGAAATTTACATAGATAAGAAATTGGCAAGGTACAACATGGCGGATTCCAAGAAAGGATTAGTTACTTTCAGGCATGGAATCAAGCTATCCAAGAAGATGTCTCCCAAAACACCTGAGGATAAGCGGGTTATGAACAACATTCCCTACGCTTTGGCTGTGGGAAGTCTTATGTATGCTATGTTATGTACAAGACCAGATATTTGTCACTCTGTGTGGTAAGCAAATATCAGTCGGACCCAGGTCTAGAGCATTGGATAGCAGTTAAACTTATTTTCAAGTATCTTAGGAGAACTAAACATTATTGTTTAGTTTACGGTGCAGACGAGTTGGTCGTTTCTGGTCTTGTGTCCACCTTAGCAAATGCGGCAGTGTCATGGGGAAGTTGCAAGCAAGACACTACAAAATATTCTACAATTGAGGCTGAGTGCATCGCTGCGAGTGAAGAAGCGAAAGAGGCGGTATGACTGCGAAAGTTTTTGGACGACCTTGGAGTCGTGCCCTCTGTTGAGAGACCCATTACGTTGTATTATGATAACAGCGGAGCAATTGCTAAAGCAAATGAACCGAGGTCTCATCAGCAGTCCATGCATGTACTTCAAAAATATCATGTGATATAAAAAATTATTGACAGAGGAGATGTGGCTATTGCAAAGATTGCTTCAGCAGATAATGTGGCGGACTCTTTTACCAAACCTCTTAATCAAAAGGTGTTTGACAGGCGTGTTGATGGGATGGGTATGAGATATATAACTGGCTTTGAGGGCACGTGGGAGATTGTTAGAGTAGGCGCCCTAAAACCCAATGTATTTCGCATGTTAATCAATAAAAGTTACTTTTCATGACAAATTATGGGTACTAAAAGCTAAATATGTGTGATATATTACTTATCATTTACATGTATTTATCCTTAGGTAGTAATGTAAGAAATCCATGCTCATGGATTCACAGATCTTAGGGAGCAAGGAGATATGGGATTCCGGTTCTTCGTGAACCTTAATAGTTCCTAGTTGGGGTTGAGGTTGAACACCTCCTCCTGTATACAACTAGCATCTATCATGCCAACATTTATAATTTAATTTAGATCAAATTATAAAGTGAACAAAGAGTTGTACACAAGATCCTTTGCGCAACAAAAGGAATCCATCGATTCCACTTGCGGTTTCGCATTGATTAGATCGTTGGCGGATTTTCGAGGAGTTGATCACGTAGAAATTTTTTTTCTCATCAGCAAAATAAGGTATTTATATTTATGTTAATTAAATCACTATAAAATCAATTAGTCGCTAGGAAGCCTGGTTAGAGCAAAATTTTTGTTCTACCCAGTTTAATTTTTCGCTACATATAGCAATTTTGCTCAGGATTTTACAACTAATTTAACACATAGATCAACTAACACTCCCAGAAAACCCGACATGGTGATCCCTGGACACCCGAGCGGGTGCAGGAAAAAATTGGCCCCCACAAACTAAGGACTCGGCTGGGGAGAAGGATTTTAGAATATCAAAAAAAGGTTATAGCTCTAGATTGACTTGACTTGGCATATTCGAAGAATTTAATCAAATAACTTGGCTTTTTCGGCCTTTATTAGGGTTATCCTTAACCCGATGCAGCTCTCAAGGGCAATCGTAAGTTACGAACACTTCACAAGTTGTGAATGCTCATCACGAGCGAAATAAAATAAGTGTTAGATTTACTTTCAGTACCATACGCTTGTTCTGCAGAATTGCTTGAGCCAATGCTCTAAATTGCCGCCAAATTGCGCAAAAATGCCCCGAGAGGCACCTAGGCTTACCCATTTATTTTATGTCAATGGTGGCGTTTGGTATGTCATTACCCGGATTGTTGTTTGTCACTGTTCCATTTGATGTGAAAGCACCACCTCTTTGCTCGTCGCCTTCGCCCTTGTGGTGGCATTAAAACGATGATGTATTGAACTTCCTATCGCACCAGGGCCTCCTGGTAAGGGTTGTTCGAGCACTTCTGTGAGAGGGACCTTCATGCCTTCATCACAATGCATAAGCCCACCGTACGCATGTAGATGTATACCATGCCCACATAGGGCATGCTGAGCTTAGAGTTAGGCAAAGCCAAAACCAGTTACTCTTGGGAGATGTGAGCATATTCCCAAAATAGGAATGCACTAAACCTCTGGCCCACTCAGGGCATGTCCAATGAGTTTAGAAAGGTGTCCCCGGGTTGCCTCAATTCTTGCTAGGGATGTCATTACCCTAACCCGGTGCGCATCGGTCGCAGTTCATTTTCACCCAAAACTAGGGGTTATTCCAAACCTTTCGTTTTGTCCAGAGTCATGGTTGGATATCACCTTCCTTCGATAAGCAACCATTGTACCCTCGAGGAATGTCCATATTACGGTTATCATGCTTAACCAAAAGACTCACATTCGGGTTCCATCTTTCAAAAATAAAGGTCCTTATTTCTCTTTGAAACCTTGACCCTTCATTCATCTTCCATCCTGACCATCGTTATAGTCAAAGCAGTGAAGCCTTGCCCAAATAAATCTATCTTTCCATATGAAGATAAACCTGTCTTGACCATCTTAGTCACAACCCCTTCCGGCTCTATTGTTTACCGAGTTTAGACCCATCCTGACCATCATTATGGTCAAAACGGCAGAGCTCTGCTCAAATCTATCCTTCCATATAAAGGTAAATGTATCATGACCATCTTGGCCACAGCCTCATCAGGCTCTATTGTTTAAAGAGTTTAGACCCGTTCTGACCATCATTTTGGTTAAGACGGTGGAGCTTTTCTTTGATAAGTTTATCTTTTTATAGACTTGTCCCAACCATCCCGGTCATATTCCTCTTTGAATCTATCTTTCCATATAAATATAAACGTGTCCGGACCATTGTTATGGTCAAAGCGGCGAAGCTCTGCCCAAATAAACATGTCTTCCTATATGAAGATAGTGCTAGAGTATATGCCCTGAAAAGTCAGTAGAATGACATTTATTAATTAATAAAGGTTTTTTTCATGACATGAATGGGTAATTATATTAATGAATGTGTGTGATGTGCTTGTTTATTGACAGATGTTCCTCATTAGGTAGCATTGTAGAAATGTCATGCTCAAAGGATTCACAGATCCAAGGGAGCAAGGAGATATGGCATCTCGGTTCTATGCAAGCCTAAATAGTTTCTAGTTAGGAAAGAAACTGGACATCTCTTTCTATATACAACTAGCACCAGTCTTGCCTACATGCACATGTCGTGAGGTGACTTATCTCGGTCATCTGGGTGGTTGACCCTAAGCAAGAAGAATGGGTACGACGATTGGATCGCGCAACCGAATTGGATCAAATAAAGAACAACTTGTGGAAGAGAAAGTATAAAGTTGTTCTTTCAGACAAGACCCTTCACATGTCCTTAGACCTGAGGGATCTTATTGGTCTGTCGGGCCGTTCTAGGGTATTAGTCTATCGTACAGTGATTCTATTTTAGAGTCACATTCGGATAGGGCTATATCCTAGAGCAAACCCTCGAGACCAGCAGTGATACTCAACAAGGGATTCTTCACCCTAAAATTTAGGGATTGTCATCTACAATTTCGTAAGAGCGGTAGGCCTATTAAATAGTTTGGCCAGGCAAATTTATAAAATGTTTATCGGAAAGTTTTATGAAATATTGAATTGTTCTCAAAGGATTTTACAAATGCATTTGGGGGCCGAACACCGCTTGACCAAAATAGTATACAAAGAGTGGGCCAAGGGGTAAATGGTGTCCAGCTCCCGTATGACTGAACTCAGTAGATGTGGTTACGAAGAAAGGACTTGCACATACATGATGAGATTAGGGGTAAGATGTTCTGACGGTCATCTTAATTGTTACATCTCGATGGAGACCACTGACCTAATGCGAGTGTAGTTTAACTACAGAGCGAGATCGCAGTGGGGCCCACCATAAGGTTCTGCAGGATCGACCGTCGGATCCCTGCGACGATCCCACTCATAACTCGAATGACCTGGTAATATCCAAACGGATCAGGGTTCCGAATTTTATGTAATTGGATATGATCTGTTTGATTAATATGGATATTAATTAAGTGTATATATATATATATATGTTGATATATGTATATATACATGAAATACCCTGAACTTGTATTTTAAATTAATATGGTAATTGGTGGCTTTAATCGTGATTAGGAATGGTAATTATGATTAGTGGTTAATAAGCAGAATAAGAATGTAATTTTATAATTTAGAAAAGATGGAATTTTAAATTTTGAAGCATAAAGGATATAATGGAATTTTGAGAAATAAAAGGCAAAAAGAATAAGAAAGGAATTTATTAAACTGTCAAAGAAATATTTAATTTAATAAGCTGTTAGAGTTGGAATTATTTACTCACCTATAATGACCGTTTAGTTCAAAAGCTTAAGCTATTCGTGTTGATACTTAAACACCCTTGTCAGGATATGACTCCGTTTTTTTATGGGACTTATATGTGAATTTAATATCAAGATGGTGAACCGACCTCACTTGTGGGTTCCACCATATAATCCCAAAGCTTAAGCTGTAGAGTTAGTGTCATTTAATCATTTACACTCCAACACTCCCCTCACATGTGTGTCTCACCATAAGCTTTTAGAATCGGTGTTGTTTATTCATTTATACTTCAACACTCCCATCGTAAGTGGGCCCCACTTTTGGGTTAGCCTTACACATGTCAAACAACCAAATTATCCAAAAGCTTTACTATTCGAGGTGGTGTTATTTAATTATTATACTTCAAAACCACCCTCATTCGTGGACCCCACTAAATATCCAAAAGCTTTGCTGTAGTGTTAATGTTATTAAATCATTTATGCTTCAAGAGCACCCTCAAACGTGGGCCCCACTATATAATCTAAGTGTTTGCTGTAGAGTGGGTGTTATTTAATCAGTTATATATTCCAACACTCATCTCACTTGTAGGCCCCACATTTGGCTTGGTTATACACGTGGATTTCAAAACCTGGGAAAGCTTGAGGTGTTAGAGTTTGTGTTATTTAGTCATCCATACTTCCAATACTTCGTCATACAAGTGGGCCCCACTTTTGGATTGGCGATGGCATTAATTAACCACTTAAAATTCAGCACTCCATGTCATATGTGGACCCCACTATTGGGCTAGTCTTACATGTGGAGTTTTGAAATGGTGTAGTATTAGATGAAGAGAGTGTAACTTTCTCTACTCTCTGGTGTAGTATTAGATGAAGAGAGTGTAACTTTCTCTACTCTCTGGAATTTTTAAACGAGTGAGTGAGATAGAGAGGGTGAGGAAGAGAATTTGGAGACTCTAGAAAAATAACACAGTGGGATATGGATTTGGATTCTACTTTAAGATACTAGGTGGTAAGTGTTACTTAATCATTTTTAGTACAACCCTTCCTCTCATTGGTAATATTGTCTAAACAACTAATTGATTCACAAGCTTAAACACTAAGAGCTGATACTATTTAGTCATCTTTGCTTCAACACTTTCCTTATGGTGTAGCCCCACTTGTGGGTTGGACTTGTACAAGGATTTTTATTATTAAAATGGTATTGGGTTTTGAACCCATATTTTATAATAAACCGCCAATTATTCAAAAAGCTTAAGATCTGAGAATTGATGTTATTCAACCATATATACTTTAATACAGATTATAAGAAATAAGTGTAATCTCTAAGTTACTTGTACTCTGTGGTCATTTCCAGAAAGCTCAAGTAAGAAGGAGAAAGAGGAGAGAAAGAGAAAGGGCAAGGATAAAGTGATTCCCTGATAAGTGATATGGTACCTGTCAGTATGCATTACTTGCTATGCAAACGAAGAAAGTAAAAGACATGTGATGTGAATAAGAAGAATTAATATATATATATATATATATATATATATATATATATATATATATATATATATATATGTCCTCGTTTGAATGATTTTGGTTTGTCTGGCCATTCTTCTGACTTGATAAGTTTAGACTATCTTGCTATTTGTATGGTTATGATGCAATCTGTTTAGATCCGTTCTGGTATGGTTATTTGACATTCATTAAATTTGAAATTCTACTTGTGCAGATCATAAGCATGGTCCCGCCAGTGGTGTATCCGGACATTATAACATGGTCACGCCAGTGGTGTATCTGGACATCATATTCATTTTGAATCTGAATCAGCATCTGAACTTGAATTTGAATCTACACCAGAATTTGTACGTGAACTTGGATCTAGATTTGAGTATGGATCTGAGCATGACTTAGATATATTTCTATCAAGATTAACATGTTATATTCAGTATGCTCTGATATAAACTGGGAAATACTATATTATTATATATGATATCCTGATCAGTAGCAGTTAATGATATACTGCTAGATTAATATATTGCTTACTAGCCATGTGCTAATGTGCGTGATGTTGCACACTTCAAACTCCGAGGCGTTTCCTTCGTTCAACCACTCTGTTCCGAGGCCAGCGTACCAAGGCTGAGTTCGAGAGAACATGGCCATACTAAAGTGAGTATGGCAATGTATTTTTTGTTTTGCTACTTTGTCCATGAGAGAGAAAAAGTTTCTTTTATGTACTTCTAGTTCATTATGGATATTTGAAATACAGGTGTGACAATCCAAGAGCGGGGAGGTGAATTGGACAATTAGAAATTTTAGGCTTAATTAAGGGAGATAAAAAATTAATCCATTTAATTAAGCACTAATTAGTCTGACCCTTGTTCAAATATGTGTATCAATGGAAGCTGGGATTTAGACTTTCTAATCATGCACATTTAGCTAACCCATGTTCAAATGGATATTATAATGCTTAGGGTTTAAACAATTTAATCAAGTGCATTTACTAACCCTTGTTCAATTAAAAGCACAAAAACAAGTTAGGTTAGAGATTACCAATCACCACACGTTCAAGAGAGAAGGAAAAGAGACATTCACAAGGAACACAAGATTTATAGTGGTTCGGTCACAACTTGACCTACTCCACTCTTCCAAGTTTACCTCCTTGGGATCTCCACTAAAATGATGAAGCCGTACACCCGACTCCTTCATCTCCAAAGGGAACAAACCCTTGCTTTTCCATTCTCAAGGGCCAAAGCGAAGCCCCTCACACGAAGCCTTGGCGAGGTGACACACCAGCGTACATGATTCACCTTTCTTCACGAGCCCAATCGGAGACCCTCGTCTTCACCTTTCTTTACGAGCCGAAGAGGAGACCCTCACATGAAGAATAAAAGAAAAGAAAAACTCTCTTACCTCTTAATAGGCGGATTACAACATTGAAAGCTCACATTCACTTCAAGAAATAAACAAATAAAAGCCCTATGGAGTGCCTCTTAATAACATGTAGAAATGGAAGCTCAAAGAGGTTTTTAGCTTTTGAAATAAAATGTTTAAGCTCAAAGAGGAATGGGATTTGATTTTTCTCAAATGTTCAAAAGCTTGTAGAGATAAGTTTTAATCATGTATATATAGAGTAGTTGAAAATATAACCGTTTGGGGTAAAACTGTAAATATTTGGCTTGAAAAAGTCAAGCAGAAAATGCCCCACCTACTAGTTTGCTCGACCGTGGCAGCCGACCGGGCTACAGCGGTCGCCCGCCCCTATCGGGCGCCCTATTATATTTTTAAATTTCTTACCGTTGCGGTCGACCGGCCACATGGCAGTCGCCCGGCAAGGGCTAACTGTTTGCTCAAAAAATTTGGCTCAAAAACCTATCTCGGTCGACCAACCCACGGCGGTCGTCCGCCCAGACCCATGTAGGATTGTTATGTTTTGAAACAGACACATATCCGCAGTCGCCCGGCTTGACCCGGTCAACCACCCGATAAAATTCGAGATGGCCTAGATTTTCAGGTTCCATCCCGCAGTCGCCCGGCATAGCCGGGTCGACCGGCCCTAAGTGAAATTCCATTTTAACTTTAAAATCCAGGGGCTTTTGGGCTATGGTCTTTAGGCTTAAGTCCTAGGTTTCCAAACACATTTTTGGGTGTGTGTATAGTTTTCAAAGATGTAAAAAGTTAAGTATGAAAACCATTTGAAAACCTTTTGAAAGTGCATTTCACATAAAATCAAGAGGACTCATTCTAAAAATAAGAACCTCAAGTCTTCTTGGAATGTCTTGGCTCCTTTGCACTTTCTTACACTTCTTCGGCTTGTGAGTGAACTTCTTGACCTTGTTTGGCTCTTGTGAATTGTCCTCCAATTTTCAATGCTTGTTGAGGTACTTGAGGTGTCACCATGGCATGTTCAACTCCAAGCTCCTTCTTGACACTTGCTTAGGAAACTTATGGGATCTTCATGATGAGCTTCTTACTTGAACATCTTCAAATGAGGATGTCTTCACTGTAGGTGCAAGCTCTTGGTTCCTTTGCTCCTTGATCCACAAGTCATGTAATGTGAAGAGTTGTGTAATGAGGATTATGACATGAAATTCCTGTATACAACACAACACCTCAAAGCAACACATCAGTCCATAATTGCTAATCAATTTGGTTTGCTAGCATCAAAATAAAAATGTAAGGTGAATGATTAACCCATGGGAACCCTTGGGCTTACATTCTCCCCCTTTTTTATGATGGCAAACAAATTGATTAGGGAGGCAGGAGATATTAAACAAATATATGAATGAGCATTAAATACAATAAACAATTTAAGCAATGCTCCCCTGACTATATGCACAAGTGCAATACATGAATGTAAAGCATATGGTGCATACATAAATGGACTACCTAATCAATTCCCAAAATTCTCCCCCTTTTTGGCAACAACAAAAAGGTAGGGATATGTAAGTGGAAGTGCAAGTGGGGTGTCAAGATGAATGATAGCTTATCTAAGCTATATACCAAGTATATGATATTGTATTAAAGCTCATATGATGCTTATCAAAAGATAAAACAAAGTAAAATGCCTGATAAGCAGTTTTTTTATTTTATTTCAAAAGATATGCAAGTTAAGCACAATTATGGGGGCAATAGACTATGTGAGCATATCACAATGGTCTATATAAATATGCAAAAGCAACCATTTGGCTCTTCCTCTATTTATTTGTCATTGGCCCTAGGTGAAACCTATGTGAAAGGGCATGATAAGACAGAATGGTTGAAAATGTGAGAGATTTAAACACTTGGGCTTCATTTGCAACTTGTAAGAAGATGAGTCTCTACCTGACCAAGAATATGCACAGATTGATAACATAACCACTTAGGTTCACAAGTTGCTTCGAAGGTTTTCTTGTCATAGGGCAGACAAGTTTCTTCCTAAGTATGAACATCCTCAAAACTATAAAATAACTTTTGAGTTCCAGTGGCTTGCCCTTAGAGAATTGCATATTTGTAAGTAAAAGCTCCCCTGACTATGTGCATCTAATTTAAATGTAATAGTTCAAGGCACATGGAACCCATGATTTAATTAATCACTTTTAACCATTCGGATTGCTCCATTCGTAAACCAATCACACTTTGAATATGAATGGATGATTATTAGACAGAGGATATGAGTTTAAGGCAGATGGTCTAATAAACACATGGATAAGAGAATGAAATCAATGACGTACATATCATTGGCAACCAAAAGATCATGTATACATATATAGAAACTATAAAGCTCAATATACATGATCAAAATGGAAGATTAATACCACATTTCTTTTATCACTTCAAGAAATCATAAAAGTGGTATTTGAAAATCTCTCGAAAGAAGTAACACTGAACTTCTTTTCTTCTATCCGGACTCTTATACTAATGTTTAGAAGAGCTTAGATCAATGCTTGCCCTTTCTTCCATGTAAAGGAGCATCTTTTGACAAATCATTCCGGATGAGAGATTGGGTACTTGTTTTAACTCTTCTCCTTCATCAAAGGGTCATCCTTGAGAGGATGATCATGAAGTGCACATGCCAGCCTTTAGACAGAGTCTTCATTTTCCTTAGTCTCTGTTCATCCTTCGCTGTGGAAGAATGTAGAGATGGACAAATAAAAATTGAGTACATCTACCATCTTATTACATCTGGCACTACGGAAGGAGACAAGTGCCATAGACAAGCTATGAAGGACATATGATCTGTGTGGGGTCCTCCGAAGCTAAAATCTTGGAAGAGATGATGGGACATGACAAACTCAAGAATATTTTTAGATCATCCCTCTTCCAAGAGATTGTCATTGGCCTTTGATAATTCTTATAATGCAAGGCCTGCCAATACACAATGACTATAGGTAAGAATGTAAAAGCACAGCCGTTGGAACTTATCATGAAAAAAGATGTTCTTAGGATTAAGAGCATATGCTAAGAGATTACTTCATAGACAATGAGATGATCATCTCAAGCATTGTCCAATGAAGAAGGGTTCTAGAGATTTTTCAAACTCTAAAACAAGATACTTATCATTGGCAGAGATAGAAACATAAAAGTCTATCTAAGATAAGTATAAGGCCAAAAAGGATATGGCACTAAGGCTTTAGGCCAAGGGAACTTGTCAGAAGATGAGAGATGATCTCAAATTTAAAGAATAGGACAAGACCCAACTACAACACATATGGAGCAATGTGGCTCCACATGAGTATACTTATCATATATGATGCATATCACACATCATATGATAAGGTGCATGGACAGACATTGAGCATGTATATCTCTCCCTTTGTAAGTGACTCATACAATGTATGAATCCAAAAGGTTGTCCAATCACATAGACACCAAGGGATTTAAAGGTGAATGATTTTCAAACTACCCTTGGGCCATTAAAGCATGATTGCTATAGGTAGTCATATGATACCAAAAGATGTGACAACCTAGCAAACCATGCTCCCCCTAAATAAGTGCAAATAATATATATGTATATATAACACACAAGGCACATATGGCTTATTATGGTTAAGATGCTGGCTAAAAGCCAAAGAAATTAGTGTTTTAATTAAAAGTGAGTGTACACTCTCCATCTTACTAGGTAAGAGGACTAAGAGTACCAATTGAGTGAATTTTAAATTTAAGTTTACCATCTTTACGACGTACCCAGTAGCATACAAGGGAAAAATCATAGAATATATATAATATCAATTAAGCACAATTCTATAGGACTTAGATATTATAAGAGGGATCAATAGAATCCCATGTCTAAGAGAGACATCCATGACTCATTCAATGAGAGGATTCATGGATAGTCTACCATGTTTGGACACACGAATCATGATCAAAACATCTATGCCTATATCCACAAACCACCATATAAAAATAGGGCATTTAAGCACAAAGTGCAAAAGGCCCATGAAAAACCAAGATGTGTGGGAAACAAGTGTTCCCATCACATTGTGTTACATGATAACAATAACAATGAGAAGCTGCCCAATAATGGTACTAGATTCCTATAACATTTTTAATTTTACTCAATTGAGTTGCATACATTGAATCTAGACTCATTTTCAATTCTCTACACAAACAAAGATATTCATGTAGGACTGTAGAGAATAATCCAAGGACTTCTAGAGAATGTCAAGTGATGAACACCTTGGAGACATGCATTCCAAAAAGAACTACTATGACTAGATAATTTTATCTTAGTCATGAGAGGATATTCATTTTAGGCATTTTTGGAATACATCAATTTAACCTATCAAGATTTCTTATGCATTTAATGATAATCATTAAGTACATAAGAATGGGTTTAAAGGACAACTTGGATGTGAGAAATTAAATAACGCCTTAAATCTTGAAGTCTCCAAGAATCAAAAACTTAAAAACTCTCTCAACTCAATTTCTAAGGAATTTGAAAACCTTGAAAATGACTATCAAAATTTGCTAAATGAAGAAAATAAGTTGATTGAAGATAACAATATTCTTGAAAAGAGAAATTTTGAATTAATGGAGGAACTCAAAATCTTGATGGAAAAAGAAGAAGTAAAAACATCCCCATCTCATGAAATAAATCACTTGAAAATGGAAATTGAATAAATGAGATTGAAAAATGAAAATCTTGAGTTGAAAAACAAATCCCTACAAGAAATGAATGTTAAACATGTTTGTGTGCCTATGCATTCTTGTAATTGTTTATCTAGATCATCGTCTACCTATTCGTATGATTCATGTGATTATTGTGGTAGATTAGGTCATCACAAATCTATGTGTAGACTTAGGTTTGTGAAATCTTGCAAGTATGTGTGGATTAGAAAAGATGATCTATTTCATAGAAGAAACTTGTATAGACCCAAGATGGTTTGGGTTCCAAAACTCCCTACTTGATCTATTTATGACTTAGTATATGTAGGGATGTGCTTCAATGTTTATATCATATGAAAATGGTTGTTTGGATACAAAAATGTCTATCTTGCATGAATGCCATGTATCCATATTTTGTGCTTAAATGTTTATCTTTTTGAAAATCCATAGTCTATATGCTTAAAACTTGATTTGTATTAGACTTTGACACATTGTACTAAATTGTTATATCTATTGGAAAAGGCTCCCTAGATATCTCACTTGCTGTCTAGTTTAAGTTTGAGGTAAAATTGTCAAATCCCATAGAATGTATACTTCTAGATACAATATGCTTGATTCCCATGTATCTAGTTAATCTTGAGCTTAAATGCCATATCGCTCGAGTTTATTTGGGTGCTAGATGTCACATTAATATTTCCTTACATCTAGCCTCATATGTGTTTTAAAGATCACATTTGTTTTAAAAGAAACAACTTATAGATTCATTAGACTTATATTGTTTGATTCTTGTGTATCTATATATACTACTCTAAGTGCACTCACTAAGACTTAGATCTTTTTTCACTTAGTAGTCATCCACATATAAAACCACAATAGAGCAGTTAATGTGAAAACTATGTTTGATCTTACATGAATATCAACCTCTTCATTGCCCATGAGTTCAAGTTAAACCCCTAAGAGTATATCTTTCATATTTGAACTCTAATTTGGATAAAAATGACGTTTGCTAGATTAGTTTATACTAGAATTGATTTATTTATTTCTTCTAGCAAAATTATGTGCTTAAATGTCATGTCTAGAAAAATTATTTCAAATCCTTTCTTAGACAACTTTTTATGCCCTAGGTGAGAAAATATATTTGAAAATCTCTGTGCACCTAATTATCCGTTACACTATCACTAGACTTTCTTATTATACCTAAATGGTTATCATTATATGTAAAGTCTTTCATGAGTTGTAAGTATATGTATTTTCAAAGATTTTAATTGGATATTTTTTCATGACTAATGTGAATCTTGCTCTTTACAAGTAATATAAATTATTCATATAGTCTTGAAAATCCTTTTTGGAATGCATATGTCCAAGGTGTTCACTTAATATTTATCTTTAGAGTCCTTGGATCCATCCCTAGATTCTTATAGAATATATTTTGTAATGAAAATTAAAAATGATCTGGATTCAATGTATTTAAGTAAAATTGAAAACATCTTGTGAATCTAGTATCGTATTTGGGCATATTTCACCTTGGTGGTTGATACCCTATACCTTGTGATTGGAACATGTGTCTCCCACACATTTTGGTTTTCCTATAGGCATTAGGCACAAAGGCTTATGCACTTTGTGCCTAATGCCTTGTCTTTATATTGGTGGTTTGTGGATGTAAATGCAAATATTTGGACCATGCACCTTATATGTCATGTTCTTTATGTCCAAACATGGTAGACTATCCATGGATGTTTTGATATAAATTATATCTTCCTCATGATTACACATAGTGGTATACTTTCACTCATGAGCCATGAATGTCTCTCTTAGACATGGTACTTTATTGCCCATTCTTCTATGTCTAAATCTTATAGAATTGATCCAAATTGGTATATTTAAATAATCTATAGTTATCACCCCTAGTAGGTAGTATCTACATAATTGAGATGTCAAACCTTAACCTTACAAGCTACTCAATTGGTGCCCATAGCCCACTTTGACCAAAGAGGGAGTCGGTACCTTCATAATAATTAAAATACTTAATCAATTGACCTTGTGCCACCATCTTAATCATGAATAGGTATATGTATTTGTGTGATCTCCCTAACTTGTTTGTATGCTATATACTTTGGGAAGAAAATTTGAAATTGTAAAAAATGATATCACACTTAGGGGGAGCATAAGCCAAAAATTACAAATCTCTATGCTTGTTTATCCTGATGAGCTAGACTATGGCTATCATTTTGACCATGATAAACCGACACTTAGAGAATAAGTGTCATTGTAGCCCAAGGGTTGAGTCTAACTTGGTATCTTTTGAAAAATATATCCAAAAATCCTTGGTAACTATGTATTGGACATCCCTTTGGATTCATACTTTGTATGAGTCTCTAACAAAGGGGGTACCATATATGTAATATATGTCCTTCTCGTCTTATCATATGTTGTTTAATATGTATACTTCGTTACATATGATAAGTGCACTCATTTGGAGCATGGTTGCTTCATATGGGTTGTTTTGGCATTGTCTTATGCTTGTATGTTTATTTTGAGTTTAAGAAAAGTAAGCCCATTGCCTAGATTTTAAGGTCATATCCTATTAGGCTTCATACTTATCGTGGATAATCAAATGTGCTATCCTCTATTCCAAGGATAAGTTTTGTTGGCCATGTACTCACTTTCATTCATTTGGCCTATTATGTCATGTCATGCCTTGCCATATAGGTTTCACCTAAGGCCAATGATATAGACCTAGGGGGAGAGCTAATCTTTGCTATCTTCATGTTTATATGGGACATTGTGAGATGCTCACATTGTCCATTCAAACATATCCCCTCTAATTGAGCTAAGAATTGCATATCATTCTAGATATTCATTCATAGGAGTGAACTGAAATTGCTAATCTTAGTTCCTATGGATTTGATTGCTTATGATGTGTTATTCACTTCATGATAAATTTGTCTATCATGCCATCTTATGATCAAATGCTCATTTCTATGCATATCAATTTCAGAGAATATTTTTAACTTGAAAATATCTATTCTTCCTTATCTTGATGGGTTCAACATTATTTCATTCATCTCTTCATAATAAGATTATGATAGGAATTCAAAAAATTCGGGGGCTTATCATGCTAGATCTAAATCTTGCTATTTTTCTTTCATGATAAGTAAAATATAAGCCTTAACTTGCTAATCTAATATTGTATTATGGGTCATAAGGTAGATTTATATTGGATTTATATATATACCAAGATGTATAATTTGTGCTCAATTGATATGTCTCTTTGTTTTTCTAACATAGGCTTGATTTGTATTAGTTTATTCATCTCTTATGTTGTTATGCTCTTATCATGCCATATGTACTTTGATTTTAATTGGTAAATCATGATAAGAAGTTAGGGGAGCATCTAGTTTGATTGACAATCTTTGATGCATTACTTTTGTGCTTAATTGTGTATCCTTCCTTTTTGCTTACGCCAAAAGGGGGGGAAGTATGAAATGGATTAGATTGTCCATTATCCAAATGCATGTATGCTAAAACTTGTTAAATTTATCTTATGCATATGTTGAGGGGGAGTAGTCACACTCATCTTTCTTATCTAATCCTAATAAGAGGATCCTTCCAACTCTCTAATCAATTTGGTTTGTCATAAAAAAAAGGGGGAGATTGTTAGCCCAAGGGTTCCCCATGGGTTCATTCAATCACCTTATTTTGATGATTAACAAACGCAAATTGATTAGTCTTTTATGAACTAATTGTTTGCCTTGAGTGTTGTGCTATGGACAAGAAATTCACAGGTCAATCCGTGCTAGCACACACCATTGATGGCCTATGCTTGAAGATGAACCAAACACGTGTCAAATAAGCTAGAGCATACAAAGGATCAATCATATCTTGGAGGATAAACCAAGGAGAAGCTCAACATTAGTCATCTCAAAGCATTGAACAAACAAAGGAAGATCAATGAAGGCCAAAGCTTGGGGATCAACAACTTGTCAAAGAGCTTGAACCAACTTGAAGGAGTGATCCATACAAGAGACCAAGACTTGAAGATGAGCTTTAAAGTTGAAGATGTGAGTAATGAGTCTTGTGTTAGATTGTATACTTTAATCCCACTTAGGTATCACATGTTGAGGCATAATCAAGTCACTAATAGGTCCCAAACAATATTATAATATAAGGAAAAGACCCGTGGACCAAAGCCCTAGTGCCATAGATAGCTTAGAATTGCAAAAGATTCAAATCGACACACTTAGCACTTGAATTTTGAGATCAGGGCATAAATCCTATCATAACTCATCATAAACATTTTTAAATTTTTTCTAAAATATTTTTAACAGAAAGATCTCATTGTTTCTGTTCAAATCGAGTATAAGAACGTCGAAATCAGATGTGAAACGAGTGAGATATGAATTTTACAAAACTGGGTCTGAAATCTGGAAAATGCCAAAAATGCCCTGAAATAGATCCGTTGGGAAGTTGCCCAGAATTATAGAAATGCCCTTGTAACGGTTAGTTTTGGGTTTTCTCTATATATATGGATTCCCTAAGCATGTGAACTTATCTCTTTCAGTCCTAAACTTGTTGTAAACATATTAGAGAGTGGAAAACACCCTTGTGCCTCAATTTGAGAATATCTAAAGGGATTAGACCTAGGCTTATCTTTGTAATTATCTTTGAGAGACTCTTATAAGATTTATATTGTATCAAGCCTTCAAGAGGTTAAAGAGTGTGCTTCCATCTTCTTCTTCATTGCAAACTTGGCAACAATCGGTGCTTTATTTAAGACCCTTAGAGCTTGGACGCTCGGATTGTACAAGGCGAAAGGAACGCCGTATTTAAGTTCCTTGGAAGATAGTGGATTCCTCAAGGAGACAAAAATTGAGAAGAGTGAAGTAGGTCTTGGGGTTAAGACCGAACCACTATAAATCTTCGTGTCTCTTGTGTGGTATTTATCTCTCTCACCCCCACTCTTATTTGTGCTTGCATTTATACACTTAAAATTGAGTGAGTAGTTAGCATTGGTAATTAACTTGCTTATCTAGTACTTTGCTAATTAGCCCATTTAATCTTGTTAATTAAGTTTGCATGAACCTTCCACCAAGTGTTTGATAAAAAGCCTAAAAGAAACCATTCATCTAATCCCTTTATCTTGTTGTGGGATTTACAATCTTTAATCAACCACCAAGTATTTTCATAGAAAGATTAAAAAGGGAATAATCAACTACGGTTTTCAAAAGCCATATAAAAAGTGTTTGACAAAAGGTCTAAGAGAGGATATTCATTTAAGATTTTGAAACTAATCTTACAAAAGTTTTTAAAGACGATAAATTTTTTTAAGGACACCCAATTCACCCCCCTCTTGGGTTGCCTAGTGGGATTTCACTAACCCTAACTTTTTCTATAAAAACAAAGGAAGCATAACATTTGGCCTTTCTCTAGAAAATTCATCCATCTCTTTCTTCCTCCTTGAAATTCATTCATCTCTTTTGTTGCTTTGGTGTTCATCTCTTCCACTTGGTTCTACACAAAGTGCTTTCATATGTTCAACATATTCAACATTGGAGGCTATATTATTATTCTTCGGGGTTTTCTTTGCTATAAAAAGGGTAAGTCAAAGCGTATGTCCAAGGATTACTTACCCTAAAGACAAGGAGAGCTAGCAAGGTTGATCTTCTAAAGCCCTCTTTCATGTAGTTTCAACTAGAAGCATATTAGGATTGAATTTGTGATTTTCTTTGAAAAGTTATAAAGATGAAAGTGTTTGCATGTGAAATTTTAAGGTGATGAGATCAAGTTTAAGTTATTTCATAATTTAAAATTTTTTCTTGGAAAATCTATTTTTTAATATTAAAATCCAAAATTTGAAATTAAGAGGGTTTAAATCCACTTTACAAAGCAACTTTAATAAGCCTTTGAAATTTCTTGAATTTTTCAATCTTTGAGTCTTTTGTGTATTAAAAAGCATAGAAATCTGAAATTTCAAGAAATTTTGACTTCGTTTTGACCATGATTTGACATTTTGAACTTTACCCTTAAAGGGGTAAAATTCCAAAGCTCGAATTTAAAAAGATGTCAAAACAGATCAAAAATTGATAAAAATTTAAACATAATGGACTTTTAAGGTTTTGGAACAGTACAAAGTTTTTAAATAATTTTGGATCATATGTTATCTTCTTAGATTATCCCTCATATACGATCTCATCTTGATTGTGTCCTTCTTCATCTATGATCCATCTATCAAGAACGGTGATTCTATCCCCATATTCCTTTGATCCCGTAACTTTCATTGGTTTCATCTTCTAAATTTTTCTTGCTTACTCTTCATCATTTTGTGAGACCCGATCCTGCGAGAGGGGAATGGCCCGTGAGCCGCCTCCCTCTCTCTTGGTCTCTCGTACCCACGCGGTTGGCATGTGCCTTTTTTTTTATTATTGATTACCCAACCAAGCGGGCAACAACCAAGCCATAGGGTGCAACCAAACGTGCAACCCAGTACCCACAAGGGCAAGGGTAAGCCGCCGAGCCTAGCAAGGTGTGATTTAATTCATTATTTCTGTGAGCTTGAGATCACTAAAAGAATCTGAATTTCACACAAAGGAGAATGACAGAATCGTCACCTAGATGAGGGATCTAGGACTCATAAATAACCAGAAATCTAGACTCGTTATCTGGTTACGAGAATGGAAAGTATGAGGAGTTACCACCACATGCATCATCCTCGCCCGATAATCCGGTCTTCGATTCCAAAAGTTAACTCTCTTGAATTTCTTTTAAATGGATCATTTAACTCTATTGAAGTGCGAACTACGTGACATACATCCTAAAATCTAATTTTAATATAATTCTTAAATGTGTATCTTGATTTTTTTAATTTGTTTGAATTCATTCTAAGTGAAAGTTCTCCTAAAATTCTAATTTCATGGAAAGTTCTAAGTGACTTAATTATTTTTAATTTAAGGATTAATATACAAAACCCCACCACTTATGTGTGGACCCGACTCGGGCTTGGGATGCCACTCAAATATCCAAGTTGCCTACGTATCCCAGCCTCACTAGAATCAGAGTCGATCGTAGTTCGGTGCACCTGAACTAAGCTACTTATGCCTAACTCATCTAAGACACCGATCTAGACTGAATTAACTGTTTTAACAGTTTAAGAGAAATTATTTAATTCAAGTTGAAGATTTTATTATCCTAGGACTTCATCTAAGATGCTATATGGTCATATCTAAGTGCAAGTCGTCCCTTAGACTAATGCAAGTTAACCTACATCCTAGGTAACTAGGTTTGTCCTAAGGAAAAATTGGGTGACTAGTGTAACTAGATATATGGCACGGTTGCTATCCATAGCAAACGGCCGTGATAAGGCTGGACTTCTAACTCTAGGACTCCTTAAAACCTAGGACACAACATGATGTAAGTGTTCCTAAGGGGCCCTAAAATGTTCCTACGATAGGAGATCGCAATCCAATGGCTCCTAAGACTTTGATTAAGTTAATTCAATTTGTTGATATTGGTGATTTTTAGATTGACTGATTTTTTATTTTCAAGGATTTTCGATTCCCAAATATCTAAGGGATACCAAAGGTTCTATGGTTTGCCAGTTTCAACCTCGAATCACAACCATGGATGGAAATTGTGCTCTCAACCCTTGTATAATTTAGCACGTAAGTTATAGTATCTTATTGCGTGGCATGTTTCTTAGGATTTCCGTGGACAGTGGACCTCGGAGCCAATATCAGCCTATAATTTACACACTCCAATTATACAGGATTAATCACAATTAGTATACGATTGTGGTTGCGATCTCGGCAGTTAGACTATCGCGGTATAGCGAATTTACATGGGAGATCTATGAACCCTAAGGTTTCTGTTTTAAACAAGTTAAGGATTAAATTCATGATGTAAAGTTAAGATTTGTTGAAGGTTTTTTTACTGACTTTTGTGTTGATTTGCTATTAAATTATGATTTATTAACATTAAGAGTAGATTGCTAGGATTACACAGAAACCCTAAGCAATCGAACTCCAAATCAGTTGAAACGTTTCCAGTAACAAGATATGGATGACTGTGGCTTACTGGTTTTGTAAATTTTCATTAAGATTTGATATTAATCTCTGATTTTTTGAAATTCAAATGAATTCATAGGTTAATACAGTAACTTATAGCATATAAATTTCAAATTAATCCAAACTTTCACCAAATAGAGATATAGATGATTTTAGTTTATTGGAAAATTTTCATTAATTGTCATTAAGATTTGATATTAATTTTCGATTTCTCAAAATTCAATTCAGTTCATAGATTAACAGAGTAACTTATAGCATATCAATTTCACATTAATCCAAACTCTCACAGAATAAAAATATAGATGATTATAGATTACTCAAAAACTTTTCATGAATTATCATTAAGGTTTAATATCAATTTTTGATTTTTCAAAATTCAAATCAGATTATAGATTAACACACAGATTATAGATTAACGCACCAACCTATAGCATATCAAATTCAAATCGACTCAAACTCTTACAGTATAAATATAATAATGATATTAGACTACTGTATGACTTTCATGGATTTTTATTACGATTTGATGCCAATTGAAATTCACAAAAAAATCGGATGAAGCCAAAGAATTACTTAATAAGCAAATCTAATGGTATCCTAAAATCAAATAAAAAATTCCATAAGATATATAATATATTATAAATTTTTTTATGAAAATTTTAAAACTTAAAAATTAAATCTCCTCTATAAAATCGATTTTTAAATAGAAAAGGGGAATTATTTTCTTAAGAATTGAAACCCGTTTATTAAAATAAATTGCAAAACCATATTAAAACTTTACAAAATCAATTGAAATTTTTTTCTAACATTCCAGTAACCTAAGTTACTGGTTTGTAAAGAAAAATTTAGAAAATTTACTAATTTAATACAAAAAAGAATTACGGCACATAAACCGAAGAATTGATTAGAAAATAGTAAATAAAACATTTTTTCAAACTTTTATTCCATGAAAACTGCAATTTATAATTAAACATGAGTTCTGGAAGTTTCATCAATTTTTAAATCGTTTGATATTTATTAAAAATAACCCAAAATTAAAATAAATTAAAACCGGATTAAAAAAAATCAAAAAATTCCAAAAAGTTTATAGTGAACTGGAAATCCAAAAATCGGTTTGGAACCAAAGTTTCATGAAATGTGGACTTAATTTGACCCGTTTGCCATTTTATTCTTTAAGAAATAGCCCTTTGCGAACCTTCTTTCGAAAAATAAAACGGAAATCGAGGCGGTCAAACCGTGGTCCAAGATTTCACTTTCCAAACACTTGCCTTGAAAATTGAATTTAAATTCATATTGAAGAATAAAGAAAGAAAATTAATATTTATATGGAGGACAACTAATTTTTTGTTTAAATTTTGGATTTTGAAAGCCTTTAATCAATACTATAACATACTGGAATTTCAAAAAAAATTCATTGATTTGATATTTCAAAAATAAAACCTTAGCATGCTTGTTCTAATTCGCAAAGAGAGATCCTTACCGTTGATCGCGATCCTTGTCTCTAGGGTTGGTGATCCTAGATATACACTTTATCCAACCCTTTTATATGCTCAAAAAGATCAACGAACACTCCAATAATCCTTGATTATATGATGCCTTGGAGAAGAAGAAGAAGTTCAAGAACCCCTTTTGTGAAGAACACTTGAGAAAGAGATGAACACACTTGAAGAGATGAATGAATTCGAAAGAGGAAGAGAGAGAGGGATGAATTTTCTACAGCCAGGCCAAAGGTTGTGCTTGCTTTGTTTTTATAGAAAATGTTACGGTTAGATTGGATTTGGAAGTTTCCATTGTGAGGACTCCTACCTTTAGTTAGTTTCTAATTCTCACCTATGGCTTGCTTTTCCCTTACCTTCTAATTGTATTTACGTCTAATATTGATTTCTTGAAAGCCAACCAATGCTAAATTACACAATGGAGATCCTTCAAGATCAATCTAGAAGCCTTCTCACATAGGAAACTAGCTTTTATGAATGATTTTTGTTCAAAAAGGGCTGCCCAATGTTTGAGCTCATTTTGACCTATTTAGATGCTGATTCAGGAAAAGTCATAAACTAGAAAGTTGTAGATCTTTTCGAGACGTTCGAAACAAGTATATTAAAAAAATTTCAGACAAAAATGTAAAAAGTTGTGATAATTTTAGTAACTTGACCATACAAGCCCTTTCTAATTATAACTCTTCATTTCTTTATTATTTTTCTAAAACAATATGATGTAACCAACCACCTCATCCCATGTTGGACATTTTTGCATGTGGCTTCCTCATGTGGGTAGACCCACATTGGTGGGTCCACATGGACCCCACCTTGTGGGCTTTAGCCCAATAGACCTTATCACATGTATTTTGGGCTTTTTTCAATAAAAATTTAATAAAATCCTTTAAATTCAAAATTTTTATTGATGAACCCAACTCATATGATATTTATAGTGCACCCCTAACACGTGATCGAACCATCTTTTTTTGGGAAAACAACTTTTCGGACCAAAATGCCCCTATTTGACCATTACACATCCAATTGCGACCAAAATACCCTCAAATTTGTTCACCCCTAAAGGGAAAAATAAAAAATAGAAAGTCTTTGTGGTCAAACTTCAAAAATAGAAACTTTTAAAGTTGGGTCCTTTCGGTGAGCAATATCAAACAGGATCATTTGGTATCCCCTGAAAATACCCAAAATGCCCTCAACACTCAGAATTTCCAAATTAAGCGAAGCTCCTGAGAAATTCTAAATTTAGCAGGTTTTCCAAAATCCAGGAAATCATTCATAATCTCTCAGACACCTTTCGGGGATCAAAAGAATTACACAGGAAAATACCAAATTACCCCGAGGAGCAAGAATTTGGCGAGACCAGGGAAAATCCTGAGAAATTCCAAAAATAGCAGATTTTCAAAAATTTATGAACGGACTCAAGATTTCTTAGACACAACTTAGGGACCAAATATGGCATATTGGAAATGTCTAAAATACCCCCGAAGTGCAAGACTAAGAGAAAACCTTGAGAGATCTAAATTTAGCAGGTTTCCCAAATCTTACGAAATTACTCCTAATTCATCAGCCGTACCCTCAAGATGGTTTTGGATATATGAGAAATGATTGAAATATCCAAAAGATGATGAAAATGTGGAAGCTCCATGAGTTTATAAAAATAGCAGCTATTTCAAAATTTGTGAAATCACTCAAGATTTCTCAAATATAACTCGGGGGTCAGACGAGACACATTGGGAATGACCAAAATACTCCTGTGGTGTAAAAATGGGCAAAAATGAGGGAAACCCCGAAAATTCTAGCAGGTTTTTCCACTTGCTTGCAAATTTGAATTTTCATCTTCTATATACCATTGGAATACCCTAGAAACCTTTAGGATCTCGAATCAACTTCAGAATTCCTTCAACGAGGCGAAATCTACCCTAAAATGCACAGATGCCTAATCGTAGGTGGAATACGGACTCGAAACTTGACAAACTACCGAATCTTTTACTTTTTTAAAGTGTAGCAAAATGGGGGTGTCTACACATTTTGAGGTTTAGAAAGTTCATTTTACAGGTCCATTACCTAGTCAGTCTTTGTTCGGATCATTGTCAAGGTTGTCATTTCCTCTCAATTGTCTGTTCATCCGTCTCTCATACTTAAAGCTGTGTTTGAAGAACTCATTAGTTTCATTTTAGTCAAGAAAGTCCATTATGTGATACCCGAGTTTGAACTCATTGCATTCCTAGTCTAGGACCATATTCCTTTGCACTAGGGGCATTATTCAAATCTTCTCTCTTAATACCCAAGTATTTATTTTCGAAGTCCTTAGACTAAGGGCATTATCCTTTACTCATTATGTCGCCATTGTCATACCTTGCTCATTTCAGGATTCATTCTGTTATCCAATTGCTTGCAAAGGACACAGTCATCTCTAATCATTGAGAAGAAATACATGCTAAATCTCAATCTTATACCTTGTGCTTATTGTTTTCATGTCAGGAGCATTCACCATTGATCCCGCTCAAGCAACTTGGGTTCGAGTAGACTCTCGTCTGGTCAGCAAGTCACTTCCCCCATCTCCTTCGGAAGCTTCTCCATCATCTCTATCTACAACCCTGGCAGAACACGTTGAGAACCCTCAGACCAATAACCTTGAAGTTATGATGGCCGCACTCCTTGAACAAATGAAAGGAATCAAAGAAGATAATCAGTTTCTTAAAGCCCAATTCGCCGAGAAGTTTGGTCCATCATTTCCTTCACCTTCAAAGGGCAAAGAACCCATGAACCCTGTCATGTCAGAGCTTCATCCTAAGCCTATGGTGATTCCCATTCCTCAAGGCCCATTTGATGTTACTGATGAAGAACAGTATGGTGAAGAGAACTACAACCCGGTCTCATTGCCGGTTGATAAGTCGGTTATGGAGAAGTTGGAACAGCTAACTAAGAACATTGATAATATGCAGATTCAAGAGTAAGGGGCTTTTAACTTAAATGATCTCACATTCTTCCCGGAAATCCGGGTTCCGAAGAATTTTCAGATGCCAAACTTTGACAAGTATGATGGCACGGGGTGCCCTACTTCCCATCTCCAGATATTCACTATCATGTGCCAACCTCAAAACTTATCTCCTGAACAAATGGCTCAGCTTTTTCCCGTTTCTTTAACTAAGGTAGCCAGGAGGTGGTTTTAGGGATTGGACAAGACCAGCTATAGGACATGGAATTACATTGTTGAACAGTTTGTGAAGCAATTCAAGTATGATGACAGGGCAGAGATCACGAAGAAACACTTGGAAAAGACCAAACAAGATTCAAGGGAGTCTTTCTTGACATTTGTGAAAAGATGGAGGGGATTGGCCGCACAGATGATTGACCGTCCTACTGAGAAAGAGCAAATTCAGATGATACTTATAAACCTCTCCCCTCAGCTCTATTATCACATGTCTCTCCAGTATTATCCCGACTTCGAGCACCTCATTAATCCTGGCACACATATTGAAGAACCAATGTCACAAGGGGTGTATAACCGAAGCAATCCTAATATCCGAGATTTTAAGAAGCCTGCACCCGCACAGGTTAAAGAAGTTGGAGTGTCTCTCGCGCCAATCCTCAACTGCCAAGACCTCAGAACCCTATAGTCATGGATTATGATCAACCCATGGTCGCACCCCAGCAGCAACCAAAGAAGGATTTTGATCCTCTACCTATTCCACCTTCTAAAATCCTACAAGATTGTTTAGCCTCAGGGCGCATCATTTTGTGTCCCATTAGATGTGGAACCCGATCCCGCGACAGGGGCGGAGCGCGCGAGGCGCTACACTCTCTCTTGGTCTCTCGTACCCACGCGATTGGCATGTGCTTTTTATTATTGATTTTAATTACCCAACCAAGCAGGCAGTAACCAAGCCATAGGGTGCAAACAAACGTGCAACCCAGTACCTATAAAGGCAGGGGTAAGCCGCCGAGCCTAGCAGGATGTGATTTAATTCATCTTTTCCGTGAACTTGGGATCACTAAGGCAATCCGAATTCCACGCAAAAAGAGGGACAGAGTCGCCACCTAGATGAGAGATCTAGGACCCATAATTGACCAGAAATCTAGACTCGTTACCTGGTTACGAGAATGGAAGGTATGGGGAGATATCACCACATGCAACATTCCTGCCCAATAATCGATCTTCAATTCCAAAAGTAACTCTTTTGAATTTCTTGTAAATGGCTCATTTAACTCTATATTAATATGCGAACTACGTGACATGGATCCTAAGATCTAATTTCAATGTAATTCCTAAATATGTATCTTGATTTTCTTAATTTGTTTGAATTCAATCTAAGTGAAAGTTCTCATAAAATTCTAATTTCATAGAAAGTCCTAAGTAATTTAATTACTTTTAATTTAAGGATTAATATACAAAACCCCACCACTTATGTGTGGAGCCGACTCATGATTGCTACGCCATCAAGCATCCAAGCTGCCTACGTACCCAAGCCTCACTAGGATCAGAGTCGACGTAGTTTGGTGCACGTAAACTAAGCAACTTATGCCTAACTCATCTAGGACACCGATTTAGACTGGAATGACTGTTTCAACAGTTTAAGAGAGATTATTTAGTTCAAGTTAAGTAGATTTTATTATCTTAAGACTCCATCTAAGATGCTATATGGTCATATCTAAGTGCAAGACATCCCTTAGTAGCAGGGGAACCTACATCCTAGGTAACTAGGCTTGTCCTATGAAAAAAGGGGTAATTAGTGTAACTAGATCTATGACTCAATTGCTAATAATAGCAATCAGTTGTGATGAGGCTGAACTCCCTAAATCTAGGACACCCTAAAATGTAGGACACAACACGAGGTAAGTGTTCCTAATTGGTTCTAAAGGTCCTTACGAAGAGGTACCGTTATCCAACGGTTCCAAAAGCACTGATCAAATGATCTTAATTTATTAAGTAAATAATTTTCAACTTTTCAAAGATTTACGATTCCTAACATCTAAGGAATACTAAAGGCTCTCTGATTGGCAAATTTCAGCCTTGAGTTGCATCCATGGAAGGGCATCGTGCTCTCAATCCTTGTATAATTTAACACATAAATTATAGTATATTATTGCCTGGCATGATTCTCAGGATTTTCGTGGACAGTGGACCTCGGAGCCAACAACATACTATAATTTACATGCTTAAATTATGCAGGAACGATCACAATTAGTATACAATTATGAATGCGATCTCGGCAGTTAAACCGTCACATCATAGTCAATTTACAAAGGGAATCTATAACCTCTAGGGTTTCTGTTTCAAACAATTTTAAGGTTAAATATATGATGAAAAATTAGGATTTTCTGGAAGTTTTCACCGACTTTTGTGTTGATTTACTATTAAGTTGTGATTTATTAACATTAAGACCAGATTGCGAGGATTACACAGTAACCCTAAGCAATCGAACTCAAAATTTATTACAACGTTTTCATTAACAAGATATGAATGATTTTAGACTACTGGAAGAGTTTCATGAATTTGGAATAAGTTTTGCTATCAATTTCTGAATTTCCAAAGTTTAGGTCAGATTGCAAATTAACAAATCAACTCATAGCATACGAATCTCAAATCAAGTAAACCTGTTACAATATAGATAGAATCATTTTATTAGACTACTGTAAACCTTTCAAAGGTGTTTATCAAGATTTGATGCCAATTAAAATTCACACAAGATTTGGATAAAATCAATGAATCAATTAAAAAGTAGATTAAATGGTATCCTAAAATCATGTACAAATTCCAGTAGATATAAAATAGGTTATATGATTTACTGTCAAAATTTCAAGACCTAATAATTAATGCTCCTCCATAAAATTGAGTTTTCAATAAAAAGGGAATTTCGTTTCCTAGGAATTAAAACCCGTTTTTTAAAAAGAAAATTGTGAAATCATATTAAACCATTGTAAACTCTTTTAAAAAAATTTCACTAACCTTCTAATGGCCCAAAACTACTGGTTTGTAGGAAAAAAATTCGAAATTTTATTAATTTAATGTAAAAAAGAATTACGACACGTAAAGCGAAGAAGCGATTATAAAACAAATAAAAAAACCTTTTTTCAACAATTTCTTGAGAAATTCAATTTATTATTGAACATAAATTCTGGACAGTTTCATCAATTTTTAATACCTTTTGATATTTATTACAAATGGCCGAAATTTAAAATAATTTTAAACAGGATTAAAAAAATTTAAAAAAATCCGAAATTTTTTGGATGGTCTGGAAATCAAAAATTTGGTTTTGAAACAAGATTTCACAAATTTTGGACATGGTTTGATATAGTTTTGGCTTCATTCATCAAGAAATAACCGCTTTCGGGGTTATTTTTTGAAAAATAGAATAAAAATTAAAACGGCCAAACCGTGATTGGAAATTAAGTTTCCAGTAGTATTTTATTTTATAGAAATGCCAAAAAAATCAGTTTTTAAAGAAACCCACGCTTTCAAACACTTGCTTTGATAATTCGATTTAAATCCACATTGAATAAAAAATGAAAGAAAATCATTGTTAAATGGAGGAAAATTAATTTTTGGTGAAATTTTGGATTTTGAAAACTTATAACCTATATTATAACATACTGGAATTTCAAGAAAAAAATCATTGATTTGATCTATCAAAAGTAAAATCCTAGGATGCTTTTCTACTTTTGATATTACAAAGATAAAGATCATACTGTTGATCGCGCTCCTTGTCTCTAGGGTGCGTAGATCCGAGGTATACGCTTTGTCGCACCCTTTTATATGATGAAAAAGACCCAAAGAACACCCCAAAGATTCTTGATGTGTGATTTGTTGAAGAAGAAAAGGAAATTCCAGAATCCTTTTTGTGAAGAACCTTTAAGAGAGATAAACACACTTCAAGAGAGAAGAGGTTTTTTCATTTTTCCTTTTTTTTGGAGGAGAAAGAAAAAGGACGAATTTGGATTTTTTTGGATTTTTTCTAGGATTGTTTGCTTTGGTTTTTATACAAAAAAGCTACGGTTAAGAGAAAAATAGAAGTTTTCAATGTGAGAGCTCCCTTTTTGGCTTGTTTCCAATTTTTCTCTCTTGCTTTCTTTCTTTCTTGTTTTCAAATTGGATTTGATTCCAATCTTAATTTCTTGTCAATCAAGACATGCTATTCTCATTCTACATTGCTTTTTTAGAAGAAAACTTTTTTAAGCAATCATTCATCTTTTCCTTCTTTCCTTCTTTTCTTTTTTTATTCTTTTTATTTTTCTTTTAACAAATATGATGTCATATGATGTCTTCAACTCATGTGGGTCAATCATGCGGGGCGCCACCATGGTGGTCGACCATATGGGTGAACCCACATGAGTTCCATCTTTGGGGGCTTTAGCCTAATGGGCTATAATTTATATGATGTCATATGAATTATAGAAGGTTTTCCATAATTCAGAAAATCATTCATAATCTTTCAGACATATTTCGGGGATCAAAAGAATTACACAGGAAAAGACCAAATTACCCTGATGTGTTAGAATTTGGCGAGACTAGGGAAAACCCTAAGAAATTCCAAAAATAGCAGATTTCTGAAAATTTATGAACGGACTCAAGATTTCTTAGACACAACTTAGGGACCAAATATGATATGTTGAAAATGTCTAAAATACCCCCGAAGTGCAAGACTAAGAGAAAATCTTAAGTGATCTAAATTTAGCAGGTTTCCCAAATCTTACGAAATTACTCCTAATCCATCAGCTGTACCCTTAAGATAGTTTTGGATATATGAGAGATGACTGAAATATCCATAAGATGATGAAAATGTGGAAGCCCCATGAGTTTATAAAAATACCAGCTTTTTCAAAATTTGTAAAATCACTCAAGATTTCTCAAATATAACTCGGGGGTCAGACAAGACACATCGGGAATGACCAAAAAACTCCGTAGTATAAAAATGGGCAAAAATGAGGGAAACCCCAAAAATTCTAAAATAACAGGTTCTTTCAGTTGGTTGGGAACTTGAATTTTCATCTTCTAGATACTATTGGAACACCCTAGAAACCTTTTGGATCGCGAATTAACTTCAGAATTCCTTCAACGAGGTGAAATCTACCGTAAAATGCACAGATGCCTAATCCTAGGTGGAATACGGACTCGAAACTTGACAAACTACCAAATCTTTTGCTTTTTAAAGTATAGCAAAATGGGGGTGTCTACAGATGCCCCTCTTTGGCAGAGATGACATAGTCATCGAATACCAAAGCAAAAGTGACAGAACCATTTTGCGCAGCTTTAATCAACAAATGACTCTAGACAAAATGCCACCTAGACGCAAATATATAATACCTAATGCAAGACCCTAAATGAAGTCCTAGAATTGGAATGTAATAAAAAATTATTTATTCTCGCTACCAGTAGTTCAGAATAAATGGAGAAATGAATTTTATCTAAGAGCGAAAGTCAAGCAACTTAGAATAAAAAATAATCCCAATGCGGTGCTGTTCACAAACGGGCAATGAGAGAATGAGATATCATTTTCGAATGGATTCTGAAGAGAAGGAACAAAGATCATTCTCGAACGGTTTTTAGAAGAAAATGAGACACCGTTCACAAGCGGGCTCAAGGAGGATAAGAGACCATTCACAAATGGACTTGGAAAACGAGACACCGTTCACAAACGGGTTCAAAGAGGATATGGGACCATTCACAAATGGACTCGGAAAATGAGACACTGTTCACAAACGGGCTCAAGGAGGATATTAGACCATTCACAAATGGGCTTCGAAAATGAGACACTGTTCACAAAAGGGCTCAAAGAGGATAAGAGACCATTCACAAATGGACTCGAAAAATGAGACACCGTTCACAAACAGCCTCAAAGAGGATAAGAGATCATTCACAAATGGACTCGAAAAATGAGACACCGTTCACAAACGGGCTCAAGGAGGATATGAGGCCATTCACAAATGGACTTCGAAAATGAGACACCGTTCACAAAAGGGCTCAAAGAGGATAAGAGACCATTAACAAATGGACTCAGGAAATGAGACACCGTTCACAAACGGGCTCAATAAAGACATGAGACCATTCACAAATGGACTCAGAAAATGAGATACCGTTCACAAACGGGCTCAAAAAGGATATGAGGCCATTCACAAATGGACTCAAAAAATGAGACACCGTTCACAAACGAGCTCAAGGAGGATATGGGGCCATTCACAAATGGACTCGGAAAATGAGACACCGTTCACAAACGGGCTCAAGAAGGATATGAGGCCATTCACAAATGGACTTAAAAAATGAGACACCGTTCACAAAAGGGCTCAAAGAGGATAAGAGACCATTCACAAATGGACTCGGAAAATGAGACACCGTTCACAAACGGGCTCGAAGAAGATAAGAAACTATTCCCAAATGGATTCGAGAAATGAGGCTCTGTTCCCAAACGGGTTCGAAGAAGATAAGAGACCATTCCCAAACGGACTCAAAAAATGAGACACCATTCCCAAACGGACTCAAAGAAACGAGATAGCTTCGATTGATGAATTCAACAACGAAGAATTTAGAGATTTTTCATGAATTTGAATTTGACGTAAGATTGGATTTGATGAATTTTAGATTTTTTGAACTCAATGAAATCAGGGATAATAGAGATCGTGTCCGATAAAGATATTGAAAACTAAGACTTTGACGAATGATGAGACGACAAACCTTAGGAACGAAGAAGCATGACTAACGAGAATGGTTTAGGAACACTTTCATGAAGCTTCAACAAGATTTTTCGCAAAGAGACTGTTGGTCTTGTCTTCTTGGGATTTTGATAACTGAAACCTTGATCTAAATACTTGAAATTGGTAATCTAGAATAACGGCTCTCTTGGATACTAACATGAAAAAGTGGGATTTGTCTTTTAACAAGTGTTTAGATAAACATTTCTTGACCAGGATAGTATTTAACTAACTGGAAGGAAATTCTGAATTTTAATGGTTCATCTTTCTGAGAAATTGGCTCAACCACCACTGCATCTGAGGTTCTTCCAAGCTTAAGGTGCATTCCTGGGGTATGATCTTCTTACTGGAACTGGGCTTTCTGATGTTTCTACTTCTGAATTCTTCTGAGTTGATCTTCTTTGAAATGAAGCTGTTTGACTAGATTCTCGAGCTCTTTTAGGTACAATCGCTGGGAGCTGACGAGGCTGGGCCTCCTTCACCGAGACAGTTGCATCATTTGGACATAAGGACGACGATTGACTCTTTCTAAAGAGAAAAGTTAGATAAAAGGCTCTACTCAAAGGATTGAGGAGCTGTGAAGGAGTGAACTTAGAATAACAAAGATTGACTGATTATACTGACAAATAGAGTGATGCTTCTGACTTAGTTAATATTTTGTTTTGTAAGTCTATCCTTTCGATGAATAGTTTCTCAATTGGTAAACACTGGACTTTTTCCTTAAAACAGTAATGCCTCAAGGATTTAATTACGACTCCTAAGATTGCTTAGCTTCAATGCCTCCAGTTTTGAGGATGGCACTTGAATTTGCCTGAACTTCTGTTGATCTTCAGTCTTGATACCGGCTGTAGCCTTCTTATAATGATTCTCTTATTGTGACCAAGTCACCTCTTCGGGGTTTTTAACTTGGCGGACCGTGTTTGCCTTAACTTTTGCCTGAACCACCTTCTAGGTTTTCGATACAGCAGGCTATCCCCTTAGCTTTTACCTAAGCCGCCCTTTCTGGTTTTCAACTTAGCAGGGGAATGATCTTAAATTTTGCCTAGACCGCCCTTTCAGGTTTTCAGTCTAACAGATCTTCAAACTCCGTTCTTTTTTTTTCTTTTTCACTTTTTGTGTTTCGGGACCTAGATCATTAATTCTAAACACCGGAAGGACTTTATAGGTAGGATAGGGCTTTTCAAAGAATGACTTAAGGTTCAACAAAGATTTCGACCGAACCTGTGAACAGGTTGCCTACGTATCCCAGGGTAGGAATCAGGTCATGCGTAGTTCAGGGCGAATGCCCCTAGTTTGAAGATAAAATGTTTGAAGGTTAATTGATTTTTTTTTCTTTGTTTCTGGAATGATTGACTTCTCTTCTTTTGGAACTTGTCCCTCTCTTTTTTCTGGAACGATTGAATTTCTTTTCTTTTTTTGAATCGACCGAACTCGGTTTAACCGAGCTACCTACATACCTCAGTGTAGGGATCAGGTCTCTCGTAGTTCGGGGCAGATGCCCCTAATTTGATGAGTTTTCAAGGAAATTTTATTCAGGCTCAAAGGGTTTGCAAACCGGTATTCTTTTGACACTAGGTCATGATTTTAGAATTTATTCGGCCAAAGGAGGCCTCCCGATGTTCAGATTGGGAATCGATCTAGGTTACTAGAGTTCCTCTGGTACTTATTATTATTATTATTATTTTTTCGGAGTTCGACGGTATTTTCCGGTAAGAGATAATGATTCTTCTTCCTTCTGGATATTGATAAGTACTTTGACTTTGAGGGTGCGTACTGGTTTTTGGACATCATTTCATCCTTGAATCGGTGGCCCTCGATATTTTGATGATCGTTCTGAGATAATTGCTCTTGCACTTTTCATATTGAATTTGATGGCTTTACATTGTCACTGGTGAAACCTGTGACCGTGGCCATTGACTGGAGATATGGAAGTTGTTTCGAATCCATGCCCCTTGTATAGCATGTGATATTCACTTCATTCTTTCTTGAACCTTCTATCTCGGTCTTTCTCTTGGCATTAATGCTAGCGCTTACTGGACCATCTCTTTATTCTCGAAATAGGTTTATCAATTCCTCACATTCTTCAGAGGGTAATGTATTTTCAATCGGCATTCACTGAATCAAAGTTTCAGTGCCAGTGTTTATCACTTCAATTTCATCTTTGAAAGGTTGGGATTGGCGCTCCTCCTCTTGTTCAAGTAATTGCTGTGACTGAAGTAGAGTTTCGTCAATTTTGTCCTCATTTGAGGAGGGAGTCTTACTTTAAGATCAGAAGCGTACTTAAGAAACAGACACAAATGAACTATTGAGACTGGAATTTTATTTAAAGAAAAAGCTATTACATCTGACGACCTATCCTGAACATGCTCAGGATTCACAACTCTAAATAAAAGGAAAAGCAAAAGATAACTTGCCTGGACTAGGCATTGACCTTGAACTGTAAGACCGGACTCAACAATTGTACTGACCATGATGACTAACTCAACATAAAATAGTAAATGACTAAAACTTTAACCGCTGCAACTGTATAGCTTTAGAGGCTAGGCGAAGGCTGGTTCACATCAGGATAACAGCTACTAGAACATCTTCACTGTCTGTATCTTCTTCTTCTTCAAAAGGATCTGACCCAGATGTTCAGAGGTAGGTTCTAAGGCACAGATAAGAGTGAGAGGATCAAAATTTGGTTCTCTTCTGGTTATAGCATTGACAGCAGCAGCAGGGTTTGCATGACCAGGTAATGGGTTATTGGTAGCATTGGGTCTTGGCTCGAACACAAGGCCTCTATTGTCAAGCAACCTTTGGATTTTGAATTTTAAGGCAATGCAATTATCAGTGAGATGGCCAGAATTTCTATGGTATTCGCAGTGTTGATCTGCTCGCCAATTTGCTGGCAAATGATTGGCAGGAGCCCTAATGTCGGGTAGGGTTATGCAACCTGAAGCTAGACACTCCTTGAGTATCTCAGATGGTGGAAGAGGGAGAGGGGTAAATTCTGCCTGGGCCTGTGGTCGAGGTGCGGCAGCAGGTTAGGTATAGTCCATCACCATGGGGTTCTGAGGTTTTGGAGGCTGAGGCTTGGAGCAGGAAAGGTTATTAATTTCAGCTGATGGAGGCTTCATGAATTCTCTGGTGTTCGGGTTACTTCGGTTAAATACTCCTTGAGCCATAGCTTCCTCAATCTGTGTGCCTGTTACAATGAAGTGTTTGAAATCCGGATAATATTAGAGAGACATGTGATATTGGAGCTGAGAGGATATATTCTTCATAGTCATCTGGACCTGTTTTTCTTCAGAAGGGCGCTCCATCATCTGCGCCGCTAACCTTCTCCATCTTTTCACAAAAGTTAGGAAAGACTCCTTCTTATCTTGTTTGGTCCTCTCTAGATCTTTTCTGGTGATCTCGGTGCCATCATTATACTTGAACTGTTTGATAAATTGTTCCCCTATGTCTTTCCATGTCTTATAACGGGTTTTGTCTAAGACCATTAACTATCTTCTAACAACTTTAGTGAGGGAAACAGGGAATAGTTGGGCCATTTGCTCGGGAGATAGGCCTTGAGCCTGACACATGATGGTAAACATCTGCAAGTGAGTGACAGGACAACCAATGCCATCGTATTTGTCGAAGTCTAGCATCTGGAAGTTTGTCGGGAGACGGATTTCAGGGAACAATGTGAGGTCACTCGGATTGAAACCTCCTTGATCTTGACATTGGATATCTTGAACCTGCTTGGTAAGACTGTCCAATTTTTCCATAACTGACCCATCAACCATCGATTGAGGAAGTTCACTGTGATCTTCGTTGTACTGCTTTTTCTCAAACTCTTATTCAGTTTTATCTGGGATAGGGATGAACGTTGGCTGGGCTGGTGCTGCAGAAGTAGCTGTATGGTGTATGGGCTCTTTACCTTTAGAACTGGAATGCGATGGCCCGAGTTTCTCAGCAAGTTGGGCTTTGATGGCCTGATTTTCATCTTTGATCTCTTGGAATTGCTGGAGAACTAAGGCAAGAGTTTCAGCAACAGTAGTGAGCGGAGGATTCTCTTGGTTTTCTGCCATGGGTGAGGAGAAAGAAGGGGACGCCGGAGTTCTCATAGAGGGTGGTGGAGAGACAGATTTTCTCTCCAACCGTGAAGACCTCCAAACCCAAGGAATTGTAGACTTAGCTATGGTGCCAACTTCCTATCATGGAAACAATGAACACGAGGTATATGAGCTTGACATTCATGGAGTGTTTCTTCTCAATGACTGAAAAAGATTATGGAGTAAGCAAGTAATTGGGACAATAAGATGAATCCTAAAGGACCAAAACATGACAATGATGACAAAATCGTATAAGGAAATGCCCTTAGTTCAAGGATCATGAGACTGAATTCTGAAGGACTTAGCAAAATATTCTTGAAAAAGGTTGCCCTTAGAGTAAGAAGAGACTAAGGGTACAAGTACGATCAGATCATCAAGATTGCACAATCAAATGATTGAGACACAATTCCTGCCAATTGAGAAAGGGAATGAAGACATAATCGAATCCCACAAGAGGCGAATGATAGACACATGATCAAACGATGAGATTGCATAGGATTGCTTTCAACGTGTAGATCAGGAATGGCTAATCCTAAGAGATCTTAGGAAAGATGGGATTTATATCCTAATCCCAAAGAAAAAGTTTTTTAATCTTCGTACATTTTAACAGTGTTACCTGAAGGCATCAAACCCTAATCCTAATCTAGCGGAGTGGAGAGAGGATTTCGATTCAAGAGTTTGTACTCCTAAGAACCGATCGTAGCCATTGGAACATGGACTACGGCCTAATTTAGACACCACTGGATAAAATATCCTAATCTAAGCTCACACACGTGATGCACGTGTGTTCGTATACTATATGCATGTGTGGGGTAATCTAGGGGTAAGGCCAAGAATTCCTTTAGTGCGAATCTGTTTTCGATATAATGTACCAGTGTCCGGCGTATCAGTACGTGAACCAACGAATCCGTTTACGCACCATAAAGGTACTAGGCTAAGGGTGGAATGCTTCCCTAGCACAGAGGCACCAGGTGATGAAATCCCAGTCAACCGTGCTAGATAACACTCCGGGTTCCTAAAAGGACGTGTGTGCATGTGAAATGCGTGGTTTTGGATGCAAGTGATGTAAGTGTGTGCAATAAGTTCTCATAATTCTATGATGCCTTCAGGTTTTGTTAGATTAAGTTTGAGTATGATGTGATGAGAAAATAATGCAAGACAAATAAACTAATCTAGCAAACATATAAAAGATACAGTTTTCGTGAGCCAACTAAAATAAATTTAAACGAGTTATCCTTTGAAGTTTTAATGAAGTTAGGTGGTCCCCAGCAGAGTCGCCAAATTGTGGGACCCGATCCCGCGAGAGGGTCGCTAGCTCGCGAGGCGCTACACTCTCTCTTGGTCTCTCGTACCCACACGATTGGCGTGTGCTTTTTATTATTGATTTTATTACCCAACTAAGCAGGTAGCAACCAAGCCATATGGTGCAAACAAACGTGCAACCCAGTACCCATAAGAGCAGGGGTAAGCCGCCAAGCCTAGCAAGGTGTGATTTAATTCATCTTTTTCGTGAACTTGGGATCACTAAGGCAATCCGAATCCATGCAAAAGAGAGTGACAGAGTCGCCACCTAGATGAGGGATTTAGGACCTATAATTGACCAGAAATCTAGACTCGTTACCTGGTTACGATAATGGAAGGTATGGGGAGTTACCACCACATGCACCATTCCTGCCCGATAATCGGTCTTCAATTCCAAAAGTTAACTCTTTTGAATTTCTTTTAAATGGCTCATTTAACTCTATATTAATGTGCGAACTACGTGACATCCATCGTAAGATCTAATTTCAATGTTATTCCTAAATGTGTATCTTGATTTTCTTAATTTGTTTGAATTCAATCTAAGTGAAAGTTCTCATAAAATTCTAATTTCATGGAAAATCCTAAGTAATTTAATTAATTTTAATTTAAGGATTAATATACAAAACCCCACCACTTCTGTGTGGAGCCGACTTGTGATTGGTATGCCATCAAGCATCCAAGCTGCCTACGTACCCAAGCCTCACTGGGATAAGAGTCGACGTAGTTCGGTGCACCTAAACTAAGCTATTTATGCCTAACTCATCTAGGACACCGATCTAGACTGGAAGGACTGTTTCAACAGTTTAAGAGAGATTATTTAGTTCAAGTTGAATAGATTTTATTATCCTAGGACTATCTAAGATGATATATGGTCATATCTAAGTGTAAGACATCCCTTAGACTAATGCAGGTGAACCTACATCCTAGGTAACTAGGCTTGTCTTATGGGAAAAAGGGGTAATTAGTTTAACTAGATCTATGACTCAATTGATAATAATAGCAATCAGTTGTTATGAGGCTGAACTCCCTAACTTTAGGACACCCTAAAACCTAGGACACAACGCGAGGTAAGTGTTCCTAATTGGTTCTAAAGGTCCTTACGAAGAGGTACCGTTATCCAACGGTTCCAAAAGCACTGATCAAATGATCTTAATTTATTAGGTAAATAATTTTTAATTTTTTAAAGATTTTTGATTCCTAACATCTAAGGAATACCAAAGGCTCTATGGTTGGCAAATTTCAACCTTGAGTTGCATCCATGGAAGGGCATCGTGCTCTCAATCCTTGTATAATTTAACACATAAATTATAGTATATTATTGCCTGGCATGATTCTCAGGATTTTTGTCGACAGTGGACCTCAGAGCCAACATACTATAATTTACATGCTCAAATTATGCAGGATCACAATTAGTATACGATTATGAATGTGATCTCGGCAGTTAAACCGTCACAGCATAGTCAATTTACAAAGGGAATCTATAACCTCTAGGGTTTCTGTTTCAAACAATTTTAAGGTTAAATATATGATGAAAAATTGGGATTTTCTGGAAGTTTTTACTAACTTTTGTGTTGATTTGCTATTAAGTTATGATTTATTAACATTAAGACCGGATTGCTAGGATTACACAGTAACCCTAAGCAATCGAATTCCAAATTCATTACAACTTTTTAAATAACAAGATATGAATGAGTTTAGACTAGTGGAAGAGTTTCATGAATTTGGAATAAGTTTTGTTATCAATTTCCGAATTTCTAAAATTTAGGTCAGATTGCAAATTAACAAATCAACTCATAGCATACGAATCTCAAATCATGTAAAACTCTTACAGTATAGATCGAATCATTGTATTAGACTACTGTAAAAATTGGAAAGGTCTTTATCAAGATTTAATGCCAATTAAAATTCACACAAAATTCGGATAAAATCAATGAATCAATTAAAAAGTAGATTAAATGGTATCCTAAAATCATGTACAAATTTCAGTAGATATGAAATAGGTTATATGATTTACTGTCAAAATTTCAAGACCTAATAATTAATGCCCCTCCATAAAATAGATTTTTGAATAAAAAGGGGATTTTGTTTCCTAAAAATTAAAACCCGTTATTTTAAAAGAACATTGTGAAATCATATTAAACCTTTGTAAAATCTTTTAAAATTTTTTCACTGACCTTCTAATGGCCTAAACTACTGGTTTGTAGGAAAAAGATTCGAAATTTCATTAATTTAATATAAAAAGAATTACGACACGTAAAACAAAGAAGCGATTAGAAAAAAAATAAGAAAACCTTTTTTTGAAAAACCAATTTCTTGATAAATTCAATTTATTATTGAACATAAATTCTGGACAGTTTCATCAATTTTTAAAGCGTTTTGATATTTATTAAAAATGGCCGAAATTTAAAATAATTTAAAACCGGATTAAAAAAATTCAGAAAAATCCAAAATTTTTTGTGTGGTCTAGAAATAAAAAAATTTGTTTTGAAACAAGATTTCACAAATTGTGGACATGGTTTGATATACTTTTGGCTTCGTTCATCAAGAAATAACCAAAAATAGAATGAAAATTAAAACGGCCAAACCGCGATTGGAAATTAAGTTTCCAGTAGTATTTTATTTTATAGAAATATCAGTTTTTAAGTTTTCAAAAAATAAGTTTTTAAAGAAACCCACGTTTTCAAATGCTTGCTTTGATAATCCGATTTAAATCCATATTGAATAAAAAACGAAAGAAAATCATTAGTAAATTGAGGAAAATTAATTTTTGGTGGAATTTTGGATTTTGAAAACTTATAATCTATATTATAACATACTAGAATTTCAAGAAAAAATTCATTAATTTGATCTATCAAAAGTAAAACCCTAGCATGCTTTTCTACTTTTGATATTACAAAGATAAAATCCTACCGTTGTTCGCGCTCCTTGTCTCTGGGGTGCGTAGATCCGAGGTATACGCTTTATCGCACCCTTTTATATTAGGAGTGGACATGGTTCGGTTCGGTTCGATTTTGGGGTATACCCAGAACCGAACCATATATAATCGGTTCCCTGAAATTGAAACCATAACCGAACCATATATGTTTGGAACCGAACCGAACCAGAACCATATATAATTGGTTCGTTCTGGGTTTACCCAACCTTCACCAAATGTAGATATTTTGCCTAATCGTATTTATAATCGGTTCGGTCCTGTTTATATATAAACTACAAACACTAACGTGCACGAATTTGGAATAATCAGGCACAAATTTGCACAAATTTGAGGAATGCAAAAATTATATATGACCTACAAACACGCACCAATTTAGAATAATCAAGCACAAATTTGGGGGGTGTATTAAAATTTTAAAGGGAAAGCGATGAGGCATTGGCTTTTAAGGTGAAGGTCGGTTCTCGGTTCGGTTTTCGGTTCTGGGATCCCAAACCCAGAGCCGAACCGAACCGAATTTCCATCGGTTCCAGGATATCAGAACCGGAACTGAACCATATAAATATGGAACCGAATCGAACTGAACCATACGTGCTGGTTCGGTTCAGTTCCTCGGTTCGAATTGGAACCATGTCCACCCCTATTTTATATGATGAAGAAGACCCGAAGAACACCCCAAAGATCCTTGATGTGTGATTTGGTGAAGAAGAAAAGGGAATTCAAGAATCTCTTTTGTGAAGAACCTTTGAGAGAGATGAACACACTTCAAGAGAGACGAGATTTTTTTTCTTTTCTTTTTTTTGTGGGAGGAGAGCGAAAAAGGACGAATTTGGTTTTTTTTTTTTTATCTTTTTCAGGATTTTTTGCTTTAATTTTTATACAAAAACGTTAGGGTTAAGAGAAAAATAGTAGTTTTCATTGTGAGAGCTCCCTTTTTGGCTTGTTTCCAATTTTCCCCTATTGCTTGCTTTCTTTCTTGTTTCCAAATTGGATTTGATTCGAATCTTAATTTCTTGTCAATTAAGACATGCTATTCTCATTCCACATTACTTCTTTGGAAGAAAACTTTTTTAAGCAATTATTCATCTTTTCCTTCTTTTCTTCTTTTCTTTTTTTTTTCTTTTTTTTTCTTTTAACAAATATAATGTCACCATTGTGACATCATCAAGGTTGGGTGCTCAACTCATGTAGGTCAGCCATGTGGGGCGCCACCATGGTGGTCGACACATATGGGTGAAGCCACATGAGTTCCATCTTTGCGAGCTTTAGCCCAATGGGCCATTTCACACGGATTTCGGGTTTTTCCGTAAAAATTCAATAAAATCTTTCTAAATTCAACATTCTATATATGGACCCAACCCATTTGACATTTATGGTGCATCCCTCACACATGATCGGACCATCTTTTTTGGAAAATAACTTTTCGGACCAAAATGCCACTATTTGACTGTTAGACATCCAAATGCGACCAAAATACCCTCAGATTGGTTCACCCCTAAAGGAAAAAATTAAAAATGGAAAGTCTTTGTGGTCAAACTTCAAAAATAGAAACTTTTAAAATTGGGTCCTTTCGGTGAGCATTATTAAACAGGATCATTTCGTATCCCCTGAAAGTACCCAAAGTGCCCTCAACACTCAGAATTTCCATTAAGCAAAACCCCTGAGAAATTCTAAATTTAGTAGGTTTTTCAAAATTCAGGAAATCATTCATAATCTTTCAGACATATTTCGGGGATCAAAAGAATTACACAGGAAAAAACCAAATTACCCCGAGGTGCTAGAATTTGGCAAGACTAGGGAAAACCCTAGGAAATTCCGAAAATAGCAGATTTCTGAAAATTTATGAACGGACTCAAGATTTCTTAGACACAACTTACGGACCAAATATGATATGTTGAAAATGTCTAAAATACCCCCGAAGTGCAAGACTAAGAGAAAATCTTAAGAGATCTAAATTTAGCAGGTTTTCCAAATCTTACGAAATTTCTCCTAATCCATTAGCCGTACCCTTAAGATAGTTTTGGATATATGAGAAATGATTGAAATATCCATAAGATGATGAAAATGTGGAAGCCCCATGAGTTTCTAAAAATAGCAGCTTTTTCAAAATTTGTAAAATCACTCAAGATTTCTCAAATATGACTCGAGGGTCAGACGAGACACATAGGGAATGACCAAAATACCCCTGTAGTGTAAAAATGGGCAAAAATGAGGGAGACCCTAAAAATTCTAAAAATAACAGGTTTTTTCAGTTGGCTGGAAACTTGAATTTTCATCTTCTAGATACCATTGGAACACCCTAGAAACCTTTTGGATTGCGAATTAACTTCAGAATTCCTTCAACGAGGTGAAATCTACCCTAAAATGCACAGATGCCTAATCCTAGGTCGAATACGGTGAAACTTGACAAACTACCAAATCTTTTGCTTTTTAAAGTATAGCAAAATGGGGGTGTCTACATTAGACCACCTCCCAATTCTTTACCTCGAAGTTGGAGAGCACATGAGTACTGCGATTACCATCAAGGCCCGGGCCACATCACTGATCGATGCATAGCCTTGAAGTATGTGATCCAGAAGTTGATTGATGAGAAAAAATTGACATTTCAACAGAGGCCGAACGTCATCAATAATCCTATGCCAACTCATGCAATACCGCCGCCGGCAAATCTCAATACTTAAGACAACCCAGGGTTGAAAGAAGCGCAGGTCCAGTTGCGGAAGGGGGTTGTAAGTACTAGTCATGAGCCAACCTTTGCCGAGCCTCCAAAGCCAGACCTTTGCAGCGTTTAAAGTTAAAGTTTCAGTCGTTTACTATTTTGTGTTGAGTCGGCCAATATGTTAGTTCAGAAATTGAGTCTAGTCTTACAAGGTTATAGAGTCAACGCCAAGTCCAGGTGAGTCTTTTCTGCATTTATTTTTAAGTCCAAAAATTGTGAATCATGAGCATGTTGAGGATAGGTTATCATTTGTAGTGTCTTTCTATTAAATGAAATTTGCTTCCCAATAATGTTTTAGTGATTACTTCTGATCTTAATAAATTAAAATGAGACTCCCTCTTCAAATGAGGAAAAAGATATTGACGAAACTCCCCTTGATTGGCAGCATATGTCCAAACAAGAGGAAGAGTGCCGGGCCCTACCTCTCAAAGAGAAAATTGAAATGATAAACATTGGCACGAAAATTTTAATCCAGTAAATGCCAATTGAAAATGCATTACCGTCCAAAAGAGTGCGAAATAAACTCATTTCGAGGATAAGAGGATTATCTAGAAGCGCTATAATCGATACCAGGGGCAAGACATAGATAGAAAGCTAAAGAGAATGAAGGAAGTGAAAGACATATACTATACAATGGGCATGGATTGGAAACAACTTTCATATCTCCAGTCAATGACCTTGGTCCCCAAATTCATAATATGAAACCAACAAATTCAAGATAAGTTCAAGAGCAAGTATTGAAAAGCGATCGTCAAATATCAAAAGTTAACAATTCATAAATGGAGGATGTTAAAGAACAAGTTTCGCTCCATCAAATTCAAAAGTGCATATAAGAATCTTGAAAGAAGAAGACCCATTATCTCTTACCTGGAAATACTGTCAAACTCTCTGAAAAAAATAATAATAAAGAAAATTTATCAACCTACATCAATTCCAAACCTGAACATTGGAAGGCCTCCTTTGGCCTAACAAATCTCAAGTTCATGACCCAGTGTGAAAAAGAATATCCTTTTTGCAAACCTCTTTGGGCCTGAATAATATTTTCTTTCAAAACCCATTATACTAGGGGCATCAGCACCGAACTACGTGAGACCTGATCCCTACACTAGGGTACGTAGGCAGCTCGGTCAAACCGAGTTCGGTCGTTTCAAAAGAAAAAATTCAATAGTTCCGAAAAGATGAAAAGTGAGTGTTAATCAATTAAAAGAAAGAAGTCAATAAAAAAAAGATAAAAGAAAAGAGAATAGAGTCAATCAAGAAAAAAAATCAGTTTACCTTCAAACTAGGGGCATCTGCCCTAAACTACACGCGACCTGATTCCTACACTAGGATACGTAGGCAACCTGTTTATGAGTTCGGTCGAAATTTTTGCAAAGCCATAAGCCTTTTCTTTGAAAAAGCCCATCCTACCTATAAAGTCCTTCCGGTAATCAGAATCAAGGATTTAGGTCCCAATGCAAAAAAGGAAAGAAAGAGAAGAGAAAAGAAAAGAAAAGAGCTGAGTTGGAAGATCTTCTAGATTGAAAACCTGAAAGGGCGGTCTAGGCATAATTTAAGATCATTCCCCTGCTAAGTTAAAAATTCGAAAGGGCGGCTTAGGTAAAAGCTAAGGGGATAGCCTGCTGAGTTAAAAATCCAAACGGGCGATTCAGGCAAAAGTTAAGGTCAAACGGTCAGCCAAGTTGAAAACCTGAAAATGGCGACTTGGTCATGGTAGGAGAAAATATCCAAAAAAGCTATATCCAGCATCAAGATCGAGGATTCAAGAAGTTCAAGCAGGCACACTTTGCATCATCGAAACTAGGGGCATAAGACCAAGCAATCCAAGGATTAGTAATCAAATCCTTGGACTGTTACTATTTTAAAAGGAGAAGTCCAGTGTTTATCAATTGCAAAATTACTCTTTGAAAGGCCAGACATACTAAACAAAATGTTAACTAAGTCAGAAGTATCACTTTGAATTTGTCTTGTCAGTCCATCCATTTCTATTCTTTCAGAAATCATTGATTATTCGAATAATGTCTTTTACCAGATTTTTCCTTTGAATAGAGTCGGTCACTGTCTTTGAGTCCAAAGGTCGTAACTGTCTTAGTGAAAGAGGTAAGGTGTCAGCTTATCTGCAACTGCACTTGAGCCATACAAATCTTGATGGAAAAACTTCATGAGTCGTCATATGAAAGATTCGGTTTAAGCAAGCCACTTCAGAAAGAATTTAGAAGCAGAACGTCAGAAGGCACAGTTTTCATAAGAAGACCATGTCCCCAAAAGGCACCATAGGCTTAAGAGTCTCATAAATGACAATGGTTGGACCGATTCATCAGCAAGATGAAACATTAAAATTCAGAATTTTCTTCCAGCTTATTGCATACCATTACGGTCTAGAAATGTTTGTCCAAATACCTGTCAGAAAAAAAAATCCCACCTTCCAATTTCAGTATCCAAGAGAGCCATTGTTCTAGATTAGAAGTTCAGGTATTTAGATCAAGATTTCAATTGCCAATACCAAGAATCCCCAACAGTATAGACCAACAGTCCCTATACAATAATCTCTTCTTAAAAGTTCCTGAAAGCATAAGTCATGTTTCATTATTTATTCTCTAGGGATAAATGTCAATTGCCGTTGCATTTAGTTTCTGATATGCATTGTCTCGTCATTCGTTTGAATTTTGGTCTTCCACAATATCTATTTGCCCTCGGATCCGATTTCACATATCTAAAGTTCATCAATTTCCAAATTTATCAAATTCTAGGTCATGCTTAAATCATCAAATTTGAGTTCATTTCAAATCATCAACTTAAGTCTATTTTAAATTTCTAAATTCAAGTTTATTTCAGGTCATCAAATCAAGTGCAGATTAAATTTTAAAATCTATTTTCCATTTCTTTCTAGAGAAAAAGCGAAAGTGCCGCTGGATCGAAAATACAACTTCCTTTTCTTTTCAGAGAAAAAGCGAAAGTGCCTCTTTATCGAAATTCATCCTCCTTTTCATTTCAGAGAAAAAACGAAAGTGCCTCTGGATCGAAATTCATCCTCCTTTTCATTTCAGAGAAAAAACGAAAGTGCCTCTGGATCGAAATTCATCTTCCTTTTCTTTTTAGAGAAAAAGCGAAAGTGCCTCTCGACCGAAATTCATCCTCCTTTTTCTTTCAGAGAAAAAGCAAAAGTGCCTCTGGATCGAAAATACATCTTCGTTTTCTTTTCAGTGAAAAAGCGAAAGTGCCTCTGGATCGAAATTCATCATCCTTTTCCTTTCAGAGAAAAAGCGAAAGTGCCTCTCGATCGAAATTCATCATCCTTTTCCTTTCAGAGAAAAAGCGAAAGTGCCTCTCGATCGAAATTCATCCTCCTTTTCCTTTCAGAGAAAAAGTGAAAGTGCCTCTTGATTGAAAATACATCTTCCTTTTCTTTTCAGTGAAAAAGTGAAAGTGCATCTAGATCGAAATTCATCATCATTTTCCTTTCAGAGAAAAAGCAAAAGTGCCTCTCGATCGAAATTCATCTTCCTTTTCTTTTCAGAGAAAAAAGCAAAACTGCCTCTGGATCGAAATTCATCATCCTCTTCTTTTCAGAGAAAAAGTGAAACTGCCTCTGGATTGAAAATACATCGTCCTTTTCTTTTCAGAGAAAAAGAGAAAATGCCTTTGGATCGAACTTCATCCTCCTTTTCCTTTCAGAGAAAAAGCGAAAGTGCCTCCGGATCCAAATTCATCTTCATTTTCTTTTCAGTGAAAAAGCGAAAGTGCCTCTGGATCGAAATTCATCCTCCTTTTCTTTTCAGAGAAAAACGAAAGTGCCTCTGGATCGAAATCTATCTTCATTTTCTTTTCAGAGAAAAAGCGAAAGTGTCTCTAGATTGAAAATACATCTTCCTTTTCTTTTAAGAGAAAAAGTGAAAGTGCCTATAGATCGAAATTCATATTCCTTTTCTTTTCAGAGAAAAAGCGAAAGTGCCTCTCGATCGAAATTCATCTTCCATTTTCTTTTTAGAGCAAAAGCGAAAGTGCCTCTAGATTGAAAATTCATTTTCCTTTCTTTTCAGAGAAAAAGCGAAAGTACCTCGTGATTGAAAATTCCTTTTCCTTTCTTTTCAGAGAAAAAACGAAGTTCCTTTGAATTGAAAATTTCTTTTCCTTTCTTTTCAGAGAAAAAATGAAAGTGCATCTGGATAGAAAATCCATCTTCCTTTTCTTTTCAGAGAAAAAGCGAAAGTGCCTCTGGATCGAAATTCAACCTCCTTTTCTTTTCAGAGAAAAAGCTAAAGTACCTCTGGATCGAAATTCAACCTCCTTTCTTTTCAGAGAAAAAGCTAAAGTGCGTCTAGATCGAAAATCCTTTCTTTTCAGTGAAAAAGCGAAGGTGCCTCTGGATTGAAAATTCTGTATCCTTTCTTTTCAGAAAAAAGTGAAGGTGCCTTTGGATTGAAAATTCTCTCTTCTTTACTTAAAAAAAAGCGAAGGTGCTTCTAGATTGAAAATTCTTCTTCCTTTCTTTTCAGAGAAAAAGCGAAAGTGCCTCTGGATTGAAAATCCCTTTTCCCTTCTTTTCAAAGAAAAAGCGAAGGCGCCTCTGGATTGAAAATTCATTTTTCCTTCTTTTTAGAGAAAAAGCGAATGTGCCTCTAGATTTAAAATCCCTTTTCCCTTCTTTTCAGAGAAAAAGCGAAGGTGCCTATGGATTGAAAATTTATTTTTCCTTCTTTTCAGAGAAAAAGTGAAGGTGCCTCTGGATTGAAAATTCCTTTTCCTTTCAGAGAAAAAGTGAAAGTGCCTCTCGATCGAAATCCATCTTCCATTTCTCTTCTTTTCAGAAAAAAGCGAAAGTACCTCTGAATCGAGATATTCTCCTTCCTTTTGGTTTACAGTAACAGCGCAAGAGCTTCTAAACCAACAAGATTCTTTCTTCTGTCTTAGAGAAAAAGCTTAGTCCCTATATGACAAAGAATTTCATCCGAATAATCCAATTTCTCAAAATTCTAGGGTCTTGCATTAGGAAGCATTTAGGTTGCATTGTGTGTAGTGAATCTTTTGTTAATTAAAGCTACGCAAAATGGCTCTGTCACTTTTACTTTGGTATTCAATGACTATGTCATCTCTGCCAAAGAGGGGCATCTGTAAACACCCTCATTTTGCTACGCTTTAAAACGCAAAATGTTTGTTTGGTCTGTGTCAGTTATCTACATTAGGTTAGGCATTCTTGCATTTTAGGGTGAATTTCACCTCATTTTAGGTGTTTTGAAGTTGATTTGCAATCACGAAGGTTTCTAAGGTGTTCCAATGGGATCTGGAAGATGAAAGTTCAAGTTTCCAAGCAAGTGAAAAAACCTACTATTTTTAGAAATTTCAGGGTTTCCCTCATTTTTGCCCATTTTTGCATTACAGGGGTATTTTGGTCATTCTCAATGTATCCCGTTTGACCCCTGAGTTGTGTTTGAGAAATCTTGAGCGATTTCATGAATTTTGAAAAAGCTGCTATTTTTAGAATTTCTCAGTGTTTTCCCCAGTTTCACCAAATTTTATACCTCATGGGTAATTTGGTAATTTCTAATGTGTTTCATTTGACCTCTAGAGTGTATCTAAGGAATCTTAGATGTTTTCATGAATTTTAGAAAACCTGCTAAATTTAGAATTTCTCAAGGGTTTTGCTTAACTTGGAATTTTTGTGTCAAGGGCATTTTGGGTATTCTCAAGGGATACCAAATGATCCTGTTTGATATTGCTTAGCAAAAGGACCCAACTTTAAAAGTTTCTATTTTTGAAGTTTGACCATAAAGACTTTTCATTTTTAATTTCTCCCTTTAAGGGTGAACCAATTTGAGGGTATTTTGGTCACATTTGGATATGTAATGGTCAAATAGGGGCATTTCGGTCCGAAAAGTTATTTTCTAAAAAAGATGGTTCTATCATGTGTTAGGGATGCACCATAAATGTTAAATGGGTTGGGTCCATATATAAAATGTTGAATTTAGAAAGATTTTATTGAATATTTATGGAAAAAAACGAAACCTATGTCATAAGGCCCATTGGGCTAAAGCCCACAAGGTGGGGGTCCATGTGGACCCACCCATGTGGGTCGGACAAATAAGTGGGCTCCCCACATGGGAAGGCCACATGCAAAAGTGTCCAACATGCGATGAGGTGGTTGGTGACATCATGTTTGTTTTAAAAAAATAGTAAAGAAATAAAGAGTTATGATTAGAAAGGGCTTTATGGTCAGATTACTAAAATAGTCATAACTTTTAATCTTCTCGTCCAAAAAATTTGTTAATATACTTGTTTCGAACGTCTCGAAAAGATCTACAACTTTCTAGGTTACAACGTTTCCTAAATCAGCCTCTAAATAGGTAAAAAAGGAGCATAAACGTCGAGCCGCCCTTTTTGGATGAAAATCATTCATAAAAGCTAGTTTCCTCTGTGAGAAGGCTTCTAGATTGATCTTGAAAGATCTCCATTGTGTAATTTAGCATTGGTTGGCTTGCAAGAAATTAATATTATAAGTAAATCCAATTTAGAAGGTAAAGTAAAAGCAAGGCATATGTGAGAATTGAAAACTAATTAAAAGTAGGAGTCCTCACATTGGAAACTTCCAAATCCAACCTAACCCTAACTTTTCTATAAAAACAAAGGAAGCATAACCTTTGGCCTTTTCCTAAAAAATTTGTTCATCTCTTTCTTCCTCCTTGGAATTCATTCATCTCTTTTGTTACTTTGGTGTTCATCTCTTCCAGTTGGTTCTACACAAAGTGCTTTCATATATTCAACATATTCAACATTGGAGGCTATATTATTATTCTTCGGGATTTTCTTTGAGATAAAAAGGGTAAGTCAAACGTATATCCTAGAATTACTTACCCTAGAGACAATGAGAGCTAGCAAGGTTGGTCTTCTAAAATCCTCTTTCATGTAGTTTAAACTAGAATCATGCTAAGATTGAATTTGTGATTTTCTTTGAAAAGCTATGAAGATGAAAGTGTTTGCATGTTAAATTTTGAGGAGATGAGATCAGGTTTAGGTTATTTCATAATCTAAAAATATTTCTTGAAAAATCTATTTTTTAATATTAAAATCTAATTTTTAAAATTAAGAGGGTTTAAATCCACTTTATAAAGCAACTTTAATAAGCCTTTGAAATTTCTTGAATTTTTCAAAAATCTGGAATTTTCAGAAATTTTGACTTAATTTCGACCATGATTTGACATTTTGAACTTTACCCTTAAAGGTACAATTCCAAAGCTCGAATTTAAAAAGATGTCAAAACAGATTTAAAATCAATGAAAATTTAAACATAATAGAATTTTAAGGTTCTGGAACAGTACAAAGTTTTTGAAGAATTTTGAATTTTATTTAAGAGGTTTAAAAATTTATTTAATTCTAAGGGTATTTTTGGAAAAAACTAATTTTCGAGAAATGTATAGTATTTCCAGAAATGAAATTTGGATGAGAAGTAATTAAGAACTGATCTAATCTCTTACAAATTTTTTAAGATTTTCGGTTGCTGTTAGATGTTTGTTTATGATTTTTATGCGAAATCAAGCATGCCATGTTAAATCGGAAAAAATAGCCAATTGCAATGAAAAGTTCTGAAAGTATTCTATTGAGATATAATGCTGGAATTATATGTTTTCACAAAGTTTGGGTTAATTTGGATTATTGTTACTATGTGTTTCTTTGTAATGTCATAATTTGGACATATAACTTTAAAATCAGTTATTGATAGTAAATCATCTTACCAATCCATGAAAAATTTTCAGTCGTCTTCTTTGGTCATGAGAAAGCTACTATATAAATTTCAACTCATTTAGAGTAGAGTTGCTATAAGTCGATGTGTAAATCTATAATCTGGACAGATCTCTTCAACTTTGGACAATTGATAGCAAAACACATTTAAAATTCATGAAAATATTACCGTAACCTTTTCTAGTCAAGAGAAAGCTACTATAAAAATTTGAAATCATTTAGATTAGATTTCCGACAAGTCGGTGTGTAAATCTATAATCTGGACAAACACCTTCAACATTGGAAAAGTGATAGTAACTCACTTTGGAAATTCATTAAAATATTACAGCAACCTTTTTTGGTCAAGATAAAGGTATTGTAAAACTTTCAGCTTAATTCGATTAGATTTGCTATAAGTTTATTTCGAAATCTATAATCTGAACTGAAATTGTAAAATCCTTAAGCAACTTCAAATTGTTATAAAAATTTTCAGAGAATTCTAATGCTTCATCGTGTATTCAATCTTTAAACTATCGAAATAGAAACTTTAGGAATCATTAATTTTCTTTGCTAATTTGCAATGCTATGATAGTCTAACTGTCAAGACTGCGTCCATAATCCTATCTTAATTGTGATCAATCCTTAATAATTTGAGCAATTAAATTATAGTATGTTGTTGGCTCCGAGGTCCACTATCCACGAAAATCCTGAGAATTATGCCAGGCAATAACATATTATAACTTACGTGCTAAATTATGCAAGGGTGGAAAGCACAATTCCCTTCCATGAATGCAAATCAAGGCTGAAATTTGTCAATATTAGAGCCATTGGTATTCCTTAGATTTTAGGATTCGAAAACCTTTAAAGAACTAAAAATCATTAATTTGAGCAAACTGAATTAATTTAGTCCATGTCTTTGGAACCGTTGGATTGTGGTCTCCCATCATAGGAACCTTTAGGGTCCCTTAGGAACACTTACGTCATATTGTGTTTTAGGTTTTAGGATCTCATAGAGTTAGGGAGTCCAGCCTCATCATGACCAATTGCTATTACTAACCATTGAGTCATAGATTTAGTTACACTAGTTACTTCTTTTTCCATAGGACAAGTCTAGTTACCTAGGATGTAGGTTAACCTGCATTAGTTTAAGGGATGTCTTGCATTTAGATAGGATCATATAGCATCTTAGATGGAGCCCTAGGATAATAAAATCGATTCAACTTGAATTAAGTAATCTTTTGAAAACTATTGAAAGAGTTAGTCTAGTTTAGATTGGTGTCTAGGCATATAGCTTAGTTTAGGCACCGAACTACATCGACTATGATCCCAGTGAGGCTTGGGTACGTTGGTAGCTTGGATGCTTAATGGCATACTAATCACGAGTCGGCCCCACACACAATCAGTGGGGGTTTTTAGGGTAGTTTTTATTTTCTTTCATGATTTAAAACCTTAAATTAAAATTGATTAAATCACTTAGGACTTTTTTCCAAATTAGAATTTTATGGGAACTTTCACATAGATTGAATTCAAACGAATTAAGAAAATCAAGATACACATTAGGAAATACATTGAAATTAGATCTTAGGATGCATGTCATATAGTTCGCAGATTAATATAGAGTTAAATGAGCCATTTAAAAGAAATTCAAGAGAGTTAACTTTTGGAATTGAAAACCGGATTATCGGGCAAGAATGGTGCATGTGGTGGTAACTCCTCATACCTTCTATTCTCGTAATCAGGTAACGAATCTAGATTTCTGGTCAATTATGGGTCCTAGGTCTCTTATCTAGGTGGCGACTCTGTCATTCTCTTTTGCGTTAAATTCAGATTGCTTTAGTGATCCCAAGTTCACGAAAAAGATGAATTAAATCAATAATAATAAAAAAATACGGCACACGCCATTCGCGTGGGTACGAAAGACGAAGAGAGAGGGAGGTGAGTCATGCGTCGCGTCCCTCTCGCGGGATCGGGTCCCACACATTCGTGGTTTGTTCCACATATTGTCTGCATTGTATTAATTTTAATTTTATTTAATTGTTATACTCCCTCTGGCAGTTGGGCGGACAACTAGTTTCCCATGGAGATTTGATCATTATGTATAGATCACCAAGGCTAGTGTAGGACACTAAGGTAGTTTATTTCATGTTCAAATAAGCTCAATTGATGATCGGATAGCTGATTTGGAGGCCGACGGACGGATCCAATCAACCGTGGCATGGAGATGCTTCAGAAAGTCTGATGGATGATGGCGGTTTTTTATTCGACCAAGGACAGACATATATGCTGATATTGCTGATTTATTTAGCAATTTTTTATGAGGAATATATTTGAAATTTATCCCTTTGGATGATTCGCCTTGAGGTCAGCGAATTTCCCTTGTGCGAAACCACTTAGTTGCCCAAAATTCAGCCTCAGTTTTGTAATGTGGAGTCGTGGGGATACTCTTATTATAAGAAGGCTAGTGGGAGTTCCGTATAACCGAAATACCCAATTGAGCCTATGGTTTGTATGGATGTGTTCATATGATTGATGCCTTATGATTGCTTTATACTTATTTCATGCATGTTTTATTCCATTGGATGGTTGTTTGCTTAATAAGTGCAAGTAATGTTATATTCACACTCCCACTATAAAAATACCCTCATTATAATATTAAGTTGTTAAATGGAGTTCAAATTGAAAAAAATAAACTCCATGGCCTTCCATAGCCATCTAGTGGTTGGCTAGTCAAGAGAATAGAACAGTCACATGCCCAAGCAGAAGCCGATTCCATTCCCTTAGCTAGAGTAACCGTTAGATTCCCACGGGGATAAGGAAAATATACAAAAATGCAAAAGTCACATGCCAAACCATAAGCTTTTGTAAATTTACATTATTTTTCGAGGCAATGGGTCTAACTTAACCAAGCAAAGGGTATTGAAGCCCAAAGGATAAACATACCGTGATGCTTGGAGGTCAAAAGGAAAATCAGATATTATGTGAGACATAATGGATTAGAAGAATCCGCTTGTTCATAGTTATGAATAGGTTTCCGATACCCATTGGAGAAATTACAAATTTCTCTTGATTCACGAGGCTGAGGGGCCCGTGAATGAGACGTGGAATGGGCGGTACCATCGTAGCTTGAAAACCCAGATATGATGGAAATATGTCATGAAATTAATGAACTAAAATTTGGTAGTCTTGCTAATGTGTGTCTCTCTTTTTCATTGAAGGTGGATCAATGGCTTCCTTCAACCCACTAGCTAGAATCCTAGAAGATAATAAGTTAACCGGACCTAATTACATTAACTGGAAAAGAAATTTGATGTTGGTTTTAACTGCTGCGAAAGTTTACTAGGTTCTTACCACTGGTGAACCTGAAGAGCCTACTGTCGATGCCCCACGGGCTGAAAGGGATAAGAGGTAAAAATGGACTGATGATAATGAAATGGCTAAAGGTTATATCCTTAGCTCCATGTCCAATGTGCTGCAACATCAACATGTTGGAATGGCTACAACCACAGAAATAATGCTTAATCTAAAAGAATTATTTGGAGAGCAGAATCACACAGCTAGACTGATTGCGATAAAGGGCCTTGTATCCACTAAGATGGTAGAGGGAACCCCGGTCAGAGTCCATATGTTAAAGATGATGGGTTTCCTTAATGAACCTGACGTCTTGGGGGCCATCATGGATGCAGAAACGCAAATAAACATTGCTCTTGCTTCCCTACCAGGGTCATTCAATGAGTTTGTGATGACCTATCATATGAACAAGTTAACAATGATATTGATTGAGCTATTAAACCAACTCCAGTCAACTGAAGATCTGCAGAATGCAAATAAGAAGAGTGACTTCTTGGCTGAGGATAATGTACCTTCAGTTTCCTAACTGAATGGTAAGGGGAAAAGAAGGGGAAATGCTAAGCCTCCAAGAAAAAGGCTCTAGGGGTTAAGAATAAGAAAACTTTCAAGAAAAAGTCAATCAAAAGCAACGATGCATGATTCCATTGTGGCAAGCCTCGACATTGGAAGCAGAACTGCAGGAGCTACTTAGCTAGCAAGCAGGGTGACAAGCCTTCTCAAGGTATGTCGCAAGTTTTTGTTGCTGGAACTAATATGATTGGTCATACTTTTTCCTGGTGTGTAGATACTGGTGCGACCTTACACATCTGCAATGTTTTGCAGGGGTTAAGGATAAGCAAAAGGCTGACTAATGGTGAACTCAACCTACAAGATTGTCTTTATGTGCCATCTATAAGAAGGAATTTAATTTCTGTCTCTAAACTTATTTCAGATGGATATTTAGTAGATTTTAATAAAAGTTCAATTTTTATTAAAAGAAAAAATTATATTATTGTGGAAGGTGCATTAGTAGATGGTTTGTATCTAATTAACAACAAAGAGAATGTGGGTAATATTGAGAGTGTTCCAAGCGTTGATGTTTCGAACCTCAAAAGGACAACCGACACGGTAATTCCAACTCAACTTTGGCATCTTCGATTAGGTCGTATTGGCGTAGAGAGGAACATAAGGTTAGTGAAAGATGGTCCATTGGATTCTATTCAAGTGGAAGCCTTTCCAACTTGTGAATCGTGTTTACAGGGCGAAATGGCCAAAATTTCTTTTAAAAGCAAGAGTGGAAGGAGCGAAAGTGTGTTGAAGTTAATTCATACGGATGTTTATGGACCTCTTTCTCATCCATCGAGAGGAGGGTTTGTCTACTTTGTGACTTTCACGGATGACCATTCAAGGTACGGATATCTGTACCTAATGTGACGTAAGTCTGAGACCTTGGAAAAGTTCAAGGAGTTCAATAATAAAGTAGAAAACTAGTTAAATAAGAAAATCAAGACTCTTCGCTCTGATAGGGGAGGAGAGTATCTCTCGAATGAGTTTAAGGACTACTTGAAAGAACATGGAATAACGTCTCAATGGACTCCACCTGCCACACCCGAGTTGAACAGTGTGTCAGAAAGAAGGAATCGAGCTTTGTTAGACATGGTTCGATCCATGATGAGTTTTGCCAAGGCACCACTGTTTCTTTGGTGGTATGCCTTAGAAACAATGCTCTATATCCTTAATCGAGTCCCAACTAAGTCAGTACCAATGACTCCATATAAATTATGGACGGGTAGAAAACCCTCATTGAATCACATGAGGATATGGGGTTGTCCTGCCCATGATAAAAAGATAAGTGCTGACAAGTTAGAGACTCGAACTGAAAGGTATCTCTTTATTGGATATCCTAAGGAAACATAGGGTTATTGGTTTTATAACCCTGGTGAACAAATTTGTGTTGTAAGCCGGAATGCCACATTCTTTGAAGAAGAGTTCATCCAGGATGCAGGAGATATGAGGAAACTAACCTTGGAAGAGCAATCTGATAATCCAATAGAGAGATATGAGGAAACTAACCAAGAATCTAATGAGCCTACTCCATCACTTCGACATAGTATTAGGGAGATCAGAAGACCCCGTAGATATCTCTATCTGGGTGAGGAAATTAATCCAAACATAGAAGAAATGGATCGCCTTAACTATAGAGAGGCAATGTTAAACATCGATGCGAGCAAATGGTTTAATGCTATGAAATCCGAAATGGACTCAATGTATTCCAACAAGGTCTGGACTTTAGTCGATCCACCAGAGGGTATTAAGCCCATTGGATGCAAATAGATCTTTAAGAGGAAGAAAGGCCCTGATTGAAAGGTGGAGTCCTACAAGGCACGGCTTATGGCAAAGGGTTATACTCAAATGACTGGAATTGATTATGAGGAAACCTTCTCACTTGTAGATATGTTAAAATCCATCAGGATTTTGTTAGCTATCGCTACGCATTATGATTATGAGATCTGGCAGATGGACGTCAAAACCGCCTTTTTGAATGGAAACATTCAGGAAGATATTTATATGGTCCAACTAGAGGATTTTGAGGCTGCTGGAGAGGATAATCAGAAAGTGTGAAAGTTGTAGAGATACATTTATGGATTAAAGTAAGCATCTCGCAATTGGAATCATCGTTTTGATCAAGCGGTCAAAGAGTTTGGCTTCTCTTAAAATGTTGATGAGGCTTATGTATACAAGAAGGTCAATGGGAGTGCCGTAACATTTTTGGTTCTATACGTGGATGACATTCTACTTATTGGGAATGATGTAGGAATGTTATCTAACACAAAGTTATGGCTTTCCAGTACATTTGCAATGAAAGATCTGGGTGAAGCTTCTTATATATTAGGACTTAAATTGTTTAGGGACCGTAAAAGTAGGAAGCTTGGGTTATCACTGGAAGCTTACGTTGATAAGATATTAGCAAGGTTTAATATGACAAATTCCAAGAAGGGATTAATCCCTTTCAGGCATGGAATCAGCCTATCCAAGAAGACGTCTCCAAAGACACCTAAGGAGAAGCAAATGATGAATAAAATTCCTTATGGTTCGGTTGTGGGAAGTCTTATATACGCCATGTTATGTACAAGGCCCGATATCTGTCATTATGTAAGTGTGGTTAGCAAATATTAGTCAGACCCAGGTCCTGAGCATTGGACGGATGTTAAACATATTTTTAGATATCTTAGGAGAACCAAACATTATTGTTTGGTTTATGGGGCAGACGAGTTAGTCATTTCTGGCTTTACCGACGCGGACTTTTAGTCTGATGTTGATGACATGAAGTCTTCTTCAGGCTTTGTTTTTACTTTGGCTAGTGGAGCGATACCTTAGAGGAGTTGTAAACAACATACCACAGCAGATTCTACCACTGAAGCAGAATATATCGCTGCCCGTGAAGCGGTGAAAGAAGCAGTATGGCTGCGGAAGTTTTTGGATGACCTTAGCGTCGTTCCCTCTGTTGAGAGACCAATTACTCGGTATTGTAATAACAGCGGAGCTATTGCTCAAGCAAAGGAACTAAGGTCTCATCAGAAGTCCAAGCAAGTCCTTCGGAAGTATCATGTGATACGGGAGATCATAGACAGATGTGATGTTGCCATAGCGAAGGTGACTTCAACAGATAACGTGGCAGACCCTTTCTCTAAGTCCCTTTAGTCAAAAAGTGTTTGACAAGCATGTTGAGGGATGGGTCTTAAATATATGCACTACTAGATCTAAAGTCAGTGGGAGATTACTTTAAATTCCAGTGTACCTTGCATTTTTATTAATAAAGAATTATGTCATGACATTTTTGGGTGCTATTTTGTTAATATGTGAGATGTGCTTGTTTTTACACATATTAGTCCTTAGGGAGCAAAGTAGGAATACCATGCTTAAGGATTCACAGATCCTAGGGAGCAGGGAGATATGGAATTTCGATTCTTTACAAACCTTAAAAGTTCCTGGTTGGGGTGGAGATTGAACATCTCCTCCTGTACACAACCAGCCCCAGTCTTGGCGACATACACGTGTTGTGGGGTGACTTATCTCAGTAACTTGGGTAGTGGACCCTAAGCAAGAAGAATGGGACCGACGATTGTGATCGCGCTCTGAACTGGATCTCATTGGAATAGCCTGTGGATAAGAGATAGTAAGGTTATTCCACCAGACAGGACCCTTTACATGTCCTATGACCTGAGGGATCTTATTGGTCTATGGGGCTTGTCCCGTTATCTTGGTCCAGCTTACAATGGTTGTCTTATGAATCATTTAAGGGTGGTACTGGAATCATGGACAAACCTAAGAGACTAATAGTGATACCCAACAAGGAATTCTCCGCCTTATAACCATCTACAGTTTTGGTCAGAGCAGAAAGCCTATAAATTCCTGGCCAGGTGGATTTGACAAATGTTTTATCAAATATTTTTACAAAAATATTTTGAATGGTTTTAGCAAATGTAACTGCGGGCCTAAACTGCTTAACTAAAAGGTATACCTAGAGTGGGCCGAGGGGGTAGTGTATGTCCACCTCCCGTAGGACTCAACTCAGTAGATGGAGAATTGATAAAGGACTTGCATATATTGGATGTGATTAAGGGTAAGATGATTTGACGTCATCTTCAAGGTTACGTCTCAATGTGGACCACTGACTCAATGTGATTGTGATTTTCAAACTATGAAAAAGGATCACAGTGGAACTCTTCATTGGGTTCTGCAGGATCGACCGTTGAATCCTGCAACGATCCAACTCATAACTCGAATGACCTGTTTATATCTTCGGATAAGGGTCTCGCATTTATATGATTCCCCAATGAACTTATTTCGTTGCATTTGATGCAGAGAGAATGGATATCATAGTGTATGTACACTATGTGATAGATTGGGAATACCAAATTGGTTAAGTGTTAACCAAAAGGGTATTAAAGGTATTATATAATGTCTAGATGGAGCTTTATTCTCATTGGATGCGAGTCATTTATTTAATTGGAAGAATTAAATAAATATTTGAATTTAATCCTATTGGAAAAGAAATTTCATATTGAGGGTAAGTGGGAGATTGTTAGTCGAGATGCCCTAAATTGGAATTTCGTCCAATACGTGAGGGTAAAACTAGAAGATATTATCATTGCTATTATCTTAATATAATTAAATAGCAAATCTAGATGTCTGAGGAAACTTCTTTCCTTGGGGATAAAGGAAAAGGGGAGATCTTATGGGAGATCTTATAGGAGAATATTTAGGAATTTGATTTGTTAAAATAATTGGTTGGGCAAAGCTAGACTCCCAACTTGGGCATCCAAAAAACGTCCAATAATTTCTGGACTTTGTATTTTAGAAGTTCAAAAGGTTGCACACAACTTTTTGATAAATTAAATAGGCAAAACAAATACAAAACTTCAAATTTATAAGCAGGGGTGGACGTTTGTTTTTTAGAGGAGTATTGCTTTTGGAAAACCCTCCCATAAGAGAAAAATGTCTCTCTGTTTCTCCCTCCCCATTACTTCTAGTTTATCCCCATTAAAACTCCATCCTCTACTATTGGATTTCCCATCCAAAGAACTGATTTGGATCAGTTTATAAAAGTAGAACAAAGGTTGTTCTATTTCTTGTGCAAAATCAACGGATCCCATCGGATCAACTTGAGCGTTCGTGAAGAAGAGTTCGTTCGTGACGATTCGGGGAGTAAATCAAGCAGACAATCTTGTTCGTGACTTCATCAATCAAGGTACTTTAATTATGTTTATTTTTATCACCATCAGATCATATAGTTCCTAGAAATCATGGGCTACGGGCGAAATCGAAGAATAATTTTGTTCTATGCGATTTGATTCTGCTGTGCATACGATTTTGCCCGGGGGGTTATACGACCTGTCTAACACTGGGGCACGGCTTGGGTTAGGACGCGGCTTTGGGTTAGGGTGCGGGGTGCGGTGTGCGGTTTGGGTAACGATTGAGTTGAGGCTGGATCGGGTTGGGTTGGGGTAGGGTTGTGGATTCGAGTTTAGGTTCGGGTTAGAGATTACGAGTTGCAAGTTCGGGTTGTTGTTCCGAGTTGGATCGGGTTGCCTCAGGTTGGACGGGTGGTGGCACATATACACAATAGCACATGGGTTCTCATCATTTGGAATTTGGTTATTCACATGCATGCCCAGCACTCATGAGTTTGCATGGTCTGGATCTTGGTTGTTCTCATGCACGTACATCACACATGATTTCCGTTTGAACAAGGCTTTGGGAATATCATGGGTTTTAAGTCTCATACACTCTGTTCTAATCGGTCTTGGGTAAGAGACAATTCTGACGCCCATTGTTTGGTCATAAACATTGTAATTAAGAATTACCAAGAGGGGCATGGGTTTTGGCAACATGGCCGAATGGTTGGGTTCACTTACGGTTGGGTTCAGCTTGGGGGGTGCAACCCGATTTGGGCTGGGTTCAACTTGGGGGGTGCAGCCCGAGTCGGGTTGGGTTCAGCTTGGGCGTGGGCGGGGGGGGGGGGGGGGGGGTGCAACCCGAGTTGGGTGGGGACTTATTAGAGCTTGGATGCTATAAACAGGGCAGGGTGCACCTTATCTGGACCGAGTGGGTCCAGATGAGTTGTTTAAATAAACATACATACGGTGTACGTTTGATTTAATGGGTCATGCAGACAGTGCATCACCATGTATATGCATTATTTGAAGGGTGCACATAATGCACAGGTTGACTTTGCACACGGAATTTGCATAAACATATGCATACTAAGGTTTGTTTTAGTAATTCGAAGCATGCCTATACACAGTACATTCGGTGTATGTGAGCTGGGTTTTCAAATGGGGTGCACTAGATATACATACTACAAGTGGGTTTGGGTTCGGCTAAAGCAAAAACAGTGCATGGGGGATGGAGAGAGACATGAATTAAGACAGAGAAGCATTAATAAATATGCCATGAATTTTTAATTAAAAAATAAAAGACCTACCTCTTTTGCCGTTTGATGTCGATCCTTGCTTTTTAGATGATTCCTTGAAGATGACTTCGAACTGATTCCTTACTGATTCCACGACCAAAGAGGGAAAATGATAAGAAATGAGGGAGAGGCGAGGGGGCGGGGGGGGGGGGGGGGGGGGGGTTGCATTAATTTTGGGAGGGGAGAATGGCTAAGAGAGTTCTATAAAGGGGGAAGAATGAGGGGCTATTTATAGGTGAGGGATGGGCTAAATTGCCATCTTTGGAGCCTGAAGAGGTAAGGTGGAGATTACGTGTTTGATAATTGGAAGCAAAAGAATGCCCAAGATTGCATAGGTCTAGAAAATTCTTTCCCCGCTTTGGAAAACGTCCATATTGGACATGAGCTTGTGTAGAATGGCAAGTATTTGTGCGGCAAGGGTTAAACACAAAAATTTTAAAAACAATTCAAGATCCAGGATGATGCCACTTGTCCTTGAAATCTTTGTGAATTGGAAACAAATTTTGAGGACAAAGAAGATGTCCAAATTAGTTGCTTTTGTAGAGAATGGCAATCGTTTGGGTGGTTGAGATCAATTGCAATATTTAGGGGATCGAAAGAATGGACGAGATGATGCCACCAAATCTTCTAGAATCTTTTGCAAAGATATGGAATGAGATTAAATATACAAAAAACGTCCAACCCAAGCTTTGCCACACGTTTTCCCATATGTGGAAAACGTGTGGAGGAGGAGAGAGAGTGAGCGAAAGCACACTCGTGAAAACGGAAAAATATTATTTTCCAGAGATTTTGGCGTCCGATTTTGATAATTTTTTCGCCTTTGGAATCTTCGATTTTTCTTCTTTCGTTTAAACCCAATATTGCTATAGAAATACTGATTTCAAATTTTTTGACCAATGAGGGCCCTCGATCTCCATCGAGAGATCATTTTTTCGAAGATTGAGCAAATCGGTGATCCAAACGAACCAACTGATTCAATCAATTTTCTATCAACGGTTAAAACTATTAAACCAAGATATCAACACCAATTAAGACATTAAAAGGTTCGATTATTGATGATTTAATGGGATAACTTCGACGGATCTCAGTCATCCTGCCTTGATTCGTGACTTTTCACTGGATTTTTGCTCAATTAAGTGACCCAGTGTTTAATCCGGACTTGAGATTAACCTTGATCGATATTATTTTGACTAAATGATCACAAATCCATGGTAAAGAAAGACACCCAGGTCATGATCTGCCCTCGATCTGGCAATTTACGGAAATTGGGTCTCGGAATGGAATCTAGGCCCTGGCTGTGAAGTGACCCTAGCTTATTTTGTCCCGATTGATGATTCATAAAGTCAGATCGAGGTATTAATGACCTAATATGTAAACTCCATGATAGAGAGGTGTGGGAGCCGATTTTTTCCCATGTTTGTGCAGGACGATAGGGGATCACCACAAGCGGGTTTTCAGAGGGTGTTATTTGATCTGCATATCTTGCGAACTCGGGACCGTAGTCCTAACTTCACAAGTTAGAGAAACTCAGAGTCGCCACCTAGGTTAGGGCCTAGGACACGAGTCTATTTTTCCAAGGAAATGAGTAACGACTCGAATTTTGTTAGAAGAGTAGTAATCAGGGGTTCCTTTGCTCTGGGCCCAGAACCTTTTATTTTACTCTGTTCGCTTAAGGCATGGTTTTTACAGATATTTGGGTAAGGGTTGTGGTTACAATTGGGGAAGGTGTTAGGCACCCCTCTTGCCCGGATTAATCCGGTCTCTTAACTTAGATTGGCATTTTGGAAGGATTTAAAACGAAAGAATTTGATTTTATTTTCCTTGTTACATTATACTTAATTCCGAATGTAAATGAAATGAATTCAGAAAAAATCGAAAACAAGCGGTAGTTAACCTGATCGATATCGTAAATTGTTTACGGAAGATCCTGATATCGCATCTACTTACAATCAGGTTAACTCAAATCAAACGGAAAATGACTGTAGAGGAGGTAAAAAAGAAATCGAAACAAAGGCGTGGTTCGGTTCGATCCTGTTTGAGACCATATGTCACAGTCTCCAAAGGAACTCTGCAACTGATCCCAAGTAGGCCCCCTCTCCGTAAATCAAACGAAAAATGACAGCATAGAAAGTAAAACAAAAGAAAGATAGCAGGGTTATATAAGTTCGACGTCGGCCGGAGAACTTATTCACTACCACATACCTTACTTTTGTAAAGCAGTAAAGTGCAGAAAGTAAAAAGCAAGTCGGAGGGATTTTTTGTCTTCAGCGCTCTGCCGTAGGGGAACAAGTCTCTTTGACATCTCAACCTCGTACCTTATTTGTGCAGAAAGCTGTAAATTGCAGAAACTAAAAGCAAGTAGGAGGGATTTTTTTCTCGAACGCTCGGACGTAGCGGAACAAGTCTCTTTGGCATTCAACCTCGTACCTTACTGTGCAGAAAGCTGTAAATTGCAGAAAGTAAAAGCAAGACGGAGGGATTTATATCATAATCTCAGGGGGCAATTTGAGCACCCGCGGTCATATGATGTCACCACCTCGTACCTTACTAAATAATGTAAACGTACAGAAAGCAGTAAAGTGCTGGGATTAGTAAAAGTCCGGTAGAGGGGCTTGACACCAAAAACCTGGGGGCTAGATGAGCCAGAGGTCTTATGATGAAACCCACCCTACCAGTTTCGTAAATACTCAACTGGAATAAATTGTAGAAAGTAGTAGAGGGGCAGGTAGAGGGGCTTGACATCATAAATGATGAAACCCACCCATACCCATTTTGTAAATACTCAACTGAATGGTAAGTAGCAGAAAGTAGTAAAGTGGCTGGTCGAGGGGCTTGACATCACGAATGATGAAACCCACCTGTTAGCCCAAAGGTTCAACAAGTACTCCCATTGACATGTTTTGATGATTAACAAACTCCATTTGATATAAAAGGTTTTATGTACTAATGATTTCCATTGGCTAAATTATTGTGTTCATAGCTTTAGTACATTCAAGATTGCACAAGAAATGGCAAAATCATTCAAGCTCAAAGTGAAATCAAATTCTTGAAGAATGCATCATTAACACAATGGTGAATCAAGCAAGTCAAGACCAACACAAAGTAAGACAAGGTCATTCAAGGACAAGATTGAATTCAAACTCTACAAGGATGGAAATCAACTCAAAAGCTCAAGCAAGGCTCAAGCATCAAAGGAGATGATTGAAGACAAGTTAAAGCCTTTACAAAAAGTGCCAACAAGATTGAAGACAAGCTAGTTTAACATGTATATGGTCTATCATGTATAATCTAGGTCAGAGGCACAAAAGACAGTTTAAAATTAACCTAAAATGAACCTAATTGGACAAGTGAATAATCATGGTGGTGTACTCACTCTTTGTACCCACATGACATTCCATTTGACAAGTTACATGTGAATTCCGAAGGCTCAAGACAAATCAGCAACCAAGACTTGAAATATTGCTGAAATTTCTTCTCGGAATTTCGAGAAAATTTTGCGAAACTCCGAGAAAGCCCCTGTTTGAAAAAAATTAAAACGTAACGGTTAACTCGGAATTTCGTGTGCGGACTCCGAGATGACTTTGGAGAGTCTAAAAAGGCCATATTTTGATCTCCCTTATATATATGAACCTTGGGGCTTTTAAGAAAACACTTAATGAGTTAACCTAACATTTTAAGAGCATTCAAAGGCATTAATACTCATTTTCTTCAAGATTTTCACTCTCCATCTCTCTCTTGTGCTTTGACCTTAGATTATTCTTGAGAGACCTTAGGCTTTTCATTTGTACAACTTTTTCTTGTGAGAGTGAGTTGGCTTCCTAGTTGTAATCAGCCTACTAAGAGGCAAGTGAGGTAAACCCTTTTCTCTTCATTGTATTTGGCAACAATGGTCGCCGTAGAAGACCCTTGGAGCTTGGAGCTCGGATTGTACAAGGCGAAAGGAACGCCGTATTTAAGTTCCTTGGAGAAGATAGAGGAAACCTCAAGGAGCCAAACTTGAGAAGAGTGGAGTAGGTCTTTAGTGAAGACCGAACCACTATAAAAATCCTTATGTCAATCCCCTTTGTCTCTTCACTCCTTCTCTTGTGGTAAGCTCTTTACTTTTGTCTTGAATCTTAATATTGATTTTCTAATCAATCTAAAACTAGTGCAAACAAAGTTTTCAAAATCCTTAAAATTTTGAAAGAAACCCAATTCACCCCCCTCTTGGGTTGCTAAGTGGAATTCCACCCATACCCATTTTGTAAATACACAACTAAAAAGTAAATGAATTACATCTTTCTTTTATTAATATTTTTTTAAGATTTAATCTTACCACTAAAGAGTTGGGCAGCTTAACCGCGCTTGTTGAAAAGAGGCCTCCGAGGCTGCGGAGAAATCGGCGGCGTAACGACGCTGTATTGATGCGTAAGCTTTGGGTTTGTCGAGATTTCGGCAGAAGATTCAATCTTGTCCATTATATTAAAGGATGTTCTAGAAGTAATCAAGGAGAATTCAATCTAAAACTCTTCCTAGAGTTAAAAATTTTACCCACCTCCTTAATTATTTAATCTCAACTGTTAGATCGAAAGTAAGAAGAGTCCTAAGTGCTTGTTGGGCTTATCCTATCCCAATCCTAACCCATTAAAAAGGAAGAATTCATCAAACTCTCTTCCTCTCTTAAAAAAAAACGTTCAACCCTTGTTGGCTTCCCAAAAATTTCGTCCCTCTTTATTGTGTGGTTTTGATTCTTCTCCAATAAGTGTTCTCCATTCAAGTGCAATTGGATTTCTTCATCTCTTTTTCAACATACATCGAATCGGATTATATTGGGTGATCTTTGGATTTTTCTTTCGCATATACACGGTGTGACAAAGCGTATATCTCGAATTTACACACCTTAGAGACAAGAAAAGCGATCAACGGTTAGTATTCATCTTCCATGTAATCTAGGAACCAGAAAAGCATGCCTAAGTTAGATTTTGGGTTTTCTTTGGACACATGATGCATATGGATGTGTTTTTGCTTGAATTTTTTATATAATAAAATATGAACCATATTATTTTAAAATCTAAATTCTTGCTTGAAAATTAGTTTTCTTTAATTAAAAAGCAATTTTCTTGCGGTATGGGTTAAAACTCACTTTTCAAAGCAAGTGGTTTAAATCATTCGGTTTTTTTCGAATCTAATTTTTCCTGAGATTAATATATATTAAAAAACCACTTGAAAACTAAATTTCCAGCCTTGTTTGATTTATTTGGACGGCGATTTTGTTCCTTGAACACTAGCCCAGAAAATGGATATTTTTCGAAGAATAAAATCAAATATATAGCAAAATAAGTCAAAATTGGATGAAATTTTGCTTCCAGTTGTTTTTCCAGATTTCTAAATCACACAAGAAATTTTATTACTTTTCGGATTAATTTAATGCTACTATTAATTATTTTAAAAGTGATTAAATCATAATAAATATTAAACGAATTCGAAAAGCTACGAAACTTTCCAGATCATTATTTTAAATATATTTAAAGGTTTTTGTGGCATAAAATTCTGAAAAATCAATTTCCTTCATGGTTTCGTATCCAAAGCATTGTTTTGTGTGCGATAAGGGTTTTTTATGTTAAAACTGAAAATTTTCAAAATATTTCTTTTCAAACCAGTCACTTATGTTACTGAAATGATGTAAAAAAAATTCATTAATTGGCATGAAGTTTTGATGTGTATTTCGAATTTTTACGATGATTTGGCTTAAAATTTTAAGGAAACCGCTGATTTTCAATGAAAATTGAGTTTTCGAACATCTACTGATTTTCAATTGCTGAAATTTAGAGGTAAAATAATATGGTTCATATTTCATCTATCATGATTTTTTTGTGAATAGCAGTAGATATTTGTTTATGGTTTTTCTTCTAAAACAACCAGGTTTTGATAGGTCTGGAATAGGTAGCAAATCAAATTAATAAAATTTTTACAGTAAGTTTCAGTTATTATTATTGTGTTACTGTAAAATTATGAATATAATTGGAAAACGTTTGCTATATGTTACTTTGTAAAATCATCAACCTGACCTAATTTTGTTAAAATCATTACAACTTCACTTTAATTCTAACAATCACGAAAAATTTCAGAATACCATAACATTCTATAGTGCACATAATTCTTAAGTTGCTGGAATAGAAACCTTTAAAATCTATGATTGCCTTTGTAAACTTGTTATTCTAAGTTATATTAGATGAGAGGGTTGAATTCTTAATCGTTTCCTCTTTGCGATCAACTCTGGACTTTTAGCATCTAAATTAAATATATTATTGGCTCCGAGATCTTTGTTCATGGAAATCCTGAGAAAAATGCCAGGCGAGAATATATCGTAATTTATTTGCCGAAAAGTGTAAGGATAGAAAGCACCATTCCCTTCCATGAATTCAACCCGAGCGTGGAATCAATCAACCGTTAGAACTTTTGATTCTCCTTGAATTTTAGGTGTTAGGAACCCTTAAAAAATAGAAAAATTATTAACTTAATAAATTTGGGTTGGGCAAACCCAAGTTCAAGTTGATCTTGGAACCGTTAGATTGCGGTCCCACCTCGTAGGAACCCTTAGAGCCCCTTTAGGAACACTTACGTCACATTTTGTTCTACGTCTGAGGGTGTCCTAGAGTTAGGAGTCCAGTCTGATCACGGCCAGTTGCTAGTATTAGCAATTGACCTTTAGACTAGTTTCACTAGTTAACCACTTTTATCCTATAGGACAAGCCTAGTTAACCAAGGATGTAGGGGGCCACCTACATTAGTTTAGGGAGCGTCTTGCACCTAGATAGGACCATATAGCATCTTAGATGAAGTCCTAGCATAATAAAATCTACTCAACTTGAATTAAATAATCTCTCTTAAACTGTTGAAAGAGTCAGTGCAGTCTAAATCGGTGTCCTATATGTCTTAGGCATGTAGCTTAGTTTAGGCCACCGAACAACGTCGACTCTGATCCCAGTGAGGCTTGAGTACGTAGGCAACTTGGATGCTTGGATGGCATTCCAAGCTCGAGTTGACCCTACACACATTCCAATAGGGTTTAGGGTTGTATTTTATTACTTGATCATTTTCTAGCCCTAAATTAAATTTATTAAATCACATAGGACTTTTCCTCAAATTAGATCTTAGGAGGACTTTCAAATATATTGAATCAAACCAAATTTAGAGAATCAAAAGATGCATCTAGGAACCACATTGAAATTAGATCATTTAGGGTACATGTCCAATAGATCACATCAAGAGACTTTAAATGAGCATTTTAAAAGAAATTTAAGTGAGTTAATCTTTGAAATTGAAGATCGGTGTACCGGGCCAGAATGATGCATATGGTGGTAATCCATCCTACCTTCCATTCACGTAATCAGGTAACGGATCTAGATTTCTGGTATCGCAGATCATTGAAGTGTCACTTATGCGTCCTAGGTCCCTTGCCTAGGTGGCGACTCTGATCATCCTTTTTTGTGTGAAATTTGAATTTCTTTAGTGATCCCAAGTTTACGGAAAAGAAGATTCATATCAATAATAAAAACGCACACCGCTCGTGTGGGTACGAGAGACCAGGAGGGAGGCGGGTTGCGCCCCTCTACCGGGATCAGGTCCCACAGACTGGCGACTCTGTTGGGGACCCCCTAAGTTCATTAAGATTTTAAAGGATAACTCATTTGGATTTATTTTAATTGGCTCATAAAAACTCTATCTTATATGCTTGTATCGCTCTTCGATAGATTAGTTTGTATAGTTTGCTCTATTTTCTTCTCACACTATATTGCACACTAAATCTACCAAAACCTGAAGGCATCATAAATTGCGAGAACTTATTGCACACACTTACATCACTTGCATCCAAACCCTTGCATCTCACATATACACACGTCCTATTTAGGAACCCGAAGTGTTATCTAGCATGGTTGACTGGGAGGTCATGACCCAGTGCCTCTGTGTTAGAGAAGCATTCCACTCTTAGCCTAGTACCTTTATGGCACGTAAACGGATCTGTTAGTTCACGTACTGCTACTCTGGACACCGGTAGATTGTATCGAACATGGATTCGTGCTAAGGAAACTCTTGGCCTTACCCCTAGATTATCCCACACTTGCATATAGTACAAACATGCGTGCATCACGTGTGTGAGCCTAGATTAGGATATCCTACCCATCTGTGTCTAGATTAGGCCGTAGTCCATATTCCAATGGCTACGATCGGTTTTTAAGTACACAAACAAAGTCATGAGTCGAGATCCTTTCTCCACTCCGCTAGATTAGGAATAGGATGTGATGCTTTCAGGTAACACCAGATAAAATATAAGAAGATTAAAAGCGTTTCCTTTGAGATTAGGATATAAATCTCATCTTTTCCAAGATCTCATAGGATTAGTCTCTTCTTGATCAATCCTTGAAAGCAATCTTGTGCGATCTCACCTAATCTTTTGATCATCTCTCTATCGTCTTTCTCAATTGGTAGGAACTGTGTCGCAATCCTATGATTATACAATCCTGATGATCTAATCATACTTGTATCCCTTCTCTTGGCTCGCAGGCATTATGACGACCTGCAAAATTCTAGATTGGATCCATGGGACTCTGGATGAATCACACTTCTTGGCTGTGCGCAAAGAAGAGAAAAGGCTATTTGGCTACTTGGCAACCATTGAACATGATTGAAAATTACTTTATGCCACATCAGAGTGTTGGGATCCCGATCATCATGTCTTTCGCTTTGGGATCAAAGAGGTTTGTCCCACCTTTGAAGAGTGGTGTACCTTATTGGAGCATTTTGTGGACAGCCCTCTTGTTAAGCCTTCATGTCTGCAAGATTATCATCCTTTGTTTCGTCGCCTGATGAAAACCCCAGATGAATCCATTGACTCCTTCATAAATGATCAAGGAGTGTCTTTACAGCAGTTGATCGACACTTTCCCTCCCATTGGACACTGTGCCGATTTTGAACTCTAGAAGTCTCGACACCGCGCTTTGATATTCTATTTTTATGCTAGGTTCATCACCATCCAGCTTGCTCGCTTTGCGTAAGCTATTCTCCTAGATCTTGTGGATCAAATTGATCGTGGCGCGAACCCAGTTCCTACTATACTAGCAGAAACCTTCAATGGGTTGGATGATATGGCTTGCTTTCGTGCTAGCTCATTTCCTGGACGTTATGTTCTCTGTTGCATTGGGTCGTTCTTTGGTTGTCCTGCATTACTCCAAGTGTGGTTATATTGAAGATTGCAACTCCTGTCAACAATGATCTTACGTTGTGCACCTTTCGCAAGTGGCGTCACAATATTTCCTTTGATCACAAAACCGATTGGGTCCATTGGTTAAATTCTCGCCAACAAGACCAAATTTGTTGGCAAATGCCTGGGATTCAAAAAGCTATCTTCAATATTAGAGAGGCAAACTACGTCCACCTTCTCGACCTTGAAAGGACTTCCTTTTACGTTCCTGCCAGGATTTTACGTCAGTATGGAAGGGAGCATTTTATTGCACTTCCTCTTCGTCATTTCTATCCGCCTGAGGATCTCATGCCCAAGACTATCAAAGCCGTTTCATCTGCCTGGGATGCTAAAACTATCAAACCTCTGGGAGAATCAATTGAAGAAGATCCTCGTTCGAAGAAGAAATCCAGAAAGAATGTTCAGTGATTTTAGAGTGGTTTCATTGTCTAGTCATTAATTTAATAAGAGCGAACCATGCACTCAGATTTTCTTTAGGAATCAATAAAGTTGATCTTTCTTCTTCTTAGTGTCTATCTGTGTGTGTTCATGTGTACTTTTGTCCATATGCTTCCGCAGTTTCTAAATATGCCTTTCAAATATTTCAGTAAGTTGTCACCTTAAATAAGGTTACCACTCCTTGGGTTCGAGTTTCTTCACTGTTGGAAAGGAGACTTGTTTCTCCACCACCCTCTATGATCATTCAGCATCTTCTGATTCTCTCCCGTCCACACCAATGGCAGAAGACTCAGAGAATCCTCCGCCTATCACTGTTGCAGATAGTTTGGCCTTGGTTCTCAAGCAATTACAAGAAATAAAACAGGACAACCGAGTCATCAAAGCTCAGCTTTCTGAAAAGTTTGGACCATCATCTTCCAATTCCAAGGACAATGGGCATATGCATCATGCTGCTACTTCAGAAGCAGTCGCCCAACCTATGTCTGTTAATATTCCCGATAAGATCGAGGAAGACTTTGAGAAGGAACAATATAGCGAGGATAACATCAAATCGTCTCAAACAATGGTTGATAAAATGGTCATGGAGAAACTAGACAGCCTTACCAAGAAAGTTTAGGATATCCAACTTCAAGATTAGGGAGGCTTCAATCCGAGTGACCTCACGTTGTTTCCTGAAATCAGTCTCCCAGCCAACTTCCAAATGCCAGACTTTGACAAATATGATGGCATTGGTTGTCCGATCACACATTTGCAAATGTTCACCATCATGTATCAGCCTCAAGGTCTATCTCCTGAGCAAATGGCTCAGTTGTTTCCTGTTTCTCTCACCAAGGTTGCTAGAAGGTGGTTCATGGTCCTAGACAAGACTCGTTATAGGACATGGAAAGACATAGGTGAGCAATTCATAAAACAGTTTAAGTATGATGATGGCACAGAAATTACCAAAAAAGATCTAGAGAGAACTAAACAAGACACCAATGAGTCTTTCTTAACCTTTGTGAAAAGATGGAGAAGGTTGCAGCACAGATGATGGAGCGCCCTTCCGAAGAAGAGCAAGTCTAGATAATCATGAAGAACATTTCTCCTCAGCTCCAGTACCACATGTCTCTCCAATACTATCCAGACTTCAAACACTTTATTGTAGCTGGCACACAAATTGAGGAAGCCATGGCTCAAGGGGTGTTTACCCGTAGTAACTCGAATACTAGAGAATTCAAGAAGTCTCCACCAGCCCAAATTAGTAACATTTCCCGTTCCAACCCTCGGCCATCAAAATCCCAAAATATTCTAGTGATGGATTATACCCAACCCGCGATTTCACCTCAACCGCAGGCAAAGGTAGAACTCACCCCTCTCCTTGTTCCACCATCTGTGATACTTAGGCAATGTTTAGCCTCAGGTAGCATAACCCTACCCGCCATTATGGCTCCTCCTAATCCTTTACCAGCAAGTTGGAGAGCAGACCAACATTGTGAATACCATAGAGGCCCTGTCCATCTCACGAATAATTGCATTGCCTTAAAATTTAGGATCCTAAAGTTGCTTGACAATGACGGCCTTGTATTCCAGCCAAAGCCTAACATTACTAGTAACCCATTACCCGGTCATGCAAACCCTTCTGCTCCTGTTAATGCTATAACCATAGGTGACCTAGATTTTGATCCTCTCACTCTTATCTGCGCCTTAGAACCTACCTCTGAATCTCAAATCATACTTTGTGACGAGTCGAGACTGAAAGAGTTTGTATCTCCCTTGGTTATCACCTATGAGCCACAAACTCCTCAGGTTATTACTTACGATGAGCCCGAGTTGGATGAGGTCAGACATGTTACTAGGGGCGGAAAAATTTTCAAACCTGCTGACTTGAGAGTTGAGAATCCAGGGGCATTAGCTCGAGGGGAAGAACCACAATATGTGAAAGATCCCGATGATGAGGTTGTGCAGTAGTTGAAGAAGACGCAAGCTGTCATATCTGTTTGGGGATTGTTGATAGCATCCAAGATGCACAGGGAAGCTGTCTTAAGGGAATTGAACATCACTCAGGTATCCTCAAAAATATCTCCATAACAACTAGCAGAGGTTGTCTCTCTCACCCAGGCTGCCAGAGTTGTCAGTTTCTCAGATCAGGAATTGCCTCCTCAGTGTCGAAATCATGTTAGGGCTCTTGTAAACCCAATGGTTCCCACCTTGGCAATTCCCATCTTATTTTGATGATTCCAATACACAAGTGATTTATGATCACTAATGTGTTTGATTGTCTAAGTTGTAGATCATAATTGCTTAAAGACATCATTGCTTGGATTAAGGCCAAAGAAGCTCGCATTGGACCGCTTATGAAGGCCAAAGACATCGGAGATCCAAGACAAATGAAGACTTGATGAATCGCATTGAAGATCAAAGTCAATTTAGATTGTATAAAATCCAATCTTAGTTTTAGATTTTAAGAGGCATAACTAAGGAAATAAACACACACCCAAAATTTATATGTGATTGTCTTTGTGGTGTTCCAACACCTTGGAACCCTCATAGCAATCCCAACTTGGTGTTAAGTTGGAAGCCCAAAAACATGGAGTGAAAATCTGCTCTTCATAGGCTTCTCGGAACTCCGAGAAATGGTCCAGTAGACTTTTTTTCATCTTCTGTTTGTATTCCCGGAACTCCGAGATTTTTTCTCGGAACTCCGAGAACACTGTAACGGTCATATTTTGAGCCGTTGGGAATTTTGCTGGAATTACCACAATGCCATTGAACGGTCATATTTTGGTTTTCCTATATATATGGGCATTCTAAACTTCAAGACTATCAATCCTAACACTCTAAAAACCTACTTGAACATCCTTGGAGTGAATCAAACTTGTTTATGCCTCTCATCATCTAAGATTAGGATTTGGATCTTTAGGCCATATTTGTACATCTTCTGCAAAATTGTAAACCCTTGTGAGAGATTTTTGTTCTTTCTTTCTTATTCAAGAAATTGTATTCGGGCGAGTGTTCGGAGAAGCGTAGCCCACTCTCCGTGGTGAAGATTTCCACCAAGGTTAAAGGTGATCGGAATTTGTAATCGGCACCGATCTTCGCCGAAGTTAAGAAGATCTCTTAGTGAAGCCATCAACGGGTCTTTGTTGGTGGAGTGGAGTAGGCCTCGCGTTTTGAGGACCGAACCACTTTAAATCTCGGGTGCACTCTCTCTTGAACTCTAGCTCTTTATTTTGCATTGCACCTCTAGATTTAACTTGTGTGCTTGAATTTCATTTTGATCTCTTAATTTCCAATTTAGGTTTGAGTTCTCAAAAAGATTAAAACTTGTTAGAAACCTAATTAATTCTCACTCCTCATAGTTGCCGTACTAGGGACCACCCTTGGATTTTCACTTGGTATCAGAGCAAAGGCTCTTAAAAGATTTTATTTTCTCTAAATCTTTGGTAAATTTTTCTTTAAAAATTTCAAACAAGGGAAAGATCACAAGATCTTTGGCAACTTTCTAATTGTGAAATGGCTGATAGAATTGGAACCGGACTTCCGGAGGGCCATTCCACAACTAGACCTCCCTTCTTTAATGGGTCCAACTATGGACATTGGAAGACAAGGATGTGCATCTATCTTCTTTTGATAGATGTGGAACTTTGGCATATTGTTGAAAATGGATACATTTTGCCTTCCACACCATTTGAAGAAGGGAATACGGTAGAAAAAAGGCATGCAAATTTAAATTACAAAGCTATAAATTCTTTGTTTTGCGCCTTATCTACGGAGGAGTTTAATCGAGTTGCTCTTTTTGATTCCGCCAAGATTATTTGGGATACACTTGCCGTTACCCATGAGGGAACTTCTCAAGTTAAGGATTCCAAAATAAACTTGTTAAAGAGCAAATATGAAATGTTTAGAATGGATCAAAACAAAAGCATTTTCGAAATGTATACCCGTTTTTCTAAAATTTCTAATGAATTAGCAAATCTTGGTAAATCTTATCATACTGATGAGCTTGTGAGTAAGTTGCTTAGGTCTCTTCCTCCACATTGGGATCCAAAGGTAACCGCCATACAAGAATCAAAGAATCTCGAGACGCTAAGCATGGAGGAGCTTGTAGGATCTCTCATCACCCATGAGATGCTCCTCACTAGCCGACAAGAGGAGAAGAAGCCGAAAGAGAAAGAGAAAGAGAGTCGATCTCTAGCTCTAAAAGCCTTCAAAGCAAACTCATCATCCTCTAGCGAGGCAGATAGCGATGAAGAAGAAGCTTTGAGAAAATTTAAAAGCTTATGGAGAAAGAAGCATAAAAAGGAGAAAACGAAGAAGAAAGAAGAAAGTGAAGTAGAAGGAGGAATAAGGGGCTACAATTGCAAGAAGACCGGATTGTCCTCTTCTCAAGACGTCTTCCTCTAAATACAAGGGAAAGAAGGAATGGAAGAAACATAAAGCTCTTGCCGCCGGATGGGATGCTACTAGCACCTCGAGAAAGAGTTCAAGCGAAGGGGAAGAAAAGAAAGATGATCTTTGCTTCATGGCACTCACCCATGAAGATGAGGTAGACTCTAACCCCTCATGTTATTCATCTAGTAGTGATAGTGAAAAAATATCATATGATGAATTGTGCTCAACCTTGCACTCTCAAATTTCTAAAAATAAAGTTCAAAAGAAATCCATTTCAAAATTAGAAAATGAACTTAATTTTTTGAAAAATGAATTTTCTTCCAAATCTTAAGCACAACTTGAAAATTTTAAACTTGAGATTAAAACCCTTAAGGGTTGTTTGGATGAGAAAACTTGCCAAATTACAAAACTCCAAGATGTGGCAGGCTCTTCCAAATCTTAGGAAGATGAATTTAATGATTTTCTAAATCAAATAATCCATCTTCATAATGAAAATGAAAGGTTAAGATTATGTCTCCATGGATTCTTAAATGGTGATAAAATTATTGACATAATCTTAAAGAAAGCTATTCAAAGATCTAATCATGCATTTTATGATAGGACTAGCTTGTCTAACCCTCATGTTAGATGCCATTTTTGTGGAATAAATGGTCATTACCAATTCCAATGTGCATCTAAGATTAGGGATTATGGTGGAACCAAGAAATCTTGGGTTCCCAAAGCCCCCATATGATCATCTTCATATGTGCTTAGATTAGGGGTTTTTGCTTAAAATTGAATATCTTTTTATAGTTATCCCCTCTTGTATTGAAATTGTTTTTTCAATAGGGGGAGCTCTAGGTTTGTCTTTTTCCTTGAAAAAGGGGGAGCTTTAAATTGAATATCTCATCCCTTTGTTTCTCTTTTACCCCAATCTTTTTGATTGATGCCAAAGGGGGAGAGAATTCTAGTGTAAGGAAACTATGTATGCTTTTATTGGAAAATCTCTTGTGCTTGTCATCATCAAAAAGGGGGAGATTGTAAGCCCAATGGTTCCCACCTTGGCAATTCCCATCTTATTTTGATGATTCCAATACACAAGTGATTTATGATCACTAATGTGTTTGATTGTCTAAGTTGTAGATCATAATTGCTTAAAGACATCATTGCTTGGATTAAGGCCAAAGAAGCTCTCATTGGACTGCTTATGAAGGCCAAAGACATCGGAGATCCAAGACAAATGAAGACTTGATGAATCGCATTGAAGATCGAAGTCAATTTAGATTGTATAAAATCCAATCTTAGTTTTAGATTTTAAGAGGCATAACTAAGGAAATAAACACACACCCAAAATTTATATGTGATTGTCTTTGTGGTGTTCCAACACCTTGGAACCCTCATAGCAATCCCAACTTGGTGTTAAGTTGGAAGCCCAAAAACATGAATTGAAAATCTGCTCTTCATAGGCTTCTCGGAACTCCGAGAGAAATTCTCGGAACTCCGAGAAATATTCTCGGAACTCCGAGAAATGGTCCACTAGACTTTTTTTCATCTTCTGTTTGTATTCCCGGAACTCCGAGATTTTTTCTCGGAACTCCGAGAATTCTCAGAACTCCGAGAAATATTCTCGGAACTCCGAGAACACTGTAACGGTCATATTTTGAGCCGTTGGGAATTTTGCTGGAATTACCACAATGCCATTGAACGGTCATATTTTGGTTTTCCTATATATATGGGCATTCTAAACTTCAAGACTATCAATCCTCACACTCTAAAAACCTACTTGAACATCCTTAGAGTGAATCAAACTTGTTTATGCCTCTCATCATCTAAGATTAGGATTTGGATCTTTAAGCCATATTTGTACATCTTCTACAAAATTGTAAACCATTGTGAGGGATTTTTGTTCTTTCTTTCTTATTCAAGAAATTGTATTCGGGCGAGTGTTCGGAGAAGCGTAGCCCACTCTCCGTGGTGAAGATTGCCACCAAGATTAAAGGTGATCGGAATTTGTAATCGGCACCGATCTTCGCCGAAGTTAAGAAGATCTCTTAGTGAAGCCATCAACGGGTCTTTGTTGGTGGAGTGGAGTAGGCCTCGCGTTTTGAGGACCGAACCACTTTAAATCTCGGGTGCACTCTCTCTTGAACTCTAGCTCTTTGTTTTGCATTGCACCTCTAGATTTAACTTGTGTGCTTGAATTTCATTTTGATCTCTTAATTTCCAATTTAGGTTTGAGTTCTCAAAAAGATTAAAACTTGTTAGAAACCTAATTAATTCTCACTCCTCATAGTTGCCGTACTAGGGACCACCCTTGGATTTTCAGCTCTCCATATCACTGTCGTTTATAAGGATAAGAAACTACTATCCGTTCTAGTTGATAATGGGTCTGCACTGAATATATGTCAGTTAAGAACTGCCATTACTCTAGGATTCGGCCCCACTGACTTCGCCGAATCAACCATTGGGATCCTTGCATATGAAAACACCCACAGAAATGTAGTTGGGGTCCTTACCTCAAAAGTCATATTAGGTGGTGAAGAACTCAAAGTTGAGTTCCAAGTTATGGATATCATGGCCTCGTTTAATATGCTTCTGGGACGTCCCTGGTTGCATAAGGAAGGTGTTGTTGCTTCAACCCTCTACCAGAAACTAAAATTCATCAAAAAATGGAAAACTGATCAGTGTCAGAGGTGATGAAGAACCAGAAATAGGGCAGATAAGCGGGGAAATTCCCATTGTTCTTGTTGCAAAAGCAGAAGAATACAACTTAAATGGCTTTGTGTTCGATGTTGCCGCTATTTCCTATGAAGAGGCCTCCTGTGAGGAATTGTGTTTGCCTTGTACCATCAACCCCGTTATTGCCAAAATGATGAGAAAAATGAACTATTTTTCGGGCATGAGTTTGGGTCGTGATCTGAGCAAGGTGTCTAACTGGCGCCTGATGGGACACAAATACGGCGTCGCCCCCAGATATCGCCACGTGTCGTCCATGCACAAATAAATCACAGATCATCATGAAGAAAGGTGTGGGAAAATGGCAAGACCATACGGTCACAACACGTGACGTTTCCCTGCCGTCCAAGCCTCATCATCACAAGTTATGGAAGGAAACACCCGGCAAAGCCACGCGCGCCGGTGAAGCAGGGGAGCGGCCCAATCTCGCAAAGGATGGTTTTCTTTCCATAATGATAAAAAGGCCCGCCCGCCTCCCTTTAAAAGGGGAGGGAAGGAAAAAAGGAAGGGATTCGCACATTCTCGGAAAAGGTTTCCCCCATTCTCAGCTCCACTAAAACAACCGGAAAAAGAGGCGAGGCAACGACAGAGGAGATTAGGAACTTGATCCTACTCTCCCTGCTAGTCCCCTCCGACCCACTCATTCCCACCCCGAAAAGAACCCGCGTTTTCGTCTTGGTAACCCTGATCAAACCCCTTCCTCTTCTCGCTGTCTTTTATATTGATTGGTCGAATGATCTGACTTGGGTGTCAAAGTGGTCATCCGGGACCAACCTCGGACCCCCTGACCCCCTTTGCTTGTGATTGCAGACCCCGCGGAGGCCCTCTACCGACCGCGCGATCGCAGACCCGGATTCAGACGCCATCATATTGGCGCCATCCATGGGACTCGTCGAGTACTGAACGCCTTATGGCGATGAGAAACCACACCCAACAGCAAGAAATAGGGGTAACGACCAAGAGCCAGGCTCAACGCGTACAAACCCACACCTCAAGCTCCCTGGAGCCCAACTCACCGCTCTCGAGCCGACACCAGCCATCCTCCCGCACACCGCAGATGGTCCCCACCATGAAGATGTTCAACGAACTCCGCCGAGAACTACTCCAAAACTTGCCCCCGCCGAACCCTCCGGCTCCGGGGAGGCCCCTGACAACGCAGGACCAGACGGAAGCCTATGACGAAGGCGACGAGGAACAGCCTGGGGAGCGTCATCCCTGGCAAAAGCGAGCATCGACTCGCCGAATGCCATCCCCCTCGGCGAATAGCCCCTTGCCCCCCAGCAAGGGGACACCAGCGAGACAGCGGGAGGCAGGCTACGCTAAACCGCGCTCCCCCTGTTTGGGCTGCCCATTTCCAGGAATTGCCCCCGGCACGGGCGGAAGAAGTAGCAACCTCAGCGTAACCGCCCAGCACGGATCCGATAGCCGACCTGCAGAGGCAAATCCGAGAGGTAAAACTGGAAATGAAAAAGCCCTACGCCCACGGCATCCTCGACGAATGGGAGAGGGAAACGGCATCCCCATTCACCTCGGAGGTCTTAAAAACCCCAGCAGAAGGAGGCATAGACCTCTCCCGCTTCGGTCTGTACGATGGAAGCACGGACCCCCTCGAGTTCCTCCAAACCTTCAAAAGGGTAATGACGCTCCGAGGCGCGTCGGACGGATTCATGTGCAGAGCCTTTGCCTCCCTGTTAAGAAAAACCGCTAACGACTGGTACATGAGATTGGAGCCCGACTCCATCGCATCCTTCCACGAATTCAGGAGGAAGTTCAGCGCAAGGTTCGCCAGCAACCGCCTCCGCCATGATCCAGCGGATGCCCTCTTAGCCCTCCGGCAGGGAAGAAATGAGACCCTAAGAGACTTCATGTTAAAATTCAACACCGAATTGGCCCAACTTTCTAACATGGACGTCCAAATAGCGATCGCCACACTAAAGCATGCCACCACCGATCCGAATCTCAAGCTGCATCTCACCCTCAAGCCGCCACGGGACCTACAGGAACTTGAATCCAAGGCTGACAAGTTTGTACGGGCAGAAGAAGCCTGCGCCCGAGAGCGGAACCAGCCCGGCCCCGATGAAAGAAAAAACAACGACGGCCGAAGGATCCTGAGGCCGAGGGCAGAGGAGAAGTGGGTATAAAAACATACTAGACTCTCTTTTAGAAGCATTCCAATCATGAGGATAACACTTTCTGTTGCTACTGCCCTGAGTTTTACTTCGTCACTATGAATTTTTTATGATTCCAAAGCCATGACTACTATGCTAGAGCAGTGAGAAAAATAAAAGAAAAAAACAAAGAAAAAAAGAAAGAAAGCGGACATCGAATCGCACGTCGGCGGGATTTTTCGGACTCTGCGGCCTTTGGATTCGGCGAGGAACTCTATCACAGGTCGGTACCCCATTCTCGGATTTTTCCCGAATCATCTGGTATTTTTTATGTATTTTGCATGGTTTTTTAGCATTTAAATGATTTTAACTCAATATTAAATGTGTGTGCTTAAAATCATGATCTGCATGAGTGTTTCAATTCCGTTTCGTCCCAAAATTTAATACAATGATCCATCTAAATAGAGTAAAATAACTATCGGATCGGATCGGACATTGGATCAAAGGTTTTTTAGAATTTGAGTGAAGAGTAGAATTTTATTTAAAATAATGGCTGAGGAATTACGAAATTCGAAAAAATAGCCATCTCAGGATGATCTATTTTTTGGAATTTTAAATTTTTCTTGTGTTCATCACATCAGAACAAGTTTAAAGGACGTTTTCCGGAGTCCTAATTTTCTCGAAAATCGTGTCTTAAAAATAGAAAACTCTTCAAAAATATCTTTTTGACGAAGAAAAATAAATTATATACTAAAAGGATTCCAAAATTAATACAATTTCTTGAGAAAATAATACGATACTGATACATTCTACCATGAATTTTTGAGAATTTTTAGATTTTTTTTTGTATATTATTTTATGCTTTCTTCAAAAATTATCATATTTTGGGAGACTTTTTACTGACATCAGATCACAGATAAAATTCTCACAATTTTTACAGTAGTCATATATTTCATATTTCTTGCTTCTGTAAAAGTCTCAAGTGATTCGGATCTTGTTTCATATGGGATGTAGTGTTAATTCATAATCTAGTCTGAAAATTGAAAAATCCGAAATTGATAATAAATGGTTTTTAAAATTCATGAAAATTTCACAGTATGCTATTCTTACTTATATCTTACTGCAGTAGAAATTTCAATGAATTTAGATTTCTATTTCTAGTAGTTTCTGTCTTATTTTTGCAATCTAGTCTTATTATTGTTAAATCAGAATTAATTATGAGCTTAATTTAAAAATCTGCGAAACTCTTCCAATAAGCTACATGCATTTTCATCTTGTTGCAGCAGAAATTTCAATTCATTTTGAATTTGTTTGCAACAAGTTCACTTGTAAAATCACTCATATGGTTTAAAATTGATAAAATTCATTGAAAATCCGAAATTAATTAAAAATCATCACAAAGTTTCTAAAGAACCTTAAAATTCTGTCACATATTAATTCCTTAATCCATTGAAACAGAAATCTTAGGATCTTTAGATTTCCCTGGAAAAATGGCCAGCGCATCCATAATCGTATCCCTATTGCACTCGACCTTTGATAATTTGAATATTTAAGCTATAGCATGTTGTTGGCTCCGAGGTTACTGTCCACAGAAATCCTGAGATATGCCAGGCAATAAGATGCTATAACCTAAGTATTAAATTGCGCAAGGAAAGAGCGCACGATTCCCTTCCGTGGATGTTATTCTAGGCCGAAATTGGTGAACCCTAGAGCTATTGGTAATCCTTAAATGGCCAGAAACATAAAATCCTTGAAATCTGAAATTAATTAACCTCAAGAACTTGAATCGATGTGTCTCGTGTCTTTCGGAACCATTGGATTACGGTTTCCGTCATAAGAACCATTAGAGCCCAATTTAGGAACACTGCTCTCAGGTCGTGTCCTAGGTTTTAGGGAGTCTTAGGTTTTAAGGAGTCCTAGAGTTAGGAGTCCAGCCTCATCACGTACGTTTCCTATGGATAGCAACCGTGCCCTAGGTCTAGTTACACTAGTCACCCAATCTTTCCCTAGGACAAGCCTAGTAAACTAGGATGTAGGTTAACCTGCATTAGTCTAAGGAACCACTTGCATTTAGATAAGAATCATATAGCATCTTAGATGAAATCCTAAGATAATAAAATCCTCAACTTGAATTAAATAACTTCTCTTAAAACTGTTGAAACAGTCAATCCCGTCTAGGTCGGTGTCTTAGTTGAGTTAGGCATAAGTAGCTTAGCTTAGGTGCACCGAACTACGTCGACTCTGATCCCAGTGAGGCTTGGGTACGTAGGCAGCTTGGATGTCTGATGGCATACCAACCGCGAGTCGGCTCCACAACAAATTGTGGGGTTTTGTATATTAATTTTTTTGTAAATTCTTAATTAAATCACTTAGAACTTTCCATGAAATTAGAATTTTAGGAGAACTTTCACTTAGATTGAATCCAGACAAATTAATAAATCAAGATACACATTTAGGATTCACAATGAAATTAGATCATAGGATGCATGTCACCTAGTTCGTACATTAATAGAGAGTTGAATGAGCCATTTAAAATAAATTTAAAAGAGTAGTGCCTTTTATCTAAGTTTTCTCTTTAGAAAGAGCCAATCGTCGTTCCTATGTCCAAATGATGCAACTGTCTTAATGAAGGAGGCCCGGCCTCGGCAGCTCCCTGCGATCGTATGAAAGAGCTCGGTAATCTAGTCTAGCAGCTTCATTTCAAAGAAGATCAACTCAGAAAAATTCAGAAGTAGAAACATCAGAAAGCCCAGCTTCCGTAAAAAGATCATACCCCAGGAAGGCACGTTAAGCTTGAAGAGCCTCAGTTGCAATGGTGGTTGAGCCAATTTCTCAAAAAGATGAATCATTAAAATTCAGAATCTTCTTCCAGTTAGTTAAATACTATCCTTGTCAAGAAATGTTTATCTAAACACCTGTCAAGAGGCAAATCTCACTTTTCCATGATTATATCCAAGAGAGCTGTTGTTCTAGATTACCAATCTCAAATATCTTGTTCAAGGTTTCAATTATCAAAATCCCCAGAAGACAAGACCAACAGTCTCTTTGCTAAAAATCTTGTTGAAATTTCATAAAAGTGTTCCTAATCCATTCTTGTTGGTAATGGTTCTTCGTTCCTAAGGTTTGCCGTTTCATCATTCGTCAAAGTCCTAGTTTCCAATATCTTTGTCGGGCACGATCTATAATATCCCCGATTTCATTGAGTTCAAAAAATCAAAAATTCATCAAATCCAATCTTACGTCAAGTTCAAGTTCATAAAAAATCTCTAAATTCTTCGTTGTTGTAGTCATCAATCGAAGCTATCTCGTTTCTTTGAACCCGTTTGTGAACGGTGTCTCATCTTCCGGGTCCATTTGGGAATGGCCTGTTATCTTCTTCTAACCCGTTTGGGAACGGCGCCTCATTTCTATTTTATTTTAAAAAAAATCCATTTGGGAATAGTTTCTTATCTCCTTTGAGCCCGTTTGGGAACGACATCTCTTTTTCCGAATCCATTTGGGAATTGTCTGTTATCTTCTACCCGCCCGCTTGTGAGCGGTATCTCATTTTCTGTGTCCATTTGGGAATAGTCTCTTATCTTCTACCCGCCCGTTTGTGAGCGGTATCTCCTTTTCCAAGTCCATTTGGGAATGGTCTCCTATCTTCTTCTAACTCGTTTGTGAACGGTATCTCATTCTCCGAGTCCATTTGTGAATGGTCTCGTCTTCTCTTTGAGCCCGTTTGTGAACGGTGCCTCATTTCTTGAGTCCATTTATGAATGGTCTCGTGTCCTCCTTGAGCCCGTTTGTGGACGGTGCCTCATTTCCCAAAAATAAAAAATTCATCAAATCCAATCCCCAATTCAAAAAAATCCAATCCTACGTCAAATTCAAGTTCATGAAAAATCTCTAAATTCTTCGAGCCCGTTTGTGAACGGTGCCTCATTTCTCGAGTCCATTTGTGAATGGTCTCGTCTTCTCCTTGAACCCGTTTGTGAACGGTGTCTCATTTTCTGAGTCCATTCGTGAATGGTCTCATGTCCTCCTTGAGCCCGTTTGTGAACGATGCCTCATTTCTCAAAAAATCAAAAATTCATCAAATCCAATCCCCGATTTAAAAAAAATCCAATCTGTAGACACCCCCATTTTGCTACGCTTTAAAAAGCAAAAGATTCGGTAGTTTGTCAAGTCTCGAGTCTATATTCCGCAATAGATTAGGCATCAATGCATTTTAGGGTAGATTTCATCTCATTTTAAGTGTTTGGAAGTTGATTCGCAATCCTAAAGGTTTCTAGAGTGTTCCAATGGTATCTGGAAAATGAAAGTTCAAGTTTTCAAGCAAGTGAAAAAACCTGCTATTTTTAGAATTTCCAGGGTCTCCCTCATTTTTGCCCATTTTTGCACTTCAGGGGTATTTTGGTCTTTTCCTTTGTTATTCTTTTGATTCTCGAAATGTGTCTGAGAGATTATAGATGATTTCATGAATTTTGGAAAACCTGCTAAATTTAGAATTTCTCAGGGGTTTTACTTAACTTGGAAATTTTATGTGCGAAGGGCATTTTAGATATTTTCAGGGGGTACCAAATGATCATGTTTGATATTGCCCACCAAAAGAAGCAAACTTAAAAAATTTCTATTTTTTAGGTTTGACCATGAAGACTTTCTATTTTTAACTTTCCCCTTTGGGGGCAATCCAATTTAAGGTCATTTTGGCCGCTTTTGGGTGTTTTGATCGAATAAGGGTATTTTGGTCCGAAAAATTATTTTTCTAAAGGGGATTGTTCGACCATATGTCGAGGGTACACCATGAATGTCATATGGGTTGAGTTCATCAATGAAAAAATTTGAATTTAAAGAATTTTATTGAATTTTCATTGAAAAAAAAAAAACCCGAAATACATGTCATATGGCCCATTGGGCTAATGCCCATGAGGTGGGGGTCCATGTGGACCCACCCATGTGGGTTGGCCACATAAGTGGGTGCCCCACATGGGGAGGCCACATGCAAAAACGTCCAACATGGGATGAGGTGGTTGGTGACATCATATTTGCTTTAAAAAAATAATAAAGAAAAGAAGAGTTATAATTAGTAAGGGCTAGTAAAGTCAGGTTAGTAAAATTGCCATAACTTTTTATCTTCTCATTCAAAAAATTCATAACTATACTTGTTTCGAACGTCTCGAAAAGATCTACAACTTTCTAGTTTATCACTTTTTCTGAATCAGCCCCTAAATAAGTCGAAAATGAGCTCAAACGTGGACAGCCCTCTTTGGACGAAAATCATTCATAAAAGCTAGTTTCCTATGTGAGAAGGCTTCTAGATTAATCTTGAAGGATCTATATTGTGTAATTTAGCATGTATTATTTGACAAGAAATTAAGATTAGAATCTAATTAAATTTGGAAACAAGAAAGAAAGGAAGCAAGAAGCACAAATTGGAAACATGCTAAAGAAAGAAGCTCTCACATTGGAAACTGCTAATTTTCTCTCAACCATAATCTTTTCTATAAAAGCAAGCACACACAACCTTTGGCCTGCTTCTTGAAACTTCATCCAACCCTAGGAGAAGATCTGAAAATTCATCCATCTCTCTTGCTCATTTCTTGGAATTTTGTTCCATTCTTTTGGTGTTCATCTCTTCTACTTGGTTCTTCAAAAAGAATTCTCATATTTCTTCGACATAATCAACATATTGGAGATATTCTTTGGGGGTTTTCTTTGCTAATTGAAAGGGTAAGACAAAGCGTATATCCGAGGATTACTTACCCTAGAGACAAGGAGAGCTAGGAAGGTTGGTTTTCCAAAACCCTCTTTCATATATCTTAAACTAGAAGCATGCTAGGATTGAATTTGTGATTTTTTTTTAAAAGTCATGAATATTAAAGAATTTTAATGTGAAATTTTAAGGAGATTAGATCAAGTTTAAGTTATTTCATAATCTGAAATTTTTCTTGGAAAATCTATTTTTTAAATTAAAATTGAATTTTCGGAAAGAAAAGGGTTTAAAATCCAATTTACAAAGCAATTATAACAAACCTTTACAAATTTTTGAATTTTTCAATCTCTGAGTGTTTTGCACATTAAAAAGTGTAGAAATCTGGAATTTCGAAGAATTTTGACTTCGTTTTGACCACGATTTGACCTTTTGAACTTTACCCTCAAAGGGGTAAAATTCTAAAGATCCAAAATCAATGAAAATTTAAACATAACATAATTTTAAGATTTTGAATTAGTATGAATTTTTTGATGAATTATTGATTTGATTTAAAGGGTTTAAAAATTCATTTAACTCTAGGGGTATTTTTGGAAAAAACCAATTTTTGTGAATTTAATCTAATCTAATCTCCTGTGAATTTTTCAAGATTTGTGGTTGCTGTTGGATATTTGTTTATGATTTTTTATGTCAAATCATGCATGCTGTATTAAATCTGAGAAAAATAGTAAATTGCAATGAAAACTTCTGAAAATATTTGTTTGATAATTATTACTGGAATTACATGTTTTCATAACGTTTAAACTGATTTGGATTTGATTTACTATGTGTTTCTTTGTTAATTCATAATCTGAATAGATATTTGTAAAATCGTAAATTAATAGTAAATCATTCTTAAAATTTATGAAACTTTTACAGTAATCTTTTCGGATTGTAATAAAGTTACTGTAGAAATTTCATATTGTTTTGAATTGATTTGCTATACGTTACTGTGTTAATTTACAATCTGGACAGAAACTTTCAACATTGAAAAACTAATAGCAAAACACATTTAAAATCTATGAAAGTTTTATAGTAATCTTATCTAATTAAGGAGAAGTTACTGTAAAAATTTCATCTTGTTCTGAAAAGATTTGCTATATGTTGATGTGTAAATCTACAATCTGAATTGAAACCTTTTAAAATCCTTAAGTAAATCGAATTAAAATCAAATTGTTTTAAAAATTTCCAGATGATCATAATATTCCACCACATATTCAATCATTATTATCAAAATAGAAACCTTAGGAATCACTGATTTCCTTTGTAAAATCCTGATGCTGTGATAGTTTAATGGCTGAAATCGCATTCATAATCGTATACTAATTGTGATCAATCCTTGACAATTTGAGCATGTAAATTATAGTACGATATTGGCTCCGAGGTCTACTGTCCACGGAAATCCTGAGAAACATGCCAGACAATAACGTACTATAACTTAGATGTTAAATTGTGCGAGGTGAGAGCGCACGATTCCCTTTCATGAATGCGATCTAAGCATGAATTTTATCAAGCCTTAGAGCCTTTGGTATTCCTTAGATGTTAGGAATCAGAAACCTTTTAAAGAACTGAAAATCTTTCATTTCAACAAACTGAATTGATTTAATCCATGTCTTTGGAACCGTTGGATTGCGGTCTCCCATCGTAGGATCCTTTAGACCCCCTTAGGAACACTCACGTCACGTTGTGTTCTAGGTTTTCGGGAGTCCTAGAGTTAGGAGTTCAGCCTCATCACGGACGCTTGCTATGGATAGCAACCGTGCCATAGGTCTAGTTACACTAGTCACCAAATCTTTCCCTAGGACAAGCCTAGTAAACTAGGATGTAGGCTAACCTGCATTAGTCTAAGGAACAACTTGCATTTAGGTAAGAATCATATAGAATCTTAGATGAAATCCTAGGATAATAAAATCCTCAACTTGAATTAAATAACTCCTCTTAAAACTGTTGAAACAGTCAAATCAGTCTAGATCGGTGTCTTAGTTGAGTTAGGCATAAGTAGCTTAGCTTAGGTGCACCGAACTACGTCGACTCTGATCCCAGTGAGGCTTGGGTACGTAGGCAGCTTGGATGTCTGATGGCATACCAACCGCGAGTCGGCACCACAACAAATTATGGTGTTTTGTATATTAATTTTCTTATAAATGCTTAATCAAATCACTTAGGATTTTCCATGAAATTAGAATTTTAGGAGAACTTTCACTTAGATTGAATCCAGACAAATTAATAAATCAAGATACACATTTAGGATTCACATTGAAATTAGATCATAGGATGCATGTCCCATAGTTAGCACATTAATAAAGAGTTGAATGAGCCATTTAAAATAAATTTAAAAGAGTTAGCTTTTGGAATCGAAGACCGATTATCGGGCAGGAATGGTGCATGTGGTGGATAACTCTCCATACCTTCCATTCTTGTAACTAGGTAGCGAATCTGAATTTCTGGTTAATCACGAGTCCTAGATCTCACATCTAGGTGGCGACTCTGTCAATCTCTTTTGTGTGGAATTCGAATTGCCTCAGTGATCCCAAGTTCACATAAAAGATGAATTAAAGTCAATATTAAAAATGCACACGCCAATCGCGTGGGTACGAGAGACCAAGAGAAGGCGTGGCGGCTCGCGCCCCACACCCCTCTCGCGGGATCGGGTCCCACACAATCCTACGTCAAATTCAAGTTCATGAAAAATCTCTAAATTCTTCGTTGTTGAATTCATCAATCAAAGCTATCTTGTTTCTTTGAGCCCGTTTGTGAACGGTGCCTCATTTCTCGAGTCCATTTGTGAATGGTCTCGTCTTCTCCTTGAGCCCGTTTGTGAACGGTGCCTCATTTTCTGAGTCCATTTGTGAATGGTCTCATGTCCTCCTTGAGCCCGTTTGTGAACGGTGCCTCACTTCTCGAGTCCATTTGTGAATGGTCTCGTCTTCTCCTTGAACCCGTTTGTGAACGGTGTCTCTTTTTCTGAGTCCATTTATGAATGGTCTCATGTCCTCCTTGAGCCCGTTTGTGAACGGTACCTCATTTCTCGAGTCCATTTGTGAATGGTCTCGTCTTCTCCTTGAGCCCGTGTGTGAACGGTGCCTCATTTCTCGAGTTCATTTGTGAATGGTCTCGTCTTCTCCTTGAACCCGTTTGTGAACGGTGTCTCATTTTCTGAGTCCATTTGTGAATGGTCTCGTGTCCTCCTTGAGCCCGTTTGTGAACGGTGCCTCATTTCTCGAGTCCATTTGTGAATGGTCTCGTCTTCTCGTTGAGCCCGTTTGTGAATGGTGCCTCATTTCTCGAGTCCATTTGTGAATGGTCTCGTCCTCCTTGAGCCCGTTTGTGAACGGTGCCTCATTTCTCGAGTCCATTCGTGAATGGTCTTGTCTTCTCTTTGAACCCGTTTGTGAACGGTGCCTCGTTTCTTGAGTCCATTTGTGAATGGTCTCGTCTTCTGCTTGAGCCGTTTGTGAACGGTGTCCCATTTTTCCGAGTCCATTTGTGAATGGTCTCTTATCCTCCTTGAGGCCGTTTGTGAACGGTGTCTCATCTTCTTCTAAAAGCCGTTTGAGAACGATCTTTGTTCTTTCTCTTCAGAATCCATTCGAAAATGATATCTCATTCTCTAATTGCCCGTTTCTGAACGGCGCCGCATCGAGTTTTTTTTTATTATTCCAATTCTAGGATTTCATCTAGGGTCTTGCATTATATTAGGTTGCATTGTGTTTAGGGAGTCCTTTGTCGATTAAAGCTACGCAAAATGGCACTGTCACTTTGGCTTTGGTATTCGATGACCACGTCATCTCTACCAAAGAGGGGCATCTGTAGACACCCCCATTTTGCTCCGCTTTAATCAACAAAGAGGTTAGTGTTTAGTTATCCGTTTTTCAGTGTTTCCTGTTCCCATGTCCGTCCCTTATGCTTTCTCAATCTTTCCGATCATTTCCGCAATGTTCCGTATTTTTCTTTTCGCCAAGTGTTGAGAATGGTTATTCATAAGAATCCGAGCTCGAGGGAATTTGGACTTGTGGGTGAGCCCGCATTGAGCATTTTGTTGAGATTTGGATCAAGCAGGGGGGCCTGTATACTGTTTTTAATGAAAAATGAGTTTCGAACCTACTTCGATCCAATGCATAAAGATGCCCATCGAGAGAACAGTCAAGATCTCAGGGGTGTTATTTTAACAACCAATTTTTGTTGTGACCACCAAATTGAACTATTCGGGTAACCCTTGGAAATGATTTTTGAGGCACAACTTTTATAAATTAATGGTTTTGATCATCCCATGGGGGTGATATTTGGAGGATACAAGTTGTCCATGCCATGGCCTGTCAAAGCGAACGGCTCGGATCAGCCCACAAAATAGCCTATGGGACGCAATCCGTTTGTGTGAAGTGGTCCACCTAATGAACGGTTTAGATCCCCCTACAAAGTGATTTTAGGGGCGCAACTAATTCACATATTGTGGCCCACAAGTTGAACGGTTTAGATCTTCCCATGAAAATGGTTTTGGGGTGCCACCTACTCGCTTAGTGGATCGTAAGATGGATGATTGAGATCGCATGAAGGCCCAATAATGAACGGTTGAGATCATCTTATGAAGAGGATTTGAGGAATACAAATTACTTTTATTATAGATCAGTAAATTGGATGGTTTGGATCAACTCATGTTTCCAAAAGCCATAAGAGGCATTATATTGGGTTGCATTAAAAGAAGACTTTTTCCAAAAATTAGATGACTCTCTCTCTTGGAAGGAAGCAAACAGGCAAGTTTTCGGAAGAGACTCTCTCTCTCTCCCTCTCACCTATTAAATTGTTACTTGCTTGGAGAATTTGATTTAAAAAAAAGACACTTGCCCAAACTTATATAAAGGTGGATAAATCAGTTGCTTAAAAAAGAAGAGGTGTGAGAACAACAGCCCTCACATACCTATAATATTAGCAACTCATTGACTGTCGAAAAAAAGGAAACCGATTGCTTTTTTTTAGTCAGAGGAAATTAGATACAATCTTTCTCTTTCTCTAAATAAAGTCTTGGCTAAATATGCTCTTCGTATCAGGCAACTCGATCACTCGGGATCTCATTTTTTTGGTAATTCACTTTGAACTTTCAAAAATTAAAAAAGAAGAAATAAAGAGGTCTGAGATTCAAGAGAAGAGTTTTGGAAAAGTAAGAGAAAGATGGCAACTTATAGATGATATATCGATAAAGGAGGAGGCAGAAGGTCGAATTTTGAGGGGGTGGCTCCCAGATCTCACGTTTTTTTTGGAAAGTTTAACTCCCTCTTTCCTGTCTTTCCTCTGGTGGGGCTTGATCCTTGGACGACAACTCTCATCTCCATTTTTTTTCAAGCTCTGATCCCTCCTCCCCTCTGTCTCCCATCTACATCCCACCACCTTACACTCTCCCCATCACCCTCCTCAACAGCAGCTCATAAATAAAAGAAAAGAAAAACCGAAAATAAACAGAGCAGTGGTTCCTTTGGTTTTCCTCCCTTCATCATCTCTCCCACACCCTCTCTCTCCCTCGTTCAAGCTCTCAACACCATCTCCTCCTCCCACCACCCTTAGTCTTCTCATCCCTCATCTCCTTCATCCACTTCAACCCCAAGCAAACAAAAAAAACAAAAAAAAAAAGAGAGAACGAAAAAAAACAGAGCATGAGATGCTCTGTTTTTTTCGTTCATCTCTCTCCCTCTCTATACCTCTATCTCTCCATCTAACTCTCTCTCCCTATTAGCCTCTCTCTCATTCTCTTTATTGATCTCTCTATACCTCTCTCTCCCCATCTTACTCTCCCACCTTTCTCACACTCTCGCTCACTCTCTGTCTCACCCTTACTCCCTCTCAATCTCAAACACTCTCGTTCGCTCTCTGTCTCTCTCGCGCTCACCCTCTCTGCGCAACACTCTCTCCATCTCTGTTTTTCTCACACTCCCGATCTCTCTCTCTCTCTCTCTCTCTCTCTCTCTCTCTCTCTCACGGAGAATGTGTCCTGTGGTCGCAGTTTGTCGGAGTCGGGATTCACTGGATCGACCATTTTGCTTTTGTTGTGGTGGTCAATGGACGATTTCTTTGTCCCAGTGAGAGGGAGACAAAGACGTCAACAGAGGAATGTATAGGGTTTGAATAGCTTGGGATAAAACCCATTTAAAGTAGTATATCTTAGAAGTGGGTATAAAAACATACTAGACTCTCTTTCAGAAGCATTCCAATCATGAGGATAACACTTTCTGTTGCTACTGCCCTGAGTTTTACTTCGTCACAATGAATTTTTTATGATTCCAAAGCCATGACTACTATGCTAGAGCAGTGAGAAAAATAAAAGAAAAAAACAAAGAAAAAAAGAAAGAAAGCGGACATCGGATCGCACGTCGGCGGGATTTTTCGGACTCTGCGGCCTTTGGATTCGGCGAGGAACTCTATCACAGGTCGGTACCCCATTCTCGGATTTTTCCCGAATCATCTGGTATTTTTTTAGCATTTAAATGATTTTAACTCAATATTAAATGTGTGTGCTTAAAATCATGATCTGCATGAGTGTTTCAATTCCGTTTCGTCCCAAAATTTAATACAATGATCCATCTAAATAGAGTAAAATAACTATCGGATTGGATCGGATATTGGATCAAATGTTTTTTAGAATTTGAGTGAAGAGTAGAATTTTATTTAAAATAATGGCTGAGGAATTACGTAATTCGAAAAAATAGCCATCTCAGGAGGATCTATTTTTTGGAATTTTAAATTTTTCTTGTGTTCATCACATCAGAACAAGTTTAAATGACGGTTTCCGGAGTCGTAATTTTCTCGAAAATCGTGTCTTAAAAATAGAAAACTCTTCAAAAATATCTTTTTGACGAAGAAAAATAAATTATATACTAAACGGATTCCAAAATTAATAAAATTTCATGGAAAAATAATATGATACTGATACATTCTACCATGAATTTTTGAGAATTTTTGGATTTTTTTTGGTATATTAGTTTATGCTTTCTTCGAATATTGTCATATTTTGGGAGACTTTTTACTGACATCAGCTCACATGTAAAATTCTCAAAAGTTTTACATTAGTCTTAGATTTCATATTTCTTGCTTTTGTAAAAGTTTCAAGTGATTCGAATCTTGTTTCATATGGGATGTAGTGTTAATTCATAATCTAGTCTGAAAATTAAAAAATCCGAAATTAATAATAAATGGTTTTTAAAATTCATGAAAATTTCACAGTATGCTATTGTTACTTATATCTTACTACAGTAGAAATCTCAATGAATTTAGATTTCTATTCCTAGTAGTTTCTGTCTTATTTTTGCAATCTGGTCTTATTATTGTTAAATCAAAATTAATTATGAGCTTAATTTAAAAATCTGCGAAACTCTTCCAATAACCTACATGCATTTCCATCTTGTTGGGGCAGAAATTTCAATTCATTTCGAATTCGTTTGCAACAAGTTCACTTGTAAAATCACTCATATGGTTTAAAATTGATAAAATTCATTGAAAATCCGAAATTAATTAAAAATCATCACAAAGTTTCTAAAGAACCTTAAAATTCTATCACATATTAATTCCTTAATCCATTGAAACAGAAATCTTAGGATCTTTAGATTTCCCTGGAAAAATGGCCAGTGCATCCATAATTGTATCCCTATTGCACTGTTCCTTTGACAATTTGAATATTTAAGCTATAGCATGTTGTTGGCTCCGAGGTTACTGTCCACGGAAATCCTGAGATATGCCAGGCAATAAGATGCTATAACCTAAGTATTAAATTGCGCAAGGAAAGAGCGCACGATTCCCTTCCTTGGATGTTATTCTAGGCCGAAATTGGTGAACCCTAGAGCTATTGGTAATCCTTAAATGTCCAGAAACAGAAAATCCTTGAAATCTGAAATTAATTAACCTCAAGAACTTGAATCGATGTGTCTCGTGTCTTTCGGAACCATTGGATTACGGTTTCCGTCATAAGAACCATTAGAGCCCAATTTAGGAACACTGGTGTCAGGTCGTGTCCTAGGTTTTAGGGAGTCTTAGGTTTTAGGGAGTCCTAGAGTTAGGAGTCCAGCCTCATCACGTACGTTTGCTATGGATAGCAACCGTGCCCTAAGTCTAGTTACACTAGTCACCCAATCTTTCCCTAGGACAAGCCTAGTAAACTAGGATGTAGGTTAACCTGCATTAGTCTAAGGAACCACTTGCATTTAGATAAGAATCATATAGCATCTTAGATGAAATCCTAAGATAATAAAATCCTCAACTTGAATTAAATAACTTCTCTTAAAACTGTTGAAACAGTCAATCCCGTCTAGGTCGGTGTCTTAGTTGAGTTAGGCATAAGTAGCTTAGCTTAGGTGCACCGAACTACGTCGACTCTGATCCCAGTGAGGCTTGGGTACGTAGGCAGCTTGGATGTCTGATGGCATACCAACCGCGAGTCGGCTCCACAACAAATTGTGGGGTTTTGTATATTAATTTTCTTGTAAATTCTTAATTAAATCAGTTAGCACTTTCCATGAAATTAGAATTTTAGGAGAACTTTCACTTAGATTGAATCCAGACAAATTAATAAATCAAGATACACATTTAGGATTCACAATGAAATTAGATCATAGGATGCATGTCACCTAGTTCGCACATTAATAGAGAGTTGAATGAGCCATTTAAAATAAATTTAAAAGAGTTAGCTTTTGGAATCGAAGACCGATTATCGGGCGGGAATGGTGCATGTGGTGGATAACTCCCCATACCTTCCATTCTTGTAACCAGGTAACGAGTCTAGATTTCTGGTTAATCATGGGTCCTAGATCCCACATCTAGGTGGCGACTCTGTCAGTCTCTTTTGTGTGGAATTCGGATCGCCTTAGTGATCCCAAGTCCACATAAAAGACGAATTAAAATCAATACTAAAAATGCACACGCCAATCACGTGGGTACGAGAGACCAAGAGAAGGCATGGCGGCTCGCGCCCCACCCCTCTCGCGGGATCGGGTCCCACACGGCCCATGATAAATAAGGGACCCGAAAGAAGACAGGGAGTGAGACAGAGGTACCATCGGGGCCGACCCCCCCCCCCCCAAAGATACCCTAAAACGCTCCCCATGAAAAAAAATGACAGGGAGTGAGACAGAGGTAGCATCGGGGCTGATCCCCCCGAGAATACCCTAAAACGCTCCCCATGTAAAAAAGAACTCCCCTTTAAGGGCAGGCGGGACCCATTAACCACGAACTGATCACTCGAGGGGAAGATAGTCCTTCTATAAAAAAAAAAGACGCCCTACGGGGTGCCTAGGAGTACCCTCACCAACAAAGATCACAACTCAAATAGCCCGAAGAGCAATACCGAAAGGCACATCATATATAAAGGAAAGAAAGATAGTTCAAATGTTATTACAGACCAAATATGTCAATAAGACCAAAAAAAGAGCGAGCAAACTTTTCGAGGCATCCGAACATTACTGAGCCCCCTCAGAAGTCTCGGCAACTACAGGATCTACCAAGGCAGCCACCTCCTCCTCGGCCGACCCCGGTACTTCCACCGGTACTGGCGAAAGACCCTCCGGAGCGCCTCCCTCAGCCTCATGCATCAGCTTGTCAAGGGGGAAGGAAGGATCGACCTCGCGGACACGCCGCCGGCATTCACCAAATGCGTCTATCTCAACGTCCATGCTGAACGCGGCCGCGGCCTTGAGAAACTCCTCAGAGTCGCGCAATTCCTCCCTTGCCTTCGCCAGTTCCCTGGCATGCGTTCGTCGAGCCACCGCCAATTTGTCCGCCGCACGGCTTCTCCCTTCCATGGTTGTCCGGAGGTCTTCCTGAAGTCGAGCAACAGTATCATCAAAGGCCGCTTTCTCCGCCCGGGCTTTGTCGAAGTCCTCACTCAGCTGCCGGACTCGCTCCCCAAAAGCACCTATCTCAGCCTCATCCTCGAGCAGGCACTGCACCATCCTCTTGGCATAGCTTTGGGACTGCAAAAGCAAGCCATCAGAAAATTTCCAACGTACGATCTCAAAAAAAAAAACAAAGAGAGAAAAGTACAATAAGAAAAACCGGCCACCCGGTACTTAAGCAAGATGTTGATTGAAAGTACTGAGCCCCCAGGGCCCTACGATCGAAGCCCTCCAACTCAGCCTCGTCGCCAGGAAGAGCGGTTGTCACCCCTAGCTCCACCCCAACCCGGGGATTCGCGAGAACGCTATCCTCAACGCCAATCTTCCAGTCAGGTTTAAATAGCTCTCCTCGCACCTGGAAGCACTGCGACGGAAGCTCCACCCACTCCAGAAAAAGCTTGGTCATAACCGCCCCCTCCATCCGACTTGGCACGTCCTCCGAGAAGGCAGGAGGATGCGCCGCACGACCAACATCCCCCTGTCGAGCGCCAAAAGGGACAACCCTCTTGGCGGAAGGCTCCAACTCCGGAGGAGAAGACCTAGCCGCCCCCTTTTCTCCGACCGCTCGACCAGAGGGACTGGAAGGCACGGATGCCGGAAGCCTCACTTGCGACCGGCCCAGCCTGGCCGCGGCCATAAAATCAGAAGGGATCTTCTTGCGGCTCGCCGGACCCTTCGTCGCCGCCGCAACCCCCTTCCCCTTACCAGCGTCACCGGAAGAAGACATACCTCCTGCCAAAAACAGGAGAACAACAACCGCTCAGAACAAAGGGAAACAGCAACAAAAAAGAGAAAAAAAAAGAAAAAGAAAAAAAGGGGGGCTCACCGCGATAGCTGGCGGAACTCTCCCCCGTTCCCTCGCCCATACAGCGGGCCCTCCTCTCCACAGCTCTCAGCAAACCGAGCCTCTTCAGGCCCCTTTCCCATCTAAACTCGAAAACATCAATAGCCTCCCCAGAGGCGAGCTTCCCCAAGTCAAACTTGCTGTAATCAGACTCGTCGGGGAGGGACTTCCTTCGCCACTCAACGGAGCGCCTCTAAGAGCGAGGAAAGTCCCAGTCAACGTCTGATGGAGGAGTGATGAACACATACTCCTCCTTCCACTTTTTGATGGAAGAAGGCAAGTTCGCCGCAATTTTCACCTAAGGGCGCTGGGTCAGATATAACCAGTTGTCCTCCCCCTTCACCAACGAGCTAAGGGCAACGCAGGCCCGGAGCAGTGGAAGGGTAGGCTGAACCTTGTAAAGACCCACCTTGGCCATAAAGGCCAAGTGAGTGCGCCAACTATTAGGCGCCAGTTGGGAGGGGGCCACCCGGTAAAACTCAAGGGCCTCTACTATAATGCCCAAGAGCGGGAACCTAACCCCCGCCCGAAAAGCCTCCATGTAGAAAGCTACCTTCTCCTCCGTGGTACCTTCACACACCCCCTCTTCAAAGGATGGAACCCTAATCCTGTAACCAGTGGGAATGTGAAACTCCCTCCTAACCTTCTCCGCCGCCCCTTCTCCCAAGGTGTTCCTGAAACACGTCACCCGACCGGGACGAATAATGGAACCAGACCGGATGTCCTTAATCTCCGCCTCATGAGCAGAAGAAACTCGAGCAGGAGATTCCAAAGGAGCAGCCCCCACCGATGACCCAGAAGCCCCGGAGCTATCTTTCAACTCCGTAGGCTGCTGCACGTCTCGAGAGTCGCCGCCCCCTCCCTCCACAAACAACCGCCTCCTTTTTCTTGGCGGAGCCCTCTCCACTACTTCTACCGACTCAGAAGAGGGACTCTGAGGAACAATCGCGACAGACATCATAAACTATCAAATGTCGAATGAAATAAAAGACACAGAACTCACCGGAAGAAGGTTGGTGAAGAGCAATACGCAGAAAAATCGCCACGGAAGAAAACCCGTTTCAGCCGAGGAAGACGAAGAAATAAGACAAAGAATGAAATCCCCAAAAAGGCTTTAAAAAGGGCTAGGGTTTCGACACGCGTCGGTTGATCTCCCTTCCTCTCTAATCCGATGGGACGCGCACACGTGGTAACGATTGGGAAACTCAAGGGAACCGCCAAAAGTTGAAGCGCCATGCTGAAAATACGTCACTACCCCTACCGCTAAGTGACTTCCCCAGCAATCCATCCCTAAATCCTCCCCACGTACGATGGCAAAAGGCTCAGGACCCTTCACAAGGGCCCGGCATACAAATCCACGGGATGGAAAAGGCGACGTGCGATAGCAGAAGATTCAGACCCTGTCACAAGGGGTCAGCATACAAATCCACCAGATGGCAAAGGGCTCGGGACCCTTCACAAGGGCCCGGCATACAAATCCACAAGATGGAAAAGGCCACGCACGATGGCAAAGGGCTCGGGACCCTTCACAAGGGCCCGGCATACAAATCCACGGGATGGAAAAGGCGACATGCAATAGCAAAAGATTCAGACCCTGTCACAAGAGGCCGGCATACGAATCCGCAAGATGGGAAATACCGCGTACGGCTAAGAAAGGCTCAGAGCAAGTCACTAGGGCCCGACACACAATGCCGCCAGACGAAAAAATGCCAAGCACCGCGGAAAGGGCTCGGATTGCGCGGGAAAGCAAACATGCGAAGGGAAAGCAAACATAAGATGCAAGTCGTAAAAAACCGAAAAAAAGAGCCATTCATAAACTACTTCATTATGGCCCACGGGCCTACAAAGAGAAGTGAGCAAAAACAAAAAGGCATGCAGGCCCGGGCCCCCAGCAACAACAAAAAAAAAAAGGGGGGGGGGGAGGCTTCCTCCAAAATCTTGCTCATCCCGCCGCCTCCAGCTTAGAGCAACTGGCAACTGAAAGAATTTTTCGCATCGGAAAGCTCCTTATCACTCTGCTCCTCCTCCGAAGAACTCCCCCAATGCCGACTCCCAGCAAATCGAGTCTGGTCATTTAGCCACCGCACCCGATTCCTCAACAAATCATTCTCCGCCCACAAGGCCGCAATCTTTCGATCCATGTCGATCATCCGGCTACAAACCGCCATTTCCCTACGATGGACATGAGAGAAGAACGACCGGTGGCGATGTGCAAAAGCTTCATGGGACTCCCTCTCATAAAGGGGAGGAAGGGGAGAGTGCGGGGAAAGCCCTGGAGGTCGGTTCCTCTCAGGAATCGTTTGCCGGGGCCCCAACCCGTCTGGGTTAATCTCGGGACTGCTGGGAGGATTCCCCTCGGGAGCAACTCTCCCCCCACCACTTATAGAGAGACCCCAGAAAAACGACGACATCTCCGACGAGCCCGAAGAAAGGCCGAAAGAAAGCAAAGAAGGGAAAAGAGACAAAAGGGTAATCTGCATACAAAGCAGAAGAACTCGCTCCTTATAAACCCTATGAAAGACCCATGGGCAGGAATTCGAAGCGACTCGCCTACGCGTGTCGGTTGCCCATTTGATGGCCAACCGACACCACATAATGTCACCGCAGTTCCTCGGGAAGGAGCCGCCGGACGAAACAGCACGTCCTCTCGCATCCCAAGGCCCCCATAAATGCTTTCGTCACGATATTCCTTAACCTGGTAAACAAGCCTGCTCCCTTGGACCAGTCAAGGGACCAAAGGTAGTATTATGATGAGATATAAAAATGGCGCCGCTCTCAGCTTTTGCCGCGTGTCGCCCATACACCCATACGGCCAAACCTCACCACCACAAAGCACCTCCGACTCCTCCCCACCAAACGGGAGGGAGGGGCCCAAAGGCGGGAAACCAAGCAGAGGTGCCCGACCTCAGCCCCACCAAAGAAAAACCTGCGCCCAGGCACGTGGCCCCGGCGCGAGGCCACGGCGCGCGAGCACAACAGGTGAAGGAAATCAAAAACACCGGGAAAAGGCTCCGAATCCCTCGCAGGTTCGGACAAGAACGTCACAAGTCCTCACAATCAAGATGATTTATATCAAACAGACGGAAAAAGCAACACAAAGAGACACGGCACAAATTCATAAAGATTACCCATTCACACCCTCCTGGCCCACAGGCCTGCAAAAAGGGAAATCAAGAAACAAAAGCAAGGGCGTGCAGGCCCCCAAAATCCCCGATAGGAAAGGGGCAGAAAGATAAGCACGTAGAAAAAACGGGAAAGGTCAGGAACTAATCCGAAGAGGACTCCTCTCCCGAAGAGTTCCCCTCTTCCTCCCAGGAGCTCTCCAGCAGGGGGTCCACCTCATATTCAAACAACTGCTCAGTGAGAAAGCGAACTTTCCTTTGCAAAGCTTCGTTCTCCCGCTTCAGGTCCTCGATCTCCTTACCCATCTTCGAAACACGGCCCGCAATTCCATTCCCTGGTGATAGGTTCGCGAGAAAAAAGACCACTCCCTGGCAACACGGGATCAAGACGAGTTGTCTTCCCTAGGCAAAGAGGAAAGGCGAAGGGGGGGGAAGCCCGAAGAAGGGCCCAAGTTCCTCCTAGCCTTCTTCCGACTAGCCGCGGGGTCCTCCCCCGGATCAGAAGACAACTCGGGGTCACTCGACGATTCCTGGGGAAGACAGGCCTTGCCCCTGATTCGCGAAGGGGAACCAGATATGTTATTAAAGAAAGCACGAAAGAACGCCTGCTACGAAAAAAGGGGGAACGGAGAGCCACAACGAAACACCAAGATAATTTCCTTTTCTTAAGCTCGAAAAAGGAAACCCGGCGCCTCGAAACAAGGCGACCCACCTAACGACGCCACCGCTTCCCGGGGACGGCTCCCGGATAAAACGGCACGTCTCCTCGTACTCCGGGGCCCCCATAAATGCCCTCATCATGACGTCGCTCGAACGAAACATTACTCCCTTGGCCCATTCAATGGACGAAAGGAGTAAGGGGGAGTTATGATGGGACACAAATACGGCGTCGGCCCCAGATATCGCCACGTGTCGTCCATGCACAAATAAAGCACAGATCATCGTGAAGAAAGGTGTGGGAAAATGGCAAGACCATACGGTCACAACACGTATCGTTTCCCCGCCCTCCAGGCCTCATCATCACAAGTTATGGAAGGAAACACCCGGCAAAGCCACGCTCGCCAGCGAAGCAGGGGAACGGCCCAATCTCACAAAGGATGGTTTTCTTTCCATAATGATAAAAAGGCCCGCCCGCCTCCCTTTAAAAGGGGAGGGAAGGAAAAAAGGAAGGGATCCGCACATTCTCGGAAAAGGTTTCCCCCATTCTCAGCTCCACTAAAACAACCAAAAAAAGAGGCGAGGCAACGACAGAGGAGATTAGAAACTTGATCCTACTCTCCCTGCTAGTCCCCTCCGACCCACTCATTCCCACCCCGAAAAGAACCCGCGTTTTGGTCCTGGTAACCCTGATCAAACCCCTTCATTTTCTCGCTGTCTTTTATATTGATTGGTCGAAGGATCTGACTTGGGTGTCGAAGTGGTCGTCCGAGACCCACCCCGGACCCCCTGACCCCCTTTGTTTGTGATTGCAGACCCCGCGGAGGCCCTCTACCGATTGTGCGATCGCAGACCCGGATTCAGACGCCATCAACGCCCAATCAAGGCAAACCATAGAATCTTTGGTCTCGGATATATACCTACTGAGGAAGAGGAAGAAGCCATGGAAGAACTGTTGAAATTAAGAGATGAAATCCGCTGCACTGGAGGGGTAATCCCAATGGCCATGTACTCTTTATCGATGAATGGACATTTTGTCAAAGAAGGTGAGACTTCACCATACTATGGGTTTTTTGAGCCCTGGTATGATTCGACGACAGGGTTTATGAAGCCTGGTTTTGAAATATTTAATGGCCTTGCTTTCCCAGAAACAGAATCATCGTTACTTTATGTTGAGAAAGCTGTGGAGGACTAGTTAGTCTACCTTGAGCCGGGTTTGCTGGAATCCTTGTTTGAAGAAGATGAACCTGCTGTTGATTGGCGGGAGTTATCTAGGTTAGACTTTTTAAAGAAGAAGAAACAGACAATGAAGATGTCCTGGTAGCTGCTATTCAGGATGATTCTACCTTCACCGAACCTCAGAGTCAGATTACACCTGCAACGGAAAGTCTTTCAAATTGGAGTTCTAATGTCACTCCTACTTATGTTATTGCTAAGTCAATTTCAGTCAAATCAGTGTCAGTGCCTAGTCTAGGCGAGTCATTTTCTGATTTTATTTTTAATGTGAATCCTGAGCTTGTTCAGGATGAGTTCGATGATGATGTAGTTCTTTTCAATTCAGTGAAGTCTGATTCTCAGTATGTCTCTATGTTTTCTTCTGACTTTAATAACAATAACACTCTCTCCTCAGACGAGGAAGAAGGGATCGACGAAACTCCCCTTGAGTTGCAGCGTATGCTCAAACAAGAGGAGGAGCGCCGAGCCCAGCCTCTTAAAGATGAAATCAAAATTATAAACATTGGAACAGAAGATTTAATATAGGAAATACAAATTGGAAATATTCTATCTCCTGAAGAGCGCGATGAATTAACAAGCCTACTTAGGGAATATAGTGAAGTTTTTGCCTGCTCCTACAAAGACATGCCGGGGTTGAGTGAGGACATCGTCCAGCACAAGCTGCCTTTGTTACCAAGAATTAAGCTTAAGAAGTAGAAACTAAGGCGAATGAAGCCCGAGTGAGTTTTAAAAATAGAGGGAGAAGTTACTAAGCAGTTGAATGCTGGGCTTTTACAAGCAGTAGAATTTCCAGAATGGCTCGCAAACATAGTGCCTGTACCAAAGAAAGATAGAAAAGTGAGAATGTGTGTAGATTTCAGGGATCTGAACAAGGCAAGTCCGAAAGATGATTTCCCTCTTCCACATATCGACATCTTGGTGGACAATACAGTTGGGCATGAGCTACTATCTTTCATGGATGGTTTCTCCGGTTATAATCAAATTAAGATGGCACCCGAGGGCATGACTAAGACCTCATTCATTACACAATGGGGGACCTATTGCTATCGGGTAATGCCATTTAGTCTCAAGAATGCCGGTGCAACATACCAAAGAGCAGCTACAACCTTACTCCATGAAATGATACACAGGGAAGTTGAGGTCTATGTTGATGATATGATTGTGAAGGCCAAAGAAAGGGGAGATCATATCCCGAATCTTAGGAAGTTCTTTGAAAGAATACTCAAATACCAGTTGCGCCTGAATCCGAACAAATGTGTATTCGGGGTTACATTTGGTAAACTACTTGGATTTATGGTGAGTCAAAGGGGTATAGAAGTAGATCCTCAAAAGATTAAGGCCATCCAAGAGATGCCGCCACCCAAAAACGAGAAAAAAATTTGAGGATTCTTAGGAAGGATACAGTTCCTAAGTTGATTCATTGCTCATCTTCCATTAACTTGCAAACTTATCTTTAAGCTCTTAAGAAAGAATGCTTCCAAAGAATGGACAGAAGAATGTCAACTGGCTTTCAAGAAGATAAAGCGGAGTTTGTCCTAACCGCCAGTATTAGCACCTATAATACCGAGGCATCCATTACTGCTTTATGTATCAGTAATAGAAACTACCATGGGTTGTACGTTAGCGCAACAAGATTCAGAAACCAAACATGAGAAGGCTGTGTATTATCTCAGCAAGAAAATGTTGGAATATGAACAGAAATACACTGTCTTCGAAAAAACTTGCTTAGCCTTCGTTTGGGCCACTCAGCGGCTCAAACATTACCTTTTATCTCATAAGATTCTGCTTTTGTCAAGGATGGATCATTTGAAATACTTTTTTGAAAAACCAGCCTTGACAGGCAGGACGGCCAGATGGTTGTTTTATTGTCTGAGGTTGACATCACTCATGTAACCCAAAAATCAGTAAAAGGTCGAGCGATCGCTGAACAATTCGCAGAAGCACCCCGCGAAGAAAGTCAGCCTTTCAAACCTATATTCCCAGATGTGGAGATTATGATGGTAGAAGATGAATATCCAGAAGCTGGTTCGACCCTCTATTTCGATGGAGCAGCAAACCAAAAAGGGCAGGGAGTAGGGGCACTGCTCGTTTCACCCCGAAATGAGCATATCCCTCTTGCTGTTAAGTTACAATTTGAATGTACCAACAATATGGCAGAATATACGGCATGCATTGTTGGGCTTCAGGCCGCATTGGCTTTAGGCATAGAAGATCTCGACATATATGGAGATTCGAAGTTAATCATTTGCCAAACTCAAGTAGAATGGAAAACCAGAGAGGAAAAGTTACAGCCATAGCATGAATACGTAGACGTTCTTGTTCAACAATTATGGTGCATCACTTTCAGTTATTTGCAAAGGTTGAAGAATAAGTTCGCCGATGCCTTAGCGACATTAGCTTCTATGATCCACATACCTCACAATATGAAGATGAGACCCATCACGGTTCAGGAGCGATGGGCTCCTGCATATGTTGATGCTATAGAAATAGCTACAAGATGTCCCGACGGTAAACCATGGTATACGGATATCAAGAATTACATTTTAGGCCAGGGCATCCTGATGAGGCCACGAATAGAGAAAAGCGGACTTTGAAAAAATTGGCTGCTAATTTTATCATTTGTGAAGGAGTGTCGACAGTCTTTCGACGGAATTCAACTCTTGTGTGTCACGAGGATCAAGCAGAGGAAATTCTCGCAGATGTTCATGAAGGATTGTGTGGACCACACATGAATGGAAAGATGTTGGCTAAGAAAATTTTGCGCCTGGGATATTATTGGCTGACATTACAGACATATTGCCATGCATTTGTCAAGAAGTGCTATAAATGTCAGATACATGCGAATTTCATCCATGTGCCACCCACTGAATTGCACTCTCTCACATCCCCTTAGCCATTCTCGGTGGGGTATTGATATTATTGGCAAGATTTCCCCTAAGTCATCTAATGGTCACGAGTACATCCTCCTTGTGATCGATTACTTCACAAAATGGGTTGAGGCCGCTTCTTACGCGTCGCTAACATCCGCATCAGTTGCTAAGTTCAAAAGCACCAATATCACATGCAGATATGGGATTCGTCATGAACTCATTTTATATAATGGATCTCATTTGAAGAAGTAGGTAATAACTCATTGCCAAGAATTCAAGATTAAGCATCATAAATCCTCACCCTATCGGCAACAGACCAATGGAGCGGTAGAAGTTGCAAACAAAAATGTTAAGGCCATCATTAGCAAAATGTCAGAAACCTGTAAGGCTCGAACGATGTAAATCCACCGCTAAGACGACCCCCGGGCTCGCTCCGGCTGCTGAGATTGATTGGTCTGGCCTTGCTAGTTTGCGTCTTTTTGGTAGAATAAGTTACCATATGCCTTGTGGGCCTACAAAACATCAATTAGAACTTCGACTGGGACAACTCCATATTCTCTTATTTTTTGGATGGAGGCAGTATTAGAGATCCGTGTACCTTCGCTCCAAGTGTTGACTAAGGCAAAGCTACCAAAAACTGAGTGGGCATATACCAAATATAAAGAATTGAACATGCTAGATAAGAAGAGGTTAAAGGTGCTTTACCATGTGCAAGGTTGCCAGCATAAAATAGCCCTGGCCTTCAATAAAAAGGTTAAGATCAGAGATTTAGAAGAAGGCAATCTTGTTCTAAAAGAGAATCGAGCACCAGTATTCGATCCAAGGGCAAGTTCAGACCGAATTGGTCAGGACCGTACATTGTGAATCAAATCTTACCCGAAAAATTCGTCAAGCTCCGTAATTTAAATGGAGAAATATTGCCAGAACCTACAAATCTTGATCAACTCAAGAGGTTCTATGCTTGAACACCAGAATGTCGTCTTTTGGCCTAACAAATCCCAAATTTATGACCTAGTGTAAAAAAGAATACCCGTTTGCAAACCCTTTGAGCCTAAATAAAATTCTTTTGAAAACCCATTATATTAGGGGCATCCGCCCTGAACTACGCAAGACCTAATCCCTACAATAGGGTACATAGGCAGCTCGGTCAAACCGAGTTCGGCCGTTTCAGAAGAAAAAATTCAATCATTCCAAAAAGAAAAAAAAAGAAAAATCAATTTACCTTCAAACTATGGGCATCTGCCCTGAACTACGCGTGACCTGATTCCTACATTGGGATACGTAGGCAACCTATTCACAGGTTCGGTCGAAATCATTGCAAAGCCTTAAGCCATTCTTTGAAAAGCCCTACCCCACTTATAAAATCCTTATGGTGTTCAAGAGAAAGAAAAAAAAGAAAAAAAGAAAAAAAATTGAGCTTGAAGATCCGCTAGATTGAAAACTTGAAAAAGGCGATCTAGGCAAAATTTAGGATCATTCCCCAGTTAAGTTGAAAACTTGAAAGGGCAGCTTAGGCAAAAGTTAAGGGGATGGCCTGCTGAGTCGAAAACCTGAAAAGGCGATTAAGGCAAAAGTTAAGGCCGACCGACCGGTCCGCAAAGTCGAAAATCCGAAAAGGAAGACTTGGTCACGGTAAGATTGGGTTCACGCCGGAGGAATTATAATGATCTCTGAAATTGACATATGATCCTATCTAAATGCAAGTTGTTCCTTAGACTAATGCAGGTTAGCCTACATCCTAGCTTACTAGGCTTGTCTTAGGGAAAGAGTGGGTGACTAGTGTAACTAGACCTATGGCACGGTTGCTATCCATAGCAAACGTCCGTGATGAGGCTGGACTCCTAACTCTAGGACTCCCTAAAACCTAAGACTCCCTAAAACTTGGGACAAGACACGACACCAGTGTTCCTAAATTGGGCTCTAAGGGTTCTTATGACAGAAACCGTAATCCAACGGTTCCGAAAGACATGAGATGAATCGATTTCAGTTTTTGAAGTTAATTAATTTCAGATTCAAAGGATTTTCGGTTTCTGGACATTTAAGGAATACCAATGGTTCTAGGGTTCACCAATTTCGGCCCAGAATAGCATCCATGGAAGGGAATCGTGCGCTCTTTCCTTGTACAATTTAATACTTAGGTTATAGCATATTATTGCCTGGCATATCTCAGGATTTCCGTGGACAGTAACCTCGGAGCCAACAACATGCTATAGCTTAAATATTCAAATTGTCAAAGATCGGTTGCAATTGGGATACGATTGTGGATGCGCTGGCCATTTTTCCAGGAAAATCTAAAAATCCTAAAATTTCTGTTTCGATGGATTAAGGAATTAATATGTGACAGAATCTTAAGGTTCTTTAGAAACTTTGTGATGATTTTTAATTAATTTCGGATTTTCAATGAATTTTATCAGTTTTAAACCATATGAGTGATTTTACAAGTGAAATTATTGCAAATGAATTCTAAATGAATTGAAACTTCTACAGCAGCAAGACATGATGGGATGTAGCTTACTGAAAGATTTTTGCAGATTTTTACATTAAGCTCATATTTAATTTTGATTTAACAATAAAGAGACCAGATTGCAAAAATAACACAGAAACTACTAGAAATAGAAATCTAAATTCATTGAAATTTCTACAGTAGTGAGATATAAGTACAAATAGCATTCTGTGATATTTTCATGAAGTTTAGAAACTATTTACTATCAATTTCAGATTTTTTAATGTTTAGACCAGATTATGAATTAACACTACATCCCATCGAAAACAAGATCCAAATGAATTGAAACTCTTACAGCAGCACGAAATATGAAATATAAGACTACTGTAAAAAAAATTTAAATTTTAATGGTGATCTGATGTCAGTAAAAATTCTCACAAAATCTGATAATTTTCGAAGAAAAATAAAATAATATACCAAAAAAAATCCAAAAATTCTGAATAATTCAAGATGGAATGTACCAGTATCATATTATGTTCCTACAAAATTTCATTATTTTTGGAATCTGTTTAGTATATATTTTATTTTTCTTCGTCGAAAAGATATTTTTGAAGAGTTTTCCATTTTTAAAACACGATTTTCGAGAAAATTACGACTCCGGAAAACGTCATTTAATCTTGTTCTGATATGATGAACACAAGAAAAATTTAAAATTCCAAAAAATAGATCATCCTGAGATGGCTATTTTTTTTAATTTCGTAATTTCTGAGCCATTATTTTAAATAAAATTCCACTCTTCACTCAAATTCTAAAAAACCTTTGATCAAATGTCCGATCCGATCCGATAGTTATTTTAGTGTATTTAAGTAGATCATTGTATTAAATTTCGGGACGAAACGGAATTGAAACACTCATGTAGATCGTGATTTTGAGCACACACATATAATATTGAATTAAATTCAATTAAATGCTAAAAATCGTGCAAAAATACTTAAAAAAATATAATCCTGGAAAAATCTGAGAATAGTGCACCTACCTGTGATGGAGATTTTGGGTATCCTTTGAATAGGACAAGATTTGAAGGCGGGGATATGGAGGATTTCTCTAGTAGTTTTCTTTGAGTCTTATTCCTCTTTTTTTCTCCTCTTTTGAAAGAAGAGAGCATGAGTATTTATAGGTGAGGGATGAGCCAGGTTGCCATCTTTAGGGCCTAGAGGTGTAGGGTGGAGATTGAGTGATGGAAAAAGGAAGGGGAAAGAATGGCCAAGATCGATTTTTTCTAGAATATTCTCCCTCTTCTTTGGCATCTTCCATTTAAGCCATGGCTATGTTAAAAATGGCAAGCACTTATACGACCAGGATCAAGTACTAAAGATTTAGGAACAATTCAAGGTCCAAGATGATGCCATTTGTCCTTGGAATCTTTGTAGATTTTGGAAGCAAATTTCAAGGTAAGGGAAATGTCCAATTTGGTTGCCTTTGTAGAGAATGACAACGATTTGGATGGTTGCGATTAACTGCAATCTCCATGTGATCGAAAGAACGGGAGAGATCGGGCCTCCAAATATCCTGAAATCTTTGCAATGATATGGAATAAGATTGGGTGGTTGAGATCAATTTCGATCGAAAGAATGGACGAGATGATCCCTCCAAATCTCCTAGAATCTTGTAAAAGATTTTTCAAATATTTTGAATGTAAAAATCGAAAAACGCGGTTTTCAGGAGATTTTGAAGTCCGATTTCGATAATTCTTTCGCCATTAAAATCGTTGATTTTTCCTCTTTCATTTAAGCCCAATGTTGCCATAGAAATATTATTTTCAGAATTTTTGACCAATGCGAGCCGTCGGTTTTAAACAGCGAATCGTTTTTCCAACCGTTGATCAAATTGACGATTCGATTGATCCAACCAACTTAATCAATTTTTGATGAATGATCCTAACCTTTGAAATATGAATTTTGACAACAATCAAAGTACTGAAAGCACTGTTGTTGATAATTTGGTTAAATTATTTCGACGGCTCTCGTTCACCCACATTGATCCGTGATTTTTCACTGGGTTTTTTCTCAACTAAGTGACACAATATTTAATCTGAATTTGAGATTAACCTTGATCGATCCTATTTTGACTAAATGATCACAAATTCTTAGTAAGGAAAGACACACAGGTCAAGATCTGCCCTTGATCTAACGATTTACGGAAATCAAGTCTCGGAATGGAATCAGGTCCCGGGCTGTGAAGTGACCCTAGCTTATTTTGTCCCGATTGATGATCCGTAAAGTCAGATCGAGATATTAATGACCTAAAACATATAAATCCATGATAGAGGGGCTCTCACATGGATTTAACATACTAAATTCACCAATCAGAGTATTTTTCAATTTTTCGGATCTAATCATCTCACCAGGTACATCTCTTTATCATTTCGGTTTTCAGAAAATTTGAGGATGCATACTTTACCAATGAAATTCCACGGATCAATATATTAAGTTATTGTTGGTTAAAGTGTAGCAAAATGAGGGTGTCTACAGATGCCCCTCTTTGGTAGAGATGACGTAGTCATCGAATACCAAAGTAAAAGTGACAGAGTCATTTTGCGTAGCTTTAATTGACAAAGGACTCCCTAGACACAATGCAACCTACTATAATGCAAGACCCTAGATGAAATCCTAGAATTGGAATAATAATTAAAAAAACTCGATGCGGCCCCATTCACAAACGGGCAATTAGAGAATGAGATATCATTTTCGAATGGATTCTGAAGGGAAAGGACAAAGATCGTTCTCAAACGGTTTTTAGAAGGAGATGAGACGCCGCTCACAAGCGCGTTAAACAAGGATAAGAAGCATTCCCAAATGGACTTGGACAATGAGGCACCGTTCACAAACGGCCTCAAGGAGGATAGAAAACCATTCCCAAATGGACTCGAGAAAAGAGGCACCGTTCACAAACGGGCTCAAGGAGAAGACCATTCACAAATGGACTCGAGAAATGAGGCACCGTTCACAAACGGGCTCAAGGAGGACGATACCATTCACAAATGGATTCGAGAAAACAGGCACCGTTCACAAACGGGCTCAAGGAGAAGACAAGACCATTTACAAATGGACTCGAGAAATGAGGCACCGTTCACAAACGAGCTCAAGGAGATGACGAGACCATTCACAAATGGACTCGAGAAATGAGGCACCGTTCACAAACGGGCTCAAGGAGAAGACGAGACCATTCACAAATGGACTCGAGAAATGAGGCACCGTTCACAAACGGGCTCAAGGAGAAGACGAGACCATTCACAAATGGACTCGAGAAATGAGGCACCGTTCACAAACGGGCTCAAGGAGAAAACAAGACCATTCACAAATGGACTCGAGAAATGAGGCACCGTTCACAAACGGGCTCAAGGAGAAGACAAGACCATTCACAAATGGACTCGAGAAATGAGGCACCGTTCACAAACGGGCTCAAGGAGAAGACGAGACCATTCACAAATGGACTCGAGAAATGAGGCACCGTTCACAAACGGGCTCAAGGAGAAGACGAGACCATTCACAAATGGATTCGAGAAATGAGGCACCGTTCACAAACGGGCTCAAGGAGAAGACAAGACCATTCACAAATGGACTCGAGAAATGCGGCACCGTTCACAAACGGGCTCAAGGAGGACGAGACCATTCACAAATGGACTTGAGAAAGGAGGCACCGTTCACAAACGAGCTCGAAGAGAAGACGAGACCATTCACAAATGGACTCGAGAAACGAGGCACCGTTCACAAACGGGCTCAAGGAGAAGATGAGACCATTCACAAATGAACTCGAGAAATGAGGTACCGTTCACAAACGGGCTCAAGGAGAAGACAAGACCATTCACAAATGGACTCGAGAAATGAGGCACGTTCACAAACGGGCTCAAGGAGGACAAGACCATTCACAAATGGACTCGAGAAAATGAGACATCGTTCACAAACGGGTTCAAGGAGAAGATGAGACCATTCACAAATGGACTCGAGAAATGAGGCACCGTTCACAAACGGGCTCAAGGAGAAGATGAGACCATTCACAAATGGACTCGAGAAATGAGGTACCGTTCACAAACGGGCTCAAGGAGGACAAGACCATTCACAAACGGACTCGAGAAAAGAGGCACCGTTCACAAACGGGCTCAAAGAAACAAGATAGCATTGATTGATGAATTCAACAACGAAGAATTTAGAGACTTTTCATGAACTATGAATTTTGACGTAAGATTAGATTTGATGAATTTTTTATTTTTTTGAACTCAATGAAATCGAGGATATTATGGATCGTGCCTGACAAAGATGTTGGAAACTACGATTTTGACGAATGATGAAACGACAAACCTTAGGAACGAAGAACCATTACTAACAAGAATGGATTAGGGACACTTTTATGAAACTTCAACAAGATCTTTCTCAAAGAGACTGCTGGTCTTGTCTTCTGGGGATTTTGATAACTGAAACCTTGAACAAGATACTTGAAATTAGTAATCTAGAACAACGGCCCTCTTGGATATAATCATGGAAAAGTGGGATTTGCCTCTTGACAGGTGTTTAGACGAATATTTTTTGACCAGGATAGTATTTAACTAACTGGAAGGAAATTCTGAATTTTAATGGTTCATCTTTCTGAGAAATTGGCTCAACCACCATTGCATCTGAGGCTTTTCCAAGCTTAAGGTGCCTTCCCGGGGTATGATCTTCTTATGAGAACTGGGCTTTCTGATGTTTCTACTTCTGAATTCTTCTGAGTTGATCTTCTTTGAAATGTAGCTGCTTGACTAGATTCTCGAGCTCTTTCAGGAACAATTGCAGGGAGCTGACGAGGCCGGGCCTCCTTTACCAAGACAGTTGCATCATTTGGACACAAGGACGACGATTGACTCTTTCTAAAGAGAAAACTTAGATAAAAGGCACTACTCAATGGATTGAGCAGCTCTGAAGGAGTGAACATAGAATGACAAAGATTGACTAACTACACTGACAGACACAGTGATGCTTCCGACTTACTTAACGTTTTATTTGGTAAGTCTATCTTTTCAAAGAATGATTTTTCAATTGGTAAACACTGGACTCTTTCCTTAAAACAGTAATGCCTCAAAGATTTAATTACGACTCCTAAGATTGCTTAGCTTCAATGCCCCCAGTTTTGAGGATGTCACTTGAATTTTCTTGAACTTCAGTTGATCTTCAGTCTTGATACCGGCTGTAGCCTTCTTATAATGATTCTCTTACCGTGACCAAGTCACCTCTTCGGGTTTTTTAACTTGGCGGACCGTGCTAGCTTTAACTTTTGCCTTAACCGCCTTTCTAGGTTTTCGATTCAGCAGGCTATCCCCTTAGCTTTTGCCTAAGCCGTCCTTTCGGGTTTTCAACTTAGCAGGGGATGATCTTAAATTTTGCCTAGACCGCCCTTTCAGGTTTTCAGTCTAGCAGATATTCAAACTTCGTTCTTTTTCTTATTCATTATTTTTTTTTCTTATTGTGTCTCGAGACCTAGATCATTAGTTCTGAACATCGGAAGGACTTTATAGGTAGGATAGGGCTTTACAAAGAATGGCTTAAGGCTCAATAAAGATTTCGGCCAAACCTGTGAACAGGTTGCCTACATATCCCAAGGTAGGAATCAGGTCGTGTGTAGTTCAGGGTGAATGCCCCTAGTTTGAAGATAAGTTGTTTGAAGGTTAATTGATTTTTCTTTTTTCTTTTCTTTCTGGAATAATTGACTTCTCTTCTTTTAGAACTTGTCCCTCTTTTTTTCTGAAAGGATTGAATTTTTTTTTTTTTTTTGAACCAACCGAACTCGGTTCAACCGAGTTGCCTACGTACCCCAGTATAGGGATCAGGTCTCGTGTAGTTCAGGGCGAATGCCCCTAGTTTGATGGGTTTTCAAGAAAATATCATTCAGGCCCAAAGGGTTTGCAAACCGGTATTTGTTTTGACATCGGGTTATGATTCTGGGATTTGTTCGGCCAAAGGAGGCCTTCCAATGTTCAGGTTTGGAATTGATCTAGGTTGATGAGTTCTCTTTATTATTGTTTTTTTTTTTTTTCGAAGTTTGACTGCATTTCCAAGTAAGAGACAATGGATCTTCTTCTTTCAAGATTCTAATATGCGCTTTCGACTTTCATAGAGCGAAACTTGTTCTTTGACATCCTCCATCTATGGATTTGTAACTCTTGATATCTGATGATCACTTTTCAATGCTTTGCTCTTGAACTTCTTATCTTGAATTTGTTGGCTTCATGTTATAAATTTGAGAACCGAGGTCATTGATTGGAAATATGAAAGTTGTTTCCGCTCTATGCCCCTTGTATAGCATATGTCTTTCACTTTCTTCATTCTCTCGAGCTTTCTATCTATGTCTTGCCCCTGGTATCGGTTGTAGCTTTTCTAGACAATCTTCTTATTCTTGAAATAAGTTTATCAATCCTTCACACTCTTCAGAGGGTAATGTACTTTTAATCAGCATTCACTGAATCAAAGTTTCAGTGCCAATGTTTATCACTTCAATTTCATCTTTGAAAGGCTGGGATTGGCGCTCCTCCTCTTGTTCAAGTAATTGTTGTGACTCAAGTGGAGTTTCGTCAATTTTGTCCTCATTTGAGGAGGGAGTCTTATTTTAAGATCAGAAGCATACTTAAGAAACAGACACAAGCGAACTATTGGAACTGAAATTTTATTTAAAGAAAAAGCTATTACATCTGACGACCTATCCTGAACATGCTCAGGATTCACAACTCTAAATAAAAAGAAATGCAAAAGATAACTTGCCTGGACTAGGCATTGACCTTGAACTGTAAGACCGGACTCAACAATTGTACTGACCATGATGACTGACTCAACATAAAATAGTAAGTGACTAAAACTTTAACTGCTGCAACTGTCTAGCTTCGGAGGCTCGGCGAAAGCTGGCTCATAAATGGTGCTTTCACCTTCTGATTCTTTTCATTGTAATCAGACTTGTGCTTCTTTGAACCCTCAATTATCTAAGCGATCGGCTGGCGGCAGTACTGCATGATTCGGGTAAGCTAATTTCTTTCATCAATCAACTTTTGGATTCTGAATTTTAAGGCAATGCAATTATCAGTAAGGTGGCCAGGGCCTCTATGGTATTCACAATACTGGTCCATTCTCCAATTTGCTGGTAAAGGATTAGGAGGAGCCCTAATGCCGGGTAGGGTAATGAGGCCTGAAGCTAACCCTTGCTGCAAAATGACTGATGGTGGAAACGGGAGAGGGGTAAATTCCTTCTTGAGCGCTTGCTTAGGTGTAGCCGTTAACTGGTTGTATTTGAATACCATAGGATTTTGTAGCTCGTTGATATTTTTTGAAGTACAATTGCCCCCGCTATAAGCCCCATGTGTTGTGGCCACTTTAATTTCCTGACCTATGGAGACCGGGCTCAATATATTTCGACCCATCATTGTGCATTGCTGGTTGCAATTATCGTGAGACTTTCTCTTCATTTGCTCAAACCACGGTTTGCGGTCATCAGGAAAGGATGGAGCTTCGCCGCTTGACAAAAGATTTTGAGGGTCGAGGAGCCCCATGTCTATAAGGTCTTGAATATCATATTTCAAGCTGAGGCATTCATCAGTTGCATGACCATGACGTAAATGATAATCACAAAATTCTCTCATTTGGAAGGTCCCGGGACTGGGAAGAGGATTAGGAACAGGCTCTGATCCCAATAGTGTTATCATTCTTTCCTTGAGCAACCATTTCAAAGCATCAGGTCGCGAGATCGGCAAGTCAGTGAATTCTCTTTTAGGAGTTCCAGATGGTGGCTCTTGGTCATATTCAAGAATTAAGGGCCCAACAAAATCCTGCTGGTGCTGAGAGACAGAGTTTCTAGTAACAACATCCTGGACTTTGGTATTTTTGTCAGCGAAATGCTTCGAACTTTGGGACAGACAATACCAGGTTTGCATTTGTTGCTTCATCTGATGAACTTCTTCTGTTAGCGCAGCCATTTGTCTAGAGAGGTTCACAATTAGTTCTTCCAAACCCATAACCATGGAGAGACTCGGATTTTTGCCTTTAGAAACAATAGTGGTCCGACCAAATTTCTCAGTAAGTTGAGCTTTGATTAATTGATTTTCTTCCTTCAATTCCTTCATCTGCTGGACGAGTTGGGTCAAGGCTTCCATGATGTAAGAGAGCTGTGAATTTTTCATAGAGTCTGCCATGAGTATGGAAGGAGAGGATTGGAGACGCTTCCAAAGAAAATGGGGAATTAGCTTCCTTACTGACCACGAATAGATTCAAACCCAAGAAGCTTTCCTGAATTTTCAGCTGTGAACAGTCCTGACATGGAAACAATAAGAACGTATATGAGCTTGACATTCAAGGAGTGTTCATTCTCAATGACTGAAACAAAGATTACACATTTAAGCAAGTAGTTGGGACAATAGAATGAATCCTACAGGACCAAGACATGACGATGATGACAGATTCGCATAGGGGAATGCCCCTAGTTCAAGGATTATGAGAGTGAACTCTCAAGGACTTAGCAAAATATTCTTGAAAAAGATTGCCTTTAGAGTAAGAAAGGACTAAGGGTACAAGTACGATCAGATCATCAAGATCGCACAATCAAATGATCGAGACATAATTCTTGCCAATTGAGAAAGGGAAGGAAGATATAATTTAATCCTACAAGAGCCGAATAATAGACACATGATCAAAAGATGAGATTGCATAAGATTACTTTCAACGGATAGATCATGAATGACTAATCCTATGAAATCTTTGGAAATGATGGGATTTATATCCTAACCCCAAAGGGAAAGTTTTTAATCTTCACACATTTTATCAGTGTTACCTGAAGGCATCAACCCTAATCCTAATCTATTGGAGTGGAGAGAGAATCTCGACTCATGACTTTGTTCGTGTATCTAAGGACCGATCGTGACCATTGGAAGATGGACCACGGCCTAATCTAGACACCAATGGATAGGATATCCTAGACTAAGCTCACACACGTGACGCACATGTGACCGTATACTACATGCATGTGTGGGTTAATCTAAGGGTAAGGCCAAGAGTTCCCTTAGCGCGAATCCATGTTCAATATATTGTACCAGTGTTCGGCGTATCAGTACGTGAACAAGAGATCCGTTTACGCACCATAAGGTGCTAGGCTAAGGGTGGAATGCTTCTCTAGCACAGAGGCACCAGGTGATGAAATCCCAGTCAACCATGCTAGATAACACTCCGGGTTCCTAAAATAGGATGTGTGTGCATGTGAGATGCAAGGGTTTAGATGCGAGTGATGTAAGTGTGTGCAATAAGTTCACGCAATCTATGATGCCTTCAGGTTTTGTTAGATTAAGTTTGAGTAAATGTGATGAGAAAATAAAGCATACAAACTAATCTAATAAGCATAGAAATGATAGAGTTTTTATGAGCCAGTTAAATTAAATTCAAATGAGTTATCCTTTGAAGCTTTGATGAAGTTAGGTGATCCCCAGCAGAGTCGCCAAACTGTGGGACCCGATCCCTCGAGAGAGCTGGGGCGCGAGCCGCCACGCTCCCTGAAGCCGTTGGTGAACGGTGTCTCATCTTCTTCTAAAAGCCGTTTGAGAACGATCTTTGTTCTTTCTCTTCAGAATCCATTCGAAGATGATATCTCATTCTCTCGTTGCCCGTTTGTGAGCGGCACCGCAGCAGGATTTTTTATTGCATTCCAATTCTAGGACTTCGTTTAGGGTCTTGCATTAGGTAGTAAATGTTTGCGTCTAGGTTCCGTTTTGTGTAGAGTCGTTTGTCGATTAAAGCTACGCAAAATGGTTCTGTCATTTTGACTTTGGTATTCGATGACTACGTCATCTCTACCAAAGAGGGGCATCTGTAGACACCCCATTTTGCTCTGCTTTAATCAACAAAGAAGTTAATGTTTTTCTATCAGTTCTTCGGTGTTTTCCATTCCCGTGTCCGTCCCTTATGATTTCTCGATCTTTTCAATCATTTCCGCCATGTTTCGCATTTTTCCGCTAAGTGTTGAGAGAGGTTATTCATGAGAATCCAAGCAAGAGAGAATTCAGACCCGTTTGGTGGGCCCGCATTGAGCATTTGTTTAGATTTGGATCAAACAGGGGGGCCCGCATATCGTTTTAATAAAAAATGAGTTGTGAGCCTACTTCGAATGCATAAAGATGTCCATCGAGGGAGCGATCAAGATCATCAATTGTCGCCCATCAAATGAGTGATTCGGATCATCCAATGCAAAGAATTTAAGGGGATCTGACCATGGGAATTCATTTAGAAATAAGCCTATCGCTCCTCAGAAAGATCCAATTAATTTGAAACGGACTACTATAGGTGGGACCCACGTGAGTGTTGTTTTGTTTTTTTTATTATTTATTGTTGTCAAAAAAATGTGTGTCTCACGTGTGGCATGGTGGGTGTTTTGATAATTTAAAAAAAAAAAGGAAAGAATAATGGTGGGCTAGTTGGATATTGGAGAGTTGCGTTTCTTTCTCTATATATTTGGCATGGCTCCCGGGAGAATTAGAAACAAAATATACTTGGGAAAGGATGATAGCAATGAAGGAAAGGAAAGAAAAAAAGAATCCAAAATATGTCTCTGTAATTGGAAATTTAAAAAAAAAATTTCGGCAGATACCTTCTCTTGAAAAAGAAAAAAAAAGAAAGAGAGAGAGGGGATTCAAAAAAAAAAAAAAAAGAAGGTATGGCTGTCATCTTCAAAAATAGGAACGAGAGCAGGAACCAGGGGGATGGTTAAGAAGAAAAAAGGCCGTGGATAGGAGTGAGGTGGAGCGGTTTTTAGAAGAGAAAAAAAAAAGAAAAAAAAAAGATAGAATACAGCAGCCATCTCCATCTCGGTTTTAGACGATCCCTCGATCACCCTCTGTATCTCTCTAAACCTCCCACCCTCTGCATCTCCCTCATCTCTCTCTCAGCAGCCACTCTCCTGCAACTCTCTGTCTCTCCCTCTCTTGATCCCTCTCACACTGGAAAAACCGACAGACAGAGAAGAAAGAAAGGAGGAACGGCCATCTCTCTCTGCCTCTCTCACTCTAGATCTCTCTCCATATCACTCTCAATCTCCCCACTCTCCCACACTCCACAGCCCTTTCTATTTTTCTTCCTCAACTCCCCAAAAACAGAGTATCGTTTTCTCTATTTATTTATTTTTTCTCTTTGACAAAAACAAAAAAAAAAAAGTGTTGGCTCACTCCACCTCTGTTATCTCATCTCCCAACTTCCCTCACCACTCTCTCTACATCCCTCTCATCTCTCTTCCCATTCACCACATTTTTTAAAAAAAAAATAAAAGGAAAAAAATGTGAAAAAAACAGAGCATCGCATGCTCTGTTTTTTCCCACGTTTTCTCTCTCTCTCTCTCTCTCTCTCTCTCACTCTCTCACTCTCTCACTCTCTCTATATCCCTCTCACTCTCTCTCTGTCTCACTCCCTCACTCTCTCACTCTCTCGGTCACCCTCCCACTCCCTCTCTGTTGGCCTCTCCTTCATTCCATCTCTCTCTCTCTCTCTCTCTTTCTTTCTCTCTCTCTCTCTCTATATACCTCTCTCTCGGCTTCTCTCCCTCTCTCTCTCTCTCTCTCTCTCTCATTCTCTATCTCTCACTTTCTTTCGGCAGTGAAGAAAACTCCACAAAATAAAACTAAAAAAAAAAGAAAGAGAGAAAGAAATCAAGCATTGGATTACGCGTCGGCGATATTTTTCGGGTTCTCCGGCTCTCGGATTCTGCGAGGATCCCCACCATAGGTAAGTACACTGTTCTCGAATTTTTCCGAAATTATTTGGTATTTTTTTAGATTTTTGCATGATTTTTAAGCATTTAAATGATTTTAATTCAATATTAAATGTGTGTGCTTAAAATCATGATCTGCATGAGTGTTTCAATTCCGTTTCGTCTCGAAATTTAATACAATGTTCTAATTAAGTGGAGTAAAATAACTATAGGATCGGATCGGACATTGGATCAACGGTTTTTTAGAATTTGAGTGAAGAGTGGTATTTTATTTAAAATAATGGCTGAGTAATTACGAAAGTCAAAAAAATAGCCATCTCAGGATGATCTATTTTTTGGAATTTAAAATTCTTTTTGTGTTCATCACATCACAACAAGGTTGGAGGACATTTTCCGGAGTCGTAATTTTCTCAAAAATCGTGTTTTAAAAATAGAAAACTCTTTAAAAATATCTTTTCGACGAAGAAAAATAAATTATATATCAAACGAATTTGCAAATTAATGAAATTTCGTGGAAAAATAATATGATACTGGTACATTCTACCATGAGTTTTTGAGAATTTTTGGAATTGGTTTGGTATATTATTTTATGCTTTCTTTGAAAATCATCAGATTTTGGGAGACTTATACAGACATCAGATCACAGATAAAATTCCCAACATTTTTACCGTAGTCTTATATTTCATCTCTCTAGTTGGTGTAAAGGTTTCAAGTGATTTAGATCTTGTTTCATATGGGATGTAGTGTTAATTCATAATCTGGTCTGAAAATTGAAAAATCCGAAACTGATAGTAAATAGTTTCCAAAATTCATAAAACTCTCACAGCATGCTATTTTTACTTATATTTTACTACTATAGATATTTCATTGAATTTAGATTTCTATTTCTAGTAGTTTCTGTGTTATTTTTGCAATCTGGTCTTATTGTTGTTAAATCAAAATTAAATATGAGCTTAATGTAAAAATCTGTAAAATTCATCCAGTAAGCTACATGCATTCCCATCTTGCAGCTGTAGAAATTTCGATTCATTTCGAATTCGTTTGCACTAGTTTCACTTGTAAAATCACTCATATGATTAAAATTGATAAATTCTATTGAAAATTCGAAATTAATTAAAAATCAATCAATTTAAAGCTTCTAAAAGAACCTCAAAATTCTGTCACATGTTCACTCCTCAATTCATTGAAACAGAAATTTTAGGATCCTTAGATTTCCCTGGAGAAATGGCCAGTGCATCCATAATCGTATCCCTATTGCACTCGATCTTTGACAATTTGAATATTTAAGCTATAACATGTTGTTGGCTCCGAGGTTACTGTCCACGGAAATCCTGAGATATGCCAGGCAATAAGATGTTATAACCTAAGTATTAAATTGCACAAGGAAAGAGCGCACGATTTCTTCCCTTGGATGCCATTCAAGGCCGAAATTGGTGAACCCTAGAACCATTGGTATTCCTTAAATGTCCAGAAACCGAAAATCCTCGAAATCTGAAATTAATTAACTTCAAGAACTGAAATCGATTCATCTCGTGTCTCTCGGAACCGTTGGATTACGGTTTCTTTCATAAGAACCCTTAGAGCCCAATTTAGGAACACTGGTGTCGTGTCTTGTCCTAAGTTTTAGGGAGTCTTAGGTTTTAGGGAGTCCTAGAGTTAGGAGTCCAGCCTCATCACGGACGTTTGCTATGTATAGCAACCGTGCCCTAGTTACACTAGTCACCCAATATTTCCCTACGACAAGCCTAGTAAACTAGGATGTAGGCTAACCTGCATTAGTCTAAGGAATAACTTGCATTTAGATAAGAATCATATAGCATCTTAGATGAAATCCTAGGCTAATAAAATCCTCAACTTGAATTAAATAACTTCTCTTAAAACTATTGAAACAGTCAATCCCGTCTAGGTCGGTGTCTTAGTTGAGTTAGGCATAAGTAGCTTAGCTTAGGTGCACCGAACTACGTCGACTCTGATCCCAGTGAGGCTTGGGTACGTAGGCAGCTTGGATGTCTGATGGCATACTGTAGACACCCCCATTTTGCTCTGCCTTAATCAATAAAGAAATTAGTGTTTTTCTATCGGTTTTCCAATGTCTTTCCTTTCCGCGTCCGTCTGTTACATTTTTAAATATTTTGGTCGTTTTCGTCGTGTTTTGCATGTTCCCAGTAAGTGATTGAGAAAGGTTGTTCGGAAGAATTCCAAACCAGAGAGAGTTTGGACCCGTTTGGTGGGCCCGCATTGAGCATTTGGATTAAATTTGGATCGAGAAAGTTGGCCCATATAAGAAATATTCAAGTTATCTGTGGAGTTTTTCATGGATGTTAACGATCAAATTTTATAGGAATAAGTGTGCCCAACATGGAGTGGAGTTCACTAAGTTGAAGCAAGCGGACCCGCTTAAAATTTCGATGAATAGATCTCTTGGAAAATTCGGCCAAGGAATAGGCCTAGCATTTGGTTGAGGGATTTAAAATGGAGTGGCCCACTAAATATGCGTGGGGCCCACCCAAAGTGATTCAATCTTATTCTTCGGGGTCCGTAATGAAATCTAACGGAAAAGATTTGTGGGCCACCAATTAAACCATATGAAGTGATTTAAGAGGTGGTGTAACCGATCCACATTGCAGCCTAGCGAATGGATGGCTCGGATCATTACATGGAAAGAATTTGGGGCGCCACCCTATTTTTATTGTGACCCATCACATGGGCGGTCCGGATTATCCTATGAGAATAATTTTTAGAGAACAGGTTATCTATAGAAGGGCCTCATCCATTTGGATAATTTTGGATCATCTCATGGACGGTCATGATCATATGGAAATAATTTGGGGCACATCCAATTTAAATGATGGGCTATAAAGTAGACGGCTTGGATTAGCTTGTGAAAATGGTGTGGATGGAACATTTTAGATCAACCAGTTGAGTGGTCTAGATCAGCCCATGAGAATAGCTTTGGAGTGCAACCTATCTATATTGTGGCCATCACTTGGACGATTTGGATCCATTAATATCCAATGAATTGAATTTGGAAAACTTCTATATGGGATATAAAATTCTTTCCCTTATAATATCTCATGAGATAAATAGTTGAGGATTTTGGAATCAAAATTTGCTTGCTCTGGAAACATGCTTTTGTGGGAAGGATGTTAGAGTGTGGTATTTGGAAAACCATGGAGAAAAAAAGAAAAGTTTCTTTTTTTAAAGGATGGACCGGCTCTTTCCCTTGAAAAAAAGAAAGAAAGGTAAGCCAACAGTTAAAAAAAAGGGAGGAGAGCACGGTTTTTTTGGATTCGGATCTCATCTCCCATCTTCCTCACTCTCTGCAGCTCTCTCAAGACCCTATCTCCCACGATCTGTTTCATCTCCCTCACCTCTCACGAGAGCCATCTCTACTCCCCACCGTACCCTATCTCTCATTTCTCCCCACTCCCCACAGCCCTCTCTCTCCCACAGCCCCCTCCATCTCACGTTTTTTTTTTCTCTAAAAAGAGAGCACCATCCCATCTGTCTCGGATAACAGCACCTCCCATCTCAACCTCCTCTCCCTCTAACCTTCCCTCTTTTTTAAAAAAAAAAATATTAAAAAAAAAAACGTGAAAGAAAAAAACAGAGCATCGCATGCTCTGTTTTTCTCTTCCACGTTCTCTCATTCTGTTTTTCACATCTCTCTCTCTCTCTCTTCCTCTCTTTCCCTCCATCTCTCTCTCTCTCTCTCTCTTCCTCTCTTTCCCTCCATCTCTCTCTCTCTCTTCATCTAACCCTCTCAATCTCTCTCTGGGCAGAACTCTCTGCAAAAACAGAAATTTTTTTTGAGCTCTGCGGGCAGAGCATTGTCGGGAGATGAAGAAGAAAATTGTGCTCTTTGAAGAACACTCTCTGGTAAGAAATCGTGCTCCGCTCTCTCCCATTACCACCCTCTTCAACCGAAGATAGTTAAAAAAAAGAAAAAACAAAAAAACAAGAGATGAAGAGAACGAGGAGAAAAACAGAGTGTCTCACACTCTGTTTCTCTCTCTCTCTCTCTCTCTCTCTCTCTATATATATATATATATATATCCTTCTCTGTATCCCTCTCTGTCTCACTCCATCCCTCTCTCACTCTCTCACTCTCTCGGTCACCCTCCCACTCCCTCTCTGTCATTCTTCCTCGCTCACTCCCTCTCTGTCATTCTTCCTCGCTCGATCTCTCACTCCCTCCCTCTCTCACTCTCTCATTCTCTAGCAGCCACTCTCATTCTCTCTATCCCTCTCTCTCAAACACTCTCTACTGCTCTCACTATCTCCCTATCAGTCTCTCTCAGCAGCGAGGAAAAAAAAAAAAACAAAGAACAAAAGAAAAAAAGAGAGAAAGAAAGCGGCGCGGATCGAGCGTCGGCCGGATTTTCGGATTTCTTCGGCTCTCGGATTCGGCGAGGAACTCCATCACAGGTTGGTACACTATTCTCAGATTTTTCCCAGATGATTTGGCATTTTTTATGAATTTTGCATGGGTTTTAGCATTTAATTAAATTTAATTCAATATTAAATGTGTGAGCTAAAAATCATGATCTGCATGAGTGTATCAAATCTGTTTTGTCCCAAAATTTAATACGATGTTCTACTTAAATACAGTAAAATAACTATCGGATCGGATCGGACATTGGATCAACGGTTTTGTAGAATTTGAATGAAGAGTGGTATTTTATTTAAAATATTGGCTGAGTAATTACGAAATTCGAAAAAATAGCCATCTCAGGATGATCTATTTTTTGGAATTTTAAAATTTTCTTGTGTTCACCACATCAGAACAAGGTTGGAGGACGTTTTTCGGAATCGTAAGTTTCTCGAAAATCGTGTTTTAAAAATAGAAAACTCTTCAAAAATATCTTTTCGACGAAGAAAAATAAAATATATACTAAACGAATTCAAAAATTATTGAAATTTTGTGGAAAAATAATATGATACTGGTACATTCTACCATGAATTTTTGAGAATTGTTAGAATTGGTTTGGTATATTATTTTATGCTTTCTTTGAAAATTATCAGATTTTGGGAGAATTTTTACAGACATCAGATCATAGATAAAATTCCCAAATGTTTTACAGTAGTCTTATATTCCATATTTCTAGTGAAATAAACAAGAGGGGGGGTGAATTGAATTTTAACACTAAATTATCCTTTTTGAAAATTACTTGTGAACCTAATTGGGATTTTCTTCACTTAATTAAATATTTGGTTAGTGCAAATAATTAGAACCAAAATGAAATGCAAAACCAAAAATTAATAATGGAAATGCAAGACAAGAAAGAACACACCGATGTATAGTGGTTCGGGCAAAGCCCTACTCCACTCTTCTTAAGATCGTCCTTAAGGATTTCCACTATTGGAGACCTCCACGATGCCCGGCTCTGAGGCGGTTACACTTCCAAGGGATATTAAATGAGGATGCCCTTACACCTTTACAAAGACTCTCCTTCTCCGCCGAGTTCTAAGCGGTTGCTCTCTAGGGAATTAAAATAAGGAATGCCCTAGCCACCTATACAAGAAGTGAAGATTGAATAGCTTGGCTTCTTCTTGAAAGCTTGATGCTCTTTGTAGATCCTTGATTGCTCTTCAATGATGGTAGTTGCAAGTGAAAGCTCTAAGAATCCCAACTCAATAAATTTGCAAGTGCAAGGCAAGTTTGGGAAAAATCAAATCTTAAGCACAAAATGGGTTGCAAGTTTTCTTCAATGCTTAAGGAGGTTTTCAAATCATCAAGAGAGAAGAAATGAATCCTCTAGATGTTGTATATATAGCCTCACCAAAGAATATGACCGTTTGGGGGTGTTGATATCAAAAATCACAAGTTAATTTAAATCCCAACGGCTAGTTTTTGGTCTGTCGCGAGGTTCTCGGAGTTCCGAGAAATATTCTCGGAGTTCCGAGAGAACGGCCAGATGAAATAAAATTTCTACTAGACCATTTCTCGGAGTTCCGAGAAATTGAGTTCCGAGAAAATGTCTAGAAGCTACTGGGCCTTTTCTCGGAGTTCCGAGGGAACTCTCGGAGTTCCGAGGGAACTCTCGGAGTTCCGAGCTCGGAGCTCCGAGAAAAATCTCGGAGTTCCGAGAAGCCTAAAAATCAACATATTTTGAGTTTTTATTGCTTGTTTGATTTTTGGCTTTTGGAACTCAACTCCTATGATAATTTTGGAATGTTTATGAGGGTCCCAACATGTTGGTCCACCACATAGTCATTCACTAAACCTTTAAAGATATTTAGGTGTTCTTTGAAAAACAATTTTGAAAACACTTTGCCTTGACTTGGAAATCTAAAGAGACAGGATGTACAATGATACCTATGTAGCTTTCAACTTCTCTTTAGACTAGGTCTTCAATTGATCTTCCATCTTGTGTATGCTTGCTTGAGAGATAATGTGAGCTCCACTTAGTTCTTCAATTGTTTTCCTAATTGACAAGTTCTACAAATGTGATCTTTGATGTATTTGAACTTAGGCAATCCTCTAACACTTTCTTTTGAGGAGAGGGTCGAAATGAGATCCATTCCGGCGTGACCCAACCTCCTATTCCATAGCCAAGAATCCTCACTAATGGTATTAAGACAAGTCAGATTTTGGAGTCTAAGATCATCTAGTCCAATTGTGTAAATGTTATTGTCTCTAGAACCTATGAATTTTACTTCTCCATCTATCTTATTTTTAATAATGCATTTATCGAGATTGAAGACAACTTCAAAACCATTATCACATAATTGACTAATGCTAATAAGATTATGGGATAAGCTATCAACAAATAGTACATCATGTATGGGAGATGTAGAGTTACCTATGGTGCCTTCACCTTTGACTTTTCCTTTCTTATCATCTCTAAAGGTAACGTCTCCACCATCCTTGAGTGATAGGGATGCGAATTGAGTAAGGTCTCCGGTCATATGTCTAGAGCATCCACTATCAAGGTACCATGTGTTCTTCTTGTTATGGCTTTTAAGGCATACCTACATATGAATAGGCAAGTGAGATCCTTTGGGTACCCAAATCTTCCTAATCTTGCTATGTTCATTTGTTTTTACTTTAGAGTTCAATTTAATTTTATCTTGTTTAGCATGCATGCAAGCAACTTTATAATGACCTTCTAAACCACAATAAAAGCAAGTTTTGGTACTATTAGAAGAAGCCTTTAAAAGTTTGTTTTTATAGTTGGAAATTGTAGTATTCCATTTAAGACCAAGTCCACTTTTATCATGTGGCATTCTTTGAATGTTAACAAGCCTATCCAATTTCAATAAACTATGTTCAAAATTTTCAAATAGTTTCTTTAGTTCATCATATTCAAAAGATATTTTACCATTTTCATGCTTTAGCTTGTTGTTTTCAATCGAAAGCTCTTGTCGATTTTCATTCAAAATGGTGATAGAAGCATTTAACTCATGAATTTCTACTTTGTATTTTTCATTTTTATTATCTAAAAATTCATGATCTTTCTTTAACCAACCAAATTCTTTTGTCATGTTAGCAAGAGAGTTTTCAAGTGAAGCAATTTTATCAAATTGAATTTCAAGTTCATCATTTGCACTTTGTAAGGAATCAATAACTTCTTTCAAAACAACGACATCATTTAAAGTGTTTACCTCGTTATTGTCGTTTGTTGAGGCCATGAAGCACACGTTCTTTGCTATCAAGCAATCTTCGCCATCATTTTGTTCGCCTTCGCTTTCAATTTCTTCATCCCACGTGGCGGTCATTCCTTTCTTGCCTTCTCTTGAAGCGGTTGTTTGAAGTAGGTTCATTGTTGAGTGGACAATCCGGGCGAATGTGTCCAAGCTTCTTGCAACCGTAGCATCGGGGTTGAGAAGACCCATCACCAAGTTCTTCTTTCTTCTTGAATGGGGGATTAGTTCTTCTATTTCTCATGCCTCCCATGTTCCTTTCTAAGAATTTGATCCTTCTTGTTAGGAGGGCAACTTCATCTTCCATGTCTTCCTTTGTATCTTCATTTTCACCTATATTGCAAGCAAAAGCAACACCTTTTCCTTTTTCACTTTTAGTTTCAATTTTGGGTGCTTTTGTTTTGAAAATCATCTCATGAGTGATCAAGGACCCCATTAGTTCATCTAGGTTCAATGTGTTCATGTCCTTGGCTTCGGTGATTGCGGAGGTTTTGGATTCCCATGACAAAGGTAGGAACCTAAGAATCTTGGTCACTAAGTCTCTATTTGAAAATTGTTTTCCAAGTCCCCTTAGTCCATTTACAAGATTGGTGAACCTAGTGTACATGTCGGCAATTGTTTCATCGGGTGTCATTTGAAAGAGTTCATATTGCCGAAAGAGATGGTTCATTTTAGATTCTTTGACTTGATTGGTTCCCTCATGGGTGACTTCCAAAGTGTCCCAAATTTCCTTAGCCGAATTCAAATTTGATACTCTATTGAATTCTCCGGGAGATAGAGCACAAATAAGGGAATCATGGCTTTGGCATTATAATTCGAAGCTTGTTGTTCGGCTTCGGTCCAATCATTTAGGTTTCTTGTGGGTAATATGTATTCATTATTAATGGCTCTCCACATTTGATAATCTTGAGTTAAAAAGATTTTCATTTTAGTTTTCCAAAAACCATAGTTTGTTCCATCAAAATAGGGTGGCCTAGTGTTTGAATAACCTTCATGGTGTTGAGGGTAGTTTGCCATTTTAGAATCTTTACTCTAGACCGGTTAGGGTTTTCTAAAAATTAGAGACGAGGCTCTAATACCAATTGAAATAAACAAGAGGGGGGGTGAATTGAATTTTAACACTAAATTATCCCTTTTGAAAATTACTTGTGAACCTAATTGGAATTTTCTTCACTTAATTAAATATTTGGTTAGTGCAAATAATTAGAACCAAAATGAAATGCCAAACCAAAAATTAATAATGGAAATGCAAGACAAGAAAGAACACACCGATGTATAGTGGTTCGGGCAAAGCCCTACTCCACTCTTCTTAAGATCGTCCTTAAGGATTTCCACTATTGGAGATCTCCACGATGCCCGGCTCCGAGGCGGTTACACTTCCAAGGGATATTAAATGAGGATGCCCTTACACCTTTACAAAGACTCTCCTTCTCCGCCGAGTTCTAAGCGGTTGCTCTCTAGGGAATTAAAATAAGGAATGCCCTAGCCACCTATACAAGAAGTGAAGATTGAATAGCTTGGCTTCTTCTTGAAAGCTTGATGCTCTTTGTAGATCCTTGATTGCTCTTCAATGATGGTAGTTGCAAGTGAAAGCTCTAAGAATCCCAACTCAATAAATTTGCAAGTGCAAGGCAAGTTTGGGAAAAATCAAATCTTAAGCACAAAATGGGTTGCAAGTTTTCTTCAATGCTTAAGGAGGTTTTCAAATCATCAAGAGAGAAGAAATGAATCCTCTAGATGTTGTATATATAGCCTCACCAAAGAATATGACCGTTTGGGGGTGTTGATATAAAAAATCACAAGTTAATTTAAATCCCAACGGCTAGTTTTTGGTCTGTCGCGAGGTTCTCGGAGTTCCGAGAAATTCTCGGAGTTCCGAGAGAACGGCCAGATGAAATAAAATTTCTACTGGACCATTTCTCGGAGTTCCGAGAAAATGTCCAGAAGCTACTGGACCTTTTCTCGGAGTTCCGAGGGAACTCTCGGAGTTCCGAGCTTGGAGCTCCGAGAAAAATCTCGGAGTTCCGAGAAGCCTAAAAATCAGCATATTTTGAGTTTTTATTGCTTGTTTGATTTTTGGCTTTTGGAACTCAACTCCTATGAAAATTTTGGAATGTTTATGAGGGTCCCAACATGTTGGTCCACCACATAGTCATTCACTAAACCTTTAAAGATCTTTAGGTGTTCTTTGAAAAACAATTTTGAAAACACTTTGCCTTGACTTGGAAATCTAAAGAGACAGGATGTACAATGATACCTATGTAGCTTTCAACTTCTCTTTAGACTAGGTCTTCAATTGATCTTCCATCTTGTGTATGCTTGCTTGAGAGATAATGTGAGCTCCACTTAGCTCTTTTGACTCTTGTGTTGGTACATCTTTAAGCATGACCATGTTGTGTGTTGGTTTCTTCAATGTTCAATCATATCTTAAACACAACACTTCAAAGCAAATTGATTAGTATTCAAAAACACAATCAATTATGTTTAGAATCATCAAAACAAGATAGGAGAGTAGACCGGGCTTACATCTAGTTGCTGTAAAATTTTCAAGTGATTTAGATCTTGTTTCATATGGGATGTAGTGTTAATTCATAATCTTGTCTGAAAATTGAAAAATCCGAAACTAATAGTAAATAGTTTCCAAAATTCATAAAACTCTCACAGCATGCTATATTTATTCATATCTTATTTCTGTAGAAATTTCATTGAATTTAGATTTCTATTTGTAGTAGTTTCTGTGTTATTTTTGCAATCTGGTCAATTAATTGTTATATCAAATTTAAATATGAGCTTAATGTAAAAATCTGTAAAAATCTTCCAGTAAGCTACATCTCATCATATCTTGCTGCTGTAGAAGTTTCCACTCATTTCGAATTCGTCTGCAACAGTTTCACTTGTAAAATCACTCATCTGGTTTAAAATTGATAAAATCCATTAAAATATTGAAATTAATTGAAATTCATCTGAAAATCTCTAAAGAACCTTAAATCTCTGTCACATATTAACTCCTTAATCCATTGAAACAGAAATTTTAGGATTTTTAGATTTTCCTGGAAAAATGGTCAGTGCGTCCATAATCGTATCCCAATTGCAACTGATCTTTGACAATTTGAATATTTAAGCTATAGCATGTTGTTGGCTCCGAGGTTACTGTCCGCGGAAATCCTGAGATATGCCAGGCAATAAGATGCTATAACCTAAGTATTAAATTGCGCAAGGAAAGAGCGCACGATTCCCTCCCTTGGATGCTATTCTGGGCCGAAATTGGTGAACCCTAGAGCCATTGGTATTCCTTAAATGTCCAGAAACTGAAAATCCTTGAAATCTGAAATTCATTAACTTCAAGAGCTTGAATCGATTTGTCTCGAGTCTTTCGGAACCATTGGATTATGATTTCCGTCATAAGTACCATTAGAGCCCAATTTAGGAACACTGGTGTCAGGTCGTGTCCTAGGTTTTAGGGAGTCTTAGGTTTTAGGGAGTCCTAGAGTTAGGAGTCCAGCCTCATCACGGACGCTTGCTATGGATAGCAACCGTGCCATAGGTCTAGTTACACTAGTTACCCAATCTTTCCCTAAGACAAGCCTAGTAAACTAGGATGTAGGCTAACCTGCATTAGTCTAAGGAACAACTTGCATTTAGATAAGAATCATATAGCATCTTAAATGAAATCCTAGGATAATAAAATCCTCAGCTTGAATTAAATAACTTCTCTCAAAACTGTTGAAACAGTTAATCCCGTCTAGGTCGGTGTCTTAGTTGAGTTAGGCATGAGTAGCTTAGCTTAGGTGCACCGAACTACGTCAACTCTGATCCCAGTGAGGCTTGGGTACGTAGGCAGCTTGGATGTCTGATGGCATACCAACCGCGAGTCGGCACTACAACAAATTGTGGTGTTTTGTATATTAATTTTTTTGTAAATTCTTAATTAAATCACTTAGGATTCCCCATGAAATTAGAATCTTAGGAGAACTTGCACTTAGATTGAATCCAGACAAATTAAGAAATCAAGATACACATTTAGGATTCACATTGAAATTAGATCATGGGATGCATGTCCCGTAGTTCACACATTAACAGAGAGTTGAATGAGCCATTTAAAATAAATTTAAAAGAGTTAGCTTTTGGAATCGAATACCGATTATCGGGCAGGAATGGTGCATGTGGTGGATAACTCCCCATACCTTCCATTCTCGTAACCAGGTAGCGAGTCTAGATTTCTGGTTAATTATGGGTCCTAGATCCCACATCTAGGTGGCGACTCTGTCAGTCTCTTTTGTGTGGAATTCGGATTGCCTTAGTGATCCCAAGTTCACATAAAAGATGAATTAAAATCAATAATTAAAATGCACACGCTAATCGCGTGGGTACGAGAGACCAAGAGAGAGCGTGGCGGCTTGCGCCCCACCCCTCTCGCGGGATCAGGTCCCACAGTTTGGCGACTCTGCTGGGGACCACCTAACTTCATTAAAATTTCAAAAGATAATTCATTTGAATTTAATTTAACTGGCTCATAAAAACTCTATCCTTTCTATGCTTATTAGATTAGTTTGTATGCTTTATTTTCTCATCACATTTTACTCAAACTTAATCTAACAAAACCTGAAGGCATCATAGATTGCGCGAACTTATTGCACACACTTACATCACTTGCATCTAAACCCTTGCATCTCACATGCACACACGTCCTATTTTAGGAACCCGGAGTGTTATCTAGCATGGTTGACTGGGATTTCATCACCTGGTGGCTCTGTGCTAGAGAAGCATTCCACCCTTAGCCTAGCACCTTATGGTGCGTAAACGGATCTCTTGTTCACGTACTGATACGCCGGACACTGGTACAGTATATCGAACATGGATTCGCGCTAAGGGAACTCTTGGCCTACCCCTAGATTAACCCACACATGCATGTAGTATACGAACACATGTGCATCACGTGTGTGAGCCTAGCTTAGGATATCCTACCCATTTGTGTCTAGATTAGGCCGTAGTCCATCTTTCAATGGCTACGATCGGTCCTTAGGTGCACAAACAAAGTCATGAGTCGAGATCCTTTCTCCACTCCGCTAGATTAGGATTAGGGTTGATGCCTTCAGGTAACACTGATAAAATGTGTGAAGATTAAAAACTTTCCCTTTGGGTTTAGGATATAAATCCCATCATTTCCAAAGATCTCATAGGATTAGTCATTCATGATCTATCCGTTGAAAGCAATCTTATGCTATCTCATCTCATCTCTTGATCGTACGTCTGTCAATCTTCCATCATGTGATTCGATCATGTATTCATACTTTCTTTTACTGGCAGGAACTTATCCCAATCTCGTGTTCATATAACCCTGATCATTCTTGTATCCTTTCTCTTGGCTTACAGGCATCATGTCTACTCGTACAATTCTTGATTGGATCCATGGTACATTAAGAGAATCTCACATCTATGCCATAAGCGAGCAAGAGAAAAATCTCTTCGGCTATATGGCGACCATTAAGCTCGATTGGGGATTACTTTATGCCGCATCAGAATGTTGGGATCCCGATCATCATGTCTTCCGTTTTGGCAACCTAGAAATGTGTCCCACCTTTGAAGAATGGTGTGCCTTATTGGAATATCTTGTAGATGGCCCTCTGGTGAAGCCATCTTGTGTGTCAGATTATCGTCCGTTATTCCTTCGCTTGATGAATAATCCAGATGAGTCCATGAACTCTTTCATCAAAGGCCAAGAAGTGTCCATGCAACAACTGGTTGACATTTACCCCCCTGTGGGACACATTGGTGCTGTTGATATTCAAAAAGCCCGACGTCGTGCTTTGAGATTCTGCTCATTTGCTAGGTTCCTCACTGTCCAGCCTTCTCGCTTTGCGTCAGCTGTTCTTTTGGACCTCGTTGATCAAATGGATCATGGTGCCAGTCCAATTCCTACTATACTTGCAGAAACCTTCAATGGATTGGATGATATGGCTCGCCTTTGTGCCGGCTCAGGTCCAGGCTCTCATGTTCGCTCCTTCGTTGGTTCTTTCTCAGGATGTCCTGCTTTACTTCAAGTGTGGTTGTGCCACAAGCTAAAAATTGCAGCTCCTGTCCATTTCGATCATACGTTGTACACCTTCAGCGAATGGCATCATGATGTTTCTTTCGATCATAAAAGCGATTATGTTGAATGGTTAAATTCTCGCCAAGAAGATCAGATTTATTGGCAAATCCCTGGAATCCAAGAAGCCGTCTTCAACACTAGAGAAGCTAACTACGTTCGCCTTCTTGGTCTCAAAAAGACTTCCTTCTATGTTCCTGCCAGAATCCTGCGTCAGTATGGAAGGGAGCAATCTATTGTGCCTCCCCTTCGTCATTTCTATCCGCCTGAGGATCTCAAGCCCAAGATTGTCAAAGCCGTTTCATCTGCTTGGGATGTCAAAATCATCAAGCCTTTAAAAGAGTCAGCTGAGCAAGATTGTCGTCCGAAGAAGAAGTCTAAAAAGAGTGCTTAATTCCATGTTTAATCTTATCCGTTTATCTCTGAAAGAATGAATCACGTACTCAAGCTTTAATGATTAATCAATAAAGTCCATCTTTCTCTTTCAGTATCTTCGTCTATGTGTGTATCATCGTCTGTTCTTCTCTGTGATCTTAAAATATGTTTTTCGAATATTTCAGGGCAGTAAACACCATAGCTAACCCTACTTCTCCTTGGGTTCGGGTCTCTTCGCGATTGGAGAGGAAATCTGTATCCCCGCCACCTTCTCTAAGAACCCCAACATCTCCTTCTTTCTCATCCTCACCAATGGCAGACAACTAAGATGGCCTTCCACCCGCTGCTATTACCGATACTCTTACCTTGATTCTCCAACAGCTTCAAGAACTCAAAGAAGAGAACTGAGTTATCAAGGCTCAGCTTTCTGAAAAGTTGGGATCGTCATTGTCCAAGGATAAAGGGCCTATGCACCAAGCAGCTACTTCAGCAGCACCTGCCCAGCCAGTGTTCATCACTATCCCTGATAAAGCCGAAGAAGATTTGGAAAAAGAGCAGTATAGCGAGGATCGCAGTAGGCCTTCTCAGTCCATGGTTGATAAGACTGTTATGGAGAAATTAGAAAGTCTTACCAGGAAAGTTCAGGACATCCAGTTTCAAGACCAGGGTGGTTTTAATCCAAGTAACCTTACTCTATTTCCCGAAATTCGCCTTCCTGCCAATTTTCAAATGCCCGATTTCGACAAATATGATGGTGTGGGTTGTCCAATCACACATTTGCAAATGTTCACCATCATGTGTCAGCCTCAAGGCTTATCTCCTGAGCAAATGGCTCAATTGTTCCCGGTTTCCCTAACCAAGGTTGCTAGGAGATGGTTCATGGTCTTGGACAAGACTCGTTACAGGACATGGAAGGATATCGGTGAGCAATTCATCAGGCAGTTCAAGTATGATGATGGGACCGAAGTCACTAGGAAGGATCTTGAGAGAACCAAGCAGGACTTAAAAGAGTCATTCATAACTTTCGTCAAGAGATGGAGAAGGTTAGCGGCTCAAATGATGCAGCGTCCCTTAGAAGAGGAGCAAGTCCAGATGATTATGAAGAATAGATCCTCTCAGCTCCAATATCACATGTCTCTTCAGTATTATCCAGATTTTAAACACTTCATCAATGCTGGTATGCAAATTGAGGAAGCAATGGCACAAGGAGTTTACAATAGAGGAAACCCCAATTCAAAAGAAGTTAAGACACAGACTCTAGCTAAGATCTCTGAGGTTGATAATGTATCAATGGCTAACCCGTCACGGAACTCTATGGTATTCAAATATACGCAATCAGGGATTGCAGCTCAGCAAAAGCCTAATAGGGAATTCACCCCTCTCCTGTTTCCACCATCTGTCATATTGCAGCAAGGATTGGAATCCGGCGATATCTACTTGCCTCGCATTAAGGAACCTCCTAATCCGCTCCCCAGGACATGGAGAGCGGAAGAGCACTGCGATTTTCATCAAGGATCGGGGCATAATACTGATCAGTGCATAACTCTGAGGCATGTGATCCAGAAGTTGATCGATGAGCGCAAGCTACCATTTCAGCCAGCGCCAAATATTGCTGATAGTCCTATACAAAACCAAGTTGTACCGCCGCTGGATGATGTTTAGGCACTTGGGGTTTGAGAAGCTCAGGTTCAGTTGCAGTGATAGAGAAGAACCAGAAGTTAAAAGGCACTTGTTATGATGATGATTCAGTTTTCGCCGAGCCTCTAAAGCCAGACAGTTGCAGCAGTCTTAGTCCTTTTGTTATTTTAATTAAGTCCAGTCATGATGTCAAGTCCAGTTATTAAGTGCAGTCTTCTAAAAGTTTGGATAAATTTCTAGTCCAGTTGAGTCGTTTCTTACTTTTATTTTTGAGTCAAGAGTGTGAATTCTGAGTCTGTTCAGAATAAGTCTTATCAGATGTGGTCTTTTTCAATTCAATGAAACTTGCTTTCTCTATACATTCCAGTTTGCGCTTCTGACTTTAATAAACAATGAGAATAATACTCCCTCCTCAAATGAGGACAAAATTGACGAAACTCCACTTGAGTCACAACAATTACTTGAACAAGAGGAGGAGCGCCAATCCCAGCCTTTCAAAGATGAAATTGAAGTGGTAAATACTGGCACTGAAACTTTGTTTCAGTGAATGCCGATTGAAAATACATTATCCTCTGAAGAATGTGAGGAATTGATAAACCTATTTCGAGAATAAAGAGATGGTCCAGTAAGCGCTATCATTAATGCGGAGAAAGACCCAGATAGAAGGTTCAAGAAAGAATGAAGTAAATGTCACATGCTATACAAGGGACATGGATTCGAAACAACTTTCATATCTCCAGTCAATGGCCCTGGTCATAGGTTTCACCGGTGACAATGTAAAGCCATCAACTTCAATATGAAAAGTGCAAGAGCAATCATCTCAGAGCGATCATCAAAATATCAAGGGCCACCGATTCAAGGATGAATGATGTCCAAAAACCGGTATGCACCCTCAAGGTCAAATTACTTATCAATATCCAGAAGGAAGAAGAATCATTATCTCTTACCGGGAAATGCCGTCAAACTCCGTGAAAAAAAAAAGAAAAAGAAAAGAAAAATCAGTACCAGAGGGACTCTAGTAACCTATATCGATTCCCAATCTGAACATCGGAAGGCCTCCTTTGGCCGAATAAATCCCAAAATCAGAACCCAACGTCAAAAGAATACCGGTTTGCAAACCCTTCGAGCCTGAATGAAATTTTCTTGAAAACCCATTAGACTAGGGGCATTCGCCCCGAACTACGCGAGACCTGATCCCTACATTGGGGTACGTAGGCAGCTCGGTTAAACCGAGTTCGGTCGATTAAAAACAAAAAAAAGAAGAAATTTAATCCTTTCAGAAGAAAGAGGGACAAGTTCCAAAAGAAGAGAAGTCAATCATTCCAGAAAGAAACGAAAAAAGAAAAATCAATTAACCTTCAAACAATTTATCTTCAAACAGGGGCATTCGCCCTGAACTACGCACGACCTGATTCCTACCCTGGGATACGTAGGCAACCTGTTCAAAGGTTCAGTCGAAATCTTTGTTGAACCTTAAGCCATTCTTTGAAAAACCCTATCCTACCTATAAAGTCCTTCCGGTGTTCAGAATTAACGATATAGGTCCCGAAACACAAAAGGTGAAAAAAAAAAAAAAAAACGGGGCGGAGTTATGAAGATCTGCTAGACTGAAAACCTGAAAGGGCAGTCTAGGCAAAATTTAAGATCATTCCCCTGCTAAGTTGAAAACCCGAAAGGGCGGCTTAGGCAAAAGCTAAGGGGATAGCCTGCTGGATCGAAAACCTAGAAAGGTGGTTCAGGCAAAAGTTAAGGCTAACACGGCCCGCCAAGTAAAAACTTGAAGAGGTGACTTGGTCACGGTAAGAGAATCATCATAAGAAAGTTACAGCCGGTATCAAGATTGAAGAAGAGAAAGAAGTTCGAGCAAGCCTAAATGTCATCCAAGAAACTTGGGGGCATTGAAACCAAGCAATCCTAGGAGTGGTAATCAAATTCTAAGAGCATTATTGTTTAAAATTTTTTTTTCAGTGCTTATCAATTGAGAAACTACTCTTTGAAAGGCTAGACTTCCAAACAAAACGATAACTAAGTCAGGAGCATCACTGTGTATCAGTCCAGTCAGTCCATTCCTGTTCGTTTTAGCTCATTCTTTCAGAAACTTTCCGTTCATCCAATAGTGTCTTTTACCATCTTCCCCTTTTTAGTAGAGTCTATCATTGTCCAGTTAGTCAAATGTTGCAACTGTCTCGGTAAAAGATGCCTGGTGTAGCTAACCCCCTGCAATTGTTCCAAAGCTAAGTTAATCCGTAGGCAAGGATTTCAGGAGTTAAGAAAAAAATCCAGTCTAAGCAAAGTCAGTTCCAGAAGAATCCAAAAGCAGAAAAATCAGAAAAACCAGTTCCCATAAGAAGATCATACCCTAGAAAAGCACCTTAAGCTTGGAAGAGCCTTAGATGCAATGGTGGTTGAGCCAGTTTCTCATAAAGATGAACCATTAAAAATCGGAATCTCCTTCCAGTCAGTTGAATATTTGTTTGAATGCTTGTCAAAAGAAGAATCCTCGCCAGTGTCCGAATATTCCGAGGTCCCAGTTTATATCCCCAGTAAAGAAGATCTTAATCTAAGAAATTTCAAGTCCTGTGAGACTTTCTTGTTCATCCCCAGTAAACAATTCAAAATGCGAATAAACTTGTGTAAAAAACCAGTTTACTAGTTCATCAATTACCAATTCCTGATTTTCCAGTTCCAGTATTCCAGTTCCAATTCCATTATCCAGTACTCCAGTTCCAGTGTCCAGTATCCAGTATCCCAATATTCCCGTATCCAGTATTCCAGTATTCCAATATTCCAGTTTCAATATCCAGTATTCCAGTATTCCAGTTCCAATGTCCATTATTCAGTTTCAATTCCAGTATTCCAGTTCCAACGTCCAGTATTCAGTTTCAATTCCAGTATTCCAGTTCCAGCATCCTATATCCAGTTTCAATTCCAGTATTCTAGTGTGTCACTATGCTAGTTCTAGTCTCCAGTTCCAGTATCCAATATTCCAGTATCATAGTTCTAGTGTCCAGTATCTCTATCACCAATATTCCAGTGTACCATTTCCAGTACTTGTATTCCCGTTCCCAGTATTTCGGTACTCCAATTCCAACATCCAGTTTCAGTGTCCGAAAATCCAGTGTTTCAGTACTCTAATTCTAGTATCCGGTATGTCTTCGTTCTAGAGTTCCGGTTCCCGATGTTTAGATTAAGATTCCAGTCTCCAGTTTCCAGTCCTAGCATCCAGTGATCAAATTCCAATCCCAATTGAATCAATCAAAATGTCAATCTAATCTAATCCCCAGTTCACCAATTATCAAGTTTTGACTCTCCAGTTTTCCAGTAATCAAGTTCTACAATTCCCAGTGAACTGGCTCTTTAACTTCTCAGTTCTTTGATTTTCCGGTTATCTGACTATTGAGTCTCTTAATCATCCAGTTCTCCAAATTTTTAGCTCTGAAAATATCCAGTCCCTAAATTTTCTACTTCTCCAGTTTTTCAATTCTTCAGTTCATCCAATCTTCAATTCTCCAGTTCCAAGTCATCTAGTCTTCCAATTCTCCGGTCCACCCATTGTTCGATTATTCAGTTCTCCAATTCTCAAGTCCTTAAGCCTCTAATCCTCTGATAATCGAGTCCTCCAGTGGTTTAGAATAAAAGATTTTTGATATATGTTCAAGTTCTAGGGTTTCATCTAAGGTCTTGCATTATATTAAGTTGCATTGTGTCTAGAGAGTCCTTTCTCGATTAAAGCTACGGAAAATGGTTCTGTCACTTTTGCTTTGGTATTCGATGACTACGTCATCTCTACCAAAGAGGGGCATCTGTAGACACCCTCATTTTGCTCTGCCTTAATCAATAAAGAAATTAGTGTTTTTCTATCGGTTTTCCAATGTCTTTCCTTTCCGCGTCCGTCTGTTACATTTTTAAATATTTTGGTCGTTTTCGTCGTGTTTTGCATGTTCCCACTATGTGATTGAGAAAGGTTGTTCGGAAGAATTCCAAACCAGAGAGAGTTTGGACCCGTTTGGTGCGCCCGCATTGAGCATTTGGATTAAATTTGGATCGAGAAAGTTGGCTCATATAAGAAATATTCAAGTTATCTGTGGAGTTTTTCATGGATGTTAACGATCAAATTTTATAGGAATAAGTGTGCCCAACATGGAGTGGAGTTCACTAAGTTGAAGCAAGCGAACCCGCTTAAAATTTCGATGAATGGATCTCTTCAAAAATTCGGCCAAGGAATAGGCCTAACATTTGGTTGAGGGATTTAAAATGGAGTGGCCCACTAAATATGCGTGGGGCCCACCCAAAGTGATTCAATCTTATTCTTCGGGGTCCGTATAGAAATCTAACGGAAAAGATTTGTGGGCCACCAATTAAACTATATGAAGTGATTTAAGAGGTGGTGTAACCGATCCACATTGCAGCCTAGCGAATGGATGGCTCGGATCATTACATGGAAAGAATTTGGGGCGCCACCCTATTTTTAGTGTGACCCATCACATGGGCGGTCCGGATTATCCTATGAGAATAATTTTTAGAGAACAGGTTATCTATAGAAGGGCCTCATCCATTTGGATAATTTTGGATCATCTCATGGACGGTCATGATCATATGGAAATAATTTGGGGCACATCCAATTTAAATGATGGGCTATAAAGTAGACGGCTTGGATTAGCTTGTGAAAATGGTGTGGATGGAACATTTTAGATCAACCAGTTGAGTGGTCTAGATCAGCCCATGAGAATAGCTTTGGAGTGCAATCTATTTATATTGTGGCCATCACTTGGACGATTTGGATCCATTAATATCCAATGAATTGAATTTGGAAAACTTCTATATGGGATATAAAATTCTTTCACTTATAATATCTCATGAGATAAATAGTTGAGGATTTTGGAATCAAAATTTGCTTGCTCTGGAAACATGCTTTTGTGGGAAGGATGTTAGAGTGTGGTATTTGGAAAACCATGAAGAAAAAAAGAAAAGTTTCTTTTTTTAAAGGATGGACCGGCTCTTTCCCTTGAAAAAAAGAAGAAAAGAAAGGTAAGCCAACAGTTAAAAAAAAGGGAGGAGAGCACGGTTTTTTTGGATTCGGATCTCATCTCACATCTTCCTCACTCTCTGCAGCTCTCTCAAGACCCTATCTCCCACGATCTGTTTCATCTCCCTCACCTCTCATGACAGCCATCTCTACTCCCCATCGTACCCTATCTCTCATTTCTCCCCACTCCCAATAGCCCTCTCTCTCCCACAGTCCCCCTCCATCTCACGTTTTTTTTTTCTCTAAAAAGAGAGCACCATCCCATCTGTCTCGGATAACAGCACCTCCCATCTCAACCTCCTCTCCCTCTAACCTTCCCTCTTTTTTAAAAAAAAAATTTAAAAAAAAAAACGTGAAAGAAAAAAACAGAGCATCGCATGCTCTATTTTTCTCTTCCACGTTCTCTCATTCTGTTTTTCACGTTTCTCTCTCTCTCTCTCTCTCTCTCTCTCTTCCTCTCTTTCCCTCCATCTCTCTCTCTTTCTCTTCCTCTCTTTCCCTCCATCTCTCTCTCTCTCTCTCTTCATCTAACCCTCTCAATCTCTCTCTGGGCAGAACTCTCTGCAAAAATAGAAAAAAATTTTGAGCTCTGCGGGCAGAGCATTCTCGGGAGATGAAGAAGAAAATTGTGCTCTTTGAAGAACACTCTCTGGGAAGAAATCGTGCTCCGCTCTCTCTCATTACCACCCTCTTCAACCGAAGATAGTTAAAAAAAAGAAAAAACAAAAAAACAAGAGAAGAAGAGAACGAGGAGAAAAACAGAGTGTCTCACACTCTGTTTCTCTCTCTCTCTCTCTCTCTATATATATATATCCTTCTCTGTATCCCTCTCTGTCTCACTCCATCCCTCTCTCACTCTCTCACTCTCTCGGTCACCCTCCCACTCCCTCTCTGTCATTCTTCCTTGCTCACTCCCTCTCTGTCATTCTTCCTCACTCGATCTCTCACTCCCTCCCTCTCTCACTCTCTCATTCTCTAACAGCCACTCTCATTCTCTCTATCCCTCTCTCTCAAACACTCTCTACTACTCTCACTATCTCCCTATCAGTCTCTCTCATCAGTGAGGAAAAAAAAAAAAAAACAAAGAACAAAAGAAAAAAAGAGAGAAAGAAAGCGGCGCGGATCGAGCGTCGGCCGGATTTCCAGATTTCTTCGGCTCTCGGATTCGGCGAGGAACTCCATCACAGGTTGGTACACTATTCTCAGATTTTTCCCAGATGATTTGGCATTTTTTATGAATTTTGTATGGGTTTTAGCATTTAATTAAATTTAATTCAATATTAAATGTGTGAGCTAAAAATCATGATCTGCATGAGTGTTTCAAATCCGTTTCGTCCCAAAATTAAAACGATGTTCTACTTAAATAGAGTAAAATAACTATCGGATCGGATCGGACATTGGATCAACGGTGTTTTAGAATTTGAATGAAGAGTGGTATTTTATTTAAAATATTGGCTGAGTAATTACGAAATTCGAAAAAATAGCCATCTCAAGAAGATCTATTTTTTGGAATTTAAATTTTTTTTTGTGTTCATCACATCAGAACAAGGTTGGATGACGTTTTCCGGAATCGTAATTTTCTCGAAAATCGTGTTTTAAAAATAGAAAACTCTTCAAAAATATCTTTTCGATGAAGAAAAATAAAATATATACTACACGAATTCAAAAATTAATTAAATTTTGTGGAAACATAATATGATACTGGTACATTCTACCATGAATTTTTGAGAGTTTTTAGAATTGGTTTGGTATATTATCTTATGCTTTCTTTGAAAATTATCAGATTTTGGGAGAGTTTTTACAGACATCAGATCATAGATAAAATTCCCAAATGTTTTAGAGTAGTCTTATATTCCATATTTCTAGTTGCTGTAAAATTTTCGAGTGATTTAGATCTTGTTTCATATGGGATGTAGTGTTAATTCATAATCTTGTCTGAAAATTAAAAAATCCGAAACTAATAGTAAATAGTTTCCAAAATTAATAAAACTCTCACAGCATGCTATATCTACTCATATCTTATTTCTGTAGAAATTTCATTGAATTTAGATTTCTATTTCTAGTAGAGTTTATGTTATTTTTGCAATCTGGTCAATTAATTGTTAAATCAAAATTAAATATGAGCTTAATGTAAAAATCTGTAAAAATCTTCCAGCAAGCTACATCCCATCATATCTTCCTTCTGTAGAATTTTCCACTCATTTCGAATTCGTCTGCAACAGTTTCACTTGTAAAATCACTCATATGGTTTAAAATTAATAAAATCCATTAAAATATTGAAATTAATTGAAATTCATCTGAAAATCTCTAAAGAACCTTAAATCTTTGTCACATATTAACTCCTTAATCCATTGAAAAAGAAATTTTAGGATTTTTAGATTTTCCTGGAAAAATGGTTAGTGCGTCCATAATCGTATCCCAATTGCAACCGATCTTTGACAATTTGAATATTTAAGCTATAGCATGTTGTTGGCTCCGAGGTTACTGTCCACGGAAATCCTGAGATATGCCAGGCAATAAGATGCTATAACCTAAGTATTAAATTGCGCAAGGAAAGAGCGCACGATTCCCTCCCTTGGATGCTATTCTGGGCCGAAATTGGTGAACCCTAGAGCCATTGGTATTCCTTAAATGTCCAGAAACTGAAAATCCTTGAAATCTGAAATTCATTAACTTCAAGAGCTTGAATCGATTTGTCTCGAGTCTTTCAGAACCATTGGATTATGATTTCCGTCATAAGTAACATTAGAGCCCAATTTAGGAACACTGGTGCCAGGTCGTGTCCTAGGTTTTAGGGAGTCTTAGGTTTTAGGGAGTCCTAGAGTTAGGAGTCCAGCCTCATCACGGACGCTTGCTATGGATAGCAACCGTGCCATAGGTCTAGTTACACTAGTTACCCAATCTTTCTCTAGGACAAGCCTAGTAAACTAGGATGTAGGCTAACCTGCATTAGTCTAAGGAACAACTTGCATTTAGATAAGAATCATATAGCATCTTAGATGAAATCCTAGGATAATAAAATCCTCAGCTTGAATTAAATAACTTCTCTTAAAACTGTTGAAACAGTTAATCCCGTCTAGGTCGGTGTCTTAGTTGAGTTAGGCATGAGTAGCTTAGCTTAGGTGCACCGAACTACGTCGACTCTGATCCCAGTGAGGCTTGGGTACGTAGGCAGCTTGGATGTCTGATGGCATACCAACCGCGAGTCGGCACTACAACAAATTGTGGTGTTTTGTATATTAATTTTCTTGTAAATTCTTAATTAAATCACTTAGGATTCCCCATGAAATTAGAATCTTAGGAGAACTTGCACTTAGATTGAATCCAGACAAATTAAGAAATCAAGATACACATTTAGGATTCACATTGAAATTAGATCATAGGATGCATGTCCCGTAGTTCGCACATTAAAAGAGAGTTGAATGAGCCATTTAGAATAAATTTAAAAGAGTTAGCTTTTGGAATCGAAGACCGATTATCGGGCAGGAATGGTGCATGTGGTGGATAACTCCCCATACCTTCCATTCTCGTAACCAGGTAGCGAGTCTAGATTTCTGGTTAATTATGGGTCCTAGATCCCACATCTAGGTGGCGACTCTGTCAGTCTCTTTTGTGTGGAATTCGGATTGCCTTAGTGATCCCAAGTTCACATAAAAGATGAATTAAAATCAATAATTAAAATGCACACACCAATCGCATGGGTACGAGAGACCAAGAGAGAGCGTGGCGGCTCGCGCCCCACCCCTCTCGCGGGATCGGGTCCCACACATACCAACCGCGAGTCGGCTCCACAACAAATTGTGGGGTTTTGTATATTAATTTTCTTGTAAATTCTTAATTAAATCACTTAGGATTTTCCATGAAATTAGAATCTTAGGAAAACTTTCACTTAGACTGAATTCAAACAAATAAAGGAATCAAGATACACACTTAGGATCTACATTGAAATTAGATTATAGGATGCATGTCACTTAGTCCGCGCATTAACAGAGAGTTGAATGAGCCATTTAAAATAAATTTAAAAGAGTTAGCTTTTGGAATCGAAGACCGATTATCGGGCAGGAATGGTGCATGTGGTGGATAACTCCCCATACCTTCCATTCTTGTAACCAGGTAGCGAGTCTAGATTTCTGGTTAATTATGGGTCCTAGATCCCACATCTAGGTGGCCACTCTGTCAGTCTCTTTTGTGTGGAATTCGGATTGCCTTAGTGATCCCAAGTTCACATAAAAGATGAATTAAAATCAATAATAAAAGGCACACGCCAATCGCGTGGGTACGAGAGACCAAGAGGAGGCGTGGCGGCTCACAATATCCAATCACACAGGGCGGAGAGAAAACCCAAAAGAGGAGAGAGAGAGAGGGAAGAGAGGAATATAAAAAAAACCCTTACCCCCCCTCAATTTATAGGAAGTGTGGGGGGGTATTATTTGGTAATTTCAACCAAAATTCATCTCAGATGAATTTGGAATTCGTCTGAGATGAAACTTTGGGGTCCTCGGCTCCTGCAAAAGTTCGTCTCTTCCCCGGTTTTCTTAAAACACGCATAACTTCTTCGTTTGAACTCCGATTTACGCACATTCAGGTACATTGGCATGGTTGTTTCACGTACTTTCTAATAAACCTAATATTGCTTGGTTTTGGGAGGCAAAATTTCCTTTGGTTTGCCAAAAAGGCACAGGTGTTGTGAAGAAACAGTCGTTTTGGTTGCTGAAAAAAGGCGGGTGCTATAAAAAATATTCTTTCTAGTTGTTTCTACAGGATAACAAGATTTTTTGGAAACCATTTCCTTTTGTAAATACCCTAAAGAGAGATTGAGAGAAACACAACTAGTGCACTGGGACTCATTATAAGGTTCTTCCTCGCGACACCTACATTAATACTGCCTTGACAAAATTGGGTGTTTACAAGAGGCTCTTCCCATGGATTTACACACTTAAGTCATCCGATAGGGTATTTTCCAATTTTTTGGATCAAATCATCTTACTAGGCACATCTCTTTACCATTTTGGATTCCAGGGAATGTGAGGATGCTTATTTTATCAGTGAAACTTCACGGATCAATATTGAGTTATTATCCGTTAAAGTGTAGCAACATGAGGGTGTCTACAAGTACCCATAATTTGTCATGAAAAGAAAATTTTATTGATTAACACGTATAATACACTGGGCTTTAGGGCACCTACTCTAACAATCTCTCACTTGCCCTCATGGCCAGTTATGCATATATCTCAGACCCATCCCCTCAACATGCTTGTCAAACACTTTTTGACTTTTTGGTAAAAGGGTCCACCACGTTATCTGCTAAAGCAACCTTTGTAATAGCCACATCTCGTTTGTCAATGATTTTCCGTATCACATGATACTTTCGAAGTATATGCTTGCACTTCTGATGAGAACTCGGTTCCTTTACTTGAGCAATCGCTCCGCTGTTATCACACCTGCCCTTGCATCTTGGTAATGTTGTGGCGAGGATCTTAAAAAACTTCACTAGGCTCGCTTGATCTCATATTCCGGCCGGCAGGAGGGCCCCTGATCTATCAATAGAGGGAGCAAAAAACGGGCTCCAGCGTAATGGGTCTCTCAACAGAGGGCAAGACTCCAAGGTCGTCTAAAAATTTTCGCAGCCATACCGTCTCTTTCACTGCTTCGCTCCAAGCGATGTACTCAGCCTCAGTCGGGGAATCTGCCGTAGTGTCTTGCTTGCAACTTCTCCATGATACTTTCCATTTGCTAAGGTGAACACAAAACCCAATGATGATTTCATGTCATCAATGTCAGACTGAAAGTTTGCGTTCGTAAAACCAGAAAAGACCAACTCGTCTGAACCATCAACTAAATAATATTGTTTAGTTCTCCTAAGATATTTGAAAATATGTTTAACTACTGTTGTAAGCCCAATGGCTCCCACCTTGGCAATTCCCATCTTATTTTGATGATTCCAATACACAAGTGATTTAAGATCACTAATGTGTTTGATTGTCTAAGTTGTAGATCATGATTGCTTAAAGACAAGATTTGCTTGGATTGAGGCCAAGAAGCTCTCATTGGATCGCTTATGAAGGCCAAAGACATCGGAGATCCAAGACGAATGAAGACTTGAAGAATCAATTGAAGATCGAAGTCATATTAGAATGTATAAGATCCAATCCTAGTATTAGATTTTAAGAGGCATAAATTAAGTAAATAAACACACACCCTAAATGTTTAAGTGATTGTCCTTGTGGTGTTCCAACACTTTGGAACCCTCATAACAATCCCAATTTGGTGTAAAGTTGGAAGCCCAAAAACATGAATTGAAAATCTGCTTGACATAGGCTTCTCAGAACTCCGAGGTAATTCTCGGAGCTCCGAGCTCGGAACTCCGAGAAATCCTCGGAGCTCCGAGAAATGGCCCAGTAGCATTTTTCCAATTTCTGTTTGTATTCCTGGAACTCCGAGATCAATTCTCGGAACTCCGAGAACACTATAACGGGAAGAATTATATCTGTTGGTGTTTTTGCCAGAATTACCACTATGCCACCAAACGGTCATATTTGGGTTTTTCTATATATATGGGTATTCCCAACTTCCAAATCATCAATCCTAACACTCAAAAAAACTTCATTTGAACATCCAAAGAGTGATTAAAGCTTGTTTATGCCTCTCATCCTCTAAGATTAGGATTTGGATCATTAGGCTCAAATTTGGACATCTTCTACAATTTGTAAACCCTTGTGAGGGATTTTGTGTTTCCTTCTTTCTTATTCAAGAACATTGTATTAGGGCGAGTGTTCGGAGAAGTATAGCCCACTCTCCGTGGTGAGGATTGCCACCAAGGTTAAAGCATTCGAAATTGTAATCGGCACCGATCTTCGCCGTAGTTAAGAAGATCAAATAGTGAAGCCATCAACGGGTTTGGTTGGTGGAGTGGAGTAGGCCTCGCGTTTTGAGGCCCGAACCACTTTAAATCTCGGGTGCAATCTCTCTTATCTCTTGCCTTTCTTTTATTTGCACTTAGGATTTAACTTGTGTACTTATAATTTCATTCTTGATTTCTTAATCTTCAAAATTGGGTTAGAAGTTTTCAAAAGGTTAAAACTTGTTAGGAACCTAATTTTACCTCCTCATAAGTTGCCGTACTTGGGACTACCCTTGGAATTTCACTTGGTATCAGAGCCTTGGCTCTTAAAAGATTTTCTTTTCTTAAAAATCTTTGGTAAATTTTTCTTTAAAATTTCAAACAAGGGAAAGATCATAAGATCTTCAGCAACTTTCTATTTGTGAAATGGCAAATATAAATGGAACCGGACTTCCGGAAGGCCATTCCACAACTAGACCTCCTTTCTTTAATGGTGTAGACACCCCCATTTTGCTACGCTTTAAAAAGCGAAAGATTCGGTAGTATCATCGAGTCTTGCAGCATTAGATTAGGCATCTATGCATCTGAGGGTAGATTTCACCTCATTATGGGAGTTTTCAAGTTGATTCGCGATCCTAAAGGTCTCTAGGGGGTTCCTTTGGCCTCTGAAAGATGAAAGTTCAAGTTTCCAAGCAAATGAAAAAAAAACCTGCTATTTTTAGAATTTTGAGGGTTTCCCTCATTTTTGCCTATTTTGAACTGCAGGGGTATTTTGGTCATTCCCGATGTGTCTCATTTGACCCCGAGTTATATTTGAGAAATCTTGAGTGATTTTACAAATTTTGAAAAAGCTGCTATTTTTAGAAACTCATGGGGCTTCCACATTTTCATCATCTTATGGATATTTCAATCATTTCTCATATGTCTGAAACCATCTCGAGGGTACGGCTGATGGATTAAGAGTAATTTCGTAAGATTTGGGAAACCTGCTCAATTTAGATCTCTCAAGATTTTGTCTTAGTCTTGCACTTCGGGGGTATTTTAGACATTTTCAAACATATCATATTTAGTCCCTAAGTTGTGTCTAAGAAATCTTGAGTCCGTTCATAAATTTTCGAAAATCCGCTATTTTTAGAATTTCTCAAGGTTTTCCCTAGTCTCGCCAAATTCTAGCACCTCGGGGTAATTTGGTCTTTTCCTGTGTAATTCTTTTGATCCCCGAAATATGTCTGAGAGATTATGAATGATTTCCTGAATTTTGGAAAAACTGCTAAATTTAGAATTTCTCAGGAGTTTCGCTTAATTTGGAAATTCTAAGTGTTGAGGGCATTTTGGGTATTTTCAGGGGATACCAAATGATCCTGTTTAATATTGCTTACCGAAAGGACCCAATTTTAAAAGTTTCTATTTTTGAAGTTTGACCACAAAGACTTTCCATTTTTAACTTTTTCCTTTGGGGGTGAACCAATTTAAGGTCATTTTGGTCACATTTGGATGTGTAATTGTCAAATAGGGGCATTTTGGTCTGAAAAATTATTTTCCCAAAAAGATGGATCGATCATGTGTGAGGGATGCACCATAAATTTTAAATGGGTTGGGTCCATATATAGAATGTTGAATTTAGAAAGATTTTATTGAATTTTTACGGAAAAACCTGAAACCCGTGTGAAATTGCCCATTGGGCTAAAGCCCGTAAAGATGGAGCTCATGTGGGTTCACCCATATGGGTTGACCACCATGGTGGGCGCCCCACATGGCTGACCCACATGAATTGAGCATCCAACCTTGATGATGTCACAATGTGAATTGAGCATCCAACCTTGATGATGTCACAATGGTGACATCATATTTGTTAAAAGAAAAATAAAAAGAATAAAAAAAAGAAAAGAAGGAAAAGATGAATGATTGCTTAAAAAATGTTTTCTTCCAAAGAAGCAATGTGGAATAAAGAATAGCATGTCTTGATTGACAATAAAATAAGATTGGAATCAAATCCAATTTGGAAACAAGAAAGAAAGCAAGCAAGAGGGGAAAATTGAAAACAAGCCAAAAATAAGAGCTCTCACTTTGGGAACTACTATTTCTCTCTTAACCCTAGCTTTTTTTGTATAAAAATCAAAGCAAACAATCCTAAAAAAAGGATGGGAAAAAGATCCAAATTCATTTTTTTTTCTCTCATCCCAAGAAGAAAAAAAAAATCTCTTTTCTCTTGAAGTATGATCTCTCTCTCAAGGGTTCTTCACAAAAGGAATTCTTGAATTCCTTCTTCTTCTCCAAGGCATCACACAATCAAGAATTATTAGAGTGTTCTTTGGGTCTTCTTCATCATATAAAAGGGTGTGACAAAGCGTATACCTCGGATCTACGCACCCTAGGGACAAGGAGCGCGATCAACGGTAGGATCTTTATCTTTGTAATATCAAAAGTAGAAAAGCATGCTAGGGTTTTACTTTTGATAGATCAAATCAATGAATTTTTTCTTGAAATTCCAGTATGTTATAATATAGATCATGAGTTTTCAAAATACAAAATTTGATCCAAAAATTAAATTTCCTCCATTTAATAATGATTTTATTTCATTTTTTATTTAATATGGATTTAAATCGGATTATCAAAGCAAGTGTTAGAAAACGTGAGTTTTTTTAAAAACTGATATTTTTTGGGATTTCTATAAAATAAAATACCACTGGAAACTTAATTTTCAATCACGGTTTGGCAGTTTTAATTTTCATTCTAATTTTCAAACAATAACTCCGAAAGGGGTTATTTCTTGATGAACGAATCCAAAAGTATATCACACCATGTCCAAAATTTATAAAATCTTATGTCAAAACTAAAGTTTTGATTTCCAGAATACCCAAAAATTTTCAGATTTTTTTGAATTTGTTTAATCCGGTTTTAAATTATTTTAAATTTCAGCCATTTTTAATAAATATCAAAATATTTTAAAAATTAATGAAACTCTCCAGAATTAGTTTTCAATAATAAATTGAATTTTTCATGAGATTTTGTTTTTGAAAAAAGGTTTTTTTATTTGTTTTCTAATCGCTTTTTCGTTTTACGTGCCGTAATTCTTTTTCGTATTAAATTAGTAAATTTTTGAAATTTTTCTTTAGAAACCAGTAACTTAGGTTACTGGAATGTTAGATAAAAAGTTTAAATTGGTTTTTCAAAGTTTTAATATGGTTTTGTAATTTATTTTAATAAATGGGTTTCAATTTCTAGGAAATAAATTCCCCTTTTCTATTTAAAAATTAATTTTATGGAGGAGATTTAATTTTTAAGTTTTGAAATTTTGATAGAAAATTTTATATTCTATTATATATCTACTGAAAGTTTTCATTTGATTTTAGGATACTATTAGGTTTGCTTTTTAAGTAATTCTTTGGTTTCATCCGATTTTTGTGTGAATTTTAATTGGCATCAAATCATAATAAACGTTCATGAAAGTCATACAGTAGTATAATCTCATGATTATCTTTATTCTGTGAAAGTTTGGATTAATTTGAAATTGATATGCTACAAGTTGATGTGTTAATCTATAATCTGATTTAAATTTTGGAAAATCATAAATTGATATCAAGTCTTAATGATAATTCATGAAAATTTTCCAGTAAGCTACAATTATCCATATCTTATTACTAGAAAAGGTTTAACTGATTTGGAGTTCGATTGCTTAGGGTTACTGTGTATACCTAATAATCTGGTCTTAATGATATTAAATCACAATTTAATAGCAAATCAATACAAAAGTCAGTAAAAATCACCAAAAGACCTTAAATTTTCATCATAAATTCAAGAAATCTTAGGGTTCATAGATTGCCTTTGTAAATTGGCTATGCTGTGACAATTTAACTGCCGAGATCGTAACCGTAATCGTATACTAATTGCGATCGATCCAGCATAATTGGAGTGCGTAAATTATAGTATGATATTGGCTCCGAGGGCCACTGTCCACGGAAATCCTGAGAAATATGCCAGGCAATAAGATACTATAATTTACATGCTAAATTATACAAGGGTTGAGAGCACGATTCCCTTCCATGGTTGTGATTCGAGGTCGAAACTTGCGAACTATAGAGCCTTTGGTATTCCTTAGATGTTTAGGAACCGAAAATCCTTGAAATCTGAAAATCATTAACTTCAGCAAATTGAATCAATTTACATCATGTCTTTCGGAACCGTTGGATTGCGGTTTCCATCGTAAGAACCATTAGAGCCCTATTTAGGAACATTTGCGTCATGTTGTGTCCTAGGTTTTGGGGAGTCCAGCCTCATCACGGGCGTTTGCTATGGATAGCAATCGTGCCATAGATCTAGTTACACTAGTCACCTCACTTTTCTCATAGGACAAGCTTAGTTACCTAGGATGTAGGTTCACCTGCATTAGTCAAAGGGATGTCTTGCACTTAGATAGGACCATATAGCATCTTAGATGAAGTCCTAAGATAATAAAATCTTCAACTTGAATTAAATAACTTCTCTTAAAACTGTTGAAACAGTCAATCCAGTCTAGATCAGTGTCTTAGTTGAGTTAGGCATAAGTAGCTTAGCTTAGGTGCACCGAACTACGTCGACTCTGATCCCAGGGAGGCTTGGGTACGTAAGCAGGTTGGATGCTTGATGGCATACCAATCACGAGTCGGCTCCACAACAAATTGTGGGGTTTTGTATATTAATTTTCTTGTAAATTCTTAATTAAATCACTTAGGACTTTCCATGAAATTAGAATTTTAGGAAAACTTTCACTTAGATTGAATTCAAACAAATTAAGAAAATCAAGATACACATTTAGGAATTACATTGAAATTAGATCTTAGGATGCATGTCACATAATTCGCACATTAATATAGAGTTAAATGAGCCATTTAAAAGAAATTCGAAAGAGTTAACTTTTGGAATTGAAGACCGATTATCGGGCAGGAATGGTGCATGTGGTGGATAACTCCCCATACCTTCCATTCTCGTAACCAGGTAACGAGTCTAGATTTCTGGTCAATTATGGGTCTTAGATCCCACATCTAGGTGGCGACTCTGTCAGTCTCTTTTGTGTGGAGTTCGGATTGCCTTAGTGATCCTAAGTTCACATAAAAGATGAATTAAAATCAATAATAAAAATGCACACGCCAATCGCGTGGGTACGAGAGATCAAGAGAGAGCGTGGCGGCTCGCGCCCCACCCCTCTCGCGGGATCGGGTCCCACAAATGGGTCCAACTATGGACATTGGAAAACAAGGATGCGCGTCTATCTCCTTTTGATAGATGTGGAACTTTGGCATATTGTTGAAAATGGATACATTTTGCCTTCCAAGCCATTTGAAGAATGGAATGTTGAAGAGAAAATGCATGTAAATTTAAATTACAAAGCTATAAACTCTTTGTTTTGCGCCTTATCTACGGAGGAGTTTAATAGAGTAGCTCTTTTTTATTCCGCCAAGGTTATTTGTGATACTCTTGCCGTCACCCATGAGGGAACATCACAAGTCAAGGATTCCAAAATAAACTTGTTAAAGAGCAAATATGAAATGTTTAGAATGGGTCAAAATGAAAGTATTTCCGATATGTATACCCGATTTTCTAAAATTTCTAATGAATTAGCTAATCTTGGTAAATCTTATTCTCCTGATGAGCTTGTGAGTAAGTTGCTTAGGTCACTTCCTCCATATTGGGATCCAAAGGTCACCGCCATCCAAGAATAAAAAGATCTCCAGACGCTAACTATGGAGGAGCTTGTAGGATCTCTTATCACTCATGAGATGCTCCTCACTAGCCGTCAAGAAGAGAAGAAGCCGAAAGAGAAAGAAAGAGAAAGTCGATCTCTAGCTCTAAAGGCCTCCAAGACGGACTCATCATCCTCAAGTGAAGCGGATAATGATGAGGAAGAAGCGTTAAGAAAATTTAAAAGCTTATGGAGAAAGAAACATAAGAATGATAAAAGGAAGAAGAAAGAAGAAAATGAAGTAGATGGAGGAATAAGGTGTTACAATTGCAAGAAGACGGGACACAAAAAATCGGATTGTCCACTTCTCAAGTCATCTTCCTCAAAGTACAAGGGAAAGAAGGATTGGAAGAAGAATAAGGCTCTTGTAGCCGGTTGGGATGCTTCTAGCACCTCGGGAAAGAGCTCAAGTGAAGGGGAAGATAATAAAGATGACCTTTGCCTCATGGCACTCTCCCATGAAGTTGAGGTAAACTCTAACTCCTCTTGTAATTCATCAAGTAGTGATAGTGGAAACATATCTTATGATGAATTGTGCTTGACCTTGCATTCTCAAATTTCCAAAAATAAAGTTCTTACGATAGGAGACCGTAAAGGTTTCTACGATAGGAGACCGTAATCCAACGGCTCCTAAGACGCGAATCGAGTTAATTCGATTTGTTAAACTTAATGATTTTCAATTTTTGAGAATTTTTTATTCCTAAACATCTAAGGATTACCAAAGGCTCTATGGTCCGCAAGTTTCAGCCTCGAATCGCAACCATGGAAGGGAATCGTGCTCTCAACTCTTGAATAATTTAGCACGTAAATTATAGTATCTTATTGCTTGGCATATTTCTCAGGATTTCCGTGGACAGTGGACCTCGGAGCCAATATCATACTATAATTTACGCACTCCAATTCTGCACGATTAGTCGCAATTAGTATACGACTACGGTTGCGATCTCGGCAGATAGACTATCGCGGTATAGCGAATTTACAAAGGAGATCTATGAACCCTAAGGTTTCTGTTTCAAACAAGTTAGGGATTAAATTCATGATGTAAAGTTAAGATTTGTTTGAGGTTTTTACTGACTTTTGTGCTGATTTACTATTAAATTATGATTTATTAACATTAAGACCAGATTGCTAGGATTACACAGAAACCCTAAGCAATCAAACCCCAAATCAGCTGAAACATTTTCACTAACAAGAGATGGATGATTGTAGCTTACTGGAAAAATTTCATGAATTATCATTAAGATTTGATATCAATTTCTGATTTTCCAAAATTTATATCAGATTATAGATTAACACCGCAACTTATAACATATAAATTTCAAATTAATCCATACTTTCACAGAATAGAGATCTAGATTATTATATCGTATTGGAAAACTTATATGAATTTTCATTAAGAGTTGATATCAATTTCCAATTTCTCAAAATCCAAATCAGTTCATAGATTAACACAGTAAGTTATAGCATATCAATTTCAAATTATCCAAACTTTCACAGCATAAAGATAATCATACGATTAGACTACGGTATGAATTTCAAGGACTTTTATTATGATTTGATGTCAATTGAAATTCACACACAAATCGGATGAAACAAAAGAATTACTTAAAAAGCAAACATAATAGTATCTTAAAATCAAATAAAAAAATTTCAGTAGATTTATAATAGATTATAAAATTTTCTATCAAAATTTCAAAACTTAAAAATTAAATCTCCTCCATAAAATCGATTTTTAAATAGAAAAGGGAAATTTGTTTGCTAGGAATTGAAACCCATTTATTAAAATAAATTATAAAACCATATTAAAACTTTGCAAAACCAATTGAAATTTTTTATCTAACATTCCAGTAACCAAAGTTATTGGTTTTTAAAGAAAACTTTCAAAAATTTACTAATTTAATACGAAAACGAATTACGGCACGTAAAACGAAGAAGCGATTAGAAAACAAATAAAAAATCTTTTTTTGAAAAAAATATTTCATGAGAAATTCAATTTATTATTGAAATTAATTATGGAGAGTTTCATCAATTTGTAAAATATTCTGATATTTATTAAAAATGGCCGAAATTTAAAATAATTTAAAACTGGATTAAACAAATTCAAAAAAATTCGAAAATTTTTGGGTGTTCTGAAAATCAAAACATTGGTTTGGAAATAAGATTTCACAAATTTTGGACATAGTTTGATATACTTTTGGATTCGTTCATCAAGAAATAACCCCTTTCGGGGTTATTGTTTGAAAAATAGAATGAAAATTAAAACGGCCAAACCGCGATTGGAAATTAAGTTTCGAGTAGTATTTTATTTTTTATAAATCCCAAAAAATATCAGTTTTTAAAGAAACCCACATTTTCTAACACTTGCTTTGATAATCCGATTTAAATCCATATTGAATAAAAAACGAAAGAAAATCTTTATTAAATGGAGGAAATTTAATTTTTTGTGAAATTTTTAATTTTGAAAACTTATAATCTATATTATAACATACTGGAATTTTTCGGAAAAATTCATTGATTTGATCTATCAAAAGTAAAACCGTAGCATATTTTTCTACTTTTGATATTACAAAGATAAAGATCCTACCGTTGATCACGCTCCTTGTTTCTAGGGTGCGTAGATCCGAGGTATACGCTTTGTCGCACCCCAACCGTGTCAATAGATCTAGTTACACTAGTCAACCATTTTTCTCATAGGACAAGCCTAGTTACCTTGGATGTAGGTTCACCTGCATTAGTCAAAGGGATGTCTTGCACTTAGATAGGACCATATAGCATCTTAGATGAAGTCCTAGGATAATAAAATCTTCAACTTGAACTAAATAATTTCTCTTAAACTGTTAAAACAGTAAATCCAATCTAGATCGATGTCCTAGATGAGTTAGGCATAAGTAGCTTAGTTCAGGTGCACCGAACTACGATCGACTCTGATTCCAGTGAGGCTGGGATATGTAGGCAACTTGGATACTTGAGTGGCATACCAAGCCCGAGTCGGCTCCACACATAAGTGATGGGGTTTTGTACATTAATCCTTAAATTAAAAATAATTAAATCACTTAGGACTTTCCATGAAATTAGAATTTTAGGAGAACTTTCACTTAGATTGAATTCAAACAAATTAAGAAAATCAAGATACACATTAGGGAATACCTTGAAACTAGATCTTAGGATGTATGTCACATAGTTCGCACATTAATATAGAGTTAAATGAGCCATTTAAAAGAAATTCAAAAGAGTTAACTTTTGGAATTGAAGACCGATTATCGGGCAGGAATGGTGCATGTGGTGGTAACTCCCCATACCTTCCATTCTCATAACTAGGTAACAAGTCTAGATTTCTGGTCAATTATGGGTCCTAGATCCCTCATCTAGGTGGCGGCTCTGTCACTCTCTTTTGCGTGGAATTCGGATTGCCTTAGTGATCCCAAGTTCACGAAAAAGACGAATTAAATCACACCTTGCTAGGCTCGACGGCTTACCTCTGCCCTTATGGGTACTGGGTTGCACGTTTGTTTGCACCCTATGGCTTGGTTGCTGCCTGCTTGGTTCGGTAATTAAAATCAATAATAAAAAGCACACGCCATTCGCGTGGTACGAAAGACCAAGAGAGAGCGTGGCAGCTCGCACCTCACCCTTCTCGCGGGATCGGGTCCCACACATCTTGCCAAATTGAGGGTGAATTACGGGCAACTTTGCGCAACGGCACAAGGGGAACTTCCTTGGCCTCAAAGTGAATTCCCAAAGCAATGTAATCTGATTTGCCTCATTATATGAAGCATATTATCATCAACAAAATCAGCAAGTGCATCCCTCTTTGATTGGATCGAATCTGCCTCCATCTGGAGCATCGCCATGCCGCATTATTCACGATCCATCGATTGAGCACCAAGAGAATGATCTCATCTTCAAATGCTCTGGGACAAACAAATATAAACTACCCTAGTGTCCTACATTAGCCTAGTGTAAACACCCAAATTTTGCTCCGCTATAGCCAACAATGGCTTTCATTAGTTTTCTTTCATCTTAGAGTCCATTCCTTATTTTCCCACCATTTCCTTTCTATTGCGGTCCATTTTCCGTCATTTTCGAAGGTGTTTTTCTAATAGAAAATTCAATTTCCTAAGAGATGAGTTTTCAGTCAGTCTTGGAATAGGACCCACCAATGTTCAAAAACTTATCCCGATGACAAATTCTAATAGAGTTTCAATCCATTCCCATGTTAGCCCATCAAACGAACAGTTCAGATCATTCTATGGAAATGATCAGGGACGCATTCCATTTGCGCCGTGGACCAATCCGATGAAATGTTTGGATCATCCCATTAAGATGATTTAAGGGTACAACCAGGTTACATTTCAGCCCATTGTTTGGACGGTTTGGATCATCTCAAGGAATTGGTTTTTGGAGTTGCAACCAAATCACGCCATGGCCTGTCAAATTGAACGGTTCAGATCAGCCTATGGGAATAGTTTAAGGGTGTGCAACTAATTCATGTTGAGGCCCACAAATCGGATAGTTCGGATCATTATATGGCGATGATTTGCGGGGCGCCACCAATTTACATTGTGGACCACCAAATAGACAGTTAGGATCATCTTATGGAAGTGATTTTGGGGGAGCAACAAATTTGTAATGTGGTCCATCGATTGTACGGTCTGGATCATCCCATGGAATGATTTATTGAGGGGCAACCAATTCACTTTGGGGTAACCCAAATGGACTATTCAGATCATCCTATGGGAATGATTTAGAGGAATGACCCATTTATATTGAGACCCATAAATTGTGCTGTTTGGATCATTCTAGGGTGTGAATTGTACAGTACTTTTTGAAAAATACTAAACTCCAAGGCCGTTAGGGCATTTTCTGCTTGACTTTTTCAAGCCAATAATTTACAATTTTACCCCAAACGGTCATATTTCCAAATACACTATTTATACATGATTAAAACCTATCTCTACAAGCTTTTGAACATTTGAGAAAGATCAAATCCCATTTATCTTTGAGCTTCAACATTTTATTTCAAAAGCTGAAAACCTCTTTGATCTTTCATTTCTTCATCTTATAAAGAGGCACTCCATAGGGCTTTTCTTTTGCTATTTCTTGAGAGCGATTATGAGCTTTCAATGTTCTAATCCGCCTATTAAGAGGCATTGAGAGTTTTAATTTTTATTTGTTCTTCATAAAGGGTCTTCTCTTCGGCCCGGTAATAATTGTGAAGAAGAGGGTCTTCTCTTCGGCCAGTGAAGAAAGGTGATGACAAGGGTCTCCTCTTCAGCCCATGAAAGGTGAAGACGACGTTTGAGGGTGTGTCCTCTCGTCGAAGGCTTCGTACAGATGGGCTTTGCTTTGGCCCTTGAGAATGGAAAACCAAGGGTTTGTTCCCTTTGGAGATGAAGGAGTCGGGTGTACGACTTCATCATTTTAGTGGAGATCCGAAGGAAGTAAACTTGGAAGAGTGGAGTAGGTCAAGTTGTGACCGAACCACTATAAATCTTGTGTTCCTTGTGGATGTCTCTTTTCCTTCTCTCTTGCACGTGTGGTGATTAGTAATCTCTAACCTAACTTGTATTTGTGCTTTTAAATGAACACAGGTTAGTAAATGCACTTGATTAAAATGTTTAAACCCGAAGCATTATAATATCTATTTGAACAAGGGTTAGCTAAATATGCATGATTAGAAAGTCTAAATCCTAACTTTTATTGATATACATATTTGAACAAGGGTTAGACTAATTAGTGCTTAATTAAATGGATTAATTTTTAATCTCCCTTAATTAAGCCTAAAATTTCTAATTGACCAATTCACCCCCCTTGGATTGTCACACCTGTATTTGTCTTGTCTATCATGTCACTCCACACACACCTCGTAATCAATTTTGTTTGGCATCATAAAAAAGGAGGAGATTGTAAGCCCAAGGGTCTATCCTCCTATCTTGTTTTGATGATTCTCAAACTAAATTGATTATGTTTTTTAATACTAATTAATTTGCCTTGAAGTGTTATGATAAGACAGGTTAATCATTGAAGGAACCAACGCACTACATTGGTCAAGCTTGAAGTTGTATCATTCAAGAGACAAAGAAACTGGAATGAAAATTAAACCAACTCACCTTGGAAGAACTATCAAGGTGGAGCTCACTTCAACACACTCAAGCAAAGCAAGCACACAATAGAAGATCTATGAAGACCAAGACCAAAGAGAAGTGTAACTACACTTAGACTTTTTTGTACATCCTCTCTTTGGATTTTCTAGTTCAAGGCAAGATTTTTCAAAATATATTTTCTGTAAAGAGACTAACACTCCCCGTAGTAGACTTAATTTGTTAAGGGAATGTTTGTGTAGTGGACCAATATGTTGGGACCCTCATAAAATTCCAAATTATCATATAAATATGAGTTCCAAAAGCCCAAAAGAAATCAGCAACAAAAAACTGGAATACATGCTGTTTATAGGCTTCTTGAAACTCCGAGATTTTTCTCGGAACTTCGAGATTTGTCTCGAAACTCTGAGAAACGGTCCAGGGATTATATCCTTTCTCTGGTAATTTTCTCGGAGCTCTGAGAGTTTTTCTCGGAACTCCAAGAATTTTCTCAGAGCTCCGAGAATGTCGTGAAAGCAAAAAATATGTCCGTTATATTTCAAACAGCTAGTTGCTTTTTGGGGTGTTTTTGTTAACACCACCCCCACACGGTCATATGTTGGTTTGGGCTTATAAATACACATTCAAGAGGTTCATTTAACTCTCTTGAATGATTGAAAGACTATCCTAAGCATTTACAAAGACTTGCAAACCCATTTGGCTTAAGCTTGTTTATTTTCTCCATCAAACTTGCCTTGCACTTGCAATCTTTTGAGTTTGGATTTAGAATTTAACTTGTATTATCTTGGAGAGAGTGTGCATCAAGCCTTAAAGGAAGGCATAGCAATCTTCGTCTTCATTGTAAAGGTGGCTAGGGCATCCTATTCTTAATACCCTAGGGACAATCGCTTAAAACTAGGTGAAGAAGGAGAGTCGGTGTAAAGGTGGCAAGGGCATCCTCATTTAATTTCCTTGAGAGTCTAATCGCCTCGGAGCCGGGCATCATGGAGGTCTCACATAGTAGAAATCCTTGAGGACGATCTCAAGAAGAGTGGAGTAGGGCTTTGCCCGAACCACTATACATCGGTGTGTTCTTTCTTTATCCTTGCACTTTCATTTTTGAATGGTTGGGCATTTTCTTTATTATTTGAACTAACCAAAAATTAAGCAAGTAAAGAGAAATTGAATTAGGTTTAAAATTTGATTTCAAAAGGATAAATTTTTGAGAAAACCAATTCACCCCCCTCTTAGTGCCCCAGACCCTTTATTTCATATAGCTTATATAAGCTATCATTCATCTTGACACCTTCCTTGCACTTTCACTTGTAGATCCATACGTTTTTGCTGTTGGGAAAAGGGGGAGAATTTTGAAAATTGATTAGGTAGTCCAATTGTATATGCACCATATGCTTTGTAATCATTAATTATTTTTGTGCATATAGTGAGGGGGAGCATTGCTTCATTGTTTATTGTATTTAAATGCCTATTCATAAATTTGTTTAATATCTCCTGCCTGCCTAATCAATTTGTTTGCCATCATAAAAAAGGGGGAGAATGTAAGCCCAAGGGTTCCGATTGGTTAATCATTTACCTTACCTTCTTGTTTTGATGCTAGTAAACTAAATTGATTAGCATTTATGGACTAATGTGTTGCTTTGAGGTGTTGTGTTGAATACAGGAATTTTATGTCATTATCGCCATTCCACAACACTTCATAACACATGGCTTGTGGATCAAGGAGCAAAGGAACCAAGAGGTTCCACCTACAGTGAAGACATCCTCATTTGAAGATATTCAAATCAAGAAGCTCATCATGAAGATTCCACAAGTTCCCAACAAGTGCCAAGAAGAAGCTTGGAGATGAACTAGCCATTGGTGACACCTCATGTACCTCAACATGCATTGAAGATTGGAGGAGAAGTCAGAAGAGCCAAACAAGGTCAAGAAGTTCACTCACAAGCTAAAGAAGTCCAAGAAAGTGCAAAGGAGCAAAGGCATTTTAAGAAGACTCAATGGTATACACTTTTAGAATGTATTTGGAGTCTTGATTTTTTGTTTAAATGCACTTTCAAAAGGTTTTCAAATGATTTTTATACTTAACTTTTTATATCTTTGAAAACCATACATACACCCTAAAATGTGTTTGAAAACCTAGGACTTAAGACCAAGACCATGGCCCAAAAGCCCCTGATTTTTAAAGTTAAAAAAGAAATTTCATAAAGAGCCAGTCGACCGGGCTTTGCCGGGCGACCGCGAGATGGAACCTGGAAGTCCAGGGCATCTCGAAATTTATCGGGCCGGTCGACCAGGCCAATCCGGTCGACCGCAGATTGATTTTCTAGAAATAGAGAAAACATCCAAGTTGGGCTTGGCGGACGACCGGAATGGGTCGATCAACCGCGGATAGGTTTGAGCAAACAGGTAGCCCTCGCCTGGTGACCGCCATGGGGCCGGTCGACTGCGACGGTAAGAAATTTAAAAAATAAAAGGGCGCCCGATAGGGGCGGGCGACCGTGGTGGCTCGGTTGACTGCGACGGTCGGGCAAACTAGCCGTTGGGGCGTTTTCTGCTTGACTTTTTCAAGCCAGTTATTTACAGTTTTATCCCAAACAATTATATTTTCAAACCCTATCTAAACAAGTTTTTGAACATTTTTGAAAAGATTAAATCCCATTTCCTTGAGCTAAAACCTTTCTATCAAAAGCTAAACATCTTTGATTTTGCATTTGCACATTTTATCAAGAGGTAATCCATAGGCTTTACATTTTATCTTTCCTTGGAGTGTTGGTGAGCTATTAAAGTTTGTAATCCGCCTATCTAAAGAGGCAGTGAGAGTTTTTCATTTATTTTCTTCATTGTATTTGAGGGTCTTCTCTTCGGCCCGGTAGCAAAGGTGAAGACGTTGTGAGGGTCTACTCTTTGTCCCGTTAAGAAAGGAGAAGACATTGTAAGAGGGTGTGATCCCTCATCAAGGCTTCGTGCGAAAAAAGGCGTGTCCCCTTTGAAGTTGAAGGAGTTGGTGTGACGTTGTGAGGGTCTACTCTTCGACCGGTTAAGAAAGGAGAAGACATTGTAAGAGAGTGTGATCCCTCATCAAGGCTTCGTGCGAAAAAGGGTGTGTCCCCTATGGAGTTGAAGGAGTTGGTGTACGGCTTGGAGATTCGCCCGTTGAAGAATCTCATATTTTAGTGAAATTCCACTTAGCAAACCAACAGAGGGGTGAATTGGGTTTCTTTTAAAATCTTACTAATTTAAAAACTTTGTTTGCAGTAGTTTTAGATTGATTAGAAAATCAATATTAAGATTCAAGATAAAAGTAAAGAGCTTACCACAAGAGAAGGAGTGAAGAGACAAAGAGGATTGATACAAGGATTTTTATAGTGGTTCGGTCTTAACCAAAGACCTACTCCACTCTTCTCAAGTTTGGCTCATTGTGGTTTTCACTATCTTCTCCAAGGAACTTAAATAAGACATTCCTTTCACCTTGTACAATCCGAGCTCCAAGCTCCAAGGGTCTTCTACGGCGCCCTTTGTTGCCAAATACAATGAAGAGAAAAGGATGTCGCTCACTTGCCTCTAGATAGGCTAATACAAGTAGAAAGTACACTCACTCTCACAAGAAAAAGATGTACAAATGAAAGGCCTAAGGTCTCTCAAGAATAATCCAAGGTCAAAGCATAAGAGAGACGAAGAGTGAAAATCTTGAAGAAAATGAGTATTAATGTCTTTTAATGCTCTTAGAATGTTAGGTTAACTCATTTGATCAGTTCCCAAAGCTCCCAAGGTTCATATATATAGAGGGGATAAATATATGCCTTTTTTAAGCTCCCCAACGGTCTTCTCGGAGTCTGGGATCGGAGCTCCGAGTGGACCGTAGTCCCTTTAAAATTTGAACGTGGAACAATTCTCGGAGCTCCGAGAATTTTGTCGGAGTTCCGAGAAGCCTACACACAACAGATTTTTCCTGTTTTCTGTGCTGTTTTGGTTTGGACTTTTGGAACTCTATTTTACCAAGATAAATGGAATGTCATGAGGGTCCAACAATGTTGGGACACCATTATGAACATTCACAACCAATTAAGTCATATTTAGGTTGATTTTAACTCTCCCTTGTGCCTTAGACTTAGACTATACATGATACACCATTTACATTCTAATTTTGCTTAGTTTTCAATCTTGTTGGCACCTTGTAGAGGCTTTGACATGTCTTCACTCAACTCCATTGATGCTTGAGCCAAGCTTGAGCTTGTGAGTTGATTTCTATTCTTGTTGGGCTTGAATTCAACCTAGTCTTTAAATACCTTTGACTTGCCTTTATGTTGGTCTTCTCTTGTATTTGAATTGCCTTTGTGATGGTGATGCCTTCTTCATGCCTTTGATATCACTTTGAGTTTGAATGATTTGCCATTTGTTGTGCAATCTTGAATGTACTAAAGCTATTAATACAATAACTTAGCCAATGGAAATCATTAGTACATAAAACCATTTTATATCAAATTGAGTTTGTTAATCATCAAAACATGTCAATGGGAGTACTCGTTGAACCCTTGGGCTAACAATCTCTCCCTTTTTTATGATAACAAACACAATTTGCTTTAGGGTAGAAGCTCCCCCTTGAGGGATGAATAGAACAATTTATGCTCCCCCTAAGAGATTGATTTAATTAAACATTTAAAGCATTAATTTTAATGATGGAAATTGATTGCAAAAGTTTAAGCATGGAGCTTTGCTCCCCCTCAATGTATGCATATTATTATGACTTGGGGGCTCAAATATTATCCCCCTTTTGTCAGCACCAAAAAGGTGGAACAAAAGGAACGAGGGCATGTGAGAACCAATGAGACAAGGAAAGTGCAATGCAATAGAGAAAGTAATGACAATACAAGGTATGCGAGAAATAAGAGATAGAACAGAGAAGCACAACTCACAGTAAACCAAAGGGATATATATATATATAGATGATGTGAAATGCCACACATAGAAGTGCAGACAACCATTCCAAGTACATAGCATCCACCACACATCATAACATCTACAGAAATATAAACCGAATATAGCCCAAAAAGATCCAACCTATCATAAAAGCATCCATCTAAATAGGATCCATACAAACAACTAACAATCCGAATACAACCTAGCCAAATACAAACATATAGATAAGCCTAATATATCACGGGAGTCTGATCAAAACGATGTCCAGCATCAGTGAACTAAAGCCATCTACTACTCTCGAGGAGGCGGTGGCTGATAAGAAGAACTGCCCGGCTGCTGGCCCCACTGGCCACTGGAGATGTAGTGGTAATAGGCAGCCCATTGGTCATCAACATGTGGAGTAAGAGTCTGGAAGCGAGTGGAGATCTCAGAGTCGACATGAGTAGACAGTCGCTCAAACTGTGAGGCCATGAATCGCTCAATGGCCTCCTGCATGTGAGCCAAATCCTGGCGAGTGCAGAACTGAGAAGTATCCTGTGACAGCTGGGGTGCCGGTGCAGCCTGGTCCTCGGCTTTGTCTTCGTCTCCATCGTCAGAATCAATGTCAACCGCTGCTTGATTAAGAGCCATGCGGTTAAATGTCTGATCATCAAACGGGGCAGTAGGAGTCATGGTCATCTCTCCATCTAAGGTGATGCCAAAGTGGCGGAAGACAAGGGTGAGAATCATTCCATATGGTAAGGAAGAGCGGTAGCGGCCAGGTGTCTGAAACATGTATCAAAACATGATGTAGGGGAGACAGATCTGGCGACCCTCGAGGATGCAGTAGATGAGATAGGCCTCTAAGGGTTGTAGGGCTTCTCGCATTCAGCACGAGGGGTGAAGATGTGGAACATAAAATTATGGAGCATTCGCCCAACCGGAATGAGGTCGGTAGCTTGCACGGGCATTTTAGGTTTGCAGCGCCATACAATCTGACCATAGACAGTGTCATGATCAATATCATCAAGTGAATGGGTCCCATCTTCCGGCCAAAAATAGTGTAAGAAGCCCTCATGGCTAATCCCAAGCAGTGTGGCAAACGTGTGATAGTTGAGTTTAATGACAGTTTTCTTGACCTTAGATTCGATTTTGAAGAAGGAAGGGGAAATGGTGAGATTGGCGTAGAAGAGACGCACCAAGCGAGGTTAAATGGGTTCGTTGATGTGAAGGATGGGCGTCCAATGGAGGGCATCAAATTTGGCTTTTAAATCAAAATATTGAAGGACAGGGGGATCAATGTACCTACCGGTTAGGACGCCCCAAGTGCCGACATCGGCCCAGAGTTTCTTGGCCTTATCCCTAGTAAAGAAGAAGTTGGGCACAACCTCGGCTGCCACAGCCGGAGCCTTGGCCTTTGCCCATTTTCGTGAAGATCCTTGTTCCTTGGGATCGTATTCGGGTTTTGCAACTTGGGAGGAGCCTCCAATGGTAAGATTTTTTGTTTTAGGAGGCATGGTGAGAAGAAATGGGGTTTGAGAAAAAAAGAAAATGGCCCTAAAATGGAAGAAAAAGGAGGAATAGGGGAAGAGAAGGGAAGAAAATGGAGGAAGATGGAGGGAAATGGAAGAGAAAGAAATAGGCAAGAGAAAATGGAAGAAAAACGAAAAGAAAAGAGGGGTGGGAGGAGAGAGGACGAAATCCTCGGGTTCTGAGGGAAGAAACTAGGGTTTAATGGAAAATGAAAGAGGTTGGAAGGAAGAATAGGAGGAATGGGGGTCGGATTTGGAGTGGATGAGGGGAGAGATGGAAAGGGAATGCAGGGTTGTGGAAGAACTAAGAGAGGGAGAAGGAGAGAAGAAAGAAAAATGAAAAGAAAATGAACCGGTCTAGGGCTTTAAACGCCTCTGGCCTGATTCTCGGAGCTTCGAGAACACAGCCCCTTTTTTTTATTCTCTACTGTGGCGAATCTCGGAGTTCCGAGAAATTTTCTCAGAGCTCCAAGAACCTTTCCAGGTTCTCTTTGCCCATATTCTCTGAGTTCCGAGGAAAATCTCGGAGTTCCGAGAATTTATTTTTATTTCTTTTTATTTTGTTATAACAATAGTATACACTTTGGATAGATGTAGATATATATGATTTGGAAAAGGTACTATGTGGAAAATGATGTATATTTTAAAAACCATTCATCAACGGAGATAGATGTATAGATAGATGTCATTTCATATTCAATCCACAATTCAATGCATGCATCACACATAGGACTTACTGATGGTTTAGATGACGGACATGGCCAAAGGATTAGGTGTCTTAATTAAGGGTGACGGTACCGACTCCCCTTTGAACAAGTGGGCTATGAGCACCAATTGAGTGAGTTTTAGAGTCAATGTTTAATCATCTTACACCATGTAGTCACCATCAAGAAAGATACATATATACATACAAATAAAGTGCTATCTTCTATTTATGCTTCATTTTCAAATTCCTTTACTTGATCCAGACTCCAAATGTTGAGTCCACTCCTAATGTCACAAAATCGATCCTCATTAAGGGTTTTTGTGAAGATATCCGCTAATTGGTCATTGGTGTGGATGTACTTAATTTCAATATCCCCTTTTTAGAATGATCTCTTAAGAAATGATGCCTTACCTCTATGTGCTTAGTTCTAGAATGTTCAATTTGATTCTTTGTCAAGTTGATTGCAGTTGTATTATCACAATGGATTGGAAAGACACCCCCATTTTGCTACACTTTAAAAAGCAAAAGATTCGGTAGGTTGTCAAGTTTCGAGTCCATGTTCCACCTAGGATTATGCATCTGTGCATTTTAGGGTAAATTTCTCCTCGTTGAAGGAATTCTTAAGTTTATTCACAATCCTAAAGGTTTCTAGAGTGTTCCAATGGTATCTGGAAGATGAAAGCTCAAGTTTCTAAGCAAGTGAAAAAACCTGCTATTTTTAGAATTTTCAGGGTTTCCCTCATTTTTGCGCTTCGGGGTTATTTTAGATATTTCCAACATGCCATATTTGGTCCCTAAGTTGTGTCTAAGAAATCTTGAGTCCGTTCATAAATTTTCAAAAATCTGCTATTTTTGAAATTTCTCAGGGTTTTCCCTACTCTCGCCAAATTCTTGCACCTCGGGGTAATTTGGTCTTTTCCTGTGTAATTCTTTTAATCCCCGAAAGGTGTCTGAGAAATTATGAATGATTTTCTGAATTTTGGAAAACCTGCTAAATTTAGAATTTCTCAGGGGTTTCGCTTAATTTGGAAATTCTGAGTGTTGAGGGCATTTTAGGTATTTTCATGGGATACCAAATGATCCTGTTTGATATTGCTCACCGAAAGGACCCAACTTTAAAAGTTTCTATTTTTTAAGTTTGACCACAAAGACTTTCAATTTTTTAATATTTCCCTTTAGAGGTGAACCAATTTGAGGGTATTTTGGTCGCATTTGGATGTGTAATGGTAAAATATAGGGCATTTTGGTCCGAAAAGTTATTTTTCCAAAAAAGACGGTTCAATCACGTGTTAGGGGTGCACTATAAATATCATATGGGTTGGGTTCATCAATAAAAATTTTAAATTTAAAGGATTTTATTGAATTTTCATTGAAATAAACCCAAAATACATGTCATAAGGCCTATCGGGCTAAAGCCCACAAGGTGGGGTCCATGTGGACCCACCTATGTGGGTCGGCCACATAAGTGGGCGTCCCACATGAGGAGGCCACATGTAAAAACGTCCAAGATGGGATGAGATGGTTGGTGACATCATATTTGTTTTTAAAAAAAATAATAAAGAAAGGAAGAGTTATAATTAGAAAGGGCTAGTAGTATGGTCAGGTTAGTAAAATGACAATTACGTTTTACCTTCTTGTCCAATAAATTTGAAATTATACTTTTTTCGAACGTCTCGAAAAGATCTACAACTTTCTAGTTTATGACTTTTCCTGAATCAGCCTCTAAATGGGTCAAAAATGAGCTCAAACGTAATGGCATGCCTAGAATAGCTTCCTCTTTGGTAGGGGTGTCAATGGATCCACTTCGGGTCGGATCCACCTATGTCACAGTCACGATCCATTCAAATTCCTTATCGGTCGGGTCGGACTCGGATTGTTCTTCGGATCCTAATTTCCAAGTCATGATCACGATCCATTTTAATTCGGACCATCCATCGGAGTGTCCTATTATGTCCCACTAAGCTAAGTAAACAACTATTTTTTTTAAAACGAGTAAGAATGGCAGTCCACTATTACTGTGTCTCTATGCATTTTCTTCTACTAAATTAAAAATTTATCTATGTTTAATCTATGTGTAAAATAATGCTTGTAAACAATAAAACTAATCAAAATTACATACACAAATATAATGTATAACTATTATCAAGGAATATGATTCATAACAATAACATTCAGTAATAAAAACTGATGAACTAATAATATATTCATGACGGCATATATGTTCAATAGACCAGCATAATGAAAGTAAAAACTGAGAAAATGAATCAAGAAAAAAAAATACTCACCATGATACTCGTCACCAGCATGACGCGGAACCATCAAAAATAGTTTTGCTCTTCTAAACCATTTCTAAATTCCTGCAAATTCTAAGAATTGTGTATACTTTCAACTGAAATAGTGAAACTTATAATAAGAAAAATGATGCTTGACCAAGACAACAAATCAAATGAGTCATTTGTAAATAGTTCACTAATAATAACATCAACCCACCATAAATACATAGGTCTGCAAAAGTTGACAAGATTCGTGTAACCACAAAGTAATAAATAAAAATATCAAACTCAAAAACACAAATTGGCACAACTAAACAAAAAAATCTCCAATCCATTGTCGATATACCCTGCACCAACATACAAAGGAACAAAATAATTAATTTAAATATATGTGAATCATAAATTCAACAATGCAAAACAAAAAATTAAGCAACATCTAATAAGTAACCAACTATTTACCTGTCTCAGAGAAAATACTATAAAGACCACCTCTAGTCTTCATCGCCAATCGTGATAGAATTCGTAGAACTAGCCAAACCTTTCACAAGTATACGAAGCAAATGTTAAAAATTAAAAACCACATTTATAAACTACAATTAGAATAATAAAAAACTTAAATTGATATATATGTACCATCAATTGAAGCCCGCAACCAATCTTGCCCACAAATGAGAGCCTCTACCGTCTCTGGAAGTAATGAACTACGATACTGATCTAATACTCTACCTCCAGTACTGAATGCAGACTCAGAAGCTACAGTTGATATGGGAATCCCCAAGATGTCACGAGCCATTATAGAGAGTGTGGGATAGTTGAGTGCATTGCTCTTCCACCAACTCAATACATCAAATTCATCCGTGGGAGGAACTATGATAATGGCTTCATCCAAATAATGATCTAAATCCCCCTTCCTTTCCACCCTTGAAGAACTTTCTATAGCAAATTGGTGAAAAAGATTCATTTTATCTTGTCGACTTGGATTAGTGTTGAGCCCTACCCTTTCCTCATTTGCAAAATTAAAACCTGAGAGAGATGATCTCTAGGTAGACGAAGCTTGTTTTCTTTCATACTCTCGGTAAAGGTCTCTAATGGCATTTTTGGCTTTTTGGATTTCCATCTCACTTCTTTCAAAATAGTAAATTTTAGGATAATAATACTCCAATAGCTTCAACTTGTACCTAGGATCTAAAACTACTGCAATCGATAAGATCAAGCTGCATTCTCCCCAATACTTATCAAACTTGTCTTTCATTCTCTCAACAATGGATCTCATAAACAATTTATCACACACATATGCCTCATGCAATGCACACCGAATTGATACTAATTCAGGAAAAAATATATTTGCAGTAGGAGACTTGGTAGCAGAAAAAATATTGGTAGCATCATAAAAGACTTTCAAAAAATTGCAAATAATTTTAGCATTTTCCCATTCATCTTTTGTAGGTGCTACTTGATAATTCAGATCACGCTGTGTCATTTGAAGAAATGCATCCTTATATTCTAGTGCAACTTGTAACAAACCTTCTTTTCACTACTTATCTTTGACACTCTAGCCAATTCCTGAAAAATTTGTTGACGTGATTGTGAAGCCTTCACATACTTCACACTCTCACGAACCTTGTGGATCACATTATTAATCACTTCCAAGCCACTCTGTACAACCAAGTTTAAGATGTGTGCACAACAACGAACGTGAAAAAACTTACCCTCAAGTGGAAGTGTGTCATGCAATTTTTCTTTCAACCTGGCACACATGCTATCATTTGTTGTCAAATTATCTACAGTCATGGTAGATATCTTTCCATTAATTTTCCACTCTAATAACTGTCGATAAATTGTGTCACATAAATTTATTGCAGTGTGAGGAGATGGTTCCACGGCAAAATTAATTATCCTCTTGGTCAACACCCAGTCATGATCAACAAAATGTGCTGTGAGACATATATATCCAAGTGTTTGGTTGGATATCCACATATCTGTTGTAAGGCTGATACGACCAGGAATAGTTTCAAATACTGTAGAGAGCTTTTCTTTCTCTTTCTTATAAATCGCTAAGCAATCAGACTTAATAGTGTTCCTAGACACCATCTTGAATAACGGCTGACGATTCTTAGCAAATTTAATAAACCCGGGGTGTTCTACCATTTTAAAGGGGTACTCGTGCAACATTATCATATGAGCAAGATCTTGTCGGCTTTGATTTTGATCAAACTTAAAATTACTAATACAAGTACTCCCATCTGTTTTTGCTTGACCCCAAGACAAAATTTTTTGTCTTACGTCCTAATTTTTGTTTTTAGGACAAAGCGCAAGATGTCGTTTTAAGTGAGTAGTTCCACTAGTACTTGAACCCGTGAGATTCCTCTTACAATGTTTGCATTTAGCCCACAAAACCCCATTTGAATCTTCTTCTTTTTCAAAATCATTCCAAATGACTGACCTTAATTTACGTCGTCTAGGGCTAGGTGGTGAGTGATTTCCATCATTAACATCATCATCCACAATATCCTCAGACATTGTTGAAATAATTTCCTGTATAGCATGTAAAAATAACCATAGATATTGTTTAGCTAGTTTAGCATCATTCATTACAATCAAGAAAGATACAAGGCGAGATTAATACAGGAGAATGTAAATGAGTTTCTGAATTGTACATAAAAAGCATTCATAAACAAAAGGCCATGTTTGGAAACCATGAAAACTTATAGAGCGAGGATTTTTTCACCCCACGTCAAAAAGTGTTAAGTCTGCCCACAATTCCGCTAAAAGGGGAGCTCAATTAGATGGGCCATAGGATGATCCAAAACCATGAAAACTTATTGCCTTCACTTTATTAAAAGTACAGTATTGCCTGCACCATAGGATGATCCAAACCGTCCATTAGATGGGCCACGGCTGAAATAGGTTGTGTCCCAAAAATCATTTCCATAGGCTGATCCTAACCCTTCGATCTGAATGCTAGAGGGTTGATCCTAACCATCTAGATCATTTAGCCCATTAATATTTAAGAAGGCCCAGCCCAATTCAATGTATAAACATTGCTTAAAACAAAGAGATTCTAACTTCACAAGGGGTGAGGAATAGTTCTTAATCCTCACCATCTGCAAAAAGACTCTTCTACAAATTCCAGAACCTTTTTCCAACACTATTTCAAATTCAAAATTTTCATTTCTGAAATTTAATCCTCCAACAATCTGACAAATGGGTCTCAATTTATCTCTTTAAAGCTAACGAAAGCCCTCAAAAAGGTATGCTTGATGCTTCAAAATAACTTTCTTGATTTTTCGGTGTTTATTTTTTGGGTTTTGGGGAATCTCTATCTAAAACCATTTTCCCTAAAAAAAATTTCTGTTTTCTGCTTGAAATTCATGTATTGGGTTTTGGGTCTTTTCCAAAACCCTTAGTTATTCACTGTAGGTTTCTTTCTGAGAAGGGTTTGGATGTTGCAGGCTATGCTATGGTATTTTGGGGAGATTGAAAACAATTTCTGTCATTTGAGGCAAGTGGGTCTCCTTAATTTTACCCCTTTTCGAAGTCTTGGATTTGGTTTGGGCGGGCTTTGAATATTGGGAATCAAAGAAGCTGATATAAGGTTAGAGATTGGGGTTTTGATTTGTCCCTATTTTTTGTGGATAGGGTTTATGGGTATCTCATGAAAAAAAAAAAGCAAAATCCCCAAATTTAATGCATGTGTTTTCTAGGGTAATATGTGAGTTTATGAACTAACATAATCAAACCTTACCTTCAAAGCTTGAGAGATACACACCGTTGTTGTTAATGGTAGAGAAAAGAACAAAACCCTAAAATCCCTTTTTCTTTCCTCCGTGAAAAGTGAAAACTAAAACGGTGAAAGACTGAAAGTAAAAGTTAAAAAGGAGGAATGAAACGGCTGAAAAGTGAAAAACTGAAAGTCTGAAAATAAGGAAATCCCGCTGCCTTATCCTATTCATTAGTGATAAGAGATGTTTTGACCAGAATACCCTTCATAGAAATAATAGCATTTACAAAATTTGAAGGGTATTTTTGTCAAACATTTCGGATCGTGACTATCCAATGGGCATCTCTGCCGTGCCCATACCCAATCCGAAATTTTTTGGATCCCAGATTTTAGGATCCGAAATAAGCCCATGGATCCTATTCGTATGTTTAGATCCCGTTCATTAACGTTCGGATTCGGACGATCCATTGGACCGTCTGGATCCATTGACACCCCTACTCTTTGGACGAAAATCATTCATAAAAGCTAGTTTCCTATGTGAGAAGGCTTCTAGAATAGTCTTGAAAAATCTCTCTTGTACATAATGGCATGCCTTGGCTTGCAAGAAATCAATATTAAAAGTAAACACAATTTAGAAGGTAAGGAAAAAGCAAGCCATAGGTGAGAATTATAAACTAACTAAAGGTAGGAGTCCTCACATTGGAAACTTCCAAATCCATTCTAACCCTAACTTTTTCTATAAAAACAAAGCAAGCACAACCTTTGGCTGGCTCTAGAAAATTCATCTCTCTCTCTCTTCCTCCTTGGAATTCATTCATCTCTTCAAGTGTGTTCATCTCTCGCTCAAGTGTTCTTTACAAAAGGGGTTCTTGAATTTCTTCTTCTTCTCCAAGGCATTATATAATCAAGGATTATTGGAGTGTTCTTTGGATCTTTTTTAGCGTATAAAATGGTTGGACAAAGAGTATATCTCGGACCACCAACTCTAGAGACAAGGATCGCGATCAACGGTAAGGATCTTTCTTCTTTGCGAATTAGAACAAGCATGCTAGGGTTTTATTTTTGAAATAACAAATCAATGACTTTTCTTTTGAAATTCCAGTATGTTATAGTATATATTAAAGGCTTTCAAAATCCAAAATTTCAAAAAAAAATTAGTTTTCCTCCATATAAATATTAAATTTTTTTCTTTATTCTTTAATATGAGTTTAAATTCAATTTTCAAGGCAAGTGTTTGAAAACATAATCTTTTTCAAAAAAAAAAAATTTTTTAGGTTAATTAAATTTTTGAAACTACTGGAAAGTGAAATCTTCGACTACGGTTTGACCGCCTCGATTTCCGTTTTATTTTTCAAAAAATAACACGGCAAATGGTTATTTCTTGAAGAATAAAATGGAAAATGGGTTAAATAAAATCTACATTTCATGAAAATTTGGTTCCAAACCGATTTTTGGATTTCCAGTTCACCATAAAATGTTTGGAATTTTTTGATTTTTTTTAATCCAGATTTAATTTATTTTAATTTTGGGTTATTTTTAATAAATATCAAACGATTTTAAAAATTGATGAAACTTATCAGAACTCATGTTTAATTATAAATTGAAGTTTTCATAGAATAAAATTTTGAAAACAATGTTTTCTTTACTGTTGTTTAATTTATTCTTCACTTTACGTGCCGTAATTCTTTTCCGTATTAAAAGTAGTAAATTTTTAAAAATTTTCTTTACAAACCAGTAACTTAGGTTACTGGAATATTAGAGAAAAATTTTCAATTGGTTTTACAAAGTTTTAATATGCTTTTATAATTTATTTTAATAGACGCGTTTCAATTCCTAGGAAACAAATTCCCCTTTTCTATTTAAAAATCGATTTTATGGAGGCGATTTAATTTTTAAGTTTTGAAATTTTGATAGAAAATTTTATAATCTATTATATATCTACTGGATCTTTTTATTTGATTTCAGGATACCATTAGGTATGCTGTTTAAGTAATTGTTTGGTTTCATCCGATTTTTGTGTGAATTTTAGTTGGCATCAAATCGAAATACAAATCTATGAAAGTCATACAGTAGACTAATCACATGATTATCTTTATACTATAAGAGTTTGAGTCGATTTGAAATTGATATGCTATAGGTTGTTGTGTTAATCTATAATCGGATTTGAATTTTAAAAAATTGGAAATTGATATTCAACCTTAATGATATTTCATGAAACTTTTCTAGTAAGTTATAATCATCTATATATTTATTCTGTGAAAGTTTAGATTAATTTTAAATTGATATGCTATAAGTCACTGTGTTAATCTATGAACTGATTTAAATTTTGAGAAATCAGACATTGATATCAAATCTTAATGAAAATTTATGAAAATTTTTCAGTAAGCTATAATCATCTATATCTCTATTCTGGAAAAGTTTGGATTAATTTGAAATTGATATGCTATAAGTTACTGTGTTAACCTATGAACTCATTTGAATTTAAACAAATCAAAGATTGATATCAAATCTTAATGCAAATTCATGAAATTTTTCCAGTAACCCACAATCATCCATATCTTGTTCCTGAAAAAGTTTCAACTGATTTGAAGTTCGATTGCTTAGGGTTTCTGAGTAATCTTAGCAATCTGGTCTTAATGTTAATAAATCATAATTTAATAGCAAATTTGCACAAAAGTCAGTAAAAACCTCCAACAAATCTTAACTTTACATTATGAATTTAATCCCCAACTTGTTTGGACCAGAAACCATAGGGTTCATAGATCTCCCATGTAAATTCACTATACTACGATAGTCTAACTGCCGAGATCGCAACTACAATTGTATATCAATTACGATTAATCCAGCATAATTGGAGTGCGTAAATTATAGTATGATATTGGCTCCGAGGTCCACTGTCCACTGAAATCCTGAGAAACATGCCAGGCAATAATATACTATAACTTACGTGCTAAATTATACAAGGATTGAGAGCGCGATTCCCATCCTTGGTTGTGATTCGAGGCCGAAACTGGCGAACCATAGAACCTTTGGTATCCCTTAGATATTTTGGAATCGAAAATTCTTCAAAAATTCTTAAAGATAAAAAATCAGTCAATCTAAAACTCACCAATATCAACAAATTGAATTAACTTAATCAAAGTCTTAAGAGCCGTTGGATTGCGGTCTCCTATCGCAGGAACCTTTTAGGGCCCCTTAGGAATACTTACGTCACGTTGTGTCCTACGTTTTAGCGATTCTTAGAGTTAGGAGTCCAGCCTCATCACGGCCATTTGCTATGGATAGCAACTGTGCCATAGATCTAGTTACACTAGTCACCTAATTTTTTCCTAAGACAAACCTAGTTACCTAGGATGTAGGTTAACCTGCATTAGTCTAAGAGACGACTTGCACTTAGATAGGACCATATAGCATCTTAGATGAAGTCCTAAGATAATAAAATCTTCAACTTGAATTAAATAATTTCTCTTAAACTGTTAAAACAGTCAATCCGGTCTAGATCGGTGTCCTAGATGAGTTAAGCGTAAGTAGCTTAGTTCAGGTGCACCGAACTACGATCGACTCTGATTCCACTGAGGCTGGGATACGTAGGCAACTTGGATACTTGAGTGGCATACCAAGCCCGAGTCGGCTCCACTCATAAGTGGTGGGGTTAATCCTTAAATTAAAAGTAATTAATCACTTAGCACTCTCCATGAAATTAAAATTTTAGGAGAACTTTCACTTAGATTGAATTCAAACAAATTAAAAAAATCAAGATACACATTTAGGAATTAAATTAAAATTAGATTTTAGGATGCATGTCACGTAGTTCACACTTCAATAGAGTTAAATGAGGCATTTAAAAGAAATTCAAGAGAGTTAACTTTTGGAATCGAAGACTGGATTATCGGGCGAGGATGGTGCATGTGGTGGTAACTCCCCATACCTTTCATTCTCGTAACCAGGTAACGAGTATAGATTTCTGGTTATTTATGGGTCCTAGATCCCTCATCTAGGTGGCGACTCTGTCATTCTCCTTTCTGTGAAATTCGGATTCTTTTAGTGATCCCAAGTTCACGGAAAGGATGAATTAAATCACACTTTGCTAGGCTCGGCGGCTTTTCGCTGCCCTTGCGAGTACTGGGTTACACGTTTGTTTACACCCTATGGCTTGGTTGTTGTCGGCTTAGCTGGGTAATCAATAATAAAAATAATAAAAGACACGCACCAATCGCGTGGGTACGAGAGACCAAGAGAGAGTATGGCGCCTCGCGCGCTCACGACCCTCCTGCGGGATCGGGTCCCACAGACTGACGACTCTGCTGGGGACCACCTAACTTCATTAAAAAATTTGAAGGATAACTCGTTTGAATTTATTTTAATTGGCTCACAAAAACTCTATCTTTTATATGTTTACTAGATTAGTTTATTTGTCTTGCTTTATTTTCTCATCACATCATACTCAAACTTAATCTAACAAAACCTGAAGGCATCATAGATTGCACAAACATATTGCACACACTTACATCACTTGCATCTAAATCCCTGCATCTCACATGCACACACGTCATTTTAGGAACCCGGAGTGTTATCTAGTATGTTTGACTGAGATTTCATCACCTGGTGCCTCTGTGCTAGAGAAGCATTCCACCCTTAGCCTAGTACCTTTATGGTGCGTAAACGGATTCGTTGGTTCACATACTGATACGCCGGACACTGGTACAGTATATCGAACACGGATTCGCTCTAAGGGAACTCTTGGCCTTACCCCTAGATTAACCCACACATGCATATAGTATACGAACACACGTGCATCACATGTGTGAGCCTACTTAGGATATCCTACCCATTTGTGTCTAGATTAGGTTGCAGTCCATCTTCTAATGGCTACGATCGGTCCTTAGGTACACAAACAAAGTCATGAGTCGAGATCCTCTGTCCACTCCGCTAGATTAGGATTAGGATTGATGCCTTCAGATAACCCTTGTTAAAATGTAAAAAGATTAAAAAACTTTCCCTTTGGGATTAGGATATAAATCCCACATTTCCAAAGATCTCATAGGATTAATCACTCCTGATCTACCTGTTGAAAGCAATCATATGCAATTTCATCTAATCTTTTGATCATGTGTCTTTCATTCTTCTATCATACGATTTGATCGTATCTTCATACCATCCCCTAACTGGTAGGAACAGAGTCTCACAATCTTTCGATTATGCAATCTCATGATCTAATCATACTTGGTCCAGATGATCCAATCTTGTTTATATCATTGGTCTCCTCTCACTCTAGGGCTAGCCTATTACATGATTATTTCGATAAGCCCCTCCAAGTCTATTCCCATGACCCTTAAACTAGGGGCATCCCTTAGTGCATTCGTGTCGCCCTCATCGTGTCTCAGTCATTATAGGATTCATACTGTCATTTCAATTGCTTGTTTAACCCATAATCATCTTTCAGTCGTCAAGTAGAGAGCACTCATTGAATGTCAAGCTTACATCTTATGTTTCTTGCTTTCATTCCAGAAGCTGTCATAGGCATGTGCATCATTTCTCGGGTTCAGATCAATTCATTATTACAAATGAGGCCTGGCTCTGCACAACCTTCCATTGTTAATCCAGATTCTGCATCACCTCCTGGATCAGCTCCTATGGCGAAAGCTCGAGAAATACCCAGTCCAATACCACTACTGATATCTTGGGTCTTATCCTCCAACAATTGCAAGAGCTTAAAGAAGAGAATCACTTTATCAGGGCTCAATTGAATGGGATATTTGGCTCAGCTGATGTTACCTCTAAAGGCAAAAGCCCTAGCTTCTCCATGGCACATAGGCGTTCTCAAAATTCCGCAGCTATGGATTCTAAAAGATTGATTGTGAATCTCTCTAAACAAGTGGCCACCCCGCACAAGAGATTCATCAAATGAAGCAATAAATGCAAACAAATTATTTCCAACCTCAGGACTCCAAGCACCAAGCTGATAAAGCGCAAAGCTTTGTTATATGGAGCTCGGCCAATCAAAGCTCTAAGGAACCACTCGAGTCTCTGACTCATGAGCATGATCACGGAGGACCATCCAAACCAAATCACATAATCGAGCTCAGTAGCAGTGAGTGTGATTCAAATGCTGGAGGAGAATCAAACGTAGTGTTGCCGGAAGGATTCCTTGATCCCCTGTCGTCAACCGATTTTGATGCTTAGATTCAAAAGGGCACAGGTCTAGTTATGAGCCAGCACTCGCCAAGCCTCCAAAGCCAGGCAGTTGCAGCAGTCTTAGTCCTTTGTTATTTCAATTTAGTCAGTCATAATGTCGAGTCCAGTTATCGAGTGCAGTCTTCTAAAAGTTTGAATAAATTCCTAGTCAAGTTGAGTCTTTTCTTACTTTTATTTTTGAGTTAAGAATGTGAATCCTTAGTCTGTTCAGGATAAGTCTTATTAGATGTAGTCATTTTCAATTCAATGAAATTTGCTTTTTCTATACATTCCAATGTGTGCTTCTGACTTTAATAAACAATGAGAATAATACTCCATCCTCGAATGAGGAAAGATGCCGTGAAACTCCTCTTGAGTTGCAGCCTATGCTCAAACAAGAGGAGCGTCGAACCCAGCCTCTAAAAGAGGAAATTGAATTGATAAATATCGGCACTGAAACTTTGATTCAGTAAATGCCTATTGGAAATACATTACCCTCTGAAGAGTGTGAAGAATTGGTAAACCCATTTCGGGGATAAAGAGATGGTCCAGTAAGCACTACCAGTAACCCCAGATAGAAGGTTCAAGAAAGAATGAAGGCAGCGAATGTCACATGTTATACAAGGGGCATGGATTGGAAAAAACTTCCATATCTCTAGTCAATGGCTCTGGTCACTGGGTTCACTGGTGATAATGTAAAGCCATCGAATTCAATATAAAAAGTGCAAGAGCAATCATCTCAGAGCGATCATCAAAATATCAAGGGACACCAATTCGAGGATGAAAGGATGTCCAAAAACTAGAATGCACTCTCAAAGTCAAAGTACTTAACAATATCCAGAAGGAAGAAGAATCATTATCTCTTACCGGGAAATGCCGTCAAACTCCGTGAAAAAAAAGAAAAAAAGAAATAATAAGTACCAGAGGGACTCTAGTAACCTAGATCGATTCCAATCTGAACATCGGGAGGCCTCCTTTGGCCGAATAAATCCCGAAATCATAACCCAGCGTCAAAAGAATACCGGTTTACAAACCCTTTGAGCCTCAATGAAATTTTCATGAAAACCCATCAAACTAGGGGCATTCGCCCTAAACTACGCGAGACCTGATCCCTACGCTGGGGTACGTAGGTAGCTCGGTCAAACCGAGTTCGGTTATTTCAAAAGGAACAAAATCCAATAGTTCCAGAATTAAAAACAAAGAGAGGAAAAGAACAAGTTCTCAAAGAAAAAAAAAGAAAAAAAAAAAGAGGGACAAGTTCCAAAAAAGAGAAGTCAATCATTAGAGAAAAAAAAGAAAAATCAATTAACCTTCAAACTAGGGGCATTCGCCCTGAACTACGCACGACCTGATTCCTACCCTGGGATACGTAGGCAACCTGTTCACATGTTCGGTCGAAATCTTTGTTGAATCTTAAGCCATTCTTTGAAAAGCCCTATCCTACCTATAAAGTCCTTTCGGTGTTCAGAATTAATTATCTAGGTCCCGAAACACAAAAAGTGAAAAAGAAAAAAAAAAGAACGGAGTTTGAAGATCTGCTAGACTGAAAACCTGAAAGGGCAGTCTAGGTAAAATTTAAGATCATTCCCCTGCTAAGTTGAAAACCTGAAAGGGCGGCTTAGGCAAAAGCTAAGGGGATATCCTGCTGGATCGAAAACCTAGAAATGTGGTTCAGGCAAAAGTTAAGACTAACACGGTCTGCCAAGTTAAAAACCCTGAAGAGGTGACTTAGTCACGGTAAGAGAATCATTATAAGAAGGCTACAGCCGGTATCAAGACTGAAGATCAATAGAAGTTCAGGCAAATTCAAGTGCCATCCTCAAAACTGGGGGCATTGAAGCTAAGCAATCTTAGGAGTCGGAATTAAATCCCTGAGGTATCAATGTTTTAAGGAAGAAGTCCAGTGTTTACCAATTGAGAAACTACTCTTTGAAAAGCTAAAACTTACTAAGCAAAACGTTAACTAAGTCAGAAGCATCACTGTGTCTGTCAGTGTAGTTAGTTAATCTTTGTCATTCTAAGTTCACTCTTTTAGACTTCCTCAATCCTTTGAATAATGTCCTTTACCAAATCTCCTCTTTAAGAAGAGTCAACCACCATCCTTGTGTCCAAATGATGGAACTGTCTCGGTGAAAGAGGCCCGGTGTCATCAGCTCACTGCGATTGTACCTGCGCCAAGTTAATCCTGAAGGAAAGATCTGGAAAATCTAGTCAAAGAGCTTCGTTTTAAAGAAGATCAGCTCAGAAGCATTCCGAAGTAGAAATATCGGGAAGTGCAGTTTCCATAAGAAGACCATGCCCTAGAAGGGTACATGAAGCTTGAGAGAGCTTTGGATGTGATGAAGGTTGGGCCAGTTTCTTAAAAAGATTGACTATTGAAATTCATAATTTTCTTCCTGTCAGTTGAATACTATCCTGGTCAAGAAATGTTTATCTAAACACCGGTCAAGGGAAAAATCCCGCTCTTCAATTTCTGTATTTGTAGACACCCCCCCCATTTTGCTCTGCCTTAATCGATAAAGAAATTAGTGTTTTTCTATCGGTTTTCCAATGTCTTTCCTTTCCGCATCCGTCTGTTACATTTCTAAATATTTTGGTCGTTTTCGTCGTGTTTTGCATGTTCCCGCTAAGTGATTGAGAAGGGTTGTTCGGAAGAATCCCAAACCAGAGAGAGTTTGGACCCATTTGGTGGGGCTGCATTGTGCATTTTGATTAAATTTGGATCGAGAAAGTTGGCCCATATAAGAAATATTCAAGTTATCTGCGGAGTTTATCATGGATGTTAACGATCAAATTTTATAGGAATAAGTGTACCCAACATGGAGTGGAGTTCACTAAGTTGAAGCAAGCAGACCCGCATAAAATTTCGATGGATGGATCTCATGGAAAATTCGGCCAAGGAGTAGGCCTAGCATTTGGTTGAGGGATTTAAAATGGAGTGGCCCACTAAATATGCGTGGGGCCCACCCAAAATAATTCAATCTTATTCTTCGGGGTCCGTATTGAAATCTAACGGAAAAGGTTTGTGGGCCACCAATTATATAATATGGAGTGATTTAAGAGGCGGAGTAACCGGTCTACATTGCAGCCTATCAATTGGACAGCAAAGATCAGCTTGCGACAATGAATTGGAGGAGCACGGATCATTTATGCGGTAGCCAATTGAAATGGATGGTTTGGATCATCTAATGAAGAAGATCTAGAGGGCATGGTTAATCGATTGGATGGCTTGGATCAGCCCATAGGATTGATTAGGGGAGTACGATTAATTTGTGTTTGATGCTCGCGATTTGGATGATGTGGATCAGCCCAATGAATTGAATGGTTTGGATCATCTTCCATGTGTTGGTCGGCCCCACATGTAGACCTTGTGTGTTGAAGTTTCTTAAAAAAGGGTTGGCTGAGGGAATGTCACGTGGAACTCCCCTCTCATGAGGAAAGAAATTTATATGAAGACTTTTTTTCTTGGTAATCAATGTTTCTTTTTTTAAAAATAAAAATAAAAATAAAGTGACAGCAAGCTGCTATCCATGGTTGTGGCAAGAATAGATCTTCCATCCCTCGTCCTCATAATTTCTCTTGGAGTGTTTTTTAGCAACATTCTATAGTTGAGTGTTTCGGTAAATCAAGATCTTTCGGAAAATTAGTGTTTTACAATTTTAGAAGGGAGATTCACCGAATTGGTGGAGGAGATTGTTGGCAACTTTAGACCTTTAAGGAAGGCGATGACAAAGTTGGAGCAGGACAGACGTTGGGGAGAGAGGTTTTTCTTCGAAGAAAAGAAAGAAAAATAAGAAAAAAAGAGAGGAGGGGAAGAAGAATACGGCTCTCTGTTTCTTTCCTCTCGGCATCTCCCTCTCAGTTTTCCTTCCTCCAGCACCATACTCTTTTAATCCCTCCCTCATCCCTCTGTTCTCACCTTCTCGCTCTCTCCAACCCATCAAAAAGAGCAGTGCTCTGTTTATGTCAAGAACAGCAACGAGGAAACAATACAAAAAAAAAAGCAGCAAGCATAGGAAAAAGAGGAAGGAGAATACTATTCGGCATCTTCCAATCTCCCTCTGCCCCTCATCACCCTATCCACCTCGTCTCTCATTCTCTCTACATTCTCTGTAAAAAAAAAAAGAAGAACCGAGAACAGAGCATCGGGTTTCCAATACACCATCTCTCTCTCTCTCTCTCTCTCTCTCTCTCTCTCTCTCTCTCTCTCTACTCCCCGCAACCCTCTATTGTCTGTGTTTCAGCCTCTCCCTCTCTCATACGTTTTGTTTTCCCATCTCTCGGCCTCATATTCATGTTCTCTCAAAAACAGATTATTTCTCTGTAAATTTTATCTCAATATCTCTCACTCACTTTCAATCCTTTTCTATCTCTATTTTTCTCACTCTCAGTCATTCTCTCACCTTCTCCATCCCTCCATCTCCACGTGAAAAAAGGAAAAATAAAAAAAAGGAAAAGAAGAAAAGCAGACTTCGAATCGAGCGTCGGCGGGATTTTCGGATTTTTCGGCTTTTAAATTCGGCGAGGATCTCCATCACAGGTTAGTACACTATTCTCGAATTTTTCCAGGATTATTTGGCATTTTTTTATGAATCTTTGCATGATTTTTAATATTTAATTGAATTTAATTGAATATTTAATGTGTGTGCTCAAAATTATGATCTGCATGAGTGTTTCCATTCCGTTTCATCTCGAAATTTAATACAATGATCTACTTAAATAGACTAAAATAACTATCGGATCGGATCGGACATTGGGTCAGAGGATTTTTAAAATTTGAGTGAAGAGTAGAATTTTATTTAAAATAATGGCTGAGAAATTACGAAATTCGGAAAAATAGCCATCTCAGGATGATCTATTTTTTGGAATTTTAAAAGTTTCTTGTGTTCATCATATCAGAATAAGTTTAAAGGACGTTTTCCGGAGTCGTAATTTTCTCGAAAATCGTGTTTTAAAAATAGAAAACTCTTCAAAAATATCTTTTCGACGAAGAAAAATGAAATATATACTAAACAGATTCCAAAAATAATGAAATTTCGTGGGAAAATAATATGATACTGATACATTCTACCATGAATGTTTGAGAATTTTTGGATTTTTTTTTGTATATTATTTTATGCTTTCTTTGAAAATTATCAGATTTTGGGAGAATTTTTACTGACCTCAAATCAGAATTAAAATTCACAAAATTTTTACACTAGTGTTATATTTCATATTTATTGCTGTTGTAAAAGTTTCAAGTGATTTGGATCTTGTTTCATATGGGATGTAGTGTTAATTTATAATCTAGTCTGAAAATTGAAAAATCCAAAATTGATAGTAAATAGTTTCTAAAATTCATGAAACTCTCACAGCATGCTATTTTTCCTTATATCTTACTACTGTAGAAATTTTAATGAATTTAGATTTATATTTCTAGTAGTTTTTGTGTTATTTTTGCAATCTGGTCGTATTATTGTTAAGTCAAAATTAAATATGAGCATAATGTAAAAATCTGCAAAACTCTTTCAATAAGCTACATCCCATCATTTCTTGCTGTTATATAAGCTTCAATTCATTTCGAATTCGTTTGCAATAATTTCACTTGTAAAATCACTCATATGATTTAAAATTGATAAAATTCATTGAAAATCCGAAATTAATTAAAAATCATCACAAAGTTTCTAAAGAACCTTAAAATTCTGTCACATATTAATTCCTTAATCCATTGAAACAGAAATCTTAGGATCCTTAGATTTTCCTGGTAACATGGCCAGTGCATCCATAATCGTATCCCAATTGCAACCGATCTTTGACAATTTGAATATTTAAGCTATAGCACGTTATTGGCTCCGAGGTTTACTGTCCACGGAAATCCTGAGATATGCCAGGAAATAAGGTGCTATAACCTAAGTATTAAATTGCACAAGGAAAGAGTGCACGATTCCCTTCCTTGGATGCCATTCGAGGCCGAAATTGGTGAACCCTAGAACCATTGGTAATCCTTAAATGTCCAGAAACCGAAAATTCCTGAAATCTGAAATTCATTAACTTCAAGATCTTAAATCGATTTGTCTCGTGTCTTTCGGAACCGTTGGATCACGGTTTCCGCCATAAGAACCATTAGAGCCCAATTTAGGAACACTTGTGTCTGGTCGTGTCCTAGGTTTTAGGGAGTCCTAGAGTTAGGAGACCAGCCTCATCACGTACACTTGCTATGGATAGCAACCGTGCCATAGGTCTAGTTACACTAGTCACCAAATCTTTCCCTAGACAAGCCTAGTAAACTAGGATGTAGGCTAACCTGCATTAGTCTAAAGAACAACTTGCATTTAGATAAGAATCATGTAGCATCTTAGATGAAATCTTAGGATAATAAAATCCTCAACTTGAATTAAAATAACTTCTTTTAAAACTGTTGAAACAGTCAATCCCGTCTAGGTCGGTGTCTTAGTTGAGTTAGGCATAAGTAGCTTAGCTCATATTTAATTTTGATTTAACAATTAATTGACCAGATTGCAAAAATACTACAGAAACTACTAGAAATAGAAATTTAAATTCACTGAAATTTCTACAGAAATAAGATATGGGTAAATATAGCATGTTGTGAGATTTTCATGAATTTTAGAAACTATTTACTATCAGTTTCGGATTTTTCAATTTTCAGACCAGATTATGAATTAACACTACATCTCATATGAAACAAGATCTAAATCACTTGAAAATTTTACAAAAACTACAAATATGGAATATAAGACTACTGTAAAAATTTAGGGAATTTTATCTGTGATCTGATGTCTGTAAAAATTCTCCCAAAATCTGATAATTTTCAAAGAAAGCATAAAATAATATACCAAACCACTTCCAAAAATTCTGAGAACTTCATGGTAGAATATACCAATATCATATTATTTTCTCACGAAATTTCATTAATTTTCGAATCTGTTTGGTATATAATTTATTTTTCTTCGTCGAAAAGATATTTTTAAAGAGTTTTCTATTTTTAAACACGATTTTCGAGAAAATTACGACTCCGGAAAATGTCCTCCAACCTTGTTCTGATGTGATGAATACAAGAAAATTTTAAAATTTCAAAAAATAGATCATCCTGAGATGGTTATTTTTTCGAATTTCGTAACTTCTCAGCCAATATTTTAAATAAAATTCTGCTCTTTACTCAAATTCTAAAAAACCGTTGATCCAATGTCCGATCCGATCCTATAGTTATTTTACTCTATTTAAGTAGAACATCGTATTAAATTTTGGGACGAAACGGATTTGAAATACTCATGCAGATCATGATTTTTAGTTCACACATTTAATATTGAATTAAATTTAATTAAATGCTAAAAACCATGCAAAATTCATAAAAAATGCCAAATCATCTGGGAAAAATCTGAGAATAGTGTACTAACCTGTAGGCGAGATCTCTGCCGAGTCCAAGAGTGAAAAATTCAAAATTGTCCCGTCGACGCTCGATCCGCTCCGCCGTCTTTCGCTTTCTTCCTTTTTAAATAAAAAATAATAAATAACCACTGTGAGGAGAGGGAGTGTGAGAGATAAGGAGGGAGTGAGAGGGAAGAACAGTGAGATTGAGAGTGAGAGAGAGGCCGAGAGAGATTGAGAGTGAGGCCGAGAGATGGAGATAGAGAGAAAAGCCGAGAGAGAGAGATGTCTCGGTTTTTTTGAAGAAAAAAAAATCGAGACTCTGTTATATTTTTATTTTTTTTTGCTTTTTATTTTTTTTGCTACAGACAGAGAGGGAATGATAGATGAGAATGAGTGGAACAGGGAGTGGAGTGAAGGAGAATGGATAGATCGTGAGAGGCTGAGTGAGAAAACGAAGATAGAAGGACCGAGAGGGATGTAGAGAGAGTGGGAGAGTGAGGGAGTGAGACAGAGAGAGGGTGAGAGGGATATAGAGAGAGTGAGTGTGAGAGAGAGAGAGAGAGAGAGAGAGAGAGCAAAAAAAAGAAAAATAGAGTATTCAATACTCTGTTTTTTCACGTTTTTTGTTTCGTTTTTTTTTTTATATATATAGGCTGCTGTTGGTGGGGATGAGATGGGCTGTGGAGGAGGGGTTCACAGAGAGAATCAAAACCGTGGGAAAAGGTAGGGGAGAGCCCAAAAAATAGAGGGTGAGGGAGAGCTTAAGATGAGGGTGAGAATCCAGAGATCTCTTTTTTTTTTTTCGTTTTTTCCTTCCCAAAGCCGGCACTCTGTTTTTGTAGAAAAGGATCAATCTCTCGGGTGTGCTTGAGGAGAGGTTAGAGAGATGAGATCCCCCAAACCGTGAGAATCGGTCCGAGATCTTTTTCTTTTTCCAATTCAGAAGCCCCTCCCGACGACTCTCCCTTGCTTGCCCTTTTTCACCTCCCTCCAATGTCCTCTTCCCTCCCTTCTCAATCTTTTCATGCCTGTCAACCAAAAATCCCGAGACAACCCAAATTGGTATCTCCTCTTCTTTCTTTTCAAGGTTACCTATAAATTGAAGTTGTTGCCATTTTGCTTAGAGAGAAAGCGAGGATAGCAATGTTTAATAAATTTGCAAAGTTACCAATTAAAAGCAAATCTCTTGACAACTTTGAGAACTCCCAGTTTCCCGAACGATGTTAGAATGGCAACACGCCATATGAAGTTGATGGAATTAGAAATAGTCTAAAGCTAATCCACACTAGCTTAATTCTTTTATTAAAATTTCCAATTATACTTTACTATGTGCTGTCCCAAGATTGGATATAAGAATCGAAATAGCAGCTCTTCACGTGATTTCATGATGCTCTCTGCACACAGGCAATATACCAATGTTTAATTGGTATTTGCCTCCACTAGTGGGCCCCATGTGTAATCAAAATTTTTTTATATGATCATGGATTCACGTCAACAGAACCTTCCCAACAATGAACGCCCATAACTTTGTAAATGACCATATTACCATCCATCTCACACATGTCCTCTTCAAACAGTCCATATAATTGTCCCTCTAATTAGTTTCCATAGGATGATCTGACCGTCTAAAAAAAAATGTAAGTTTAGCGGTGCTCCCTTTATCCAATTCCGCAAGATGATCCGAACCTCCCGTTAATGGTCCACATTGCCCCCACGATGGCGATCCCCTAGATGGATCCAAACCGTTCAATTGATGGGCTACGGCGTAAATATGTTGCACCCGTTAGAACATTTCCATGGGCTGATTTGATCCGTCTGAATAATGGGCCGCGATGTGAATATGCTACACTCCCAAGTCAATTCCATAGGACGATCCAATCTGTCCATTTGTTGGACTACAATATAAATGGGATGTGATTTGGTACCGCACCCCTAAATCATTTCTACAAGCAATTTGAATCATTCATTTGCGAGGCCACAACGGGATGCAAACATAAATTAATCCCATATGATTGGAACCATAGATTCAATAGGATATATCAAAGAGAGTTTCCCCCTCATGAGCAACCTCAAGTATTTGATCCAAGTAAGCCAAAATTCATTTCTTCCCCAAAACACTGCGCGGGCCCATTCGATTGACTCTGCCCGAAACAAACTATCCCAAATTTCTCTCTTATTTAGATTCCTGTGAATAACCCTCCTCAACACTTAGCGGAAAAATGCATATTAGGACGGAAATGACCGAAAAGATTTAAAAATGTAAGAGACGGACGCGGAAAGGAAAATACTGAAAAACCGATAGCAAAATGCTAACTTCTTTGCTGATTAGAGAGGAGCAAAATGGGGGTGTCTACATATGCCCCTCTTTGGTAGAGATAACGTAATCATCGAATACCAAAGCAAAAGTGACAGAGCCGATAATCGGTCTTCAATTCCATAATTAACCATAATTAACCAGAAATCAAGACTCGCTACCTGGTTACAAGAATGGAAGGTATGGGGAATTATCCACCACATGCACCATTCCTGCCCGATAATCGGTCTTCAATTCCAAAAGTTAACTATTTTAAATTTATTTTAAATGGCTCATTCAACTCTCTGTTAATGTGCGAACTAAGTGACATGCATCATAAAATCTAATTTCAATATGAATCCTAAATGTGTATCTTGATTTCTTAATTTGTCTGGATTCAATCTAAGTGAAAGTTCTCCTAAAATTCTAATTTCATGGAAAATCCTAAGTGATTTAATTAAGAATTTACAAGAAAATTAATATACAAAACCCCACAATTTGTTGTGGAGCCGACTCGCGGTTGGTATGCCATCAGACATCCAAGCTGGCTACGTACCCAAGCCTCACTGGGATCAGAGTCGACGTAGTTCGGTGCACCTAAGCTAAGTTACTTATGCCTAACTCAACTAAGACACCGACCTAGACGGGATTGACTGTTTCAACAGTTTTAGGAGAAGTTATTTAATTCAAGTTGAGGATTTTATTATCCTAGGATCTCATCTAAGATGTTATATGATTCTTATATAAATGCAAGTTGTTCCTTAGACTAATGCAGGTTAGCCTACATCCTAGTTTACTAGGCTTGTCCTAAGGAAAGATGGGGTGACTAGTGTGACTAGACCTATGGCACGGTTGCTATACATAGCAAACGTCCGTGATGAGGCTGGACTCCTAACTCTAGGACTCCCTAAAACCTAGGACACGACCTGACACCAGTGTTCCTAATTTGGGCTCTAATGGTTCTTACGACGGAAACCATAATCCAATGGTTCCGAAAGACACGAGACACATCGACTCAAGTTCTTGAGGGTAATTAATTTCAGATTTCAAAGATTTTCGGTTTCTGGACATTTAAGGAATACCAATGGTTCTAGGGTTCACCAATTTCGGCCTCGAATGGCATCCAAGGAAGGGAATCGTGCGCTCTTTCCTTGTGCAATTTAAGAAGCGGCCTCAACCCACTTGGTGAAGTAGTCAATTGCAACGAGTATGTACTCGTGACCATTAGATGACTTGGGAGAAATCTTGCCAATTATGTCAATTCCCCATACCGAAAACGGCCAAGGAGAGGTAAGAGAATGCAATTCGGTGGGTGGTACATGTATGAGATTCGCATGTATCTGACATTTATAGCATTTCTTCACAAATGTGTGACAATCTGCTTCCAATGTTGGCCAATAGTACCCCAGACGTAGGATCTTCTTTGCCAGCATCTTTCCATTCATATGAGGCCCACATACCCCTTCATGAATATCTGCGAGAATTTCTTCTGCTTGATCTTCAGTGACACATAAGAGTTGAATTCCGTCGAAAGACCGTCGATACAACTCCCCTCTACAAATGACAAAATTAGCTGCCAATCTCTGCAAAGTCCTTATTTCTTTATTCGACGCCTCATTGGGATGCCCCTGGCCTGAGATGTAGTTCTTTATGTCCGTATACCATGGTTTTCCATCGGGACATCTTGCAGCTATTTCTATAGCATCAACATATGCAGGAGCCCATTGCTCTTGAACCGTGATGGGCCTCATCTTCATATTATGAGGTATGTCAATCATAGAAGCTAATGTCGCTAAGGCATCGGCGAATCTATTCTTCAACCTTGGCAGATAACTGAAAGTGATGCACCAAAATTGTTGGGCGAGAGCATCCAGGTATTCATGATATGGCTGTAGCTTTTCTTCTTTGGTTCTCCACTCTCCTTGAGTTTGGCAAATGATTAGCTTCGAATCTCCATATACGTCAAGATTCTCTATGCCTAAGGCCAATGCAGCCTCCAGCCCAACAATGCATGCTTCATACTCTGCCATATTGTTGGTGCAATTGAATTGTAACTTAACGGCAAGGGGAACATGCTCATTTCGAGGTGACACCAGCAATGCCCCTACTCCCTGTCCTGTTTGATTTGCTACTCCATCAAAATAGAGGGTCCAACCAGTTTCTGGATATTCATCTTCTATCATCATGATCTCTTCATCTGGGAACATCGGCTTGAAAGGCTGATTTTCTTCTCGGGGTGCTTCCGCCAATTGCTCAGCAATGGCTCGGCCCTTTACTGATTTTTGGGTTACATGGGTGATGTCGAACTCAGACAACAATAATAACCATCTGGCAGTCCTGCCTGTCATGGCTGGTTTTTCAAAGAGATACTTCAGAGGATCCATCCTTGACAGGAGCAAGACCTTATGTGATAAAAGGTAATGCCTGAGTCGCTGAGTAGCCCAAACCAGAGCTAAGCAGGTTTTTTCTAGGACAGTGTATTTCTGTTCATATTCCAACATTTTCTTAGTGAGATAATACACAGCCTTTTCATGCTTGGTTTCTGGATCTTGTTGTGCTAACATACAACCCATTGTGGTTTCTGTTACTGACAAGTAAAGCAGCAGTGGATGCCCCGGTATTACTGGTGCTACTATCGGTGGTTCAGCCAAACTTTGCTTTATCTTCTCGAAGGCCTGGTGACATTCCTCCGTCCATACTTTGGAAGTATTTTTCTTTAAGAGCTTAAAGATAGGTTCACAAGTTGATGTCAGATGAGCGATGAATCGTCTCAGGAACTGTATCCTTCCTAGGAATCCCCGAATTTCCTTCTCGGTTTTAGGCGGCGGCATCTCCTGGATAGCCTTAATCTTCTGAGGATCTACCTCTATGCCCCTTTGACTCACCATAAATCCAAGCAACTTACCAGAGGTAACCCCGAATACACACTTGCTAGGATTCAGGCGAAGCTGGTATTTGAGTATTCTTTCAAAGAATTTCTTGAGGTTCGGGATATGATCTCTCCTTTCCTTGGCTTTTACAATCATATCATCGACATAAACTTCGACTTCTCTATGTATCATGTCATGGAGTAGGGTTGTAGCTGCTCTTTGATATGTCCCACCGGCATTCTTAAGACCAAATGGCATTACCCGATAGCAATATGTCCCCCATTGTGTAATGAACGAGGTCTTAGCCATTTGATTGTAGCCCGAGAAACCATCCATGAAAGATAGTAATTCATGCCCGGCCGTATTGTCTACCAGGATATCAATATGTGGTAGAGGGAAATCATCTTTTGGACTTGCCTTGTTCAAATCCCTGAAATCTACACACATTCCCACCTTTCCATCTTTCTTCGGTACAAGTACTATGTTTGCGAGCCATTCTGGATATTCCACCACTTGTAGAAATCCAGCATTCAACTGCTTAGTAACCTCTTCTTCTACTTTCAAGACCCACTCAGGCTTCATTCTCCTTAGCTTCTGCTTTTTAGGTTTAATCCCAGGCAACAAAGGTAGCTTGTGCTGAACAATGTCTTCGCTCAACCCGGGCACATCTTTGTAGGACCAGGCAAAAACTTCTTTATATTCGTTAAGTAGGTTTATTAATTCATCACGCTCTTCAGAGGATAGAGTATTTCCAATTCGTATTTCCTGTATTAAATCTACTGTTCCGATGTTTATAATTTCGATTTCATCTTTAAGAGGCTGGGCTCGGTGCTCCTCCTCTTGTTTAAGCATATGCTGCAATTCAATGGGAGTTTCATCGATCCCTTCTTCCTCGTATGAGGAGGGAGTGTTATCATTATTAAAGTCAGAAGCAAACACAGAGACATACTGAGAATCATATTTCATTGAATTGAAAGAAATTACATCATTATCATTGGACTCATCCTGAACAGGCTCAGGATTCACATAGTAAATAAAATCAGAAAATGACTCGCCTCGACTAGGCACTGACACTGATTCAATCGACTTGACTAAACTTGACTTAGCACTAAAATAAGATGGAAAAACATCAGAACTCCAGTTTGAAAGATTTTCTGTTGCAAGTGCAATCTGACTCTGAGGTTCAGTAGAGGTATCATTACTCTGAATAAATGCCACCAGCATATCTTCACAATCTGTCTCTTCTTGTTCTTCAGAATAGTAATCAACATCAGGCACATTTTCTTCAAACAAAGATCCCAGCACATCTGGCTCAAGGTAGACTTACCAGTCCTCAACAGCTTTATCAACATAATATATCGGCGGTTCTGTTTCTGGGAGAGCAAGGCCACTGAATATTTCAAAACCGGGTATCATGATCCCTGTCACTGAGTCATACCATGGTTCAGAAAACCCATAGTATGTAGAAGTCTCACCTTCTTTGATAAAATGACCATTCATCGATAAGGAATATGGAGCCATTGGGAGTACCCTTCCGGTGCGGCGGACTTGTTCCTTCAATTTCAACAATTCTTCCATGGCTTCCTCCTCCTCCTCAGTAGGTACATATCCAAGACCGAAAATTCCACGGTTTGCTTTGATTAGGCGCCAGTGAGATGCCTTGCTTGGATCACGGCCCAAATTCATACCAGGGAAGTAGTTCATTTTTCTCATCATCTTGGCCACCACAGGACTGATGGCAAACGGCAAACACAACTCCTCCCGAGAGGCATCCTCATAAGAAATAGCAGCAACGTCGAATGCGAAACCATTCAAGTTGTAGTCATCTACTTTTGCAACTGGAAGGATCAAGGTTTCTCCTGTTATCTGCCCTATTTCTGGCTCTTCGTCACCTCTGACAGTGAACAACTTCCCATCTTTGATGAACTTCAGTTTTTGGTGAAGGGTTGAAGCAACAGCACCTTCCTTATGCAACCAGGGACGTCCTAGAAGCATATTGAACGAGGCTTTGATATCAATAACTTGAAACTCAACCTAACGATCTTGGTGGTGAGGACTCCGACCACATTTCTGCGGGTATTGTCATATGCGAGGATACCAAGGGTTGATTCGGCAAAATCAGTGGGACCGAAACCCAAGGTAATGGCAGTTCTCAATGGGCACACGTTCAAGGCGGATCCGTTATCTACCAACACAGATGGTACTTTCTTGCCTCCGCAGACAATAGTGACATGAAGAGCTCTAGCATGATTCCGACCTTGAGGAGGCAGCTCCTGATCTGAGAAACTAATGGCCCTGGTGGCCTGGGTTAGAGCAACAACTTCAGCCAGTTGCTCCGGAGATATCTCTGAGGATACCTGTGTGGTATTCAACTCTTTCAACACAGCCTCTCTGTGTTTCTTTGATGCTATCAATAATCCCCATGCAGATATAACAGCCTGAGTTTTCTTCAACTGCTGCACAACTTCATCATCTGGATCTTTCACATATTGCGGCTCCTCTCCTCGAGCCAATGCCCCTAGATTTTTGACTCTCAATTCAGCAGGTTTGAAAATTCTTCCGCCCCTTGTCACATGTCTGACTTCATCCAATTCAGGCTCATCATAAGTAATAACTTGAGGGACCTGTGGCTCATAGGTGATTACCAAGGGAGGTACAGACTCTCTTAGGTATGATTCATCACAGAATATGATTTGGGGTTCAGAAATGGGTTCTAAAGCACATATGAGGGTGATAGGGTCAAACTCAGAATCTCCTATGGTTATGGCATTAACGGCAGCAGGAGGGTTAGCATGACCAGGTAGCGGGTTTTGGGTGACATTGGGTCTTGGCTGGAATGCAATGACTTTCTCATCAATGAGTTTCTAGATTCTATATTTCAAGGCAATGCAGTTGTCAGTAAGATGACCAGGACCTCTGTGGTACTCACAGTGTAGGTCAGCTCGCCAATTTGCAGGTAGAGGATTGGGTGGAGGCCGGATGGCAGGTAGGGTTATGCGACCTGAAGCCAGACACTGCTTAAGCACCTCTGAAGATGGAATGGGGAGAGGGTTAAATTCTACCTGGGTTTGTTGCCGAGGTGCGGTCGCGGGTTGAGCATAGTCCATTACTAGAGGTTCTTGGGATTCAGAGGGCTGAGCATTGGAACGAGAGATACTACTGACTTGGGCTGGCGGGGATTTTTTGAAATCTCTAGGGTTTGGGTTGCTACGGTTAAATACACCTTGAGCTATAACCTCCTCTATCTAGGTGCCTGCCACAATGAAGTGTTTGAAGTCTGGATAGTATTGCAATGACATGTGATACTGGAGCTGGGGGGAAATGTTTTTCATGATTATTTGAACCTGCTCCTGCTCAGACGGGCGCTCCATTATCTGAGCAGCTATTCTCCTCCATCTTTTAACAAAAATCAGAAAGGATTCCCTTGAGTCTTGCTTTGTTCTCTCTAAATCCTTTCTGGTGATTTCTGTCCCATCATCATATTTGAACTGCCTGATGAATTGTTCGCCGATATCCTTCCATGTCCTGTAACGAGTCTTGTCCAAGACCATGAACCATCTCCTAGCAACCTTGGTTAGGGAAACTGGGAACAATTGAGCCATTTGCTCAGGAGATAAGCCTTGAGGCTGACACATGATGGTGAACATTTGCAAATGTGTGATTGGACAACCCACACCATTATATTTGTCGAAATCTGGCATTTGAAAATTAGCAGGAAGGCGGATTTCGGGAAACAGTGTAAGGTCACTTGGATTAAAACCACCCTGGTCTTGAAACTGGATGTCCTGAACTTTCCTGGTAAGACTTTCTAATTTCTCCATAACAGTCTTATCAACCATGGACTGAGAAGGCCTACTGCGATCCTCGCTATACTGCTCTTTTTCCAAATCTTCTTCGGCTTTATCAGGGATAGTGATGAACACTGGCTGGGCAGGTGTTGCTGAAGTAGCTGCTTGGTGCATAGGCCCTTTATCCTTGGACAACGACGGTCCCAACTTCTCAGAAAGCTGAGCCTTGATAACTCGGTTCTCTTCTTAGTTCTTAAAGCTGCTGGAGAATCAAGGTAAGAGTCTCGGTAATAGCAGCGGGTGGAAGACCATCTTGGTTGTCTGCCATTGGTGAGAATGAGGACGGGAAAGAAGGAGATGCTGGGGTTCTTAGAGAAGGTGGCGGTGATACAGATTTCCTCTCCAATCGCGAAGAGACCCGAACCCAAGGAGTAGTAGGGTTAGCTATGATGTTTACTTCCCTGTAATATTTGAAAGACACATTTTAAAATCACGGAAAGAAGTAAACAATGACGCATGCATAGACTAGGATACTGAGAGAGAAAGATGAACTTTATTGATCAATCATTGAAGCTTGAGTACAGGGTTCATTCTTTCAAAGATAAACGGATAAGATTAAACATGGAACTAAGCATTCTTTTTAGACTTCTTCTTCCGACGACAATCTTCCTCAGCTGACTCTTTTAAAGGTTTGATGATTCTGACATCCCAAGCAGATGAAACAGCTTTGACAATCTTGGGCTTGAGATCCTCAGGCGGATAAAAATGACGAAGGAGAGGCACAATAGATTGCTCCCTTCCATACTGACGCAGGATCCTGGCAGGAACATAAAAGGAAGTCTTTTCGAGGCCAAGAAGGCGAACATAGTTAGCTTCTCCAGTGTTGAAGATAGCTTCTTCGATTCCAGGAATTTGCCAATAAATTTGATCTTGTTGGCGAGAATTTAACCATTCAACCCAATCGCTCTTATGATCGAAGGAAATATCATGACGCTATTCGCTGAAGGTGTACAACGTATGATCAAAATGGACAGGAGCTGCAATTTTTAGCTTGTGGCACAACCACACCTGGAGTAATGTAGGACATCCTGAGAAAGACCCAACGAAAGAGCGAACATAAGAGCCTGGACCTGAGCTGGCACGAAGACGAGCCATATCATCCAATCCATTGAAGGTTTCTGCAAGCATAGCAGGAATTGGATTGGTGCCACGATCCATTTGATCAACGAGGTCCAGAAGAACAGCTGACGCAAAGCGAGAAGGCTGGACAGTGAGGAACCTGGCGAAGGAGCAGAATTTCAAAGCGCGCCGTCGGGCTTTCTGAATATCAACAGCACCAATGTGTCCAACAGGAGGGTAAATGTCAATCAGTTGTTGCATGGACACTTCTTGGGCTTTTATGAAAGAGTCCATGGATTCATCTGGATTATTCATTAAGCGAAGGAACAAAGGACGATAGTCTGGAACACAGGATGGCTTCACTAGAGGGCCATCCACATGATATTCCAATAAGGCACACCATTCTTCAAAGGTGGGACACATTTCTTGGTTGCCAAAACGGAAGACATGATGATCGGGATCCCAACACTCTGATGCGGCATAGAGTAATCCCCAATCGAGCTTAATGGTTGCCACGTAGCCGAAAAGATTTTTCTCTTGCTCACTTATGGCATAGATGTGAGATTCTCTTAGTGTACCACGGATCCAATCAAGAATTGCACGAGTAGACATGGTGCCTGTAAGCCAAAAAAAAGGATACAAGAATGATCAAGATTACATGAACACGAGATTGGGATAAGTTCCTGCCAGTACAAAGAAAGTATGAATACATGATTGAATCATATGATAGAGGATTGACAGACGTACGATCAAGAGATGAGATGAGATAGCATAAGATTGCTTTCAACGGATAGATCATGAACGACTAATCCTATGAGATCTTTGAAAATGATGGGATTTATATCCTAACCCCAAAGGGAAAGTTTTTAATCTTCGCACATTTTAACAGTGTTACCTGAAGGCATCAACCCTAATCCTAATCTATCGGAGTGGAGAGAGAATCTTGACTCATGATTTTGTTCGTGTATCTAAGTATCGATCGTGACCATTGGAAGATGGACCACGGCCTAATCTAGACACAAATGGGTAAGATATCCTAAACTAGGCTTATACATGTGATGCACATGTGTTCGTATACTACATGCATGTGTGGGTTAATCTAAGGGTAAGGCCAAGAGTTCCCTTAGCGCGAATCCATGTTCGATATACTGTACCCGTGTCCGGCGTATCAGTACGTGAACAAGGGATCCGTTTACGCACCATAAGGTGCTAGGCTAAGGGTGGAATGCTTCTCTAGCACAGAGGCACCAGGTGATGAAATCCCAGTCAACCATACTAGATAACACTCCGGGTTCCTAAAATAGGACGTGTGTGCACGTGAGATGCAAGGGTTTAGATGCAAGTGATGTAAGTGTGTGCAATAAGTTTGCGCAATCTATGATGCCTTCAGGTTTTGTTAGATTAAGTTTGAGTAAATGCGATGAGAAAATAAAGTATACAAACTAATCTAACAAGCATAAAAGAGATAGAGTTTTTATGAGCCAGATAAATTAAATTCAAATGAGTTATCTTTGAAAATTTTAATGAAGTTAGGTGGTCCCCAGCAGAGTCGCCAAACTGTGGGACCCGATCCCGCGAGAGGGGTGGGGCGCGAGCCGCCACACTCTCTCTTGGTCTCTCGTGTGCCTTTTAGTATTGATTTTAATTCATCTTTTATGTGAACTTGGGATCACTAAGGCAATCCGAATTCCACACAAAAGAGACTGACAGAGTCGCCACCTAGATGTGGGATCTAGGACCCATAATTAACCAGAAATCTAGACTCGCTACCTGGTTACAAGAATGGAAGGTATGGGGAGTTATCCACCACATGCACCATTCCTGCCCGATAATCGGTCTTCGATTCCAAAAGCAAACTCTTTTAAATTTATTTTAAATGGCTCATTCAACTCTCTGTTAATGTGCGAACTAAGTGACATGCATCCTATGATCTAATTTTAATGTAGATCCTAAGTGTGTATCTTGATTCCTTTATTTGTTTGAGTTCAATCTAAGTGAAAGTTCTCCTAAAATTCTAATTTCATGGAAGGTCCTAAATGATTTAATTAAGAATTTACAAGAAAATTAATATACAAAAACCCCACAATTTGTTGTGGAGCCGACTCGCGGTTGGTATGCCATCAGACATCCAAGCTACCTACGTACCCAAGCCTCACTGGGATCAGAGTTGACGTAGTTCGGTGCACCTAAGCTAAGCTACTTATGCCTAACTCAACTAAGACACCGACCTAGACGGGATTGACTGTTTCAACAGTTTCAGGAGAAGTTATTTAATTCAAGTTGAGGATTTTATTATCCTAGGATTTCATCTAAGATGCTATATCATTCTTATCTAAATTAAAGTGGTTCCTTAGACTAATGCAGGTTAACCTACATCCTAGTTTACTAGGCTTGTCCTAGGGAAAGATTGGGTGACTAGTGTAACTAGACCTATGGCACGGTTGCTATCCATAGCAAACGTACGTGATGAGGCTGGACTCCTAACTCTAGGACTCCCTAAAACCTAGGACACGACCTGATATAAGTGTTCCTAAATTGGGCTCTAATGGTTCCTATGACGGAAACCGTGATCCAACGGTTCCGACAGACACTAGATGGATCAATTTCAGTTCTTGAAGTTAATGAATTTCAGATTTTAAGGATTTTCAGTTTCTGGATATTTAAGGAATACCAATGGCTCTAGGGTTCACCAATTTCGGCCCAGAATGGCATCCAAGGGAGGGAATCGTGCACTCGATCTTTGACAATTTGAATATTTAAGCTATAGCATGTTGTTGGCTCCGAGGTTACTGTCCACGGAAATCCTGAGATATGCGAGGCAATAAGGTGCTATAACCTAAGTATTAAATTGCACAAGGAAAGAGCGCATGATTCCCTCCCTTGGATGCCATTCTGGGCCGAAATTGGTGAACCCTAGAGCCATTGGTATTCCTTAAATGTCCAGAAACTGAAAATCCTTAAAATCTGAAATTCATTAACTTCAAGAACTGAAATCGATTCATCTCGTGTTTGTCGAAACCGTTGGATCATGGTTTTCGTCATAGGAACCATTAGAGCCCAATTTAGGAACACTTATATCAGGTCGTGTCCTAGGTTTTAGGGAGTCTTAGGTTTTAGGGAGTCCTGGAGTTAGGAGTCCAGCCTTATCACGTACGTTTGCTATGGATAGCAACCGTGCCATAGGTCTAGTTACACTAGTCACCCAATCTTTTCCTAGGACAAGCCTAGTAAACTAGGATGTAGGTTAACCTGCATTAGTCTAAGGAACCACTTGCATTTAGATAAGAATCATATAGCATCTTAGATGAAATCCTAGGATAATAAAATCATTAACTTGAATTAAGTAACTTCTCCTAAAACTGTTGAAACAGTCAATCCCGTCTAGGTCGGTGTCTTAGTTGAGTTAGGCATAAGTAGCTTAGCTTAGGTGCACCGAACTACGTCGACTCTGATCCCAGTGAGGCTTGGGTACGTAGGCAGCTTGGATGTCTGATGGCATACCAACCGCGAGTCGGCTCCACAACAAATTGTGGGGTTTTTGTATATTAATTTTCTTGTAAATTCTTAATTAAATCATTTAGGACCTTCCATGAAATTAGAATTTTAAGAGAACTTTCACTTAGATTGAACTCAAACAAATAAAGGAATCAAGATACACACTTAGGATCTACATTGAAATTAGATCATAGGATGCATGTCACTTAGTTCGCAAATTAACAGAGAGTTGAATGAGCCATTTAAAATAAATTTAAAAGAGTTAGCTTTTGGAATCGAAGACCGATTATCGGGCAGGAATGGTGCATGTGGTGGATAACTCCCCATACCTTCCATTCTTGTAACCAGGTAGCGAGTCTAGATTTCTGGTTAATTATGGGTCCTAGATCCCACATCTAGGTGGCGACTCTGTCAGTCTCTTTTGTGTGGAATTCGGATTGCCTTAGTGATCCCAAGTTCACATAAAAGATGAATTAAAATCAATACTAAAAGGCACACGACAATCGCGTGGGTACGAAAGACCAAGAGAGAGTGTGGCGGCTCGCGACCCACCCTTCTCGCGGGATCGGGTCCCACAATCTTCTACCAGCCCGTTTGTGAACGATGTTTAAATACGGTATTTCATTTTCTCTGAGTCCATTAAAAAATGGTCTCTTATTCTTTTTGAGCACCATACAAATATGATGTCTCATTTCCTTGGAATCCGTATAAATACGGTGTGTCATCTTCTGAGTACATTCAAAAATGGTCTCTTATTCTCTTTGAGCATTATACAAATATGATGTCTCATTTCCTTAGAGTCCATATAAATACGGTATTTCATTCTCTCTCAGTCCATTCGAAAATGGTCTCTTATTCTCTTCGAGTCCATACGACTATGGTCTCTCATCCCTGCATGAATACAGTATCTCGTGTTTTCCAAGCCCTTTTGAAAATGATCTCTGAGCATCATATCAATATGATGTCTCATTTCATTAGAACCGTACAAATACAGTATCTCATCCTTTCTGAGCCCATTAAAAAATGGTCTCTTATTGCTTTTGGGATCATACAAATATGGTATCTCATTTTCTTAAGGAACTGTACAAATATGGTATCTTATCCTTTCTTGGTCCAATAAAAAATGATCTCTCGTTTTCTCAATATCATTGGAAAATGACGTTGCGTCTCTTTCTAACTGGTGACATTCTTGGCAGTCAGATTGAATCCACTTTTTCCATTATTTTGAACCACCAAACTCAGGGTGTTCAAAGTAAATGATTCTTTTAACCTTTTAATTCTAGGACTTCATCTAGGGTCTTGCATTATGAAGCATTTCGGTTGCATTGCGAGTTGTGAATATTTTGTTGGTTAAAGTTACGCAAAATGGTTCTATCACGTTTGCTTTGGCATTTGATGACTACGTCATCTCTACCAAAGAGGGGCATCTCTAGACACCCCCATTTTGCTACACTTCAAAAAGCAAAAGATTCGGTAGTTTGTCAAGTTTCGAGTCCGTGTTCCACCTAGGATTAGGCATCTGTGCATTTTAGGGTAGATTTCTCCTCGTTCAAGGACTTCTGAAGTTGATTCACAATCCTAAAGGTTTCTAGGGTGTCCTAATGGTATCTGGAAGATGAAAGCTCAAGTTTCCAACAAGTGAAAAAATTTGCTATTTTTAGAATTTTTAGAGTTTCCCTCATTTTACCCATTTTTACGCTTCGGGGGTATTTTAGACATTTCGAACATGTCATATTTGGTCCCTAAGTTGTGTCTAAGAAATCTTGAGTCCGTTCATAAATTTTCGAAAACCTGCTATTTTTGAAATTTCTCAGGGTTTTCCCTAGTCTCGCCAAATTCTTGCACCTTGGAGTAATTTGGTATTTTCCTGTGTAATTCTTTTGATCCCCGAAAGGTGTCTGAGAAATTATGAATGATTTCCTGAATTTTGGAAAACCTGCTAAATTTAGAATTTCTTAGGGGTTTTGCTTAATTTGGAAATTCTGAGTGTTGAGCGCATTTTGGGTATTTTCAGGGGATACCAATGATCCTGTATGATATTGCTCACCGAAAGGATCCAACTTTAAAAGGTTCTATTTTTGAAGTTTGACCACAAAGGCTTTCTATTTTTTAATTTTTCCCTTTAGGGGTGAACCAATTTGAGGGTATTTTGGTCGCATTTGGATGTGTAATAGTCAAATAGGGGCATTTTGGTCTGAAAAGTTGTTTCCCAAAAAATATGGTTAGATCACATGTTAGGGGTGCACTATAAATATCATATGGGTTGGGTTCATCAATAAAAATTTTGAATTTAAATGATTTTATTGAATTTTCATTGAAAATAATCCAAAATACGTGTCATAAGGCCTATTGGGCTAAAGCCCACAAGGTGGGGTCCATGTGGACCCACTCATGTGGGTCGGCCACATAAGTGGGCGCCCCACATGAGGAGGCCACATGTAAAAACGTCCAACATGGGATGAGGTGGTTGGTGACATCATATTTGTTTTGAAAACAATAATAAAGAAAGGAAGAGTTATAATTAGAAACGGCTAGTATGGTCAGGTTAGTAAAATGTGTATAACTAGTACGCTATAATCATCTATATCTTTATTCTGTGAAAGTTTGGATTAATTCTAAATTGATATGCTATAAGTCACTGTCTTAATCTATGAACTGATTTAAATTTTGAGAAATCAGAAATTGATATCAAATCTTAATGACAATTCATGAAAATTTTCGAGTAAGCTATACTCATCTATATCTCTGTTCTGTGAATGTTTGGATTAATTTGAAATTGATATGTTATAAGTTACTGTGTTAACCTATGAACTCATTTGAATTTAAAAAAATCAGAGATTGATATCAAACCTTAATGAAAATTCATGAAATTTTTTCAGTAACCCACAATCATCCATATCTTGTTACTGAAAACGTTTCAACTGATTTGGAGTTCGATTGCTTAGGGTTTCTGTGTAATCCTAGCAATCTGGTCGTAATGTTAATAAATTATAATTTAATAGCAAATCAACACAAAAGTCAGTAAAAACCTCCAACAAATCTTAACTTTACATCATGAATTTAATCCCAACTTGTTTGGAACAGAAACCTTAGGGTCCATAGATCTCTTATGTAAATTCTCTATACCGCGATAGTCTAACTGTCGAGATCACAACCACAATCGTATACTAATTACGATTAATCCTGCATAATTGGAGTGCGTAAATTATAGTATGATATTGGCTCCGAGGTCCACTGTCCACGGAAATCCTCAGAAACATGTCAGGAAATAAGATATTATAACTTACATGCTAAATTATACATGGGTTGAGAGCGCGATTCCTATCCGTGGTTGCGATTGGAGGCCGAAACTGGCGAACCATAGAACCTTTGGTATCCCTTAGATATTTAGGAATAAAAAATCCTTGAAAATAAAAAATCAGTCAATCTAAAAATCACCAATATCAACAAATTTAATTAACTTAATCAAACTCTTAAGAGCCGTTGGATTGTAGTCTCCTATCGTAGGAACCTTTTATGGCCCCTTAGGAACACTTACATCACGTTGTGTCCTAGGTTTTAGGGATTCCTACAGTTAGGACTCCACCCTCATCATGGCCATTTGCTATGGATAGCAACTGTGTCATAGATCTAGTTACACTAGTCACCCAATTTTTTCCTAGGACAAACCTAGTTACCTAGGATGTAGGTTAACCTGCATTAGTCTAAGGGACGACTTGCACTTAGATAGGACCATATAGTATCTTAGATGAAATCCTAGGATAATAAAATCTTCAACTTGAATTAAATAATTTCTCTTAAACTATTAAAACAATCAATCCAGTCTAGATCGGTGTCCTAGATGAGTTAAGCATAAGTAGCTTAGTTCAGATGCACCGAACTACGATCGACTCTGATTCCAGTGAGGCTGCGATACGTAGGCAACTTGGATACTTGAGTGGCATACCAAGCCCGAGTCGGCTCCACACATAAGTGGTGGGGTTTTGTATATTAATCCTTAAATTAAAAGTAATTAAATCACTTAGAACTTTCCATGAAATTAAAATATTAGGAGAACTTTCACTTAGATTGAATTCAAACAAATTAAGAAAATCAAGATACACATTTAGGAATTAAATTAAAATTAGATTTTAGGATGCATGTCACGTAGTTCGCACTTCAATAGAGTTAAATGAGCCATTTAAAAGAAATTCAAGAGAGTTAACTTTTGGAATCGAAAATCGGATTATCGGGCGAGGATGGTGCATTTGGTGGTAACTCCCCATACCTTCTATTCTTGTAACCAGGTAATAAGTCTAGATTTCTAGTTATTAATGGGCTTAGATCCCTCATCAAGGTGGCGACTCTGTCATTCTCCTTTGTGTGAAATTCAGATTCTTTTAGTGATCCCAAGTTCACAGAAAGGATGAATTAAATCGCACCTTGCTAGGCTTGGCGACTTACCCTTGCCCTTGTGTTACACATTTGTTTGCACCCTATGGCTTGGTTGTTGCTGGCTTGGTTGGGTAATCAATAATAAAAATAATTAAAGACACGCGCTAATCGCGTGCATACGAGAGACCAAGAGTGAGTATGGCGCCTCGCGCGCTCACGACCCTCTCGAGGGATCGGGTCCCACAATTGCTAAATTCAAGATTGTAGTCCATGAGAGTGTTCTCCCTACATAAGATTTGGGCACAACAAGCTCCGGCCGCAATGTATTCTGCTTCGGTAGTAGACAAGGCGACAGAGTTTTATTTCTTGCTAAACCAAGACACTAGAGATCTACCAAGGAATTAGCATGTGCCACTTGTGCTTTTTCTATCAATTCTACAACCGGCAAAGTCGGCATCCGAATATCCTACTAGGTTGAATTCATTCGATCTTTCACACCATAAACCTAGAGAAGGAGTTCTCTTGAGATATTTGAATATCCTCTTTACGACACTCAAATGAGACTCTTTAGGAGCCGATTGAAACCTAGCACAAATACACGCGCTAAACATTATATCCGGCCGACTAGCGGTCAAATATAATAGGCTACCTATCATTCCTCGAAACTTCTTCTCATCAACCGGTTTGCCAATTTCATCCTTTTCTAATTTGGTGGAGGTGATCATAGGAGTTGGCTTAATTTGTGAGCTATCCATGCCAAATTTCTTAAGGAGTTCCCTAGTGTATTTCTCTTGGTTGATGAAAATTTCATTCTTACATTGTTTGAGTTGAAGTCCTAGGAAATTGGTAAGCTCTCCCATCATACTCATTTCAAACTCGTTTTGCATGATTTGAGCAAATTCTTCACACATCTTATCATTAGTAGCACCAAATATTGTATCATCCACATATATTTGAACAATAAGCATATATTTTCCTTTTCTTTTAATGAACAAGGTTTTGTCAACCTTGCCCATTTGAAAGCCACTCTCTAGTAGGAAGGAACTAAGCCTTTCATACCAAGCTCTAAGAGCTTGCTTGAGACCATACAAGGCTTTGTCCAACCTATATCCGTGATTAGGGTATTTAAAAACCTCAAAACTGGGAGGTTGTTCAACATAAACTTCCTCCATAATATACCCATTTAGGAATGCACTCTTCACATCCATTTGATAGAACTTAAAGTTTTTATGGAATGCAAATGCAAGTAGCATCCTTATGGCTTCCAATCTAACAACCGGAGCAAAGGTTTCATCGTACTCGATACCTTCCTCTTGGTTGTAACCTTGAGCTACTAATCTAGCTTTATTCTGTTGAATATCTCCATGCTCATCGAGTTTGTTTCTAAACACCCATCTAGTCCCAATAACCGGGTGATCACTAGGCCTAGGAACTAACCTCCATACTTTGTTCCTTTCAAATTGGTTTAGTTCTTCTTGCATAGCAACCATCCAAAATTCATCCTTTTCGGCTTCTTTTATGGACTTGGGTTCTATTTGGGAGATAAATGCCATGTTGGCATAAACATTCCTATAGTGAGATCTTGTCTTGACTCCTTGTGAGGGTGACTAGACATGATTCTACTATGTTTGAGAGGACCTTCTATTTCAACCTCTTCTATAGGTTGACCTTCTAAATCAAGATTTTCTAAGGGTTGAACAAGAGACTCTACTTGACTAGGAGGCTCTAGAAGATTAGCACCATCATCATCTCCATCAATCACTTTAGGAGGTTCAAATGACTCATCAAATTTGACATGCACGGATTCTTCAACAATTTGAGTTCTTTTGTTATAGACTTTCTAAGCTTTACTATGAGTTGAATAGCTTAAGCAGATACCTTCATTGAATTTTGAATTAAACTTGTGCAAGGTGTCTTTCATGTTTAAAATAAAACATTCACAACCAAACACTTTGAAATAGCTAACTTTGGGGGGTGTTCCACTTCATAGTTCATAAGGTGTTTTGTTAAGGTGAGGTGTAATGAGCACCCTATTTAAAATATAGCAAGCCGTGTGAACGGCTTCCGCCCAAAAGTTTCTTGGAACATTGTGCTCATTTAACATGGTTATAGCCATTTCAATAAGTGATCTATTTTTTCTTTCAGTTCTTGGAGCTGAGAAATTGTGCTTGATTCCATTTTCATTACAAAAGGTATCAAACTCAATGTTCTCAAACTCGGTTCCATGATCACTTCTAATTTCATTTATGAAGACTCCTTGTTCATTTTGAATTCTCTTGCACAAGTTAACAAATTTCTTGAAGGTTTCATCTTTACTAGTTAAAAACAACACCCAAGTAAACCTAGAGTAGTCATCAACAATCACATATACATATCTACTTCCTCCTCTACTCGAGTCTTCATGGGACCAAATATGTCCATGTGAAGGAGTTGCAGTAGACAAGAGGTCGATAATAGACTTATGGGTTTAAAAGAGTCTTTAGCATGTTTTTCATGAATGCAAGCACTACAAACTTTATCTTTAACATACTTGAGTTTAGGTAACTCTCTCACAAGATTCTTAGAAGACAATCTTGAAATCAAATCCATATGAGCATGACCAAGTCTCCTATGCAATAACCAAGGGTTACATTTCATGGTGGAGAGACATTGGACGTTTTGATTATCAAGGTCTTCTAATGCTAATGAATACATATTACCATCTCTATATGTAACAAATTCAACTTCATTATTCTTAGCATTCAAAATCTTACATCTATCTTTTTCAAAAAGAACTTTGTGACCAAGATCACATAGTTGACTAATGCTTATCAAATTGAATGAAAGACCATCAACAAGCAAAACATGTTCAACTTTAATGTCCTTAATTTTAATGGTACCTTCAACGATGATTTTGCTTCTTGTATCATCCCCAAAGGTGACATTTCCTTGATGGCTCATGGTGACGAAGGCGAACTTGGTTACGCCTCCCGTCATGTGCCTTGAGCAACTGCTATCCAAGAACCACTTGTCCTTTGAGGGTTTTCCTTTCAAGCACACCTACAAGAACCAAAGCTCATGTTGAAGTTTTATGTACCCACTTTTTCTTGGGTCCTTCAAGGTTAGCAACATCATAAAGCTCATCTTTTCTAACCCAAATAAATTTAGATGCTTTTGATTTGTTAACATTGCATGCAAACCTTAAGTGTCCTATTCTACCACAATAGTGACAAGTAGGAATAAAAGCACTAATGCAAGCATGCATGTGGGAAGAATTCATTATAAACTTATTCTTGAATGAGGCTTTTCCTTTAGAAATGGGTAGGTATCCAAGACCAATTTATTCTAGAGAGACAAGCTTATTTTCAAGAATTTCATTTAATTTATTTTTGCCATATGAGAATTTTCTAAACGTTAAATCAAGTTCTTTGCATTTCAAAACAAGTTTCTCATTTTTCTCTTTCAAGCTTTTGTTTTCAAAATTAATTTGTCTACTTCTTCATTCAAAGCCTTGTTTTCCAAAATTATTTTTTCACTTGTATTGGTTTGCAAATCAAATGTCTTTTTCAAGAACCCAAAATCCCTAGTTATGTCATGCAAGGACTTTTTCATTGTTTTATTTTTGGCAAGTTGTAAATCCAAATTTTTATGAAGTTTTTCACAAGCAATTAATAGTTCATCATTAGAAAATTCATGAGAGATATCATCAACATCATTTACCTCGAATACGGAGATGTCATGTGTCACATCGGCGAGTTCCATGATGCAAAGGTCATCTTCATCCTTTCCGTTGGATTCATTTCCGGATGAAGCACACTCCCTTTATCCCAAGCCACCGCACACAAAGCCGTTTTGCTATTTCTTCTATTCTTCTTATCCTTGTCATTGTTGTTGATGAGTGGGCAATTTGGCCTTATATGACCAACCTTGTTGAACTTATAGCATCTAATCTCCTCTTTGCTTGAAGGCCTATTTCTTCCTTGGCTAGAGTTGCCTCCTCTCTTGAACTTGAGAAATTTCTTGAATCTCTTGGTGAAGAGAGCAAGATCATCATCTTGTATGTCTTCTTCACTCTCTTCTTCTTCACTCTCAACTCTTGATTTAAAAGCTATTCCTTTCTTTTTTTTATCTTCCTTTTGTTTGTTTAAAGTTTCTCTTCCTTTCAAAAGTTATCAAAGAACATATTAAGTCTTCTAAGCCCATTTTTTATACGTCTTTTGCTTCTTCAATGGCGGTGACTTTGGGATCCCAATCTTTAGGTAATGACCTAAGTATTTTGGTAACTAAGTTCTTGTAGGACAATTATTTACCTAATAATTTCAAACCATTGGTTATTTTTGTGAACCTAGTATGCATTTCAGCAATGGTTTCATTAGGGTCTATCATGAATAGTTCATACTCTCTAAGAGAAGATTCATCTTGGACTCTTTCACTTGATTTGTCCCTTCATGAGCTATCTCTAGCATATCCCAAATCTTCTTAGCGGTTTCAAGAGTAGAAACTCGATTGAACTCCTCGGGAGATAAGGTACAAATCAAGGCATTCATTGCTTTTGCATTTATAGTGGACTCTTTTCTTTCATTATCATCCCATAGGTCCATTTCATTACTAGGTTCTTTATATCCATTTTGGATGCTTCTCCAAACATCAAAATCTAAAGATTTCAAAAATACTTTCATTCTAGCTTTCCAATATGGATAGTTTGAGCCATTGAAGAAGGGAGGTATAGTAGTGGATTGCCCCTCATTGCTCTGAGAAAAGGTTGCCATTTGGATCTTTCCCTTATGGGTTTTCAAAGAGAAATCCTATGTAAGAGCCTATGCTCTGATACCAAGTGAAATTCCATTTAGCAACCCAAGAGGGGGGGTGAATTGGGTTTCTTTTAAAATCTTACTAATTTAAAAACTTTGTTTTCACTAGTTTTAGAATGATTAGAAAATCAATATTAAGATTCAAGATAAAAGTAAAGAGCGTACCACAAGAGAAGGAGTGAAGAGACAAAGAGAATTGATACAAGAATTTTTATAGTGGTTCGGTCTTAACCAAAGACCTACTCCACTCTTCTCAAGTTTGGCTCCTTGAGATTTCCACTATCTTCTCCAAGGAACTTAAAGACGGCGTTCCTTTCGCCTTGTACAATCCGAGCTCCAAGCTTCAAGGGTCTTTTACGGTGCCCTTTGTTGCCAAATACAATGAAGAGAAAATGATGTGGCTCACTTGCCTCTAGATAGGCTAATACAAGTGGAAAGCATAGTCACTCTCACAAGAAAAAGATGTACAAATGAAAAGCCTAAGGTCTCTAAAGAATAATCCAAGGTCAAAGCATAAGAGAGAGAGGGAGAGTGAAAATCTTGAAGAAAATGAGTATTAATGTCTTTTAATGCTCTTAGAATGTTAGGTTAACTCATTTGATCAGTTCCCAAAGCTCCCAAGGTTCATATAAATATAGGGGAGAAATATATGCCTCTTTTAAGCTCCCCAACGGTCTTCTCGGAGTCCGGGCTTGAAGCTCCGACTGGACCGTAGTCCCTTTAAAATTTGAACCTGGAACAATTCTCGGAGCTCCGAGAATTTTCTCGGAGCTCCAAAGTTTCGAGAAGCCTATACACAGCAGATTTTTCCTGTTTTTTGTGTTGTTTTGGTTTGGACTTTTAGAACTCTATTTTATCAAGATAAATGGAATGTCATGAGGGTCCAACAATATTGGGACACCACTATGAACATTCACAAACTAATTAAGTCCTATTTAAGTTGATTTTAACTCTCCCTTGTGCCATAGACTTAGACTATACATGATAGACCATTTACATTCTAATTTTGCTTGGTCTTCAATCTTGTTGGCACCTTGTAGAGGCTTTGACATGTCTTCACTCAACTCCATTGATGCTTGAGCCAAGCTTGAGCTTTTGAGTTGATTTCTATTTTTGTTGGGCTTGAATTCAACCTAGTCTTTGAATACCTTTGACTTGCCTTTATGTTGGTCTTCTCTTGTATTTGAATTGCCTTTGTGATGGTGATGCCTTCTTCATGCCTTTGATATCACTTTGAGCTTGAATGATTTGCCATTTGTTGTGCAATCTTGAATGTACTAAAGCTATTAACACAATAACTTAGCCAATGAAAATCATTAGTACATAAAACCATTTTATATCAAATTCAGTTTGTTAATCATCAAAACATGTCAATGGGAGTACTCGTTGAACCCTTGGGCTAACATTTAGTGAAGTTCCCAAAGAGGTAAACTTGGAAGAGTGGAGTAGGTCTTGTGATAGACCGAACCACTATAAATCGTGTGTTCCTTGTGGTTGCTTCTCTTCTCCTTCATCTCTTGCACTTTGTAGTGATTGGTAAACTCTACATTTTCTTGTATTTATATTTTATTAAAGCAAGGATTAGGGGAAATAGGCTTAAAGTAATATCTAAACACTATATTTTATTATCTTAAATATTTGAACAAGGGTTAGATTAATAAGAGCTTAATTAGCAAATTAATTTTAATAATCGATTTAATTAAGCCTAAAATTTTTAATTGACCAATTCACCCCTTCTCTTGGGTTGTCACACTTGTATTTCAGGGGGTGAATTGGGATTAATTAAAATTTTAAAGATATGCAATGTGATTAACCTTAAATTGAAATTACAACTAACCCTTGTTAATATAGATTCAAAACCAAAAGTAAAGGGAAGAAGTTACCAATCACCAATTAGGGAGGAGATAGAGAAAAGGAAGATCCACATGAGATTTATAGTGGTTCAACCTTAGTCCATACTAAGGTCTACGTCCACTCGCCAAGACCTCCTTGGCTATTCTACTATAAGATCCTCCTTTCATACCGGGCTGGATCAAGAAACCCTCTTGCAATGATTCACCTCTATTATCGGGCCGAATCGAAGACCCTCTTACAATGACTTGATTCTCCTTTCTTAACGTGCCGAATCGGAGACTCTCTTACAAAGCTTGTCGAAGAAGAAGAACAATGATAACAACTCTCTTAGCCTATTGTAGGCTTGATTACAACATGTATGCTTACAAAAACCCTCCAAAGAATGATTACAATGTAGGCCTATCGAAATCCTCTTCAAATAGATTTCACAAGTTCATGCTCTTTGAAGAATCAGTTTTGAAAGTTTAAGCTCAAAATGGATTTTCAATCTCTCCAAAAGTTGTTAAATGTATGAGGAAATATTGTATTTATAGTCCATATATGTTCGTTAATGTTTTGGGGGTAATTTGGGCAAGAAACTATTCAAAACGGTCAAACAATAGCTAGCCGTTTGAGCCCCAACGGCTCTATTTCAGATCGTTGGCAATCAACTGGTCTTGACCAGTCGACTGGCCAAAAGGTGATGACCAAATATATAAAAAACATCTTCTTATCGCTCCAGTTGACTAGTGTTACCAGTAGGCTGCCCCTTGGCTACTATCGCATTTTTTAAAAACCTGTTTTGAGGTGTCCAGTCGACTGGGGGTGAGCAGTCGGCTGCCCCCGGAAAAACTGGTTTTTCCAGATTCTGTATCCAGTTTTGTAAAATTCATATCTCTCTCATTTCTCCTCAGATTTTAACGTTGTTGTACTCTACGGATATGTAAAAAATGAGAGATACCTGTTAAAAATATTTTCAAAAATATTTGAAAATGTTATGAACCAATTAATTCAGGTTTGATGTGCTGGATTCAGAATTCAAGTACTAGTGTTGTGTTTTTCTATTTGAAAACTTTGGTTAGCACTTGGGCTTTGGTTTCTTGGGTTATGGAATTTTATTTTACTATGATTTAGAACCTTTGAAAGTAATTTTCCATGTAATATAAATCAGTTTCAAGATTGGTTTTGAAGGAGGTTTCTAAAACATTTTAAAATGCAAAACCTCTTCAGAAAGATCTTCAATACAATCTAGAGGGTTAAACTACTTAGCACCTTGATCGCATTGGCTTCAAAGGTCTTCATTGGGCTCTTGGCTTGTAAGTGAACACTTGAGATAGGTTTGGTATATGTGACTTCCTATCTTGAATGAATCTTCACTTTTGAGGCATGAGAATGTCACCAACTCTTTGTTGAACTTTAAGCTCCTCTTGGCATATGCTAGGCTTGCTTGAGGGATCCTTCACTTGAGCTCTATGCTTGGACATCTTCCAAGGATGATGACTCCAATATGTGCAAGCTCACTTAGTTCCGTCATGGATGTTGATCCTCAAGCCATGTATTGTGTTGTATGGTGTAATAGCGATATGACATGTAAGTTTCCTGTCTAAGGCACAATACTCCAAGGCAACACATTAGTCCATAAAGACTACTTAATTTAGATTTGCTAGCATCAAAACAATAAGGAAAATGTGATTACTTGAACCCGTGGGAACCCTTGGGCTAACAATCTCCCCCTTTTTTATGATGGCAAACCAAATTGATTAGGAGGAAGGAGATGCCAAAATAGATAGACAAATAATATCAAAGAGATACCCTCACTATATGCACAAGAACTAATCATTAATGTAAAGCATGTAGTGCATATAAACATGGACTTCCTAATCAATTCCAACATTCTCCCCCTTTTGGCAGCAGCAAAAAGGGAGGTTTCAACAACAAAAGCTTAAACTATAATGCCAAGATGTGCAATAAGCAGTCCCCCTATCTACTTATCATGAATATAAGATGCTCAAAGCAAAAAGTTCATGATAAAAGTGAATGAAAAGATATGAAATTGAAAGTCCAAAGGAAGAATCTTATCATGATTATAATGAGAAAACCTAGAGACAAGCATGATAAGGATCAATGAAAACATAGAGATATAGAATTATTCGTGTGAAGCATTCCTATGTTTGTTCCTCTGTGGAACTAGGGTACATGGGCACAGGTAAAGAATAGCATTGAAATAGCTTTGTGACCCATAAAACATAAATGATATAAAAATTGGACTCTCCTAATGCTTATCAGAAAAAGATTTAACAAGGAAATTTGAACAAAGTTCATGATAAGCATTTTTTTTATACTGTAAGATTCACAATGAAAGCTTGACTAAAAGGGTAATGGACAATGTGAACATATCACTATGATCCATATAAGTACAAGGATAAGACAATTAGGCTCTTCCCCTAACTATTTGTCATTTGCCTTGGGTAAAACCTATGAGGCAAGGCATGACAAGGCAAAATGGCTAAGGATATGATAATGATTGCATAGCCATGGAAACTTACTATGGAGATAGAGTGCAATAGAATTGTAACACACATGATAAGTGTGTGAATTCATAGGAAATGAAATTATTACAATGACACAAGATCCTATGAATGTAATTCTAAGAAATTTGCAAAATTAGGTTCAGAATGAGATACTTATCAATGGCAAAAATGATAAACAACATGAGTCCATCCAAGATAAGTTTAAAATGTGGAAAAGATATAAAATTAAAACACAAGTTAAAGGCTTTTGTCAATACTAAAAATGAGTGATGTTCTTAGAATAAAGACACGAGACAAGCCCAACAACACAAATGAAGCTATGTAGCTTCAAATGTGAGTACTTATCATATGTGAAGAGGTATACACTTGATGAAACATATGATAAGTCCAAGATAGGACATATATAACTTTAAAGCTCCTCCTTTGTTATTGACTCATACATGGTATGAATCCAAAGGGTTGTCCTAAGTATAGCCTCCAAGGGTCATTATGTGAATAGTTGAAAGTGAACCATCGGGCTACAATTGCATGTTTGCTACGGATCAAAATACTAAATGAAATCAAGGAATTACTCTAACAAAACATGGTCCCCCTAAATATGTGCATGTAATATTTATATATATATATATATATATATATATATATAGAGGAATATGTTCATGCGCTTGAGCGTTGGAACCAAATGGTGCGCTTGAGTGCACCATTCACATGGGTCCCACAATTTCTGTGAGGATCCAAACCATTCATTTGCAAGGCCCTATCATAGATAGGGTGTGTACCAAAAATCAGCTCCATTGAATCATCCTAACCCCTCCAAAAGTGGAGGGCAAAAATGGGCAGATTTGTGGTCTGTCCATTTTGACCTCCACAAATGGATAGGTTAGGATGATCCTATGGAGCTGATTTTTTGAACACACCCTATCTATGTAAGGCCCTTTCTAGTGAATGCTTTGGATCATCCTAACAATGTGGGCCTCATTGGTTTGAGAGCTCAAGCTCACCATAAGGTTCCAACGCTCAAGCTCACAATCCTTTTCCTCATATATATATATATGCTTAAGACACATATGACTTATCATGGTTAAGATGTTGGCTAGAAACCAAAGGAATTAGATGTCTTAATTAATATGATGGTATCGTTCCTTTAAAAGAAGGCATGCGCACCTATTGAATAGCTTTTAAATTTAAGGTTTCACATCTTTACCATGCAGCTAATGCCGATCAAGGGGTGGTACAATATACATAGAAAGCTATACAAATAGACAATTATACACACACCAAGGATAGCTAATGACGACAAGTAATTAAGAATCTATCATAGGATAACCAACTCTATCCTATTGTGAAGACAACTAGTTCTTTTAATCTTTTCTATAAAAGCAAACTAGTTTTCAACTTTTAGGGAATACTTGTTTTCATTTTTATTTTCTTATGCCTTATTAAGTTGTTCTACGTGTTTTGATAGGTTAAATATGAGACAAAAGATCAATTATTGTAACCAAAACACATTTCATCAAGAATTTTCTCTTCAAGGCCACTTATACATATATTTGAATCTTAAGCTCAATTTAGGCCATTCTTTAACACAACCTCATGATTTAAAGAACTTTCCAAATGAGAACCAATCAATGAGATGATTATTTGACTGATTTCAAAGTAGGCCCATTTTACTTTAACTCATTAGTTACACACTTGATTTTCAAGTTGAATTTTAAATAATCTCAAGATTTAATTTAAATGAGCTTTTCAATTTAGTCCTTTTACTTTCACGAGATACAAGTTTGAGTATTTTAGACTATTTATATTATTGAATTTCTCAAACTTATAAGATATATAATGATCTTCTTGTAGGGTGATATACTAGTAAGTACATAGAACACATATATATTTGATTAAGTATGAAGTATCTCATTGTAGCTCAAATACCTTTTACAAGAGAGTCTTAGTGGGGGTTAATGATTTTCAACATTTTAACAATCCCATTTTTCTTAAGAGATTCCATTTTGAGATTCATTTTTACCCCCCCCCCCTTTTTAGTATACCTATGTTTATTGTGAAGGGTTAGGGATGACCAAGTTTCTTACTACTTCACAATCACTAAGAGATTCATTTGTTTGAGAGTTTTATGTTCTTCTTAAACTTATTTCAAAATAAGTGAGTTGCATGTCATAAATAAATAATCATATTGAAGCTCTTAGACATGTATAGTTTTCACTAGTTCAATGAATAATTAGACTAAGTCAAATAGAAGTTTCACATCGAACCAAGTTTCAATTTTCCTTAAATGTTCTAAGATTTTGAGTTCAAAGGGATAATCTCAAAAACCAAAGATATTCAAGAGTTTCTCAAGGATGAGAGTCACCTTAGGGCTAATGAATCAACTCATGAATTTTTTATGATGTATACCATATATTTGAAAATTCATGATGTTTTGTGTTTTGAACCAACCTTATTTATCTAGATTTTCTTATTTTAACTTCATAATTATTTAGTTCTTTTAAGGATGGAAAAAGTGATTTTTGACTTGAACTAAATTAAACTTATGGGTAAGTTATCAAATGGAATTGCAACGATGAATCTCTAGCGGGATTGTCCACTAAGTTTGTTTTTGCAATTAAACATAACTAGCTAGATATACAATTTTATATCAAAATTGAGTACAAGGTATCTAGACAAATATGATTTGGTACTAGATCAACCATCAATACTTAGTACAAAGTGACTAGTATCCTAATATTATAAGATAGATCTTTGAGGCCCAACATGATTAGATACAAGAATGCCAAATTCATATAATATGTTGTATCTAACTAACTTTGACTAGATATATGATATTTAATCATGAAACACATGATATCTAGCAAATAAGTTTCAAATGATATAAACATTTAAGCACAACCCCTAAATCTAATATATATTAGAATTATGAAGTACATCAACTAGGGGTCTTTGGAAACCAAACCAATTTGGTTTCAAAGGGGTTTGTTACATACAATAAATCCTTTCTTATCCAAACAAACCTACTACACTTTACAAATCTAAATTTGCATTTAGACTTGTAATGTCCAATTCTACCACAATAGTTACACGAAATTGAAGAGCAAGTAGATAGACTAAGTGAACTACAAGAGTGTCCGAGGTGACAAGCATTTTTACTCTCTTCTTGTAGTTTATGATTATCCAAAGTCAAAATTTTATTTCTATTTCTCATCTCTTCAAGTTCTTCTTTTAAAACACTTATTTCTTGAGATAAACTTGCTCTCAATTCTTCTTCTTTTAGTTTAAAGTTTTATATTTCTCTTTCCAATATTTTGTTATTTTCCATTAGTTTCTTTTCTTCATTTAATAAATTTTGATAATCCTTTTCCAATTCTTCTAATTCTTTAGATATTGAGTTAAGTGACTTTTTAAGTTTTTGGTTTTGAGAAACTTCAATAAGTAAAGCATCTTTTACTTTTTCACATGTGTCAATAAGTTCTTCAATAGTGGGGGTTTTATCACTATCCAAATCACTATTTTCTTCATTACTTTTATCTAGTGCCAGAAGACATACATTTTCCTTATAAATATGAAATTTCAATGATAGGCCCAAGTATTCTTATTAGCTACTTAGGAGGAGGGAGATTGGGTTAATTGTAAAAATAAAATTTAACCTTTGGAAAACTTTTTAACCCAATTAAAGATTAAGAGATCAAAAAATAATTTAAGCAACTAAGTTAAATCTAAAGTGCAAATTCAAATAAAAGAGCTTAGAGACTAGAAAGAGTGCACCCGAGATTTAAAGTGGTTCGGTCCTCATACACAAGGCCTACTCCACTCCACCAACCAAACACGTTGATGGCTTCACTATGTTGATCTTCTTAACCTTGACGAAGACCGGTGCCAATTACAATGTCCTAATGCTTTAACCTTGGTTGCAATCCTCACCACGGACAGAGGGCTTCGCTTCTCCGAACAGTCGCCCAAATACACGGTTTATCAAGAAAGAAAGAACAAAGAAAAATCCCTTCACAAGGTTTACAATCTTGAAGAAGATGTACAAATGAGAGCCTATGATCCAAATCCTAAATCTAGATGATGAGAGGCATAAACAAGCTTGATTCACTCTTAGGATGTTCCAATAGGTGGGAACCATTGGGCTTACAAAATATTTTCAATTGAGTTTCATTTATCTTTAGCATTTTTACAAGAGGATATTTTACCAAAAATATTTAAGGGCAAGGCACAACAAATAGCAATTATAGCTTTAGAATTTAAACAAAATAACCTTTTATCATCTTCACTTACTCTTTTGGATTTAGAAGATAACACAAATCCATTTTCAATTGTTTATAGGAGCTCCCCATCTAGATTCTTAAGATAGGACTTCATACGGATCAACCAAGATCCATATTTGGTTGCATCAAAGCATGAAAGTCTAGATGCCATTAGGTTGCCAAATGATCTTTCTCTAGTAGGTTTTCAATAGAAAGCCTCTATAAGAGCCTTAGCTCTGATACCAAATGAAATTAGGTTAGGCAACCCAAGAGGGAGGGTGAATTGGAATTAATTAAAATATTAAAGATATGCAATGTGATTAACCTTAAATTGAAATTACAACTAACCCTTGTTAATATAGATTCAAAAGCAAAAGTAAAGGGAAGAAGTTACCAATCCCCAATGAGGGAGGAGAAAGAGAAAAGGAAGATCCACACAAGAGATTTTTATAGTGGTTCAACCTTAGTCCATACTAAGGTCTACGTCCACTTGCCAAGACCTCCTTGGGTATTCTACTATAAGATCCTCCTTTCTTACCGGGCTGGATCAAGAAACCCTCTTACAATGATTCACCTCCATTATCGGGCCGAATCGAAGACCCTCTTACAATGACTTGATTCTCCTTTCTTAACGGGCCGAATCGGAGACCCTCTTACAATGCTTGTCGAAGAAGAAGAACAATGATAACAACTCTCTTAGCCTATTGTAGGCTTGATTACAACATGTATGCTCACAAAAGCTCTCCAAAGAATGATTACAATGTAGGCCTATGGAGATCCTCTTCAAATAGATTTCACAAGTTCAAGCTCTTTGAAGAATCAAATGGATTTTAAAAGTTTAAGCTCAAAAAGGATTTTCAATCTCTCCAAAAGTTGTTAAATGTATGAAGAAACATTGTATTTATAGTCCATATATGTTTGTTAATGTTTTTTGGGGTAATTTGGGCAAGAAACTATTCAAAACGGTCAAACAATAGCTAGCCGTTTGAGCCCCAATGGCTCTATTTCAGACCATTGGGAGTCGACTCGTCTCGACCAGGCCAATGGGTGCTGTCCAAATATATAAAAAACATCTTCTTATCGCTCCAGTTGACTGGTGTTACCAGTCGGCTGCTCCTTGGCTACTGTCGTATTTTTAAAAAATCTGTTTTGAGGTGTCCAGTCAACTGGGGGTGACTAGTCTGATGCCCCTGGAAAAATTGATTTTTCTAGATTCTGCATCAAGTTTTGTAAAATTCATATCTCCCTCACTTCTCGTCGGATTTTGAAGTTCTTGTACTCTACGGATATGAAAAAAAATGAGAGATACTTGTTAAAAATATTTTTAAAAATATTTGAAAATGTTTTGAAGCAATAATGTCAGGTTTAATGTGCTGGATTCAGAAAGTGTTGTGTCTTTCTATTTGAAAACTTTGGTTAGCACTTGGGCTTTGGTTTCTTGGGTTATGGAATTTTGTTTTACTAATATTTAGAACCTTTGAAATTAATTTTCCATGTAATATAAATCAGTTTCAAGATTGGTTTTGAAGGAGGTTTGTAAAACACTTTGAAATGCAAAACCTCTTGAAAAGATCTCCAGTACAATCTAAAAGGTTAAACTATTTAGCACCTTGATCGCATTTCACCACCAAATTTCGGAGAACCTAACGCCCTATTACCAAAATAGCGCCGTTGTTCTGTCAAAATATCGGCAAACTCGAATTATCCTCCCCAAATATAGCTCGGTCACGCCACCCAATTCTCCAGCGGTAAAATTTCATTCTATACAAGCTTAATGTAATTTCCTTTACAAGCAAGGTTCGAGGCGGTGACGTCATAAAATCTTGGTCGCACGGCTGAGCAAATTATAATATAAAGCCCTCTGCCTTTCTTTTACTTTCTACAATTTACAGTTGTAGACACCCCATTTTGATTGTGCCCTAATCCTTCCGATTTTGCGTAAAACCCCACCAAATCAATCAATTAGGACCCCAAACTTCACCCTGAGCTAGGTTAGGGCCCCATCTAGCTCCCTGTAAAATTATGTTGAAATCCGAGCGCGTTTGCCTAGCGAACGGATCGAGCAAAGTTGTAGTACAAGTTCGTAGAAGGGGGTGAATTATCCTGGAACGGTGCCAAGCTGCTTCTGAATAGGACACGATTCAATCGTGCGCCTATCAATTTCCGCGCAACCGCGCGCTCATCAAATCTAGGGGTGCCAATATCAACACTCATTTTTCTCTTATAAATATCGGTTTTCTCTGTTTTTTTAAGGAAAGAAAGAAAAAAAAAAGAGGATAAATCGGCAGAGAGAGAGAGAGAGAGAGATCCTAAACCCACCTTTTTCGTTATCTTCTCCGACGGGATTCCGGTCGGAATCCGGCGAAGCTCCGATTACTTTTCTTCTCTTTCTTTTTCCCTTCACTCAAGCGGCACTTAGATTTTTCAATTTCAAATATCATTTAAAGAAATCTGTAAGCCCTAGCTTTTGCTTTAGATGTCATTCTTGATTCCTCCAGTCTTCTTCTCCGGCTAATCATCTCAGACGAGTTCATCTTCTCCGATCTGTCCCTCAAAATCCTTAGATCTGTCTATCAAAGCCATAGATCTGATCATTATAAACCTCAGATCTGTAAAAAATAGATCTCTGTGTTTTCCGATCATCTTCTCCGGCAGATCCGGCAAGGTTCCGGTCATTTTTCGATCGAAATTCCATTTTTTCCGGCCTAGCTTCGGTAGAATTCCGGTCAAGAGATCTCTCTAATTTTCTCCTCGTTTTCCATTAGATCTGTCCCTCGAAACTTTGGATCTATCGATCAAAATTGTAGATCTGTTCATCCAGAAGCTCAGATTTATGAAAGAGGAAGACAAATCTCACTTCAGATCCACATCATCATGCATTGATCTGCATTTCTGGGTCTCGGATTGAAGAAGCTATACATCTTTGGAGTGATTTTTTTTTTCATCCATCTCATTCGCAAAAAGGTATTCTCTAATTTTGTCTGTTTCTAATATATACTTTGTTGTTTCTGTTTGTATTAGCTGGAATTAGGATCTGTGGATGGATGAGTTGGACTTATTTTTTTAGTTTTATCAATGAAATGAATGGATAAATGTTCCAAAACATGGAAAATGATACAAAGGATGTAAAAAAAAAGGAAAAGAAATGATGATGCTTTTAATTGTATGATATCTGAATAAAAGCACTGTGTTCTAATATGTACATGTTAAAATTTTGATTTACACTTCATTTCTCAGGAGGTATTCCATATTTCTAGTGTACATGTCATTAGCATAATACGGACATGATTTCGCTTTGGTCATTTTAACTTAATTTTGACAGTGGGGTAAAATTTGTCTATGTTGCTTCTATTTTAACGATCAGTAAAAAAAAATTTGAGTCTCTTTGTGACAACAGTTTTCAAGCAGGCATTTATTTAAGAGATATTGTTAGTTTAACCATGTTTTGACAGTCATGAAGAGTTTTAACTCGATTTTTCTTTTAATTAGCTTATGAGACTTTTGAGAACAGAAATAATGTCTTGGTAGCCATTTTATTATTTACAAATAAATTAAAATGTGTTGTTGGCACTACAAGTTGTATAGACTTAGTTTTCTTCTTCATATTCAGCACCATATGTTACACAAAGTTCATGCCCCTGGTCTGTGTAAAAAAATAAAAATAAAAAATCATCTCATATATTTGTGATTCAGACCATGCTCTGAGTGTTCAAAAGATCAAGCAATGGTTAAATGTTTTAGTGCATGCTTTTGGTGTTTTAAAACCTTACAATATTTTAGTGAGGTCTGTGTATGTGTATATGTATCTATGTGTATATGTATGTGTACGTGTGTGTTATTGAATTTGTGTGTATGCGTGTATGTGTCTATGAGTGCATGTTTGTAAGTGTGTAGGTGTATGTGCTAGGAGCTCTGTTATTGAATTCTGATTTTTGTGAAATCTGCACTAGTGTTGCAATTTTAAGACTTAAGCTTTCTATACGTACATAGATGGAGCAGGTAAGTTGAACCTTCTTTAAGAAAAGAAAATTTTAATAGGGTCAGGTGCTATAATTAGTATATTCTATTTTGTATCCCTTTTTGCTAACTGATTTGGTTAATCAAAGCCAAATTTTTATCATTTGTTTTGCAAAATCAGCCATCTCTTCACTTTGGTAGTGACAACCCTCTTATGGCCTTATTTTGGCAGTTATCTTTTTATTTTGATATGTACAACCCCTTTATTATTTGAGTGTTGACATCTTTAACCCTTTTTTATAGTAGCATCCCTTCACATGTTTTAATACTAGTACGCCTTAACCCTTTTTTATAGTAGTAGCCCTTCATATGTTTTAATACTAGCAGCCCTAATTTTTTTTTTATAGTAGCAGCCTTTCACGTTTTTTTTTTTATATTAGCAGCCCTTACCCTTTTGGTTTTAACAGCCTTCTCATCTTTTTTATATTTGCAGCTCCTTTTCACTTGGATTTTAATAGCCACCATTTCACTTTGATACTCGCAGCCCAAACTACACTCAAATTTTGTTTTAAACCTTGAAGATTATGATGTAGATTTTCTACTTGTTATGATAATGTTGTTTTGGTTGGGTTGGCATTTAGATAAGAGTATTTGTGTCTTAAGGGTTTTCTTTATGTCCTTAAAACTTTTTGATCACCATGGTCATGTTTTTTTTTATATATAATTTGGCAAGTCATGTATTTTAACTTGGCAAATTGTATTAAACACAAGGAATTTTTATGTATTTGCACCACCAATTTTTGTTAATGGCATTGAATTCACTTATTCCTCCTATTATATTAAGTAGTTTGGTTCAATCCTTAGAAAAATGGTTTTTCTTTTACTAGAACAAGACAAGCAATGTAAGCTTTTTATTCATATTGTCACTATATTCTGCATTCTAACCTATACCCTGCAAAAGTTGGATAGAGCAATGATTCTGAAAATGATTTAATTTGTATGGACTCCCATGTGATGAAAAATACATGTCATTTAAATTACCACTCGATATCAGTTCATTATGTTGATTATTGAAATAATGGAAGTACATCACACATGGTGTAGGTTACTCTGTCAGCATGTTTATTGGTATCATCAGAGGACATATGTCGTTGTCCTATTTTCACACCGTCATAATCATAATTCTTTTGACTCATTGAGTATTATAAATTAGTAGTGGTAAGATCCTCGTGTAAGGTAATTCTCACCATAGAAGTGAACAGATATTTCTTTCTTTCGTAAGCTAATCTGAAATTTTACATTTGATAGTCGATGATTCTCTATTATGCTTTAATAGTAGTGTATCTACTCTTCCTGTTCGGTTATAATTAATATCAGATCATCATTTTGAATTAAATGTTATTAACAGAAGATATGATGCTAGTTTTGTGAGGATTTATTCTTTACCAGCTTTGATAGTTTTTTTTTTGGAGTAATGATAAAATAAAATCATAATGTATAAGTGGTTTTCTAAAATATAGAAGATTGATTCTTATAGAATGATAATTTTTTTTTCTTGAATCACTTGCCCAGTCTTTTAGATATCTTTAGATACTAGAACCCTTCATCATTGCAAGGGCAATGAAAGAGTCATCTAGAGCCCACCCTTTTAGGAGACAAGCTATGTCTCGGTAAAAAGCCAAATCATTTGGAGACAGGCTTGGTCTCATTAGAGTGCCAACCTTTTTAAGGAGACAAGCTATGTCTCACGAAAGCATAACCAAATCCTTTGGAGACAAGCTTTGTCTCATTTAGTGAGTCATACATAGGAGACTGCCCGAGTCTCACAAGCAGTTGTACCCTCACTAGAAGACCAACTCGGTCTATTAGTTGCGTCTCCTTACATCATTGCAGGGGCAATGATAAGGATGCTTGGAGCCCATCTTTTTGTTTGAGAGATTTGCCCAGTCTCGTTCCCTCTCTTTTATCTCATCTTCTTTTAGGGGACTAGCCTAGTCTCATTTGCATTCTCCTCTTGGGGTTGTGCATTAAGAGTCAGTCCTAATATAGGAGTCTATCCTTAACTAGAAAGCCTTTTCCATTAGCATATGAGTCTGTCCCTTAGTGTTAGGAGTCAGTCTTTCAGTTTCAGGAGTCAGTCCTATCATCATAGGGGTTGAGATTCTTTCCAACCTCTCATCAAATCGTGTGATCTTTATCTACTCTTGCAAGGTATAGGATGCTGTCAAACCTTTACAGAGTTGTTATTCTGTCTTTTTCCCCCGCAAAGCATAGGATGCTGTCCAACCTTTGCGGGACATCAGGAGTCTGTCCTCCTCTTATGATGATAGGATTTTATCCTCTTGTGTCAAAAACATAAAAAACATCTGAAAAACCAAAAATCTCAAAAATTTTGAGTCATAGGAGAGTAGTTAGGAGATTCTTTTTCGAACTACGTTAGCTTGATCCCTTTCAACAGGGTACGTAGTGCAGCTTGGGATCTTTATCCCAAGTCCAGCCAAACCTTTAAAAATAAACATTTCGAACATTCCAAAAATACAAAAATTCTTCAAAAACCTTTTTTCAAAAAGATCTTCCTCTAGAGTTAGGAATCTGTCTTAGCTGTTTGGGATGTTTTAGAGTTAGGAGTCTGTCCTGATTTGTATTGATATGGTGTGTCCTGTGGTGTGAGTGTCCCTAGAGTTAGGAGGCCTCAAGTCGATCGGTTAGACACTTGGTTGAACCGATGGCTAGACTAGGAAGCATATAGTCAACCCATGGTTTTCTTTAGGATGCACAGCCTAGTTACACATAGGATGTAGGGCCCACTTACATTAGATTAAGGCTAACCAACTTGCATTAGTTAGGGCATATAGAGAGTCCTAAAAATTACAATTCACTTGAATTTAAGTAATTGTACAAAAAGCTTTAAAAATCATTCGAGTCTAGGATAGCGGTTCTAGATGGTTAGGCATAGTAGTTTAGAATAGGGCATCGAACTACGTTGACTCCGATTCTTCCCGAGGCCGGGATACGTAGAGCAGCTGGAATGGACGGCCATCTTGGTCCGAGTCAAGTCGCATTAGAGTTTTAGGATTCATATTGTCCAGTCATGTATAGAATTGAATTGTGTTGTGTGTTTTGCTATGTTTTCTTACTTTCATGTACAGATCCTATACCTTTAGCTGTAGCATGCATGTGTTTGCACACCAGAATTTAGACATCAATTAGGTATGACACTCATAACCTAGCTATTATTAGGCGACACTTCTTTCATTTCTTTTATGTGTGCTTATTATTCATCTCCGAGACATGCATGATTAGATAGACATCTTATAGGAGATATTCGTTCCCATTTCATATGACTTTCGCCCAAAACTCTTCAAAATCATTAAGTAAATGGCATAAGAGACCAGGTGCTTGCACTTGGGCGGATGCGGTGCTCTTTAGACCTTCCAAATTCGTAACCAGGCACGAACCTTCTTTTATATCTCTGGTTATCCGTTGCAACAGAGCATAGTATGGGATCCTTGGCCCACTTCCTTGGATGGCGACTCTTCTTTGTTTAAGGAATGCCTCGAATCTGGGCTAGTCCCCGAATCGAGAGGTATCTCACCTTTGTATCGCCACTCATGCTGTGAGGGGCACTTCTTTCGAGAGTTCCTTGGTAGAGCTCTCCATTCATGTGGATGATCCAGTGAGACTTAGCGTGTGGGGGCACGTGCTCCCGCCGCCCCTCTCTCGGATCGGGGTCCACAGGCTGACGACTCTGCTGGGGATACTCTTTCGAGATATTGCCTAACTCTGTTAAAATGCCATTTGTTACTAACTTTGAAGAATTTTGAGCTAAAATCATTATAAATGGGAATTCAATCGCTTAGAATCCAGGGGTACCAGATAGGTGTTTAAAACAAGGGATTCACACTGCACAACATACATCATTTTGTTTTTAATTTTCTTTTATTGATTTTATTATTATTGGCTCCACGGGATAGATATAATGCGTGCCTCATGGGATATCATTATCCAGATGGTGCTGTTGTATCTATTACCAAGCTATGCGCCGGTGCTGCAACCGTAAACACTAGGCGTACTTGTGTTTACAGCAGCCGATGAGCAATGAAGCATACTATGTACAACACTAGGCGTACTTGTGTTATACATTTTAAGTATGGATCATAAGCATAGTACCCGATATATTGAGTCCGGAGCTCTACTTTCATTTTACATATATGATGTACATGAATATATTTGCTGACTTAGTGAAACCCCAATTAGGATCTGCATATGCTTATATATATATTGCATTCATATAAGGACGAACATGTGTCGCTTACACATGTTGAAGCCTAGATTTAGGAACCTTGTCCTATCTTTAGACTAGGGTAGCTCGCTTTATGTGGCTACAGACGCAGTCCTAGTACACTCACATGTCTGTCTTGAGTCAAGCACCTTGACTCTGTGGGATTATATTTAGAGCTGATGCCCCTGGTTAGGATATATATGTATATATCTTGTGTATTGATTATCAGATTGGGGCTTACTCTTTAGTGAGGTTTCCTTATCTAATCTAATCAGTCATATCAGTCCATCTTCAGATTTAGACCCGACCAGTGGCTTTTACTTGCCCCTCTAATGGTTGTGGCCTATCTTTTGTTCTATTCTTTGAGACTTTGTTCGTATATCTTGATTGCAAGATCAGGACCTACTTTCTAGTAGAGCCTCCTGGCTTGAATCAATCCTTCATGTCTATTCATCTCTCAGATTTAAACCTAGCTAGTGGCTTCTACTTGTCACCCTCATAGCTATGGTTTATTCCTTAACCCGATGATGATAAAATTCACTTGTTTTTATCCCTCAGATTCAAACATCGTTTATCCATTCTTTTGTTGTGTCAGATTGTTTGCTTGTCTTATCTTTAGATATGGTCGACAGTTTGTCTGTTGTCTTTATGGCCATAGTCTATTATTGATCTCCTTGATCATTCAGTTTTGGCATCCATCTTCCAGATTTATATCCGGTCCATGATCTACTTTTGTCATTTTATGACCGTGGTCTTGTTTCTGGGTTTCTGATCATCTTTGATCAGCAATGGAACATTCGATGTCACCAGTTATATCCTTCTTGTGATTAATTGCTAAGCTTATCCTTATTCTTTGTTTATTCCAAGTTATTCGCCATTCCCTAATTATCCCATCCTATCTTTATGTCAGGTCTGATTATGGCAAACGTTTTGTTGGATAATTGGATAGCTGATGCTATTAAAGCTCTTCCGCGTGAACATTCACAGAGAAATATGGCTGATCATTTCATCAATTCGTTCACCCATTTGAACAGTCGGGATATAAATTGGAAGTTTCTCCAAGCAGCTGCAGGACTTTGGGATCCTGTTCTTCATGTCTTCCGATTTGGCCGTTTTAAACTCTGTCCCATATTTGAGGACTGGTGTACCCTGCTAGAGCTTCCATCTGAGGGACTCTGGATTAAACCTTCAAGAGTAAAATCTCCTCATGATCTGTTTTGCAAACTGTTCAAAAATGAAACTGTGGATGGTCTGCCGTGTTTAACGGATACGTGCGTGAAAATTCAAGACTTGATTAAACTTTTTTCCAAAAACGTCGATCCTACCAATTCTCGTTTTCAGAATTGTCGACGTAGCGCTTTAATCTTTATGGTCTTCGCACGTCACGTTCTCCGCAGAAACCCCCATGTTGCATCTTTAACCCTATTGGGAGTGGTAGATCAGATCAATGAGGGGAGGAATCCAATCCCCACCATGTTAGCAGAGACCTTCTTGGGATTAGACCTTGCTTCCCAAGAAGTCAAGGATAATTTCTATGGGTGTGTCAAGTTGTTGTATGTCTGGCTTGTTGAAAAGCTTCGAATTCTTCAACGACAAAACCAAAATCCTTATACCCTGAAGAATTTCCGTACATGGAAACCAATAGCCAATCAACCTCAATCAATTGATGAATGGCGCAATTGATTACAACATGTAGAGGAGAGCCAGTTTCGCTGGGTAAGTCATTTATGTTTCCACGTTTTTACTAGCACTTACCCGCATCCGTTTGTTTACCTCATGGGTATCGAGAAATCTTCTTTTTATGCACCCTTGCGATTTCTCCATCAGATTACGGGACTTCCATGTCCTCCCGGAATCATAATCCCTCCTGTTTGTGAAGATCTCACTCCTGATCTCATCCGATCCATTGTGGCTGCTTGGGGAAACAAAAATATGGAAAGGAGGTTTGATTTATTATCTAGAGTCCGACGTGGAGAAATATCTGAAGAGCCCGCAAGCAGGAGAGCTCGGATTGAGGAGCTTCGATCGTTTGCATCGTGTTTTATTACCTTGATTCTTGTTTTTCCCATTATTGTCAGTTGTGATCAGAGATTGTTATTTTTCATCCATTGTAATCACAATTTGAATTTTATTAATGAAAATGTGTTTTCTGTTTTTTCTTATCACTGTTTGATCAGAATCGTTTATCTCGATTATCAAATTTTTAATCTAGTGTTTATATTTCCATAACAGGATTCTTGATTGAGCAGCCAATGCTCCTAAGAAAATCCTTGTTTCAAAATCAACCTGGTCCCGTCAGTCCGCTGATTCCAGGCTGAGTCGATTTTCTTCCTCACCAATTTCTTTTACCTCCCCTGCGTTACCTTTTTCTAATCTCCAGGAAATTCCTTCACCCGTCCAATTTGCACCTGAAGCCATGGCGGAAAATGAAAATAATGCCCTTGACACCAATGAGATGATGAAAATTATCCTGGCACAATTGGGCACCATCAATGAAGAGATTGCTCGCATGAAAACTGATAGAAGTTCTACTTCTAAGGAGCATGCACCCCAGCACCCTTCAGTTATACCTCCTCCACCTCCTGCAATGGCCAGGCTTGCAGTTTTGAATGTTGAGGATGATATCGATGATGAACAGTATGCAGAACATAATTGTCTCCCTCATCTGGAGAGAGACAGTGAGGGCAGAGCGATGGCAGACAGAATAGACAAGCTGACTAAAGAGATGGAAAACATAAAATTCCAGGGCCCGAAAAAGTTGAATATGGCCGATTTTATGATATATCCAGGAGTTACACTGCCTCCTAGATTCAAAGTGCCAGATATGGATAAGTATGATGGGACAGGTTGTCCTAGAAGCCATTTGATGTCCGTGCTTCCACTTCTGCAGAAGCATGGTCTATCTCCAGAGCAGGTTGCTCTCTTGTTTCCCAGATCTTTGATCGGAGTGGCTAAGAAATGGTTTTTGAGCCTAAAGTCTGAAGAGATCCGAACCTTGGAAGATATTGCCAATAGGTTCGTTAAACAATTCTCCATGGAAGAGGGGATCGACGTAACCAAGAGGGATCTCAAGGCTTTGAAACAGGGCCACAATGAAACCTTTACTTCCTTCATCCGCAGATGGAGAAGGAAAGCCGCGCAGATGACGCATCGTCTGGCAGATGAGGATCAAATTAAAATTGTTGTGAAGAATCTGTCTCCACAATACTATCATCACATGGCCATCCAGTACTTTCTCGATTTTAATCATCTCATTAAAACCGGGACTCAGATATAAGATGCATTGGCTAAAGGCCTGAGATCCAGAATACCACCTGATGTCAGAGAAGGAAAGCGACCTGTGATGGCGCAAAAAGAAGTACATAATGTCAATTATGTCAGGCCACCACCCAGGCCAATCGCTGAAGTAAGAAGGCCGCCGATGGAGCAGAAGCCTCCTCGTCATTTTGATCCTCTCCCTTATTCTTTGTCAGTAGCATTGAAAAAGCTGCTGAAAGACAAGAAAATTGAGTTGCTAGAACCTAGGGAGGCTCTGAATCCTCTCCCAAGGTATTGGAGGAAGGATTATTATTGCTAATATCATCAAGGTGTCGGACATCTGACTGATAGATGTATGGCCTTGAAACATAAGATCCAGGACATGATCGATGCAAAGAAAATTTATGTTGAAGCTCCTAATGTCACTCGCAATCCTTTACCGACACATGCAACTCCTCCACCAAATGTTTATGCAATCCTTACAGACGAAATTATTTTGGACCACTCTCGTATTTGTGCTGTCATCTCCGAGGAGCCATACGTGCTAAGATGGGAAGAGGGAGACAGTGATACAGAAAATGAGAAGCCTTATGTACTGTCTGCTCGGGCTGAGGGATCTGCAGAATCTGCTGAGTGTTCATATGTCCTTAGATATGAAGAAGAGAACAGCGAAGAAGTCCCCTATGTTTTGAGGCTGGAAGAAGAAGACTTATCACTTCTGCATGATCAATGTGATGAGCTCCGTCACGTCACACGTGGTGGACGAGTCTTCAAGCCAGCTGAGCTCAGAGTCGAGAATCCTGCTGAGGTTGCAAGAGGGGTGGATCATCAGAAGCAAAAGCAGAAACTTATCGAAGAGGAAGATAACTTGTTGAATCAGCTTAAGAAAACCCAAGCTAATGTTTCAATTTGGGGTTTACTGATAGCGTCACCGAAGCACAGACAGGTTGTGCTTCATGAGCTGAATTCATCACAAGTATCAGTTGAGATTACTCCTGATGAGTTGGTTAGTTTACTGGCCGTGACAAGAGTTTCCCAGGATCTGTCCTTTACTGACGGGGACCTGCCTCCAGAAGGAAGAGATCATGTTCGCCCTCTCCGAATAACCATAATCTGTAACAAAAAAAGAGTGCCGGAAGTCTTGATTGATAATGGGTCAGCTTTGAACGTTTGCCCATTAAGTACTGCCACTACCCTGGGGTTTGGACCAGAAGATTTCATACCATCTGAGTAGGGTATACTAGCATACGATGGCACTAGAAGAGGTGTGATTGGGACTCTAGCGACAGAAGTCGAGATTGGGGGAGAGACTTTCGAAGTCAAATTCCAAGTGCTTGATATCAAAACCTCTTTCTTTCTTCTCCTGGGCCGACCTTGGCTGCATAAGGTTGGAGTTATTCCGTCGACGTTACACCAGAATTTGAAATTCATCCTGAATAACAGAGTGATTACAGTATGAGGAGATCCAGAGCCTGAAGTTGGGCAGATAACCGCAGAATCAGTTGATGAAAATGTTAAAGATGTCAGCTTGACCGGGTTTTCACTAGAGGTCTCTACTATCACTATGGCGGAGGCCATGAACGAGGAAATCATGTTTCTATCAAGTACCAATGTTCATGTCGCAAGGATGATGCGACGATTTGGTTATGTCCCGGGAGCTGGCCTGGGAAGAAATCTACAAGGCCTGACTGAGTGGCCATTAATGAAGGCGATAAATGGATTATTCGGGTTAGGGTATCAGCCTACTCGAAAGGAAGTCCAAGAAATGAAAGCGTACATGTTGAAATGGGCTAATTGTCGCCGCCAGGGTTTGGAATTTCCTATGGGACCGTTCAGCATGATCATGAATGGTAGATTCAGAAAGGAAGGGGCCGATTGTCCGTTTTACGGTTTTCCTAAACCTTGGTATGATGAGACTGGGAAGAAGTTGCCGGGTATAGAGATTTTCTTTGCGGATGAATTGCCGAAGAACTTTTTCTTTGAGCAGATTGCAGAGACAGCTGAATCAGAGAAGCAAGACTCGGATTGGGTTGAAAATCTTGAATCAGAATCCCTAGACTCCTTGTTTCAGGTTGAGGCACCAGTTGTGGCAATGATTGGAAAAGACACACCCTTCATTAACCCAAGAAGCTCCATTACCCCAGCTGAGGGACCTCTGGATAACTGGATCTCACAGGTTATACCCCAACTAGTCTTTCGTCAAATTTCAGTCCTTTCAAAAGAGTCAGTTGTTTCAAAATATGTGTCAGTTTCTGAGTCCGTCCCAGAGTCTGTCATTTCTAATTTTTCTTTTGATGCAGGTACTGTAGAAGTCAGGTCTACTTCTGGAGTGGGTGATGAGTCTATTCTTGGTGGCGTCAAGTCCGAATTTGAGGACATCTCCACTGATTCTTTGTCTGTACATGTTTCCCATTGTGTCGCTACTGATGTAGACTTATTTTTTCATTCTGTTTCAAAATCTGTAAAGCCTGATGTGGGCGAATCATCTGATGTAATCATTGATTCTGATGAAATAAAAGATTCTTTTGCTTATATTCCTGTACTTGTCTCTTCTGCTGATTCTGCTTCTAAACCTGATCAAGTAACTAATAATAAGAATCAAGACTCCCCCCTCTAATGAGGAAGCCGACGACACTCCCCTTGAAATCAAACATATGATTCAACAAGAGGAGAGTCGCCGAGCTAAACCACTTGAAGAGAAAATTGAAACCGTAAATATAGGTGATGAAACCTTAATTCGGGAAATACGAATTGGCAAAATTTTATCTCCTGAGGAGCGCGAAGAATTAATCACCTTGCTAAAAGAGTTTAAGGAGGTTTTTGCTTGGTCTTACGACGACATGCCTGGATTGAGTGAGGACATTGTCCAGCACAAATTACCTCTAATCCCTGGCATCAAGCCGAAGAAGCAAAAACTCCGAAAACTTAAAACAGAATGGGAGTTGAAAGTTCATGATGAGGTTAAAAAGCTACTCGAAGTGAAATTCATCGAAGTAGTTGAATACCCCGAATGGCTTGCAAATATTGTACCAGTGCCCAAGAAGGACGGGAAAGTCAGGATGTGTGTCGATTTCAGAGATTTGAACAAGACCAGTCCGAAAGATGATTTTCCGATTCCGAACATTGATCTCCTGGTTGACAATACAGCTGGTCATGCACTCTTATCCTTTATGGATGGATTCTCAGGGTACAACCAAATTAAAATGGCGCCTGAGGACATGAAGAAGACGGCATTTATTACTCAGTGGGGGACATACTGCTACAGAGTGATGCCGTTTGGTCTCAAGAATGCCGGAGCCACCTATCAGAGAGCTGCGACTACTCTTCTTCATGACATGATTCATAAGGAAGTCGAGGTCTATGTAGATGACATGATTGTCAAGGGCAAGACTCGGCCAGAGCATACAATCGCTTTGAGAAAGTTCTTCGAGCGAATCCGAAAGTTTCAACTTCGCTTGAACCCAAATAAATGTGTATTTGGAGTCACATCAAGAAAGTTGCTTGGATTCATGGTCAACGAGAGAGGAATCGAAGTGGATCCTCAGAAGATCAAGGCAATCCAAGAAATGCAACCACCAAGACAGAAAAGCAGATTCGTGGATTCCTTGGCAAGGTGCAATACTTGAGGAGATTCATATCTCATTTAACTATGACATGTGAACCCATCTTCAAGTTATTGAAAAAGAATTCCTCCAAGAGATGGAATGAAGATTGTCAGGAAGCATTTGAAAAGGTCAAGCAGTGCTTGTCTTTACCTCCTGTCCTATCCCCAGTCATTCCAGGTCAACCATTGTTGATGTATTTGTCCATCACAGATACAGCAATGGGTTGTATGCTTGCTCAACAAGATGCAGGTTCTAAGAAAGAAAAGCCCATTTACTACATTAGCAAGAAAATGCTAGAGTATGAAATCAAATACACTGTCTTGGAAAAGACGTGTCTAGCATTGGTTTGGGCGACTCAAAGGCTTAGACATTACCTGTTGTCGAATAAAATATTTCTGCTCTCACGGATGGATCCGCTGAAATATTTGTTCAAGAAACCCGCTCTTACAGGAAGAACAGCTAGATGGTTGCTATTGTTGTCTGAGTTTGACATCACTTATGTCACTCAGAAATCAATTAAAGGACGGGTCATCGCTGAGCAGCTGGCTGATGCTCCTGTTGAGGAGAATGCTTTTCTGAAGGCTGATTTTCCTGATGAGGAGATCATGGACATTGAAGAAGAGACTTCGAGTTCCAAGTGGCTTATGTACTTTGACGGAGCTGTCAATAATCATGGTCAAGGAATAGGGGCAGTTTTGGTATCTTCAAAGAAGGAATACATCCCGATATCCATCAAATTGCAATTCGAATGCACCAATAACATGGCAGAATATGAAGCATGCATCGCAGGACTTGAAGCAGCTTTGGCTTTGCGAATTCAAGACATCGACGTATTCGGAGATTCAATCCTGATCATTTGTCAAATAAATGGAGATTAGAAAACGAAAGAGGCAAGGTTGATCTCATATCACACTTATCTTGCATCTCTGGTCGAGAAGTTCAAGAATGTCACCTTTACTCATCTGTCGAGAACAAGGAATCATTTTGCTGACGCTCTGGCTACTCTGGCGTCAATGCTAGACATTTCTGCGACAATGGAGGTTCAACCTTTAGCTGTGAGGTTGCAATGGGCTCCCGCGCATGTGAATGCGATAGAGATATCAGCAAGATGTCCAGACAGAAAGCCGTGGTATACAGACATTCGAAATATCATTTCAGGCAAGGGGCATCCGCCTGAAGCTTCCAGCAAAGAGAGGAAAACTCTTCAGAAGTTTGCTGCCAATTTCATCATCTGTGGTGAAGAATTGTACAGAAGATCGTTTGATGGGATACAGCTTTTGTGTGTGGATGAAGATCAGGCTGCAGAGCTCATAGAGCAAACGCATGAAGGTGTTTGTGGTCCTCACATGAACGGTAAAATGCTGTCAAGGAAAATCCTTACACTTGGATTCTATTGGCCCACAATGGAAGCAGACTGCTTCGCATTTGTGAAGAAATTTCATAAATGCCAAGTCTATGCGAACCTTATTCATGTGCCTCCGTCAGAGCTACATTCTATGACCTCTCCATGGCCGTTCTCAGTATGGGGAATTGATATCATTGGCAAAGGCCATCCCAAATCGTCAAGTGGACACGAGTATATTTTGGTGGCCATTGACTATTTCACAAAATGGATAGAAGCTGCTTCATATGCTTCCATAACTTCCAATACAGTTGCGAAGTTCATTCGTGCGAATATCATTTGCAGATATGGAGTACCTAATGAGCTGATTTCTGATCATGGATCTCACTTCAAGAAAGAGGTAGTCCACCTGTGCGAAGAGTTCAAAATCAAACATCACAAGTCATCTCCTTACAGACCGCAGACCAACGGGGCTGTAGAGGCAGCGAATAAGAACATCAAGGTCATAATCAGTAAGATGACCGAGACTTATAAGGACTGGTCGAACAAGCTTCCTTTTGCTTTATGGGCTTACAGGACATCGATCAGATCCTCTACAGGTGTAACTCCGTACTCTCTGGTGTATGGAATGGAAGCAGTCCTCCCTGTTGAGCTGAGAATTCCATCCTTAAGAGTTATCATGGAAGCGAATCTGTCCGAGTCTGAGTGGGCAAGAGCCAGACATCAGGAATTGCAGATGATTGATGAAAAGAGGCTGAGGGCCTTGTATCACATCCAAGGGTATCAAAGAAGAATCGAAAGGGCATTCAACAAGAAAGTCAAGGTCCGAGAGTTGAAGCCAGGAGATCTCGTCTTGAAGTCTTACAGGGCACCGGTGTTTGATCCCAGAGGGAAGTTCAGGCCAAATTGGTCTGGTCCTTACATTGTTGATGAAGTCCTGCCTGGAAAAGCCGTTAGACTCCTCAATGAAAATGGAGAAAAATTAACAGAACCGACGAACCTGGACCAACTAAAGAAGTACTATGCTTAGATACACCAGGAGGCCGTCTTTGATCGATCAGAGCTTAAAAGCTAACTACCTCAAAATCAAAAATCCTTTGCAAACACTTTGAGCTTATAAACGAAAACATTCTTTCTTTGATAAACTCAAACCAGGGGCATCTTTTATGACTTGCGTCATAAAAGATATTGAGCCTGAACTACGCAGACCTGATTCCCATTTCTTTGGGGATACGTAGGCAGTCTGGAGGGCCAGATTCAGTCAAATACATGAAAACTTACCAAATGTGTAACCTGTTTGAACCCCAGCCTACCTAAAAGTCCTTCTGGTGTACTTAGGCCCAGATTTGTAGAGAAACAGAAAGAAAAAGAAAAAATGATGGAGTCCTAGACTCGCTAGACTGAAAACCCGTAAGGGCGGTTTAGGCAAAAGTTAGGGTCATTCACCCGCTAAACTGAAAACCCGAAAGGGCGGCTTAGGCAAAAATTAGGGTGCTGAGCCTGTTGGATGGAAAATCTGCAAGGGCAGACAATCCAAGCAAAAATTAAGGCATGCGGTCCGCCAAATCAAAAACCTGAAAAGGCGATTTGGTCATGGCAATGACTTCAAAAAGGACAAACCCTCTGTGAGCCAGCAAGACTTTCATTTCTTCAATGACACTACTCCAAAGTCTGAGTAAGCGCCAGCAGAAATTCTTCTGATACTTTCTAAGCTAAGGGGTTAAGACTAAGCAATCCAAAGGGATAATAACCATGATGGAAATACCGGATAGAAGAATAAAACACCTTTAAATACGGTTTTCAAAAGATTCTAAGAGTGGTAGACTATACCATCTTAAAATACTTATCAGATTAAGGAGCAGATTCAGTTTTTCTTCGAGTTTAAGTCATTGTGTCCATCGAAGTCTTCATTTGTGGGTAGTCCAAGTCTTTTCTCTACTTAGTTAAGGTTAAGCTTCAGCATCATGTGTGGGGAAGCCTGTGTAGTTTAATGTCCCTCCCAAAGCTGGGGTAGCAAGAAGCAAAGGGGTAAAAGTGAAAATGTGATGAATTTGTGTCTCCTCAAAGGTGATACGCAGCAGAGTGAAGTTCAGAAGATGGTAGATTTTGTAATCCATCTGGCAAGTTTTTGAGCAATCTGGAATGGCAGAGATCATCAGAAATGCAAGGCAGTTGTTAGGCAGATGCAGTTTGTTGTAAACCTGAAAGCTTTGTAACTTCAAGTATTCAAGAAATGAAAGCATTTTAACCTTTTTCTTGTGTTTTGCTCTTTTATGAATTTGTCATGGAAGTATAATAATGCTAGGGGCATCTTTTATGCCCTGAGCAATCAGGTCATAAAAGATATCAAATGAGCGATGATTGAGATGGCTATTCTTGATAAATGAAATGAAAGGAGTTTGAGCATATCCTTTGAATTCAATCCCTCAATCAAATTTCAGTGCGAGTCTATCTCAGCCATCTTTTGAAGGTTTTTATCATTCCCATGAGAGTCATTCTCATTTTTTACTGAGAGTTTGCCTTATTATCCCCAGGGGAGTTTCTACTCACAATTTAAGTTTGTAATCAAATCAAACATTCCACCCCGAGTGAAGAAACAATTTTCTCCCTGAAAGTATCCACCCCGAGTGAAGAAACCAAATTTATCTCAAAAAAAAAAAGACAGGCTTGAGCAAAATATCTGAATTCTCGTTGAAAGTATTCATTCCAAATGTGGAACCCAATTTCTCCTGAAAAGTTTTTCGTCCTGAACGTAAAATCTAAATTTTCTTTGAATATTGTTCGCCCCGAGCATAGAAAGAACCAAGACCCCTGAGGCAACCTTTCCATTTAAGACCCATTGAGGCAACCTTTCCATTCAAGACCCCTGAGGCAACCTTTCCATTTAAGACCCCTGAGGCAACCTTTCCATTGAAGACCCCTGAGGCAACCTTTCCATTCAAGACCCCTGAGGCAACCTTTCCATTTAAGACCCCTGAGGCAACCTTTTCATTTAAGACCCCTGAGGCAACCTTTCCATTTAAGACCCCTGAGGCAACCTTTCCATTCAAGGCCCCTGAGGCAACCTTTCCATTCAAGACCCCTGAGGCATCCTTTTCCATTCAAGACCCCTGAGGCATCCTTTCCATTTAAGACCCCTGAGGCAACCTTTCCATTTCAAGACCCCTGAGGCATCTTTTCCATTCAAGACCCCTGAGGCATCCTTTCCATTTAAGACCCCTGAGGCAACCTTTCCATTTCAAGACCCCTGAGGCAACCTTTCCATTTCAAGACCCCTGAGGCATCTTTTCCATTCAAGACCCCTGAGGCATCCTTTCCATTTAAGACCCCTGAGGCAACCTTTCCATTTCAAGACCCCTGAGGCATCTTTTCCATTCAAGACCCCTGAGGCAACCCTTCTATTCAAGACCCCTGAGGCATCTCTTCCATTTCAAGACCCCTGAGGCATCCATTCCATTTTTTAAAACCCCTGAGGTAACCCTTTCATTTCAAGACCCCTGAGGCAATCTTTCCATTTAAAACTCCTAAAACATCCATTCCATATCACAAACCCCTGAGGTATCTGATCCTTCCAAAAATCCAATATTCGCAAAATCATTTCCTTCATTCTTCTTTCTCTTCAATCAATTCTGGGCCAGTCAAAATGTGTTGTCTGTTCAGCTTTGACATTCGCGCGACAAGCACACTCTGCCAAAGAGGGGCATCTGTAGACACCCCATTTTGATTGTGCCCTAATCCTTCCTATTTTGCGCAAAACCCCACCAAATCAATCAATTAGGACCCCAAACTTCACCCTGAGCTAGGCTAGGGCCCCATCTAGCTCCCCGTAAAATTTCGTTGAAATCCGAGCGTGTTTGCCTAGCGAAAGGATCGAGCAAAGTTGTAGTACAAGTTCGCAGAAGGGGGTGAATTATCCTGGAACGGTGGCAAGCTGCTTCTGAATAGGACACGATTCAATCGTGCGCCTATCAATTTCCGCGCAACCGCGCGCTCATCAAATCTGGGGGTGCCAATATCAACACTCATTTTTCTCTTATAAATATCGGTTTTCTCTGTTTTTTTAAAGGAAAGAAAGAAAAAAAAAAGAGGAAAAATCCGCAGAGAGAGAGAGAGAGATATCCTAAACCCACCTTTTTCGTTATCTTCTCCGACGGGATTCCGGTCGGAATCCGGCGAAGCTCCGATTACTTTTCTTCTCTTTCTTTTTCCCTTCACTCAAGCGGCACTTAGATTTTTCAATTTCAAATATCATTTAAAGAAATCTGTAAGCCCTAGCTTTTGCTTTAGATGTCATTCTTGATTCCTCCGGTCTTCTTCTCCGGCTAATCATCTCAGACGAGTTCATCTTCTCCGATCTGTCCCTCAAAATCCTTAGATCTGTCTATCAAAGCCATAGATCTGCTCATTATAAACCTCAGATCTGTAAAAAAATAGATCTCTGTGTTTTCCGATCATCTTCTCCGGCAGATCCGGCAAGGTTCCGGTCATTTTTCGATCGGAATTCCATTTTCTCCTGCCTAGCTTCGGTAGAATTCCGGTCAAGAGATCTCTCTAATTTTCTCCTCGTTTTTCATTAGATTTGTCCGTCGAAACTTTGGATCTATCGATCAAAATTGTAGATTTGTTCATCCAGAAGCTCAGATTTATGAAAGAGGAAGACAAATCTCACTTCAGATCCACATCATCTTGCATTGATCGGCATTTCTGGGTCTCGGATTGAAGAAGCTATACATCTTTGGAGTGATTTTTTTTTTCATCCATCTCATTCGCAAAAAGGTATTCTCTAATTTTGTCTGTTTCTAATATATACTTTGTTGTTTCTGTTTGTATTAGCTGGAATTAGGATCTGTGGATGGATGAATTGGACTTATTTTTTTAGTTTTATCAATGAAATGAATGGATAAATGTTCTAAAACATGGAAAATGATACAAAGGATGTAAAAAAAAAAGGAAAAGAAATGATGATGCTTTTAATTGTATGATATCTGAATAAAAGCACTGTGTTCTAATATGTACATGTTAAATTTTTGATTTACACTTCATTTCTCAGGAGGTATTCCATATTTCTAGTGTACATGTCATTAGCATAATACGGACATGATTTCGCTTTGGTCATTTTAACTTAATTTTGACAATGGGGTAAAATTTGTCTGTGTTGCTTCTATTTTAACGATCAGTAAAAAAAAATTTGAGTCTCTTTGTGACAACAATTTTCAAGCAGCCATTTATTTTAGAGATATTGTTAGTTTAACCATGTTTTGACAGTCATGAAGAGTTTTAACTCGATTTTTCTTTTAATTAGCTTATGAGACTTTTGAGAACAGAAATAATGTCTTGGTAGCCATTTTATTATTTGCAAATAAATTAAAATGTGTTGTTGGCACTACAAGTTGTATAGACTTAGTTTTCTTCTTCATATTCAGCACCATATGTTACACAAAGTTCATGCCTCTGGTCTGTGTAAAAAAAATAAAAAAATCATCTCATATATTTGTGATTCAGACCATGCTCTGAGTGTTCAAAAGATCAAGCAATGGTTAAATGTTTTAGTGCATGCTTTTGGTGTTTTAAAACCTTACAATATTTTAGTGAGGTCTGTGTATGTGTATATGTATCTATGTGTATATGTATGTGTACGTGTGTGTTATTATATTTGTGTGTATGCGTGTATGTGTCTATGAGTGCATGTTTGTAAGTGTGTAGGTGTATGTGCTAGGAGCTCTGTTATTGAATTCTGATTTTTGTGAAATCTGCACTAGTGTTGCAATTTTAAGACTTAAGCTTTCTATACGTACATAGATGGAGCAGGTAAGTTGAACCTTCTTTAAGAAAAGAAAATTTTAATAGGGTCAGGTGCTATAATTAGTATATTCTATTTTGTATCCCTTTTTGCTAACTGATTTGGTTAATCAAAGCCAAATTTTTATCATTTGTTTTGCAAAATCAGCCATCTCTTCACTTTGGTAGTGACAACCCTCTTATGGCCTTATTTTGGCAGTTATCTTTTTATTTTGATATGTACAGCCCCTTTATTATTTGACTGTTGACATCTTTAACCCTTTTTTATAGTAGCATCCCTTCACATGTTTTAATACTAGTAAGCCTTAACCCTTTTTGATAGTAGTAGCCCTTCATATGTTTTAATACTAGCAGCCCTAATTTTTTTTTTATAGTAGCAGCCTTTCACATTTTTTTTTTTATATTAGCAGCCCTTACCCTTCTGGTTTTAACAGCCTTCTCATCTTTTTGATATTTGCAGCTCCTTTTCACTTGGATTTTAATAGCCACCATTTCACCTTGATACTCGCAGCCCAAACTACACTCAAATTTTGTTTTAAACCTTGAAGATTATGATGTAGATTTTCTACTTGTTATGATAATGTTGTTTTGGTTGGGTTGGCATTTAGATAAGAGTATTTGTGTCTTAAGGGTTTTCTTTATGTCCTTAAAACTTTTTGATCACCATGGTCATGTTTTTTTTTTTATATAATTTGGCAATTCATGTATTTTAACTTGGCAAATTGTATTAAACACAAGGAATTTTTATGTATTTGCACCACCAATTTTTGTTAATGGCATTGAATTCACTTATTCCTCCTATTATATTAAGTAGTTTGGTTCAATCCTTAGAAAAATGATTTTTTTTTTACTGGAACAAGACAAGCAATGTAAGTTTTTTATTCATATTGTCACTATATTCTGCATTCTAACCTATACCCTGCAAAAGTTGGATAGAGCAATGATTCTGAAAATGATTTAATTTGTATGGACTCACATGTGATGAAAAATACATGTCATTTAAATTACCACTCGATATCAGTTCATTATGTTGATTATTGAAATAATGGAAGTACATCACACATGGTGTAGGTTACTCTGTCAGCATGTTTATTGGTATCATCAGAGGACATATGTCGTTGTCCTATTTTCACACCGTCATAATCATAATTCTTTTGACTCATTGAGTATTATAAATTAGTAGTGGTAAGATCCTCGTGTAAGGTAATTCTCACCATAGAAGTGAACAGATATTTCTTTCTTTCGTAAGCTAATCTGAAATTTTACATTTGATAGTCGATGATTCTCTATTATGCTTTAATAGTAGTGTATCTACTCTTCCTGTTCGGTTATAATTAATTATCAGATCATCATTTTGAATTAAATGTTATTAACGGAAGATATGATGCTAGTTTTGTGAGGATTTATTCTTTACCAGCTTTGATAGTTTTTTTTTTGGAGTAATGATAAAATAAAATCATAATGTATAAGTGGTTTTCTAAAATATAGAAGATTGATTCTTATAGAATGATAATTTTTTTTTTCTTGAATCACTTGCCCAGTCTTTTAGATATCTTTAGATACTAGAACCCTTCATCATTGCAAGGGCAATGAAAGAGTCATCTAGAGCCCACCCTTTTAGGAGACAAGCTATGTCTCGGTAAAAAGCCAAATCATTTGGAGACAGGCTTGGTCTCATTAGAGTGCCAACCTTTTTAAGGAGACAAGCTATGTCTCACGAAAGCATAACCAAATCCTTTGGAGACAAGCTTTGTCTCATTTAGTGAGTCATACATAGGAGACTGCCCGAGTCTCACAAGCAGTTGTACCCTCACTAGAAGACCAACTCGGTCTATTAGTTGCCTCTCCTTACATCATTGCAGGGGCAATGATAAGGATGCTTGGAGCCCATCTTTTTGTTTGAGAGATTTGCCCAGTCTCGTTCCCTCTCTTTTATCTCATCTTCTTTTAGGAGACTAGCCTAGTCTCATTTGCATTCTCCTCTTGGGGTTGTGCATTAAGAGTCAGTCCTAATATAGGAGTCTATCCTTAACTAGAAAGCCTTTTCCATTAGCATATGAGTCTGTCCCTTAGTGTTAGGAGTCAGTCTTTCAGTTTCAGGAGTCAGTCCTATCATCATAGGGGTTGAGATTCTTTCCAACCTCTCATCAAATCGTGTGATCTTTATCCACTCTTGCAAGGTATAGGATGCTGTCCAACCTTTGCAGAGTTGTTATTCTGTCTTTTTCCCCCGCAAAGCATAGGATGCTGTCCAACCTTTGCGGGACATCAGGAGTCTGTCCTCCCCTTATGATGATAGAATTTTGTCCTCTTGTGTCAAAAACATAAAAAACATCTGAAAAACCAAAAATCTCAAAAATCTTGAGTCATAGGAGAGTAGTTAGGAGATTCTTTTTCGAACTACGTTAGCTTGATCCCTTGGTACGTAGTGCAGCTTGGGATCTTTATCCCAAGTCCAGCCAAACCTTTAAAAATAAACATTTCGAACATTCCAAAAATACAAAAATTCTTCAAAAACCTTTTTTCAAAAAGATCTTCCTCTAGAGTTAGGAATCTGTCTTAGCTGTTTGGGATGTTTTAGAGTTAGGAGTCTGTCTTGATTTGTATTGATATGGTGTGTCCTGTGGTGTGAGTGTCCCTAGAGTTAGGAGGCCTCAAGTCGATCGGTTAGACACTTAGTTGAACCGATGGCTAGACTAGGAAGCATATAGTCAACCCATGGTTTTCTTTAGGATGCACAGCCTAGTTACACATAGGATGTAGGGCCCACTTACATTAGCTTAAGGCTAACCAACATGCATTAGTTAGGGCATATAGAGAGTCCTAAAAATTACAATTCACTTGAATTTAAGTAATCGTACAAAAAGCTTTAAAAATCATTCGAGTCTAGTAGATCGAGTCTAGGATAGCGGTTCTAGATGGTTAGGCATAGTAGTTTAGAATAGGGCATCGAACTACGTTGACTCCGATTCTTCCCGAGGCCGGGATACGTAGAGCAGCTGGGATGGACGGCCATCTTGGTCCGAGTCAAGTCGCATTAGAGTTTTAGGATTCATATTGTCCAGTCATGTATAGAATTGAATTGTGTTGTGTGTTTTGCTATGTTTCCTTACTTTCATGTACAGATCCTATACCTTTAGCTGTAGCATGCATGTGTTTGCACACCAGAATTTAGACATCAATTAGGTATGCCACTCATAACCTAGCTATTATTAGGCGACACTTCTTTCATTTCTTTTATGTGTGCTTATTATTCATCTCCGAGACATGCATGATTAGATAGACGTCTTCTCGGAGATATTCGTTCCCATTTCATATGACTTTCGCCCAAAACTCTTCAAAATCATTAAGTAAATGGCATAAGAGACTAGGTGCTTGCACTTGGGCGGATGAGGTGCTCTTTAGACCTTCCAAATTCGTAACCAGGCACGAACCTTCTTTTATATCTCTGGTTATCCGTAGCAACAGAGCATAGTATGGGATCCTTGGCCCACTTCCTTGGATGGCGACTCTTCTTTGTTTAAGGTACGCCTCGAATCTGGGCTAGTCCCTGAATCGAGAGGTATCTCACCTTTGTATCGCCACTCATGCTGTGAGGGGCACTTCTTTCGAGAGTTCCTTGGTAGAGCTCTCCATTCATGTGGATGATCCAGTGAGACTTAGCGTGTGGGGGCACGTCCTCCCGCCGCCCCTCTCTCGGATCGGGGTCCACAACAGCTTTCTGTAATTTCCTTTAGAAGTAAAGTACGAGGTGATGATGTCATAAAATCTTGATCGCATGGCTGAGCAAATTATGATATAAACACTTTCTTTTACTTTCTACAATTTACAACTTTCTCTAATTTCCTTTACAAGTAAAGTACGAGGTGGTGACGTCATAAAATCTTGGTCGCACGGCTGAGCAAATTATGATATAAATCCCTCAACTTTACTTTTACTTTCCGGACTGTCTTTTTCCGTTAGATTTGGCGACTCAATTGGGATCAGTTGCAATTCCCTCAGGCTTATGACATATGCTCTCAAGCGGAACTAAGCCACAACCGCCTATTTTTAGTCTTTTTGTAAATTCATCTTTATTTACATCATGAAATTAAGCCTAACCTAAATAAATGATAAAAAGATAAATTATCCTGATTCAAATCCTTCGAAAAATGCCAATCCAAGTTAAGAGACCGAATTAATCCTGGCAAGAGGGGTGCCTAACACCTTCCCTGATTGTCACCATAACTCTTACCCAGATATCTGTAAGGACCGGGCCTTAAACAAACACAACAAAATATAAGGTTTGAAAGCCCAGAGAAAAAGAACCGCTTTGGTTACTATTCTCCCAACGAAATTCGAGTCCCGTTACTCATTTCATTGGAAGAACAGGCACGGGTTCTAGGCCCTAACTTAGGTGGCGACTCTGAATTCTCTTCCTTGCGAAGTTAGAACCATGGTCCCGAGTCCACAAGAGCGTAGATCAAATAACACTCCCATAAAAACCCGATGTGGTGATCCCCTGTCGTCCTACGCAGCAAGGGAAAAAATAGGATACTACAGATATACATACTGCAATGCTTGGAGGCCGAACATAAATTGGATCTCATAGGATTTGATGAATCAACTTATTCTGATGCCATTGGAGAAATTATACATTTCTCTTAATTCACGAGGTTGAGGGGCCCGAGAATGAGACATGCAATGGGCGGTTCCATTGTAGATAAAAATCTTAGATTTGATGGATATGTCATGAAATTAACTAAAATGGTAGTTTTGCTAATTATGTCTCTTTTCATTGCGCATAGATACCAATGCTTCATTTAACCAATTAGCTAAGATCCTAGACAAAAATAAGTTAACTGGTCCAAATTACCTCGACTGGAAAAGGAACATAATGCTAGTGCTCACAGCCGCTAATGTTTATTGGGTTCTTACCACTGAGGAGCCAGAACTACCTAGTCCCGATGCGCCTCAAGTAGATCATGATAGAAAGTGTAAGTGGCTTGAGGACAATGAGATGGCATAGTGTTACATCCTTGGCTCTACGTCCAATGTGATGTAGCAGCAACATATTGGAATGGTAGCGGCTTCGGATATAATGCTAAATAAGAAAAGTGTCTTCCTAGCGGAGGGTAATGTACCCTCAGCACCTAAGCCGAAAGGTAAAGGAAAGGGAAGAGAAAAAGGCCAAGGCTCTAAGAAGAAAATGCCAGTAGTAAAGTACAAGAAGAACTTTAAAAAGAAGAAGTCAACCAAGGGAAACGACGGTTCCTTCCATTGTGGAAAGACTGGACATTGGAAGCGGAACTGCAGGAGCTATCTAGCTACAAAGTAGGGCAACAAGCCTACTGCAGGCATGTTGCAAGTGTTTGTTGCTAAAACCAATATGATTGGTCCTGAATTTTCCTGGGGTGTTGACACAGGTGTGACGTCACATATCTGCAATATTTTGTAGGGGTTCAGGAAAATCAAAAGGTTGGCTGAGGGTGAGGTCACCCTACTGGTTGGAACTGAAGCAAAGATTGCTATCCAAGATGTAGGAGATTTCATTTTGACGATCTCAGGCGGTTATCTAATATTAAAGGATTGTCTCTATGTACCTTCAATTAGGGGTGTAAACGAGCCGAGCCGAGCCTGGCCAGGCTCGGCTCGGCTCGTTAAGCTAAAAGGTTAGGCTCGGGCTCGGCTCGGGCTCGAACCAGGCTCGGCTCGGCTCGGTCAGGCTCGGTTTGGCTCGCGAGCCGCTCGCGAGCCTTATCGAGCTTGGCTGGTTGGCTATTTTAAAAAGAAAAAGATGTCTGGCAAAGGTCGCTAGCAAAAAGAAAAAACTGGTTGGGTTATTTTAAAAAGAAAAAGTTTTCTCGCAAAGGTCGCTAGCAAAAAAGGAAAAAAGAAAAAAAGTAATCATTACGGGGAAAAAGTAAAATAGTTGAAAGGTAAAGTTTTAAATGAAAAATTACGAATAAAAGTTGGCAAGTTATGACAATTACTAAAAAAATACGAACAAAAGTTTAGAAATTATGACAATTACGGAAAAAAGTCATGATTATGCTACAGCTGTCTGTTTCCTACTGTTTCCTACTTACTGTATTATATTTATTACTATTACAATTACGGAAAAAAGTTACTATATTTTTTTATACAGCCTTAACGGGCCGAGCCGAGCCGAGCCTGGCCTAAATCGGGCTCGGCTCGTTAAGCTTAACGAGCCTGGCAAGCCGGCTCGGCTCGGCTCGTTAAGGATTCGAGCCGAGCTTTTTTCGAGCCGAGCTCGAGCGAGCTTCCGAGCCCGAGCCAAAATTGACACCCCTACCTTCAATAAGAAGGAATTTAATTTCAGTTTCAAAATTATTTGAAGATGGATATTCTACTAGTTTCAATAAAAGTTCTGTTTTTATTAAAAAGGAAAATTCCTTAATTATGGAAGGTACAATGACTAATGGCCTATACTTAATTAACGCCTTAGACAACGTAAGTAATATTGGGAATATTTTGACTATTGATGTTCCAAACCTCAAAAGGGAAAGGGAAACAGTAATTCCAACACACCTTTGGCATCGTCGATTAGGTCACATTGGCCTAGAGCGGATCACAAGGTTAGTGAAAGATGGTAAATTAGATTCAATCCAAGGGGAACTGTTTCCAACTTGTGAGCCATGTCTCCAAGGCTAAATGACTAAAATTCCCTTCAAGGGCATGAGTGGAAGAAGCGAAAGTGTATTAGAATTGATACATACGGATGTGTGTAGTTCTCTTTCTCATCCTACGAGACGAGGGTTTGTCTACTTCGTAACTTTCACTGATGACCATTCAAGATACGGTTACCTATACCTAATTCTACGTAAGTCTGAGACTTTTGAAAAGTTCAAAGAGTTCAAGAGTGAAGTAGAAAACTAGTTAAACAGGAAGTTTAAGACACTTCGCTCCAACAGGGGAGGAGAATACCTCTCGGACGAGTTTAAGGACTACTTAAAAGAAAACAGAATAGTTTCTCAATGGACTCCTACTTTGGCTGAAGTGTTGTTTACTTCTGTCCTTGATTCAGGATTCTTGGAGTATACATGCTTTAAATGAGGGATCAGATTTGGATCGTATTCTAATTCAGAGTTTGGCCCTGATGGGAGGACGAGCTATTTCTTCTCGAGAAGGTCTTAGATAGCATGTTTCAAAGTGAGGCATTTATCGGTCAGGTGTCATGTACCTTGGTGGTTGATTGTGATTATACAATTAACCACAAGTGCACGGGATCGCTTGTAGATACGGGTCGAACTCAGGGAAGAGAACAATCTTTATTGCGATTTCTACCCTTGTACCATTTGAAAAATAAACTTACGATATATTGTTGCCTAGAATGTACTCAGGATTTCTGTGGACTACAACCTCAGATCCATCAATATATTTAAGTTTATAAGCTAAATAGATATGGGTTGAACACAATGAAGAAACGATTACAAATTCAACCCTTATATTTAGGCAAAGTGAACCATTATTCAAAGGATTTCTATTAATTTATTATCTAACCTAATTAGAAAACCAAAATCTAAAAGCCTAAATTAGTTGAAATATTGGTTGAAAAAAACAACTCCAAAGTGAATTGGAAATTGATTGCAAAAATAATTGGAAATTGATTTGAAACCTTAATTTGATTAAAAGATTACTTAGGGTTAGAATCCACCATAGGTTTGGATTGAATAATTAATTAAACCAATTGTTTGTATTGAATTGTATATGTAATGATTAGTCTATGGGAAATAAGATCAATGGATGTCATTGCCCATGAGTAATTGATCAAATACACTATCCAATTTCAAATGTTATATAAGTTTCTATAATTATTCATCAACAATTATTCATACGAAAAGATAAAATCCAATGGCATGAATAATTGAAATTACAAGGGTGGTCCCGAGTATGGCAACTAATGAGGAGTGAAAAAATTAGGTTGCTAACAAGTTTTAATCTTTTGAAAACTCAAACCCAATTTTGAAGATTAAGAGATCAAAGATGAAAATTAAGCACAACAAGTTAAATCCTAAGTGCAATGCAAAATATAGAGCAAGAGACAGAGAGAGTGCACCCGAGATTTAAAGTGGATCGGTCCTCAAAACGCGATGCCTACTCCACTCCACGAACCAAACCCGTTGATGGCTTCACTATTTGATCTTCTTAACTTCGGCGAAGATCGGTGCCGATTACAATTCCAATTGCTTTAACCTTGGTGGCAATCCTCACCACGGAGAGTGGGCTCCGCTTCTCCGAACACTCGCCCGAATACAATCTTGAGAGTAAGAAAGAAAGAACAAAAAATCCCTCACAAGGGTTTACAAACTTTGTAGAAGATGTACAATTTGAACCTAATGATCCAAATCCTAATCTTAGAGGATGAGAGGCATAAACAAGCTTGAATCACTCTTAGGATGTTCAAATAGAGTTTTTGAGTGTTAGGATTGATAAAAAGGGAAGGTGGGAATACCCATATATATATATAAAAAAACCAAATATGACCGTTTGAGGGGCATAGTCGTAATTCTGGCAAAGTTCCCAACGGTCACAAATTTCTTCCCGTTATAGTGTTCTCGGAGTTCCAAGAGATTTTCTCGGAGTTCCGAGAAATAATCTCGGAGTTCCGGGAATACAAACAGAAGTTGGAAAAAAGCTACTGGACCAAATCTCGGAGCTCCGAGGATTTCTCGGAGCTCCGAGGATTTCTCGGAGTTCCGAGCTCGGAGCTCCGAGAATTCTCTCGGAGTTCCGAGAAGCCTATTTCCAGGCAGATTTTCAATTCTGTTTCTTATTTGATTTGGCTTCCAACTTTACACCAAGTTGGGATTGTTATGAGGGTTCCAAAGTGTTGGAACACCACAAGGACAATCACCTAAACATTTAGGGTATGTGTTTATTTACTTAGTTTATGCCTCTTAAAATCTAATACGAGGATTGGATCTTATACATTCTAATATGACGTCGATCTTCAATTGATTCTTCAAGTCTTCATTCTTCTTGGATTTCCGATGTCTTTGGCCTTCATAAGTTGTCCAAATGAGAGCTTCTTGGCCTCAATCCAAGCAATCTTGTCTTAGCACAATTATGATTTACAACTTAGACATTCAAACACATTAGTGATCTTAAATCACTTGTGTATTGGAATCATCAAAATAAGATGGGAATGCCAAGGTGGGAACCATTGGGCTTACAATCTCCCCATTTTTTATGATGACAAGCACAAGAGATTTTCAATAAAAGCATGCATATATTTCCTTACACTAGATTTCTCTCCCCCTTTGGCATCAATAAAAAAGATTGGGGTAAAAGAAAATCAAAGGGATGAAATTTACAAATTTTAAGCTCCCCTTTTTTTAAGGAAAAAGACAAACATAAAGCTCCCCCTATTTAGAGTTTTTATTCAACACAAGAGGGGATATTTAACAAACCATAAAAAGATATTCAATTTTAAGTGCAAGCCCCTAATCTAAGCATATATGAAGAGAATCATATGGGGGCTTTGGGAATCCAAGCTTTCTTGGTTCCACCACAATCCCTAATTTTAGATGCACATTGGAATTGGTAATGACCATTGATTCCACAATAATGACATCTAACATGAGGGTAAGATAGACTAGTCTTATCATAAAATGCATGATTAGGTCTATGACTAGTCTTTTTCAAGATTATGTCAATAATTTTGTCACAATTTAGGAATCCATGGAGACATAATCTTAACCTTTCATTTTCATTATGAAGATGTGTTATTTGATTTAAAGAATCATTAAATTCATCTTCATAAGATTTGGAAGAGCTTGCCACATATTGGAGTTTATCAATTTGGCAAGATTTCTCATCCATATAACCCTTAAGGGTTTTAATCTCAAGTTTAAAATTTTCAAGTTGTGCTTGAGATTTTGTTATGGAAGAAGATGACTCATTTTTCAAAACATTAAGTTCATTTTCTAATTTTGAAATAGATTTTTTAAGAACTTTATTTTTTGAAAGTTGAGAATGCAAGGTAGTGCACAATTCATCATAAGATATGTTTCCACTATCACTACTTGATGAATTACATGAGGGGTTAGAGTTTACCTCATCTTCATGGGTGAATGCCATGAAGCAAAGATCATCCTTATTGGCTTCCCCTTCACTTGAGCTCTTTCCCGAGGTGCTAGAAGCATCCCAAGCGGCTACAAGACCTTTGCTCTTCTTCCAATCCTTCTTTCCCTTGTACTTTGAGGAAGATGACTTGAGAAGTGGACACTCCGGTCTCTTGTGTCCCGTCTTCTTGCAATTATAACACCTTAATCCTCCTTCTACTACATTTTCTTCTTTCTTCTTCTTTTTATCCTTTTTATGCTTCTTTCTCCATAAGCTTTTAAATTTTCTTAACGCTTCTTCCTCATCGCTATCCGCATCACTTGATGATGAGTCCGTCTTGGAGGCCTTTAGAGCTAGAGATCGACTTTTTCTTTCTTTCTCTTTCGGCTTCTTCTCTTCTTGACGGCTAGTGAGGAGCATCTCATGAGTGATAAGAGATCCTACAAGCTCCTCCATAGTTAGCGTCTTGAGATCTTTTGATTCTTGGATGGCGGTGACCTTTGGATCCCAATAAGGAGGAAGGGACCTAAGCAACTTACTCCCAAGCTCATCAGTAGGATAAGATTTACCAAGATTAGCTAATTCATTAGAAATTTTAGAAAATCGGGTATACATATCAGAAATACTTTCATTTTGACCCATGCTAAACATTTCATATTTGCTCTAGTGTAAGGAAATATATGCATGCTTTTATTGAAAATCTCTTGTGCTTGTCATCATCAAAAAGGGGGAGATTGTAAGCCCAATGGTTCCCACCTTGGCATTCACATCTTGTTTTGATGATTCCGATACACAAGTGATTTAAGATCACTAATGTGTTTGAATGTCTAAGTTGTAGATCATAATTGTGCTAAGACAAGATTGCTTGGATTGAGGCCAAGAAGCTCTCATTTGGACCGCTTATGAAGGCCAAAGACATCGGAAATCCAAGACGAATGAAGACTTGAAGAATCAATTGAAGATCGAAGTCATATTAGAATGTATAAGATCCAATCGTAGTATTAGATTTTAAGAAGCATAAATTAAGTAAATAAACACACACCCTAAATGTTTAAGTGATTGTCCTTGTGGTGTTCCAACACTTAGGAACCCTCATAACAATCCCAACTTGATGTAAAGTTTGAAGCCAAATCAAATAAGAAACAGAATTGAAAATCTGCCTGCAAATAGGCTGCTCGGAGCTCCGAGAGAATTGTGACCGTTGGGAACTTTGCCAGAATTATGACTATGCCCCTCAAACGGTCATATTTGGTTTTTCTATATATATGGGTATTCCCACCTTCCCTTTTTATCAATCCTAACACTCAAAAACTCTATTTGAACATCTTAAGAGTGATTCAAGCTTGTGTATGCCTCTCATCCTCTAAGATTAGGATTTGGATCTTATACATTCTAATATGACTTCGATCTTTAATTGATTCTTCAAGTCTTCATTCGTCTTGAATTTTCGATGTCTTTGGCCTTCATAAGCGGTCCAAATGATAGCTTCTTGGCCACAATCCAAGCAATCTTGTCTTAGCACAATTATCATTTACAACTTAGACATTCAAACACATTAGTGATCTTAAATCACTTGTGTATTGGAAACATCAAAATAAGATGGGAATGCCAAGGTGGGAACCATTGGGCTTACAATAATCGTGAATCCACAATTACAAAACCCTATATATGTGTAGACACCCCATTTCGACCTGACCCAAATTTCCCAAAAAAATTGAATAAATCCCGAATTTCGAGTCCTGAAACCGAATTCAAGGTCCCCAGAATCAAGCTTCAAGTTCCCGAAACAAGTTCCAACATGTCCGGAATCAATTTTGAAATTCTCAAAACCGAGCATAGAGTGCGAAATAACCTGAGAGACCCAAGAGTGCGCATTTGCAGTCCATTTCCGAAATACTCTGAAAGCCCCAGTATCCATAAACCCCATTGATATCATCCGTTCCATCGCCCCGACCTTCCCTTTTTATTTTTATTTTTTTTTCTTTTCAGAATTTACAAAAATTGCAAAATACCCTGAGTTCTGGTATTAGCACCCCTCTATACAAACCTTGGTATTGGCACCCCTCTGCACGAACCTCCCAAGTGCAGATGATGCTGACACAATCTCGCTTTGATATTTTCACTAACTTACCTTGTCTTTTTGTGTTTAAATCACGATTAAATGATCATTACATTCTCATGAGTTTAAATAAGAAAAGACGGGCGAGTTGGTGTCGTTATCAAAATACGAATGTGTCAATATCATTTCCCTAAGAAAAGATGCAAGAAAAAGAAGTAATTCACTCTTCCCCTTCTCTTGCTTAAACCACCCCCCCTATAGCTAGAAAATATGCTAAAGAGGGCTGTCCGAGGAAAAGGGGAGGCGTATATATTTTCCCTTGTTAGAAGAGGGGAGCGAAACAATCAAGTGGGCTAATGGTAGGAGGTTGTAAAATCACCTTGTCCTAGGGGTATTTTGATAAAATGGGTGTTGCTTCCTTTGCAAGCAATAAACATGGGCTGTAGGATCTAAAAAGTGAAGTGTAGGGCTTGGATTAGATTAGAGGCTTTTAGATTTTTAGGGTTTCTAAAAAGGCATTAGGGCTAGCAGAGAGAAAGGGATGGCTGAGTTGAGAAGGCAGCAAATGGAGGGTGGAGATGGGATCAAGGAGGGGACCCTAGCTATTTAATCAAAAATCAAATCGTGGAGAGGGGGCTCGGATTTTTTTGTTGCAAAAGAGAAAGGGAGAGAGGCAGAGAAAAAAAAAGAAAAACAAGAAAAAAGGGAGGACTTCCGGTCATCTTCCCCGTCAACTCCACCGGAGTTCCGTCCCCTTCCTGTAGCAGTAGTCCCCCCCTTCTTCTCTCAAACACCATCCACAACCACTTCCATTTCGACAGCCACCATCACCAGCCACCGCCGACCATTAAACCCAACACCCAAACCCACCTCACTCTCAAACCCATCTCGGTCGTCTCCCCCAACCGTCCAAGCCGGAATCCGGCCGAAATCCGGCAAAACCCATATCCAAACCATCTTCCATTGGCAGCCGAGCTCCACCCCCATCTATTTCCTCAAAAATCCATTACCCATTCTCTCCACCACCGTTTCAAACCCTTCCTCTGTTTTATCCTAAACCCCATTTCCCATCCTCCACCTCTTCAGCCGCCACCTGCATCTCAACAAAACCCATCTCTGCAACTTTCCGTCACCGGAGCTCCGGCCACCGACCCTACCCTCTTCATCTCAGCCATTTACTATCATCCTCATCATCATCAACCACGCCCATCGCATTTTCTTTTTTTAAAAACCCATCTTCTCCGGCCGAAATCCGGCAAAACCCACCGGAATCCAAACCCATCCTCAACAGATTTCGGTAAACCCTCTTTTTCCATTCCACTCTCCTCCTCCACATCTAACCCCCATCCTCCCCACCAACTACTTCTTCACCTCAAAACCCATTTTCTGCCCATTTAAACCCTATTCCATTTCATCTTGTCCGAGAACCCTCGCCGGAATCCTGCCGAAAACCCCATTAAATCCGATCATCTCCAACAGCCACGCCCAACCCCCATCTCTCTCCCTCTATCCTCATTTTCTTCCACCCCCAGCCACCTCCTAATTTCAGCCACCATCTATAAATCCATTTCATTACACCATTTCCACTACTTTCTACAATCCCTCCTCCATATAAACCCATTTCAATCATCCTCTACTCCCTAACAACCCTCTTCCATCTCCATTGCAGCCACCCAACCCTCCTTCATTTATTTGTTATCTTTTTAAGAAGCAGAGAGAGAGAGAGAGAGAGAGGAGGTTTGCCGGAAAATCCGCCGGATTTCCAGCCCAACTCCACCTTCTCCGGCAAAACTGTGCCGGAATCCGGCCTCTTCTTCTACCGTCGGCCACCAACTACCATCTCTCCACCGAGCTCTAATTTCAGGTAACTTCTCTATTCTCTTTTTAATTTATAGTTGAATTAAGATCATGCTCATTTTGGACAGTGCTATATCTGTGATTGATATTCAATACTTTTAATTTGGTTTTCTTTTTAGAAAAGCGGCTCTGTGAAATTCTAATAGTTGAATCTAATTCCGATCCACGTGCTTTGTTTCTATTTTGGCATGGCTTCTTGTCAGCATATGGGATTTAGACTGGTTCAGTTTCTTCTTGCCTTTGCTGGCCTATCTTGAAAAAGAAATTAATGAGAGTAATTTCACCTAGCTTATGCTAGGCATTCATTCACTCCAACTTAATTTCAATTTTGTTGCCTCCTTTCTCTAACCATTTATCTGATTCACCAAGTCATGCAATTGCGTGTTTATTTTCCTTTGGCCATGTAGTCATATGTGAAACCCCTTGCCCTTCCTATCATTTTCCCCATCTCAGGGTCTTCACAGGGTTTGAGGGGTTTCCTTTATTTTCGGGGCCATTCTCTTCGCTTTCCTCGGGATCCTTTTCGAGTTTCGGGATTCCATCGATTTTGGGAACGTCTTCTCTCGGGTCAAGGCGACGACGGACGGAAACCTCCTGAGCCAAAACCCCTTTTCAACCAAAGGGATAAACAAAACCACATAAAAATCATATAGTAAAAATCCAAAAACAACATAAAAACATCAAAAACACCAAAAATGTTTTTCGAAGAAGCTGTTTCGAACTACGTTGGCTTGATCCCTTCCGCAGGGTACGTAGGTAGCTTGGGTCCACCCAAGTTCAGTCAAACCTTTTTAATAAACATTTTCAAACATTTCAGAACAAAAACAAAAATGGGCAATGATGATGATCGCCAGATCACTCGGAGTTCCCTTTTCATTCCATTTCCGATTTCGATCGCGGTTTTCCGGTTTTCATCGGTTTTCTGACGTTTTATCGGGTTTTGGGACGGGCAATGACATAGCGTGGTCCCTTCACAGGGATTGTCCTCGCTGAGCCCAACGATAGGTCATGACGATCGCGAGACTTGTCCGATCTTCAGCAGATTAGGATCACTGGGCTTGATTCCTTTTGAATCGCCCTCTGAGCCTATCGTGTGTTCCATTTTCTTTTTCCTGACAGTTTTTGGTTCTCGCATACCGATGATTTTCTGATTCTTTTCTTTTCTTGCATCTTTTAGCTTGTGTGCTTGCCTCAGATTTCTCATGCGTCGCTTCTAGTTTGTTTGCTTCTTGATTGCTATTTTCTTAGTCTTATCTCTTGCATAGGCTCGCATGCTAGTGTGTTTATTTTACTGCTTTGATTGCTTAGCTATAGCGTCTGTCCATTCGTCTTATTTTGATTATCTGTCTAGATATAGATCTTTAGTGCTTTCCTTATCTTATTATATCTATCATTGTCTGTTTGGTTATAGCTCTGCATGTGGTTGTTTACTGCTTTATTAGATGCGATGAGTTAGGATTTGGATGTTCATTTTCTTTGCCCATCCCCGGGTCATGCATGCTTAGATAGACGTTTTCTCGGGGATGATTGTTCCCATTTCACATGATTTTTGCCCAAGAGTCTTCAAAGTTAATTAAAAATGGCATAAGAGACCAAGTCCTTGTACTTGGGCGAATTGTGGGTGCTCTTCAGATCTTCCCCATTCGTCACCAGGCACAGACCTTTGCATCTCTGGTTATCCGTTGCAACAGAGTATTTCATGGGGTTCCAGGGCCAGCTCCCCTTGATAGCAACTCTGAGTTATTTTAGGTGCGTCTTGGTTTCGAGGCTTCTGTCTCTGGATCAAGAGGTATCTCATACATATACATTCGCCACCCATGCTGTGAGTGGCATCATTTCGAGAGTTCCTTGGTAGAGCTCTCCTTCACATCGTGGAGGTCTCAGAGGATTGACGGGGGATCTCGCGTCCCTCGCTCACTGTCCTCGGGATCGGGGTCCACAGGCTGGCGACTCTGCTGGGGAACTTTTGAAATATTGCCTAACTCTGTAAAAATGCCATTTTAATTAATTTTGAAGAAATTTGGGTCAAAATCAAGTTAAATGGAAACGAATATCGTTAGAAATCCAGGGGCACCAAGTAGGTGCGTAAATAAAATGAGGGATTCACACACTGCACATCATACATTGTTATATTCTTTATTTCTTTCATTATTTTCATTATTGGCCTCAGAGAATAGATATGACGCGTACCAGATCGGTAATTATGACCTTGAGGGAACCGTTGTATCTATTTCCAAGCTATGCGCCGGAGCTGCGGCCGTAGACACTGGGTGTGCTGGTGTTCTACAGCAGCCGATGAGCAATGAACATACTCTGTATAATGCTGGGTGTGCTGGCATTATACATCATGGGTATGGTCATAAGCATAGTACCCTGCAGAAATGCCTGGGCCCTACTTTTATTTCATTATATTATATATATATATTAGCTGCTCCCTTTAGAATCAAAATTAGGGAACCCTTACTAGGACACTATATATATGTACTCATGTAGGACGAACATGTGCGGCCAGCATATGTGAGCCTAGGATAGAAGTCAGCCTACCCATGTAGTGTAGAAGGGTAAGTCACACCGTGATTACCCGCCGCGTTATCTAGTACACTCACAGACACTTTCGAGGCGAGATTTTCTTGGCTCCGCTAGATCAGGTTAGGGCTGGTGCCCCTGGTTAGGGTATGTATGTATATATGTACGTGCTTGTATTATATCTATTCTTAGATTAGGACCTGTCTCCTAGATTAGGTTTCTGTATCTATCGCAGTCGTGCATTCCTTCAGACCTGATCGATGACCCTTACTCTTGCTCGGTTGTCAGCTGGATCATGACTTACCCTTTGATCTCTTATCATATGGTCATTCTGGTGTCTTAGGTCCATGTTTGTGAGTTTTTCTGATCTATTATCATCAGATGGAGTTTGTTCATTCTTTCAGTTTTGGGTCTGGCCGATGGTTTTGTTCACCACCTTTCATGGCCAGGGTCCAGTCCTTGGTTTCTTATTGTCCTAATCGGTCTTTGTGCTAACCTGTTAGACCAAGGTCTGTCTGTCAATAGCATTTTCTGGTCTAACTATCAGCTACATAGTTTCATTCTCCAGTCTTCAAAATGGTTAATCATTTTCCCTGGTCTTTATCCTGATCATGGTCTATGTTTTGTCTCCTGGGTGTACAGTGGTGTTGTTCCTTTGTACACATATTACTCGCTGAGTCGATGTGCAGTTTTGCCATCTTCTTGTACATATCCTACTTGTCGAGTCGGTCGTTCAAATCAGACCCCCTTTTGCAGTAGGTATTCAAAGTCTGATTCATCCTATTTGCACTCCTTCGATGCAGTCGATAGTATTTCCTTTACCATTGTTGGGACTATGTCTGTCGTTTTGTCTTTAGATTGTACGAATCGTCTCTGTATATTCAGTTTTGTCAGTTGGTTAGATTAGAACCCTCTTCTCCAGTGAGGGATTCCTGGTTTAATCAATCATATGTACATTCTTTCAGAGTCACCTGATTAGTGGTCTATACCCGTCACTCTCATGACCACGGTCTACTCATTTTGGGTACATAGATCCTTGCCGTATATGTATATTACCCTTCGACTGTGTACCCATTCTTTTGATGTGTCATAGATTCAGGCGGTGTATATGTATTACTCATTAGGCTAGATGTTGCTTACTCGCCTGCTCTGTTTTAGATATGGTCGATGGCTTGTCCGCTGTCTCTGTGACCATGATCTATCATTATCAATCCTCTTGATCATACAGTTGTCAATGTCCATCATCAGATTTGAGATCCAGTCTATGACCTACTTCTGTCATTTTATGGCCGTGGTCTACCTGTCTGATTTATTGGTTGTCCTTGATCATTGATGAACGAAATTCAGTATCACCAGTTGTATCCTTCCCATATGGTTGATCAAATTTATCCCTATTACCTCGTTATTCAAGATTATCTTCACTCTTCTGATCTTATCCTATCTGTGATTAGGTTAAATCATGTCGAACAAGGTGATGAGGGATTGGATAATTGAGTCAACTAGAGCTCTCCCGCGCGAGCGTGCAGAGTGGAGTATGGCCGATAGGTTCATCAGCACGTTTAATCATTTGAGCGCATCCGGTGTGAATTGGCAATTTCTTCAAGCAGCTACAAAACTTTGGGATCCTATTCTTCATGTTTTTCAATTTGGTCCCTTTGAAATCTGTCCTATATTCGAGGATTGGTGCACCCTATTAGAGCTCCCACTGGAGGGACTCTGGATCCAACCTTCGAGTGTAGCGTCTCCTCGTTCTCTTTTCTGTAAGCTTTTCGAGAACAAAACTGTTGATGCCATGCCCTGTTTCAAAGATACATGCGTGCAATTCGATGACCTCATTGAGCGTTTTTCTAAAAACGTTGACCCTGCCGATTCCCGTTTTTAAAGTTGCCGGCGCAGTGCCCTAATCTTTGGTGTCCTTGCACGTCACATTATCCGTGAAGACTCCAGTATTGCCCCTGTGACCTTACTGAGTGTAGTCGATCAAATTAGCGAAGGAAGGAATCCCGTCCCAATCATGCTAGCGGAAACCTTCTCTGGGCTGGATCTTATTGTTCGGCGAGAGGTTAAGGATAATTTCCATGGGTGTGTCAAAATGCTTTATTTGTGGCTTTGTGAAAAACTCACCATCCTTCGGCCACGGAACTCCCTTCAGTACACCCTCAAGGATCACCTTTCGTGGCAACCAATGGCCAATAAACTCCAATCCCTTGATGAGTGGCATAATTGATTGCAGCACGTGGAGGAGGATCAATTTCACTGGGTGAGTCATTCATGCTTACACATTATCACTAGCACCTACCCGCATCCATTTGTGTATCTTTTGGGTTTGGAAAAGTCAACCTTTTATGCACCAACTCGTTTGCTTTACCAGATCACGGGAAAGCCATGTCCTCCCGGATTTGTAGCCCCTCCCACTTGCGAAAAGCTTACTCCCGGTCTCATAAAGTCAATTGTAGCTGCTTGGGGAAACAAGGTTACAGATAAGAGATTTGCTCTATCATCTAAAGTCCAACGGAAGGAGTTACCAGAAGAGCCTGCGGGGAAGAGAGCTCGGATCATGGAGCATTGAAGACCTTTTTCATACGATTGTCATTTTCATACAATTGTCATTTCAATTTCAAGTCTCATTATGTTCACTTGGTTTCATTTACTTGTAATTAAAAGTGACACGTTTTATCAATCGTAACTGCTGTTTGATTTGTGATCAATGAAAATGTGTTCTTTTCCATTTTTCTCGTCTTGAATTTGTGTGAGGTATTCAATCTCAATTGTCAAACCTGCAATTTAACTTATTAACTTCCATTCAGGAGTCTTAACTGAACACCATCGCTCCCCGAAAAGTTACCGCTCCTAAGCCGGTTTGGTCTCGTCAAACATCGAGACTAAGTCGTTATTCTACTTCACCTGTATCTTCTAGTCCTGACCTAATGGCTGATTCTACTGAGAGTAGTTTCATGATTGAAATGAGAGAAATGATGATGAACCTTACTAGACAGATGTCAACCCTTACTGAAAAGGTGACACGTCTGAAGGGTCAAGCAAATGAGAAGTCTTCAACCTCGAAGGACCCTGTAGTCCAAAATCCTTCAACTGGAGTCCATATCCCAGTCAGATCCATGCAAGTTCCTGCCTTTGATTACGATGATGAGCAGTACGCTGAGGAAAATCTTCCGCCATCTCCTGCTAGAGCCGGAAAAGAGAAAGAGTTATCTGAGAAAGTAGACCAGTTGGCTCTCAAGCTTCTGAATTTGAAAAATCACAATCCAAGGAAAATAGACATGTCTGAATTCTCAATCTTCCCCGGTGTCACTCTCCCTCCCAAATTCAAAATCCCTGACTTTGCCAAGTATGACGGATCTGGGAGTCCGAGAAGTCATCTGAAGATGTACATCAATGCGCTTGAGCAGTACGGTTTGAATTCTCAGCAGATGGCTAAATTGTTCCAAATGTCTCTATCAGGCGTGGCGTGTAAATGGTTTCTGACTTTGGATTCAGCTTATACCAAGACTTGGGAGTACATTGTTGAAAAGTTTATTGAACAATTCTCTTATGATGACGGGGTTGAGGTCACTCGTCGAGACCTGAAAATGCTCAAGCAGCAGATCCATGAGCCGTTCAGTACCTTTGTTAAGAAGTGGAGGAGAAAGGCAGCTCAGATGACTAACCGCCCATCTGAAGAAGACCAGCTCAGCATTATTGTCAAAAATCTCTCCGGCCCTTATGCGCAGTATATGGCTACTCAGTACTATCCGGATTTTAAGCACTTCATCCACACTGGGAACATGACAGAAGATGCTTTAGCACAGGGTGTAGTTCTGAAGCATTACATGAATCTGAAGGAGGGTAAAAGACCTCTCACTGCTTCCAAAGAAGTGAATCAATTGGGGACTTCTCGCCCGCCTCCAAGAAATATAGTAATGGGAGGAGAAAAACCCATTCAAAGGCTGAAAAAAAGAATTCACTCCGTTGCCTTATACCCCATCTTCAATCATGAGAAATCTTGTCAGAGATGGTGTAATTGAAATCTTACCACCAAGACCTCCCCCAGACCCTCTTCCCAGAGGTTTCAGAGAAGACCAGTTCTGTCAGTACCACCAAGGTCCTGGACACCATACCGATCGTTGTATAGCCCTGAGATACAGAATTGAGAAACTGCTAGCGGTGGGTGATCTGGTTCTACCCGAACCTAACGTCACTCAAAATCCCTTACCCAGACATACCGCTCCCCCTCCACCTGAGATAGGGGCCATCTATAATGACAAACCCTTTGTTGATCCAACCTCTCTTATTTGTACCATAAGTCCTGCAACTCCCTATGCCTTAAATTTCGAAGAAGAGGAGGAAGATTGTCTTGCTGAGCCTGTCATCAATCGTACCGCCCGAGTTCCTTATGTTTTCCAGCCTAATGAGGAAGACCAGGTGAGTTACCCATGTGTCTATCAGAATCTTGAATCCACTGTCCATCAAGTAGCACGAACTCCATATGTTTTCCTGCCCGATGAAGAAGATCAGGAAGCCCGAATTCCTTATGTTTTCCAGCCTGATGAGGGAGATCATGAAGTTCGTCCTTATATTTTTCAGCCTGATGAAGAGGATCTGGAGATTGTTTGTGATGAGGTCCGCCATGTTACTCGCGGCGGGCGTGTCTTTAAACCAACCGAGTTAAGTGTTGAGAATCCCGCTGAGTTGGCTAGAGCCTCGGAGTTGTTTAAGTCGAAGTCAGATGAAGAAGATGAAAACCTCCTTCGGCAGTTAAAGAAAACTCAGGCAAATATTTCAATCTGGGGTTTGCTTATGAACTCTGCAAAACACCGAGAGGTTATACTTAGAGAGCTGAATGCCGCTAAAGTGTCTGTTGATATCACTCCAAATCAGTTGGTCGGACTTGTAGCTATGGCCCGGGTTTCCAAAACCTTGTCTTTCACTGATGAAGATTTGACTCTCGAAGGTCGCAATCATAGCCGCCCACTCCGAGTCACTGTTTTCTGTAATTAGAAGAAAGTTCCTGAGCTTTTAGTCGACAATGGATCCGCTTTGAATGTCTGTCCTCTAAGTACCGCTACTGCCTTAGGATTTGAACCTGGCGATTTCATCCCTTCTGAGCAAGGCATCTTGGCTTATGATGGTACGAGGCGTGATGTTGTTGGGACGTTAGCCACAAAAATCCAGATTGGAGGTGGAATGTTCGAAATCGAATTTCAAGTGTTAGACATTAAACCATCATTCAATTTGCTCTTGGGCCGACCTTGGCTTCATAAATACGGAGTGGTACCTTCGTCATTGCATCAAAAGCTGAAATTCATCAAGGGTAACAGTGTGATAACAGTTAGAGGAGACCCAGATCTAGAAGTTGGCCAAATTTCTCAGGAGCTTAGCATCCCGGCCACCTTAGAAAAGAATGAAGATGTCAGTCTGACCGGTTTCTCACTGGAGGTCACAGCTATATCAGTGGAAGAAGCTATGAATGAACCTCTCACTTTCCTTACAAGCTCAAACCCCACAGTAGTCCGTATGATGCATAAAAAGGGCTATGTTCCAGGAGCCGGGTTAGGTCGCCACCATCAGGGTGTAGCTGAGTGGCCGAATATGAGCAAAGCAATTGGACTGTTTGGGTTGGGCTATGAGCCTACAAATGAAGAGATCAGTGAGATGAAGAAGTATATAAGCAGAAAGGTTGAACTTCGTCGTTTGGGGATAGATGAGCCGAGCAGGTTTTACAGTTTGTTGAGAAATGGACATTACAGGAAAGAAGGGGAGGATTTCGCCTTTTGTGGTTTTGTTGAGCCTTGGGTCGATTCAATAACCCATGAAAAGCTGCCAGGGTTTGAGATCTTCTTTGAGATGGAACTACCAGATGAATTCCCCTCCGTGCAGATCAATGAAGAGGAATCTGAATCAGACTGGCTGACCTTATGGAGCCGTACCTTCTGGAATCTCTGTTTAAGATTGATTCACCAGTTGTAGCTACGATCGGAGAAGATGCGTCGCTTCTGAACCCGCAAGCCTTGATCACCTCAGCTGAAGGAGACCTCACCAACTGGAGTTCTTATGTCTTTCCTCAGGTTGTTATGGAGTATGATGACATTCTTGTCAATAAGTCTTCCAATGTTATGGAGTCTGGTTATGAGTCAGAGTCTGTTGATGTGTCTGAAGTAGAGTTTGAGTTGTCTGACGTCACGTCTGATGTAGCTACTATTAAGCTCGAGTCCACTGATGGGACCGATGCCGAGTCCGTTTCTTTCCTTGTCGAGTCCGATGTTGAGCCCGAGTCAGGCGCGTCCAATGATGTACTTGCAGTTTCTGATGAAATGAATATCTCTTCTCAGTATGTCTCTGTGTCTGCTTCTTTATCTGATGAATTCAATGATAATAAGAATAATAATAAAGAGCCCTCCTCGGATGAGGATGCCGACGAAACTCCCCCTGAAATCAAGTATATGATTAAACAAGGGGAGGAGCGTCGAGCAAAGCCACTTGAAGAAGAAATCGAGACCATAAATATTGGCGATGAAACCGAAACTCGGGAAATACGAATTGGCAAAACATTATCCCCTGAGGAACGGGAGGAATTAACTGACCTACTTAGGGAATTCAAAGAAGTCTTTGCTTGGTCCTATAAAGACATGCCGGGATTAAGCGAAGACATTGTCCAACATCGGCTTCCCTTAATCCCGGGTGCCAAGCCGAAAAAGCAGAAGCTTCGGAGAATGAAGCCTGAGTGGGCCTTGAAAATTAAAGATGAGGTTACTAAGCAACTAGAAGTGGGTTTTCTCGAGGTGGTGGAATACCCTGAATGGCTTGCAAACATAGTACTGGTGCCTAAAAAGGATGGAAAAGTTCGTATGTGTGTAGACTTCAGAGACCTGAATAAGGCAAGTCCGAAGGATGACTTCCCTCTGCCGCACATAGATATCCTGGTGGACAATACAGCTGGTCACGCATTGCTTTCCTTCATGGATGGGTTTTCAGGATACAATCAGATCAAGATGGCGCCCGAAGATATGATCAAAACAGCTTTCATAACTGAATGGGGAACATATTGTTACAAAGTGATGCCGTTCGGACTCAAGAACGCAGGAGCAACTTATCAGAGAGCTGCTACTACCTTGTTGCATGATATGATGCACAAAGAAGTAGAGGTTTATGTGGATGACATGATAGTCAAGGCTAAGACTAGAGAAGAGCATGTTGTGTCATTGAGGAAGTTCTTTCAGCATATCCAAAAGTATCAACTTCGTCTTAACCCAAACAAGTGCGTGTTTGGTGTTACATCAGGGAAGTTATTGGGTTTCTTGGTGAGTCAGAGAGGAATCGAAGTTGATCCTCAGAAGATAAAAGCTATTCAAGAAATTACTCCCCCAAAAACGGAGAAGCAAATCAGAGGATTTCTTGGCAAGGTGCAATACTTGAGACGATTCATAGCACAGTTGACTACTATTTGCGAGCCGATTTTCAAGCTTTTGAAGAAGAATGCATCAAAGAAATGGGACGAAGAGTGTCAGCAAGCTTTTGAAAAGGTCAAGTTATGTCTGACCTCGCCTCCAGTGTTGTCACCAATTGCGCCAGGCCAGCCATTGTTGTTGTACCTGTCTGTGACTGATACAGCGATGGGATGCATGTTGGCCCAGCAAGACCCAGAGTCGAAGCGAGAAAATGCTATATATTATCTCAGTAAGAAGATGCTTGAGTATGAACAGAAGTATACTCTGCTCGAGAAAACTTGTCTGGCGCTGGTTTGGGCAACTCAAAGGCTAAGGCATTATCTGTTATCAAATAGGGTCTCGCTCCTTTCACTGATGGATCCCTTGAAGTATTTATTTGAGAAACCAGCTCTCACTGGAAGAACTGCAAGGTGGCTGTTATTATTGTCTGAGTTTGACATCACTTACGTCACTCAGAAATCAATCAAGGGGCGGGTAGTAGCAGAGCAGCTGGCTGAAGTACCCGTAGAAGAGGTTGAATATTTGAAAACAGAGTTTCCAGATGAAGAGATAATGACCTTAGAAGACGAAGTCCCAGGGACGACCTGGTCTATGTACTTCGATGGAGGTGTGAACAAGCAAGGTCGTGGTATAGGGGCAGTACTGGTATCGCCGAGAAAGGAGTATACCCCTATATCAATCAAGCTACAATTTGAGTGTACAAACAACATGGCGGAGTACGAGGCATGCATTGCTGGTCTCGAAGCGGCTCTGGTTTTAAACATCCAAGACATCGATGTATTCGGAGACTCGATCCTGATTATTTGTCAAACCAAAGGATGTTGGAGAACAAAAGAAGATAAACTGATCCCGTATCACGAGTACTTGGGGTCTCTGGTCAGCAAATTCCGAAACATCTCATTTACTCACCTGTCTTGAGTGAAGAATCATTTCGCTGATGCCCTTGCTACTTTAGCTTCAATGTTGGAACTATCTGCGACAATGGAGGTTCAGCCTTTGGCAGTACGATTGCAATGGGCCCCGTCACATGTTAATGCAATAGAAATAGCAGCAAGGTGTCCAGATGGCAAGCCATGGTACACAGATATAAAAGATCTCATTTCGGGCAAGGGGCATCCAGCCGAAGCCACGGGAAAAGAGAGGAGAACACTTCAGAGGTTGGCCTCTAATTTTATCATATGTGGTGGAGAATTATATAGGAGATCGTTCGACGGGATCCAGCTTTTGTGTATAGATGAAGATCGAGCCGCTGAAATCATAGAACAAATTCATGAAGGTGTCTGTGGACCACACATGAATGGAAAAATGCTATCAAGAAAGATCCCAAGACTTGGGTATTACTGGCCGACGATGGAAGCAGATTGTCATGCTTTTGTAAAGAAGTGTCACAAATGCCAAGTTTATGCTAATCTCATTCACGTGCCGCCATCTCAGTTGCATTCTCTTACATCGCCCTGGCCTTTCTCAGTATGGGGAATAGACATTATTGGGAAGATATCACCGAAGTCATCGAGCGGACATGAGTACATTCTGGTCGCCATTGACTACTTCACCAAGTGGGTAGAAGCAGCTTCCTATGCCTCATTATCCTCTGCTTCGGTTGCAAGGTTTATCAGAGCAAATAACATATGCAGATATGGAGTACCGCATGAGCTGATCTCAGATAACGGATCTCACTTCAAGAAGGAGGTGGCACGCTTATGCGAAGAGTTCAAAGTTAAGCACCACAAGTCTTCGCCCTATAGGCCCCAAACCAATGGAGCTGTCGAGGCAGCCAATAAGAATGTCAAAGTTATCATCAGTAAAATGACCGAAACCTACAAATATTGGTCAAACAAGCTCCCGTATGCTCTATGGGCCTACAGGACGTCAATCAGGGCCTCCACAGGTGCAACGCCGTATTCACTGGTGTACGGAATGGAAGTTGTCCTGCCTGTAGAACTGCGAATTCCTTCTTTGAGAGTGATGATGGAGGCTGACTTGCCAGAATCAGAATGGGCACAAGCCAGATACCAGGAGCTTCACATGATTGATGAGAAGCGGTTAAAAGCTCTATATCATGTCCAAGGATATCAGCGCCGTATCGAGAAAGCTTTTAACAAGAAAGTTCGCATCAGAGACTTGCAGAAAGGAGACCTCGTGTTGAAAACTTTTCGGGCACCGGTCTATGATCCCAGGGGAAAGTTTAAGCCTAAATGGACAGGCCCCTATATTGTGGACGAAGTCTTGCCAGGAAAAGCCGTCAGACTCCTCGATCAAAATGGTGAAAAATTAACAGAGCCAACAAACCTGGACCAACTCAAGAAATATTATGCTTAGAGCACCAGAAGGCCTCCTTTGGCCAGCCAGAACCTTCAAAAAAAAATCCTGAAAAAAAAATAATACAACAATCGTTCGCAGCCCTTTTGAGCCTTAACAAAATCAAAAGTCTTCCAAAACCTCAAACAAGGGGCATTTTTTTTGCCTTGAACTACGCCCGACCTGATCCCTATTCTTCCAGGGTACGTAGGCAACCTGGTTTATCCAGGTTCGGTCGCTCTTCCAAACAAAAATCAATCACCTTCAAACCTTGAAAACCAAAGCAAAATCCTATCCTTTGAACCCATAACCCACCTAAAAAGTCCTTTTGGTGCAATAGGCAAAGGTTTGTGGCATAAAAAAAAGAAAAAAGAAGAGAAATAAATGAAAAAAGAGATGGAGTCTGAAGACCCGCTAGGCTGAAAACCCGAAAGGGCAGTCTAGGCAAAAGTTAGGGTCATTCACCCGCTAAGTCGAAAACCCGAAAGGGCGACTTAGGCAAAATTTAGGGTGTTAGCCTGCTGGACCAAAAACCTGAAAAATGTGATCCAGGCAAAAATCAAGGCAGAGCGGTCCGATAGATCGAAAACCCGCTTGGGCGATCTGGTCAAATGGCAGTGACTTCCCGCAAGAAGCAGAGCATCAGAAAATGGGCGCAACCTTCAGCATTAGAGTTGGTACCATCAGAGTCTGAATAGCGCCAACAAGATTTTCTTTGACTCCTTTATACTAGGGGCATTTAAAACCGAACAATCCAAAGGGTGTAATGACCATAACGCAAATACCGAGAGAGGAAAGTAATGTCTTTAATCATGGTATTTGAAATATTCTAAGAGTGGGGACCATTACCATTTAAAATGTTAAAAATATTCATTGGTTTCATCAGGTCCAGATGCAAATCGAGTTTCTCTTTGAAGTCTCGGTCTTTTGTGTGTCTGGTCGAGTGTAAGTCGTTAAAGTCTAGTTTAGTTAGTCCCTTCCTAAAGTTGGGGTGACCTTCAGAGAAAGGTCGGCATCTTCAAAGACCAGAACAAGTCAGAGCCTGATCCAGAAGTGTTGAAGATTACCTTGCCCAGGTCTGTCAGAGATCTCAGCATTAGAAATGAACGGAACCAGAAAGAAGACTCTCAGGCTACATCAGCAATGTGTTTATTTTCTTTCCCTCAAAAAAAAAAAGAATGAAAAAAAAAAGAGAAAAAAGCAAAAACTCATGTAATCCTGGTGTTTATGAAATGAAATATCAGCTTTACATTGCCTTGTTATACTCTTGTCATGGAAGCACGAATACACTAGGGGCATCTTTTATGACTTGAGTCATAAAAGATATCAGACACACAAGGATAATCAGTGTCAATATCTCCAGCAAGTTGAGATGAGAGAGGCATGAGCACATCTCGAGTCAAGCCTCCAAATCCCCAACCGAGTCAACTCCCAGCTGAGTCCGCTCTCTAACAAAATCTACTCCTTAGCAAAATCAGTATCTCAACTGGGTCCACTCTCAAATACAGTGAACTCTCCATCAAAATCAATTCTCCAGTATGTCATCCAAGTCTTGTTCTCAGCAGAGAGCACGCACTCCTAATTTCTCTTGGCAAGAGATGATCGATCAATCCCCAATGGAATCAGTCAAAATCCTATTCTCAATTCGAATCTACACAAATCATATCTTCTTTGATTCCCGTCTCGCCGACCTCCAGTCCCGCTGGCCGTGTCTCATTCGCAGACAGGTCAACTTCGCAGACAGGTCAATCGCGCAGACAAATCAAATTTTCCTTAGCTCCCGTTTCGCTGACCCTCAGTCTCGCTGGCCGCGTCTCATTCGCAGACAGGTCAATTTCGCAGACAGGCCAATTTCGCAGACAAGTTATTTTCGTCCGGCCGTCAAGGCCAGTCGTTATTGATTCCCGTCTCGCTGACCTCCAGTCCCCTGGCCGTGTCTCATTCGCAGACAGGTCAACTTCGCGGACAGGTCAATCTCGCAGACAAATCAAGTTTTCCTTAGTTCCCGTCTCGCTGACCCTCAGTCTCGCTGGCCGTGTCTCATTCGCAGACAAGTCAATTTCGCAGACGGGTCAATTTCGCACGCGAACCAAAGTTTCCTTAGCTCCCGTCTCGCTGACCCTCAGTCCCGCTGGTCGTGTCTCATTCGCAGACAAGTCAACTTCGCGGACAGGTCAATTTCGCAGACAGGTTGTATTCAACCGCCTTCCCAAGGCATCCTTTCCAAACTCCCCTGTGGCATTCTTTTCAAAGTCCCCTGTGGCATTCTTTTCAAAGTCCCCTGTGGCATTCTTTTCAAAGTCCCTCGCGGCATTCTTACCAAAGTCCCCCGCGGCATTCTTTTCAAAGTCCCCTATGGCATTCTTACCAAAGTCCCCAGAGACATTCCTTCTAAAGACCCCTGAGGCATCCAATCCGGGTTAGACTCTTGAGGCATCTGACCCTTCAAGAATTCAATCTTCACAAAATCTTTTTCTTTATGTTTTCCTTCTTTAACCAAATTTTCGGGGCAGGTCAAAATGCGTCGTCCTTTTGGCTTTAGCATTCGTGCGACAAGCACCCTCTGCCAAAGAGGGGCATCTGTAGACACCCCATTTCGACCTGACCCAAATTTCCCAAAAAATTGAATAAATCCCGAATTTCGAGTCCTGAAACCGAATTCAAGGTCCCCAGAATCAAGCTTCAAGTTCTCGAAACCAGTTCCAACATGTCCGGAATCAATTTTGAAATTCTCGAAACCGAGCATAGAGTGCGAAAGAACCTGAGAGACCCAAGAGTGCGCATTTGCATTCCATTTCTGAAATACTCTGAAAGCCCCAGTATCCATAAACCCCATTGATATCATCCGTTCCATCGCCCCGACCTTCCCTTTTTATTTTTATTTTTTTTTCTTTTTCGGAATTTACAAAAATTGCAAAATACCCTGAGTTCTGGTATTAGCACCCCTCTATACAAACCTTGGTATTGGCACCCCTCTGCACAAACCTCCCAAGTGCAGATGATGCTGACACAATCTCGCTTTGATATTTTCACTAACTTACCTTGTCTTTTTGTGTTTAAATCACGATTAAATGATCATTACATTCTCATGAGTTTAAATAAGAAAAGACGGGCGAGTTGGTGTCGTTATCAAAATACGAATGTGTCAATATCATTTCCCTAAGAAAAGATGCAAGAAAAAGAAGTAATTCACTCTTCCCCTTCTCTTGCTTAAACCACCCCCCCTATAGCTAGAAAATATGCTAAAGAGGGCTGTCCGAGGAAAAGGGGAGGCTTATATATTTTCCCTTGTTAGAAGAGGGGAGCGAAACAATCAAGTGGGGGTGCCCATTGATAGGAAGAAAAGGCAAGTAGAGGCTAATGGTAGGAGGTTGTAAAATCACCTTGTCCTAGGGGTATTTTGATAAAATGGGTGTTGCTTCCTTTGCAAGCAATAAACATGGGCTGTAGGATCTAAAAAGTGAAGTGTAGGGCTTGGATTAGATTAGAGGCTTTTAGATTTTTAGGGTTTCTAAAAAGGCATTAGGGCTAGCAGAGAAAGGGATGGCTGAGATGAGAAGGCAGAAAATGGAGGGTGGAGATGGGATCAAGGAGGGCACCCTAGCTATTTAATCAAAAATCAAATCGTGGAGAGGGGGCTCTGATTTTTTTGTTGCAAAAGAGAAAGGGAGAGAGGCAGAGAAAAAAAAAAGAAAAACAAGAAAAAAGGGAGGACTTCCGGTCATCTTCCCCGTCAACTCCACCGGAGTTCCGTCCCCTTCCTGTAGCAGTAGTCCCCCCCTTCTTCTCTCAAACACTATCCACAGCCACTTCCATTTCGACAGCCACCATCACCAGCCACCGCCGACCATTAAACCCAACACCCAAACCCACCTCACTCTCAAACCCATCTCGGTCGTCTCCCCCAACCGTCCAAGCAGGAATCCGGCCGAAATCCGGCAAAACCCATATCCAAACCATCTTTCATTGGCAGCCGAGCTCCACCCCCATCTATTTCCTCAAAAATCCATTACCCATTCTCTCCACCACCGTTTCAAACCCTTCCTCTGTTTTATCCTAAACCCCATTTCCCATCCTCCACCTCTTCAGCCGCCACCTCCATCTCAACAAAACCCATCTCTGCAACTTTCCGTCACCGGAGCTCCGGCCACCGACCCTACCCTCTCCATCTCAGCCATTTACTATCATCCTCATCATCATCAACCACGCCCATCGCATTTTCTTTTTTTAAAAACCCATCTTCTCCGGCCGAAATCCGGCAAAACCCACCGGAATCCAAACCCATCCTCAACAGATTTCGGTAAACCCTCTTTTGCCATTCCACTCTCCTCCTCCACATCTAACCCCCATCCTCCCCACCAACTACTTCTTCACCCCAAAACCCATTTTCTGCCCATTTAAACCCTATTCCATTTCATCTTCTCCGAGAACCCTCGCCGGAATCCGGCCGAAAACCCCATTAAATCCGATCATCTCCAACAGCCACGCCCAACCCCCATCTCTCTCCCTCTATCCTCATTTTCTTCCACCCCCAGCCACCTCCTAATTTCAGCCACCATCTATAAACCCATTTCATTACACCATTTCCACTACTTTCTACAATCCCTCCTCCATATAAACCCATTTCAATCATCCTCTACTCCCTAACAACCCTCTTCCATCTCCATTGCAGCCACCCAACCCTCCTTCATTTATTTGTTTTCTTTTTAAGAAGCAGAGAGAGAGAGAGAGAGGGGTTTGCCGGAAAATCCGCCGGATCTCCGGCCCAACTCCACCTTCTCCGGCAAAACTGTGCCGGAATCCGGCCTCTTCTACCGTCGGCCACCAACTACCATCTCTCCACCGAGCTCTAATTTCAGGTAACTTCTCTATTCTCTTTTTAATTTATAGTTGAATTACGATCATGCTCATTTTGGACAGTGCTATATCTGTGATTGATATTCAATACTTTTAATTTGGTTTTCTTTTTAGAAAAGCGGCTCTGTGAAATTCTAATAGTTGAATCTAATTCTGATCCACGTGCTTTGTTTCTGTTTTGGCATGGCTTCTTCTCAGCATATGGGATTTAGACTGGTTCAGTTTCTTCTTGCCTTTGCTGGCCTATCTTGAAAAAGAAATTAATGAGAGTAATTTCACCTAGGTTATGCTAGGCATTCATTCACTCCAACTTAATTTCAATTTTGTTGCCTCCTTTCTCTAACCATTTATCTGATTCACCAAGTCATGCAATTGCGTGTTTATTTTCCTTTGGCCATGTAGTCATATGTGAAACCCCTTGCCCTTCCTATCATTTTCCCCATCTCAGGGTCTTCACAGGGTTTGAGGGGTTTCCTTTCTTTTCGGGGCCATTCTCTTTGCTTTCCTCAGGATCCTTTTCGAGTTTCGGGATTCCATCAATTTTGGGAACGTCTTCTCTCGGGTCAAGGCGACGACGGACGGAAACCTCCTGAGCCAAAACCCCTTTTCAACCAAAGGGATAAACAAAACCACATAAAAATCAAATAGTAAAAATCCAAAAACAACATAAAAACATCAAAAACACCAAAAATGTTTTTCGAAGAAGCTGTTTCGAACTACGTTGGCTTGATCCCTTCCGCAGGGTACGTAGGTAGCTTGGGTCCACCCAAGTTCAATCAAACCTTTTTAATAAATATTTTCAAACATTTCAGAACAAAAACAAAAATGGGCAATGATGATGATCGCCAGATCACTCGGAGTTCCCTTTTCATTCCATTTCCGATTTCGATCGCGGTTTTTCTGGTTTTCATCGGTTTTCCGACGTTTTATCGGGTTTTAGGACGAGCAATGACATAGCGTGGTCCCTTCACAGGGATTGTCCTCGTTGAGCCCAACAATAGGTCATGACGATCGCGAGACTTGTCCGATCTTCAGCAGATTAGGATCGCTGGGCTTGATTCCTTTTGAATCGCCCTCTGAGCCTATCGTGTGTTCCATTTTCTTTTTCCTGACAGTTTTTGGTTCTCGCATACCGATGATTTTCTGATTCTTTTCTTTTCTTGCATCTTTTAGCTTGTGTGCTTGCCTCAGATTTCTCATGCGTCGCTTCTAGTTTGTTTGCTTCTTGATTGCTATTTTCTTAGTCTTATCTCTTGCATAGGCTCGCATGCTAGTGTGTTTATTTTACTGCTTTGATTGCTTAGCTATAGCGTCTGTCCATTCGTCTTATCTTGATTATCTGTCTAGATATAGATCTTTACTGCTTTCCTTATCTTATTATATCTATCATTGTCTGTTTGGTTATAGCTCTGCATGTGGTTGTTTACTACTTTATTAGATGCGATGAGTTAGGATTTGGATGTTCATTTTCTTTGCCCATCCCCTGGTCATGCATGCTTAGATAGACGTTTTCTCGGGGATGATTGTTCCCATTTCACATGATTTTTGCCCAAGAGTCTTCAAAGTTAATTAAAAATGGCATAAGAGACCAAGTGCTTGTACTTGGGTGAATTGGGGGTGCTCTTCAGATCTTCCCCATTCGTCACCAGGCACGGACCTTTGCATCTCTGGTTATCCGTTGCAACAGAGTATTTCATGGGGTTCCAGGGCCAGCTCCCCTGGATGGCGACTCTGAGTTATTTTAGGTGCGTCTTGGTTTCGAGGCTTCTGTCTCCGGATCAAGAGGTATCTCATACATATACATTCGCCACCCATGCTGTGAGTGACATCATTTCGAGAGTTCCTTGGTAGAGCTCTCCTTCACATCGTGGAGGTCTCAGAGGATTGACGGGGGATCTCGCATCCCTCGCTCACTGTCCTCGGGATCGGGGTCCACAATATGATGTTATTTCATACCATTGATTTTAATTATTAATCTTTCTCCTTCCTCATGGCTTCATCTAAACCTGAAATCCCAATAGGCAAACCAAGAGGGGGGGTGAATTGGGTCTAATTAAAAATTTTAAAATTTGTAATTTGTTTAAACCCTAGAAATTGAACATGCAACTAGCCCTTGTTGATTTATAAATAATACGTAAAAGATATTACCACAAATATTGCAGAAAGGAGGTGAGAGTGAAAGAGGTAATGAACACAAGATTTAACGTGGTTTGGAGCAAGTCCTACGTCCACACTCCACGTCCGTGCGCGGGTTCCCCTATCTCGATCCTTCTTCAAATGGTCGGATCAATGAGCCAATTACAATCAACAAGCTTCTCCTTTCTCAATGGCCGAAGCGTAAGACCCTCTTACAAGCAAGCTTCTCCTTTCTCAAGGGCCGAAGCATAAAACCATCTTACAAGTGTCTTCTCCTTTCTTAAGGGCCGAAGAGTAAAACCCTCTCTACAAACAAGCTTCTTCTTCTATAGGGTTGAAGCGTAAATCCCTCTTTACAAACAAGCTTCTTCTTCTATAGGGTTGAAGCGTAAAACCCTCCTTACAATGAATGATGAGGAACAATGAACAACACTTAGCCTCTTGAATAGGCTTGATTACAACAATAAAAGGCTCACAATAAATCCAACAAGAAAGGCAATGAAGCCTAAGGAGATCCTCTTGACAAGAAGTAAATGCACAAGTTAATGCTCAAGAGGTTGAAGAAGAATCCTTTTGATTTTGAAAGTTGAAAGCTCTAAGATTTCATAAATGATGTTTCAAAAGGTTTTAATGAAGGTATTTTTTGAGGTATATATAGCCCTAGTGAATTTAAGACCGTTTGGGGGCAAAACCGTAATAAAATGTCAAGAAAAAGTAAATCGCGGGGGCCCCAACGACTAATTTTCCAGACCGGGGCGGTCGACCGGGGTATGGCGGTCGCCCGCCCATATCCGGCGCTCCTTTTTAATTTCAAAATTTAAACAGCCGCGGTTGACCGGGTTATCTATGGTCGCCCTCCAAGGGCTATCTGTTTGATAAAATATTTTGCACAAAAACATGGCACAGTCAACCGTGATGTCCGCGGTCGCCTGCCAAGGGCTTTCTGTTTGATTTAAAAATTTCATTCAAAATGTTCGCGGTCGACCGGGGTATCCCCGGTCGCCCGCCAAGACCTTCCTGGATGGTTTCTGACTTATCAGAAAATTCATCCGCTGTCGACCGGCGAGTCTCGGTCAACCGGCCCGCCTTAGTTTGGTTGATGCTGGAATTCCAGCCATCATTCCGGGTTCGCCCGGGAGACCCCGATCGACCGGCCCTGCTTTGAAAACTTGATTTTAAAAGATAAGTTTATAGGGCTTTGGGCCATGGTCTTTGGGCCATGGTCTTTGGGCCATGGTCTTTGGGCTTTAGCTTTGTGTAAGACCAAGGGTCTACTCTCCTAACTTATTTTGATGATTCTAAACACAATTGATTATGTTTTTGAATACTAATCAATTTGCCTTGAAGTGTTGTGATAAAATAGGTTGATCATAGAAGGAACCATCACATCACTTGGTCGTGCTTGAAGATGTACCACACAAGAGTCAAAGGAGCTAGAGACCACATGGGACAACTTCCCTTAGAAGAACAATCAATGTGGAGCTCACCTTAACACACTCAAGCAAAGCAAGCACACAATAGAAGATCTATGAAGACCAAGACCAAAGAGGAGCGTAATCATATTTAGACTTATTGTACATCCTCTCTCTTTGATTTTTAAGTCAAGGCAAACTTTTCAAATGTATTTTTCAAAAAAGACTAACACTCCCCGTATTAAACTTAATTGGTTAAGTGAATGGTTATGTGGTGGACCAACATGTTGGGACCCTCATAACATTCTAAATTATCGTAAGAATAAGAGTTCCAAAAGCCCAAAATGAATCAGCAACAAAAAACAGAACCAAACTGTTGTTTTAGGCTTCTCAGAACTCGGAGAAATCTCCCGGAACTCTGAGAAACCTTCCAGGAGGTTTTTTAAGTAGTTCTATTTGATTTCTTGGAACTCCGAGAAAATTTCTGGGAACTCCGAGAATCCTTCCAGAATGTGTTCTGGTTGTATTCTCGGAACTCCGAGAGTTTTTCTCGGAGCTCCGAGAGAAGTTCTCGGAACTCCGAGAACAGTCGCGAAGTAAAAAAAAATAGTCGTTTTAATTCAAACGGCTAGTTGCTTTTTGGGGTCTTTTGATACATACACCCCCAAACGGTCATATCTTTTTAAGGGGTTATAAATACACATTCAAGAGGTCCATCTACCTCTCTTGAATGATTTAAAAGAACAACCTTAAGCATTCAAAGCATTTGCAAACCCTTTTAGCTTAAGCTTTTGTTTTCTTCTCCACCAAACTTGCCTTGTACTTGCAAATCATTAGTGTTTGAATTTAGGACCTTCACTTGCAACCCCTTTTTGTGTGGAGAATATTCAAGGAGCAATCATTGTGCATCAAGCCTTCAGGAGAGGCCAAGCAATCTTCTTTCTATTTATTGTAAAGGTGGCTAGGGCATCAGGGAGAAGCGCTTAGAACTCGGCGAAGGAGAGTCGGTGTAAAGGTTTAAGGGCATGCTCATTTAATACCCTTGGAAGTGTAATCACCTCGGAGCCGGGCGTTGTGGAAGTCTCATATAGTGAAAATCCTTGAGGACGATCTCAAGAAGAGTGGAGTAGGGCTTTGCCCGAACCATTATACATCGGTGTGTTTTTTCTTCTATTCTCCCACGTTCATTTTCGTATTTGGTTTAGAATTTCCTTTGTATTTTGATATTAGGTGAACTAACCAAAACTAAGCAAAAAAAAAAGGGAAAATTGAATTAGATTAAAATTGTGAATTCAAGAAAGGAATAATTTTTTTGTTAAAACCAATTCACCCTCCTCTTGGTCACATAGACCCATATTTCAATTGGTATCAAAGCCTCGTCTCTACCTTGTTTAAAAAAACCCTAACCGGTCTAGAGAAAAGATTCTAAAAATGGCAAACTACCTTCAACACCCTAAAGGATACTCAAACACTAGGCCACCTTATTTTGATGGAACAAATTATGGATTTTGAAAAACCAAAATGAAAATCTTTGTAACCAAAGATTACCAAATTTGGAGAGCCATTCATAATGGATATACCTTGCTGTGGGACCCGATCCCGCGAGAGGGTGGGGCGCGATCCGCCACGCTCTCTCTTGGTCTCTCATACCCACGCGAATGGCGTGTGCTTTTTATTATTGATTTTAATTACCCAACCAAGCAGGCAGCAACTAAGCCATAGGGTGCAAACAAACGTGCAACCCAGTACCCATAAGGGCAGGGGTAAGCCGCCAAGCCTAGTAAGGTGTGATTTAATTCATCTTTTCTGTAAACTTGGGATCACTAAGGCAATCCGAACTCCACGCAAAAAAGAGTGACAGAGTCGCCACCTAGATGAGGGAACTAGGACCCATAATTGACCAGAAATCTAGACTCGTTACCTGGTTACGAGAATGGAAGGTCTGGGGAGTTACCACCACATGCACCATTTCTGGCCGATAATCGGTCTTCAATTCTAAAAGTTAACTCTTTCGAATTTCTTTTAAATGGCACATTTAACTCTATATTAATGTGCGAACTATGTGACATGCATCCGAAGATCTAATTTCAATGTAATTCCTAAATGTGTATCTTGATTTTCTTAATTTGTTTGAATTCAATCTAAGTGAAAGTTCTCCTAAACTTCTAATTTCATGAAAAGTTCTAACTGATTTAATTACTTTTAATTTAAGGATTAATGTACAAAACCCCACTTATGTGTGGAGCCGACTCGTGATTGGTATGCCATCAAGCATCCAAGCTGCCTACGTACCCAAGCCTTACTGCGATCAGAGTCGACGTAGTTCGGTGCACCTGAACTAAGCTACTTATGCCTAACTCATCTAGGACACCGATCTAGACTGGATTGACTGTTTCAACAGTTTTAAGAGAAATTATTTAATTCAAGTTGAAGATTTTCTTATCCTAGGACTACATCTAAGATGCTATATGGTCCTATCTAAGTGCAAGACATCCCTTTGACTAATGCAGGTGAACCTACATCCTAGGTAACTAGGCTTGTCCTATGAGAAAAGTGAGGTGACTAGTGTAACTAGATCTATGGCACGGTTGCTATCCATAGCAAACGCCCGTGATGAGGCTGGACTCCTAACTCTAGGACTCCCTAAAACCTAGGACACGACATGACGCAAATGTTCCTAAATAGGGCTCTAATGGTTCTTACGATGGAAACCGCAATCCAACGGTTCCGAAAGACATGATGTAAATTGATTCAATTTGCTGAAGTTAATAATTTTCAGATTTCAAGGATTTTCGATTCTTAAACATCTAAGGAATACCAAAGACTCTATGGTTCGCAAGTTTCGACCTCGAATCATAACCATTGAAGGGAATCGTGCTCTCAACCTTTGTATAATTTAGCACGTGAATTATAGTATCTTATTGGCTGGCATATTTCTCAGGATTTCCGTGGACAGTGGACCTCGGAGCCAATATCATACTATAATTTATGCACTCCAATTATGCTCGATCAATCGCAATTAGTATACGATTATGGTTACGATCTCGGCAGTTAAATTGTCACAGCATAGCCAATTTACAAAGGCAATCTATGAACCCTAAGGTTTCTGTTTCAAAAAGTTAGGGATTGAATTTATGATGAAAAGTTAAGGTTTTTTGGCGATTTTTACTGACTTTTCTATTGATTTGCTATTAAATTGTGATTTAATATCATTAAGACCAGATTGTTCGGAATACACAGTAACCCTAAGCAATCGAACTCTAAATCAGTTAAAACTGTAACAAGATATCGATAATTGTAGCTTACTGGAAATTTTTCATGAATTATCATTAAGATTTGATATTAATTTCTGATTTTTCAAAATTTAAATCAGATTATAGATTAACACATCAACTTGTAGCATATCAATTTCAAATTAATCCAAACTTTCACAGAATAAAGATAATCATGACATTAGACTACTGTATGACTTTCATGAACTTTTATTATGATTTGATGCCAATTGAAATTCACACAAAAATCGGATGAAACCAAAGAATTACTTAAAAAGCAAACCTAATAGTATCCTAAAATCAAATAAAAAATTCCAGTAGATATATAATAGATTATAAAATTTTCTATCAAAATTTCAAAACTTAAAAATTAAATCTCCTCCATAAAATCGATTTTTAAATAGAAAAGGGGAATTTGTTTCCTAGAAATTGAAACCCATTTATTAAAATAAATTACAAAACCATATTAAAACTTTGCAAAACCAATTTAAAATTTTTATCTAACATTCCAGTAACCTAAGTTACTGGTTTGTAAAGAAAAATTTAAAAAATTTACTGATTTAATACGAAAAAGAAGTACGGCACGTAAAACGAAAAAGCGAATAGAAAATAAATATAAAAAAAATTTCCAAAAAAAAAATCTCATGAAAAATTCAATTTATTATTGAAAATTAATTCTGGAGAGTTTCAGTAATTTTTAAAATATTTTGATATTTATTAAAAATGGCCGAAATTTAAAATAATTTAAAACCGGATTAAAAAAATTCAAAAAAATCCAAAAATTTTTGGGTATTCTGGAAATCAAAACATTAGTTTGAGAATAAGATTTTATAAATTTTGGACATGGTTTGATATACTTTTGGATTCGTTCATTATTTTGAATAAAAAACGAAAGAAAATCATTATTAAATGGAGGAAATTTAATTTTTGGATCAAATTTTGGATTTTGAAAACTCATAATCTATATTATAACATACTGGAATTTCAAGAAAAAATTCATTGAGTCGATCTATCAAAAGTAAAACCCTAGCATGCTTTTCTACTTTTGATATTACAAAGATAAAGATCCTACCGTTGATCGCACTCCTTGTCTCTAGGGTGCGTAGATCCGAGGTATACGCTTTGTCGCACCCTTTTATATGATGAAGAAGACCCAAAGAACACTCCAATAATTCTTGATTGTGTGATGCCTTGGAGAAGAAGAAGGAATTCAAGAATTCCTTTTGTGAAGAACACTTGAGAGAGAGATCACACTTCAAGAGAAAAGAGATTTTTTTTTTCTTCTTAGGAGGAGAGAGAAAAGAATGAGTTTTGATCTTTTTCCAATCTTTTTTTAGGATTGTTTGCTTTGATTTTTATACAAAAAAGTTAGGGTTAAGAGAGAAATAGTAGTTCCCAATGTGAGAGCTCTCATTTTTGGCTTGTTTCCAATTTTCCCCTCTTGCTTGCTTTCTTTCTTGTTTCCAAATTGGATTTGATTCCAATCTTATTTTATTGTCAATCAAGACATGCTATTCTTTATTCCACATTGCTTCTTTGGAAGAAAATCTTTTTTAAGCAATTATTCCTCTTTTCCTTCTTTCCTTCTTTTCTTTTTTTTATTCTTTTTATTTTTCTTTTAACAAATATGATGTCACCATTGTGACATCATCAAGGTTGGATGCTCAATTCATGTGGGTCAGCCATGTGGGGCGCCCACCATGGTGGTCGACCCATATGGGTGAACCCACATGAGCTCCATCTTTACGGGCTTTAGCCCAATGGGCCATTTCACACGGGTTTCAGGTTTTTCCGTAAAAATTCAATAAAATCTTTCTAAATTCAACATTCTATATATGGACCCAACCCATTTGACATTTATGGTGCATCCCTCACGCATGATCGAACCATCTTTTCTGGGAAAATAATTTTTCGGACCAAAATGCCCCTATTTGACAATTACACATTCAAATGAGACCAAAATAACCTTAAATTAGTTCACCCCTAAAGGGAAATGTTAAAAATGGACAGTCTTTGTGATCAAACTTCAAAAATAGAAACTTTTAAAGTTGGGTCCTTTTGATGAGCAATATCAAACAGGATCATTTGGTACCCCCTGAAAATACCCAAAATGCCCTCAACACTTAGAATTTCCAAATTAAGCGAAACTCCTGAGAAATTCTAAATTTAGCAGGTTTTCCAAAATTCAGAAAATCATTCATAATCTCTCAGACATATTTCGGGGATCAAAAGAATTACACAGGAAAATACCAAATTACCCTGAGGTGCTAGAATTTGGCGAGACTAGGGAAAACCTTGAGAAATTCTAAAAATAACAGATTTTCAAAAATTTATGAACGGACTCACAACTTAGGGACTAAATATGATATGTTTGAAAATGTCTAAAATACCCCCAAAGTGCAAGACTAAGAGAAAATCTTGAGAGATCTAAATTTAGCAGGTTTCCCAAATCTTACGAAATTACTCTTAATCCATCAGCCGTACCCTCGAGATGGTTTTGGACATATGAGAAATGATTGAAATATCCATAAGATGATGAAAATGTGGAAGCCCCATGAGTTTTTAGAAATAGCAGCTTTTTCAAAATTTGTAAAATCACTCAAGATTTCTCAAATATAACTCGGGGGTCAAATGAGACACATCGGGATTGACTAACATACCCCTGCAGTTCAAAATAGGCAAAAATGAGGGAAACCCTGAAAATTCTAAAAATAGCAGGTTTTTTTCATTTGCTTGGAAACTTAAACTTTCATCTTTCAGAGGCCAAAGGAACCCCCTAGAGAACTTCAGGATCGCGAATCAACTTCAAAAGTCCCATAATGAGGTGAAATCTACCCTAAAATGCATAGATGCCTAATCTAATGCTGAATACGGACTCAAGACTCGATGATACTACCGAATCTTTCGCTTTTTAAAGCGTAGCAAAATGGGGGTGTCTATAGATGCCCCTCTTTGGTAGAGATGACGTAGTCATCGAATACCAAAGCAAAAGTGACAGAGCCATTTTGCGCAGCTTTAATCAACAAATGACTCTAGATAAAATAGAACCTAGACGCAAACATATACTACCTAATACAAGACCCTAAACGAAGTCCTAGAATTGGAATGTAATAAAAAATCCCGATGCGGCGCCGTTCACAAACGGGCAATGAGAGAATGAGATATCATTTTCGAATGGATTTTGAAGAGAAGGAACAAAGATCGTTCTCAAACAGTTTTTAGAAGAAAATGAGACACCGTTCACACGCGGGCTTAAGGAGGATAAGAGACCAATCACAAATGGACTCGGGAAATGAGACACCGTTCACAAACGGGCTCAAGGAGGACATGAGACCATTCACAAATGGACTCAGAAAATGAGACACCGTGCATAAACGGGCTCAAAGAGGATAAGAGACCATTCACAAATGGACTCGGAGAATGAGACATCGTTCACAAACGGGCGGGTAGAAGATAGGAGACCATTCACAAATGGACTCGAAAAAAATGAGATACCGTTCCCAAACGGGCTCGAAGACAAGAGACCATTCCCAAATGGATTCGAAAAATGAGGCACCGTTCCCAAACGGGTTCGAAGAAGATAAAGAATTAGCCTATTCGCGAGTGAGACAGGGGCTAATGAATTTAAGATCGGATTTGACAATTGAGAATGAGACTGGAAATGATAATTTAATAACTGGAGGACTCGATTACCGAAAAATTAGAGGCTTAAGGACTTGAGAACCGGAGAACTGAGAAACCGAATAATCAAACAATGGGTAGACTGGAGAATTGGAAGACTGGATAACTTGAAACTGGAGAATTGAAGATTTGATGAACTGAAGAATTGAAAAACTGGAGAAGTAGAAAATTTAGGGAGTGGATATTTGCAGAGCTGAAAATTGGAGAACTGGATGATTAAGGGACTCAATAGTCGGATAACTGGAGAATTAAAGAACTGAGAAGTTAAAGAGCTAGTTCATTGGGAATTGTAGAACTTGATTACTGGAAAACTGGAGAGTCAAAAATTGATAATTGGTGAACTGGGGATTAGATTGGATTGACATTTTGATTGATTCAATTGGGATTGGAATTTGATCACTAGATGTTAGGACTGGAAACTGGAAACTGGAATCTTGATCTAATCCGGGAATCTAGAATGAAGACATACCGGATACTAGAATTAGAGTACTGAAACACTGGATTTTCGGACACTGGAACTGGGTGTTGGAATTGGAGTGTCGAAATACTGGGAACAAGAATACGAGTACTGGAAAATGGAAGACTGGAATACTGGTGATAGGGATACTGGACACTAGAACTGTGATACTCGAATATTGGATACTGGAACTGGAGACTAGAATTGGCATAGTGAAATGCTGGAATACTGGAATTGAAACTGGATACTGGATGCTGGAACTGGAATACTAGAATACTGGATATTGGAACTGGAATACTAGAATAGTGGATACTGGAACTGGAATATTGGAATACTGGATACTGGAACTGGAACTGGAATACTGGATATTGGATTCTTCTTTTGACAAGTACAGAGAAAGTTTCACTGGCTCAACCATCATTGCATCCAAGGCTCTTCCAAGCTTATGGTGCCTTTCTAGGGTACGATCTTCTTATGGGAACTGGGTTTACTGATGTTTATGCTTCTGGACTCTTTCTGAATTGATTTTTGCTTAAATTGGATCATTTTCACTTGATTCCTGAAGTCCTTCCCTCAGGATTAGTATGACTCCGACGTAGTTATAGGGAGCTAGCTACACCGGGCCTCTTTCACTAAGACAGTCGCAACATTTGACTAACTGGACAATGATCGACTCTACCCAAAAGGGAAAAATGGTAAAGACATTATTTGAGGAACGGGAAGTTTCTGAAAGAATGAGCTAAAACGAACATGAATGGATTGACTGGACTGATACAGAATGATGCTCGTGACTTAATTAACATTTTGTTTGGTAAGTCTAGCCTTTCAAAGAGTAGTTTCACAATCGATAAACACTGGACTTCTTCTTTAAAACGGCAAAGCCTCAAGGAGTTGATTACAACTCATTCGATTACTTGGTTTCAATGCCCCCAATTCTAGGATGACACTTGAACTCGCTTGAACTTATTTTTGATCTTCAGTCTTCATACCGGCTGTAGCATTCTTATAATGATTCTCTTACTGTGACCAAGTCACCTTTTCAGGATTTTTAACTTGGCGGACCGTGCTAGCCTTAACTTTTGCCTGAATCGTCCTTTCGGATTCTCAACTCAGCAGGCTATCCCCTTAGCTTTTGCCTAAGCCGCCCTTTCGGGTTTTCAACTTAGCAGGGGAATGATCTTAAATTTTGCCTAGACCACCCTTTCAGGTTTTCAATCTAGCAGATCTTCAAACTCCATTCTTTTTGTTTTTGTTTTATTTTTTTTTCACTTTTTGTGTTTCGGGACCTAGATCATTAATTCTGAACACCGGAAGGACTTTATAGGTAGGATAGGGCTTTTCAAAGAATGGCTTAAGGTTCAATAAAGATTTCGACCGAACCTGTGAACAGGTTGCCTACGTATCCCAGAGTAGGAATTAGGTCGTGCGTAGTTCAGGGCGAATGCTCCTAGTTTGAAGATAAGTTGTTTGAAGGTTAATTGATTTTTCTTTTTTCTTTTCTTTATGGAATAATTGACTTCTCTTCTTTTGGAACTTGTCCCTCTTTTTTCTGAAAGGATTGAATTTCTTTTTTCTTTTTTTTTGATCGACCAAACTCGGTTTAACCGAGCTGCCTACGTACCCCAGTGTAGGGATCAGGTCTCGCGTAGTTCGGGGCGGATGCCCCTAATTTGATGGGTTTTCAAGAAAATTTCATTCAGGCTTGCAGGGTTTGCAAACCAGTATTTGTTTTGACATTGGGTTATGATTATGGGATTTGTTCGGCCAAAGGAGGCCTTCCGATGTTCGGGTTTGGAATTGATCTAAGTTGATGAGTTCTCTTTTTTATTATTTCTTTTCTTCTTCTTTTTTTCTCTTTTTTTTCGAAGTTTGACGGCATTTCCAGGTAAGAGATAATGGATCTTCTTCTTTCAAGATTCTAATATGTGCTTTCGACTTTCATAGAGCGAAACTTGTTCGTTGACATCCTGAACAGACTAAGGATTCACATTCTTGACTCAAAAATAGAAGTAAGAAAAGACTCAACTGGACTAGGAATTTATTCAAACTTTTAGAAGACTGCACTCGATCACTGGACTCGACATCATGACTGGACTTAATTAAAATAACAAAAGGACTAAGACTGCTGCAATTGTTTGGCTTTGGAGGCTCGGCGAAAACTTAATCATCATCATAACAAGTGCCTTTTAACTTCTGGTTCTTCTCTATCACTGCAACTGAACCTGAGCTTCTCAAACCCCAAGTGTCTAAACATCATCCAGCGGCGGTACAACATGGTTTTGCATAGGATTATCAGCAATATTTGGCGCTTGCTGAAATGGTAGCTTGTGTTCATCGATCAACTTCTGGATCACATGCCTCAGAGTTATACACTGATCAGTATTATGCCCCGATCCTCGATGAAAATCGCAGTGCTCTTCAGTCCTCCATGTCATGGGGAGCGGATTAGGAGGTTCTTTAATCCGAGGTAAATAGATATCGCCGGATTCCAATCCTTGCTGTAGTATGACAGATGGTGGAAACAGAAGAGGGGTGAATTTCCTATTGGGCTTTTGCTGAGCTGCAATCCCTGATTAATTATATTTGAATATCATAGGGTTCTGTGATAGGTTAGTCCTTGATACATTATCAACTTCGGAGATCTTAGCTAGAGTCCTTGATACATTATCAACTTCGGAGATCTTAACTTCTTTTGAATTGGGGTTACCTCTATTGTAAACTCCTTGTGCCATTGCTTCCTCAATTTGCATACCAGCATTGATGAAGTGTTTAAAATCTGGATAATACTGAAGAGACATGTGATATTGGAGCTGAGAGGATATATTCTTCATAATCATCTGGAGTTGTTCCTCTTCTGAGGGACGCTGCATCATTTGAGCTGCTAACCTTCTCCATCTCTTGACGAAAGTTAAGAATGACTCTTTTGAGTCCTGCTTGGTTCTCTCAAGATCCTTCCTAGTGATTTCGGTTCCATCATCATATTTGAATTGCTTGATGAACTGCTCTCCGATATCCTTCCATGTCCTATAACGAGTCTTGTCTAGGACCATGAACCACCTTCTAGCGACCTTTGTCAGAGAAACCAGGAACAATTGAGCCATTTGCTCAGCAGATAGACCTTGAGGCTGGCACATGATAGTGAACATTTGCAAGTGTGTGATCGGACAACCCACACCGTCATATTTGTCAAAATCTGGCATCTGAAAGCTTGTGGGGAGACGGATTTCGGGAAACAATGTAAGATCACTTGGGTTGAAACCACCCTGGTCCTGAAGCTGGATGTCTTGAACTTTCCTGGTAAGACTTTCTAATTTCTCCATAACCGTCTTATCAACCGCTGACTGAGAAGGCTTACTGTGATCTTCGTTGTACTATTCTTTTTCTAACTCTTCTTCGGTTTTATCTGGAATAGGGATGAACACTGGCTGGGCAGGTGCTGCTGAAGTAGCTGTATGGTGCATAGGACCTTTATCTTTGGAAGACGATGGCACCAACTTCTCGGAAAGCTGGGCCTTGATCACTCGGTTCTCCTCTTTGAGCTCTTGAAGTTGCTGGAGAATTAAGGCGAGAGTATCGGTAACAGCAATAGGTGGAAGATTATCTTGGTTTTCTGCCATTGGCGAGGATGAGGATGAGAAAGGAGGAGATGCTAGGGTTCTCAGAAAATGTGGCGGAGAGACAGATTTCCTCTCTAACCGTGAAGAAATTCGAACCCAAGGAGTAGTAGGTAGCTATGGTGCCAACTTCCTGTCACGAAAATAATGAACACGAGGTATATGAGCTTGACATTTATGGAGTGTTTCTTCTCAATGACTGAAAAATATTATGGAGTAAGCAAGTAATTGGGACAATAAGATGAATCCTAAAAGACCAAAACATGACAATTATGACAAAATCGTATAAGGAAATGCCCCTAGTTCAAAGATCATGAGAGTGAACTCTGAAGGACTTAGCAAAATATTCTTGAAACAGGTTGCCCTTAGAGTAAGAAGAGACTAAGGGTACAAGTACGATTAGATCACCAAGGGTACAAGAATTGAAACACAATTCTTGCCAATTGAGAAAGGGAATGAAGATATAATCGAATCACACAAGAGGCGAATGATAGACACATGATCAAAAGATTAGATGAAATTACATAAGATTGCTTTCAACGGGTAGATCAGGAATGACTAATCCTATGAGATCTTTGGAAAGACGGGATTTATATCCTTACCCCAAAGGGAAAGTTTTTTTTAATCTTTTTACATTTTGACAAGGGTTACCTGAAGGCATCAATCCTAATCCTAATCTAACGGAGTGGAGAGAGGATCTCGACTCATGACTTTGTTTGTGTAACTAAGGACCGATCGTAGCCATTGGAGGATGGACTACGGCCTAATCTAGACACAAATTGGTAGGATATCCTAAGCTAGGCTCACACACGTGATGCACGTGTGTTCGTATACTACATGCATGTGTGGGTTAATCTAGGGGTAAGGCCAAGAGTTCCCTTAGCGCGAATCCGTGCTGAATATACTGTACCAGTGTCCGATGTATCAGTACGTGAACAAGAGATCCGTTTACGTACCATAAAGGTACTAGGCTAAGAGTGGAATGCTTCTCTAGCACAGAGGCACCAGGTGATGAAATCCCAGTAAACCATGCTAGATAACACTCCGGGTTCCTAAAATAGGATGTGTGTGCATGTGAGATGCAAGAGTTTAGATGCAAGTGATGTAAGTGTGTGCAATAAGTTTGCGCAATCTATGATGCCTTCAGGTTTTGTTAGATTAAGTTGGAGTATTATGTGATGAAAAAATAAAGTAAACAAACTACCTAGCAACAATAGAGTTTTCATGAGCCAATTAAAATAAATTCAAATGAATTATTTTTTGAAATTTTAATTAAGTTAGGTGATCCCCAGCAAAGTCGCCAAACTGTGGGACCCGATTCCGCGAGAGGGTGTGGCGCGATCCGCCACGCTCTCTCTTGGTCTCTCATACCCACGCGAATGACGTGTGCTTTTTATTATTGATTTTAATTACTCAACCAAGCAGGCAGCAACCAAGCCATAGGGTGCAAACAAACGTGCAACCCAGTACCCATAAGGGCAGGGGTAAGCCGCCGAGCCTAGCAATGTGTGATTTAATTCATCTTTTCCGTGAACTTGGGATCACTAAGGCAATCCGAATTCCACACAAAAGAGAGTGACAGAGTCGCCACCTAGATGAGGGAACTAGGACCCATAATTGACTAGAAATCTAAACTCGTTACCTGGTTACGAGAATGGAAGGTATGGGGAGTTACCACCACATGCACCATTCCTGCCCGATAATCGGTCTTCAATTCCAAAAGTTAACTCTTTCGAATTTCTTTTAAATGGCACATTTAACTCTATATTAATGTGCGAACTATGTGACATGCATCCTACGATCTAATTTCAATGTAATTCCTAAATGTGTATCTTGATTTTCTTAATTTCTTTGAATTCAAGCTAAGTAAAAGTTCTCCTAAACTTCTAATTTCATGGAAAGTTCTAAGTGATTTAATTACTTTTAATTTAAGGATTAATGTACAAAACCCCACTTATGTGTGGAGCAGACTCGTGATTGGTATGCCATCAAGCATCCAAGCTGCCTACGTACCCAAGCCTCACTCGGATCAGAGTCGACGTAGTTCGGTGCACCTGAACTAAGCTACTTATGCCTAACTCATCTAGGACACCGATCTAGACTGGATTGACTGTTTCAACAGTTTTAAGAGAAATTATTTAATTCAAGTTGAAGATTTTATTATCCTAGGACTTCATCTAAGATGCTATATAGTCCTATCTAAGTGCAAGACATCCCTTTGACTAATGCAGGTGAACCTACATCCTAGGTAACTAGGCTTGTCCTATGAGAAAAGTGAGGTGACTAGTATAACTAGATCTATGGCACGGTTGCTATCCATAGCAAACGCCCGTGATGAGGCTAGACTCCTAACTCTAGGACTCCCTAAAACCTAAGACACGACATGACGCAAATGTTCCTAAATAGGGCTCTAATGGTTCTTACGATGGAAACCGCAATCCAACGGTTCCGAAAGACATGATGTAAATTGATTCAATTTGCTGAAGTTAATGATTTTCAGATTTCAAGGATTTTCGGTTCCTAAACATCTAAGGAATACCAGAGACTCTATGGCTCGCAAGTTTCGACCTCGAATCACAACCATGGAAGGGAATCGTGCTCTCAACCCTTGTATAATTTAGCACGTGAATTATAGTATCTTATTGCCTGGCATATTTCTCAGGATTTCCGTGAACAGTGGACCTCGGAGCCAATATCATACTATAATTTACGCACTCTAATTATGCTGGATCGATCGCAATTAGTATACGATTATGGTTACGATCTTGGCAGTTAAATTGTCACAGCATAGCCAATTTACAAAGGCAATCTATGAACCCTAAGGTTTCTGTTTCAAAAAGTTAGGGATTGAATTTATGATGAAAAGTTAAGTTTTTTGGAGATTTTTACTAACTTTTCTATTGATTTGCTATTAAATTGTGATTTAATATCATTCAGACATGATTCTTCGGAATACACAGTAACCCTAAGTAATCGAACTCTAAATCAGTTAAAACTTTTTCAGTAACAAGATATAAATAATTGTAGCTTACTGAAAACTTTTCATGAATTATCATTAATATTTGATATCGATTTCTGATTTTCCAAAATTTAAATCAGATTATAGATTAACACATCAACTTGTAGCATATCAATTTCAAATTAATCCAAACTTTCACAGAATAAAGATAATCATGACATTAGACTACTGTATGACTTTCATGAACTTTTATTACGATTTGATGCCAATTGAAATTCACACAAAAATCGGATGAAACCAAAGAATTACTTCAAAAGCAAACATAATAGTATCCTAAAATCAAATAAAAAATTCCAGTAGATATATAATAGATTATAAAATTTTCTATCAAAAGTTCAAAACTTAAAAATTAAATATCCTCAATAAAATTGATTTTTAAATAGAAAAGGGGAATTTGTTTCCTAGAAATTGAAACCCATTTATTAAAATAAATTACAAAACCATATTAAAACTTTGCAAAACCAATTTAAAATTTTTATCTAACATTCCAGTAACCTAAGTTACTGGTTTGTAAAGAAAAATTTCAAAAATTTACTAATTCATACGAAAAAGAATTACGGCACGTAAAACGAAAAAGCGATTAGAAAACAAATAAAAAAACCTTTTTTCAAAAAAAATATCTCATGAAAAATTCAATTTATTTTTGAAAATTACTTCTGGAGAGTATCATTAATTTTTAAAATATTTTGATATTTATTAAAAATGGCCGAAATTTAAAATAATTTAAAACCGGATTAAACAAATTCAAAAAAATCCAAACATTTTTGTGTATTATGAAAATCGAAACATTAGTTTGGAAATAAGATTTTATAAATTTTGGAAATGGGTTGATATACTTTTGGATTCGTTCATCAAGAAATAACCCCTTTCGGGGTTATTGTTTGAAAATTAGAATGAAAATTAAAACGGCCAAACCGTGATTGAAAATTAAGTTTCCAGTAGTATTTTATTTTATAGAAATCCCAAAAAATATCAGTTTTTAAATAAACCCATGTTTTCTAACACTTGCTTTGATAATCCGATTTAAATACATATTGAATAAAAAAGGAAGAAAATCATTATTAAATGGAGGAAATTTAATTTTTGGATCAAATTTTGGATTTTGAAAACTCATAATCTATATTACAACATAGTGGAATTTCAAGAAAAAATTCATTGATTTGATCTATCAAAAGTAAAACCCTAGCATGCTTTTCTACTTTTGATATTACAAAAATAAAGATCCTACGGTTGATCGCGCTCCTTGTCTCTAGGGTGCGTAGATCCGAGGTATACGCTTTGTCGCACCCTTTTATATGATGAAGAAGACCCAAAGAACACTCCAATAATTCTTGATTATGTGATGCCTTGGAGAAGAAGAAGGAATTCAAGAATTCCTTTTGTGAAGAACACTTGAGAGAGAGATCACACTTCAAGAGAAAAGAAATTTTTTTTTCTTCATAGGAGGAGAGAGAAAAAAATGAGTTTTGATCCTTTTCCAATCTTTTTTTAGGATTGTTTGCTTTGATTTTTATACAAAAAAGCTAGGGTTAAGAGAGAAATAGTAGTTCCCAATGTGAGAGCTCTCATTTTGGCTTGTTTCCAATTTTCCCCTCTTGCTTGCTTTCTTTCTTGTTTCCAAATTGGATTTGATTCCAATCTTATTTTATTGTTAATCAAGACATGCTATTCTTTATTCCACATTGCTTCTTTGGAAGAAAACCTTTTTAAGCAATCATTCCTCTTTTCCTTCTTTCCTTCTTTTCTTTTTTTTATTCTTTTTATTTTTCTTTTAACAAATATGATGTCACCATTGTGACATCATCAAGGTTGGATGCTCAATTCATGTGGGTAAGCCATGTGGGGCGCCCACCATGGTGGTCGACCCATATGGGTGAACCCACATGAGCTCCATCTTTACGGGCTTTAGCCCAATGGGCCATTTCACACGGGTTTCGGGTTTTTCCGTAAAAATTCAATAAAATCTTTCTAAATTCAACATTCTATATATGGACCCAACCCATTTGACATTTATGGTGCATCCCTCACACATGATCGAACCATCTTTTTTGGGAAAATATTTTTTTGGACCAAAATGCCCCTATTTGACAATTACACATTCAAATGAGACCAAAATAACCTTAAATTTTTTCACCCCTAAAGGGAAATGTTAAAAATGGAAAGTCTTTGTAATAAAACTTCAAAAATAGAAACTTTTAAAGTTGGGTCCTTTTGATGAGCAATATCAAACAAGATCATTTTGTACCCCCTGAAAATACCCAAAATGCCCTCAACACTTAGAATTTCCAAATTAAGCGAAACTCCTGAGAAATTCTAAATTTAGCAGGTTTTCCAAAATTCAGGAAATCATTCATAATCTCTCAGACATATTTCGGGGATCAAAAGAATTACACAGGAAAAGACCAAATTACCCCGGTGTGCTAGAATTTGGCGAGACTAGGGAAAACCTTGAGAAATTCTAAAAATAGCAGATTTTTGAAAATTTATGAACGGACTCACAACTTAGGGACTAAATATGATATGTTTGGAAATGTCTAAAATACCCCCGAAGTGCAAGACTAAGAGAAAATCTTGAGAGATCTAAATTTAACAGCTTTCTCAAATCTTACGAAATTACTCTTAATCCATCAGTCGTACCCTCGAGATGGTTTTGGACATATGAGAAATGATTGAAATATCCATAAGATGATGAAAATGTGGAAGCCCCATGAGTTTTTAAAAATAGCAGCTTTTTCAAAATTTATAAAATCACTCAAGATTTCTCAAATATAACTCGGGGGTCAAATGAGACACATCGGGAATGACCAACATACCCCTGCAGTTCAAAATAGGCAAAAATGAGGGAAACCCTGAAAATTCTAAAAATAGCAGGTTTTTTTTATTTCCTTGGAAACTTAAACTTTCATCTTCCAGAGGCCAAAGGAACCCCCTAGAGACCTTCAGGATCGCGAATCAACTTCAAAACTCCCATAATGAGGTGAAATCTACCCTAAAATGCATAGATGCCTAATCTAATGCTGAATACGGACTCAAGACTCGATGATACTACCGAATCTTTCGCTTTTTAAAGCGTAGCAAAATGGAGGTGTCTACACTTGCCCACCAGAAATTTAAATGAATGGACCGAAGCCGAACACCAAGCCTCAAACTATAATGCCAAAGCCATGAATTCTTTAATTTGTGCTTTGTCACCCGAAGAATTCAATAGAGTTTCAAACTTGAATTCGGCTAAGAAAATTTGGGACACGTTAGAAGTTATCCATGAAGGAACTAACCAAGTTAAGAAATCTAAAATGAATCATCTATGTAGGCAATATGAACTTTTTCAAATGACACCCGATGAAACCATTGCCAACATTTACACTAGATTCACTAACCTAGGAAATGGACTAAGGGGACATGGGAAATAATTTTCAAATAGAGATTTAGTGACCAAAATCCTTAGATCCCTACCTTTATCATGGGAATCCAAAACCTCTGCAATCACCGAAGCCAAGGACATGAACACATTAAATCTAGATGAACTAATAGGGTCCTTGATAACCGATGAGATGATTTTCAAAACAAAAGTACCCGAAATTGAAAATAAAATGGAAAAAGGAAAAGGTGTTGCTTTTGCTTGCAATGTAGGTGATGATGAAGAGGCGAATGGAGACATGGAAGATGAGGTAGTCCTCCTAACAAGAAGGATCAAGTTCTTGCAAAGGAATATGGAAGGCATAAGAAATAGAAGGGCCAATCCTCCATTCAAGAAGAAAGAAGATGTTGGTGACGGATCATCTCAACCCCGATGCTACGGATGCAAGAAACTTGGACACATTCGCCCGGGATTGTCCACTCAACAATGAGCCTACTCCAAACAATCGATTAAATAGAAGAGAAGGCAAGAAATGAATGACCGCCACATGGGATGAGGACAATGAAAGTGAATGTGAGCCGGATGATGGAGAAGATTGCATGTGCTTCATGGCTTCAACAAATGACAATCAAGAGGTAAGCACTTTAAATGATTTAATTATTTTAAATGTAGTTCTTGATTCCTTGCAAAGTCCACATGATGAACTCGAAATTGAATTTAATAAAAATGCATCTCTTGAAAATTCTCTTTCTAGCATGACAAAAGAATTTGGTTGGTTAAAGAAAGATCATGAATTTTTAGAAGATGAAAATGAAAAATGTAAAGTCGAAATTCATGATTTAAATGCTACCATCAAGATTTTAAATGAAAATCGACAAGAGCTATCCATTGAAAACAACAAACTAAAGCATGAAATTAGTAAACTATCTCATGAATATGACGAGTTAAAGAAACATTTTGAAAGGTTTGAAAATGGTTCACTAAAATTGGATAGGCTTGTTAATATTCAAAGATTGTCACATGATAAGAGTGGACTTTGACATAAATGGATACTACAATGTCAAACTATAAGAACAAATTTGTGAAGGCTTCTTCTAGTAGTACTAAAACTTATTTTTATTGTTGTCTAGAAGGACATTATAAGGTTGCTTGCATGTATGCTAAACAAGATAAAATCAAATTGAATGCTAAAGTAAAAACAAATGGACTTAGCAAGATTTGGAAGATTTGGGTACCTAAGGGATCTCACTTGTCTATTCATATGTAGGTATGCCTTACAAGCTACAACAAGAAGAACACATGGTACCTTGATAGTGAATGCTCTAGACACATGACCGGAGACCTCACTCAATTTGCATCCCTCTCACTCAATGATGGTGGAGATGTTACCTATGTAGATGATAAGAAAGGAAAAGTTAAAGGAGAAGGCACCATAGGTAACTCTACCTCTCCCATACATGATGTACTTTATATTGATGGCTTATCTCATAATCTTATTGTAGACACCCCCATTTTGCTAGGCTTTAAAAAGTAAAAGATTCGGTAGTATCATCAATTATATCCGTATTCAGCATTAGATTGGGCATCCATGCATTTTAGGCTAGATTTCATTTCATTATGAGAGTTTTGAAGTTGATTCGCAATCCTGAAGGTCTCTAGGGGATTCCTTTGGCCTCTGAAAGATGAAAGTTCAAGTTTCCAAGCAAATGAAAAAACCTGTTATTTTTAGAATTTTCATGGTTTTCCTCAGTTTTGCCTATTTTGCACTGCAGGGGTATTTTGGTCATTCTCGATGTGTCTCGTTTGACCCCCGAGTTATATTTGAGAAATCTTGAGTGATTTTACAAATTTTGAAAAAGCTGTTATTTTTAGAAAATCATGGGGCTTCCACATTTTCATCATCTTATGGATATTTCAATCATTTCTCATATGTCCAAAACCATCTCGAGGGTACGGCTGATGGATTATGAATAATTTCGTAAGCTTTGGGAAACCTGCTAAATTTAGATCTCTCAAGATTTTCTCTTAGTCTTGCACTTCGGGGGTATTTTAGATATTTCCAAACATATCATATTTGGTCCCTAAGTTGTGTCTAAGAAATCTTGAGTCCGTTCATAAATTTTCGAAAATCTGCTATTTTTAGAATTTCTCAGGATTTTCCCTAGTCTCGCCAAAATTCTAGCGCCTTGGGGTAATTTGGTCTTTTCCTGTATAATTCTTTTGATCCCCGAAATATGTCTGAGAGATTATGAATGATTTCTTGAATTTTGGAAAACCTGCTAAATTTATAATTTCTCAGGAATTTCGCTTAATTTGGAAATTTTAAGTGTTGAGGGCATTGGGATACCAAATGATTCTGTTTAATATTGCTCACCGAAAGGACCCAATTTTAAAAGTTTCTATTTTTGAAGTTTGACCACAAAGACTTTCCATTTTTAATTTTTCCCTTTAGGGGTGAACCAATCTGAGGGTATTTTGGTCGCATTTGGATGTCTAACAGTCAAGTAGGGGCATTTTGGTTCGAAAAGTTATTTCCCAAAAAAAGATGGTCCGATCATGTGTGAGGGATGTACCATAAATGTCAAATGGGTTGGGTCCATATATAGAATGTTGAATTTAGAAAGATTTTATTGATTTTTTACGGAAAAACCCGAAACCCGTGTGAAATGGCCCATTGGGCTAAAGCCCACAAAGATGGAGCTCATGTGGGTTCACCCATATGGGTCAACCACCATGGTGGGCGGCCCACATGGTTGACCCGCATGACTTGAGCACCCACCTTGATGATGTCACAATGGTGACATCATATTTGTTAAAAGAAAAATAAAAAGGATAAAAAATGAAAAGAAGGAAAAGCGGAATGATTGCTTAAAAAGGTTTTCTTCCAAAGAAGCAATTTGGAATGAGAATAACATGTCTTGATTGACAAGAAATTAAGATTGGAATCAAATCCAATTTGGAAACAAGAAAGAAAGAAAGCAAGAGGGGAAAATTGGAAACAAGCCAAAAAGGGAGCTCTCACATTAGAATTTGCTATTTCTCTCTTAACCCTAACTTTTTTTTATATAAAAATCAAAGCAAACAAGCCAAAAAAAGGGGAAAAAAATCCAAATTCGTCCATTTTCTCTCTCCTCCCAAGAAATTTTCTTTTTCTTTTCTCCCTTGAAGTGTGATCTCTCTCTGAAGTGTTCTTCAAAAAAGGAATTCTTGAATTCCTTTTTCTTCTCCAAGGCATCATACAATCAAGAATGATTGGAGTGTTCTTTGGGTCTTCTTCATCATAAAAAAAGGGTGGGACAAAGCGTATACCTCGGATCTACGCACCCTAAATACAAGGAGCGCGATCAACGTGGTGCAAAAAAAAAAAAAAACAAAGAAAGAAAGGGAAGAAAGGACGCAGGATCGAGCATCGACGAGATTTTTTGAAATTTTCGGCTTTTGGATTCGGCGAGGATCTCCATCACAGGTAGGTGCACTATTCTCAGATTTTTCCAGGATTATTTGGTATTCTTTATATATTTTTGCATGGTTTTTAGCATTTAATTGAATTTAATTCGATATTATATGTGTGTGCTCAAAATCATGATCTACATGAGTGTTTCAATTCCGATTCGTCCCAAAATTTAATACACTGATCTATTTAAATAGACTAAAAAACCATCGGATCGGATCGGACATTGAATCAAAGGATTTTGAAAATTTGAGTGAAGAGTGAAATTTCATTTAAAATAATGGCTGAGAAATTACAAAAGTTAAAAAAATAGCTATCTCACGATGATTTGTTTTGTGGAATTTCAAATTTTTCTTGTGTTCATCACATCACAACAAGGTTAAAGGACATTTTCCGGAGTCGTAATTTTCTCGAAAATCATGTTTTAAAAATAGAAAACTCTTCAGAAACATCTTTTTGACGAAGAAAAATAAAATATATACTAAACATATTCCACAATTAATGAAATTTCGTGGGAAACTAATATGATACTGATACATTCTACCATGAATTTTTAAAGATTTTTGGATTTTTTTTGGTATATTATTTGATGCTTTCTTTGAAAATTATCAGATTTTGTGAGACTTTTTACTGACATCAGATCACAATTAAAATTCTCAACATTTTTACAGTAGTCTTATATTTCATATTTCTTGATTCTGTAAAATTTTCAATTTATTTGGATCTTATTTCCTAAGGGTTGTAGTGTAAATCCATAATCTGGTCTTAAAATTGACAAATCTGAAATTAGTAGTAAATGGTTTTTAAAATTCATGAAAATCTCACAGCATGCTATGTTTAGCCATATCTTATTTATGTAGAAATTTCAATGAATTTAGATTGCTATTTCTAGTAGTTTCTGTGTTATTTTAACAATCTGGTCATATTATTGTTAAATCAAAATTAAATAGGAGCTTAATGTAAAAATCTGCAAAACTTTTCCCGTAAGATACATACATTCCCATCTTACTGCTGTAGAAATTTCAATCCATTTCGAATTCGTTTGCAATAAATTCACTTGTAAAATCACTCATGCGGTTTAAAATTGATAAAATCCACTCAAAATTGAAATTAATTAAAAATCATTAATAAAATTTCTAAAGAACCTTAAATTTTTGTTAGATATTAATTCTTTAATCTATTGAAACAGAAATCTTAGGATCTTTAGATTTTCCTGGTAAAATGGCCAGTTGTAGACACTCCATTTTGCTCCGCTCTAATCAACAAAGAAAGTAGTGTTTCGCTGTCAGTTTGTCAGTATTTTCCCGTTCCCGTGTCCGTCCCTTATGCTTTCTCAATCTTTCCGATCATTTCCGCAATGTTCCGTATTTTTCTTTTCACCAAGTGTTGAGAATGGCTGTTCGCAAGAATCCGAGCAAGAGGGAACTTGGACCCGTCGGTGGGCCCGCATTGAACAGTTGTTTAGATTTGGATCAACAGGTGCGCCCTGCATTGTTTTTAATGAAGAATATGGCTTTTGAATATATGTGGACCTAATGAATTAAATCAATTTCTATGGTGGGCATCGTGTATTTTTGCCAATCTGGTAAGGGCCCAGTATTGTGAAAAGTTAAAATTTAAAGTTGTGGCTCGTCAAATTGGACGATTTGGATCATCCCATGGAAATAATTTTGGCACACGAATTATTTGGGACAAATACTAATAAATGAATAATTCAGGCTATTCTACAGAAATAATTTGGTGTGCGCAATCTATTCGGGCCGTGACCCATAAATTGGACGGTTGAGATCACCCAATGGAGCGGAGTTGAAGGTAAATAGTGCAATATAAGGAGAAGTCACTCGAAGTGGGGCCCACCATAATTTAGGAAGCCAAACAAATTTTAAGAATATTCAGTTAACACATGTGGGTCCCCTTATAAAAAAATTCTTCTTTTTACAAGGTGAGGTTCGGCTGACGCTTGAGATGGGTATCTCTTTCGGATTTTCCTTCTAGTTCTAGTAGGGCGATCGGATTAGCAATGTGGAGCACTAAACATATGACCTGCTATTGTTACCCGCACGAGATCGCATGTTTATTTTTTTTGGATGCAAAAAATGCAATGCAGATGGAAGAATGGAAGAATAGAATCGGCAATTGAAGAGAGGGCATGGGCAAAATGGAAAGTTGGGTTGTCTTCATAGAGGCAAGTCTATAATGGGAATGGACGAATTAGCATGTAGAGGGATGATTTTCTTTTTTTGGAAGGGATACCAAGAAAGAAATAAAAAAATTCTCTTGGCTTTCAATGGGAAAGATGATAAAATATGGCAACTCTCGGATCCTTCTTGGAGCAAAGATCACTCCCCTTCTTAAAACAGGAAATCTCTCGACACAAAGGGCCGGCTCGATCTCTCTCATATTGGACCCCAACAGCAGCCCTCGAGGACTCTTCTCCCTCTCCCTCTCGGTGTTCCCTCACTCCCTCATTCCACAGCCGATTCCCACTCTCCGCTGCCTCCCTCTGTTTTCCGATCCGGACAGCACCCCATCTCCCTTACATCTTCTCTCCATGCTCCGCGGCTCTCTCTCTGCTCTTGACTCTCTCTAGTTCATTAAAGAACAAAAACAGAGTATCTCTCCCTCTGTTTTTCGATCCCAACAGCAGCCTTTCACTCTCAAACTCTCAATCTTCTTTCACTCTTCACAGCACTCTCTATCTCTCTGCTTCCCTTATCGCGCTCACCCTCTATGCGCAACACTCCCCCATCCCTCTAACTCTTCTCCTTCACTCTCCTTCATCCACCACTCCCCAACAACAACCTCTGAAAAAATAAGAAAAAAAAAAACGTGGAATAAAAAAAACAGAGCATCACATGCTCTGTTTTTTTCTCCCACGTTCTCTCTCTCACGTTCTCTCTCTCTCTCTCTCTCTCTCTCTCTCTCTCTATACCTCTCTCTCTCTCCATCTAACTCTCTCTCCCTATCTGTTTACTTCTCTCACTCTCTCTCTACTCCTCTCACCCTCTCTATATCCCTCTCACCTCCTCTCTATTGGTCTCTCAAAATTCTCTCCCTCTCTGTCGATCTCTCTCTTTCTCTCTTTCTCTGTTCCCATCTCTCCTCCTACCCTCTGTTACTCTCTATCTCTCACTCTCTCTCTCGGCCTCTCACTCATTCTCCATCAATCTCTCTCTCGGCAGTAACAGAAACAAAGAAAAACAAAGAAAAAAAAAGAAGAAGAAAGCGGGTCGGATCGCAGTGTCAGCGGGATTTTTCGGGCTCTGCGGCTTTTGGATTCGCCGTGGAACTCGATCACAGGTCGGTACCCTACTCTCGGATTTTTCCCAGATGATTTGGCATTTTTTATGAATTTTGCATGGTTTTTAGCATTTAATTAAATTTAATTCAATATTAAATGTGTGAGCTAAAAATCATGATCTGTATGAGTGTTTCAAATCCGTTTCGTCCCAAAATTTAATACGATGTTCTACTTAAATAGAATAAAATAACTATCGGATCGGATCGGACATTGGATCAACGGTTTTTTAGAATTTGAGTGAAGAGTGGTATTTTATTTAAAATAATGGCTGAGTAGTTACGAAATTCGAAAAAATAGCCATCTCAGGATGATCTATTTTTTGGAATTTTAAATTTTTCTTGTGTTCATCATGTCAGAACAAGGTTGGAGGACGTTTTCCGAAATTGTAATTTTCTCGAAAATCGTGTTTTAAAAATAGAAAACTCTTCAAAAATATCTTTTCGACGAAGAAAAATAAAATATATACTAAACGAATTCCAAAATTAATGAAATTTTGTATGAAGATAATATAATTCCAATACATTCTACCATGAATGTTTGAGAATTTTTGGAATTGGTTTGGTATATTATTTTATGCTTTCTTTGAAACTTATCAGATTTTGGGAGAATTTTTATAGACATCGGATCACAGATAAAATTCTCAATATTTTTACAGTAGTCTTATATTCCATATTTCTAATTTCTGTAAACTTTTCAAGTGATTTAGATCTGGTTTCATATGGGATGTAGTGTTAATTCATAATCTAGGCTGAAAATTGAAAAATCCGAAACTGATAGTAAATAGTTTCTAAAATTCATGAAAATCTCACAGAAAGCTATATTTACTCATATCTTATTTCTGTAGAAATTTTATTGAATTTAGATTTCTATTTCTAGTAGTTTCTGTGTTATTTTGGCAATCTGATCAATTAATTGTTAAATCAAAATTAAATATGAGCTTAATATAAAAATCTGTAAAAATCTTTCAGTAAGCTACATTTCATCATATCTTGCTGCTGTAGAATTTTCAACTCATGTTGAATTCGTTTACAATAGTTTCACTTGTAAAATCACTCATATGTTTAAAATTGATAAAATTCATTGAAAATCCGAAATCAATCGAAAATCATCTGAAAATCTCTAAAGAACCTTAAATCTCTGTCACATATTAACTCCTTAATCCATTGAAACAAAAATCTTAGGATCTTTAGATTTTCCTGGAAAAATGGCCAGTGCATTCATAATCGTATCCCAATTGCAACCGATCTTTGACAATTTGAATACTTAAGCTATAGCATGTTGTTGGCTCCGAGGTTACTGTCCACGGAAATCCTGAGATATGCCAGGCAATAAAATGCTATAACCTAAGTATTAAATTGCGCAAGGAAAGAGCGCACGATTTCCTCCCTTGGATGCCATTCAAGACCGAAATTGGTGAACCCTAGAACCATTGGTAATCTTTGAATGTCCAAAAACCGAAAATCCTTGAAATATGAAATTAATTAACGTTAAGAGCTTGAATCGATTTGTCTCGAGTCTTTCGGAACCATTGGATTATGGTTTCCGATATAAGAACCATTAGAGCCCAATTTAGGAACACTGGTGTCAGGTCGTGTCCTAGGTTTTAGGGAGTCTTAGGTTTTAGGGAGTCCTAGAGTTAGGAGTCCAGCCTCATCACGGACGTTTGCTATGGATAACAACCGTGCCTTAGGTCTAGTTACACTAGTCACCCAATCTTTCCCTAGGACAAGCCTAGTTACCTAGGATGTAGGTTAATCTGCATTAGTCTAAGGAACAACTTGCATTTAGATAAGAATCATATAGCATCTTAGATGAAAAATCCTAGGATAATAAAATATTCAGCTTGAATTAAATAACTTCTCCTAAAACTGTTGAAACAGTCAATCCCGTCTAGGTCGGTGTCTTAGTTGAGTTAGGCATAAGTAGCTTAGCTTAGGTGCACCGAACTACGTCGACTCTGATCCCAGTGAGGCTTGGGTACGTAGGCAGCTTGGATGCTTGATGGCATACCAACCGCGAGTCGGCACCACAACAAATTGTGGTGTTTTGTATATTAATTTTCTTGTAAATGCTTAATCAAATCACTTAGAATTTTCCATGAAATTAGAATTTAGGAGAACTTTCACTTAGATTGAATCCAGACAAATTAATAAATCAAGATACACATTTAGGATTCACATTGAAATTAGATCATAGGATGCATGTCCCGTAGTTAGCACATTAATAAAGAGTTGAATGAGCCATTTAAAATTAATTTAAAAGAGTTAGCTTTTGGAATCGAAGACCGATTATCGGGCAGGAATGGTGCATGTGGTGGATAAATCCCCATACCTTCCATTCTTGTAACCAGGTAGCGAGTCTAGATTTCTGGTTAATTATGGGTCCTAGATCCCACATCTAGGTGGCGACTCTGTCAGTCTCTTTTGTGTGGAATTCGGATTGCTTCAGTGATCCCAAGTCCACATAAAAGATGAATTAAAATCAATAATAAAAATGCACACGCCAATCGCGTGGGTACGAGAGACCAAGAGAGAGCGTGGCGGCACGCGCCACACCCCTCTCGCGGGATCGGGTCCCACACCAGTGCATCCATAATCGTATCCCAATTGCAACCGATCTTTAACAATTTGAATATTTAAGCTATGGCATGTTATTGGCTCCGAGGTTACTGTCCACGGAAATCCTGAGATATGCCAGGCAATAAGGTGCTATAACCTAAGTATTAAATTACACAAGGAAAGAGCGCACGATTCCCTTCCTTGGATGCCATTCGAGGCCGAAATTGGAGAACCCTAGAACCTTTGGTATTCCTTAAATGTCCAGAAACCGAAAATCCTTGAAATATGAAATTAATTAACTTCAAGAACTTGAATCAATTTATCTCATGTCTTTCGGAACCATTGGATTATGGTTTCCGATATAAGAACCATTAGAGCCCAACTTATGAACACTTATGTCAGGTCGTGTCCTAGGTCTTAGGGAGTCTTAGGTTTTAGGGAGTCCTAGAGTTAGGAGTCCAGCCTCATCATGGACGTTTGCTATGGATAGCAACCGTGCCATAGGTCTAGTTACACTCGTCACCCAAATTTTCCCTAGGACAAGCCTAGTTACCTAGGATGTAGGTTAACCTGCATTAGTCTAAGGGACAACTTGCACTTAGATAGGATCATATAGCATCTTAGATGAAATCCTACGATAATAAAATCTTCAACTTGAATTAAATAACTTCTCTTAAAACTGTTGAAACAGTCAATCCGATCTAGATCTGTGTCTTAGTTGAGTTAGGCATAAGTAGCTTAGCTTAGGTGCACCGAACTACGTCGACTCTGATCCCAGTGAGGCTTGGGTACGTAGGCAGCTTGGATGTCTGATGGCATACCAACCGCGAGTCGGCTCCACAACAAATTGTGGGGTTTTGTATATTAATTTTCTTGTAAATTCTTAATTAAATCACTTAGGACTTTCCCTGAAATTAGAATTCTAGGAGAACTTTCACTTAGATTGAATTCAAAGAAATTAAGAAATCAAAATACACATTTAGGATTCACATTGAAATTAGATCATAGGATGCATGTCACATAGTTCGCGCACTAACAAAGAGTTGAATGAGCCATTTAAAATAAATTTAAAAGAGTTAACTTTTGGAATCGAAGACCGATTATCGGGCATGAATGGTGCATGTGGTGGATAATTTCCCATACCTTCCATTATTGTAACCAGGTAGCGAGTCTAGATTTTTGGTTAATTATGGGTCCTAGATCCCACATCTAGGTGGCGACTCTGTCAGCTTCTTTTGTGTGAAATTCGGATTGCCTTAGTAATCCCAAGTTCACATAAAAGACGAATTAAAATCAATACTAAAAGAGCACACGCCAATCGCGTGGGAACGAGAGACCAAGAGAGTGCGTGGCGGATCGCGCCGCACCCCTCTCGCGGGATCGGGTCCCACAGTTTGGCGAGTCTGCTGGGGAACCACCTAACTTCATTAAAACTTCAAAGGATAACTCATTTGAATTTAATTTAACTTGCTCATGAAAACTCTATCTCTTATATACTTGTTAGATTAGTTTGTATGTTTTATTTTCTCATCACATTTTACTCAAATTTAATCTAACAAAACCTGAAGACATCATAGATTGCGCAAACATATTGCACACACTTACATCACTTGCATCTAAACCCTTGCATCTCACATGCACACACATCCTATTTTAGGAACCCGGAGTGTTATCTAGCATGGTTGACTGGGATTTCATCACCTGGTGCCTCTGTGCTAGAGAAGCATTCCACTCTTAGCCTATTACCTTTATGGTACGTAAACGGATCTCTTGTTTACGTACTGATACGCCGGACACTGGTACAGTATATCGAACATGGATTCGCGCTAAGTGAACTCTTGGCCTTACCCCTAGATTAACCCACACATGCATGTAGTATACGAACACATGTGCATCACGTGTGTGAGCCTAGCTTAGGATATCCTACCCATTTGTGTCTAGATTAGGCCGGGGTCTATCTTCCAATGGCTACGATCGGTCCCTAGGTGCACAAACAAAGTCATGAGTCGAGATCCTCTCTCTAGTCCGCTAGATTAGGATTAGGGTTTGATGCCGTCAGGTAACACTGTTAAAATGTACGAAGATTAAAAACTTTCCCTTTGGGGTTAGGATATAAATCCCATCATTTCCAAAGATCTCCTAGGATTAGTCATTCCTGATCTATCCGTTGAAAGTAATCCTATGCAATCTCATCTTTTGATCATGTGTCTATCATTCGCCTCTTGTGGGATTCGATTATGTCTTCATTCCCTTTCTCAATTGGCAGGAATTGTGTCTCAATCATTTGATTGTGCAATCTTGATGATCTGATCGTACTTGTACCTTTAGTCTTTTCTTACTCTAAGGGCAACCTTTTTCAAGAATATTTTGCTAAGTCCTTCAGAGTTCACTCTCATAATCCTTGAACTAGGGGCATTCCCCTATACGAATTTGTCATCATTGTCATGTCTTGGTCCTTTAGGATTCATTCTATTGTCCCAATTACTTGCTTAAATGTGTAATCTTCTTTTCAGTCATTGAGAATGGACACTCCTTGAATGTCAAGCTCATATACCGTTCTTATTGTTTCCATGTCAGGACTGTTCACAACTGAAAATCCAGGAAAGCTTCTTGGGTTTGAATCTATTCGTGGTCAGTGAAGAAGCTAATTCCCCATTTTCTTTGGAAGCGTCTCCAATCCTCTCCTTCCATACTCATGGCAGTCTCTATGAAAAATTCACAACTCTCTTACATCATGGAAGCCTTGACCCAGCTCGTCCAACAGGTGAAGGAATTGAAGGAAGAAAATCAATTCATCGAAGCTCAACTTACTGAGAAATTTGGTCTAACCACTGTTGTTTCTAAGGGCAAAAATCCGGGCCTCTCCATGGTTATGGGTTCGGAAGAGCTAATTGTGAATCTCTCTAGACAAATGGCTGCGTTAACAGAAGAAGTTCATCAGATGAAGCAACAAATGCAAACCTGGTATTGTCAGTCCCAAAGTTCGGAGCACTTCGCTGACAAAAATACCAAAGTCCAGGATGTTGTTACCAGAAACTCTGTCTCTCAGCACCAGTAGGATTCTGTTGGGCCCTTAATTCTTGAATATGACCAAGAGCCGCCATCTGAAACTCCTAAAAGAGAATTCACTGACTTGTCGATCTCGTAACCTGATTCTTTGAAATGGTTGCTCAAGGAAAGAATGATAACACTATTGGGATCAGAGCCTGTTCCTAATCCTCTTCCCAGTCCCAGGACCTTCCAAATGAAAGAATTTTGTGATTATCATTTACGTCATGCTCATGCAACTGATGAATGCCTCAGCTTGAAATATGATATTCAAGACCTTATAGACATGGGGCTCCTCGACCCTCAAAACCTTTTGTCAAGAGGCGAAGCTCTATCCTTTCCTGATGACCGCAAACCGTGGGTTGAGCAAATGAAGAGAAAGTCTCACGATAATCGCAACCAGCAATGCACAATGATGGGTCGAAATACATTGAGCCCGGTCTCCATAGGTCAGGAAATTAAAGTGGCCACAACACATGGGGCTTATAGCAGGGGCAATTGTACTTCAAAAAATATCAACGAGCTACAGAACCCTATGGTATTCAAATATAATCAATCAGGGATTGCAGCTCAGCAAAAGCCCAATAGGGAATTCACCCCTCTCTTGTTTCCACCATCTGTCATACTACAGCAAGGATTGGAATCCGGCGATATCTATTTACCTCGCATTAAGGAACCTCCTAATCCGCTCCCCAGGACATGGAGGGTGGAAGAGCACTGCGATTTTCATCGAGGATCGGGGCATAGTACTGATCAGTGTATAACTCTGAGGCATGTGATCCAGAAGTTGATCAATGAGCGCAAGCTACCATTTCAGCAAGTGCCAAATATTGTTGATAATCCTATGCAAAACCATGTTGTACCGCCGCTGGATGATGTTTAGACACTTGGGGTTTGAGAAGCTCAAGTTCAGTTGTAGTGAATGAGAAGAACCAGAAGTTAAAAGGCACTTGTTATGATGATGATTCAGTTTTCGCCGAGCCTCCGAAGCTAGACAGTTGCAGCAGTTAAAGTTTTAGTCATTTACTATTTTATGTTGAGTCAGTCATCATGGTCAGTACAATTGTTGAGTCCGGTCTTACGGTTCAAGGTCAATGCCTAGTCCATGGCAAGTTATCTTTTGTTTTCCTTTTATTTAGAGTTGTGAATCCTGAGAATGTTCAGGATAGGTCGTCAGATGTAATATCCTTTTCTTTAAATAAAATTTCAGTTTCAAAAGTTCACTGGTGTCTGTTTCTTAAGTATGCTTCTGATCTTAAAATAAGACTCCCTCCTCAAATGAGGACAAAAATGACGAAACTCCACTTGAGTTACAGTGATTACTTGAACAAGAGGAGGAGCGCCAGTCCCAGCATTTCAAAGATGAAATTGAAGTGGTAAACATTGGCACTGAAACTTTGATTCAGTGAATGCCGATTAAAAGTATATTACCCTCTGAAGAGTGTGAAGAATTGATAAACTTATTTCAAGAATAAGAAGATTGTCTAGAAAAGCTACAACCGATACCAGGGGCAAGACATAGATAGGAAGCTCAAGAGAATGAAGAAAGTGAGAGACATATGTTATACAAGAGGCATAGAGCGGAAACAACTTTCATATTTCCAATCAATGACCTTGGTTCTCAAATTCATAACATGAAGCCAACAAATTCAAGATAAGAAGTTCAAGAGCAAGCATTGAAAAGTGATCATCAGATATCAAGAGTTACAAATTCATAGATGGAGGATGTCAAAGAACAAGTTTCGCTCTGTGAAAGTCGAAAGCATATATTAGAATCTTGAAAGAAGAAGAGTTATTATCTCTTACCGGGAAATGCCGTCAAACTCAGTGAAAAAAAAAACAAAAGAAAAAAAAATAATCAGTACCAGAGGGACTCTAGTAACCTAGATCGATTCTCAATCTGAACATCGGAAGGCCTCATTTGGCCGAATAAATCCCAAAATCAAAACCCAATGTCAAAAGAATATCGGTTTGCAAACCCTTCGAGCCTGAATAAAATTTTCTTGAAAACACATCAAACTAGGGGCATCCGCCCCGAACTACGCGAGACCTGATCCCTACACTGGGGTACATAGGCAGCTCGGTTGAACCGAGTTCGGTCAATTCAAAAAAAAAAAAAAAAAGGGGACAAGTTCCAAAAGAAGAGAAGTCAATTATTCCAGAAAGAGAAAAAAAAGAAAAATCAATTAACCTTCAAACAATCTATCTTCAAACTAGGGGCATTCGCCCTGAACTACGCACGACCTGATTCCTACCCTAGGATACGTAGGCAACCTGTTCACAGGTTCGGTCGAAATCTTTGTCGAGCCTTAAGCCATTCTTTGAAAAGCCCTATCTTACCTATAAAGTCCTTCCGGTGTTCAGAACTAATGATCTAGGTCCCGAGACACAATAAGTAACAAAAAAAAATGATGATGAATATGAAAAGAACGGAGTTTGAAGATCCGCTAGACTGAAAACCTGAAAGGGCGGTCTAGGCAAAATTTAAGATCATTCCCCTGCTAAGTTGAAAACTCGAAAGGGCAGGCTTAGGCAAAAGCTAAGGGGATGGCCTGCTGGATCAAAAACCTAGAAAGGTGGTTCAGGCAAAATTTAAGGCTAACACGGTCCGCCAAGTTAAAAACCCCGAGGAGGTGACTTGGTCGCGGTAAGAGAATCATTATAAAAAGGCTACAGCCGATATCAAGACTGAAGATCAACTGGAGTTCAGGCAAATTCAAGTGGCATCCTCAAAACTGGGGGCATTGAAGCTAAGCAATCTTAGGGATTGTAATTAAATCCTTGAGGCATTACTATTTTAAGGAAAAAGTCCAGTGTGTACCAATTGAAAAAAACATTCCTCGAAAGGATAGACTTACCAAATAAAACGTTAACTAAGTCAGAAGCATTACTGTGTCTGTCAGTGTAGTTAGTCAATCTTTGTCATTCTATGTTCACTCCTTCAGGGCCGCTCAATCCTTTGAGTAGTGCCTTTTATCTAAGTTTTCTCTTTAGAAAGAGTCAATCGTCGTTCTTATGTCCAAATGATGCAATTGTCTTGGTGAAGGAGGCCCGGCCTCGGCAGCTCCCTGCGATCGTATGAAAGAGCTCGGTAATCTAGTCAAGCAGCCTCATTTCAAAGAAGATCAACTCAGAAAAATTCAGAAGTAGAAACATCAGAAAGCCCAGCTTCCGTAAAAAGATCATACCCCAAGAAGGCACCTTAAGCTTGGAAGAGCCTCAGATGCAATGGTGGTTGAGCCAATTTCTCAGAAAGATGAACCATTAAAATTCAGAATCTCCTTCCAGTTAGTTAAATATTATCCTGGTCAAGAAATATTTATCTAAACACCTGTCAAGAGGCAAATCCCACTTTTTCATGATTATATCCACGAGAGCCATTGTTCTAGATTACCAATTTCAAGTATCTTGTTCAAGGTTTCAGTTATCAAAATCCCCAGAAGACAAGACCAGCAGTCTCTTTGAGAAAAATCTTGTTGAAGTTTCATAAAAGTGTTCCTAATCCATTCTTGTTAGTAATGATCCTAAGGTTTGCCGTTTCATCATTCGTCAAAGTCCTAGTTTCCAATATCTTTGTCCGGCACGATCTATAATATCCCCGATTTCATTGAGTTCAAAAAATCAAAAATTCATCAAATCCAATCTTACGTCAAATTCAAGTTCATGAAAAATCTCTAAATTCTTCATTGTTGAATTCATCAATCAAAGCTATCTCGTTTCTTTGGGCCCGTTTGGGAACGGTGCCCCTTTTCTCGAGTCCATTTGTGAATGGTCTTGTCTTCTCCTTGAACCCGTTTGTGAACGGTGTCTCTTTTCCTCGAGTCCATTTGTGAATGGTCTCATGTCCTCCTTGAGCCCGTTTGTGAACGGTGCCTCATTTCTCGAGTCCATTTGTGAATGGTCTCATATCCTCCTTGAGGCCGTTTGTGAACGGTGCCTCATTATCTGAGTCCATTTGAAAATGGTCTTTTCTCTTTGAACATCATATAAATGTGATGTCTCATTCCTTGGAATTCGTATAAATACGATATTCCATTGTCCCTAAGTTATCCTTGAGCATCATATGAATATGGTGTCTCATTTTTTGGAAATCCGTATAAGTACGTCATTTCATTCTCCATGAGTCCATTTGAAAATGGTCTTTTCTCTTTGAACATCATATAAATGTGATGTCTCATTCCTTGGAATTCGTATAAATGTGATATTCCATTGTCCCTGAGTTATCTTTGAGCATCATATGAATATGGTATCTCGTTTTCTGGAAATCCGTATAAATACATCATTTCACTCTCCCTGAGTCCATTTGAAAATGGTATTTTCTCTTTGAACATCATATAAATGTGATGTCTCATTCCTTGGAATTCGTATAAATACGATATTCCATTGTCCTTGAGTTATCCTTGAGCATCATATGAATATGGTGTCTCGTTTTCTGGAAATCCGTATAAGTACGTCATTTCATTCTCCCTGAGTCCATTTGAAAATGGTCTTTTCTCTTTGAACATCATATAAATGTGATGTCTCATTCCTTGGAATTCGTATAAATGCGATATTCCATTGTCCCTGAGTTATCTTTGAGCATCATATGAATATAGTGTCTCATTTTCTGGAAATCCGTATAAATACGTCATTTCATTCTCCCTGAGTCCATTTGAAAATGGTCTTTTCTCTTTGAACATCATATAAATGTGATGTCTCATTCATTGGAATTCGTATAAATACGATATTCCATTGTCCCTGAGTTATCTTTGAGCATCATATGAATATGGTGTCTCGTTTTCTGGAAATCCGTATAAATACGTCATTTCATTCTCCATGAGTCCATTTGAAAGTTGTCTTTTCTCTTTAAACATCATACGAATATGATGTCTCTTTTCCTTGGAATTCGTATAAATACGATATTCTATTATCTCTGAGTTATCTTTGAGTATCATATGAATATAGTGTCTCATTTTCCTTGGCATTCGTATAAATACGATGTTTCATTATCTCTGAGTTATCTTTGGACATCATATAAATGTGATGTCTCATTTCCGTGGAATTCGTATAAATGCGTTGATTCATTCTCTCCAGGTCCATTCGAAAATGGTCTCTTACTCTCTTGAGCACCGTACAAATACGATATCTCATTCTTCCTTAGTCTATTAAAAAATTGTCTCTTATTCTTCTTTGGGATCCATAAAAATATGGTTGTTCATTCTTTGGGAAACCATACAAAGTCGGTGTCTCATTCTGATATCTCATTCCTTGTGGGCCTGCGCAAATATGAGGCCTCATTCTTGTTGAATCCATTCGAAATGATATCTAGTGTCCTTTGAATTCATATAAATATGTCTGAGCTCATTCAAAAATGATGCTTCGTTTTCATTAAAAATCTTTCGAAAGTCATCTATTATTCTCTCTAAGACCATTTGAGAATGCCGTCTCATTTCCTCGGAAATCGTTCAAAAACGGTATTCCTTTTTTCCTCTGAAAATCCGTTTGAAAATGGTATCCCATTCCTTCATTGCCCGTTCGAAAACGGCGCCGCATCATAATCATCTTTTCTTCTGTATTGCAAAAAATTTTGCACCCAGAATAAATCTGATTCTCTGTTATTCTAAACTGCCATCTTATGGTGTTTAGAGTAAATAATTTTGATATATGTTCAAATTCTAGGATTTCATCTAGGGTCTTGCATTATGTTAGGTTGCATTGTGTCTAGAGAGTCATTTGTCGATCAAAGCTACGCAAAATGGCACTGTCACTTGTGCTTTGGTGTTCGATGACTACGTCATCTCTACCAAAGAGGGGCATCTGTAGACACCCCCATTTTGCTAGGCTTTAAAAAGCAAAAGATTCGGTAGTATCATTGTAAGCCCAAGGGTTCCCCATGGGTTCATTCAATCATCTTGTTTTGATGATTAACAAACGCAAATTGATTAGTTGTTTATGGACTGATCATTTGTCTTGAGTGGTGTGCTTTAGACAGGTCCTACCCAAGTCAAATCATACTAGCATGCACCTTGTTGGCCTATGCTTGAAGATGAACCAAACACAATGGCAAAGGAGCTTGGAACATACTTGGACTAATCACACCTTGGAAGTACCAAGGAGAAGCTCATCATCAACCATCTCAAAGCATTGAACAAACAAAGAAAGTTCATGAAGGCCAAAGGTGGAGGATCAAGAACCTAATGCAAAGGACCAAGGAGCTTGTACCACAACTTGAAGATGTCAAGCATGGAAGCTCAACCATAGAAGATCCCAGCTCAAAAGAAGAGTTCAAGAGAGTGATAGAAAGGGTAGAATGTATTCCTATCTCTCTTGCATTTCCTCTTGTCAAGGCACATTGTTTAAACCCCTAAAAATATGTTTTTCAAAGAGACTAACACACTCTTTAAGGACTTAAATTGATAAGTGAATGGCCATGGTGGTGTACCAACATGTTGGGACCCATATGGCATTCAACACAAGAATGAACAAAACAGAGTTCCGAAGCAACAACCTGGACCAGCAACTAAATCCTATCAAAACTTATTTAAAACATTTTCAAATATTTTTGAAAATATTTTTAACAGATAGGAACATCAAAATCCGACGAGAAATGAGGGAGATATGAATTTTACAAGTTCGACACTGTTTGCTGGAAACCAGTCTCGGAACTCCGAGAATTATTCTCGGAGCTCCGAGCTCGGAACTCCGAGAACATTCTCGGAGCTCCGAGAAATGCACCAGATTCTAAACTTAAAGGCTCTGTTTGAATTCTCGGAACTCCGAGAATTTGCTCGGAACTCCGAGAATTTCGCTCGGAACTCCGAGAAATGTTTTTCTTCAAAAAAATATAGCCGTTGGGGTGCAACGGCTAGTTGATTTTTTTGACCCAGTTTTGACTGTTTTACCCCCCAAACGGTCACATGGAGTTGGGACTTTATATATACTCATTCAAGGGTCCAAAACACATGAGGAACATTGTCCAACTTCAAGAAACCATAGAAAATCATTTGCGAACTATTTTTGGGTTAAATTCTCTCACCAACCAAACTCTTTATGCCTTGATTTGAGAAAATCTTTTGAGATTGGTTTAGGCTTAAACTTGTTTATTCTTGAGAGCATCCTTGGAGCTTCAACTTGCATTGTAGCCTACATAGAGGCAAAGCTTTTATCTTCTTCTTTATTCGATCGGTGGCAAGGGCATCCGTTGTTTTTAATTCCCTTGGGTGAACCGCTTAGAACTCGGCGGAGAAGGAGAGTCATTGTAAAGGTGGAAGGGCATCCTTATTTAATTCCCTTGGAGTGTAAAAGCCTCGGAGCCGGGCGTCGTGGAGGTCTCAATAGTGGAAATCCTCAAGTGCGACCTTGAGAAGAGTGGAGTAGGCCGTTTGCCGAACCACTATAAATCTTTGTGTCACTTGTGTGATTGGTATTTCTCTCACTCCCTCTCACTCTCTTATTTGATTATTTGTGCTTAGAATTGAGTGAGTAGTTAGCATTGATAATCAACCTAAATATCTTAACCTTGCTATCTAGGCTATTAAAATTACTTAATTAAGTTTGCTAATCAACAAGGGTTTTGAACGTATATTAATTTGTAATATTGTTTAAGTTCAACTATTTCAAACTTAATTAAACAAGGGATAAGTCTTGGGTGAAATCTTAGGAAAAGTTTTTAAAAGGTAAAGATTTTATAAACATCCTATTCACCCTCCCTCTAGGTTGCCAAACCAAGTCACTACTTGGATTTCAATTGGTATCAAAGCTTGGGCTCTTGATTAAGACCCTAACCGGTTAAGAGTTAAAAGATCAAACTTTTTGGCAACTCAAAAGATGGGATCTAGACTACCTATTTTGGATGGTTTGGATTATGGATCATGGTTGATCCATATGAAGACATACTTAAAAGGTCTAGATAAAGATATGGTAAAGATAATTGAAAATGGATTTATGTTAAATGCTAAATCTAAAGGATTAAATGAATATAATAAAAAATTATCTTTACTAAATACAAAAGCCCTAATTGCAACATGTTGTGCATTACCACCACACATTTATGAGAAAGTATCCTTTTGTAAAAATGCTAAAAATGTTTTGGACTCTATTGAAAATCTTCAAAATCAAAACATGTGCTTAATGGGATTATCTAATGAAGACCCCTTGGATAATGCCGAATTCACACTTGAAGAACTTGTTGAAAATGTCCAAGAATTACATAAGAAACTTGAGGATCAACTAGCTAAGAATTCAAACTTGAAAAATAATTTAACTAGTATTCACAAGGAGTTTAGGTCACTAGAAATAGATCATGCACATCTTAGTGAAGAAAATGAAATTTTTAAAAAAGATTTTATTGAAATAAGTAATACCATTGCTTCACTAAGAGAGGAAAATCAACTCCTTAAAGAAGAAGAAGAGAAAATCAAAATGCTTTCATCTCTTGAATTAATAAATTTTAAAACGGAAATCAATGACTTAAACATCAAGAATGAAATATTAAGGTTGGAAAATCATAAGTTACAAGAGAATGTAAAATTCAATTACCATCATGATCACTCTTGTAATTCATCATGTTCATCCCGTCCATCTACCTACTCTTATGCATCTTGTGACTATTGTGGTAGATTTGGACATTACAAGTTTAAATGTACTTTTAAACTTGTAAAAAGTAGTAAGTTTGTTTGGGTTAAAAAGGACTTATCACCTAGGACAAACTTGCTTGGAACCAAGATGGTTTGGGTTCCAAAACCCCTAACATGATCTATATTGTGTTTATTTTAGATTAGGGGATGTGCTTTAATTGAATATCAATTGAAAATATATTTGTTGATACAAGGTGCTTGTTCTTGTTTAATTTTTTTTATATCAATACATGTTGTGCCTAAAATTGAAAATCCTTTCAAAACATGTGTATATAGATATCATATACTCATATTTGCTTAACATATATCTATATATATCACCTTAAAATTCAAAGTCTATATGCTTGAATGTAATTAATTTGAGACTTTGATATGATGAGCCTAATTGAATATCATTTTGAGTTTCCTAGTTTAAGTGCCCACATATACTTAAGAATCATCATGCACTTAAAATATGTCATTCATCCACATGACAACCACAATAGAGCATTTAATGTGAAAACCATAAATTGATCCTTATAGAGTGTACAACAACATCTCTTGCCCATGTGTTCAAATTAAAAGCTTCAAGTACATCTCTAAAATTTGAACCCGTTTTGGTAGTTGCTAGGAGTTAGGCTAATTGATCACATCATTCTAGAAAAACCAAAAGAAAAGAAACCCATAGGTTTTAAGGTTTGAACTTAAATGAAATTATTTTTGGCAAACAAATAGTATTTGAGCAAAAATTGAGAAAATGCCAAAGTATTATTCTTTTAACTTTATTTTGGACAAATATGGCACTTGCTAGACAATTGAGTATTTAATTATTTTAATATATCATTTCTAGCAAAACTAAGGTATTAGATGCTATGTCTAAGAAAACAACTCAAATCCCTTCTTAGATATCTTTTTGTGCCTTAGGTGAACAAACATGTTTATTACTTTGCACCTAATTGTCCTATCAAAACCCATTCTATTACATGCTTAATGATTTTCATCAAATCTAATAAGAATCATAGATGGGTTAAAAATTAGTGTATTTCCAAAGAGCTTTAATTGGATAATCTTATGACTAAGATGAACCTTAATATGTATAGATATGTTATATGTATTTTGTTCAAGTAGTCATGAAAGTTCATAAATGGAATACATGTGTCCAAGGTAGTTTGCATCATTTGATACATAAGTATTATAAAATCCTTGGATCTTTCCTTAAGTTCATAAAAGGATATATATTATATAGGAAAGTTAAATCATGAATCTAGATTCAATGTATGACTTGAAATGAAAATATCATAGAAATCTAGAATCATATTTGGGCATTTACTCACTTGAGTAAAATTACAATTCACTAAGGTGGTTGTATACATTAGATTATGATGGGAATATGTGCCTCCCACACATTTTTGGTTTTCAATGGGCTTATGCACTTTTGTGCCTAATGCCTTGTCATTTTACATGTGGTTGTGGATGTAGATGTAATGTTTGGACCTTGTACTTCATTTGTCATGTTCTCTTTGTCCAAACATAGTAGACTATCCATGAAGGCCTTGATATGGATCATATCCTTCTTGTAAGGTATACTCTCACCTTCATGATTCATGGATGTCTCTCTAAGACATGGTACTTTATTGACCATTCTCATTATGTCTTAGTCCTATAGAATGGAACTCAAATTGGTTTATATATATTCTATGGTTATCAACCCCTTATTTGATAATATCTACACATATGAGATGTTAAACCTTAATCTTAAAAGTCACTCAATTGGTGCCCTTAGCCTTCTTAGATTCTAAGAGGGAGATGGTACATTCACATTAATTAAAATATCTAACAAATTGGCCTTGTGCCAACATCTCAAACATGAATAGGTATACATTTATATGTGATCTCCCTATCTAGTTATGTATATTACATACTTAGGGAAGTAAAGCTTGAATTTTAAATATTATATCACATTTAGGGGGAGCATGAGCCAAAGATTGAAAATCTTTTGTGCTATGCTTGTTTATCATGATGAGCTAGACTATGGCTATCATTTTATCATGATAAACTGACACTTGGAGAGTAAGTGTCATTGTAGCCCAAGGGTTGAGTTTAACTTGGTATCTTTTAGAAAATATATCCAAAAACCTTTGGAGTCTATGCAAGGACATCCCTTTGGATTCATGCATTGCATGATTCATTTTCAAAGGGGGAGCTTAAAGGTAAATTTGTCCTTAGTTACTTATCATATGATTCTTAATGTGGTTATCACCTCACATATGATAAGTACACTCATTTGGAGCATGATTGCTCCACATGAGTTGTTCGGGTTTGTCTTGTGCTTTTATGTGTGTTTTAGAGTTTAAGACAAGAAGCCCATAGCCTAGGTCTTAGAGTCATATCCTTCTAGGCTTGTAACTTATCTTGGATGATCAAATATGATATCATCTATTCCAAGAATAAGTTTTGGTGGCCAAGTATTCCATTGTCATATCATTGGCCTATGATGTCATGTCATGCCTTAAATCTTAGGTTTATCTAAGGCCATTGACAAATACTAAGGGGGAGAGCTAATTATTGCTATCTTTATGTTTATATGGATCATTGTAAGATGCTAACACTATCCATTCAAATATTTCCTCACTAATTATGCTAAAAATTGCATATCATTATATTTTTTTTAAAAAGGGGGGCTTATCATACTAAACTATACACTTGCTTATTTTTCTTCCATGATAAGTAAAATATAAGCTTTAACTTGCTAATCTATTATTATATTACTGGTCATAGGGTAGATTTATATTGGATTTATATATATACTAAGATACACCCTAAAAATTTGTGCTAAAATTGGAATGTCTCTTTGTTTTGCCAACATAGGCTTGATTTGTTTTGTGATTATTCATTTCCTATGTTGATTGTCTCTTATCATGCCATATATACTTTGGATTATACTTTGAATTTAATTGCTAACTCATGATAAGAAGTTAGGGAGAGCATCATATTTTCATTGAATATCTTTGATGCTTTATGTAATTATGCTTAAATGCTTAATCCTTCCTTTTTGCTAATGCCAAAAGGGGGAGAATTTGTATAATTGATTAGATCCATTACCATATGCATTCTTGTATTATAATTTGTATAATTGATTAGATCCATTACCATATGCATTCTTGTATTATAACTTGTTAAATATAACTCATGCATATGTTGAGGGGAGTAGTAATGATTAATTTGTCTATCTTATCCTCATAAGAGGTTCCTCCCACCTATCTAATCAATTTGGTTTGTCATCATCAAAAAGGGGGAGATTGTAAGCCCAAGGGTTCCCCATGGGTTCATTCAATCATCTTGTTTTGATGATTAACAAACGCAAATTGATTAGTTGTTTATGGACTGATCATTTGTCTTGAGTGGTGTGCTTTAGACAGGTCCTACACAAGTCAAATCATACTAGCATGCACCTTGTTGGCCTATGCTTGAAGATGAACCAAACACAATGGCAAAGGAGCTTGGAACATACTTGGACTAATCACACCTTGAAAGTACCAAGGAGAAGCTCATCATCAACCATCTCAAAGCATTGAACAAACAAAGAAAGTTCATGAAGGCCAAAGGTGGAGGATCAAGAACCTAATGCAAAGGACCAAGGAGCTTGTACCACAACTTGAAGATGTCAAGCATGGAAGCTCAACCATAGAAGATCCCAGCTCAAAAGAAGAGTTCAAGAGAGTGATAGAAAGGGTAGAATGTATTCCTATCTCTCTTGCATTTCCTCTTGTCAAGGCACATTGTTTAAACCCCTAAAAATATGTTTTTCAAAGAGACTAACACACTCTTTAAGGACTTAAATTGATAAGTGAATGGCCATGGTGGTGTACCAACATGTTGGGACCCATATGGCATTCAACACAAGAATGAACAAAACAGAGTTCCGAAGCAACAACCTGGACCAGCAACTAAATCCTATCAAAACTTATTTAAAACATTTTCAAATATTTTTAAAAATATTTTTAACAGATAGGAACATCAAAATCCGACGAGAAATGAGGGAGATATGAATTTTACAAGTTCGACACTGTTTGCTGGAAACCAGTCTCGGAACTCCGAGAATTATTCTCGGAGCTCCGAGCTCGGAACTCCGAGAACATTCTCGGAGCTCCGAGAAATGCACCAGATTCTAAACTTAAAGGCTCTGTTTGAATTCTCGGAACTCCGAGAATTTCGCTCAGAACTCCGAGAAATGTTTTTCTTCAAAAAAATATAGCCGTTGGGGTGCAACGGCTAGTTGATTTTTTTGACCCAGTTTTGACTGTTTTACCCCCCAAACGGTCACATGGAGTTGGGACTTTATATATACTCATTCAAGGGTCCAAAACACATGAGGAACATTGTCCAACTTCAAGAAACCATAGAAAATCATTTGTGAACTATTTTTGGGTTAAATTCTCTCACCAACCAAACTCTTTGTGCCTTGATTTGAGAAAATCTTTTGAGATTGGTTTAGGCTTAAACTTGTTTATTCTTGAGAGCATCCTTGGAGCTTCAACTTGCATTGTAGCCTACATAGAGGAAAAGCTTTTATCTTCTTCTTTATTCGATCGGTGGCAAGGGCATCCGTTGTTTTTAATTCCCTTGGGTGAACCGCTTAGAACTCGGCGGAGAAGGAGAGTCATTGTAAAGGTGGAAGGGCATCCTTATTTAATTCCCTTGGAGTGTAAAAGCCTCGGAGCCGGGCGTCGTGGAGGTCTCAATAGTGGAAATCCTCAAGTGCGACCTTGAGAAGAGTGGAGTTGGCCGTTTGCCGAACCACTATAAATCTTTGTGTCACTTGTGTGATTGGTATTTCTCTCACTCCCTCTCACTCTCTTATTTGATTATTTGTGCTTAGAATTGAGTGAGTAGTTAGCATTGATAATCAACCTAAATATCTTAACCTTGCTATCTAGGCTATTAAAATTACTTAATTAAGTTTGCTAATCAACAAGGGTTTTGAACGTATATTAATTTGTAATATTGTTTAAGTTCAATTATTTCAAACTTAATTAAACAAGGGATAAGTCTTGGGTGAAATCTTAGGAAAAGTTTTTAAAAGGTAAAGATTTTATAAACATCCTATTCACCCCCCCTCTAGGTTGCCAAACCAAGTCACTACTTGGATTTCAATCAATTTTTATATCTGTATTCAGCATTAGACTAGGCATCCATGCATTTTAGGGTAGATTTCATTTCATTATGAGAGTTTTGAACTTGATTCGCAATCCTGAAGGTTTCTAGGGGGTTCCTTTGGGCTCTGAAAGATGAAAGTTCAAGTTTCCAAGCAAATGAAAAAACCTGCTATTTTTAGAATTTTCAGGGTTTTCCTCAGTTTTGCCTATTTTGCACTGCAGGGGTATTTTGGTCATTCCCGATGTGTCTTGTTTGACCCCCGAGTTATATTTGAGAAATCTTGAGTGATTTTACAAATTTTGAAAAAGCTGCTATTTTTAGAAACTCATAGGGCTTCCACATTTTCATCATCTTATGGATATTTCAATCATTTCTCATATGTCCAAAACCATCTCGAGGGTACGGCTTTTGGATTATGAGTAATTTCGTAAGCTTTGGGAAACCTGCTAAATTTAGATCTCTCAAGATTTTCTCTTAGTCTTGCACTTCGGGGGTATTTTAGACATTTCCAAACATATCATATTTGGTCCCTAAGTTGTGTCTAAGAAATCTTGAGTCCGTTCATAAATTTTTGAAAATCTGCTATTTTTAGAATTTCTCAGGGTTTTCCCTAGTCTCGCCAAAATTCTAGCGCCTTGGGGTAATTTGGTCTTTTCCTGTGTAATTCTTTTGATCCCCGAAATATGTCCGAGAGATTATGAATGATTTCCTGAATTTTGGAAAACCTGCTAAATTTAGAATTTCTTAGGAATTTCGCTTAATTTGGAAATTTTAAGTATTGAGGGCATTTTGGGTATTTTCAGGAGATACCAAATGATTCTGTTTAATATCACCGAAAGGACCCAATTTTAAAAGTTTCTATTTTTGAAGTTTGACCACAAAGACTTTCCATTTTTAATTTTTCCCTTTAGGGGTAAACCAATCTGAGGGTATTTTGGTCGCATTTGGTTGTCTAACAGTCAAGTAGGGGCATTTTGGTCCGAAAAGTTATTTCCCAAAATAAGATGGTCTGATCATGTGTGAGGGATGCACCATAAATGTCAAATGGGTTGGGTCCATATATAGAATGTTGAATTTAGAAAGATTTTATTGATTTTTTACGAAAAAACCCGAAACCCGTGTGAAATGGCCCATTGGGCTAAAACCCGCAAAGATGGAGCTCATGTGGGTTCACCCATATGGGTTAACCATCATGGTGGGCGGCCCACATGGTTGACCTGTATGAGTTGAGCACCCACCTTGATGATGTCACAATGGTGACATCATATTTGTTAAAAGAAAAATAAAAAGAATAAAAAATGAAAAAAAGGAAAGAAGGAAAAGAGGAATGATTGCTTAAAAAGGTTTTCTTCCAAAGAAGCAATGTGGAATGAGAATAACATGTCTTGATTGACAAGAAATTAAAATTGGAATCAAATCCAATTTGGAAACAAGAAAGAAAGAAATCAAGAGGGGAAAATTGGAAACAAGCCAAAAAAGGAGCTCTCACATTAGAAATTGCTATTTCTCTCTTAACCTTAACTTTTTTTTATATAAAAATCAAAGCAAACAATCCAAAAAAAGGGAAAAAAATCAAATTTCGTCCATTTTCTCTCTCCTCCCAAGAAATTTTCTTTTCTTTTCTCCCTTGAAGTGTGATATCTCTCTGAAGTGTTCTTCAAAAAAGGAATTCTTGAATTCCTTCTTCTTCTCCAAGGCATCATACAATCAAGAATGATTGGAGTGTTCTTTGGGTCTTCTTCATCATAAAAAAGGGTGCGACAAAGCGTATACCTCGGATCTACGCAGCCTAAAGACAAGGAGCGCGATCAACGTGGTGGAAATAAAAAAAAAGCAAAGAAAGAAAGGGAAGAAAGGACGCAGGATCGAGCGTCGGCGAGATTTTACGAAATTTTCGGCTTTTAGATTCGGCGAGGATCTCCATCACAGGTAGGTGCACTATTCTCAGATTTTTCCAGGATTATTTGGTATTCTTTATATATTTTTGCATGGTTTTTAGCATTTAATTGAATTTAATTCGATATTATATGTGTGTGCTCAAAATCATGATCTACATGAGTGTTTCAATTCCGATTCGTCCCGAAATTTAATACACTGATCTATTTAAATAGACTAAAATAACCATCGGATCGGATCGGACATTGAATCAAAGGATTTTGAAAATTTGAGTGAAGAGTGGAATTTCATTTAAAATAATGGCTGAGAAATTACAAAAGTTAAAAATATAGCTATCTCAGGATGATTTGTTTTGTGGAATTTCAAATTTTTCTTGTGTTCATCACATCACAACAAGGTTAAAGGACATTTTCCGGAGTCGTAATTTTCTCGAAAATCGTGTTTTAAAAATAGAAAACTCTTCAAAAACATCTTTTTGACGAAGAAAAATAAAATATATACTAAACATATTCCAAAATTAATGGCATTTCGTGCGAAAATAATATGGTACTGATACATTCTACCATGAATTTTTAAAGATTTTTGGATTTTATTTGGTATATTATTTGATGCTTTCTTTGAAACTTATCAGATTTTGTGAGAATTTTTACTAACATCAGATCACAATTAAAATTGTCACAATTTTTACAGTAGTCTTATGTTTTATATTTATTGATGCTGTAAAATTTTCCATTTATTTGGATCTTGATGCTGTAAATCCATAATCTGGTCTTAAAATTGAAAAATCCGAAATTGGTAGTAAATGGCTTTTAAAATTCATGAAAATCTCACAGCATTGTATGTTAAGGTATATCTTATTTCTGTAGAAATTTTAATGAATTTAGATTTCTATTTCTAGTAGTTTCTGTGTTATTTTAACAATCTGGTTATATTATTGTTAAATCAAAATTAAATAGGAGCTTAATGTAAAAATCTGCAAAACTTTTTCAGTAAGCTACATACATTCCCATCTTGCGGATGTAAAAATTTCAATCCATTTCGAATTCGTTTGCAATAAATTCACTTGTAAAATCACTCATGCGGTTTAAAATTGATAAAATCCACTCAAAATTGAAATTAATTAAAAATCATTATCAAAATTTCTAAAGAACCTTAAATTTTTGTTACATATTAATTCTTTAATCCATTGAAATAGAAATCTTAGGATCTTTAGATTTCCCTGGTAAAATGGCCAGTGCATCCATAATCGTATCACAATTGCAACCGATCTTTGACAATTTGAATATTTAAGCTATAGCATGTTATTGGCTTCGAGGTTACTGTCCACGGAAATCCTGAGATATGCCAGGCAATAAGGTGCTATAACCTAAGTATTAAATTACACAAGGAAAGAGCGCACGATTCCCTTCCTTGGATGCCATTCGAGGCCGAAATTGGAGAACCCTAGAACCTTTGGTATTCCTTAAATGTCCAGAAACCAAAAATCCTTAAAATATGAAATTAATTAACTTCAAGAACTTGAATCAATTTATCTCATGTCTTTCGGAACCATTGAATTATGGTTTCCGATATAAGAACCATTAGAGCCCAACTTAGGAACACTTATGTCAGGTCGTGTCCTAGGTCTTAGGGAGTCTTAGGTTTTAGGGAGTCCTAGAGTTAGGAGTCCAGCCTCATCACGGACGTTTGCTATGGATAGCAACCGTGCCATAGGTCTAGTTACACTAGTCACCCAAATTTTCCCTAGGACAAGCCTAGTTACCTAGGATGTAGGTTAACCTGCATTAGTCTAAGGGACAACTTGCACTTAGATAGGATCATATAGCATCTTAGATGAAATCCTACGATAATAAAATCTTCAACTTGAATTAAATAACTTCTCTTAAAACTGTTGAAACAGTCAATCCGGTCTAGATCGGTGTCTTAGTTGAGTTAGGCATAAGTAGCTTAGCTTAGGTGCACCGAACTACGTCGACTCTGATCCCAGTGAGGCTTGGGTACGTAGGCAGCTTGGATGTCTGATGGCATACCAACCGCGAGTCAGCTCCACAACAAATTGTGGGGTTTTGTATATTAATTTTCTTGTAAATTCTTAATTAAATCACTTAGGACTTTTCCTGAAATTAGAATTCTAGGAGAACTTTCACTTAGATTGAATTCAAAGAAATTAAGAAATCAAAATACACATTTAGGATTCACATTGAAATTAGATCATAGGATGCATGTCACATAGTTCGCACACTAACAAAGAGTTGAATGAGCCATTTAAAATAAATTTAAAAGAGTTAACTTTTGGAATCGAAGACCGATTATCGGGCAGGAATGGTGCATGTGGTGGATAATTCCCCATACCTTCCATTCTTGTAACCAGGTAGCGAGTCTAGATTTCTGGTTAATTATGGGTCCTAAATCCCACATCTAGGTGGCGACTCTGTTAGCTTCTTTTGTGTGGAATTCGGATTGCCTTAATAATCCCAAGTTCACATAAAAGACGAATTAAAATCAATACTAAAAGAGCACACGCCAATCGCGTGGGTACGAGAGACCAAGAGAGTGCGTGGCAGATCGCGCCCCACCTCTCTCGCGGGATCGGGTCCCACACTTATTAGCATTAGTCAATTGTGTGACAACGGTTTTGCAGTAGTCTTTAACCCCGACAAATGCATTGTTAAGAATAAGATAGATGGAAAAGTTCAATTCATAGGTTCTAGAGACAATAACATTTACACCATTGGGCTAGATGATCTTAGACTCCAAAATATAACTTCTCTTAATGCCATTAGTGAAGATTCTTGGCTATGGCATAGGAGGTTGGGTCATGCCGGAATGGATCTCATTTCAACTCTCTCCTCAAAAGACATTGTTAGAGGATTCCCTAAGTTCAAGTACACCAAAGATCACATTTGTAGAACTTGTCAATTAGGCAAACAATTGAAGAGCTCATTTGCGCCTAAAAATATGATCTCAACCACTTACCCCTTGCAACTACTTCATATGGATCTTTTTGGACCAATGTAGACAAGTAGCTTAGGTGGAAAGAAGTATGTGTTTGTTGTTGTGGATGACTACTCACGATTTACATGGGTCATATTTTAGCTCATAAAGATGAAACCCATGAAAATTTTCTTAAGTTGTGTAATCAAGTCCAAAATGAAAAAGGTATTACCATATCTTACATTAGAAGTGACCATGGAACGGAATTTGAAAATATTCACTTTGACACTTATTGTAATGAACATGGCATCAAACACAACTTTTCGGCACCTAGGACACTTCAACAAAATGGGGTTGTAGAAAGAAAGAACCGAACCCTCTAAGAAATGGCTAGAACCATGTTGCATGAGAATGATCTCCCTAGATACTTTTGGATGGAGGCGGTTAGCACCGCTTGCTATATCATAAATAGGGTGTATATGAGGCCAATTTCTAAGAAAACACCTTATGAGCTTTGGAAAAACTTGAAACCAAATATAAGCTAATTTAGGGTGTTTGGTTGTAGATGCTACATCTTGAATATCAAAGATAACTTGCATAAATTTGATAAGAAGTCGGATGATGGCATATTCTTAAGGTATTCTACACATAGCAAGGCATATAGAGTGTTTAATACAAGAACCCTAGTTGTAGAAGAATCCATGCATGTTACATTTGATGAGAGAGAGCTAACACCTCAAGAAATGCCACGTGATGAGGATGAACCTATTGAACACCTCTTATCTAAGACAAATGTTCCTTCCCATGCATCTACAAGTAATACATTACCTAGTGAGAAAGTTGAGAGTGTAGAGGATAACTCATTACCTAGGGATAGGGAATATTGGTAGATCATCCTGAATCCCAAATCTTAGGTGATGCCACATCGCCGGTAAGAACTGGATCATACTATCGTAGTGTGAGTAACAACTTGGCGTTCCTATCCGAATTAGAACCAAGTCCATCAAGGAAGCTGAAAAGGACGAATATTGGTGTAGACACCCCTATTTTGCTTCACTTTAAAAATCAAAAGATTTGGTAGTGTCATCAAGTCTTGAGTCTGTATTCCGCATTAGATTAGGCATCCATGCATTTTAGGGTAGATTTCATCTCGTTATAAGAGTTTTGAAGTTGATCCGCGATCCTAAAGGTCCCTAGGGGGTTCCGTTGGCCTCTGGAAGATGTAAAATCAAGTTTTCAAGCAAGTGAAAAAACCTGCTATTTTGAGAATTTTTAAGGTTTCCTTCATTTTCGCCCATTTTTGCATTACAGGGGTATTTTGGTCATTCCTGATGTGTCCCGTTTGACACCCGAGTTATGTCTGAGAAATCTCAAGCGATTCCATGAATTTTGAAAAAGCTGCTATTTTTAGAATTTCTCAGGGTTTTTCCTAGTTTCACCAAATTCTGTATCTCGGGGGTAATCTGGTCATTTCCAATATGTTTCATTTGACCTCTAGGGTGTATCTAAGGAATCTAAGATCATTTCATGAATTTTGAAAAGCTTGCTAAATTTAGAGTTTCTCAGGGGTTTCGCTTGACTTGGAAATTTTATGTGTCAATGGCATTTTGGGTATTTTCATAAGGTACCAAATGATCCTGTTTGATATTGCTCACCAAAAGGACCCAACTTTAAAAATTTCTATTTTTGAAGTTTGATCACAAAGATTTTCCATTTTTAACTTTTCCCTTTAGGGGTGAACCAATTTAAGGGTATTTTGGTCACATTTGGATGTGTAATTGTCAAATAAGGGCATTTTAGTCCGAAAAATTATTTTCTCAAAAAAGATGGTTCGATCATATGTTAGGGATGCACCATAAATGTCAAATGGGTTGGGTCCATATATAAAATGTTGAATTTAGAAAGATTTTATTGAATTTTTATGGAAAAAACCCAAAACCCGTGTGAAATGCCCATTGGGCTAAAGCCCGCAAGAATGGAGCCCATGTGGGTCGACCACCATGGTGGGCGCCCCACATGGCTGACCCACATGAGTTGGGTGCCCCACCTAGATGGTGTCATGGTGGTGACATCATATTGGTTAAAAGAAAAATAAAAAGAATAAAAAGAAAAGAACGAAAGAAAGAAAAGATGAATGGTTGCTTAAAAGGGGTTTTCCAAAGAAGCAATGTGGAATGGGAATAGCTTGTCTTGTTTGACAAGAAATTAAGATTGGAATCAAATCCAATTTGGAAACAAGAAAGAAAGAAAGCAAGAGAGAAAAATTAGAAACAAGCCAAAGATGGGAGCTCTCACATTGGAAACTACTATTTCTCTCCTAACCCTAGCTCTTTTTGTATAAAAATCAAAGCACACAACACAAAGGGGATCCAAAAAATCCAAATTCATCATTTTTCTCTCTCCTCCCAAGATAAAAAAAGAGAAAAAAACCTCCTCTCTCTTTAAGTGCGTTCATCTCTCTCTCAAGGGTTCTTCACAAAATAGATTCTTGAATTCTTTGGGTTATGTAGGGTTGAAGTCGGGTTGGGTTGGGTCGGGTTCGGGTTGGCAAAAAGAGTTCCTCGGGCCGGGTCAGGTTGAACCTTGTCGGGTTGGAACTCGGGTCGGGTCGGGTTTGGGTTGACCAAATGGTTGCTCGGGTCGGGTTCAGGTTGGCCTCAACCTTACCCAACTAGACCTAAGTTGCACCCCTAAGTACTATCCTCTGGTGACTCCAATAGAATCACGGTTGCATAGACAAAAAATGAGAGCCTCGCCAACAGACCAATATGACCCCTCAGGTCAAAGGACATGTAAAGGGTCATGTATGGTAGAATAGCTCAACTATATCCTGTCCATAAGCTATTCTAATGTGATCATGTTCAGTACGCAATCTCATTGCCGCACCCATTCTATCTTGCTTAGGGTCCACTTACCCGACTGATTGAGATAAGTCACTCCACATCTCGTGCTTGTAGGCAAGATAGATGCTAGTTGTGTACAGAAGGAGGTGTCCAACCTCAACCCCAACTAGGAACTACCCATATCTCCTTGCTCCCTAGGATATGTGAATCCATGAGCATGAATTTGCTACTTTGCTACCTAAGGACAAATACGTGTCTATAACATATCACACATATGTAACTTTTAGTACCCATAAATTGTCATGAAAAGAAACTTTTATTGATTAACATGCGAAATATACTGAGTTTTAGGGCACCAACTCTAACAGTGTCATATAGACATCCTCATGCAAATCTCCATTTAGAAAAGCAATCTTGACATCCATCTGATGTAACTCTAAGTCATAATGAGCTACTAAAGCCATGAATATCCTCAAAAAGTCTTTCTTGAAAACTGGAGAGAAAGTCACTTTGTAGTCTATCCTTCCTTTTGAGTGTACCATTTTGTAACCAGTCTTGCTTTATGTCTCTCAATGCCACCCTCGGAGTCTCGTTTGATCTTAAAGACTGACTTGCAGTCAACTAGCTTGACTCCATTTTGTAAGTTAGTGAGTTTCTAAACTTGGTTCTTCTCCATTGAGAGCAAGTACCACTGCTGAGAGGCTTGTCTCAAACCATAGATGGATCAGTCAAGCTTGCATACTAAATGTTCCTTGCCTTCAACCTAAAAAACTTCAGGTTGTCTCACATAGACAAAACCTCATGCAAATCTCCATTTAGAAAAGCAATCTTGACATCCATCTAATGTAACTTTAAGTCATAATGAGCTACTAAAGTCATGACTATCCTCAAAGAGTCTGAAATAAACAAGGGAGAGGGTGAATTGGTTTTAATACTAATTTATACCTTTTTAAATTTTAAGTATTAAACCTAAATTGATTTTTCTTCTCTTGATTAGATTTTGGTTAGTTCAAATAAGATCAAAACAAAATGAAATGCCAAACCAAAAACAAGAATGAAATGTGCAAGACAAGGAAGGAACACACCGATGTATAGTGGTTCGGGAAAAGCCCTACTCCACTCTTCTTAAGATCGTCCTTAAGGATTTCCACTATGTGAGACCTCCACGATGCCCGGCTCCGAGGTGATTACACTTCCAAGGGGTATTAAATGATGATGCCTTTGACACCTTACACCGACTCTCCTTCTTCGCCAAGTTCTAAGCGATACTCCCTAGGGTATTAAAAAAGGATGCCCTAGCCACCTTTACAATAAATGGAAGATGAAATGCTTGGCTTCTTTTGAAAGCTTGATGCACGATGTAGTCCCCTTGAGTGCTCTCCACAATAGATTGCAAATGAAAGCCCTAAATCCAAACTCAAAATGATTTGCAAGTGCAAGGCAAGTTTGGGGAGAAGAAAAACAAAATCTCAAGCCAAAGGAATTTGCAAGTTCTTTGAAATGCTTAAGGGTGTTTTTCTAATGGTTCAAGAGAGAAAAATAATCCTCTTGAATGTGCTTTTATAGCCCATGAGAAGATATGACCGTTTGGGGGTATTAATAACAAAAACCAATTTTTAATTCAAAAACCTGAAATCCGAGGGGTGACTCGGTTTGGCAACCTAGAGGGGGGGTGAATAGGATGTTTATAAAACTTTTACCTTTTAAAAACTTTTACTAATTTCACCCTAGTTTTATCCCTTGTTTAATTAAGTTTGAAATGGTTGAACTTAAAACAATAATACAAATTAATATAAGTTCAAAACCCTTTTTGATTAGCAAACTTAATTAGGTGATTTAATAGCCTAGTTAGCAAGGTTAAGATTATTTAATTAAAATCAAGATGCTAACTACTCACTCAATTCTAAATATGTAAAAATGCAAGCACAAATAAATAAGAGAGTGAGAGGGAGTGAGAGAAATACCAATCACACAAGTGACACAAAGATTTATAGTGGTTCGGCAAACGGCCTACTCCACTCTACTCAAGGTCGCACTTGAGAATTTCCACTATTGAAACCTCCACGACGCCCGGCTCCGAGGCTTTTACACTCTAAGGGAATTAAATGAGGATGCCCTTCCACCTTTACAATGACTCTCCTACTTCGCCGAGTTCTAAGCGCTCCACCCAAGGGAATTAACACCGGATGCCCTTCCACCTTTCTTGTCTCTCCTACACCGCCGAGATCTAAGCGCTTTCCGAAGAAGATAGATAGCTTTGCCTCTAAGTAGGCTACAATGCACAATGAAGCTCTCACAATGTTCTCTAAGAAATAAACAACTTTAAGCCTAAACCAATCTCAAATGATTTTCACTAATCAAGGCACAATGAGTTTGGTTGAAAGAAATTAACCCAAAAATGATTGCAAGTGTGTTTCTAGGGTTTCTTAGAGTTGGACAATGTTCATCTTAATGTTTTGAAACCATACAACTTGTATATATAGGTTCCCAACTCAATATGACCGTTTGAGGGGCAAAGTGGTACTTTTAGGGTCAAAAAATCCACTAGCCGTTGTAGCCGCAACGGCTATAATTTTTTGTCCCTGACTGTTTTCTCGGAGCTCCGAGAGATTTCTCGGAGTTCCGAGCTCGGAGTTCCGAGCTCGGAGTTCCGAGAAAATTCTCGGAGCTCCGAGACTGGTTTTCCAGCAGGATGTTCCTAACTTGTAAAATTCATATCTCCCTCATTTCTCGTCGGATTTTGACGTTCTTATACTCTACGGATATGAGAAAAATGAGAGCTATCTGTGAAAAATATTTTCAAAAATATTTAAAAATATTTTAAATAAGTTTTGATAGGATTTAGTTGCTGGTCCAGGTTGTTGCTTCGGAACTTTATTTTGTTCAATGTTGGGTTGAATGCCATATGGGTCCCAACATGTTGGTACACCACCATGGCCATTCACTTATCCATTTAAGTCCTTAAAGGGTGTGTTAGTCTCTTTGAAAAACATATTTTTAGGGGTTTTAAGATGTGCCTTGATCAAGAGAAAACACAAGAGAGAAAGGTGATACATACTACCCTTTTGAACACTCTCTTGAATGAACTCTTGAGCCAATCTTCATTTGATCTTCAATGTGGTTCTTGGATTGCTTGTGGGATCTTCACTTGAGCTCCTTGCTTTAACATCTTCCAAGGATGATGCCACCAATGTGTTCAAGCTCCTTTGCATGTTGATCCTCAAGCATGTGTTGTGTTGCATTGTGTAATGGCGATATGACATGTCAAGCATGTCAAGTTCCTGTCTAAGACACAACACTCAAGGCAACTGATCAGTCCATAAACGACTAATCAATTTGTGTTTGTTAATCATCAAAACAAGGTGATTGAATGAACCCATGGGGAACCCTTGGGGAACCCTTGGGCTTACAATCTCCCCCTTTTTGATGATGACAAACCAAATTGATTAGATAGGTGGGAGGAACCTCTTATGAGGATTAGATGGACAATTTTATCATGACTACTCCCCCTCAACATATGCATGAGATATATTCAACAAGGTATAATACAAGAATGCATATGATAATGGATCTAATCAATTATATAAATTCTCCCCCTTTTGGCATAAGCAAAAAGGAAGAATTAAGCACTTAAGCACAATACATAAAGCATCAAGATATACAATGAGAATATGATGCTCCCCCTAGTTTCTTGTCATGATTTACCAATTAAATTAATGTATATATGGCATGATAAGAGATAATCAACATAGGAAAGGAATGACACAAAATAAATCAAGCCTATGTTGGAAAAACAAAGAGACATTCCAAATTTAGCACAACTTTTTAGGGTATATCTTAGTATATATATAATTCCAATATAAATCTACCCTATGACCCATAATATAGTAATAGATTAGCAAGTTAAAGCTTATATTTTACTTATCATGAAAGAAATTAAGCAAGTTTTAGACTTAGCATTATAAGCCCCCTTTTGTTTTTAAAATTCCTATTAGAATCTTATCATGAGGTGATGTGTAAGTATAGACTCATCATGATAAGCAAGAATATATATATATTTCAAGTTAAAAATATATTCTTAAATTGTCATGCATAGAAATGGACATTTGATCCTAATATGGCTAACTATTAGGATATATGGCATGACAGTGAAACTTATCATGAAAATACAAATTTTCAAGTGAAAGTACACATGATAAGCAATCAAATTCATAGAGATTAAGATTACAAAGTATAATTTTCTCCTATGAATGGGAAACAAGAAAGATATTCAAGATTGAGCACAAAATTCAAAAAGATGAACATTTAAGCCTTTTTTTTGTTTTTTTTTTGTTTTTTTTTTTGTTAAAGTATGAACATATAAGCACATATAGGTGGGGAATGAAAAAATGAACTATATAAGCAAGTCATTATAGTCATTTTAAACATGAATATAGCAAAGGTAATCTCTCCCCTTTGTATTTGCCATTTGCCTTATATAAAAACAAGGTATGACATTACACAATAGGCCAAAGATATGACAATTGAATGCTTGGCCATCAAAACTTATTCTTGGAATAGATGATACCAATCTAGATCATCCAAGATAAGTCTAAAAGCCTAAAAGATATGACTTTAAGTCCTAGGCTATGGGCTTTTTGTCTTAAAACAGTCACATGCTAGATGATACCAATTTAGGAGCATAAGACAAGCCCGAACTAACCACATATGGAGCAATCATGGCTCCTAATGGGTGTACTTATCATAATCCAAATGATATATACATTGAGTATCATATGATAAGCCACTAAGGACAAATCTTGACCTTTAAGCTCCCCCTTTGAAAGAGAGTCATGCAATGCATGAATCCAAAGGGTAGTCCTAACATAGACTCTAAGGGATCTTCAAATGAATGATTTTAGATCAACCCTTGGGCTACGAAGACACTTTACTCTCCAAGTGTCGGTTTATCATGATAAAATGATAGTCATAGTCTAGCTCATCATGATAAACAAGCATAGCACAAAAGATGTTCAATCTTTGGCTCATGCTCCCCCTAAATGTGATATAATATTTTTCAAATTTAAGTTTTACTTCCCTAAGTATGCAACATATATAACTAGCCAGGGAGATCACATGTAAATGTATACCTATTCATGTTTGAGAGGTTGGCACAATGCCAATTTGTTAGATATTTTAATTACGGTGAGTGTACCATCTCCCTCTTAGAATCTAAGAAGGCTAAGGGCACCAATTGAGTGACTTTTAAGTTAAAGTTTGACATCTCATACATGTAGATATAATCAACCAAGGGGTGATATCTATAGAATATATATATAAGAATTCCAATTTGACTTGATTCTATAGAACTTAGACATAGAAGAATGGACATTAAAGAACCATGTCTAAGAGAGACATCCATGGCTCATGAGTGAGAGTATACCACTATGGGTAATCATGAGGAAGATATGATCTATATCAAAGCTTCCATGGATAGTCTACCATGTTTGGACACAATGATCATGATACATAAGGTACATGGTCCAAACATCTTCTTCCTACATTCACATACCACAAATGTAAAGATAAGGCATTAAGCACATAGTGCATAAGCCCATTGAAAACCAAGATGTGTGGGAGATATATGTTCCCATCATAATCTAGTCTACACAACCACCATAGTGAATTTTAATTTTACTCAAGTGAGTAAATGCCCAAATATGATTCTAGATTCCTATGATATTTTCATTTCAAGTGATACATTGAATCTAGGCATATTTTCAACTTCCTTACAAATTATATCCTTTTATGAATTTTGGGAAGAGACCAAGGATTTTAAAACCATTTAGGTTCAAGTCTTAAACCTATGGGTTTCCTTTGGTTTTGCTAGAAAGATGTGATCATTTAATGTAATTACTAGCAACTACCAATATGGGTTCAAATGCTAAGGATATACTTGTAGATTTAATTCGAACACATGGGCAAGTGATGTGGTTGTATATTCTATTAGGATCAAATTATGGTTTTCACATTAAATTCTATAGTGGCATGAATGTGGAGGAATACTAAGTGCAATAAGATCTAAATCATAGTGTGTGCACTTAGAGTAGAACGTATAGATACATGAGAATCAAACAAGAATAAGTGCATGGTATCTACACAAACAAATCTATCAAAAGATATTTCATTTTAAGCTCATTACCCCTAAATCTACTAATCATATGATGTGATTCAAGTAGGGGATTTTGGAACCCAAACCATGTTGGTTCCAAGCAAGTTTGTTCTAGTTAATTTATCTTTTCTAACCCAAATAAACTTACTACTTTTTATAAATCTAAACATGCATTTAGATTTGTAATGTCCAAATCTATCACAATAGTCACAAGATGCATAAGGGTAGGTAGATGGACGGGATGAACATGATGAATTACAAGAGTGATAATGATGGCAATTGAATTTTACATTCTCTTGTAACTTATGATTATCCAACTTTAATGTTTCATTCTTAATTATCAAATCATTGATTTCCGTTTTAAAATTCATTGATTCAAGAGATGAAAACATTTTGATTTTCTCTTCTTCTTCTTTAAGGAGTTGGTTTTCTTCTCTTAGTGAAGCAATGGTATCACTTAGGTCAATAAAATCTTTTTTAAACATTTTATTTTCTTCACTAAGATGTGCATGATCTATTTCTAGTGACCTAAACTCCTTATTAATACTAGCTAAATTATTTTTCAAGTTTGAATTCTTAGCTAGTTGATCCTCAAGTTTCTTATGTAATTCTTGGACATTTTCAACAAGTTCTTCAAATGTGAATTCGGCATTATCCAAAAAGTCTTCATTAGATAATCCCATTAAGCACATGTTTTGATTTTGAAGATTTTCAATAGAGTCCAAAACATTTTTAGCATTTTTGCAAGATGATACTTTCTCATAAATGTTAGGTGGTAATGCACAACATATTGCAATTAGGGCTTTTGTATTTAGTAAAGATAATTTCTTATTATATTCATTTAATCCTTTAGATTTTGAATTTAAAATAAATCCATTTTCAATTATCTTTACCATATCTTTATCTAGACTTTTAAGATAAGTCTTCATATGAATCAACCATGATCCATAATCCGAACCATCGCAAATAGGTAGTCTAGATCCCATCTTTTAAAGTTGCCAAAAATTCGATCGATTAACTCTTAACCGGTTAGGGTCTTAATCAAGAGCCCAAGCTCTGATCCCAACTGAAATCCGAGGGGTGACTCGGTTTGGCAACCTAGAGGGGGGGTGAATAGGATGTTTATAAAACTTTTACCTTTTAAAAACTTTTACTAATTTCACCCTAGTTTTATCCCTTGTTTAATTAAGTTTGAAATGGTTGAACTTAAAACAATAATACAAATTAATATAAGTTCAAAACCCTTTTTGATTAGCAAACTTAATTAGGTGATTTAATAGCCTAGTTAGCAAGGTTAAGATTATTTAATTAAAATCAAGATGCTAACTACTCACTCAATTCTAAATATGTAAAAATGCAAGCACAAATAAATAAGAGAGTGAGAAGGAGTGAGAGAAATACCAATCACACAAGTGACACAAAGATTTATAGTGGTTCGGCAAACGGCCTACTCCACTCTACTCAAGGTCGCACTTGAGGATTTCCACTATTGAAACCTCCACGACGCCCGGCTCCGAGGCTTTTACACTCTAAGGGAATTAAATGAGGATGCCCTTCCACCTTTACAATGACTCTCCTACTTCGCCGAGTTCTAAGCGCTCCACCCAAGGGAATTAACACCGGATGCCCTTCCACCTTTCTTGTCTCTCCTACACCGCCGAGATCTAAGCGCTTTCCGAAGAAGATAGATAGCTTTGCCTCTAAGTAGGCTACAATGCACAATGAAGTTCTCACAATGTTCTCTAAGAAATAAACAAGTTTAAGCCTAAACCAATCTCAAATGATTTTTACTAATCAAGGCACAATGAGTTTGGTTGAGAGAAATTAACCCAAAAATGATTGCAAGTGTGTTTCTAGGGTTTCTTAGAGTTGGACAATGTTCATCTTAATGTTTTGAAACCATACAACTTGTATATATAGGTTGCCAACTCAATATGACCGTTTGAGGGGCAAAGTGGTACTTTTAGGGTCAAAAAATCCAATAGCCGTTGTAGCCGCAACGGCTATAATTTTTTGTCCCTGACTGTTTTCTCGGAGTTCCGAGCTCGGAGTTCCGAGCTCGGAGTTCCGAGAAAATTCTCGGAGCTCCGAGACTGGTTTTCCAGCAGGATGTTCCTAACTTGTAAAATTCATATCTCCCTCATTTCTCGTCGGATTTTGACGTTCTTATACTCTACGGATATGAGAAAAATGAGAGCTATCTGTTAAAAATATTTTCAAAAATATTTAAAAATATTTGAAATAAGTTTTGATAGGATTTAGTTGCTGGTCCAGGTTGTTGCTTCGGAACTTTATTTTGTTCAATGTTGGGTTGAATGCCATATGGGTCCCAACATGTTGGTACACCACCATGGCCATTCACTTATCCATTTAAGTCCTTAAAGGGTGTGTTAGTCTCTTTGAAAAATATATTTTTAGGGGTTTTAAGATGTGCCTTGATCAAGAGAAAACACAAGAGAGAAAGGTGATACATACTACCCTTTTGAACACTCTCTTGAATGAACTCTTGAGCCAATCTTCATTTGATCTTCAATGTGGTTCTTGGATTGCTTGTGGGATCTTCACTTGAGCTCCTTGCTTTAACATCTTCCAAGGATGATGCCACCAATGTGTTCAAGCTCCTTTGCATGTTGATCCTCAAGCATGTGTTGTGTTGCATTGTGTAATGGCGATATGACATGTCAAGCATGTCAAGTTCCTGTCTAAGACACAACACTCAAGGCAACTGATCAGTCCATAAACGACTAATCAATTTGTGTTTGTTAATCATCAAAACAAGGTGATTGAATGAACCCATGGGGAACCCTTGGGGAACCCTTGGGCTTACAAAACCAACGACTCTTTTCTAAGCTGTCACGACGTTCTTGGAGTTCCGAGACAAATTCTCGAAGTTCCGAGAGAACGGCGAGAATATGAAAAATACTACTGGACCATTTCTCGGAGTTCCGAGAAAATTTCTCGGAGTTCCGAGAGAATGGCCAGAAGTTGTAAAATACTACTGGACCATTTCTCAGAGTTCCGAGCTCGGAGCTCCGAGAAAAATCTCGGAGTTCCGAGAAGCCTAAAATCAGCATGACTTTTCTGTTTTTGTTGCTATTTGATTTTGGGCTTTTGGAACTCAAATCCTATGTCAATTTGGAATGTTTATGAGGGTCCCAACATGTTGGTCCACCACATAACCATTCACTTAACCATTTAAGTTCTTAAGTGGTTTTGGAAACTATTTTAAAAATCTTGCCTTGACTTAGAAATCTAAAGAGAGAAGGATATACAATGAAATCTAGGTAACTCTCAACTTCTCTTTAGCCATGGTCTTCAATTGGTCTTCCATTTTGTGTATGCTTGCTTGAGAGATAATGTGAGCTCCACTTAGCTCCTTTGACTCTTGTGTGGTACATCTTCAAGCATGACCATGTGGTGTGTTGGTTCCTTCAATGATCAACCTATCTTAATACAACACTTCAAGCTAAATTGATTAGTATTCAAGAACATAATCAATTATGTTTAGAATCATCAAAACAAGATAGGAGAGTAGACCCTTGGGCTGACAAAGTCTTTCTTGGAAACTAGAGAGAAAGTCTCTTTGTAGTCTATTCCCTCCTTTTGAGTATACCCTTTTGCAACCATTTTTGCTTTATGTCTCTCAATGCCACCCTTGGAGTCCCATTTGGTCTTAAAGACCCACTTGCAGCCAACTAGGTTGACTCCATTGTGTAAGTCAAAGAGTTTCCAAACTTGGTTCTTCTCCATTGAGAGTATCTCTGCCTTCGTAGCTTGAAGCCATCGAGCTGAATGATGACTTTCCATAGCTTAATGGAAAGAGATAGGATCATCATCCATTTCTCCTTCATAGTCACACTCATTTAGATTGACCTCATAGTCATTTGGAATGGCCGATCTCCTTTCTCTCTACGACGTGCGCCCTCCGCAAAGGCTGCTCAGTAGGAACTTCTACTAGGCCCTCATCTGTAGGGGGTATTATGTCTGGAATGCCTTCAAGTTCAACTATGTCCTACTAAATTGGAACATGCACCACCATTACTTGAAAAACTGGTAACGGAATCGTAACACGGTTTTCCTCAAAGGTGATCTTTCTAGGAATAACACTCCCACTGGAGTTGCCATTATAAAAACTCAGTGTATCTTGTCTCTATGATACGAGTATTATGACTATGACAATAAAATATAAAACCTTTAGACCTATTAGGATAACCAATGAAATAGCAAGTAACAATTTTAGGGTCCAATTTCCTTATTTGGGGATTGTAAATTTTAGCCTCTGCCAAGCATCCCAATACGTGCAAGTATCCTAACTCTGTTTCCTACTAACCCATAGTTCATAAGGAGTTTTTGGAACTGCTTTTGTAGGAATCCGATTTAGTATGTGCAGCGCCAGCTTTAAGGCTTCTCCCCAAAGAAACTCAGGAAAAGAAGAATTACACAACATGCTTCTTACCATATTCATAAGAGTTTGGTTTCTCCTTTCAGCCATGCCATTCTGCTCAGGTGTTTCTGGCAATGTGTACTGCGCAACGATACCATTCTCTTGTAGATACATAGCAAAAGCCCCTACATTGCGGCCCCTTTCGAAGTATTTACCGTAGTACTATCTACCTCTATCGAACCTCACAACTTTTATTTTTAAATCAAGTTGATTTTCAACTTCGGTTTTATAAATCTAAAACATATCCTGGGATTCTGATTTTTTATTAATAAGATAAACATAGCCATAGCGAGAAAAATCATAAGGTAATAAAGTATCTTTGGCCACTACCTGTCGGAGTTAGAAAATTGTAAGCCGAATGGCTATCGATCACCAATGTTTCGATTGTAACTAAACCCATATTGATTGAATATGTCAAGTTGCTTGTATATGAGATGAACATGTTTGATTCACAGAAAGCAAGCAAGACGTGGACATTACAAGTGATCTATGGAACCACAGTGAACACAAATTGAAGATCCAAGATAGGTTGATTGAAGCCAACGAGAAGATTGAAGATTCAAGCAACCCAGAGGACAAGCTGCACTCATGAAACTTAGTCTTGTATGTGTATCTTGGTTGATTAGGTATATGGCACTTAGGGCCTGTTCAGTTGCACGCAGGAAACGGAAAGGAAAAGGAAATGATGTGGCAGAAGGAAACAGAAAGGAAAAGAAACTAGTAGGAGTGCACATTCAGTTGACGGAAAACGGAAAAGAAATAGTAAAGAAACAACAGGGATGTGCATTCAGTTGCCGGAGAAACGGAAAAGAAACAGCACAGAATATGTTCTTTACCACATATAAAGCAAGTTATACCCTCTAAGCCTACCAAATAGTCCAGTAATACAAATAAATACTCAAAAAAACTTAAGAAGCAGATTTTTAAAAGCAATATAATGGAACCAATAAGAAAAAGGGAAACCCATGGTAACACCCTCTGTGGCACCGCCTCTGCCCTTTCATTTCGCAACTCCTCTACCCTTTGCACTTTCTCAACCCTTTCGCTGCTCCGATACCTAGCTCTCTTCAACCTTGTCCATGCTTGTTGAGAGACGCGACATACTGTTCAAATGGGGCCCACCCTTGCGAGTCCTCTGTCGTCTGGTACCAGCCCGTCTTAAGGGAGATGTCTCACTACCACCATTAGTGGGATCTGCTTCTGGAGATGGTGGGTGGTGAGACATGGGGGTATGGTCATCTGCAAAGTCATCCCCAATGCCATCAAGACTGACTGGCTGCGAACTTGCTATGCTTGGATTCATGCATCCTAGACCCGGCCCCTTTCACGAAATCATCTCCAAAGATTTTGCACATATCGTCATGCAAAACATGATGGGTAGTAAAGTGTTTCTTATGTTTTGGATTAGCCTGTGACAAGGAGCATAAAAAATAAGAAGATATTGGATATGGTATTACTATAAGAAGATTGTATCTTAAGAGGAAGTGTTTCTTACAGCGACGTAGTCATTGTAGACCTCTTTTTCGCAGGTGACCATTTTGGTGTCATTTTCCCAACCAAAACCGCTTCTACTGAGGATGATGCAAACACTCTTGTATGTTTCTTTCATAATCATGATGCGGTTTTTTATGTGCTCCTTATTGAGTTGGAGGTTGAAAAAGGCATTCATTGCAGTGGCCGCAACTACATAAGCATGATCCTTAAAACCATTTGGGATTTTGTACCCCTCTGCGATTTGAACTAGAAGGGTATCTACGAGCACCTTGTCCATTTGGTCATTCCAAATGATATTCTTCGCCCTCTTCTGGGAGGTTTGTGGTGCAGTTGTCATTCTGATTCAATATGCACATATATGTTTGTTAGGAGTCATACATCCATATAACAACCTGAGATGTATAACAACTTGAATAAACACACATACAACCATCAAAACATAACAAAGTTACAACATACATTATCCAAGCATAAAAAGATACAACATACATCATCCAAAACAACTAGCTACTATCTTCCTTCAAAATTTTAATCCATCACACTAATAACAACAGAGTTACTTGAATAAACACACATACATCCATCAGAACATAACAAAGTTACTCGAAACAGTAAAAGAGTCATAAAACCATCAAAACATAACAAAATTACTCCAACCATATATGGAGTGAAACTGTAATCCCCTAATGTCAATGGCGTCTACTGAAATCATTCCACATCTCTGTGGTAAGCGTGTTTCTAATTTCCTCTCCTGCTCTTTTGTCATCATCCCTTGATTGAGGAGGATCTCGTGGTATGTCCTCATCTTCCACAGTTTGTAGCAAGAGTTGTCTAGCTAGAAAGTTGTCCACATCTTCTAGTATTGAATCATTAGGCATGAAATGCCGAATATGATTATGGATGCAACAACATGCCAAAAGATGTCAATCTGCTTCTCAATATTGTACATTGGTTCTTCATTAAGAATATTGAAACGCTTCTTCAAGACGCCAAATGTGCGCTCAATGACATTTGGACAGGACGGGTGTCTATGATTGAACAACTCATTACTAGTCCGTGGGCGCCACTCGCTCCACTCACTTAGGTGGTATGCAGTCTTACGATGCGGGGTAATGAAATGTCGTAAGAGAGGGTACCCGCCATTGGCGAGGTAAAACTTTCCTACAAATAAAAAAAGAATTTATATCAGCAACTAGTAATAAGTGGGAACTTGTTTACTACAATGTAACTATGTTATATACAATCTACCTAGAATAAGTGGAATCTTGTCAGCCCTTGTTAATGCATCCGCTAACAGTCTCGAGTCGGAAGCCGAACCCTCCCATCCAGCTAGGATATACGTGAATTTTAGGTCAAAGTCACAGGCCGCCAAAACATTTTGACCTATAAAATGCTTACGACAAAAGTAAGCAGGTTTTTCTTCAATACGTACTTAGTACGTATGTATGTCCCGTCTATTGCACCGATGCAATCCTTGAAATATGGCATCCACCTTGGATTCCCCTCAATCTGCGATGGTGTCTCACCTGTCGGTGGTTTGATGAAGAAATCTTGCATACCCAAAATTGCCTTAGTACTTTGTTGAAATACGTCGAAACAGTTGCCCCTGAACATCTAGCACATGCTCTAATAGTCCGAACCCACTGATTATGTGCTATAATATGTAAGCAGATTGCAACTTGCTTCTCCAATTTACAATGGATTGTATCTTACAGGGTTCCCGCCCGTTTAAATATTTTGACAAATTGACGAAAGCAGGTGACGTTCATCCGTAGCAAGTTATGACAATGTTCATCTAAATCGATGACAAAGGAAATGAACGTACGACGCGTGAAATAATTGCTTTCATAGGGAGCTCTAACAAGATACTGTTCGTAGTACTCTTTCCAAAGTACTAACATAGCAGCAGCACTAGCCATTACTAGTACGACTGCTTGCCCAACTAGCTCATTCCTACGCTTCAACTCAGCTCTTCGCATCAACTCTTTCTTCCTCCTTCTTATAGGATGATGAGGTATCTTACTCTAAATAAGAAGTCAATAACTCAATGGAAAATACAACACAATCACAAATAAGGCATCTTAAACACAAACACAAAGAAGACAATCATGAAACAATCCATCCATCCATAAACCCTCCCTCCGTAAACAATCCATCCATCCACAGCCCATCCCTCCAAAACCAACCATCCATCCATAACCATCCATCCCCCCCCCCACAAACTATCTCCCCACAAACAATCCATCCACAAACCATCCCCCCACAAATAATCCCTCCATAAACAATCCATCCACAAACCACCCCTCCATAAACCATCCATCCATCCAAACACATACAAACAAGGAAAGAACATTGACTACTACAGCCAAACAACAGAAGCACATCTATCTATAGGATTCATTTCACAAGCACATCTATCTAAATAGATAAAAAAAATAACTATGAGTGTTGATTACCTTGGAAATGATGGAAAAATTCTTGATAATGAAAATGAAATGGGAGGCTGACCACCTGCAGAACATTCAATACCTCAATTAATAACATTCACCATCATAAGTTTAATATTGGAGTAACAAAACCGAAAAAATCAAAGTATTGAAATGTGGGGTTTTATCAGACCCTGAGATTTCAAAAATCAAAGTTAAAGATCTATTTTCCCCTCTCAATAGATCCAAGATATCCTATTCAGACATAAAAAGGAGAGAATAAAATCACAAAACAAAATGACAAAATTGCCGAAAATAAGAGCAAAAGCTACAATGCATCCAAGACATCCTCTTCACGCACAAAAAAATTGATATCCTCTCAATAGATCCAAGACATCCTCTTCACACACAAAAATGAAAGAACAAGACAGCCAATTCAGACACCAAAAATGCAAATGTCCGGACAAAAACGAAGAAAATAAATAGGATTAGTTGAAAAAAACATGGAGATTGAACCCCAAAAATACATAGACCCAAGTCTCAAACCGAGATCGAACCCAAAATAGAGAGATCAAACCCCAAACCATGAAAATTCCGAGATCGAAGCTCAAAATATGAGATCAAACCCAAAAATACAGATCCAAGCCCAAACCAGAAAGATCGAACCATAAAAATACATACCAAGCCTCCAACAACAGATCCAATCCATACCTAGAAAAAATAAATACAAGAACAAATCCGAAAAAAATAAAAAAAGAAGAAGAGGGGTTTGATCGAACCACAAAGATCAAACCATACAAGAACAGATCCATAACTGGTCTAGAAAAAATACATACAAGAATAGATCCACAAAGATCGAACCATAAAAATACATGCAAGAACAGATCCGGAAAAAGAAGAAGAGGGGAAGGAGAGCAAGGGAGAACTAATACCTGGTTTTGCAAAGGATGGAGAAGACGAAGCTTCCACCTAGGAGTAGCGAAGATGAACCCTCTTCCTGGTCTTGCAAAACCCTATTTCCACACACTGTTTTTTTGAGTCGTTCTTTTCCAAGAGTCACGCTGTCACGGAAAATATTTGGAATCCGATCGTTTTAGTCAGAAAAAAAGGTCACGGAAATGGGGCCTCCACGCAGGATTAGACGGATTCCACGTCATCCTGGCGCTTTCCGAATCCCAGCAACAAAACGGCAGTTTTGTGCCCTTTCCACGGAAAATACACCTATTTTCCTTTCCGTTTCTGTATCCGAGGCGCTACTGAACAGACCCTTAGGGAGTCCCAAAATAAACTTAGACTTCTCTAAGAATCACACTCCCTATAGTAGGTTCAAGTCTGTAGTAAATTTTTTAAAGAAATATAATGTTTAGTATCCAGAGGAATTACGGATGTCCAGGATATTGGCGGACGTCTGTTTGCACCTTAGAAAAATAAAGGAGGAAAATGCTGTCGTCAGAAAAACTGGCGGACATCCGTCTGAACCTTGTGATTTCAAATGAAATAACTGAGAGAAATGCGGTTGTCCGGGAATCTAGCGGACGTCCGTCGTCACCCTGAAATGGTGGATAAAAATAATCGAGAAAACGGCGGTCGTCCGTGATCTAGCAGACGTCCATAAGTGGACTTTGGCGCGCGTCTTCATTTCAAACGGCTATATTTTGCGGTCGTCCGAGACTTCATCCACGATGCATTCAAAAGCCAAACAATTAGGGTTTCTTGGTGACTCTCTATTTAAACACCTTTTGGAAAACCCTAATCTCTTACATTCAAACCCTAGCTACCATCTTCCAAAGTCATAACTCTCACCTACTCTAATCTTCGTATTGAATGTGAGATTCTTCCTCATTGATTTCTCTAGTGTGCCATTACATTTAATCTTCCTAGAGAGATCTTTTTAGGGTTGTTCGTATTGAGTGAAAAGCAAGAGTGATTATTGTGCTTCTACATTTGTATATGCCTATTGAAAAGGCTTGAGAGCTTTTATTTCTTTCTTCTACCATTGTAAGAGAAGGGTTGTTACCTTTGCTGAGTTTAAAGACTCGGATTTGTAAGCAGCCTCGACGCCGGGCGTTGTGTGGTCTTCGGATAGTGGACAACCTTGAGTGCAACCTAAAGAAGAGTGCAGTAGGTCTCTTTTGTGGACCGAACCACTATAAATCTCGGCGTTGTTATGGTGTGCATTCTACTCTCTTTCTTACTACCTCTTTGTAACCACATTGGTAATATTCTAACCTCCTTGCACTACAAATACTTTTCTAGATAATTGATTTGTTAATCATAAAGAAAAGAATTTTAAAACAAGGGTTTCTAAACCACAATTTTCTTATAAACCTAATTCACTCCCTCCCCTTCTTAGGTTGCCTATCTACTTTTCACTTGGTATCAGAGCTTTGGACTCTTAAAATAGGCTTTTGAATTTTCAAAATCTTACAAGAGTAAAAGATCATGGCAACCACCTCCGGAAATGTCGAAGGACAATCCGTGACAAGACCACGATATTTTAATGGAACTAACTATGGTTATTGGAAAACTAGAATGACCTTCTTTCTTCAATCACATGATTATGATATGTGGGAACTTGTTGAAGATGGATACATTCCACCTACAACCGAAAGAAGTGAGTGGACGGATGCTCAAAAGAAGAGAGCCGCCTTAAACTCCAAAGGAGTGAATACACTTTTCTATGCATTGTCTCCAGAAGAATTTAATCGAGTCTCTACTTGCAAAACGGGCAAAGATATTTTGACCACCCTCGAAACTACTCCCGAGGAAACTACTCAAGTTAAAAAGACCAAAATAAATTTTGGTTAGTGATTTTGAAGCTTTTAAAATGAGAAATAATGAATCTATTTCCAATATGCATACCCGGTTCACTAACATTTTAAATGAGTTGGAAGGACTAGGAAAGACCTATATGAATGAAGAAGTTGTGAACAAGTTATTTCGATCACTCCCCGCTTCTTAGGATCCAAAGATTACCGCTATTGAAGAATCAAAGAATCTCGATACTATTATTTTAGAAGAGCTCGTTGGGTCTCTCATCACCCTCGAGATGAAGATGAAAAAGAGAGCGGATCAACAAGGTCACAAAGATGATCCTAAGAAGAAAGGAGTTGGCTTCAAGGCAAGCATGGATAGTGGTAGCGAAAACGAAGGAGAAAAAATTTTAAATCTAGGAGAAGGACTAGCTCTCCTCACAAAGAAGTTTCACCATTTCTCAAGGAGAAAGAAAGGAGGCTTCAAAAAGGATAAGCCATCATGGAGAGAGAAAGATGCAAATGAAGATGATCCGATGCTATCGATGCAAGAAAGTCGGACACATCAGACCCAATTGTCCCTTAAACAAACAAGAGGACAATTCGAGAAGAAAAATGAAAGAAAAGAACAAAAGCTCCGGTGCAACTTGGGACGGTCTTAGTTGCTCATCCGCAAGCGAGTCAAGCGAGGAAGAAGTGGCCAACATATGCTTCATGGCACTTGAATCCCATGAAGAATAGGTATATGTCGAATCCCTTAACTCCGAAAATGAATCAATTCAAAATGAAAATGATATTGACAAACCTTTTACATATGATGATTTGAGGTTTGTGAAAAAGTTTCAAGATGGATTACTTCTTGAAGTTTCAAAAACCATGAATCTAAAGAGTTCACTTGAAAAAATTACCAAAGAGTTTGGAACTTTAACAAAGGAACGAGATCTTCTCGTCTATGAAAACAACTCTTTAAATCAAAGGATTGACAATCTTGTTTTGAAAAACAATAAATTGAAGGAAGAACATAAAAAACTTTATGGAGACATTGAAAAACTCTTTTATGAAAATAAATATTTGAAACAAGACAATGACAAGCTGCAATTGAAATTTTCATGTGGAAAGTCTAAGCTTGATGAGATTCTTGAAAGGAATCTTTCTAATGGAATGGCCGGTTTGGGATACCAACCATTTCAAAAGAAGGAATCTTACAAGAACAAATTTGTCCAACTGTACAAACAAAAAAGAAATTCAAAGTCAAATACAAAAACTAACTTTCTTTTTCCTACTTGTCATTACAGTGGAAAAATTGGAAATAACAATTTTGCTTGCAAAATAAGAAAACAAGTAAATGTAAAGTATGTCTGGGTAAGAAATGATGAGTTGTATGATACTAACATGGAAGGACCCAAAAGAACTTGGGTACCTAAGTATAGAAAATGAACGTTGTCATTATAGATTTGTGCTAAAGGAAATATCACAACCGACAAATGGTACTTTGATAGCGGGTGCTCAAGACACATGACCGGAGACCCATCCAAGTTTTCATCCATCACCACGAGAAATCAAGGTAAGGTCACCTTCGGCGATGACAAGAAAGGTAAAATCATCGGTGAAGGTAAAATTACTTTTAAAGACATCACTATATCTAATATTTTGCTTGTTGATGGTTTGGCTATGAATTTGATTAGCATTAGTCAACTTTGTAATGTTGGCAATGTGGTCACATTTAGAAATGATAAATGTATTGTGAAAAACACACACAGTGACACAGTTAGTTTCATTGCCACCAGAAATGATAATGTTTACACTCTTGCGCTAGAAGAACTCACAACACAGAATGTCAAATGTCGCTCTTCTATTGATAATAATTCATGGACTTGGCATAGAAGATTAGGGCATGCACATATGGAATTATTGGCAAAACTTTGCAATAAAGAAATAGTCAATGGTTTGCCTAAACTCAAGTTCTCGAATGATCGTAGAGCTTGCCAAAAAGAAAAACAAGCCAAAGACTCTTTTAAACCCAAAAGTGTTATGTCTACCACTAAACCTCTACAACTTCTTCATATGGATCTTTTCGTCCTATGAAAACTTGTAGCATTGGTGGGAAGAGATATGTGTATGTTGTTGTTGATGACTTTTCTAGATATACATGGGTTATATTTTTAAGCAGTAAAGATAAAACCTTTCAAATGTTTTTCAAATTATGCAATAAGGTTCAAAATGAAAAAGGAATTTCTATAACATCCATAAGAAGTGACCATGGAACTGAATTTGAAAACATTGACTTTGAAAACTATTGCTCTAAATAAGGAATTGATCATAATTTGTCTACACCTAGAACTCCTCAACAAAATGGTGTAGCAGAAAGGAAAAATCGAGTGCTTCAAGAGATGGCACCCCTAGAAACTTTTGGGCCGAAGCCGTTAACACGGGCATGCTATGTCATTAACAGAGTTCTCATAAGACCAAAAACTCTTAAGACTCCATATAAGCTTTGGAAAGGAAGAAAACCTAACATAAGTCATTTCAAAGTTTTTGGTTGTAAATGCTATATTCTAAATATCAAGGATAATCTTCATAAATTTGATCCCAAGTCGGATGATGGGATCTTTCTTGGATATCCCAACCGAAGTAAAGCATATAGAGTTTACAACAAAAGAACCTTGATTGTTGAAGAAGCTATCCATGTAAAATTTGATGAATCTCAAGACCCTAAATCAATAACTAATGATGATGATGAAGAAAACCTTCAAAAACCTATAGAAAATAATAAAACAAATGATATAACTAAGAAACTAGAAGAAGTTAATCTTGAAAATGAAGAAGCAATTGAGGAAGAAGAAACCTTGACCAACAAAGGAAAAAGAATTATGAAAAATCACCCTAATTCACAAATCTTAGGTGATCCATCACAAGGAATCAAGACTAGAGCACAATATAGAACCATTTGTGGAGAATTTGCTTTTATATCACTTATTGAACCTAAAAGCATCACCGAAGCCGAACAAGATGAATTTTGGATGATTGTTATGCAAGAGGAACTCAACCAATTCGAAAAAAATAAGGTTTGAAAATTGGTTCCTAGGCCTAACAATCAATCTGTCATTGGCACTAGGTGAGTGTATAGAAATAAACTTGATGAACATGAAAATACCTCAAGGAACAAAGCAAGACTTGTTGCTCAAGGCTATAACCAAGAACAGGGCATCGATTATGATGAAACCTTTGCTCCAGTTGCTAGACTTGAAGCTATAAGAATGTTCATTGCCTTTGCATGTCATAAAGGTTTTAAACTATATCAAATGGATGTTAAAAGTGCATTTTTAAATGGTTATATAATGGAAGAAGTATATGTTGAACAACCCCTTGGGTTTGAAAACTTCAAATTTCCGAATCATGTTTACAAATTGGATAAAGCTCTATATGGTTTAAAGCAAGCTCCTAAAGCTTGGTATGAAAGATTGACATCTTTTTTGTTGAACAATGGTTTTGAAACTGGAAAAGTTGATAAAACTCTTTTTATCAAAAGAAAGAAAAATGATATTTTGATTGTGCAAATTTATGTTGATGATACTATCTTTGGTGCAACAAATGAAAGCATGTGTGATGGATTCTCTAAATGCATGAAAAATGAATCTGAAATGAGCATGATGGGTGAGCTTAAATTCTTTGTTGGTCTTCAAATACATCAATTGAGTAATGGCATCTTCATCAACCAAGAAAAGTATACACATGAGCTTTTGAAAAGATTTGGCATTGACACATCACCTGTGAAACCCACTCCTATGAGTACATCTTCAAAACTATCTAAAGAAGATAGTAGTTCCAAGGTTGACCAAAAGAAATACAGATGTATGATTGGTAGTCTTTTATATTTAACTGCTAGTAGACCTGACATCATGATTAGTGTATGCTTATGTGCACGTTTTCAATTGGACCCAAGAGAGTCCCATTTGTTTACAGTTAAAAGAATTTTCAAATATTTGAGAGGTACTCTCTCTTTTGGTCTATGGTATGGTAAATATGATTCATTTGACCTAGAAGGCTACTTCGATGCCGACTTTGCCGGCTGTCGAGTAGATAGGAAGAGCACAAGTGGAACATATCACTTTCTTAGTAGATCACTTATCTTCTGGTTCAGTAAGAAACAAAACTCGGTTGCCCTATCTACTACTGAGGCTGAGTATATTGCGGCTGGTGCTTGTTGTGCTCAAATTCTTTGGATGAAAAATATTTTATTGGATTTTGGTTTAAACATGAAATGTGTACCTATTCATTGTGATAACACTTGAAATTCCACTTAGCAACCCAAGAGGGGGTGAATTGGGTTTCGTTTCAAATTTTAAGAATTTTGAAAACTTAGATTGCACTAGTTTTAGATTGAACAGGAAATCAAAAATCGTATTTAAAGCAATAGTAAAAAGCTTACCACAAGAGAAAAGGTGAAGACACAAAGAAGCTTTAACACAAGAATTTTTATAGTGGTTCGGTCTTAGCTCAAGACCTACGCCACTCTTCTCAAGTTACTCTCCTTGAAGATTCCACTATCTTCTCCAAGGAACTTAAATACGGCGTTCCTTCCGCCTTGTACAAATCGGGCTTCAAGCTCCAAGGGTCTACTACGGCGCCCTTTGTGCCAAATACAAAGAAGATAATAGGTTTTAGCTTGTTTGCCTCTAGATAGGCTAACTAAGTAAAGCTCACTCACTCTCATAAGAAAAGGATCAACAAATGAAAACCCAAAAGTCTCTCAAGAATAATCTAAGGTAAAGGCACAAGAGAGAGATGGAGAGTGAAAATCTTGAGGAGAAAGAGAATAAAGCCTTTTAGTGCTCTTAGAATGTTTTTTGAACTCCTTTTTTGCTTCCCCAAAAGTCCCAAGCTTTATATTTATAGAGGGGAGAAAATACACATTTTTTAAGCTCCCCAACGGTCTTCTCGGACTCCAGGCTCGGAGCTCCGAGTTGGCCGAAATCCCTTTAAATTTAAACCTGGAACCATTCTCGGAGCTCCAAGAAGCCTATGCACAACAGTTTTTTTCTTATATTTTTGCTGTCTTTGTTTGGGCTTTTGGAACTTTAATTTATCAAGTTAAATGGAATGTCATGAGGGTTCAACAATGTTGGGACACCACTATGAACATTCACAAACTCATTAAGTTCTACTTAGTTTGATTATAACTCTCCTTTGTGCCATAGACCTAGATTATACATGAAGGACCATTTACATTTTAATTCTACTTGGTCTTCAATCTTGTTGGCAAGCTTGAACTTTTGAGTTGATTGCCATTCTTGTTAGGCTAGACTTCAACCTTGTCTTTGAATACCTATGAGATATTGATGCCTTCTTCATGCCTTTGATATCACTTTGAGCTTGAATGATTTGCCATTTGTCATGCACTCTTGAGGATGCTACGCTATGAACACCATAACTTTGCCAATGGAAATCATTAGTATATAAAACCTTTATTTTATAACAAATTGAGTTTGTTAATCATCAAAAAATTTCAATGGGAGTACTTGTTGAACCCTTGGGCTAACAATCTCCCCCTTTTTTATGATGACAAACATAATTTGTTTTAGGGTAGGAGCTCCCCCTTTAGGGATGAATAAAATAATTTGTGCTCCCCCTAAGAGTTTGATTTAATTAAACATTTAAGGCATTACTTTTAATGATGGAAATTTGATTGCAAAATTATAAGCATAGTGATGGCGTCTGAATCCGGGTCTGCGATTGCGCGGTCGGTAGAGGGCCTCCGCAGGGTCTGTAATCACAAACAAAGGGGGTCAGGGGGTCTGGGGTGGGTCCCGGACGCCAACTTCGACACCCAAGTCAGATCCTTCGATCAATCAATATAAAGAACAGCGAGATGGGGAAGGGGTTTCGATCAGGGTTACCAGGGGCAGCGTGCGGAATCTTTTCTGGGTGCGTGAGTGAGTGGGTCGGAGGGGACTAGCAGGGAGAATAGGATTGAGTTCCTAGCCTCCTCTGTTGTTGCCTCGCCTCTTTTCCCGGTGTCTGGAGTGGAGAATGGGTGAAGTCCTTTTTTCAGCGGAAAAGCCTTCCCTTCCCTTCTTCCTTTTCCTCCCTTTTAAAGGGAGGCGCGCGGCCCTTTTCATCATTATGGAGAGAAAACCTTCTTTTACAGGATTGGGCCATCCCCCTGCTTCGCCAGCGCGCATGGCTTTGGCGGCCATTTCCTTCCATGATTTGTGATGATGAGGCCTGGGCGGCGAGAGGGTGACACGTGTCATGATTGTGTGGTCTTTGCCGTTTTCCAACGCCTTTCTTCATGATGATTGGGCTCTGCTCGTGCATGGACGACACGTGGCGATATCTGGGAATACAGCCGTATTTGTGTCCCATCATAACTCCCCCTTACTCCTTTGGTCCATTGAATGGGCCAAGGGAGTAACGTTTTGTTCGAGCGAAGTCATGATGAGGATATTTACGAGGGCTCCGGGGTACGAGGAGGCGCGCCGTTTTATCCGGCGGCCGTCCCCGGGAATCGGTAGCGTCGTTAAATGGGTTGCCTTGTTTCGAGGTACCAGGATTCCCTTCTTGAGTTTAAAAGGGGGATCGCCCTGGCGCCTTGCAGTAGGTGTCCTTTCGCTCCTTTTTCAACATGTCGGGTTTTCCTTCGCGAGTTAGGGGCAAGGCCTGCCTCCTCCAGGAATCGTCGAGTGACCTCGACTTGTCTTCCGATCCGAGGGAGGATCTTGCGGCTCGTCGGAGGAAGGCTAGGAGGAACCCGGGTTCTTCCTCCGGCTTCCCCCCCCCCTTCGCCTTTCCCCCTTGCCCAGGGAAGACAAGTCGTCTCGTTCCCGTGTCGCCAGGGAGTGGTCTTTTTTCTCCCGAGCCTATCAGCAGGGGACGGAATTACGTGGCCGTATTGTGAAGATGGGCAAGGAGATCGAGGTCTTGAAGCGAGAGAACGAGGCTCTACAGAAAAAGGTTGACCTTCTCAATGAGCAGCTGTTTGAATATGAGGTGGATCCCCTGCTGGAGAATTCTTGGGAGGAGGAGGGGAACCTTTCGGGAGAGGAGTCTTTCTTCGATTCATCTCTGGCTCTTTTTGTGTTTTTCCGTGCCTTTCCCCTTCCTTGTTGGGGATTTTTTGGGGCCTGCGTGCCCCGTGCTTTGTTCCTCGTTTCCCTTTCTTTTTGTTGGCCTGTGGGCCAGGAGGATGTGAATGGATGATCTTTATGAATTGGTGCCGTGTTTTTTTGTGTTGCTTTTTGTGTTTTGATAGATATCATCTTTGTTTGTAAGGAATTGCGACGTTCTGACCGAACTTGCGCGGGATTCCGAGCCTTTTCTGGCGCTTTTAATCTCCGTTGCTCATTGTGCTCGTGTGCTGTGGCCTTGCACCTGGGCTCCGGGCCTCGTCCTTTTCTTTCTTCTTTTTTTTTTTGAAGGCCTGCGCTCCGGGCCCCGAACCTGCGTGGGGTCGAGATGGCGATACGTGTTGAATTCGTACGGTCTTGCCATTTCCCATCGCCTTTCTTTATGAAGTTTAAGCTTTATATAGGTGTGGGGGCGACACGTGGCGTGTTCTAGGAATAGCGCCGTCTTTATATCTCATCATGATATTACCTTTAGTCCACTGATTGGTCCCGGGGAGCGGGCTTGCTTGCCTAGTTAAAGAATATCGTGACGAAGGCATTTATGGGAGCTTTGGGGTACGAGAGGACGTGCTGTCTCGTCCAGCGGTTCCTTCCCGAGGAATTGTGTCGCCATTATGCGGCGCCGCTCGGTCGTCCAATAGGAAACGAACACGCGGATGGAAATCGCTTCGCTTTCCTACCCCAGGGTTTCCCATAGGGTTTTATAAGGGGTGGGCTCTCCTGCTTTCATGCAGATTGCCTTTTGTTCTTCGTCGTTCTCCTTTTTTTTGCTTTCTTCCGGCCTTTCTTCAGGCTTGTCAGAGATGTCGTCGTCTTTCCAGGGTCTCTCTATTAGCGGTAGGGGGAGAGTTGCTACCGAGGGGAGTCCTCCCAGCAGTCCCGAGAGTAACCCTGATGGGTTGGGGCCCCGGCAAGCGATTCCTGAGAGGAACCCGCCTCCAGGGTTTTCCCCGCGTTCTCCCCTTCCTCCATTTTACGAGAGGGAGTCCCCTGAAGCTTTTGTCCATCGCCACCGGTCGTTTTTCTCCCATGTCCATCGTAGGGAAATGGCGGTTTGCAGTCGGATGATTGACATGGATCGGGAGATTGCGGCCTTGCGGGCGGAGAATGATTTGTTGAGGAATCGGGTGCGCTGGCTAAATGACCGGGCCCGATTTGCTGAGAATCGCCGCTGGGGGAGCTCTTCGGAGGGGGAGCAGAGTGATAAGGAGCTCTCCGATGCGGAGAATTCTTTTAGCGGCCAATCGTTCTTAGCCCGAGGTGGCGGGATGAGTAGGATTTGGAGGAAGCCTCTTTTCTCTGTGTCCTTTTTTTTTTGTTAGGGGCCTTGGGGGTCCGGGCCTGCGTGCCTTCTGCCTTTACTCCTCCCTCTTTTGTAGGCCCGTGGGCCAGAAGGAAGTGGTTTAATGAATGGCTCTTTTGTCTTTTTCTCTGCTTCTTACAACTTATATCTTATGTTTGCTTTCTCCTTGCGCGTTTGCTTTCTCCTTGCGCATTTGTTTTCCCGCGCGACTCGAGCCTTTTCGCTGCGTTTGGTATTATTTGCCTGGTAGCACCGTTTGTCGGGTCTTCGGGACTTGCTCTGAGCCTTTCTTGGCCTTACGCAGTATTTTCCACCCCACGGATCCGCATACCGTCCCCTTGTGAAGGGTTCCGAGCTCTTTGCCATCGAACGTGGTCTTTCCCATCTTGTGGATGTGTATGCCGGACCCTTGTGACGGGTCTGAGCCTTCCCTCATGTACTTGGATTTTTTTTTCTCTAGTGGATTTCTATGCCGGGCTCTTGTGATGGGGTCCGAATCTTTTGCTGTTGAGCGCGGTGAGGGTTTAAGGATGGCTTGCTGGGGAAGTCGCGTAGGGGTAGGGGCGTCTTTTCCGTGTGGGACTTTTGGCGGTTCCCTCGAGTTTCCCAATCGGCGCCACGTGTGCGTGTCCCATCAATTTAGAAAAGGAGGGAAATCAAACGACGCGTGTCGAAACCCTAGCCCTTTTTAAAGCCTTTTGGGGATTTCATTCTTTGCTTTATTTCTTCGTCTTCCTCGGGTTAAACGGGTTTTGCTCCGCGGCAATTTTTCTGCGCGTTGCTTGTTCATCAACCTTCTTCCGGTGAGTTCTGTGTCTTTTTTTTTATTCGCCACTTGATAGTTTACGATGTCTGTCGCGACTGTACCTTAGAGCCCTTCTTCTGAGTCGGTAGAAGTAGTGGAGAGGGCTCCGCCAAGAAAAAGGAGGCGGTTGTCTGTAGAGGGTGGGGGCGGCGTCTCTGAAGATGTATGGCAGCCCACGGAGTTGAGAGATAGCTCCGGGACCTCTGGGTCATCGGTGGGGGCTGCTCCTTCGGAATCTCGGGCTCGAGTTTCTTCTGCTCGTGAGGCGGAGATTGGGGATATTCGGTCTGGTGCCGTTATTTGTCCCGGTCGGGTGGCGTGTTTCAGGAACACTTTGAGAGAAGGGGCGGCGGAGAAAATTAGGAGGGAGTTCCACATTCCCGATGATTATGGGATTAGGGTTCCTTCCTTTGTAGAGGGGTTGTGTGGAGGTACTACTGAGGAAGAGGTAGCTTTCTACGTGGAGGCTTTTCGGGCGGGGGTTAGGTTCCCGCTCTTGGACATTATAGTAGAGGCCCTCGAGTTTTACCGGGTGGCCCCCTCCCAACTGGCGCCTAATAGTTGGCACACTCTCTTGGCCTTTGTGGCCAAGGCGGGTCTTCACAAGGTTCAGCCTACCCTTCCGCTGCTCCGGGCCTGTGTTGCCCTTAGCCCATTGGTGAAGGGGGAGGACAGCTGGCTATATCTGACCCAGCGTCCTCAGGTGAAAATGGCGACGAACTTGCCTTCCTCCATCAAAAAGTGGAAGGAGGAGTATGTGTTTATCACCCCTCCGTCGGACGCCGGCTGGGACTTTCCTCGGTCTTGGAGGCGCTCCGTTGAGTGGCGAAGGAAGTCCCTCCCCGACGAGTCTGACTATAGCAAGTTTGACTTGGGGAAGCTCGCCTCTGGGGAGGCTATTGACGTTTCCGAGTTTAGATGGGAGAGGAGCTTGAAGAGGCTTGGTTTGCTGGGAACGGTGGAGAGGAGGACCCGCTGTATGGGCGAGGGAACGGGGGAGAGTTCCGCCAGCCGTCGTGGTGAGCGCCTCTCCTCTTTCTCCCTCTCTGTTTCTCCCCTTTTTTTCTCTTTTTTTTTGTTGCTTTCCTTTGTTCTGAGCGGTTGTTGTTCTCCTGTTTTTGGCAGGGGGTATGTCTTCTTCCGGTGACGCTGGGAAGGGGAAAGGAGTTGCGGTGGTGATGAAGGGTCTGATGAGTCACAAGAAGATCCCTTCTGATTTTATGGCCGCGGCCAGGCTGGGCCGGTCACAAGCGAAACTCGGGGCATCCGTGCCTTCTAGCCCCTCTACTCGAGCGGTCGATGAAAAGGGGGCGGCTAGGCTTTGTCCTTCGGAGTCGGAGCCGTCCGCCAAGAGGGCTGCCCCTTCTAGCGCTCGACAGGGGGATGTTGTTCGCGTGGCGCGTTCTCCTACCTTTGCGGAGGACGTGCCAAGTCGGATGGAGGGGGCAGTTATGACCAAAATTCTTCTGGAACGGGTGGTGCTTCCTCCGCAGAGCTTCCAGGCGCGAGGAGAGCTGTTTAAGCCTAACTGGAAGATTGGCGTTGAGGATAGCGTTCTTGCGAATCCCCGGGTTGGGGTGGAGCTGGGGGTGACGACCGCCCTTCCTGGCGACGAGGCTGAGCTGGAGGGCTACGATCGTAGGGCCCTTGGGGCTCAGTATTTTCAATCAACATCTTGCATAAGTACCGGGTGGCCGGTTTTCTGTTTGTACGTTTCTCTCTTTGCCATTTTGAGAACGTACGTTGGAAATTTTCTGATAAGTTGCTTTTGTAGTCCCAGAGCTATGCCAGGAGGATGGTGCAGTGCCTGCTCGAGGATGAGGCTGAGATAAGTGCCTTTGAGGAGAGAAACCGGCAGCTAAGCGAGGATTTGGATAGAGCCCGGGCGGAGAAAGCGACCTTTGATGATACTGTCGCTCGACTTCAGGAAGACCTCCGGACAACCATGGAGGGGAGAAGTCGTGCGGTGGAGAAATTGGCGGTGGCTCGTCGAACGCATGCCCGGGAACTGGCGGAGGCGCGGGAGGAATGGCGTGGCTCAGTGGAGTTCCTTAGGGCTGCGGCCGCGTTTAGTGTGGATGTTGAGATTGATGCTTTTGCTGAATGCCGGCGGCGTGTTCAAGAGGTTGATCCTTCCTTTCCCCTTGACAGACTGATGCATGAGGCTGAGGTCGATCCTCCGCAGGTACCAGTAGAGGCACCGGAGCTAGTCGGAGAGGAGGTGGCTGTCGTGGCGGATCCGGTAGTCCCTGAGACCTCTGAGGGGGCTCAGTGATGCCAGGATGCATTTTGGACCTTATATTTTACTTTTTCTTGCGGGGTCTGTAATAAAGTTTTGAATTCTCCTTCTTTTCTTCCTTTTTTCTGCTTTCTTCCTTTTTTTTTATACATACGATGTGCTCCGGGTTATCCGAGCCTTTTGGTATTGAATTTCAATCTGACCGTCGAGAATATTTCTGGTGCACCCCGTGGGGTGACTTTTTTGCGGAAGGACTATCTTCCCCTCGAGTGATCAGTCCGGGGTTAATGGGTCCACCTGCCCTTTAAGGGGAGGTCTTTTCTTCATGGGGAGCATTTTAGGGTATTCTCGGGAGGATCAGCCCCGATGCTACCTCTGTCTCACTCCCTGTCTTCTTTCGGGTCCCTCGTTTATTATGGGCCGGAAAGTGGAGATACGTATGGTTTTAAGTAGAAACGCTATTCCATTGAGTTGTTTAAGGAGAAAATACATCTTTGCCTTTAGAGACACAAAAAGAAACAAACAAACATTCTTCATGCTTTTAAAGAAAAACACGGAACTTACCCTGTCTTTTTACTGGTAAAATTCTCGGAGGTTGTCCATGCTCCAGCTTCGAGGACTGGGGTCCCGTCGAGGCGTTCTAGTTGGTAGGCCCCGGGGCGGAGTGCTCGAATGACCCTGTACGGTCCTTCCCATTTAAGGGCGAGTTTTCCGGTGTTGCGGGGGTCGGATACCTCCGCACGCCGTAGCACCAGGTCTCCGGGCCTTACCGAGCGCTTTTTTACCCGGGCGTTGTAGTACCGTGCCACCTTTTGCTGGTAGGAGGCGGTTCGGAGAAGAGCTTGCTCTCTTTTTTCGAGCACGAGATCGAGGGTGTTCCGGAGGAGCTCGGAATTTCCCTGTTCGTCATAATTCGCGGTGCGGAAGCTGGGGAGGCCAATTTCTAGCGGAATAATCGCTTCGGTCCCGAAGGTTAAGCTGAAAGGGGATTCTCCAGTCGCGGTCCGCGGCGTCGTTCGATAGGCCCAGAGGACGCTAGGGAGCGCCTCTACCCAGTTTTCGGCTTCTCCCAGTCGCTTCTTAAGGCTCTGAAGCAAGATCCTGTTAGTTACCTCTACCTGCCCGTTGGCCTGCGGGTGTACTACGGAGGCGAAACGATGTTCGATGCTTAGGTTATCGTAGAATCTGCTGAATTCAGCACTAGTGAACTGGGGACCGTTGTCTGTTACAAGTGTCTTTGGAATGCCGAAACGGCACACCACGTCGTGATAGAAGAACTTCTCCGTCGCCTTGGAATTGGGTTTTACCACGGCTTTGACCTCGACCCATCTGGTGAAGTAGTCGATGGCGACGTACAACATTGTATGCCCCCCGGGAGCTTTTGGGAAGGGTCCGAGTAGATCCATGCCCCACATGGCGAAAGGCAGGGGCCTTGCTATCGCGGTATATGGTGTGGCCGGTTGGCGGGGGGTGGTCGCGTACCTTTGGCATGGGCTGCACTTCTTGACGAACTCCTTGGCGTCCCTAAGGATCGTAGGCCAGAAGTAGTCGTGCCTCACGATTTTCTGAGCGAGAGTCATGCCGCCTCCGTGGTCTCCGCAGATCCCTTCATGTGCTTCTCGTAGCGCGTAGTCTGATTCGGAGGGCACCAGGCATCGGAGGTACGGCCATGTGTATGACCGTTTGTAGAGCCTGGGCCCGTGGACCACGTAGTGGGCGGCTCTTGCAGTTAGGCGCCGGGCTTCCAGCTTATCTGTGGGCAGTATACCGTCTTTCAGGTATCGCATGATGGGGTCCATCCAGTTTGGTCCAGGTGGAATCTCCAAAACTTGCACCTCATCGATGCTGGGGTGGGGCAGTATTTCTGTGAGCACGGTGCCGAAGTCATGGGTCTCTTCGGCGGCCATTTTTTATAATGCATCCGCTCGATTGTTCATGTCTTGTGATACCTGGAGGATCTCTACCTCTCCCATTCCCTGCAGCTTTTCTCTTATCTTCTGGAGGTATCTCTTCATCCTAAGGCCTTCGGCTTCTTATATTCCGTTCACTTGGTTGACGACGAGCTGGGAGTCGCTATGGACTTTTAACTTTCCCGCGCCGAGCTCCGCGGCTAGATTCAGTCCTGCCAGTAAGGCTTCGTATTCAGCTTCATTGTTGGAGGGTTTGAAATCTAACCTGAGGGCGTATTCCAGCGTAAATCCTTCTGGGCCGTGGAGGACCACTCCCGCCCCGTGCCCTTTTTTGCCGGCTGAGCCGTCAACGTGCAGGGTCCAATGAACATCGTCGCTTTGCCTGGCTGAGTCTGGTGCGACGTCGTTGTGAGCCGTCTGTTCGGTGGGGCCCTTGCCGTCCTCCGTTGTTGCTGGTTCTGCGGCCAGGGCTTGGGATTTTATAACTGGCCTCAGGCGGACCTGTATGTCGAATTCTCCCAACTCGACGGCCCAACTGACCATCCTACCCGAGGTCTCTGGTTTTTGGAGAATCTTCCTCAGGGGTTGGTCGGTCAGAAGCACAATGGGGTGGGCCTGGAAGTAGGGGCGGAGTTTTCGGGCGGCGCTGACGACTGCGAGGGTGAACTTTTCTATGTTTAGGTACCGGATTTCTGCACCGTGGAGAGTCTTGCTCACGTAGTACACCGGGTGTTCCTTTTTGTCGCTTTGCTTGGCCAACACCGCGCTCAATGCCGTGTGTAGACACCCCATTTTGCTCCGCTCTAATCAACAAAGAAATTAGGGTTTTCGCTGTCAATTTTTCAGTGTTTTCTATTCCCGTGTCCGCCTCATATGTTTTCTCGATCTTTTCGGTCATCTCGGTCATGTTCTGCATTTTTTTGCTAAGCATTGAGAGGGGTTGTTCGCAAGAATCCTAAACAAAGAGAGAATTTGGACCCATTCGGTGGGCCCGCATTGAACATTTGTTTAAATTCGGATCAACCGGGGGGCCCGCATATTGTTTTAATGAAAAATGAGTTTTGAGCTTGCTTCGATCTAATAAATAAAGATGTCCATCAAGGGAGCGGTCAAGATCTCAGAGACGTTGTTTTAACAACCAATTTTGCTACGATCATCAAGTTGAGTTATTCGGATAAGCCTACAGAAATGGTTTAGAGGGGCGCAGCCAATCTACATTATGTTGCATCAATTGGATGGCTTGGATCAGTTTTGGAATAATTTGAAAAGCATAACCCATTTACCTGAAAGCCCACTAAGATGTACGGTTTGGATTATCTAGGGGATCGCCATTTTGAGCAATTTGGATTTTTAGAAAGAGGAATCCCTTGGCTGATAAGGATTACCCATAAGCAATAAAATATTGCTAAGCATGAGAAGCAGCAAGAAAAGAAACTTCCTTTGTAAATGACATCCCCGAACCATATAAGCAGCTGGTAATGGAGAGTATTTTGGGTAAGCATATAATGTGGGAAAGATATCCTCTATAAGGCAAAGGGAGGAAGCGACAGAAGGAAAAAAAGGGCAGTAGACTTGGAAGAAAAATCAAAAAAAGAAACAGCAGCCAAGCTTTCTATATTTTCACTCGATTATTGCTCTTTAGGATTGATGAGAAAAGGGCTAAAAGAGAAAAAAGGATTAAAAAGGAAAACGATGGATGTCTCGGCAGAGGGAGGGAGAGCAGCTTAAGGAAAAAAAAAAGAAATTTCGATAGCAAAGAGGGATTAAAAAGAAAGTCTTTCTTCTTTTCTAAAAAAAGAGCGAATCAGTTGATTTTCTTTTAGATATTTTTAGAAAGCTAGCTTCAGAAAAAAGAATTTTTCTGGTCTCTCTGGGGGCAGAAGAGATTGGCTCGGTTGCTCTCTCTGGGGAGAGCAGTTCTGTGAAAAAAAGAAAGAGAAAGAGGAACCCGATTCACACTCTCCATCAACCTTTCCCCAACTCTGTCTATACTCTCTTCTCATCCCTCTCAATCCTCCCTAGGCCATCATTCTTCTTCTCTATCCCCTCTAGCCCTCCGCTCACCTTCTGTTACAAAGAAAAAGAAAAATTAAAAAAAAACAGAAAAACTAAGAGCAGAGTATCGGTAATCCCTCTACATCCCTCTCCATAGAAACTCTCACACAGTCCTCCCTCTTTCAATCTTCCCATTCTCCCACACTCAACTGTTATTTTTACCTTTCCTTCTTCAACTTCCCAAAAAAAAAAAACAGAGCATTGTTTGTGTTTTGGACGAAAAAAAAAAAACAAGAAAAGCTAAAAAAAACAGAGTTTCGTATCTGTTCTCATCTTTCTCATTCTCTCTTTTAACTTCCTTTCGCTCTCCCTCTCACTCTCTCTTGATCCCTCACGCTTTGGCTCAGCCGTCCAGCTCTCATATATTCATCTCCTCAACAGCCTTTTGCGCTTCTCATAAGTAAAAAAATGAAAAATGAAAAATCTCAAAAAAACAGAGTGTCGAATCCATTTGTTTCCCTTCTCTTCAACTTGTTCCTCTATTTTCCCCATTTAATCTCACTCTCTCACACTCCACTCTCTCACTCCCATTCAATCTCACTCTCAATCCTTTTCTATCTCTATCTTTCTCACTCTCATTCATTCTCTCACCTTCTCCATCCCTCCATCTCCACATGAAAAAGAAAAAATTAAAAAAAGAAAAGAAGAAAAGCGGACTTCGGATCGAGCGTCGGCGGGATTTTCGGATTTTTCGGCTTTTAGATTCGGCGAGGATCTCCACCAGACGTAGGTACACTATTCTCGAATTTTTCCTGAATTACTTGGTATTTTTTTTAGATTTTTGCATGATTTTTAAGCATTTAAATGAATTTAATTCAATATTAAATGTATGTACTTAAATTCATGATCTGCATGGATGTTTCAATTCCGTTTCGTCCCAAATTTTAATACAGTGATCTACTTAAATAGACTAAAATAACTATCGGATCGGATCGGACATTGGATCAAAAGTTTTCAAAAATTTGAGTGAAGAGTGGTATTTTATTTAAAATAATGGCTGAGTAATTACGAAATTTAAAAAAATAGCCATCTCAGGATGATTTATTTTTTGGAATTTTAAATTATTTTATGCTTTCTTTGAAAATTATCAGATTTTGGGGGAATTTTTAGTGACATCAGATCACAGATAAAATTCTCAAAATTTTTACCGTAGTCTTAAATTCCATATTTCTTGTTGCCGTAAAATTTTAAATTGGTTTGGAGCTTGTTTCATGTGGGATGTAGTGTTAATTCATAATCTGGTCTGAAAATTGAAAAATTCGAAATTGACAGTAAATAGTTTCTAAAATTCATGAAAATCTCACAGCATGCTATGTTTACTTATATATTTCTATTGTAGAAATTTCAATGAATTTATATTTCTATTTCTAGTAGTTTCTGTGTTATTTTTGCAATCTGGTCTTATTATTGTTAAATCAAAATTAAATATGAGCTTAATGTAAAAATCTGCAAAACTCTTTTAATAAGTTACATCTCACCATATCTTGCTGATGTAGAAGTTTCAACTCATTTCGAATTCGTTTGCAACAGTTTCACTTGTAAAATCACTCATAAGGTTTAAAATTGATAAAATCCATTAAAATATTGAAATTAATTGAAATTCATCTGAAAATCTCTAAAGAACTTTAAATCTCTGTCACATATTAACTCCTTAATCCATTGAAACAGAAATCTTAGGATCATTAGATTTCCCTGGAAAAATGGCCAGTGCATCCATAATCGTATCTCAATTGCAACCGATCTTTGACAATTTGAATATTTAAGCTATAGCATGTTGTTGGCTCTGAGGTTACTGTCCACTGAAATCCTGAGATATGCCAGGCAATAAGATGCTGTAACCTAAGTATTAAATTGCACAAGGAAAGAGCGCACGATTCCCTTCCTTGGATGCCATTCTGGGCCGAAATTGGTGAACCCTAGAACCATTGGTATTCCTTAAATGTCCAGAAACCGAAAATCCTTGAAATCTAAAATTAATTAACTTCAAGAACTGAAATCGGAACCGTTGGATTACGGTTTCTGTCATAAGAACCCTTACAGCCCAATTTAGGAATACTGGTGTCGTGTCTTGTCCTAAGTTTTAGGGAGTCTTAGGTTTTAGGAGTCCTAGAGTTAGGAGTCCAGCCTCATCACAGACGTTTGCTATGGATAGCAACCGTGCCATAGGTCTAGTTACACTAGTCACTCAATCTTTCCCTAGGACAAGCCTAGTAAACAAGGATGTAGGTTAACCTGCATTAGTCTAAGGAACCACTTGCATTTAGATAAGAATCATATAGCATCTTAAATGAAATCCTAGGATAATAAAATCCTCAACTTGAATTAAATAACTCCTCTTAAAACTGTTGAAACAGTCAAATCAGTCTAGATCGGTGTCTTAGTTGAGTTAAGCATAAGTAGCTTAGCTTAGGTGCACCGAACTACGTCGACTCTGATCCCAGTGAGGCTTGGGTACGTAGGCAGCTTGGATGTCTAATGGCATACCAACCGCGAGTCGGCATCACAACAAATTGTGGTGTTTTGTATATTAATTTTATTGTAAATGCTTAATTAAATCGCTTAGGACTTTCCCTGAAATTAGAATTTTATGAGAACTTTCACTTAGATTGAATCCAGACAAATTAAGAAATCAAGATACACATTTAGGATTCACATTGAAATTAGATATTATGATGCATGTCACATAGTTCGCACATTAACAGAGAGTTGAATGAGCCATTTAAAATAAATTTAAAAGAGTTAGCTTTTGGAATCGAAGACCGATTATCGGGCAGGAACGGTGCATGTGGTGGATAATTCCCCATACCTTCCATTCTTGTAACCAGGTAGCGAGTCTAGATTTCTGGTTAATTATGGGTCCTAGATCCCACATCTAGGTGGCGACTCTGTCAGTCTCTTTTGTGTGGAATTCGGATTGCCTTAGTGATCCCAAGTTCACATAAAAGATGAATTAAAATCAATACTAAAAATGCACACGCCAATCGCGTGGGTACGAGAGACCAAGAGAGAGCGTGGCGGCTCGCGCCCCACCCCTCCCACGGGATCAGGTCCCACACCATGGGGCTGACGGCTAGGTATAAAAATAGCTCTTCCCCCGGCTCGGGTTTGGCCAGTACGAGTGGTGTTTGAAGGTATTGCTTCAAGGAGTCGAAAGCCTCTTGGCAGGCCGGGGTCCATTCGAATTCCCGCATGTTTTTTAATTGTTTGAAGAAGGGTTGGCACTTTTCTGCCGATTTGGGCATGAATCGGCCGAGGGCCGTGATTCGACCTGCGAGCCTCTGTACTTCTACCGCTGTTGTCGGGGGTTCCATGTCTAGGATGGCCTGGATCTTCTCGGGGTTGGCCTCGATCCCTCTCTGGCTGACCATGAACCCCAAGAACTTTCCGGAAGTTACCCCGAAGGCGCATTTTGTGGGGTTTAGTTTCATCCGGGCTCGTCGCAGGGTGTTGAAAGTTTCCTGAAGGTCGGAGATGTGTTTGGAGGCTTCTAGACTTTTTACCAGCATATCATCGACATACACCTCTACGTTCCTTCAGATCTGCGCCTGGAATAGCTTATTTACGAGCCGCTGGTAGGTGGCGCCCGCGTTTTTTAAACCGAAAGGCATAACAGTGTAGCAATAGACGCCCTGATCGGTGATAAACGCTGTTTTCGGGATGTCTGGCTCGTGCATTTTGACCTGATTGTAGCCTGAGAACGCATCCAAGAAGGTGAGAAGTTTGTGCCCGGATGTGGCGTTGATGAGTTGGTCTATGCGCGGGAGGGGGTAGGGGTCCTTTGGGCACGCTCGGTTTAGGTCTGTGAAGTCTATACAGGCCCGCCAGCCTCCGCTAGGTTTCTTGACCATGACGACGTTTGACAGCCACTCGGGATACCGGATTTCTCTGATGAACCCGGCTTGTAGTAGCTTTTCCACTTCGGCCTTTATATGAGTTTGACGCTCTATCGCGAAGTTCCTTTTTTCTGCCGGACGGGTTTAAGGGTTGGGTTCACATTCAGCTTGTGAACGGCTAGTTCCTTGGGTATACCGGGCATGTCTTTAGCGGACCATGCGAACATGTCCTTGTTGATCCTGAGGAAGTCGATCATCTGGTCTCGTAGGGGGCCTTTGAGTAGGGAACTGATCCGGACTTGTCTCTCCGGCTGATCTTGGGCTATGGGGATGAAGTCTAGCTCCTCGGCGGGCTCTCCTCTGATTGTGCGGGCCCGCTGCCGGGGATCTTCGCTATCGATCGTGAAGTTTTCGGCCGGGGCATTGGTTCCTCTCAGGCTTGCTGCGTAGCACTGGCGCGCGATCATTTGCTGTCCCCGGACCTCCCCTACTCCGGTTGGGGTGGGGAATTTCATCTTGAGGTGGGGGTGGAGACTACTGCTCCCAAATCTCTGAGAGCGGGTCGCCCAATAATGGCGCTGTAAGTGAATGGTATATCCACAACCAGGAAGGTGGTCAGGATGGTTTTTTGGAGGGAGTATGTCCCAAAGGTCACGGGTAAGTCGATCTTGCCGTCCACCCGTACGGACGCACCAGAGAACCCGTAGATGGAATATTCCGCAGGTCCCAACCTTTCCCTGCCCAGTTTCATTTCTTCAAAAGTGTCGAGGTGCAGCACGTTGACGGAGCTTCCTGTGTCGACTAGGATTTTTCCTATGTCGAAGTTGGCGACGACTAGCCTGATGACCAGTGCGTCGTCATGCGGGACCTGTAGCCCGTCAAGGTCGTTGTTGGAGAAAGTGATGATCTGGTCCTCACGGGGCGGATTTGTTCGGGCCTTTTTAGAAGGCATATCCATGGAGAATACACGTTCAGCATATGCCCGCCGACCGGCGGTTGTCGGCCCTCCCGCTGGCTGCCCACCCGTGATGATATTGATTTTTCCGATAATGGTGGGTGGCTGTACGCGGGCCTGTGGTTGCTCGGGGGGCTCTTCTTTCCGGGGGCGCTGGTGGCGGTGCGTGTCGTGTCTGATGTGGGATCGGCGTCTGCTTCGGGAGCGATGCCTGCTAGGGGATCGGTGTCGGCTCGTGGATCGGCGACGGTTGTTGGACCGGTGTCTATTGGGTGACCGATGCCTACTCTGGGCTCGTCGGGCGGGTGCTGGACCTCGCATGAGCTTTCGCCAGGGCTCCTGAGATATTGATTTAGGTGCCCTTCTTCGGCCAGCTTTTCGAGCTGTAGACGGAGGTGGAAGCAATGGTCAATTTCGTGGCCGTGGTCCCCGTGGAATTCGCAGAATTTTCTGGCGGACCTCTACTTTGGGTCTGTGGCCATTTTCTTGGGGGGGGTCAAGAGACCCTGATCCCTGATAGCTAGTAGAACGTGGGAGAGGGGGAACTTCAGCGGGGCGGTTCCCAGTCTCTCGAAGACGAGGACGGGGTTCCGGCCCGCCTGCCTCTCGTCGGCACGTGGCCTTATGGCCCTTCGGCCGTCGTTTTTTCTCTCATCGGGGCCGGGCTGATTCTGCTCTAGAGCGCAGGCTTCTTCTGCTCGGATGAACTTATCAGCCTTGGATTCAAGTTCCTGCAGGTCCTATGGTGGCTTGAGGAGGAGATGCAGCTTGAGATTCGGATCAGTGGTGGCGTGCTTAAGCGTCACGACCGCTATTTGGACGTCCATGTTAGAAAGCTGGGCCAATTCGGCGTTAAATTTTAACATGAAGTCTCTTAGGGTCTCATTCCTTCCCTGCCGGAGGGTTAGGAGGGCGTCCGCTGGATCATGGCGGAGGCAGTTGTTGGCGAACCTTGTGCTGAACTTCCTCCCGAATTCGTGGAAGGATGCGATGGAGTCGGGCTCAATCTCATGTACCAGTCATTAGTGGTTTTTCTTAGCAGGGACGCAAAGGCTCTGCACATGAATCCGTCTGACGCGCCTCGAAGCGTCATTACCCTTTTGAAGGTTTGGAGGAACTCGAGAGGATCCGTGCTTCCATCGTATAGGCCGAAGCGGGAGAGGTCTATGCCTGTTTCTGCTGGGGTTTTTAAGACCTCCGAGGTGAATGGGGATGCCGTCTCCCTTTCCCACTCATCGAGGATGCCGTGGGCGTAGGGTTTTTTCATTTCCAGTTTTACCTCTCGGATTTGCCTTTGTAGGTCGGCTATCGGATCCATGCCGGGCGGCTGTGCTGAGGTTGCTACTTCTTCCACCCGAGCCAGGGGCTGTTCCTGGAGATGGGCTGCCTGGACAGGGGGGGCGGCTTAGCGTGGCCTGCCTCCCGCTGTCTCGCTGGTGTCTCCTGGATACAGGGGGCAAAGGGCTGTTCGTGGATGGGGACGGTGTCCGGCTAGTCGGTGCTCGCTTTCGCCGGGGATGATGCTCCCCTGGCTGTTCCTCGTTGCCTTCATCATAGGCTTCTGTCTGGTCCTGTGTTGTCAGGGGCTTCTCCGGGGCCGGAGGAGGCAAGCGCTGGAATAGTTCTCGGCGGAGTTCGTTGAACATCTCCATGGTGGGGACCATCTGCGGCACGCTAGAGGAGGGCTGGTGTCGGCCCGAGGGCGGTGAGTTGGGTTCTCGGGAGCTTGAGGTGTTGGTTTGTGCGCGTTGAGCCTGGCTTCTGGTCATTACCCCTATCTCTTGTTGTTGGGTGTGGTTTCTCATCTCCATAAGGCGTTCAGTACTCGACGAGTCCCACGGATGGCGCCAATATGATGGCGTCTGAATCCGGGTCTGCGATTGCGCGCGCGGTAGAGGGCCTCCGTGGGTCTGCAATCACAAACAAAGGGGGTCAGGGGTGGGTCCCGGACGACCACTTCGACACCCAAGTCAGATCCTTCGACCAATTAATATTAAGAACAGCGAGATGGGGAAGGGGTTTCGATCAGGGTTACCAGGGGCAGCGTGGAGAATCTTTTCTGGGTGCGTGAGTGAGTGGGTCGGAGGGGACTAGCAGGGAGAATAGGATTGAGTTCCTAGCCTCCTCTGTTGTTGCCTCGCCTCTTTTCCCGGTGTCCGGAGTGGAGAATGGGTGAAGTCCTTTTTTCAGCGGCAAAGCCTCCCCTTCCCTTCTTCCTTTTCCTCCCTTTTAAAGGGAGGCGCGCGGTCCTTTTCATCATTATGGAGAGAAAACCTTCTTTTGCAGGATTGGGCCGTCCCCCTGCTTCGTCGGCGAGCATAGCTTTGGCGGCCATTTTCTTCCATGATTTGTGATGATGAGGCCTGGGCGGCGAGAGGGTGACACGTGTCATGATTGTGTGGTCTTTGTCGTTTTTCAACGCCTTTCTTCATGATGATTGGGCTCTGCTCGTGCATGGACGACACGTGGCGATATCTGGGAATACAGCCATATTTATGTCCCATCACATAGAGCTTTGCTCCCCCTTAATATATGCATATTATTATGACTTGGGAGCTCAAATATTCTCCCCCTTTTGTCATCACCAAAAAGGTGGAACAGAAGGAAAGAGGGTAGGTGTGAGCCAATGAGACAAGTGAATTGCAATGCAATAGAGAAAGCAGGCATAAGACAAGGTATGCGAGCAAAAAAAATAGAACAGAGAAGCACACCGCACAGTAAACCAAAGATATATATATATATATAGATGATGTGAAATGGCATACATAACAGTGCATACAACCAGTCAAAGGATATAGCATCCACGACACATCATAACAGTGACAGAATTAGATAAACCGAATACATCCCAAAAAGATCCAACTGATTATAGAAGCATCTAGCTAAATAGGATCCATACAACCAACTTATAATCCAAAGACGACCAAGACAAAGAGAAACATATAGATAAGCCTAATACAAAGAGAAATCTGAGCAAGACAGGATCAATCATCAGAGAACGAGAGCCATCTACTGCGCCAGAGAAGGCGGTGGCTGATGAGAAGGACTGCCCGGCGCCTGGCCCCACTGGCCACTGGAGAGGTAGCGATAATAGGCGGCCCACTGGTCATCAACGTGGGTAGTCATGGTCTGGAAGCGAGTAGAAATCTCAGAGTCGACATGGGTAGACAGCCGCTCAAACTGGGAGGCCATGGATCGCTCAATGGCCTCCTGCATGTGAGCCAAATCCTGGCGAGTGCAGAACTGAGATGTATCTTGGGACGGCTGGGGTGCCGTTGCAGCCTGGTCCTTGGCTTCGTAGCCTCCTCCATCGTCAAAATCAATGTCAATCGCTGCTTGATTAAGAGCCATGCGGTTAAAGGTCTGATCATCAAACGGGGCAGTAGGAGTCATGGTCATCTCTCCATCCAAGATGATGCCAAAGTGGCGGATGACACGGGTGAGAATCATGCCATATGGCAAGGAAGAGCGGTAGCGGCCAGGGGTCTGAAACATGTAGCGAAACATGATATAAGGCAGACAAAGCTGGCGGCCCTCTAGGATGCTGTAGATAATATATGCCTCTAAGGGTCTTAGGGCTTCACGCATCCCAGCACGAGGTATGAAGATGTGATACATGAAGTTATGGAGCATGCGCACAATCGGAATGAGGTCGGCAGATTGTACGGGCATATTAGGGTGGTAGCGCCGTGTTATCCGACCATAGACAGTGTCATGATCAATATCATCAAGTGAATGTGTCCCATCTTCCGGCCAAAAATAGTGTAAGAAGCCCTCATGGCTAATCCCAAGAAGTGTGGTAAAAGTGTGATAGGTGAGTTTGATGACAGTTTTCTTGATCTTAGATTCGATTTTGAAGAAGGAAGGGAAAATGGTGAGATTGGCATAGAAGAGATGCACCAATCGAGGGTAAACGGGTTCATTGAGGTGAAGGATGGGTGTCCAATGAAGGGCATCAAATTTGGCCTTTAAATCAAAATTTTGAAGGACAGGGGGATCAATGTACCTACCGGTGAGGATGCCCCTAGTGCCGACGTCGGCCCAGAGTTTCTTAGCCTTATCCCCAGTGAAATAGGAGTTGGACACAACCTCGGCCGCCACAGCCTTGGCCTTCGCCTTTTTCCGTGAAGGCCCTTCTTCTTCGGGAACGTCTTCAGGAACGTAGTCGGGGTCTGCAACTTGGGAGGAGCCTCCAATGTTAAGATTTTTGGTTTTAGGAGGCATGGTGAGAGGAAATGTGGGTGGAGAGAAAAATAATGTGTTAAAAAAATAGAGAAATAGCCCTAAAATGGAGGAAAACATGAGAAATAGAGAAAGGAAGAAAGAATAAACGAAAAAGGGGTGAAATCCTAGGGTTTGAATGGAAAAAACTAGGGTGTTAGGAAGAAAAGAGGGATTTGGAAGGGAGAAGAGGGTTTTGGAGGAAGATGTAGGGGGAAAATGAAGCAAAAAAAAAGGAAAATGGAGTTAGGGTTTGAAGAGAAGTGGAAGGAAGAGGGAAAGAAGAGAAGAAAATTAAAAAAAAAAAACTGAACCGGGTCCAGGGTTATAACGCTCTTGGCCCGATTCTCAGAGCTCTGAGAAAAACTCTCGGAGTTCCGAGAACACACAGATTTTTTTTATTTTCTACTGGCCTGAATCTCGGAGCTCCGAGGACCACCTGGACGAAATCTCGGAGTTCCGAGAACCTTTCCAGGTACCCTCTGCCCCTATTCTCGGAGTTCCGAGACAAAATCTCGGAATGCATAAGGTGATATTTCAAATTGCAAGTGAAACCATGATCCAATGCATGAATCACACATATGACTTCCGAAGGTTTAGATGATGGCACATGGCCAAAGTTTTAGGTATCTTAATTAAGGGTGATGGTACCGACTCCCCCTTGAAATGAAGTGGGCTATGGGTACCAATTGAGTGAGTTTTAGAGTTAGAGTTGGATCATCTAAAACCATGTAGTCACTATCAAAACAAGAGATATATATAGATATATATACAAGGAGAATTGTGTCTTCTTTTCATGCTTCATGTGCAAACTCTTTGACTTGATCCAAACTCCAAATGTTGAGTCCACTCCTAAGGTCACAAAATCGATCCTCATTAAGGGGTTTTGTGAAGATATCCGCCAATTGTTCATTGGTGTGGATGTACATAATTTCAATATCCCCTTTTTGAGAATGATCTCTTAAGAAATGATGCCTTACCTCTATGTGCTTCGTTCTAGAATGTTGAATTGGATTTTTTGTCAAGTTGATGGCACTGTATTATCACAATGGATTGGAACATTACTAAATGCAAGATTGTAGTCCATGAGAGTGTTCTTCATCCATAGGATTTGTGCACAACAAGCGCCGGCCGCAATGCATTCTGCTTCAGTAGTAGACAAAGCTACCGAGTTTTGTTTTTTGCTAAACCAAGACACTAGAGACCTTCCTAGAAATTGACAAGTGCCACTTGTGCTTTTTCTATCAATTCTACAACAAGAAAAGTCGGCATCCGAAAATCCTACTAGGTTGAATTCATTCGATCGTTCATACCATAAACCTAAAGAAGGAGTTCCTTTGAGATATTTAAATATCCTCTTAACGGCACTCAAATGAGACTCTTTAGGACCCGATTGAAACCTAGCACAAATACACACGCTAAACATTATATCCGGCCGACTAGCGGTCAAATATAATAGACTACCTATCATTCCTCTAAACTTCTTCTCATCAACCGGTTTGCCACTTTCATCCTTTTCTAATTTGGTGGAAGTGCTCATAGGAGTTGGCTTGATTTGTGAGCTATCCATGCCAAATTTCTTAAGGAGTTCCCTAGTATACTTCTCTTGGTTGATGAAAATTCCATTTTTACATTGTTTGATTTGAAGTCTTAGGAAATAGGTAAGCTCTCCCATCATACTCATCTTAAACTCTTTTTGCATGGATTGTGCGAATTCTTCACACATCTTATCATTGGTAGCACCAAATATTGTATCATCTACATAGACTTGAACAATAAGCATATCTTTTCCTTTTCTTTTAATGAACAAGGTTTTGTCAACCGTGCCCATTTGAAAGCCACTCTCTAATAGGAAGGAGCTAAGCCTCTCATACCAAGCTCTAAGAGCTTGCTTTAGACCATACAAGGCTTTGTCCAACCTATATACGTGATTAGGGTATTTGAAATCCTCAAAACCGGGAGGTTGTTCAACATAAACTTCCTCCATAATATACCCATTTAGGAATGCACTCATCACATCCATTTGATACAACTTAAAGTTTTTATGGGATGCAAATGCAAGTAGCATCCTTATGGCTTCCAATCTAGCAACCGGAGCAAAGGTCTCATCATAATCGATACCTTCATCTTGGTTGTAACCTTGGGCTACCAATCTAGCTTTATTCCTTTGAATATCTCCATGCTCATCGAGTTTGTTTCTAAACACCAATTTAGTCCCAATAACCGGGTGATCACTAGGCCTAGGAACTAACCTCCATACTTGGTTTCTCTCAAATTGGTTTAGTTCCTCATGCATAGCAATCATCCAAAATTCATCCTTTTCAGCTTCTTTTATGGACTTGGGTTCTATTTGGGAGATAAAGGCCATGTTGGCACAAACATTCCTATAGTGAGATCTTGTCTTAACTCCTTGTGAGGTTTCACCTATGATTTGAGTAGAAGGGTGACTAGACATGATTCTACTATGTTTGGGAAGACCTTCCACTTCAAGTTCTTCTATAGGTTGACCTTCTAAATCAAGATTCTCTAAGGGTTGAACAATGGACTCTACTTGGCTATGACGCTGTAGAAGATTGACACCGTCATCATCTTCATTAATGACTTTAGGAGGTTCAAATGACTCATCAAATTTGACATGCACGGATTCTTCAACAATTTGAATTCTTTTGTTATAGACTCTATAAGCTTTACTATGGGTAGAATAGCCTAAGAAGATACCTTCATCGAATTTTGAATCAAACTTGTGCAGGGTGTCTTTCATGTTTAATATAAAACATTTACAACCGAAAACTTTGAAATAGCTAACTTTGGGGGGTGTTCCACTCCATAGTTCATAAGGTGTTTTGTTAAGGTGAGGTATAATGAGCACTCTATTTAAAAGATAGCAAGCCGTGTGAACGGCTTCCGCCCAAAAGTTTCTTGGAACATTGTGTTCATTTAACATGGTTCTAGCCATTTCAATAAGTGATCTATTTTTTCTTTCAACTGCCCCATTTTGTTGGAGAGTTCTTGGAGCCGAGAAATTGTGCTTGATTCCATTTTCATTACAAAAGGTATCAAACTCAATGTTCTCAAACTCGGTTCCATGATCACTTCTAATTTCATTTATGAAAGCCCCTTGTTCATTTTGAATTCGCTTGCACAAGTTGACAAATTTCTTGAAGGTTTCATCTTTCCTAGTTAAAAAAAAACACCCAAGTGAACCTAGAGTAGTCATCAACAATCACATATACATATCTACTGCCTCTTCTACTACGAGTCTTCATGGGACCAAATAGGTCCATGTGAAGGAGTTGTAGTGGACAAGAGGTAGATAATACACTTATGGGTTTAAAAGAGTCTTTAGCATGTTTTCCATGAATGCAAGCACTACAAACTTTTTCTCTAATGTATTTGAGTTTAGGTAACTCTCTCACAAGATTCTTAGAAGATAATCTTGAAATCAAATCCATATGAGCATGACCAAGTCTCCTATGCCATAACCAAGGGTTATCATCCATGGCGGAGAGACATTGGATGTTTTGATTTTCAAGGTCTTCTAATGCTAATGAATACATATTGCCATCTCTATATGCAACAAATTCAACTTATTCTTAGCCTTTAAAATCTTACATCTATCTTTTTTAAAAAGAACTTTGTGACCAAGATCACATAGTTGACTAATGCTTATCAAATTAAATGAAAGACAGTCAACGAGCAAAACATGTTCAACTTTAATGTCCTTAATTTTAATGGTACCTTCACCGATGATTTTGCTTCTTGTATCATCCCCAAAGGTGACATTTCCTTGATGACTCATGGTGACAAAGGCGAACTTGGTTACGTCTCCCGTCATGTGCCTTGAGCAACTGCTATCCAAGAACCACTTGTCCTTTGACGGTTTTCCTTTCAAGCACACCTACAAGAATCAAAGCTCATGTTGAAGTTTTAGGTACCCACTTTTTCTTTGGTCCTTCAAGGTTAGCAACATCATAAAGCTCATCTTTTTTAACCCACATATATTTAGATGCTTTTGATTTCTTAACATTGCATGCAAACCTTAAGTGTCCTATTCTACCACAATAGTGACAAGTAGGAATAAAAGCACTAGTGTTAGCATGGATGTGGGAGGAATTCATTATAAACTTATTTTTGAATGAGGCTTCTCCTTTAGAAAGGGGTTGGTAACCAAGACCATTTTGTTCTAGAGAGACAAGCTTATTTTCAAGAATTTCATCTAGTTTATTTTTGCCACATGAGAATTTTCTAAACGTTAAATCAAGTTCTTTGCATTTCAAAACAAGTTTCTCATTTTCCTCTTTCAAGCTTTTGTTTTCAAAGTTTAATTTGTCTACTTCTTCATTCAAAGCTTTGTTTTCCAAAATCATATTTTCACTTGCAAATCGAATTCCTTTTTCAAGAACCCAAAATCCCTAGTTATATCCTGTAAGGACATTTTCATTGTTTTGTTTTTGGCAAGTTGAAAATCCAAATTTTCATGAAGTTTTTCACAAGCAAATATTAGTTCATCATTAGAGAATTCATGAGACATATCATCAACATCATTTACCTCGGATACGGAGATATCTATTGTCACATCGGCGAGTCCCATGAAGCAAAGGTCATCTTCATCCTTTCCGTTGGATTCATTTCCGGATGAAGCACTCCCTTCATCCCAAGCCGCCGCACACAAAGCCTTTTTGCCATTTCTTCTATTCTTCTTATCCTTGTCATTGTTGTTAATGAGTGGGCAATTTGGCCTTATATGACCAACCTTGTTGCACTTATAGCATCTCATCTCCTCTTTGCTTGAAGGCATATTTCTTCCTTGGCTAGAGTTACCTCCTCTCTTGAACTTGAGAAATTTCTTGAATCTCTTAGTGAAGAGAGCAAGATCATCTTGTGTGTCTTCTTCACTCTCTTCCTCTTCACTCTCAACTCTTGCTTTAAAAGCTATTCTATTCTTTTTTGTATCTTCCTTTTGTTTGTTTAAGGTTTCTCTTCTCTTTAAAACCATTTCAAAAGTTATTAAGGAACCTATTAAGTCTTCTAAGCCCATTTTTTATACGTCTTTTGCTTCTTCAATGGCGGTGACCTTGGGATCCCAATCTTTAGGTAATGACCTAAGTATTTTGATAACTAAGTCCTTGCTGGACAGTTTACCTAATGATCTCAACCCATTTGTTATGTTTGTGAACCTAGTATGCATTTCGGCAATGGTTTCATTAGGGTCCATCATGAATAGTTATTACTCTCTAAAGAGAAGATTCATCTTGGACTCTTTCACTTGATTTTTCCCTTCATGAGCTATCTCTAACATATCCTAAATCTCCTTAGCGGTTTCAAGAGTAGAAACTCGATTGAACTCCTCGGGAGATAAGGCACAAATCAAGGCATTCGTTGCTTTTGCATTGATAGTGGACTTTTTTCTTTCATTTTCATCCCATAGTTTCATATCAACACTAGGTTCTTTATATCCATTTTGGATACTTCTCCAAACATCAAAATCTAAAGATTTCAAAAACACTTTCATTCTAGCTTCCCAATATGGATAGTTTGAGCCATTGAAGAAGGGAGGTCTAGTAGTAGATTGCCCCTCATTGCTATGAGAAAAGGTTGCCATTTGGATCTTTCCCTTGTAGGTTTTCAAAGAGAAATCCTATGTAAGAGCCTATGCTCTGATACCAAGTGAAATTCCACTTAGCAACCCAAGAGGGGGTGAATTGGGTTTCTTTTCAAATTTTAAGGATTTTGAAAACTTAGATTGCACTAGTTTTAGATTGAATAGGAAATCAAAAATAGTATTTAAAGCAATAGTAAAAAGCGTACCACAAGAGAAGAGGTGAAGAGACAAAGAAGCTTTGACACAAGGATTTTTATAGTGGTTCGGTCTTAGCTCAAGACCTACTCCACTCTTCTCAAGTTACTCTCCTTGAGGATTCCACTATCTTCTCCAAGGAACTTAAATACGGCGTTCCTTCTGCCTTGTACAAATCGAGCTTCAAGCTCCAAGGGTCTACTACGGCGCCCTTTGTGCCAAATACAAAGAAGATGAAAGGTTTTAGCTTGCTTGCCTCTAGATAGGCTAATTACAAGTAAAGCTCACTCACTCTCATAAGAAAAGGATCAACAAATGAAAACCCAAAAGTCTCTCAAGAATAATCTAAGGTAAACGCACAAGAGAGAGATGGAGAGTGAAAATCTTGAGGAGAAAGAGAATCAAGCCTTTTAGTGCTCTTAGAATATTTTTTGAACTCCTTTTTTGCTTCCCCAAAAGTCCCAAGGTTTATATTTATAGAGGGGAGAAAATACACATTTTTTAAGCTCCCCAACGGTCTTCTCGGACTCTAGGCTCGGAGCTCCAAGTTGGCCGAAATCCCTTTAAATTTAAACCTGGAACCATTCTCGGAGCTCCGAGAATTTTCTCGGAGTTCCGAGCTCTAAGCTCCGAGAATATTCTCGGAGTTCCGAGAAGCCTATGCACAACAGTTTTTTTCTTATATTTTTGCTGTCTTTGTTTGGGCTTTTGGAACTTTAATTTATCAAGTTAAATGGAATGTCATGAGAGTTCAACAATGTTGGGACACCACTATGAACATTCACAAACCCATTAAGTTCTACTTAGTTTGATTTTAACTCCCCTTTGTGCCATAGACCTAGATTATACATGAAGGACCATTTACATTTTAATTCTACTTGGTCTTCAATCTTGTTGGCACCTTGTAGAGGCTTTGACATGTCTCTACTCAACTCCATTGATGCTTGAGCCAAGCTTGAACTTTTGAGTTATTGCCATTCTTGTTAGGCTAGAGTTCAACCTTGTCTTTGAACACCTTTGAGATGGTGATGCCTTCTTCATGCCTTTGATATCACTTTGAGCTTGAATGATTTGCCATTTGTCATACACTCCTGAGGATGCTACGCTATGAATACCATAACTTTGCCAATGGAAATCATTAGTGTATAAAACCTTTATTTTATAACAAATTGAATTTGTTAATCATCAAAACATTTCAATGGGAGTACTTGTTGAACCCTTGGGCTAACAACACTAGTGGTATTAATCTCACCAAAAATCCCATTCAACATTCTAGAACCAAGCACATTGAGATTAGAGATCATTTTCTGAGAGATCACTATAAAAAATGAGACATTTCAATTGAATATATTCATACCAATGATCAATTAGCGAATATTTTCACAAAACCTCTTAATGAAGATCATTTTTGTGACATCGGTGGCTTGAATATTTGGAGCATGTCTCATTTATTGGACTTTGAGAATTATCATTGAAAATTGCTTCTTTGATGTGTGGGCAAGTCTCCTTGGCTATTGTGTGCATATATGATTAATTTCTTGAATCACTTCTTTTTTATGCCACTAGAACTTTTGGGCAGTTTAAAAAGCATAATTTTAACCCAAAATTGAACCAAAACAACGAAAACATTCAATTATCGTCCTTCTGGGCGGACGGACGTCCGGGAGTAAGAGCTGAAGCGCGGACATTTGGGTTAAAAACCCATTTTCACTTTCATTTTCTTTACTTTTACTTTTTCTCCTCTTATTCCTTCCTTACTTCGTCCGAGTTCATCCTTCATCCGGCACCAATTCGACTGGAATCTTGCTTCCTCCAGCGTGATTTCTTCATCCGGCAATCATTTCTCCTTCCCTCTTCGTATATTTCATCTTCTCTTTACTCTACATTTGTTGCATGAGACTGAGATCTCACACGGCTCAAGGCTAGGGTTCTTCACGAGGAAGAAACAAGGGAAAGTGCGTTCGCGACCAAGATCGATCACCTTCTCCTCTACCGCCGCCTCCTCAAACCTATTCGGAGCTCATGATTCAACAAATCCCAAAGAGAAAGATTCTGAGTGAACGACGCGTCCACACCGAGGCTTACGAACGATTTTCACTCGTCAACGACTTTACCACTCTTGGATGGGAAAGTATCCTCTCTTACAGTCTGTGGTGCATATATCCCTCTCTCGTTCATGACTTTTATACAAATCTTTGAGTTTCTATTAAAAACAAGACTCTCACTACCAAAGTTCAGCATAAAAAGGTAACTCTTTCACTAGACAAATTTTCCAATGTCTTTGAACTTTCCAATGATGGAGCCCAAGTTTATTTTTGGCCAAATGACAATAGATTCCACCGATATTCCATCTTTCACTATGTATTCTGGTATCTGCAAAAAATACGATCCATCTATTCAGGTTAAGACACACGACCTTTCTGAGACTGCCCGTATCTATCATCTGATTATTTACTGTAATATCACCCCTCTGGCCTAGTGTAAGGATGAGGTACGCCCTCTAGAGGTGTTGCTCTCCTTACCAATACCCCTATTAGTCTCGCTGTGGACCCCGATCCGAGGACGGTGAGGGAAGGAGTCCCTAACACCCTCTGGATCTCCACAACGTGAAGGAGAGCTCTGCCAAGGAACTCTCAAAACTGCTGCCACACCCACAGCATAGCATGAGTGGCGATATAAAAAGAAAGAGATATATCCTGATCTGGAGCCAGGGCTCGAAACCAAGATATATCTAAAAATAACTAAGAGTCGCCATCTATGGATGCGCCATGGAACCAAAACAAATGCTCTGTTTGCAATGGATAACCAGAGATACAAAAGGTCCGTGCCTGATGACGAATGGATAAGGTCCGAAGAGCACCCCCAATTCGCCCGAGTGCGAACACTTGGTCTCTTATGCCATTTATTATTAACTCCAAAAAATTTTGGGTTAAATCATGTGAAATGGGAACAAAATATCCCCGGGAAGACGTCTACCTAATCATGCATGACCAGGGGATGAAATAATAAGCACATAAAATAAAAAAATGTGTTGCCTAATCACAACTAGGTTATGAGTGACATACCTAACTGGTGTCTAAGTTCTGGTGGACAAACACATGCATGCTACAGCTACAGGTATAGGGTCTGCACAAGAAAGTAAGAAAACACAACAAAATATACAATATAACAACACAACAAATCCTAAGACTCTAAACGATTTAGCCTGAGTCCTCGGATGGTCTGATGTTCATCCAAAGAAGCCTACGTATCCCCGCCTCCACGAGAATCAAGGCAACGTAGTTCTTCGCACCTATTCTAAACTATGATGCCTAAGACACCTAGACCTCTATCTTAGACTCGATCTAAAAGACCGGACTAATTATGAAAGCTTCTTGAACGATTATTTAAATTCCAGTGAATTGTAGATTTTAGGACACCCTATATGCCCTAACTAAATGCAGGTTAGCCCTAAGCTAATGCAGGTGGTTCCTACAACCTATGTGTAACTAGGCTGTATTTTCTAAGGAAAACAAAGGGTTGACTAACGCATCCTATTCTAGTCATCAGTCGGCGATGTGGATCGCCAACTGACCGGATGAAGGCGCTCCTATAACTCTAGGACAAACCCCTAATTCTAAAACAAACACAAACAAAGCACACAACAAATCAAAGACAAACTCCTAACTCTAAAACTCTCTATCTAGGATAAACTCCTAACTCTAGAGGAAGATCTTGTTGAAAACAAGGTTTTGAAGAAAAAGGGGTAAAGCATTTATTTACAAAGTTTGGCTGGACTTGGGATGAAGATCCCAAGCTGCACTACGTACCTCGTGAAAGAGGATCAAGCCAACGTAGTTCGAAACGAACTCTCCTAATACACTATAAAACTCAACACTTTAGCTGATTTAAGGTTTTGATATTTTCTTAAATGTTTTTGATATTTTTAAAGTTTTCAAATGTTTTTATATTTTTTATGATTAAAAGTGTGTTAACACCCTTTCGGCTAAAGAGGATCCGATAGAAGAGCCTCCTTACCCACCATATCGCGGTAGAGTAATTAAAGAGGGAAACGGGATCCCTAAAGCCTTGGGGGAAAGAAGACAAACGAGGGAACTAAAATTCCGATACGAGAAAAATAATCTCAAAGAGATGACCAAAAGCTGATGAGGCTTAGCCAGTATCCAAAAGAGACGAATTCTAACCTGCGAGGGAAAACCCTAAATAAAAAAGAGATGAAAAAGCTTCTAACCCTAAGGATAAAATTATAAACAAAAGGAACAGACAAAACCCTATAAAAAGAACTACTAAATCGATAGAATCTCGAAACTCGAAAAGGATCCCGAGGAACGTGCAAAGAATAGTCCTGGAAAGAAAGGAAACCCCTCAAACCCTATGAACACCCTAAGATGGGAAAAAAAATGATAAGAAGGGCAAGGGGTTGGCTCAAGAAATATTCCGTCATCGCCAAGGCCAGACAGAAAACCTCTGAAATTGATGGACAATATAGGAGCCCTGAGATCTAAGGAAAAATCTTAAAATTGAGAGAAGCCTAGAAAGGGAAGGAAAGAGAAAGCTAAAGGGGGCTCCAAGTAACCTCATCATAGCCCTTTTACTTTCCCTTATGCTTAAGTGCTGAGATCATAGTAGGAAACTCTACAAAGTTGGATAAAAATAAAATAAAACTCTGCGCTTCTATTAGAACTTCGAACTCAAAATAGGTCTAAGGGATGCAAGGTTTGAAAGAATTCTGATTGCAAGCCCCCTAGTACTATTAACCCCTAACCATAGAATGAGGTCCAACAGTCTAAGAAGAACAGATTTAACTACATTCAAGCTTCTTAGAAAAACAGAAGTGCATGCTTGCCCCTTTTACTTTGCTACCCTGTTGGATCCACATCATCTGACAAGTAAAAAACATAATAGGCTCACCATGTTGCTGTCCTAAGATCCAACAAAGCAAGCATACATTATTTGGAAAACTAACATCGTGATTCCAAACCATTGAGCGGTCCAACAAAGCAAGCTCAAGTTATCTGACGGCCAAACACAAACATCACAAGAAAACTCAAAGAACAACTATTGAATCAACAAAAGTTCATGAAATGAATAAATTGTCCTGAGTCTACCATTATTCATAAGTGACTTGGTAACAGGAAGCTCTTTTTCAACAAGAAATGGAAATCAATTCACAATATCTATAAGATCATGGAATTCACTCACAATTATGAAAGGGGCATCAAACCAACTTATGCTTCTAGGCAAGAGGAATTGGAATTGATTTATATGACAGGGCATGATCCAACTCACTTGTACTCACAGATGATTGAAATTGAAGTCAATTTATAACAGATGAAATTGCCAGATCGGTTTGTAATTGTGGAATATTAATTGAACAAACTGATTGAATACGATGGAATTCAGACCATTTCAAAGTAGTGAAGAAGAAAATATACCCAAAACCACAAATATTACCTGATAGAGATTATGGCCAGAATTGATAGATTTCTAACTAAACAATAAAGAAAATCATCATCTGAAGATGACCACCATAAGCTCAAGCTTGCAAATCAAAGGGCATTGAATCATGAAACACCAAGAATAGAGGTGACAGAATTTCGAGAAATAAGTCTAAAGAATTTTTCAGACATCACAATTAAATTTCAAAACTAAATCAGACAAACAATCCCTGCTGTAAATTCTGACCAAAGTGCTTAAGAGGGTGAGAAATTACCTGAGCTGGGGTAGAGGAGGTAGATGGCAAGGTGCTCGGATTTTTCACAAAATCTTGCTGAAGATGGTGATTCTCTACAAAATTGCAGATGGGAAGGGAAATTCGAAGTGGGTTTGATGGGGGAAATGAAGGTAGGAGATGAAGAAAAGGATGGATGGGGTGGCCGATGGAGATCGTCGGATTCCAGGCCGGAATCTACCAATTTCGCCGGTAGAAGAGGTGTTGGGGTTGAAGGAGACGTGGAGATGGAGGCCGATCGGAGCTCCGGCCGGAGATGGGGTTGGTGGTGGTAGAGTTGCAGCTCCCCAACCTCCTCCTCTCTGTTCTCTCTTCTCTGTAATTCTATCAAACCCTAACCTAAAATAAATAAATAAATCTGCAATGGAGGTGGAGGAGATGAGGATTCGAGATTAGAGGTGGGTTTTGATGGAGGTTGGTGGCTTCTCGCCGGATTCGGGCAATCCGGTCAGAGAAGATGGGTTAATGGTAGATGTGGCCGAAGAGTGGTCGGAGAAAAGGGGTTTTGTAGTGGGTTTCGGTGGCTGTGAGGAGAGGAGATGGGTTTGGGATTTGAATGGGAAAATGAAATGGGTTTTGGAGCGATGGTCGGATTGGGGGTTTTGGCTGTGGGTTACAGAGGATGAGGATGGTGGCGGTTGGTGGTCGGATTGTGGGTTTTGAGGAGTGGAGGTGGGAGATTGCAGAGGGGGATGGAGATGAGGGTTTTAATAGCTGGGTAAATATAGGGTTCGAATTGGGGTAAAAGAAGATGGAAGATGATGGTGGCTTTGATTGGTGGTGGTGGTGGAGGGAAATGGTGGCGGTATTTGAGGTTTTGAGGAGTGGAGGTGGGAGATTGCAGAGGGAGATGGAGATGAGGATTTTAATAGCTGGGTAAATATAGGGTTCGGATTGGGGTAAAAGAAGATGGAAGATGATGGTGGCTTTGACTGGTGGTGGCGATGGAGGGAAATGGTGGCGGTATTGGAGGAGATCGATGGAGGTGGTGGTGCCGATGATGGCGGTGGAGGAGTAATCGGCCGGCGGCTCCCTCTCTTTTTCTGCCTCGGACGAAAATGAGGCTCCTCTGTTTTCTCTCCCAAAACCTCCCTCTCTGCCAAAAACGAGGCTCTCCTCTAAACCTTAATACGTTAGTTTATATAGGGAGATGATAAATTCGGGCCCTCTTTTCCCTTGGGACAACCCCTCTCTTGAATAATCCACTCCTCTTTGGCTTCAATTAATAGGAAATGGCACACCTTCTCCTTTCTTAGATGGGCCACCCCATTTAGATAATTTGGCCCTCCCCTTTTTCCCTTAAAGGAATTAGAATATTAGCCTATTTTCCTTCCTGGGCAACTCCAAATAATATTAATCACCCTCCCTCTATTAATGATATAAATACAACTCTGCACAAATTAGCTCGTCTTATTTGGCATTTTCAGTAGATTTCAACAAAACTTTATAGGAGGCTACTGGCGATCCTAACTTACTTCGCGATGAAACCTGGGATCCTAATTCACTTGCTTAATGGAATTTTGATTCAAAACAAGGGTTTAGGGCTCGGTCAAAATGGGGTGTCTACACTCGCCTATGTTATTTTTCGACATATGGCAAAGGTCCCTACAATGGCACACTCTCATCTTCCTTATGGTCTGCTCCTCAACCGTTTGTTTCAATTTCTTGACATCCCTCTCGAGAATGTGAAATCTTCTCCTGCCACTGTGGACATTGATCAGACTACTCTTCGACGAATGTGCATTCCTCGATTCCTAGAAAACCCTCCTGCACATGTTGATTCCGATGTCCCTGAAGATAGTGCCGATGAGGCTACCGAGGATGCTCCTGTTGCTCTTGCACCTTCACAGTCCTTCTCATATTCTGGTGGTCCCGATCCTCCTACCTTTACTGGTGCTGCACGTGACTTTTATATCCTCTACAGTGGTCTCCAGGGTTCGTTTGTTCACCACTATGATAGGCTCTAGCATTCCGTGGGGCAAGCTCGTTTCGCCAGCAGGGTCCAGTACGACACTCTATCTGGATCCATTGCCACTCTCTCGGGAACCATCGCGGATCTGTCACTTGACATGACGCATCTTCATGAGGATTTCACCGCGTTTCAGGAACGCTTTGGTACCGCTCAGCCATCGCCGCCACCAGAGGACTAGGACTTCGAGTCCTATTGCATCATTTGCATGCCTTCACTTTGGTTTCATAGACTATAATTTACATCTTCTCTACTTTGGCATGTATTATTCAGGTTTCATAGACTACTTTTATCTTTTTCCTGCACTGCACTTGATACTATTCTTGGGGCTTTCTAGCTCCATATTTTGGTTGCTATGGGTTGGTTGGATGCCATAGCTTGGATATATGGTTTTATGGTTGATATGCTCTGACATAGAGTTACTTTCTAGTTTTTATAATGTGGATGATTTAGATGATTGAGTAATTGGTTGAACACTTTCATGGTTGATATGATTGATATGCCTTCATGTTTCTTCTGATTGATAGGTTATATTGAATGTTCCCTTTTTGCTTATGTCAAAGGGGGAGAAGATATTGAGTCGATTGCCTTAATGATTGCTTGCACTTATTGATATACAAATTGAAGTCTCCCAAGTTTTAAATGTAGCTAATACTAAGGGGGAGCTTCTGTTGAGGGGGAGCAAGCTTTATATGTTACTTATCCTTCGCTCTTACCTCGCAATCAATCTGGGTTTTGCCATCAATAAAAAAGGGGGAGATTGTAAGCCGAATGGCTATCGATCACCAATGTTTTGATTGAAACTAAACTTATACTGATTGAATATGTCAAGTTGCTTGTATATGAGATGAACAGGTTTGATTCATAGAAAGCAAGCAAGACGTCGTGGACATTACTAATGATCTATGGAACCACAGTGACCACAAATTGAAGATCCAAGACAGATTGATTGAAGCCAACGAGAATATTGAAGATTCAAGCAACCCAGAAGAGAAGTCGCACTCATGAAACTTAGCCTTGTATGTCTCTCTTTGTTGATTAGGTATATGGCACTTAGGGAGCCCTAAAATAAACTTAGACTTCTCTAGGAATCACACTCCTTATAGTAGGTTCAAGTTCATAGTAAATTTCCTCAAGAAATATAATGTTTAGTATCCAGAGGAATTACGGACGTCCGGGATATTGGCGGACGTCCGTCTGCACCTTAGAAAATAAACGGAGGAAAATGCGGTCTTCCGGAAAACTGGCAGATGTCCGTCTAAACCTTGTGATTTCAAATGAAATAACTGAGAAAAATGCGGTCGTCCGGGAATCTGGCGGATGTCCGTATGCACCCTGAAAGGGTGGATAAAAATAACCGAGAAAATGGCGGTCATCCGGGATCTAGCGGACGTCCGTGGACAGACTTTGGAGCGCGTCTTGATTTCAAACGGCTATATTTTGTGGTCGTCCGAGACTTCGTCCGCGACGCATTCAAAAGCAAAAAAATTAGGGTTTCTTGGTGACTCTCTATTTAAACACCTTTTGGAAAACCCTAAATATAACTCTTGCATTGAAACCCTAGCTACCATCTTCCAAAGTCATAACTCTCACCTACTCTAATCTGCTTATTGAATGTGAGATTCTTCCTCACTGATTTCTCTAGTGTGCCATTACATTTAATCTTCCAAGAGAGATCTTTTTAAGGTTGTTCTTATTGAGTGAAAAGTAAGAGTGATTATTGTGCTTCTACATTTGTATTTGCCTATTGAAAAGGCTTGAGAGCTTTTATTTCTTTCATCTACCATTATAAGAGAAGGGTTGTTACCCTTGGTGAGTTTAAAGACTCAGATTTGTAAGGAGCCTCGAAGTCGGGAGTTGTGTGGTCTTCGAATAGTGGACAACCTTGAGTGCGACCTCAAGAAGAGTGGAGTAGGTCTCTTTTGTAGACTGAACCACTATAAACCTCGGCGTTCTTGTGGTGTGCATTCTACTCTCTTTCTTACTACCTCTTTGCAACCACATTGGTAATATTCTAACCTCCTTGCACTACAAATACTTCTCTAGATAATTGATTTGTGAATCATAAAGAAAAGAATTTCAAAACAAGGGTTTCTAAACCACAATTTTCTTATAAACCTAATTCACCCCCCCCCCCCCCCCCCCCGCCTCTCAGGTTGCCTAGGTAATTTTCAAAAATGTCCACATATATTAGTGTGAATGATTTATAGTATACTCGTACTCCTAGTGGCCCTTTTCTTACTAGTTTTAGTGTATTTTCTTTTATGCAATCTGTACACACACCAGAATCAGAAAAAATCAAGTGGTTCAAGAACTGCCTCCCTTACAAGTCGTTCCATCTTATCTTTTAATATGTGGCCCAACCATTTATGCCATAAAAGCGATGAGTTCTTGTCCATTCGACTTTATTTATTGCCAACATTTCCAATTTTATCATTCATATGTAGAGAAAGTAAATTTTGAGCATGGGAGGAATCTAATTTAATCTTATATAGATTCTCCATCAAACCACCAAATCCAACCATATGGGATTCACGGAATAGAGTAAATTGTCCATTACTAAATTTAAATTCAAAACCATAGGAATCAAGTCTTGTAACAGAAATTAAATTCCTAGCAATACTCGGAACATAAAGAGTATCTACTAAATCTAAGCAGAAGCCCGTATCCAAAATGAGACGAAATGTCCTTACGGCTTCCGCATCAATCTCTATTTCGTTCCCTACTTTAATGGTTCTCTGTCCTTTGCTCAGTTTCCGACTTTGCACGTAACCCTGCATAGAGTTTGTAATATGAACAGATGCCCCAATATCAACCCACCCAAGTATCTTTAGGTGCGTCAATCAAATTGGATTCAAAATGCATGAAAACTATGCTTTATACTTAGCACATTCAATTTTTATATGTCCTCTTTTTGGCAAAAATGGCATTTGATACCCAATTTCCCCTGAGGGGTAGTGCTATCGCTATCTGCAGATTTTCCTTTCTTGCCTTTGCTTCCTCTCTTCTTGCCTTTCTTCTTGAAATTGGTCTTTGTCGGACCTAGTGCGATGTAGTGAGCACTATCTGGCCTTTTTGCTTTCAACCTTTCCTCTTCTTGGACACACATGGCAATTAATTCGCCCATGGTCCACTTCTATTTCTACGTATTATAGTTAATTTTAAAAGGTCCAAATCGTATAGGAAGAGAGGTCATTATGAAGTGGACAAGAAAACCTTCAGAAATTTCTATTTCCATCTTTTTAAGCTGAGAGGCCATATCGCTCATTTTCATTATGCGCTCACGTACACCGTTCTATCCTTTTTTTTATGAGAAAGCTGGGGTTAGGCCTTATCGCTCATTTTCATTATGTGCTCACGTACACCGCTCTGTCCTTCATACCTTAGGGTCAACATCCGCATCATAATAGGTATCATCGAGGATTGCTGCTAAGTATTCCTTGGCAGTCAATTCCTTTCCATCTTTAGTATCAGGAATTGCACCCCTAATGGACGTAATTATGGTACTTTTCATTATCATAAGACTCATGCGATTCAATTGCTCCCACTTGGCATGAAGTGCCTTAGCCTCGGCTGTACTTGTAGCCAAGTCCTTAGGTGGTTCATCGATCAAAAGCGCACAATCAAGTTCCATGCAACTAAGGGAAAGTATACAAGTGTTCCTTCCACTTCCCATAGTTTGTTCCAGTCAAGTGTTCAATACATGAGGAATATCCAGCAATAACTCCAGGTGAAATAGCTGTCATCAGAATATTGTTATCAATTTGCTTACCAAATACAACACCTTGATCCACAATTGAGTTTAATTAGCATTTAATCTAACCACTTCCAATCTTGTTAGATTTTCCAGTATAACTAGCAATTTCATTAATGTATACTTCAAGACACCTTTCATATCATCGTGGGGTCTTGTGGTGGTACGGAAGGCACGGACTCCGCGCCCTTCACTGACTTGTGCCCAACTACCACTTCACTTCTGACTGTTAAGGGCAAGGGAAAGAAAGCCTCCTTGGCAGATGTCACTGTAGCCTTTGAGAGAGGCTTGCCGTTAGGTTACTACTCATGTTGGCCTCTGTTCTCACTATCACACCACTTGGTGGTGTGGTGGTATGAGGCTGCAGATGGTCCAGAAGAAGCTGTGGCACTTTCGGATTTGATAGAAGAAGCTCCTGTCGCAATTTTATCAGAAGGAACTGCACATTCACAATGGCAAGAGCAAGACATTGCCACAACACATAGTGGGCTCTCAACATAAGACAAGCCAAAATCGAACAACTTAGCACTAGGGATTCTATCACCGTTGGGCAGAAAAGAATCCGATGCTCGGTCATTCAATTTCAACTTTCTCACTCCGCCCAATCAAACGAGACAATGATTTTCCATTGGGCAAATCACTTCCATGTTCAAGTCGGTACCATTCAATTGTAATCTTATAATTAAACATTCCATATTATAAAGAGACAGATTACAACATGATAATCAACACAGAACATTCACACTTGGTCACATAAGAGAAGAAACCGCACAAACCATAACAATTTCAAACAATATTTGGAAGGAGAAGATCACATAACAACATAAAGAAGAAGATCTTCCATTGGGCCGGTCTTCCTCCACATGCACTTTAAAGATCGCTTTCCTTTGATCGTATTTGCTTACATTAGGGTTTTTAGATTGTGCCACAAATACATGTAGGGGCCTCTTTGGAAACTTTGTTTCATGAATCCAAAGGCCCTCTTGGAACATTCTTTTCATATGTAAACCCCAATGAAAAAAATTAAGTGTAAAACATACATATGAGAGCAAACAATTACTTAAAAAAGGAATTAAATCATGCATTACATCATATTCGGGGTTAAAATTATTTAGAAGTGATCAGTCCAGGACTGAACATGCATCCCTATGCACAAACACCCAAGGGATTTCAAAAATTGATATATGGGAGGGGCCCACTTAGCCCTAAAACAATTTTCCAAAAAAAAAAAAAAAAAAAACAGAAGAGCAAGGACTGCTTATATTTTTACAGAGGATAGAGGGGGTGGAGAGAAGCCCGAAACCAGTCCGAATTGGCTGGAAAACCGCCAGAAAGGGTCGAACTGGCCAGTGGGAAATCCAGCCAGTTCGGCTACTGTCCAGCTAATTCACCCCGTTCTATGCATCCTCCTTTTGAGGATAAAATCACACCCCTTCTGTGTTACCCCTTTTGAAGATAAAATCACCCCTCTTCTGCGCGAGATGCGCTCGTCATCATGGTCGCCCTCAAATTAGCAAGTCTAAACATAGCAATCCATATTTTCAAAAGGATTTTATAAAGTTTAGAAATTTCAAACTTTAGCAATTTCCAACAGTTTTCAGAAGCTGAAACTGAATTGTGATTTTCTTAGAAGAGTAGTAAAACCATTAACCACTTTGCACGCTTACTCTGTTGCATAACAATGCCCGAAAACATAGGCAAGTGAATAATTGGAGATGATACTTTGGCGCAGATGCCTTGTATTCTACAAGTGATTTATCACCCAGGCAGAACTGTGGACCGATTCAATTAGTGAAAAAAAAGCTGCAGAACCAATCAAGAGATGCCTCTGGATCTCTACTTGGTCAAGAGAGAACAACGATAATGTACCATCAGCAACGGATTTTGCAAGTCTCCTTTTCGGCTGGAGAAAATTTGAATTTTCCGGAGAGCCTGGCCGGTTTGTTTCCGCATAAAACAAAGATGGAAAGTCGAACCGACAGCATCATGGCCTCAGTAAAATACTTTCAAATTACAGAACACAGTTATTACAAGATCAAAGACTCAGATCATTAATGATACACAAGATCGATGGACACAGTACCTTTCAAAGGATGTAGCCATTGCAAAGAGGAAGAAAAACAGAGGATATACAATCAAGAGATTCAGACAGATGTTGGGTACAAAGGAACAACTGTTTGAGGGTAATCCGTCCTTTGGCCAGCAAGGGAATAGTATGCGAGTATTTGAGCCGGTTGCTCGATGCCTTCACCTTCAACAGGCCTTCCAAACTCATCTAATATTACAACATTTCTCGGTGGAATGAATTCGATGTTCCAGAATGGCCTAATCATGGTAGAAAGATCACTCCCCATGGAAGAAGCTTTGTATCCCTGCACCCATATATACCTCAAAGCAGTCAATTGAGTCACAGCCACAGCCAATGCGTGCTCACTAAAGCAACAACCCCTCATTTCAAGTTTCTGAAGACTCGGGCAACCTCTGGAGAACTCTAAAAGACCCATATCTGATTCTCCAACGTAACCCAACAGCATCCACCTGATGTTCACACTGTACTTACCAATATAACCAAGACCAATATCTGTCAACCCTCCAGGTCGCAGATATAGAGCAAACCTCCTAAGCTTCTGGCAGCCCATCAACAGAGCACGAACTCCATTGTCGAGTGGTAACTCTGTTATCCTTTCTTCTTTGTCCAGTAAAACTAACCGAAAATCACAGAGGTTTTTGCTGAAAGTGCCAATAGATTCTAGAGCTGCATTCGTGATATCTGATACGTAGACAGCCAAGTATTCTAGTTCAAGACAGCCTTGGGCTATGGCAGATAGCCCTCTCTGCGAAACCACACCTTGTTCATCTTCCATACCAAGTTCATCCTCCCCACGTTCAATTCTTAGCCGCCTCAGTTTTTTACAGTTCTGAGCAGCAATTTCTAACCCACTATCTCCAATCACATTCCTCACCTGCAGAAATTCATGAAAGACAAAATAACATTTCAGACTAGTTTATAAGATTAAGAGAAAATAATGAGGGATACCACAATGAACTACAGAACATGCTACCTCTAGAACTTCTAAATTGGGGCAGCGTTGAATCAACTGGCAATGATCCTCAGTGTCAAGAAAAGAATATTGCAGATCCAACCTTTCGAGTAAAGAAGCACAAGGAAATATTATAGGCATCTCGTTCTTCCCCATGTAGCTGAGCCCCAAGCGAGATAACTTCGGAGGAAATGACACTATTGAGTACTTATCAATTTCTCCCACTTGATCATTGAACGAACCTCCAAAGAACTCTTCTAATGTCAAAGCTGCACGGAAGAAACCAACTAGCTCCAAGAGTTCACAATCACTGATTTTTAAAGAAGTTAAAGAATGGCAGTTCTTGGCAATCAGTTCAAGATCTCGGAAATTAATGTCTTTGAGCTCTGTCATATAGAAATTCAATGTCTCGAGAATGGTATTGTTCATGGCAAGTTCGTGAAGCCAATCACCATCTCTCTCCTCAATGGAGCTCTCTTCCAAAAATAAGGTCTTCAGACGTCTGTAGAAGCATGAAACAGAAAAAAAAAATACTTTTAACTTTCTGTAATTTACTTTGGCATGTTACAATCTGGTGTACAATACACAAAATAAATAACAACAAAATCTTAATAGAACATATTGGATGCATTCTATAATTATAACCATATTAATGACTAAGGAAGAAAGCCAATATCCCCTAATGGATATTCTAAAATCAAATATCTTAGAAGCATTCTGTTTTTTATTAAAAAACTCTTAATTATTGATATTAGTATGTTATAAAAGCTCAAATTTTAAATCTAGACCTCAACAGGGCCCAGGCCAGAAGTCCAGCAAGTACTCGGTTATTGAGTTTAGAAAGCTTATGATTCACTCTGGTTTCTGAATGTTTCTATTTCTTGATTGAATTTTTTGAGTAGCCATATATGTAATCAAGTACTCACCAAAGCAATATTTCAAAATGCAGATACGAGTTACAAGATTGTAACATCTGTTGACCCTTACAATTTTAAAGCCGTTGTACTAGCATATTTTATACTTTTTTTCCCACAACATGCATTCACCATTTTTGAGAGAGATTATTTGGATTCATATCAAAGGTGTACAGTGGAAGGACGAGATTTCCCTACAGAAGCAAACTATGAAACCAGAAAAATCAAAAAGAATTTTTTTAAAGGTATAAAATTAAAAAAATTAAAAATGGAATAACTGATAGAGAACCGTTTAATAATAACTAAAACAGTACGGTCAATGCCTTCTTTAGTCAGGGTGTTCGCTTCGTCATTTGCCGCTCTCAACTAATGATGTCGCTTCGTCATTTGCCGCTCTCAACTAATGGTGTAAGAAAGAATTAATAAATTTGCATAGACCCACGATCTCAAGGATGACTGAAAATAGCTGTAATGGGCCTTCTGGTGGAACGTTTGCCCATCACATTCAATCATGAACAAGCTGTCAAAACATTGAAAGTTCGCAACCCAGTTAATAATGCTCACTTCACCTTCATTCTCTTCCATCAGTCCACAAGGCATACAAAAACATTTGAGAATTTCACCTGCCTTATTTCTAAAGATACGGCCAATCCTAGGCGGTCCAGGATTACCAGTAGAACTTATATCAAAATTAAGTTTGATTACGTCTACTGAGGTGCCATAAGTCTAGCTTCAACTTCACAGTTATAACGGATTTTTTATCATTCAAAAAAAGGAAGAGAAAAAGAACAAAATATGTTACTGTCATAAGGGCTGTAGTAACATTTTCATTTTGGAACCTTACAGAGATTTTTTTTTTAAAAGTATATGGTTTTTAGAAAACTGGATATAGAAGGAGACAAGCACCAAAACACAAAATACAGAAGTGTTGTCTAATCTATGCTAGAAATGACACCTTTACAAATATTAAACAATCGCCAATATACCTATGAATTTGTTGAGATTGGATATATGGCAGCTCTTAGGCATACCCTAAAATTATTATGAGATATAAACCGTAAAGATTTCCTTTCATCGCCGCGATACTAGCTGTAACTTTTGCAACGGCCGCCAGACCGTCTTTCAAATACCAAATAACAGAAAGCATTAGCTTAAGAGGGTTCATATAAAGGCAAGAAGAAAATATTACTGCTGAATTTGCTAAAAGTTAATGTTAGATATGCTGTCTAGAGCATCTGAGAAAAGTATGACCTAAGGTAACTAGCAGAGCATGGAATGAGAATTTGGATCAGTACTCTCATTAACTACCCAAAATAGATTCACAAGCTACAAAATGCCCCTCAATTACTTCACCATGCAACTAAAATATAATCTCATGTGGTGAACATTCGGGGATGCATAAGAAATTATCTTTGAAGAGGAAAACATCTTGGGAAAAGAATTCATCTCAGTGCTTTTGACAGCACTCTTCGCAACACGGATTGAAGAATTCATCCATCTTGTACAAGTCCTTTATCTCTATATCTTTTTCCTGAAAAGATACAAGTTGATCTTGCTGAAACTAGTCCCCATATGAAGCACCATGCTTAAAAGAGAACAGCACCAGCTAAGCGCGCCAATGCCTTTATTTGGCTGCCCCGACTTTTTTTCTAATAGCGAAGGCATTTCTTTTAAAAACTGCAACCCAGCAAAACACAGCTCGATCCATATGATCATCCCAAAGAATGAAAAGCAATGCAGCTAAAAAGAGGTAAAAACTACTACAGTACCTACAAGAAATCATGGATATCAGGCATGGAATCTCTAACTATTGATTATCACTAGTAACTCCATTTGCTAGCCTGTCTGCCTCCACATTTCTTTCATAGACAGTGTCTTTCACATTAAAGGCTGTTTTCCATACTTCACCGGCTCTAACATGGATTTGGGGTTGTACACTAAAAATATGAATTTTTTAGGAGACCACTGAACCATTAAACATAACCACTATTATCACAACCATTCTTGGAATTGGAAAATTACAGTTGATTGTATCTTGTCCATAACACTAACATACCAATTATTATTCTTTGAATCAATAATAACGAAACAATATATGGGAACATACCTCCCTAATCATCCCCATCACAGTTCATCCACTTACCTATGAATTACTTCATGTTTGTTAGCGCTCAAGTCGTAGAAATCCAAACTCAGCCACCTTGAACCTAAAATGAAATCTATATAGAGTGGAACACCACTCATAGAAGGTAATCTGTCTACAAATTCACCTGGTGTAATGCATAAATAATCCCTAATCACATGCTCTAGTTCTTATCCACGACAAGGAAGAGCTCCTTGAAAACAAAATTAAAGCAATCAACTATACTCGGGTTCCTTCTCAACATGAGTTTTATTGAGAGATCATGTCCCACCACTTTCGAACATTTGGTCACATCTTCCTACAAAAGGGCAAGTTCACTTACAAATTGTCTTTTGATGAATGTAAGTGCTCCATCTACTTTTATGAGCGTAATCCATATCCCACTACCAAAGTTGCCCCACTAGAATATGCAAACCACATCGCAAAGCACCTTCTCTTTGTAATCTTTCAAAATAAAAGGGTGGCCCAGTGCACGAGGCCCCCGCCATTGCGGTGTCTGGGGAGGGCTAGATGTACGCAGCCTTACCCCTGCTTTGCAGAGCGGCTGTTTCCGTGACTTGAACCTGTGACCACCAGCTCACAATGAAAGATCTTTGTAATCTTTCACAATAAAGAAAGAAATTAGAAGGCTACCCATGCGTCTTAACCATGATTAAGCTATGCAAATTTTTAAAGATTTTTTTTAAAGATAACAGTTCTATTAATCTGGAAATACAAGATTACATCACCAGGGCAGGTTCTACAGGGCATTTGATGGAAGTCTAATCTTGTATGCACTGATTTTCCTTCTCTTTTTTGAGTCGCTCTCCAAAAGAGATTAGGTGCTCTCTCTTTTCTGATATGTGATATGCCAAAGTAAGTGTGTGTGTGTGTGTGTGTGTGTGTGTGTGTGTGTGTGGTGTGTTGTGTGTGTATATATATATATATATATATATATATATATATATATATATATGAGAAAAGGGTTAGCAGCTAAGATAGCTACTAACGAGTGCATTAAACAAGGTCGGGCCCACATGTTTTGGGTGAACCTAAGTATTCATCTCAAAGGCCCCATCATTGATGGCTTGTGTACCGAAAATCAGCTCCATTGGATCATCTTAGGGTGTCCATTTGTAGGTGGGGAAATGGACAGATACTGTTTGTCCACAAATCTGATCGTTTTTTAACCCCACAAATGGAAGGGTTGGGATGATCCAATGGAGCTGATTTTTGGTACACAGCCCATCCATGATGGGGCGTTTGAGATGAATGTTTAGGATCACCCAAAACATGTGGGCCCGACCTTATTTTATGCACTCGTTAGCAGCTATCTTAACTGCTAACGCTAGCAGCAACCCTCTCTCTCTCTCTCTCTCTCTCTCTCTCTCTCTCTCTCTCTCTCTCTCTCGATATATATATATATATATATATATATATATATATATATATTTATATAGAGAAAACGGTTCCTACACACATGTGTAGATAAGTTATCTACACACTAGCTTAAAATACAGTGGGGGCCACATTATTTGGGTGATCCAAACCATTCTTTTTTAAGGCCCTCACATAGATAGGGTGTCCACAAAAAATCAGATCCATAGGATCATCCTAACCATTCGAACTGTGGAGGCAAAAAATGGACTAATTTGTGAAGGTTTAAAGACATCCATTTTACCTCCACAAATCGTAGGGTTGGGATGATCATATGGATCTTATTTTTTGTAGACACCCTATCTATGTGAGGGCCTTTAAAATGGATGGCTTGGATCACCCAAACAATGTGGGCCCCCACTGTATTTTAAGCTAGTGTGTAGAGAACTCTCTACACATATGTGTAGGAACCGTTTTCTCATTTATATATATATTTATATATATATATTTGGGAAAAGTGTTTCTAGTCGGCCGACTAGATAACGTTATCTAGTCTGCCGGCCAGATAGTGGGCCCACATTGTTTGGATGATCCAAAGCATTCATTTGATAGGTCCTGACATAGATAGGGCGTGTCCAAAAAATCAACTCGATAGGAACATCCAAACCCTTCGATTTGTGGAGGTGAAAAATGGACAGATTTGTGAAGGTTTATAGCCGTCCAGTTTAACCTCCACAAATCGAAGGATTAGGATGATCCTAAGGAGATGAGTTTTTGGGCACACCCTATCTACCCAGGGCCCATCAAATGAATGGTTTACATCACCCAAACAGCGTGGGCCCACTTTCAGGATGATCTCATTTATTATTGATCGAAAGATTTCCTCTTGTTGGAGAATTAGGAAAGGAAACTACTTCAATGACCACCCTAATCCCTTCATACAGTATTGACATGACTCATGTCAGATCCAAAGCTCCACAAAAACACAAGATTTCTCGAATGGAAGAAGAGATAAGAAAGGATAGAGAAGAAACAAAAGAGGTCACCATGAAAGTAGAAGCTCTGAAATTACCTCTAAACATAATATGGTGTTTATGACAAGTGCATTAAGAATACCCCAGATAAATTGGCTCCCACCCCCTCCAAATTATGATCCTTAAGCCTACAAAATAAGAGCATGAGTCTAAAAACTAACGTAAAACAATGCCTACAGTGTTATGCAAGTGCGTTTGTGGAGTACCCATGTCCCTCACCCACTCCATAATCAAATTCACCTAATCTAAATATCCTTTATAAATTGAATAGAGAGTAGAGAACTAGATGACAAAATGCACACCAACGAGCGTATGCGACATTGTTCTCTCTTTGCAGCAAGATGAGTGCAACCCACAGTGGTGGGCTTCGATTTGGTAGACAATATATTCAATACATCAATCTGTTATGTTGCAACAATGAGGATGCCAAACTTAATACACAGTGTACTAGAACACAATAAACATGCCTTGTTCATTGTCTGGCTCGTTCGAAAGCATTGAATGGTCTTCCTCAACATTCACAGACATTAAACACCATCAATTATAATTCCCACTTCTTCCTTGATGATTTCTAAAAATATCAATGAATAACTATATGCATTGTTAACAGGTCTTTAGGTCTTTATTGTAATGCCCAAGGGCATACTTGTCTTTGTACTTCACTCTTTATTATTTATATTATATGAGTGAGGGGGGGAACCCTAACTCAATCTTTTCTCTCACTCTTTACTTTCTTTCTTTTCTCTACCTCTCTCAACATGGTATCAGAGCTCTAGGGCATAGATGCCTAGGGCCATTTTTTCTTTTCTTTTCTTTTCTTTCCTTCTTTTTTCCCTAACCCTAACCTTAACATCCACGTCCATCTTCTCCATCCCTAACCCTAACCATAACCCCTCCATTCTTTGCTACAGTACCCGCTACAGTAAATCGCTACATACTGCTACAGTGAATGGCTACAATACTGCTACAGTACATCGCTACAGTACCCTCTTTTCCCCACTCTTCCTTGCCCTAATCTGATCCCTCATAATATCTTCTTCTTCTTTTGGGTCATAGCTATGCCCTAGATTTTCTTGTTCGGCTTGATCACTATCTTCATGGTGTTGTTCTGGATTTGTACTTACATCATTGCGATGTTTGTGGCTCGGAGTCGTCTCGACTTTGTCTTTATGTCATGAGGCTATCTCATGCCTCCCTTATGCATATGTTGTCCTCACGAAGCCGCGGTCTATTAGCTTGCTTATAGTCTTCATCCTTGTCTCTACTTGCTCGTTGTTGGTCCTCTTCAGTCTTCTTCCCAGTCTTTTATGGAAGATACCCCTCATATTGAGGACCCTAGTATTCGTACTCCAGCTATGGCTACTAGTTCCCAGCCGCGTCAGGCTGCGTCGTCGTCTTTCTCTTCAGTGGATGCGTCATTCCCACCGATTACCACTTCCCGTCTTGATGGATCCAACTATTTGACTTGGAAGATTGCTATGGAGACATATCTGAATGCCCGACGAAAGATTTCTATTATTCGTCGTGATCCCCCTCCTGAGACTGACCCTACCTTTGATGATTGAGATGTAGATGATGCCCTTGTTCGTACACTTCTATGGCAGAGTATGACCCCTGCCATTGCTAGCACCATGATGGATCTCCCTACTGCCAAAAAGGTATGGGAGCACACTGCGGCATTATATTCTGGTGAGGGGAATGTCGCCCGTCTCTGCGACACTTATTCGCACTGGATGGGTCACAGGCGCGGTGATTCTACAATCCATGATTACTACAGACAGTTTGTCTCTTATTGCCAGCAGCTGGATGCTCTTATGCCTCTCACCACTGATCTTACCACGGCAGCCAGACAGCGGGATCAGCTCCGTGTTGTTTATTTCCTTGAGGGCCTTGGACCAGAGTTCACTCATCTTCGACAGCACATCCTTGGGTCTGGTACTGTACCCACTCTTCAGGAGGTATTTTTACGAGCTCAGCAGTGTGCACTTGGCATTACTGTTCCTACTCCCGTGGATGTCTCGACTACTGCTGCTTATGGAGCCGCTGACCGCCCTTCCCGAGGAGGAGGCATTTTTGGTCGCGGTTGTGGTCACGATACTAGCCGAGGCAGACATGGCGGCGGCCGAGAGGGTGGCCGTGGAGGTCGAGCTCGGCCCTATTGTACTCATTGTAGGCGTGAGGGTCACTATCATGAGACATGCTTTGATCTCCATCCTGAGCTGCGACACTCCATATCCTCGTCAGGGCCGTACTGCACATCTTGCCCTTCCAGATTCGCTTGCTCCTATTGACAGCCCCTCACAGACACCACTGACTACTCCGACCAATCAGATGGTCGTCTCTCATGCCGACTATGATGAGCTACAGCGTTTCAGGTCTGCCAGCCGCCCTCCTCCTGCTGGTAGCGATACAGGTGGCATTCAGAGGCTCAAATCCTTCCTTCAGACAGAGTTCTCTACTAAGGATTTGGGTCGTCTTCGGTATTTTCTGGGCATTGAGGTTGCCTATTCGACTAGGGGTATCTACCTCTCACAGAGGAAGTATGTTCTGGATCTTCTTGATGAGACAGGTTGTTTGGGAGTCAAGCCTGCCTCAACTCCTATGGACCAGAATATGAAATTACTCCCTGAGGAGGGAGTCCTGTTAGAAGGTCCAGGGCGATACAGACGGTTAGTTGGTAAGCTCATTTATCTTACTGTTACACGTCCAGATATTACCTTTGCAGTTGGCGCTGTTAGCCAGCATATGAGCTCACCTCGCACTTCACACTGGGCTGCTGTACTTCAGATATTGAGATATCTGAAGAGTTCGCCAGGAGGCATGGGCACCAGAGAATTGAAGGATACAGTGATGCAGACTGGGCAGGATCTCCGGCTGATAGGCGGTCTACTACAGGAAATTGCACCTTTATTGGAGGTAATCTTGTTTCATGGAGAAGTAAGAAACAAGATGTCGTGTCTAAATCCAGTGCCGAGGCAGAATATAGAGTTATGTCTCATACGAGTGGGGAACTCATGTGGCTAAGTTCCTTACTTTCAGATATTGGATTTCCTCCTTCTTCTTCTCCAGCTCAGTTATACTGTGACAACAAATCCGCCATTTACATTGCCACGAATCCAGTCTTCTATGAGAGGACCAAACATATTGAAGTGGATTGTCATTTCATTAGAGATTTGATTCAGCGAGGCTACATATGTCCCATGTTTACCAGATCTACAGATCAATTAGCAGACATGTTCACGAAGCCTCTAAGTAGAGCTAAGTTAGTTGATAATTGTAAGAAGCTAGGAATGTTAGATATCTACATTCCAGCTTGAGGGGGAGTGTTAACAGGTCTTTAGGTCTTTATTGTAATGCCCAAGGGCATACTTGTCTTTGTACTTCACTCTTTATTATTTATATTACATGAGTGAGGGGGAGAACCCTAACTCAATCTTTTCTCTCACTCTTTACTTTCTCTGTTTTCTCTACCTCTCTCAACATACATAATCCCCTCTTACACTAGTATCTATGACTGATGGAGTAAACATCAAGACCCCAAGAAGACAGATGGTGAGAATTTACAAGTGAGGTGAAAAACTAAAATCAAATGGATATAATTAGGAAGATGTCCTGTAAGTTACCATACAAATTTCTCCAATTTAAGAGTGATATCTACAATTTTCTAAAAAAAATAAGCCAAAAAAATTTGTAACTAGCCATGGTCTAGCTTGAATCAAAATTCTGTGAAAGAAATTTCTTTGTTAATTGAAAAGAAGACTACCTGCAAGAACTTGTTACCTTTAAAAGCCCACTAGTAGAAAACCCAGAACATTTCTCCAATTTAAGTTCTTCGAGAATGGCAGCACGCGCTTGAACCAGAACCTCCAAATCCGAATCTGTCACAATCATACGGCGGAAATGGAACAATTTCAGACAGTTAAACGCCTCCGAAATCTCATTGATCCAAAGCTTTACATACCCTCCCCAATCCTCTGGTATGAGATTAAACATAGCAGCTCGAGGTTTCCCCTTAAGTTTCAAGGACTCGAGATTGGGAAACCTTTTCCTCAGACGAGCAGGACTTGTAGAGTAACAAAGAGCAATTGTGACATGCTTTCGGGTCAAAGAATCAATATTGTACCATTTGCGGCACACTAGGGAAATAGCATCTCGATCACGAGGATCATCAATGTATCTTATGACACATTCGAGCGCCAAATCTGACATGCCAAAGCTCATCGCCCTGTTCAAACTCCGATCCCCCATTGATACAAGCTCGTAAAATATCCTCCTTCAAAAGGACAAATTTGAAACCCGACTCTAACAAATTTAGTACAGATGGCGAAAGATTAAATAGCAACACCTATATCAAATCGATCTAAAAGAAAGAATAGTGCTTAACTAGAAAACTTCACTCGCACTGAATCCAACCACCACAAACTGTGTATGCAAATTACTAGAATGCTGTAAATCTTCTGATGTAATCCCTAATCCCGGAAGGTATTACAGCGTAACCCAAAATCAATAAGCGCTTAGATCCTTAGTAGAACATTAAGAGATCAAGCCAAGAGAAATTCATACAAAGCCTTTGTGAAAAATCCCAAAAGATGAGAGATTTTATTTCCAATCTTCAAAGCAAAGAAACAATGAAAAACTTCCCACTTGAAAACCTTTAAACAATAGAGTCCGGACAATTCGAACACAAGAACCTTATCATCAAAAAACTGCAAAGAAATTCTTCAAGATGTAGAAATTCAAATTCGAAAACCAGAATCCAAACGAAATCAGCGCAAGTACAGAACCTCTGAAATACTCCTAAGCAAAACACCATAAATTTCCAAAGTATACGTTGAATATATCCAGAAAACCTAGAGTATCCAACAAGAAAATAGATCAACGAGCTGAACCGCCAACAATCCAATCCAAGAACCCTAAATTCAGGGCCTTTTCAATATGAATACCGGTCGAATCCGTAAAAGATGAAAACAGAGAAACAGAAAAAATTCTCACTTGAAAATAAAAGAAAAGAAAAACCTCAGACGCAACGAGCGCCAATCAGATCCACCAAGAAAGGCAATCTTGGGAATCTAAACCTGCATGGCTTTTTTCTAATCCCATGCTCCATTGATAAGGTCTGATCCTTCATCGGCACTTTTCTCCTCACGATATCGAAATAGAAAAAGAGTAGAGATTGGATCGTAGAACGTCTATCAACGGATAGGGTAACAGTTCACGGAAATTCATCAGACATAAACATAGAGATCTCTGCTCGGGCTCCTGTTTTGAAGAGAAGAGAGAAAGAGAGAGGGAGAGAGAGGGTGGGGTTTTGGATTCTTGTCCATGTCAGCTCCACTCACATGCCACTTGAAATATTTTAATTTATTTTATTTTTATTTGGGTTTTAACTGTGGGTAAAGTTACCTACCCAAAAAAAAAAAAAAAAACACTGTGGGTAAAGTGACAGCTGTATAGCAGTAGAGAAAGTTCACGCATCAGTTTCTTTCTCTCATTAATTACGACAGCCGGGCCCAAAGTTTACGAGGTTGTCAGTTTTTTGTGGTCCCCACACCTCACTAAATACGGCTTTCTAAAGTGGAAGCTTCTTGCACCATGTTAAATTCTGTTCTTAGAGACCCTGTCCTTCGAGAGCACCCCCAAAGAAAGCGGCTTTCTAGAAATCTCAACTCGTAAAAGGGGGCAAATTTAGGGCAGTGATATCCCCCCCCCCCCCGCCTCCCCTCTAACAGTTTTGGTTAACTTTTATGAAGGGGTGGAGAAGCAACCGTTAAAAGTCAACGATTTCTGTTAGGAGCAGAGAGAATATCCACCCGGGGGGCGGGGGAAGAATATCACTACCCTCATTTTGCTACGCTTTAAAAAGCGAAAGATTCGGTAGTATCATCGAGTATTGAGTCCGTATTTAGCATTAGATTAGGCATCCATGCATTTTATGGTAGATTTCACCTCATTATGAGAGTTTTGAAGTTGATTCGCGACCCTGAAGGTCTCTAGGGGGTTCCTTTGGCCTCCGGAAGATGTAAAATTAAGTTTCCAAGCAAGTGAAAAAATCTGGTACTTTTAGAATTTTCAGGGTTTCCCTCATTTTTGCCAATTTTGCACTACAGGGGTATTTTGGTCATTCCTGATGTGTCCCGTTTGAACCCCAAGCTGTGTCCGAAAGATCTTGAACGATTACATGAATTTTGAAAAAGCTGCTACTTTTACAAAATCATGGGGCTTCCACATTTTCATCATCTTATGAATGTTTCAATTATTTCTCATATATCCAAAACCATCTCTAGGGTACGGCTGATGGATTATGAGTAATTTCGGAAGATTTGGGAAACCTGCTAAATTTAGATCTCTCAAGATTTTCTCTTAGCCTTAAACTTCGGGGGTATTTTAGACATTTCCAATATATCATATTTGGTCCCTAAGTTGTGTCTAAGAAATCTTGAATCCGTTCATAAATTTTCAAAAATCTGCTATTTTTAGAATTTCTTAAGGTTTTTCCTAGTCTCGCCAAATTCTAGCACATCGGGGTAATTTGGTCTTTTCCTGTGTAATTCTTTTGATCCCCAAAATATGTCTGAGAGATTATGAATGATTTCCTTAATTTTGGAAAACCTGCTAAATTTAGAATTTCCCAAGGATTTTGCTTAATTTGGAAATTCTAAGTGTTGAGGGCATTTTGGGTATTTTCAGGGAATACCAAATGATCTTGTTTAATATTGCTCACCGAAATGACCCAATTTTGAAAGTTTCTAATTTTGAAGTTTGACTACAAAAAATTTTCATTTTTAATTTTTTCCTTTAGGAGTGAACCAATCTGAGGGTATTTTGGTCACATTTGGATGTCTAACAGTCAAATATGGGCATTTTGGTCCGAAAAGTTATTTTCCAAAAAAGATGGTCCAATAATGTGTGAGGGATGCACCATAAATGTCAAATGAGTTGGGTCCATATATAGAATGTTGAATTTAGAAAGATTTTATTGACTTTTTACGGGAAAACCCGAAACCCGTGTAAAATTGTGACATCATATTTGTTAAAAGAAAAATAAAAAGAATAAAAAAAAAAGGAAAAGATAAATGATTGCTTAAAAAGGTTTTCTTCCAAAGAAGCAATGTGGAATGAGAATAGCATGTCTTGATTGACAAGAAATTAATATTGGAATCAAATCCAATTTGGAAACAAGAAAGAAAGAAAGCAAGAGGGGAAAATTGGAAACAAGCCAAAAAAAGAGCTCTCACATTGGAAACTACTATTTCTCTCTTAACCCTAGCTTTTTGTATAAAAATCAAAGCAAACAATCTTAGGAAGGATAAAAAAAATCCAAATTCGTCCTTTTTCTCTCTCCTCCCAAGAAAAAAAAAGAGAAAAAAAACCTCCTCTCTCTTGAAGTGTGTTCATCTCTCTCAAGTGTTCTTCACAAAAGGAATTCTTGAATTCCTTCTTTTTCTCCAAGGCATCACACGATCAAGGATTATTGGAGTGTTCTTTGGATCTTTTTTAGCGTATAAAAGGGTTGGACAAAGCGTATATCTTGGATCACCAACCCTAGAGACAAGGCTCGCGATCAACGGTAAGGATTCATCATCTTTGTGAAGTAGAAAAATCATGCTAGGGTTTTAATTTTGATGGATCAAATCAACGAGTTTTTCTTTGAAATTCCAGTATCTTATAATATAGATTATGAGTTTTTAAAATCCAAAATTTGATCCAAAAATTAATTTTCCTCCATTTAAAAATGCATTTAAAAATGGTTTTCTTTTGTTTTTATTCAATATGGATTTAAATTAGATTATCAAAGCAAGTGTTTGAAAACATGGTTCTTTTTAAAAAAAAACTGATATTTTCTGGATTTTATATAAAATACAAAACAACTGGAAACTTAATTTCCAACCGCGGTTCGGCCGTTTTATTTTTCATTCTATTTCAAAGAATAACCCTGAAAAGAGTTATTTCTTGATGAATGGAGCCAAAAGTATATCAAATCATGTCCACATTTAGTGAAAGTTTGTTTCCAGTAGTTTTACAAGGTTTTTAGATCACCCAAAAAATTTCATATTTTTTGGATTTTATTTAATCGGATTATTAATTATTTTAAATTTCGGCCATTTTTAATAAATACCAAATGGTTTTAAAAATTGATGAAACTTTCCAGAATTAAAGCTTAATAATAAATGGAAGTTTTCATTGAAAAATAGTTTTAAAAAAATATAGTTTTCACTGTTTTCTAATCACTTCCCCGTTTTAAGTGCCATAATTCTTTTTCTTATTAAATTAACAAATTTTTAAAATTTCTCTTTACAAACCAGTAACTTAGGTTACTGGAATGTTAGAGAAATAATTTCAATTTATTTTGCAAAGATTTGATAAGGTTTTACAATTTATTTTAATAAACGGGTTTTAACGCTTACGAAACAAATTGATCTCTCATATTTAAACACCAATTTTATGGATGAGATTTAATTTTTAAGTTTTGAAATTTTGATAAAAAAATTTATAATCTATTATATAGCTACTGGAATTTTTAATTTGATTTTAGGATATCATTAGGTTTGCTTTTTAAGTAATTCGTTGGTTTCATCCAATTTTTCTCTGAATTTCAATTGGCATCAAATCATAATAAAAACCCATGAAAGTCGTACATTAGTCTAAGCTCATGATTTTCTTTATACTGTAAGAGTTTGAGTTGATTTGAAATTGATATGCTATAGGTTGCTGTGTTAATATATAATCTGATTTGAATTTTGAAAAATCGGAAATTGATATCAAATCTTAATGATAATTAATGAAACATTTTCAGTGAGCTCTAATCATCTATATATGTATTCTGTGAAAGTTTGGAGTAATTTAAAATTGATATGTGTAGACACCCACATTTTGCTCCGCTTTAATCAACAAAGAAGTTAGTGTTTCGCTATCCGTTTTTCATTGTTTCCATTCCTGTGTCCGCCTCTTATATCTTCCCAATCTTTTCAATCATTTCTGCCGTGTTTCACATTTTTCCGTCAAGTGTCGAGAAGGGTAATTCAGAGGAATCCAAACCAGAGAGAATTCGGACCCATCTGCAGGGCCCGCGTTGAGCATTTCTTATTAGAATGAGATCTCGCATTGTGTCTTGCAGTGATATTAACAAAGAATATGGGTTTTGAACTTATCTGGATCCAATGAATAAGATCAATTTCCGTGGTGGGCGTAGTGTATTTCTGCCAATCTGGTATGGACCCATTATTGTGAAAAATTAAAATTTAAAGTTGTGGCTCGTCAAATTGAACAATTTAGATCATCCAATGGGAGTGACTTAGGGGGCCCGCATTATGAGTGATCCAAGCCCATCACTCGATAGTCAGTTATTTGAACGGCTCGGATCAGCCCATTGAAATGATTTAGGAGGACACAACCTGTTTATCTTTATGGCCCATTAAATTGGAGGGTTCGGATAGTCCCCTGTTACCTAATTCCCTCTCTCACATAGAAAGTAGGGCGTGTTTTAGTTGGCTTCTCCTTCATCCTAATTTCGGCAGCTTCTATTTTTCTTAAAAATAAAAAATTTGGCAGCCATATTCCTATAAGAAGGATATTCAGATACATGGGAAAGAGATCAAGCTATTTTAAGTTAATTGCCATTCGTGGGTCCCAAGTAGACCAACTCGAAATTCTTTTTGTTTTATTTTCGAAATTCTCTAAATATAGGTGGTCTATTTTTATGTGAATGGCTGCATGGGGATTTAGTCTTGCTAACTATGGACTCTCGGCAATTCTCAGTGGGCAGCTTTCTAATCTGGGGAGATAGGTAAGGAAAGAAAGGTTGAGAAGTAGAAAGAGGCTGATTAGGGATTCTAAAAAAGATAGATAGTTAGGAAGGACGAGGTGTATAAGAAAAGGAGGGGAGAGCAACCTCTCGGGAATTTTCCTCGGAAGGAGATCTGTAAAAAAAAGAAAAGAAAGGGGAGGTGGTGGCTCTGTTTTCTGCTGCTGAAGAACAACCTCTCCATCTATATGACACTCCTCTTTGCTCTCTCTAATCTCTCCCCTCTCATCTCACATAGCCATCTTTCTCGCTCTCTCTCTCTCTCGTTTTCTCGCTCAACCATAGATTGTCTCACCTCCTCTGTTGGAGTAGCAGGTTCTTCATCTCAAAAGAAACAAAACCCCACAGCCCATATCCATAGCAGTAGCTTTTATATTTTGCTAAAAAGACAGAGGATCGGTTTTTTTTGGTTTTTTTTCACTCTGTCAGCCCTTTCGACGATCCCTCTCTCGATCTCTCTCTCGATCTCTCTCTGTTTTTCACAACTCTCTCTCGATCCCTTCGAAATATCCCCACAAAGCCCAAGCTCTACTTTCACGAAAAAACAGAGTATCGGTTTCGTTGTTTCAAAAAAATAATAATAAGCAGAAAAACAGAGTTTCGTTTTCTAAAAAAAAAAAAACTTTCATTCCCTTATTCTCCCTCTGTCTCGAACCTTCTCTGTGTCTCACTCTCACCATCTCTCTATCTCTCCATATCTCTGTCGATCTCTCTGTGTCTTTCTCTCCCTCGGACTCTCTCTGTGTTTTTCTCTCCCTCGGATTCTCTCCATCCCACTCTCACTCTCTCTATTTCTCTCATCTCTGTTGTTTCTCTCATCTCTGTTTCTCTCATCTCTGTTGTTTCTAACTATCTCTGTCTATCTATCTCACACTCTCTACTACTCTCACTCTCTCTCTCTCTCTCTCTCTCAACCTCTCACTCTCTATCACTCTCGGCCTCAACCTCTCGGCTTCTCAACCTCTCAACCTCTCGATCACCCTCACTCTCTCTTTGCTGATCTTCTCACTCTCATTATATTTCGGTTCTCACTCTCACTCTCTCCCTATCATTAACTCACTCTCTCTCTCTCTCAACAATGAGAAAAATAAAAGAAAAAAACAAAGAAAAAAAGAAAGAAAGCGGACATCGGATCGAGCGTCGGCGAGATTTTTCGGATTCTTCGGCTCTTAGATTCGGCGAAGATCTTGATCAAAGGTAGGTGTATTATTCTCAGATTTGTCCAGAATTATTTGGTATTTTATATATATTTTTGCATGATTTTTAGCATTTAATTGTATTTAATTCCAAATTATATGTGTGTGCTAAAAATCATGTTTTACATGAGTGATTCAAATCCGATTCGTCTCAAAATTTAATATGTTGATCTATTTAAATAGACTAAAATAACCATCGGATCGGATCGGACATTGAATCAAAGAATTTTGAAAATTTGAGTGAAGAGTGGAATTTTATTTAAAATAATGGCTGAGAAATTACGAAATTCGAAAAAATAGCCATCTCAGGATGATCTATTTTTTAGAATTTTAAAATTTTCTTGTGTTTATCACATCAGAACAAGGTTAGAGGACATTTCCCGGAGTCTTAATTTTCTGGAAAATCGTGTTTTAAAAATAGAAAACTCTTCAAAAACATCTTTTTGACGAAGAAAAATAAAATATATACTACAAAAATTCCAAAATTAATGAAATTTTGTGAGAAAATAATATGGTACTGATACATTTTACCATGAAGTTTTAAAGATTTTTGGATTTTTTTTGGTATATTATTTGATGCTTTCTTTGAAAATTATCATATTTTTGGAGATTTTTTACTGACATTAGATCACAGATAAAATTATCAAAATTTTTACAGTAGTCTTATATTCCATATGTCTTGTTGCTGTAAAATTTTCAATTGATTTGGATCTTGTTTCATATGGGATGTAGTGTTAATTCATAATCTGGTCTGAAAATTGAAAAATCCGAAATTAATAGTAAATAGTTTCTAAAATTTATGAAAATCTCACATCATCCTAGTTTTACTTATATTTTACTACTGTAGAAATTTCAATGAATTTAAATTTCTATTTCTAGTAGTTTCTGTGTTATTTTTACAATCTGGTCTTATTATTGTTAAATCGAAATTAAATATGAGCTTAATGTAAAAATCTGCAAAACTCTTTCAATAAGCTACATCCCATCACATCTTGTTTCTGCAGAAATTTCAATTCTTTTCGAATTCGTTTGCAACAAGTTCACTTGTAAAATAACTCATATGGTTTAAAATTGCTAAAATCCATTAAAAAATTGAAATTAATTGAAAATCATCTTAAAGTTTCTAAAGAACCTTAAATCTCTGTCACATATTAAATTCCTTAATCCATTGAAACAGAAATCTTAGGATCTTTAGATTTCCCTGAAAAAATGGCCAGTGTGTCCACAATCGTATCTCAATTGCAATCGATCTTTGACAATTTGAATATTTAAGCTATAGCATGTTATTGGCTCCGAGGTTACTGTCCACGGAAATCATGAGATATGCCAGGCAATAAGATGCTATAACCTAAGTATTAAATTGCACAAGAAAATGGCCCACGATTCCCTTCCTTGGATGCTATTCTGGTCCGAAATTGGTGAAACCTAGAACCCTTGGTATACCTTAAATGTCCAGAAACCGAAAATCCTTGAAATCTGAAATTAATTAACTTTAAGAGCTTGAATCGATTTGTCTCGAGTCTTTCGGAACCATTGGATTATAGTTTCCGATATAAGAACCATTAGAGCCCAACTTAGGAACACTTACGTCATGTCGTGTCTTAAGTTTTAGGGAGTCCTAGAGTTAGGAGTCCAGCCTCTTCACGGACGTTTGCTATAGATAGCAACCGTGCCATAGGTCTAGTTACACTAGTCACCCAATCTTTTCTTAGGACAAGCCTAGTAAACTAGGATGTAAGCTAACCTGCATTAGTCTAAGGAACAATTTGCATTTAGATAGGATCATATAGCATCCTAGATGAAATCTTAAGATAATAAAATTCTCAACTTGAATTAAATAACTTCTCTTAAAACTGTTGAAACAGTCAATCCCGTCTAGGTCGGTGTCTTAGTTGAGTTAGGCATAAGTAGCTTAGCTTAGGTGCACCGAACTACGTCGACTCTGATCCCAGTGAGGCTTGGGTACGTAGGCAGCTTGGATGTCTGATGGCATACCAACCGCGAGTCGGCTCCACAACAAATTGTGGGGTTTTGTATATTAATTTTCTTGTAAATTCTTAATTAAATCACTTAGGATTTTCCATGAAATTAGAATTTTAGGAGAACTTTCACTTAGATTGAACTCAAAGAAATAAAGGAATCAAGATACACACTTAGGATCTACATTGAAATTAGATCATATGATGCATGTCACTTAGTTCGCACATTAACAGAGAGTTGAATGAGCCATTTAATATAAATTTAAAAGAGTTAGCTTTTGGAATCGAAGACCGATTATCGGGCAGGAATGGTGCATGTGGTGGATAACTCCCCATACCTTCCATTCTTGTAACCAGGTAGCGAGTCTAGATTTCTGGTTAATTATGGGTCCTAGATCCCACATCTAGGTGGCGATTTTGTCAGTCTCTTTTTTGTGGAATTCGGATTGCCTTAGTGATCCCAAGTTCACATAAAAGATGAATTAAAATCAATACTAAAAGGCACACGCTAATCGCGTGGGTACGAGAGACCAAGAGAGAGCGTGGCGGCTCGCGCCCCACGCCTCTCGCGGGATCGGGTCCCACAATATGATATAGGTTACTGTGTTAATCTATAATCTGATTTGAATTTTGAAAAATCAGAAATTGATATAAACTCTTAATGATAATTCATGAAAGTTTTCCAGTAAGCCACAATCATCCATATCTTGTTACTGGAAAAGTTTCAACTGATTTGGAGTTTGATTGCTTAGGGTTACTGTGTAATCCTAGCAATCTGGTCTTAATGATATTAAATCACAATTTAATAGCAAATCAATACAAAAGTTAGTAAAAATCTCCAAAACACCTTAACTTTTCATCATAAATTCAATCCCTAACTTTTTTGAAAGAGAAACCTTATGGTTCATAGATTGCCTTTGTAAATTGGCTATGCTGTGACAATTTAACTGCCGAGATCGTAACTATAATCGTATACTAATTGCGATCGATCTAGCATAATTGGAGTGCGTAAATTATAGTATGTTATTGGCTACGAGGTCCACTGTCCATGAAAATCCTGAGAAACATGCCAGGCAATAAGATACTATAACTTACGTGTTAAATTATACAAGGGTTGAGAGCACGATTCCCTTCCATGATTGTTAATCAAGGCCGAAAGTTGCGAACCATAGAGCCTTTGATATTCCTTAAATGTTTAAGAATAAAAAATTCTCAAAAACTGAAAATCATTAAGTTCAACAAATCAAATTAACTCGATACGCGTTTTAGGAGCCATTGGATTACGGTCTCCTATCGTAGGAACCTTTAGGGCCCTTTAGGAACACTTACGTCACATTGTGTCCTAAGTTTTAGGAAGTCCTAGAGTCAGGAGTCCAGCCTCATCACGGTCGTTTGCTATGGATAGCAACCGTGCCATAGATCTAGTTACACTAGTCACCCATTTTTTTCCTAGGACAAACCTAGTTACCTAGGATGTAGGTTAACCTGCATTAGTCTACGGGACGTCTTGCACTTAGTTAGGATCATTAGCATCTTAGATGAAGTCCTACGATAATAAAATCTTCAACTTGAACTAAATAATTTCTCTTAAACTGTTAAAACAACCAATCCAGTCTAGATCGGTGTCCTAGATGAGTTAGGCATAAGTAGCTTAGTTCAGGTGCACCGAACTACGTTCGACTCTGATTCCAGTGAGGCTGGGATACGTAGGCAACTTGGATACTTGAGTGGCATACCAAGCTCGAGTCGGCTCCACACATAAGTGGTGGGGTTTTGTACATTAATCCTTAAATTAAAAGTAATTAAATCACCTAGGACTTTTCATGAAATTAGAATTTTAGGAGAACTTTCACTTAGATTGAATTCAAATAAATTAAGAAAATCAAGATACACATTTAGGAATTACACTGAAATTAGATCTTAGGGTGCATGTCATGTAGTTCGTACATTAATATAGAGTTAAATGAGCCATTTAAAAGAAATTCAAAAGAGTTAACTTTTGGAATTGAAGACCGATTATCGGGCAGGAATGGTGCATGTGGTGGTAACTCCCCATACCTTCCATTCTCGTAACCAGGTAATGAGTCTAGATTTCTGGTCAATTATGGGTCCTAGATCCCTCATCTAGGTGACAACTCTATCACTCTCTTTCGCGTGGAATTCGGATTGCTTTAGTGATCCCAAGTTCACGAAAAAGATGAATTAAATCACACTTGGCTAGGTTCGGCGGCTTACCCCTGCCCTTATGGGTACTGGGTTGCACGTTTGTTTGCACCCTATGGCTTGGTTGCTGCCTGCTTGGTTGGGTAATTAAAATCAATAATAAAAAGCACACGTCATTCGCGTGGGTACGAGAGACCAAGAGAGAGTGGAGCGCCTCGCGCTTGCGACCCTCTCGCAGGATCGGGTCCCACAATAACATAAACCTGATCTTATCTCCTCAAAATTTCACATGCAAACACTTTCATTTTCATAGCTTTTCAAAGAAAATGCTAAATTTATTTGTAGCATGCTTCTAGTTTAAACTACATGAAAGACGATTTTAGAAGACCAACATTGCTAGCTCTCCTTATCTATAGGGTAAGTAATCCCTTGATATACGCTTTGACTTACCATTTTAATCGCAAAAGAAAACCCCGAAGAATAATAATACAACCTTCAATATGTTTGAATATGTTGAATATATGAAAGCACTTTGTGTAGAATCAAGTGGAAGAGATGAGCACCAAAGCACCAAAGAAATTGGAATGAATTCCACGAAGGAAGAGAGAGAGGGACCAATTTTCAACAGCAGAAAAAGCCTTGGGTGGGTTTGCTTTTATATGCACAAGGCTAGGTTTGAGTGAATTTGGAAGTTTCCAATGTCAGCTCTCTCCTTTTGGCATGTTTCCAATTTCTATTTTGACTTTCTCATTCTTTGATTTTCATCATCAACTTATTTATAAACCTTGCTTCTTGCAAGCTAAGCAATACTAAATTACACAATAGAGATCCTTCAAGATCAATGTAGAAGCCTTCTCACATAGGAAACTAGCTTTTATGAATGATTTTCGTCCAAAGAGGGCTGCCTAATGTTTGAGCTTGTTTTGACCTATTGTGGGACCCGAACCCACGAGAAGGTAGCGAGCGCGCGAGGCGCTACACTCTCTCTTGGTCTCTCGTACCCACGCGAATGGCATGTGCTTTTTATTATTGATTTTAATTACCCAACCAAGCAGGCATCAACCAAGCCATAGGGTGTAAACAAACGTGCAACCCAGTACCCATAAGGGCAGGGGTAAGCCGCCGAGCCTAGCAAGGTGTGATTTGATTCATCTTTTCTGTGAACTTGGGATCACTATGGCAATCCAAATTCAACGCAAAAGAGAGTGACAGAGTCGCCACCTAGATGAGGGATCTAGGACCCATAATTGACCAGAAATCTAGACTCGTTAACTGGTTATGAGAATGAAAGGTATGGGAAGTTATCACCACATGCACCATTCCTGCCCGATAATCGGTCTTCAATTCCAAAGATCTAATTTCAGTGTAATTCCTAAATATGTATCTTGATTTTCTTAATTTATTTGAATTCAATCTAAGTGAAAGTTCTCCTAAAATTCTAATTTCATGGAAAGTCCTAAGTGATTTAATTACTTTTAATTTAAGGATTAATGTACAAAACCCCACCACTTATGTGTGGAGCCGACTCGGGCTTGGTATGCCACTCAAGTATCCAAGTTGCCTACGTATCCCAGCTTCACTAGAATCAGAGTCGATCGTAGTTCGGTGAACCTGAACTAAGCTACTTATGCCTAACTCATCTAGGACACCGATCTAGACAAGATTGGCTGTTTTAACAGTTTAAGAGAAATTATTTAGTTCAAGTTGAAGATTTTATTGTTCTAGGACTTCATCTAAGATGCTATATGGTCATATCTAAGTGCAAGACACCTCTTAGACTAATGCAGGTGAACCTATATCCTAGGTAACTAGGCTTGTCCTATGAGAAAAGTGAGGTGACTAGTATAACTAGATCTATGGCACGGTTGCTATACATTGCAAACGCTCGTGATGAGGCTGGACTCCTAACTCTAGGACTCCCTAAAACTTAGGACACAACGTGACGTAAGTGTTCCTAAGGGGCCCTAAAGGTTCCTGCGATAGGAGACCGTAATCCAACGGTTCCTAAGACGCGGATCGAGTTAATTCGATTTGTTGAACTTAATGATTTTTTATTTTTGAGAATTTTCGATTCCTAAACATCTAAGGAATACCAAAGGTTCTATGGTTCGCAAGTTTCGGCCTCGAATCGTAACAATGGAAGGGAATCGTGCTCTCAACCCTTGTATAATTTAGCACGTAAGTTGTAGTATATCTTATTGCCTGGCATATTTCTCAGGATTTCCATGGACAGTGGACCTCGGAGCCAATAACATACTATAATTTACGCACTCCAATTATGCTGGATCGATCGCAATTAGTATACGATTATGGTTACGATTTCGGCATCTAAATTATCCTAGCTTGTTATTTTACAAAGAAAATCTATTACTCCTAAGATTTCTGTTTCAGATGGCTTAGTGATTGAATACATGATGAAAAGTTAGAGTTCTCTGAAAATGTTCAAGGTGCTTTGAATTAGTTTAGATATTTAAATGAATTTATCACAATTGGATCAGATTAATGATTTTACAAAGAAGCCTATAGCTAATTAAGTTATCTGTTCCAGAAACTTTAGGATATGATGTGTTCTTGAAAAATATATTCTGCTTGAAGTTTTCATGATTTTAGAGATTGAAATTCGATTTTTAATTGATTTTCCACTTTCGGGTCAAATTGATGACATTACACTAAAATATACAGCAAACGAAGTCCAAATTCAACCACATTTTTTCTAGAACCATCTCGGATTAATAGAAAATTATGAGAAAATATTCAGATATTATTTCGATACGTTGCTATTTTTAACAGATATATTAATGTTCTGATCAGAGCAATTAAAAATCAATAATAAAATTTAAAATATGCTCAAAATTCCTGAGAAATTCACAATATTCTTCTGACTGGTCATTTCATTTTGCTACCAAATTTCAGATTTTAAGGAGTTCGTTTAATGATATGTCCTTCATATACATGAAAATCAGTGATCTTATCAAAACAATTCCAGTAAAAATAATAAATAAACTCCAAATATTTTGAAAATTTTTGTATGATATTTAAACATTAAAAATCTACTTAGGACCCAATTTCAATCAGTTTTGAATTGTTTTGTTATATGAACGATTTTTAGAACCATCAAAATCCTATTTCCGGGTATTATTTAAACGAATTTTTGAGCCATCAAAACAAATGAAATCTACTGAAATTTTTAGACTTTTGGTGCTATTTTAACCACATAAAGACTCAAAAAACATAGCTTCGTGAAAAACCCTTGGTTTTAAAACACTCACTTTGTAAAACGATTCAAAAGCCACTAGATATCCCAATCGGTTAAACACCCAATTTTCTCATATAACGATTCATTTTTTTTACCAAAATTGATAATCAAATAAATTGACCCACCAAAATCATATTACATCATGCATGGTAGCTTTTACGAAAATCATGAAGAAAACAAAGAAGAAATGGCCCTAATTATAAAAATGGAGGAACCTACCGTTGATCGCGTTCCTTGTCTCTAGGGTGCGTAAATCTGAGGTATAAGCTTTGTTGCACCCTTTTATACGCTCTAGAAAAATCCCTTTGATGAAGTCGCGAACCGAAGCTTTGTGCGACGCCCCGTAGAAAGATGGCTGACTCAGCTAGGAGTGAGCATTCGGTTTAAACCGAACCGAATTAACCGAATTGAGCAAACCAAAATTTTTTCGGTTACTTAAATTTCTTAACCGAAATCGAACCGATTTGGTGATGAACCGAACCGATTTGGTGATTACGGTTGTTCGGTTTTTTCGGTTCAAACCGAATAGTGAGTTCTAACAGAGTCCAAACTTTTTAAAAAAATAAGGAAGAAGAAGAATAACCCATGATAAGAAGATAAACTCTTCAGGTTGAGTAGCTTCTTTGGTGAGATTGCTATGTACCGACCTCCTTTTTCCCGGCCGGTGCTTGAAAAAAGGAAAAAGCGACGAGTTTGAAACTGCGACGGTTATTGCCATTTCTATGCCGGATTTCTTCAGAGCTCCGGCATTAGTAAGGACAACATTCTGTTTCGTCATCTAATAAAAACCAAAAACTCAGTTTGATTTTACTCCAATGCTTGATAAAAATCAATAGGATAGAGCTTATATATGAGAAAAAATAATACCTTTCTTTGCTCTGTTTGTTGAAGTTTCAAATGAAAAGAAAAAACCCTGCACTTTCTAAGAAAAAAACAGTTGGAAAATGGAGAACAGAAGAAAGCTCTGGGCTTCTTCTTCTTCGTCGTCTTGGGTTAAGAAAACTAGGGTTATTATGATATATTCTCAATTCACCCATTTTACTCAGGACACCCCCTGACAGCAACCACTTTGAATATCATACTCACCCCCTGACAGCCACCACTTTTGAATATTATATTCACCCCCTGACAGCCACCATTACTAATGACTACTCTTTTATTATTTTTTATTCTAGTGGACCTAGTGGTGGCACTTTGAAAGTTTGAATATCATATTCATTATTCACCCCTGACAGCCACCACTTTGAATATCATATTCACGCCACCATTATTAACGCCTATTCTTTTAGCCTTTTTTATTCTAGTGGACAATCCTCCCCATTTGGTTTTTTGGCTCTAACCGAATTATTTTATAAAAAACCGACACCGAAATCAAAAACCGAGATTTAATAGAAATAGGAACCAAAACCGAACCGAAATATCATTTAACCGAGCCTAAATAACCGACTGAATTCGGTTCGGTTGGTTATTTCGGTTTTAACCGATTAATGCACACCCCTAGACTCAGCACAATGAAGAAATAACACCACCAAGAGAGAACGAGTGAATCTTTTTTTTTTCGGATGTAGAGAGGGTGAGAGTTTGTGAGAGGGCTAAGATAAGAGGGTGAGAGACATAAGAGAGTTTGTGAGAGGGCCGAGATAAGAGGGTGAGAGAGAGAGAGAGAGAGAGAGAGAGAGAGAGAGAGGGAGTTTGTGAGAAGGGTGAGATAAGAGGGTGAGAGAGAGATAAGATAGTTTGTGAGAGAGTGGGACAGATAAGAGTTACCCGAGAGAGGGCTGCTATGAGGTGTTTGTTTTCCAGCCTCTGCAAGAGATACAACTGCCCAAAAAAGTGTATAACTCTCCTCCCAACATCAAACGTGATCTCTCTTCTCTTTTTTTAAAAAAAACAGTGCACCATCTCCCATTTTTCCCTCAAGTTTCTTCCTTTCATAACTATTTTTGAGAGAATCTCTAATAAGCATCTTTCTACTGGTCAAGTTTTCCTTCCTTACAACTATCCCTAGATTAGAAAATTGCCCACTAAAAAAATTGTCGAGAGTCTAAAGTTAGAAAGGCTAAATCTTTATGTAGCAATTCACCTAAAGTAGACCACCAGTATTTATAGAATTCAAATAAAATAAAATAAAAGGAATTTTGAGTTGGTCTGCTTAGGGCCCACGCATGGCAATTAAATTAAGCTAGCTTGAGCACACGCCATTCGCGTGAGTACGAGAGACCAAGAGAGAGCGTGGCGGCTCGCGCCCCACCCCTCTCGCGGGATCGGGTCTCACAGTTTGGTGACTCTGCTGGGGACCACCTAACTTCATTAAAACTTCAAAGGATAACTCATTTGAATTTAATTTAACTCGCTCATAAAAACTCTATCTTATATCTTATACTTGTTAGATTAGTTTCTATGTTTTATTTTCTCATCACATTTTACTCAAATTTAATCTAACAAAGCCTGAAGGCATCATAGATTGCGCAAACTTATTGCACACACTTATATCACTTGCATCTAAACCCTTGCATCTCACATGCACATACGTCCTATTTTAGGAACCCGGAGTGTTATCTACCATGGTTGACTGGGATTTCATCACCTGGTGCCTCTGTGCTAGAGAAGCATTCCGCTCTTAGCCTAGTACATTTATGGTGCGTAAACGGATCTCTTGTTCACGTACTGATACGCCGGACACTGGTACAGTATATTGAACACGGATTCGCGCTAAGGGAACTCTTGGCCTTACCCCTAGATTACCCCACACATGCATATAGTATACGAACACACGTGCACCATGTGTGTGAGCCTAGTTTAGGATATGCTACCCATTTTTGTCTAGATTAGGCAGTAGTCCATCTTCCAATGGCTGCGATCGGTCCTTAGATACACAAACAAAGTCAAGAGTCGAGATTCTTTTTCCACTCCGCTAGATCAGGATTAGGATTGATGCCTTCAGGTAGCACTTGTTGAAATGTAAGAAGATTAAAAAACTTTCCTTTTGGGATTAGGATATAAATCCCAACATTCCAAAGATTTCATAGGATAGCTTCCTCTCGATCTATCTCTCAGATCTATCTTGCAAGATCTTGCTAAATCATATGATTATGATATCCCGATTTCTCTCTCTCAGTGGCCTAGTCATGCTTGTGTCATTATAGGTCGTGTGACCTATCGCTTAGGCTTTCCCTAGGGCAGTTCATACATCTGGGATGTAGTTTAGATATTCAGATTGTTTAGCCTAGATTATCTTTCTCTTAAGATCATTGCATCCCTAGCTTAAGGTCAATTCCTTTTGACTCTAGGGGGAATCTTTTTCAAGATCATCTTCTAAATTCCTTCAGAGTTCATTCCGATAATCCTTAAACCAGAGGCATCCCCATGTGCTATCATGTCATCATCATTATGTTTATTTGTTTTGAGGAACCATCCTTTTATCTCCCATTCCTTAACTAGTCGTATCACAATTATCATGTCAATCATAGAAAAGAAAAATTCCCTGAATGTCAAGCTTACATCTCGTGTTTATTGTTTCTATGTCAGGATTGGTCATCACTGAGAATCTTGGAAAATTTCTTGGGTTTGAACTTATTCTAGATTAAGTGAGAAAATTTAACTCTCCATTTGTGTTGAAAGTCTCTCTATCCACTTTTTCCTACCTATGGTAGATTCTATGAAAAATTTTCAACTCTTTCATGTCACAGAAACCCTGGCTCTGCTTGTCCAACAGATGAAAGAAGTTAGGGAAGAGAATCAATACATTAAGGCTCAGCTGGATGAGAAATTTGGCCCAGCCACTATTGCTTCTAAGGACAAAAATCATAGCCCCTATGATGCATTGAAATCGTCTCAAAATGATGCGTTCATAAAGATAGAGAAATTCTTCATGAACCTCTCTCTGCAGACAGCCATGGTAGTTGGCGAAGTCAGTCAAGTGAAGAATCAGATACATTAGATGTCCACCCATTGTTGTCAATGTCAAAGTTCTGAGCACTTCATCAACATGGATATTATGACTGAAGATGTCACTGCCCAAGGCAGTATTGCCCAAAATTACGAAAAACCTCTTGAGACTCTAGTTTGTAAGGAAGAGAAGCCAGCTTCAAAACAGAGCAGAAATTCACTGATTTGCCTATCCCACGATCTGGTATCCTGAAAGGGTTTAAGAAAAGGAAAAATGGGATTAACTGGTCACAGGAGCTTATGGTAATCGAATATGATCAACCAAGACCTACACCTCAGCAAAAGTCCGATAGGCAATTCGCCCCCCTCCCACTTCCACCATCTGTTATATTGCAACAAGGGTTGGCTTCAGGCGATATCTATTTACCTCGCATTAGGGATCCTCCTAATCCACTCCCCAGGACATGAAAGGCAGATGAACACTGTGACTTTCACCGAAGATCAGGGCACACCACCGATCAGTGTATAACTTTGAGACATGTGATCCAAAAATTGATTGATGAGCGCAAGCTATCATTCCAGCAAATGCCAAATGTTGTGTGGAACCATGCCACACCATCACCAGATAAGGCTTAGACACATCGAAGTTTGAGAAGCTCAGGTCTAGCTGCAATAGAACAGGAAGAATCCAAAATTAAAAGTATCAGCCATGATGATGATTCAGAACGAACCAGCCTTCGTCGAGCCTTCAACACTAGACAGTCGCAACTGTTAGAGTCTTAGTCCGTCTGCTATTTTTATTGAGTCTAGTCATCTAGTTTTGTCTTCTGAAGTTTGAATAAATTTTTATTTCGGTCATGTCAGTTAAGTCACTGTCAGTGCCTTGTCCAAGCGAGTCATTTTCTAATAATGTAAATCTTGAGCTTGTTCAGGATGAGTCTAATAATGATATAATTTCTTTCCATTCAATAAAGCTTGCTTCTTCATACATTCTAGTGTATTTGCTTCTAACTTTCATAACAATAAAAATAAGACTCCCGTCTCGAATGAGGAAAGAAATGCCGACGAAACTCCCCTTAGTTTGTACATATGCGCAAACAAGAGGAGCGTCGAGCTTGGCCTCTTAAAGATAAAACTGAAGTGATAAATATTGGCACTGAAATTTTGATTCAGTGAATGCCGATTAAAAGTACATTACCCTCTGAAGAGTGTGAAGAATTGATAAACTTATTTCAAGAATAAGAAGATTGTCTAGAAATGCTACAACCGATACCAGGGGCAAGACATAGATAGAAAGCTCAAGAGAATGAAGAAAGTGAGAGACATTTGCTACACAAGGGGCACAGAGTGGAAACAACTTTCATATTTCCAATCAATGACCTTGGTTCTCAAATTCATAACATGAAGCCAACAAATTCAAGATAAGAAGTTTAAGAGCAAGCATTGAAAAGTGATCATCAAATATTAAGAGTTACAAATCCATAGATGGAGGATGTCAAAGAACAAGTTTCGCTCTATGAAAGTCGAAAGCACATATTAGAATCTTGAAAGAAGAAGATCCATTATCTCTTACCTGGAAATGCCGTCAAACTCCGAAAAAAAGAAATAATAATAAAGAGAACTCATCAAAAGAGAACTCATCAACCTAGATCAATTCTAAACCTAAACATTGGAAGGCCTCATGTAAGTCCAAGGGTCTACTCTCCTATCTTGTTTTGATGATTCTAAACATAATTGATTGTGTTTTTGAATACTAATCAATTTGCTTTGAAGTGTTGTGTTTAAGATAGGATTGATCATTGAAGAAACCAACACTCAACTTGGTCATGCTTAAAGGTGTACCAAACAAGAGCCAAAGGAGCTAAGTGTAGCTCACATCATCACTCAAGCAAGCATCCAAAGATGGAAGATCATTTGAAGACCAAAGCTAAAGAGGGATCGAAGATTGCATAGGTATCATTGTACATCCTTTCTCTTTAGATTTTCAAGTCAAGGCAAAACGTTTTCAAAGTGTTTTCAATTTGTTTTTCAAAGAACTCTTAAGAACTTAAAATGGATTAGTGAATGGTTATGTGGTGGACCAACATGTTGGGACCCTCATAAACATTCCAAAATAACCATAGGAGTTGAGTTCCAAAAGCTAAAAATCAAACAAGCAATAAAAATAAAAAACTGCGGATTTTTAGGCTTTCGGAACTCCGAGAATTTTTCTCGGAGCTCCGAGCTCGGAACTCCGAGAGTTCCCTCGGAACTCCGAGAAAAGGTCCAGTAGCGTCTGGACATTTTCTCGGAACTCCGAGAAAATTTCTCGGAACTCCGAGAAATGGTCCAGTAGAAATTTTATTTCTTCTGGCCGTTGTCTCGGAACTCCGAGAATGATTCTCGGAACTCCGAGAACCCTGCGACAGCTCAGAATATAGCCGTTGGGATTTGAATTAATTCTTGTATTTTGATATTTCCACCCCCAAACGGTCATATTCTTTGGAGAGGCTATAAATACAATATGTAGAGAAGTTTTTCTCACTCTCTTGATCATTTGAAAACATCCTTGAGCATCAAAGAAAACTTGCAACCTATTATTGCTTGAGATTTTGTTTTTCCCCAAACTTGCCTTGCAACTTGCAAATCTATTTGAGTTGGGATTCTAGAGCTTTCACTTGCAACCATCATTGAAGAGCAATCAAGGATCTATAAAGAGCATCAAGCTTTCAAGAAGAAGCCAAGCTACTCAATCTTCATATCTTGTATAGGTGGCTAGGGCATTCCGTTTTTAATTCCCTAGAGAGCAACCGCTTAGAACTCGGCGGAGAAGGAGAGTCTTTGTAAAGGTGTAAGGGCATCCTTGTTTTAATATCCCTTGGAATTGTAACCGCCTCGGAGCCGGGCATCGTGGAGGTCTCCAATAGTGGAATCCCTCAAGTGCGACCTTGAGTAGAGTGGAGTAGGCCGTTGGCCGAACCACTATATATCGGTGTGTCAATTTCTCACTCTTGCATTTCCATTATTGTTTGGCTTGGCATTTCACTTTGTTCTTTCAATTATATTTGCACTAACCAAATATTTAATTAAGTGAAGAAAAATTCCAATTAGGGTTTATAGGTAATTTTCAAAAGGCCTAATATTGAGTTAAATTCAATTCACCCCCCCTCTTGAGTATTTCAATTGGTATCAGAGCCTCGTCTCTAATTTTTAGAAAACCCTAACCGGTATAGAGTAAAGATTCTAAAATGGCAAACTACCCTCAACACCATGAAGGTTATTCAAACACTAGGCCACCCTATTTTGATGGAACAAACTATGGTTTTTGGAAAACCAAAATGAAAATCTTTTTAACCCAAGACTATCAAATGTGGAGAGCAATTAATAATGAATACATCTTACCCACAAGAAATTTAAATGATTGGACCGAAGCCGAACAACAAGCTTCGAATTATAATGCCAAAGCCATGAATTCTCTTATTTGTGCTCTATCTCCCGGAGAATTCAATAGAGTATCAAATTTGAATTCGGCTAAGGAAATTTGGGACACTTTAGAAGTCACCCATGAGGGAACCAATCAAGTAAAAGAATCTAAAATGAACCATCTTTTTCGGCAATACGAACTCTTTCAAATGACATCCGATGAAACAATTGCCGACATGTACACTAGATTCACCAATCTTGTAAATGGATTAAGGGGTCTTGGAAAACAATTTTCCAATAGAGATTTAGTGACTAAAATCCTTAGGTCCTTACCTTTGTCTTGGGAATCCAAAACCTCCGCAATCACCGAAGCCAAGGACATGAACACATTGAACCTAGATGAACTAATAGGGTCCTTGATCACCCATGAAATGATTTTCAAAACAAAAGCACCCGAAATCGAAACTAAAATCGAAAAAGGAAAAGGAATTGCTTTTGCTTGTAATGTAGGTGAAAATGAAGATGCAAAAGAAGACATGGAAGATGAAGTTGCCCTCCTAACAAGAAGGATCAAATTCTTGCAAAGGAACATGGGAGGGATGAGAAATAGAAGGACAAACCCTCCATTCAAGAAGAAAGAAGAACTTGGTGATGGATCTTCTCAACCACGATGTTACGGTTGCAAGAAGCTTGGACACATTCGCCCGGATTGTCCACTCAACAATGAACCCACTTCAAACAACCGCTTCAAGAGAAGAGAAGGCAAGAAAGGAATGACCGCCACGTGGGATGAAGAAATTGAAAGCGAAGGCGAACAAAATGATGGCGAAGATTGCTTGATAGCAAGGAACGTATGCTTCATGGCCTCAACAAACGACAACAATGAGGTAAACACTTTAAATGATGTTATTGTTTTAAAAGAAGTTCTTGATTCCTTACAAAATGCAAATGATGAACTTGAAATTCAATTTGATAAAATTGCATCTCTTGAAAATTCTCTTGCTAACATGACAAAAGAATTTGGTTGGTTAAAAAAGGATCATGAATTTTTAGATGATAAGAATGAAAAATACAAAGTAGAAATTCATGAGTTAAATGCTTCTATCAAAATCTTAAATAAAAACCGACAAGAACTCTCAAATGAAAACAACAATCTAAAGCATGAAAATGGTAGATTATCCTTTGAGTATGATGAACTAAAGAAACTTTTTGAAAAATTTGAAAATAGTTCATTAAAATTGGATAGGCTTGTAAATCTTCAAAGAATGTCAAGTGACAAAAGTGGACTTGGACATAAATGGAACACCACAATATCCAACTATAAAACTAAACTTGAAAAGGTTTCTTCTAGCGGTACCAAAATTTGCTTTTATTGTGGTCTAGAAGGTCATTACAAGGTTGCTTGCTTACATGCTAAACAAGATAAGATTAAGTTGAACTCTAATGTGAAAACAAATGAACATAGCAAGATTAGGAAGATTTGGGTACCTAAGGGATCTCACTTGCCTATTCATATGTAGGTATGCCTTAAAAGCCACAACAAGAGGAACACATGGTACCTTGATAGTGGATGCTCTAGACACATGACTGGAGACCTCACTCAATTCGCATCACTATCACTCAAGGATGGTGGAGAAGTTACCTTTGGAGATGACAAGAAAGGAAAAGTCAAAGGTGAAGGCACCATAGGTAACTCTACCTCTCCCATACATGATGTACTCTTTGTTGATGGCTTGTCCCATAATCTTATTAGCATTAGTCAATTATGTGATAATGGTTTTGAAGTTGTCTTCAATCCCGATAAATGCATTGTTAAAAATAAGATAAATGGAGAAGTAAAATTCATAGGGTCTAGAGACAATAACATTTATACAATTGGACTAGATGATCTTAGACTCCAAAATGTGACTTGTCTAAATGCCATTAGTGAGGATTCTTGGCTATGGCATAGGAGGTTGGGTCATGCCGGAATGGATCTCATTTCGACCCTCTCCTCAAAAGAAAGTGTTAGAGGATTGCCTAAGTTCAAATTCATCAAGGATCACATTTGTAGAACTTGTCAATTAGGAAAACAATTGAAAAGCTCATTTGCACCTAAAAATATGATTTCAACTTCCTACCCCTTGGAGCTATTTCATATGGATCTTTTTGGACCAATGAAGACTAGTAGCCTAGGTGGAAAGAGGTACGTGTTTGTAGTTGTGGATGACTACTCACGATTCACATGGGTCATATTTCTAGCACACAAAGATGAAACTTATGAAAACTTCCTTACATTGTGCAATCAAATACAAAATGAAAAAGGTGTTGCTACTCTTACATTAGAAGTGATCATGGAACTGAATTTGAAAATGTACATTTTGACACTTATTGTAATGAACATGGCATAAAACATAATTTTTCCGCACCTAGAACACCTCAACAAAATGAAGTAGTAGAAAGAAAAAATCGAACTCTCCAAGAAATGGCTAGAACTATGTTGCATGAAAATGATCTCCCTAGATATTTTTGGGCGGAAGCGGTTAGCACCGCTTGCTATATTATAAACAGGGTATATCTAAGGCCAATTTCTAAGAAAACACCTTATGAGCTTTGGAAAAACTTGAAACCAAATATAAGCTATTTTAGAGTGTTTGGATGTAAATGCTTTATTTTAAACATCAAAGATAATCTACACAAATTTGATAAGAAATCGGATGATGGAATATTCTTAGGGTATTCTTCTCACAGCAAGGCATATAGAGTATTTAATAGGAGAACCCTAGTAGTAGAAGAATCCATGCATGTGACATTTGATGAAAGAGAGCCAACACCACAAGAAATGCCACATGATGAGGATGAACCCATTGAACATCTTTTTCCAAAATTGAGTGCTCCTCCTCATGCATCAACAAGTCATACATTACCTAGTGAGGAAGTAGAAAATGAAAATGATGACTCATTGCCTAGGGATAGGAGAACATTGGTAGATCATCCTGAATCCCAAATTTTAGGTGATGCCACATTGCCAGTAAGAACTAGATCATACTATCGTAGTGTAAGTAACAATTTGGCGTTCCTATCCGAATTAGAACCAAAATCCATCAAGGAAGCTGAAAAGGATGAATATTGGTTGATGGCCATGCAAGAAGAGCTAAGTCAATTCAAAAGGAACAAAGTGTGGAGGCTAGTACCTAGACCTAGTGATCATCCAGTCATTGGCACGAGATGGGTGTATAGAAATAAATTGGATGAAAATGGAATTATCACTAGGAATAAAGCTAGGCTTGTAGCCCAAGGGTACAATCAGGAGGAAGGGATAGATTATGATGAGACATTTGCTCCTGTTGCCCGTATGGAGGCTATTAGGATACTTTTGGCATATGCATCTCATAAAGGATTTAAACTATATCAAATGGATGTCAAAAGTGCCTTCCTAAATGGCTATATCCAAGAGGAAGTGTATGTTGAGCAACCTCCAGGTTTTGAAGACTTCAAACATCCAAATCATGTCTTCAGGCTTGATAAAGCTTTATATGGATTAAAGCAAGCTCCTAGAGCTTGGTATGAGAGGCTTTGCACTTTCTTAGTTGAAAAGGGATTCGAGATGGGAAAGGTGGATAAAACCTTATTTATCAAAAGAGAAAATCATGATATCCTCCTTGTCCAAATCTATGTGGATGATACCATCTGTGGCTCAACTAATCAAAAATTGTGTGATGAATTTGCAACCTTAATGAAAAATGAATTTGAAATGAGCATGATGGGAGAGTTAACCTACTTCTTAGGACTCCAAATTAAACAATACAAAAATGGAATATTTTTAAATCAAGAAAAATATACAAAGGAGTTATTAAAGAAGTATGGCATGGATAGCAGTAAGACATCAAGAATTCCCATGAGTACTACTGCTAAGCTAGAAAAAGATGAATTTGGCAAATCTGTGGATCAGAAATTGTATAGGGGTATGATAGGTAGTTTGCTCTATTTGACAGCCAGCAGACCAGACATTATGTTTACTGTCTGTCTCTGTGCTCGATTTCAATCGGATCCTAAAGAATCTCACCTATCAGCAGTTAAGAAGATCTTCAAGTACTTAAGAGGAACCCAAAGTCTAGGACTGTGGTATGAAAGATCATCTTCCTTCACTCTCATCGGATATTCAGATGCAGACTTTGCTGGATGTAGAGTAGATAGGAAAAGCACTAGTGGGACTTGCCAATTCTTGGGTAAATCACTTGTTTCATGGTTTAGCAAGAAGCAAAATTCAGTAGCTCTGTCCACAACAGAAGCAGAATATGTGGCAGCTGGAGCTTGCTGTGCTCAAGTCCTATGGATGAAAAGCACATTGATGGACTATGCAATTAAAATGGACAATATACTCATCCAATGTGACAACACTAGTGCTATAAGCTTAACAAAGAACCCCATACAACACTCAAGAACAAAACATATTGAGATCAGGCACCACTTCATTAGAGATCACTCACAAAAAGGGGATATTTGCTTAAAATATATCAACACTGAAGAACAATTAGCGGATATCTTTACAAAACCCCTTAGTGATGATAGAATTTGCTATATCCGAAGTGCCTTAAACATATGGAGTGCGGATCAAATCAAAGAAATTGCCAAATAAATACTTTGTGCCTTTAACCAGCTTATCTATATAGTATTTATATATATAATCTTTGTTTGGTAGTATCTGCGTGAATGAGATGTCAAATTTTTAATCTTAAAAATCACTCAATTGATATTCTTAGCCTTCTTAGTTTTTCTAAGTTGGAGAGGTATCTTCACTTTAATTAAAATACCTAACATCTTGACATATGTCAACATCTCGATCATGAACAGGTATATGTGCATTACTTGGTTATATATTTTTATACCATAAGCATTGATTTAGGGGGAGTTATCCACTCCTAATTTTTTTTACACCCTTTCTGTCGATGACAAAAGGGGGAGAAGTTTGAAATTGATTATCTATTCAATTGACTATATGCACCACTTGCTTATAACTTGTATCATTTATATGTGTGCATATATTGAGGGGGAGTTCCAGTATTCACTTGCCTACTATGTCACTCCACACACACCTCATAATCAATTTTGTTTGTCATCATCAAAAAGGGGGAGATTGTAAGTCCAAGGGTCTACTCTCCTATCTTGTTTTGATGATTCTAAACATAATTGATTGTGTTTTTGAATACTAATCAATTTGCTTTGAAGTGTTGTGTTTAAGATAGGATTGATCATTGAAGAAACCAACACTCAACTTGGTCATGCTTAAAGGTGTACCAAACAAGAGCCAAAGGAGCTAAGTGTAGCTCACATCATCACTCAAGCAAGCATCTAAAGATGGAAGATCATTTGAAGACCAAAGCTAAAGAGGGATCGAAGATTGCATAGGTATCATTGTACATCCTTTCTCTTTAGATTTTCAAGTCAAGGCAAAACGTTTTCAAAGTGTTTTCAATTTGTTTTTCAAAGAACTCTTAAGAACTTAAAATGGATTAGTGAATGGTTATGTGGTGGACCAACATGTTGGGACCCTCATAAACATTCCAAAATAACCATAGGAGTTGAGTTCCAAAAGCTAAAAATCAAACAAGCAATAAAAATAAAAAAACTGCGGATTTTTAGGCTTCTCGGAACTCCGAGAATTTTTCTCGGAGCTCCGAGCTCGGAACTCCGAGAGTTCCCTCGGAACTCCGAGAAAAGGTCCAGTAGCGTCTGGACATTTTCTCGGAACTCCGAGAAATGGTCGAGTAGAAATTTTATTTCTTCTGGCCGTTGTCTCGGAACTCCGAGAATATTTCTCGGAACTCCGAGAATTCTCGGAACTCCGAGAATGATTCTCGGAACTCCGAGAACCCTGCGACAGCTCAGAATATAGCCGTTGGGATTTGAATTAATTCTTGTATTTTGATATTTCCACCCCCAAACGGTCATATTCTTTGGAGAGGCTATAAATACAATATGTAGAGAAGTTTTTCTCACTCTCTTGATCATTTGAAAACATCCTTGAGCATCAAAGAAAACTTGCAACCTATTATTGCTTGAGATTTTTTTTTTCCCCAAACTTGCCTTGCAACTTGCAAATCTATTTGAGTTGGGATTCTAGAGCTTTCACTTGCAACCATCATTGAAGAGCAATCAAGGATCTACAAAGAGCATCAAGCTTTCAAGAAGAAGCCAAGCTACTCAATCTTCATATCTTGTATAGGTGGCTAGGGCATTCCGTTTTTAATTCCCTAGAGAGCAACCGCTTAGAACTCGGCGGAGAAGGAGAGTCTTTGTAAAGGTGTAAGGGCATCCTTGTTTTAATATCCCTTGGAATTGTAACCGCCTCGGAGCCGGGCATCGTGGAGGTCTCCAATAGTGGAATCCCTCAAGTGCGACCTTGAGTAGAGTGGAGTAGGCCGTTGGCCGAACCACTATATATCGGTGTGTCAATTTCTCACTCTTGCATTTCCATTATTGTTTGGCTTGGCATTTCACTTTGTTCTTTCAATTATATTTGCACTAACCAAATATTTAATTAAGTGAAGAAAAATTCCAATTAGGGTTTATAGGTAATTTTCAAAAGGCCTAATATTGAGTTAAATTCAATTCACCCCCCCTCTTGAGTATTTCACCTCATTTGGCCGAACAAATCCCAGAATTATAACCCAATGTCAAAACAAATACTGGTTTGCAAACCCTTTGAGCCTGAATGAAATTTTCCTGAAAATCCATCAAACTAGGGGCATCCACCCTGAATTACGCGAGACCTGATCCCTACACTAGGGTACGTAGGCAGTTCGGTTAAATCGAGTTCGGTCGATTCAAAAAAAGAAAAGAAATTCAATCGTTCCAGAAAAAAAGGGACAAGTTCTAAAAGAAGAGAAGTCAATCATTCCAGAAAGAAAGAAAAAAAGAAAAATCAATTAACCTTCAAACAATTTATCTTCAAACTAGGGGCATTCGCCCTGAACTACGCACGACCTGATTCCTACCCTGGGATACGTAGGCAACCTGTTCACAGGTTCGGTCGAAATCTTTGTTCAATCGTAAGCCATTCTTTGAAAAGCCCTATCCTACCTATAAAGTCCTTTAGATGTTCAGAATGAAAGATCTATTCCTAAAAAAAGAAAAAAATGATGAATAAGAAAAAGAACGGAGTTTGAAGATCTGCTAGACTGAAAACCTGTAAAGGCGGTCTAGGCCAAATTTAAGATCATTCCCCTGCTAAGTTGAAAACCCGAAAGGGCGGCTTAGGCAAAAGCTAAGGAGATAGCCTGCTGGATCGAAAACCTAGAAAGGCGGTTTAGGCAAAAGTTAAGGCTAGCACGGTCCGCCAAGTTAAAAATCCTGAAGAGATGACTTGGTCACGGTAAGAGAATCATTATAAGAAGGCTACAGCCGGTATCAAGACTGAAGATAAAAAAGAAGTTCAAGCGAGTTCAAGTGTCATCCTAGAAATTGAGGGCATTGAAACCAAGCAATCCTAGGAATGGTAACCAAATCCTTGAGGCATTACTGTTTTAAGAAAGAAGTACAGTGTTTATTAATTGAGAAAATACTCTTTGAAAAGATAGACTTACCAAACAAAACGTTAACTAAGTCAGAAGCATCAATGTGTCTGTCAGTGTAGTTAGTCAATCTTTGTCATTCTAAGTTCACTCTTTCGGAGTTTCTCAATCCTTTGAATAGTGTCATTTACCCAAATTTCCTCTTTAAGAAGAGTCAACCGTCGTCCTTGTGTCCAAATGATGCAACTGTCTCGGTGAAATAGGCCCGGTGTCATCAGCTCCCTGCGATTGTACCTGCGCCAAGTTAATCCTAAAGAAAAGATCTTGAGAATCTAGTCAAAGAGCTTCATTTTAAAGAAGATCAGCTCAGAAGCATTCCGAAGTAGAAACATCGGGAAGTGGAGTTTCCATAAGAGGACCATGCCCCAGAAAGGCACCTGAGGCATGGAGGATTTCATATGTGATGATGAATGGGCCAGTTTCTCAGAAAGATGAACCCTTAAAATTTTTAATTTCCTTCCTGGCAGTTGAATATTATCCTGGTCAAGAAGTGTTTATCTAAACACCTGTCAAAGGAAAAATTTCACTTCCCAATTTTCAGTATCCAAGAGAGCCGTTGTTATAGATTACCAATACCAGGTAGTTAGATCAAGGTTTTAGTTATCAAAATCCCTAAAAGAAAAGACAGACAATCTCTTTGCGAAAAAAAAATCATGTTGAAGCTTCCTGATAGTGTTCCTAAACCATTCTCGTTAATCATGTTGCATAGTTCCTAAGATTTGTCATCTCGTCATTCGTCAAAGTCTTAGTTTCCCATATCTTCATCGGGCATGATTTCTATTGTCCCCGATTCCATCCTACACCAATTTCAAGCATCTAAAATTCATCAAATTCGAGTTCATAAAAAATCTAAAAATTCTTCATTGTCGAATTCATTAATTCATCTCAACCGAAGTTGTCTTATCTCTTTTGAACCCGTACAACTACGTTGTCTCATTCTCTTTGAGTCCATATGACTATGGACTCTTATCCTTTTAGGCCTGTATGACTATAGTGTCCTATTCCATTTGAGGCTGTATAACTACAGTGTCTCATTCCCTTCAGGGTTCGTATAATTATGGCATCATGTTCCTTCCGAGTCCGTACAATTACGGTCTCATTTCTTTGGAATCCGTATAAATACGATATTTCATTCTCTCTGAGTCCATTCGAAAATGGTCACTTATTCTCTTTGAGATAATATAAATACGATGTCTCATTTTCTTAGAATCCGTATAAATACGGTATTTCATTTTCTCTGAGTCCATTAAAAATGGTATCTTATTCTCTTTGAGCATTATACAAATATGATGTCTCATTTCCTTGGAATCCGTATAAATATGGTGTTTCATCGTCTCTGAGTCCATTCGAAAATGGTCTCTTATTCTCTTTGAGCATCATATAAATACTATTTCTCATTTTCTTGGAATCCGTATAAATACGGTATTTCATTTTCTCTGAGTCCATTCGAAAATGGTCTCTTATTTTCTTTGAGCATTATACAAATATGATGTCTCATTTCCTTGTTTTCTCTGAGTCCATTTGAAAATGGTTTCTTATTCTCTTTGAGCATTATACAAATATGATGTCTCATTTTCTTAGAATCCGTATAAATACTGTATTTCATATTTCTCTGAGTCCATTCGAAAATGGTCTCTTATTCTCTTTGAGCATTATATAAATATGATGTCTCATTTCCTTGGAATCCGTATAAATACGGTGTTTCATTTTCTCTGAGTCCATTTGAAAATGGTTTCTTATTCTCTTTGAGCATTATACAAATATGATGTCTCATTTTCTTGGAATCCGTATAAATACGGTATTTCATTTTCTCTGAGTCCATTCGAAAATGGTCTCTTATTCTCTTTGAGCATTATACAAATATGATGTCTCATTTCCTTGGAAGCCGTATAAATACGGTGTTTCATTTTCTCCGAGTCCATTTGAAAATGTCTGTTATTCTCATTGAGCATCATACAAATATGATGTCTCATTTCCATGGAATCCGTATAAATACGGTATTTATTTCTCTCTGAGTCCATTCGAAAACGGTCTCTTATTCTCTTCGATTCCGTACGACTATGGTCTCTCATCCCTTTTGAACCTGTATAAATACGGTATCTCGTTGTTTCCAAGCCCATTTAAAAATTATCTCTTATTCTCTTTGAGCATCATACAAATGTGATGTCTCATTTCCTTGAAATCCGTATAAATATGGTATTTTATTCTCTCTGAGTCCATTAAAAAATGGTCTCTTAATTCTCTTTGAACATCATACAAATATGATGTCTCGTTTTCTTGGAATTCGTAAAAATACGCTATTTCATTCTCTCTGAGTCCATTAAAAAATGATCTCTTAATTCTCTTTGAACATCATACAAATATGATGTCTCGTTTCCTTGGAATCCGTAAAAATACGGTGTTTTATTATTTCTAAATCCATTAAAAAATGATCTCTTAATTCTCTTTGAACATCGTACAAATATGATGTCTCATTTCTTTGGAATCCGTATAAATACGGTATTTCATTCTCTCTGAGTCCGTTCAAAAATGGTCTCTTATTCTCTTTGAGCATCATATAAATACGATGTCTCATTTTCTTGGAATCCGTATAAATACGGTATTTCATTTTCTCTGAGTCCATTCGAAAATGGTCTCTTATTCTCTTTGAGCATTATACAAATATGATGTCTCATTTCCCTGGAATCCGTATAAATACGGTGTTTCATTTTCTCTGAGTCCATTTGAAAATGGTTTCTTATTCTCTTTGAGCATTATACAAATATGATGTCTCATTTCCATGGAATCCGTATAAATATGGTGTTTTCATCTTCTCTGAGTCCATTCGAAAATGGTCTCTTCTTACCTTTGAGCATCATTCAAATATGATGTGTCATTTCCTTAGAGTCCGTATAAAAACGATATTTCATTCTTTCTGAGTCCATTTGTGAATGGTCTTATGTCCTCCTTGAGCCCATTTGTGAATGGTGTCTCATTTTCTGAGTCCATTTGTGAATGGTCTTATGTCCTCCTTGAGCCCATTTGTAAATGGTGTCTCATTTTCTGAGTCCATTTGTGAATGGTCTCCTATCCTCCTTGAGGCTGTTTGGGAAAGGTGCCTCATTGTCCAAGTCCATTTGGGAATGCCTCTCATCCTCCTTGAGCCCGCTTGTGCACGGTGTCTCATTTTTTTTCTAAAAACCGTTTGAGAACAATCTTTGTTCCTTTTCTTCAGAATCCATTCGAAAATAATATCTCATTCTCTCATTGCCCGTTTGTGAACGGCACCGCATCGGGATTATTTTTCATTCTAAGTTGCGTGATTTTCTTTTTTAGATTGAATTCATTTCTCCATTTATTCTGAACTACCAGCTCATGGTAGCAAGAATAAAAATGATTTTTTATTACATTTCAATTCTAGGACTTCGTTTAGGGTCTTGCATCAGGTAGTATATGTTTGCGTCTAGGTTGCATTTTGTCTAGAGTGTTGATTAAAGCTGCGCAAAATGGCTCTGTCACTTTTTCTTTGATATTCGATGACTACATCATCTCTACCAAAGAGGGGCATCTGTAGACCCCCCCATTTTGCTACGTTTTAAAAAGCAAAAGATTCGGTGGTATCATCGAGTCTTGAGTCTGTATTCAGCATTAGATTAGGTATCCATGCATTTTAGGGTAGATTTTACCTCATTATGGGAGTTTTGAAGTTGATTCGCAATCCTGAAGGTCTCTAGGGGGTTCCTTTGGCCTTCGGAAGATGTAAAATCAAGTTTCCAAGCAAGTGAAAAAACCTGCTATTTTTAGAATTTTCAGGGTTTCCCTCATTTTTGCCCATTTTGTACTACAACGATATTTTGGTCATTCCTGATGTGTCCCATTTGAACCCCGAGCTGTGTCCGAGAGATCTTGAGCGATTACATGAATTTTGAAAAAGCTGCTATTTTTAGAAACTCATGGGGCTTCCACATTTTCATCATCTTATGGATGTTTCAATCATTTCTCATATATCCAAAACCATCTCGAGGGTACGGCTGATAGATTAAGAGTAATTTCGTAAGATTTGGGAAACCTGCTAAATTTAGATCTCTCAAGATTTTCTCTTAGTCTTACACGTCGGGGGTATTTTAGACATTTCCAACATATCATATTTAGTCCCTAAGTTGTGTCTAAGAAATCTTAAGTCAGTTCATAAATTTTCGGAAATCAACTATTTTTGGAATTTCTCAGTTTTTTCCCTAGTCTCGCCAAATTCTAGCACCTCGGGGTAATTTAGTCTTTTCCTGTGTAATTCTTTTAATCCCCGACATATGACTGAGAGATTATGAATGATTTCCTGAATTTTAAAAAACCTGCTAAATTTAGAATTTCTCAGGGGTTTTGCTTAATTTGGAAATTCTAAGTGTTGAGGGCATTTTGGGTATTTTTAGGGGATACCAAATGATCCTGTTTAATATTGCTCACCGAAAGGACCCAATTTTGAAAGTTTCTATTTTTGAAGTTTGACCACAAAGACTTTCTATTTTTAATTTTTCCCTTTAGGAGTGAACCAATCTTAGGGTATTTTGGTCGCATTTGGATGTCTAACAATCAAATAGGGGCATTTTGGTCCGAAAAGTTGTTTTTCAAAAAAGATAGTCAGATCATGTGTGAGGGATGTACCATAAATGTCAAATGGGTTGGGTCCATATATAGAATGTTGAATTTAGAAAATTTTTATTGAATTTTTACGGAAAAACCCGAAACCCGTGTGAAATGGCCCATTGGGCTAAAGCCAGAAAAGATGGAGCTCATGTGGGTTCACCCATATGGGTCGACCACCATGGTGGGCACCCCACATGAGTTGAGCACCCAACCTTGATGATGTCACAATGGTGACATCATATTTGTTAAAAGAAAAATAAAAAGAATAAAAAAAAGAAAAGAAGGAAAGAAGGAAAAGAGGAATGATTGCTTAAAAATATTTTCTTCCAAAGAAGCAATGTGGAATGAGAATAGCATGTCTTGATTGACAAGAAATTAAGATTGCAATGAAATCCATTTTGGAAACAAGAAAGAAAGAAAGCAAGAGGAGAAAATTGGAAACAAGCCAAAAATGGAGCTTTTACATTGTAAATTACTATTTCTCTCTTAACCCTACTTTTTTTTTGTATAAAATTCAAAGCAAACAATCCTAGAAAAAATCCAAAAAAATCCAAATTCGTCTTTTTTCTCTCTCCTACCAAAAAAAAAAGAGAAAAAACCTCCTCTCTCTTAAAGTGTGTTCATCTCTCTCTCAAGTGTTCTTCACAGAAGGAATTCTTGAATTCCTTCTTCTTCTCCAAGGCATCACACAATCAAGGATTATTGGAGTGTTCTTTGGATCTTTTTAACGTATAAAAGGGTTGGACAAAGCGTATATCTTGGATCACCAACCCTAGAGACAAGGATCGCGATCAACAGTAAGGATTCCTCATTTTTGTGAAGTAGAAAAAGCATGCTAGGTTTTAATTTTGATGGATCAAATCAACGAGTTTTTCTTTGAAATTTCAGTATGTTATAATATAGATTATGAGTTTTCAAAATCCAAAATTTGATCCAAAAATTAATTTTCCTCCATTTAAAAATGGTTTTCTTTTGTGGTTTCGAGCCCTAGCTCCGGATCAAGAGGTATCTCATTTATATCCGCACTCGTGCTATGCTATAAGAGTGGCACTGTTTGTGGGACCCGATCCCGCGAGAGGAGAATGGCCCGTGAGCCGCCTTCCTCTTTCTTGGTCTCTCGTACTCACGCAATTGGCGTGTGCCTTTTTTTATATTATTGATTACCCAACCAAGCCGGCAACAACCAAGCCATAGGGTGCAAACAAACGTGCAACCCAATACCCACATGGGTAAGGGTAAGCCGCCGAGCCTGGCAAGGCGTGATTTAATTCATCATTTCCGTGAACTTGGGATCACTAAAAGAATCTGAATTTCACACAAAGGAGAATGACATAAAATGAGGGATCTAGGACCCATAAATAACCAGAAATCTAGACTCGTTACCTGGTTACGAGAATGGAAGGTATGGGGAGTTACCACCACATGCACCATCCTCGCCCGATAATCCGGTCTTTGATTCCAAAAGTTAACTCTCTTGAATTTCTTTTAAATGGCTCATTTAACTCTATTGAAGTGCGAACTACGTGACATGCATCATAAAATCTAATTTTAACGAAATTCCTAAATGTGTATCTTGATTTTCTTAATTTGTTTGAATTCAATCTAAGTGAAAGTTTTCCTAAAATTCTAAGTTCATGGAAAGTTCTAAGTGGTTTAATTACTTTTAATTTAAGGATTAATACACAAAACTCCACCACTTATGTGTGGAGCCGACTCGGGCTTGGTATGCCACTCAAGTATCCAAGTTCCCTACGTATCCCAGCTTCACTAGAATTAGAGTCGATCGTAGTTCGGTGCACCTGAAGTAAGCTACTTATACAAAACTCATCTAGGACATCGATCTAGACTGGATTGACTGTTTTAACAGTTTAAGAGAAATTATTTAATTCAAGTTGAATATTTTATTATCCTAAGACTTCATCTAAGATGCTATATGATCCTATCTAAGTGCAAGTCATCCCTTAGACTAATGCAGGTTAACCTACATCCTAGGTAACTAGGCATGTCTTATGAGAAAAGGGGTAACTAGTGTAACTAGATCTATGACTCAATTACTAATAATAGCAATCGGTCGTGATGAGGCTAAACTCCCTAACTCTAGAACACCCTAAAACCTAGAACACGACATGACATAAGTGTTCCTAAAGGGGCTTCTAAAGGTTCTTACGATGGAGACCGCAATCCAACGGTTCCGAAAGACATGGGGTAAATTGATTCAATTTGTTGAAGTTAATGATTTTAAATTCCTTAAAGGTTTCCGAATCCTAAAATCTAAGGAATACCAATGGCTCTAATATTGGTAAGTTTTCGCCTTGAGTTGCATCCATAGAAGGGAATTGTGTTTTCCACCCTTGAATAATTTAGCACGTAAGTTATAGTATGTTATTGCCTGGCATATTTCTCAGGATTTCCGTGGACAATGGACCTCGGAGCCAATAACGTACTATAATTTAAATGCTCAAATCATCAAGAATTCATCGCAATTAGGATACGATTATGAACGCAATCTTGACATCTAAACTATCCTAGCATGACCATTTTACAAAGAAAATCTATGACCCCTAAGATTTCTGTTTCAAATGGCTTAATTATGGAATACATGATGAGAAGTTAGAGTTCTCTAAAAATTTTCAAGGTGCTTTGAATTAATTTGGATTTTTAAATGAATTTATCACAATTGGATCAGATTAATGAGTTTACAAAGCATCTTATAGCTAATTAAGTTATCTATTCTAGAAACTTTAGGATATGATGTGTTCTTTCACAGTATATTCTTCTTGAATTTTTCATGATTTTAGAGGTTAAAATTCAATTTTTAATTGATTTTCCACTTTCGGGTCAGATTGATGACATTACACTGACACATATAGCAAACGAATTCTAAATCCAACCAAACGTTTACTAGAACATTCTCGAACAAATAAAAAATTATGAGAAAACTTTCAGACATTATTTCGATAAGTTTCTATTTGTAACAGATATATTTATGTTCTGTTCAGAGAAATTAAAAATCAATAAAAAATATTAAAATATGCCCACAATTCCCGAGAAATTCACAATATGATTCTAACTGGTCAGTTCATCTTGTTACCAAATTTCAACTTTTAAGCAGTTTTTTTAGTTATATGTCCTTCATATACGGGAAAATCAGTGATTTCACCAGAACAATTTCAGTAAAAATAATAACTAAACTCCAAATCTTCTGAAAATTTTGATATGATATTCAAACATTAAAAGTCTTCTGAGGACCAAATTTCAATCAGTTTGGAATTGTGTTGTTATATGAACGATTTTTAGAACCATCCAAATCCTATTTCCGGGTATTTTTTGAACGAATTTTTGAGCAATCAAAATAAGTGAAATCTACCAAAATTTTTAGATCTTTGGTGTTATTTTAACGTCATTAAGACTCAGAAAATATAGCTTCACCAAAAACCCTTAGTTTTAAAACACACACTTTGTAAAACGATTCAAAAGCCACTAGATATCACAATCGGTTAAACACCCAATTTTCTCATATAATGATTCATTTTTTAACCACAATCGATAATCAAATAAACTGACCCACCAAAATCATATTAGATCATGCACGGTAGCTTTTATGAAAATCATGAAGAAAACAAAGAAGAAACAGCCCCAAGCATGCTTTTCTACCTTTGATATTATAAAAAATGGAGGAACCTACCGTTGATCGCGCTCCTTGTCTCTAGGGTGCGTAAATCCGAGGTATGTGCTTTGTCGCACCCTTTTATACACTCTAGAAAACCACTTTGTTGAAGTTGCGAACCGAAGCAATGTGCGAAGACCCGCAGAAAGATGGATGAGGGAGTCGGAGAGATATATGAGAGAGAGATTTGTGAGAGAGAGAGAGAGAGATCAGAGGGCTGTTAGAGGGTCAAGAGATGAGAGGGGAGGAAGAGCTTAACCCAAGGTCCTTTTTCCAAAAGTGCAGTGAAAGGGTTGTTGATATTCCAGTGATGAGAGGGCTGTTGAATCATCCGAAAGGTGGGAGAGAAAGAGAGTTGGTTCCTCTCCTTGCCTGTGAGAAAGAGTCCCCAGAAATTATCAACGATTTTCCCTTTTAACCAGTGTTAGCCTTTTTTGAATGTAGAAGTCCATCATGGTATGGAAATCCAAAAATTCTTGATCCCTAACTTCTCTCCCAAGTCATACCCCTTTTTAAAGCTAATTCCACAACCACACGTTTTTAGCCCTCTTTTCCTAAATCCAATAATACCAAGAATAGCCGTTATGTTTCTCTAAAAATAAAGGTTCTCTTTATAATTTGCCAAAAAAAAAAAACCTTTCCTAAATTCATGTGGAACGAAAGAAAATAGCAACATAGCTTCTTTCTAAAGTTAATCACATACATACCTTTTAAAAAGAAAACAAAAATGGGTCAAAGGAATTTAATTGTGAGATTAGAGAACCCCAAAAGTGGAAAGAGAGAGGATCATGCATGCATGCACGTGAGGACATGATTTATTTCTTTTTTCACCGACCATGCAAAAAAAGTTTTACACTAGTAGAGGCTACCCCAAGTGCAAAATGGGTGTGAATATCATTCTCCTTCTTACAATGTTTAATTGCCAAACACATCTCAAGATGGGGCCCACCTCATGGAGCGATCCGAACCAACTAATTAGTTGCGCCCTGCGAATCATTTTTGTTGCATAATTTGAACCGTCCATCAAACGAGCATCAATGCGTGAATTGGTTGCGCCCCTCTAAATCATTTCTGTAGGCTGATCTGAGCCATTCACTTTGACGGGCGATGGCGTGATTAAGTTACAGCTCCAAAAACCAATTCCTTGAGATGATCCAAACCGCCCAAACAATGGGCTGAAATGTAAATTGGTTGTATCCACTACATTATTTTCGTGAAAGTAATCCGAACCGTCCAAATAATGAGCCGCAATGTAAATTAGTTGCGCCCCCTAAATTATTTCAATTGGATGATCTGAACAAATCAGTTCTATATGATCTGAATCGTCCATTTGATGGGCGAAATCCTGAATGGGTTAGTGTCTCCAAAATCATTTCCAGTAGCCACCTCACATCATGATATCATGTCCATCTCAGCCCACATGCATAGCAATATATTAATCAATTGGGCCATTGGCTCGTCTAGTGGACCCCACAAAATGGTGAACGAATTTGGGAGTTTTTCCAAATTGACCGAATCATGGTCATACCATCCAACTCATTTACACTTCTTGAAATCAGCAGGGACTCTTCCTCATTCAATAGCTATCATTTAGATAAGAACAACTTTTGGTGGGGCCCACTAGCTAGCATAAGTTGTAAGGAGAAAGGGTGTTGGGTAGAAATATCCAAAAGTGAGATTAGGGACCCTAAGAAAAGTCTACCAAATGGTGACACTAGGGTTTTATAAATTCCATATTGCATTGAGTTGTCTCCCAAACTAGCCGGATATCCATGGAAATTTCAAATTTCAATAGCAGGCCACTCTTGAATTTTATGGGCCCAAGCTAAATTGGCCGAAACACACTACGCCCACCATGGAAATCGGTGTCGTTTATTGGCTCCAAATAAGTTCAAAAGTCAATCTCTTCATTAAAACAATGCAGGGCACACTAGCTTGATATGGTCAATGCGGGCCCACCAAATGGGTCCAAATTTTCCCTCACTTGGATTCTAATGAATAAACCTTATCAACACTTGAAGAAACATGCCAAACATGACATAAACGACCGAAAAGATCGAGAAAACATAAGAGACAGACACGAAAATGAAAAACACTGAAAAACCGATAGGAAAACACTAACTTCTTTATTGATTAAAGTGGAGCAAAATGGGGGTGTCTACACTATTTCGAGAGTTCCTTGGTAGAGCTCTCATTCATTTGGAGATCCAAAAGGACCAACGGGAGACTCGTTCCTCACTGCCTCCTCAAGATTGGGGTCCACACCCATCTCTGACTTGAGTGTCGAAGTGGCCGCCCGAAGCTACAACTCCTGGCCACTGGCACTTTCTTTGTAAGCGCAGGATCTCAGGCTCGACTCAGCTAGTACGTGTAGTTGGATTTTGGGCACCATTAGATTGGCGCCATCCATGGGACCTCGATGCCAAAGTCAAAAGCCTCGAAGGCTCCTTCTCAAACTCAACCCAATGATAGAGTGACAACGAGAAGTCAGACAAACCAGACAAATCACCCTTTAGAAACCAGAGAAATGGTTGTCTCCGATGATGCTCCAGTCACCATGACAGCTTTCAACCAACTCGCTCAACAATTTGGAGACGTTGCTTACGCCCTCCAGCAAATGTTACAGAGACTCCCTCCTCCGGCCGCAGCCCCACCACCAACCACCGCTCCTCGTGTTGACGACGCCCCTCCCCTGATGTTGCCGAGGAGAGTGGATCCTATGAAGGCGGCCACCCCCGGAGCAGGAGATCTCACCGCCCCCGTAATGGGTCATCATCAATCACAAGCACACCGCCGAATCTCCACCAAGCGAACCATCCAAAAAGACGTGATGAACTGGCGGAACCAACGCTTACAAATTTTGCTCATCAAGAGCGTCATCCTCCTAAAGAAATCCCACCTAGGGATGATCGCCGGTTAGAGAACTCCACTATCGTCGCCGACCTTCATCGCCAAGTAAAAGAGCTCCAACAGCAAATGAAGGCACCGTGCAACCCAGATCTTCTGGCCGAATGGGACAGCAAAGTTGCCTCCCCTTTCATCCCTAGTATCGCCGATGCCACTATCTCTACAAATTTCGACATGCCTCGACTGGATCTATACGACGGGGCAACCGATCCACTAGAGTTCCTCAGAACCTATCGTCGGGCGATGGTACTCCGGAACGCTACCAATGCAACCATGTGCAAGGCCTTCTCTGCATACCTGAAGAAGGATGCAAGCAATTAGTACAGCCGACTCAAGCCCCACCCCATTGAGTCGTTTCATGAGCTCGGGAAAGAATTCACTACCTACTTTGTGAACAACCGCCCCCGACAGAAACCAGCAAATACTCTCTTGGCCTTGAGACAAGGGCGCGATGAAACCCTCAGAAGGTTTATCGGCCAATTTCGCTCGGAGCTTCACTAAATCAAGGAACCTAACTTCGATATGGTCCGCGCTGCCCTCTGACACGCCATTCGAGACCGCAATATGAATGTTTCCTTGAATGTTAACCCCCTGCACGACCTCCAAGAACTTATGGCCACTACCGACCGTTACATCAACAATGAAGAGTCATTCGCCATGGAGAGCGAGTTAGAAATCGCTCAGGGAGGGGAGAAATGAAAGGACGAGTCAAGAACGCGTCCGAATCACAAACAAACGCGACACAATGATCGACCGAGTCATCGAGCCCTGTCCCGAACTTTGAAAAAGTCAACTACACCCATTTAAACACCATAGTGTCTAACATCCTATATGAAATATGGGACAGGGAGCCCATGCGATGGCCGGAAAAGATGAGGAACACTGGGAAAAGGAAGAACACTAGTAAATACTATCATTACCACCAGGGTCACAGCCACACCACCGACAGGTGCTATCGCCCCAAAAATGAGATCAAAAGGCTCGCAGGATCAGCCGAATAGATCACTATCTCCAGAATTCACCCAGAAGCCACCAACCCAGATATAAAATCTGTCAACTGTAGACACCCCCATTTTGCTACGCTTTAAAAAGTAAAAGATTCGGTAGTATCATCTAGTTTTGAATCCGTATTCAGCATTAGATTAGGCATCCATGCATTTTAGGATAGATTTCATTTCATTATGGGAGTTTTGAAGTTGATTCGCAATCCTTAAGGTCTCTAGGGGGCTCCTTTGGCCTCTGGAAGATGAAAGTTCAAGTTTCCAAGCAAATGAAAAAACCTGCTATTTTTAGAATTTTCAGGGTTTCCCTCATTTTTGCCTATTTTGCACTGCAGGGGTATTTTGGTCATTCCCGATGTGTCTCGTTTGACCCCTAAGTTATATTTGAGAAATCTTGAGTGATTTTACAAATTTTAAAAAAGCTGCTATTTTTAGAAACTCATGGGGCTTCCACATATTCATCATCTTATGGATATTTCAATTATTTCTCATATGTCCAAAACCATCTCGAGGGTATTGCTGATGGATTAGGAGTAATTTCGTAAGATTTGGGAAACCTGCTAAATTTAGATCTCTCAAGATTTTCTCTTAGTCTTGCACTTCGTGGGTATTTTAGACATTTCCAAACATATCATATGTGGTCCCTAAGTTGTGTTTAAGAAATCTTGAGTTCGTTCATAAATTTTTGAAAATCTGCTTTTTTAAAAATTCTCAAGGTTTTCCCTAGTCTCGCCAAATTCTAGCACCTCGGGGTAATTTGGTCTTTTCCTGTGTAATTCTTTTGATCCCCGATATATGTCTGAGAGATTATGAATGAGTTCCTGAATTTTGGAAAACCTGCTAAATTTAGAATTTCTCAGGAGTTTCGCTTAATTTGGAAATTCTAAGTGTTGAGGGTATTTTGGGTATTTTCAGGGGATACCAAATGATCCTGTCTAATATTGCTCACCGAAAGGACCCAATGTTAAAAGTTTCTATTTTTGAAGTTTGACCACAAAGACTTTCCATTTTTAATTTTTCCCTTTAGGGGTGAATAAATCTGAGGGTATTTTGGTCGCATTTGGATGTCTAACAGTCAAATAGGGGCATTTTAGTCCGAAAAGTTATTTTCCAAAAAAGATGGTCCGATCATGTGTGAGGGATGCACCATAAATGTCAAATGGGTTGGGTCCATATATAGAATGTTAAATTTAGAAAGATTTTATTAATTTTTTACGGGAAAACCCGAAACCCGTGTGAAATGGCCCAATAGGTTTAGCCCGCAAAGATGGAGCTCATGTGGGTTCACCCATATGGGTCAACCACCATGGTGGGCGGCCCACATGAGTTGAGCACCCAACCTTGATGATGTCATAATGGTGACATCATATTTGTTAAAAGAAAAATAAAAAGAAGGAAAGAAGGAAAAGAGGAATGATTGCTTAAAAAAGTTTTCTTCCAAAGAAGCAATGTGGAATGAGAATAGCATGTCTTGATTGAAAAGAAATTAATATTGGAATCAAATCCAATTTGGAAACAAGAAAGAAAGAAAGCAAGAGGGAAAATTGGAAACAAGCCAAAAATGGAGCTCTCACATTGGAAATTACTATTTCTCTCTTAACCCTAGCTTTTTTTGTATAAAAATCAAAGCAAACAATTCTAGAAAAGATTGAAAAAAATCCAAATTCGTCCTTTTTCTCTCTCCTCCCAAGAAAAAAAAAACCTCTTCTCTTTTAAAGTGTGTTCATATCTCTTAAGGGTTATTCACAAAAGGGATTCTTAAAATCTCTTTTCTTCTTCAACAAATAACACATCAAGGATCTTTGGGGTGTTCTTTGTGTCTTCTTTATCATATAAAAGGGTACGACAAAGCGTATACCTCGGATCTACGCATCCTAGAGAC